>NC_139388.1:6790000-7990000 GCF_054392235.1 Sus scrofa
TTATATTATATTTGAAGCAAATGCTTACTTAGGAATTCTTTGCGGATTGTTTCAACTTTTTTCCTTTGTTTTCTTTCAGCCGCTATTTAAGCATTATTGTGACACCTATCATAATTTTAATTTATTTGTTTACTTTGAACAGTTTTGCTAATTCAAAGTAGCTAAGCAGAAGCTATGGTGAGGATGGGAGGACCTCTACCAATCAGAGTATCTAACCTTGTGTGATCCAAGTTTTAGCCTCTGTAAGAAGCCTGGTGTTATCTTGCTCCTTTCTCTGGAGGGGAAGCCTGGAGCTCACTGGCCAAGGTGGCCCATAGGAAAAGAGAACAAGGTCAGATGATGTAGCAGTCCCAGGGAAAAAAAGGTATGGAACCCTCCATCCTTGAACTTCTCAGACACCTCTGCTAGGGAAAGGATTATGCTGTGTGGCATGCTGGGGACACGTCTCAGGATGGGGGAAGATGAGAGGCTGGTAGGAAGAGAACCTGCAACTGGGGTGAATGCTGCAATATCCCCAGGCAGAACCTTTACCCTTGGTCTGTGGAGTAGGTTGGGTCAAGGATAGTCAATGCCTAGAAAATGAAGCAAAGTCATGCCAGAGTGTTTTCTGATTTATTCTTTAGGAAGGCATCTCAACTTAGAAGCTTTGTACCAGATGCAAATCCTGAAGGTAATGTCCAAGAAATTTTCCATTGGGAGTTAGGGATAGCCATGCCATTGCTCACTGGGTATATGTGTGGTTTAGCTTCCTAGAGCCTCAAGATCCCTTCCCTGGATGATAAGGACTGGGGTATAAAGGGGAGGGAGGGAGGGAGAAAGAGAGGAAGGGAGGAAGCAGATAGAGGGAGGAAGGGGGGTAAAGAAACTCAAGAGGAACAGTTAGGTTGAAATACTGTTTCTGGACAATGTTACCCACTCCATTATATGTGTTTAATTTGACTGAAAATGTCCCTTGGGATGGGGGTGGCGGGGGTGAGGAGAAGAGAGCTCCAGCAGCTTGCTGCAGAAGGATTTCCACTGTAGGCAGAGTCGCAGTGGGGTTGCAACAATGGCACCAGCACTTTAAACTGTCTGTGCAGGGTACTCATGAGCAGATGCTTCAGAAGAAAGTCAAACTCGCAGATTATCTTCCTTTTTCATCAGCCTCCATCCCAATCCTCCTCCTCCCACACACCCTGGACTTGATACATTGTATTGATGTGGATTTACAAGGTAAAGTATTAGGATGAAAAGAGAATGGGAGCTTTATGCTAAATGCCTCCCAGAGATGCACTATGGATTTTTTCCTTTGTGGGAAACATTTATATCAAGCTTTTCTGTTTCCCATATAGATTTCATCTGGTTAGCACCATCCACTTCCGGCTTTGTATAATTCTCTTTCCAGCTGCACAAAGCAGGCTTTTTTCAAAATCTAATGAATGTGTTCACCTTCTGTGTGTGTTTTACTACCTTACTCAATATTTTGGTAATGTAATAGCGTATTTACAGATTTGAAAATGAAAGGACCCCTAACATATCTTAACAGTTCCTTCATGCATAATATAGTTCTTCACTAGATGGGCTTAATTTAACAAATGTCCATTAGTTAAATGTTCCATTCTGTACTCTGCATTTGTGTTTCTTTGTTGTTTGTTTTTTTGCTTGTTTGTTTGTTTTAGGGCCGTATCTGCAGCAAATGGAAGTTCCCAGGCTAGGGGTCAAATCAGAGCTGCAGCTGCTGGCCTATGCAACAGCCACAACACCAGATCTGAGCCATATCTGCGACCTACACCACAGCTCACGGCAATGCCAGATCCTTAACCCACTGAACTAGGCCAGGGTCAGACCTGCATCCTTATAGATACTGGTCAGGTTCTCAACACACTGAGCCATGACAGGAACTCCTGCATTTGTCATTTTATTTTTATAATATCACCTGGCACACAAAGTGAGTTAGTGGTATAGTACTGGCGTTACTTTAGGTATAAGTGAGTATACAGTTTTCCTGTACCACTGAGTTGCTGCTGATACAACTCACATGTGAAATGACTAAAAGTTACTAGCTAGGTTTATGACAGAATGACCTGAGAGCATAAACTGTAGAAACAGCATCTGAGCTGTCCAGCAATACCAGGTGTGAGTCACCTATACCGACTCTGTAGAGAGATGGATTTATTTACATTGGTATGTATTCTACTCACAGTTTCACCATCTAACAATTTTCTATAAAACAGCAGTTAATTTGTAAACAGTGTCAGAATATTTTCTAGCTCGTTTGTAAGTTTTGAGAGTGTATTATGTTTTCACATTTTGCTGTGGTTGTTTTCATTTATGTTTTTGTTTTCATTTGTTTCATTTCTGTAGATCTGTTCATAAAGTTGCAGTAGTTAAAGCCTTGCATTCCTGGGAAAAGAAAGTAAGAACTTCATGTGTATATGACAACTAATGTATAGGAAAGGAGACATTTGAAAGAAAAAGTTTTAAAGAGAAAGTCAGGGTGCAGTTGTTAGGTAGTAGGATTTTTTTTCCTATGAGGTATAGGACTTCGAATAAGGAAATATTTCTCCCAAAACTGGGAGTAGGGAAAGCATTAAGAAATTTAGCTTTGTATAGTATGCTCTTTTAAAAAGGAAAATGCATAATGTAAAAGAAAAAAAAAGCTCTTATTATGACTTTTACAAATGGATTTCTCACAGGATGACTTATTCTCTAGTTGTGCTCTGACCACTTCAAAGAGATAAAATTTGAATAAATTTTGTATAGAAAAGAATAAAAATAATTTTAAGCGAAAGAAAAAAAAAAAAAAGAAGTCTGAAGTCAGGCAGTCCAGAATTGGTATGGGGACTCCCATGCTTATCAGGGATATAACTTCTTCTTCTTTTTCTTTTTTTTTTTTTTTTTTTTTTGGCTTTTTAGGGCCATGCCTGCAGCATATGGAAGTTCCCAAGCTAGGAGTTCAATCGGAGCTACAGCTGCCAGCCGGGATTTGAGCCACATCTGTGACCTACACCACACCTCACAGCAATGCTGGATACTTAACCCACCGAGGAAGGCCAGGGATCCTCATCCTCATGGGTGCTAGATGGGTTCGTTACTGCTAAGCCATGGCAGGAACTCCTAACCTCCTATTTGATTTTACTTCCATATTATTTATTATATAGGTTTCATGTATACAGCATTATAATTCAACATCTGTATATACCAGAGAGTGATCACACCACTAGTTTCCATCCATCACCAGCCTCCTTCTGTCTTGATGCTCCATCAATCCACATTTTTAACCTTATGGTCTAATGATGGCTGCTCAAGCTCCAGCCACCATGTCCACGTACCAAGCATGCAAAGGTCAAACGTGATTTCTCCTAGTAGAGTAATATTCCATCAGGCAACTTTCCCATGTGTTCCACACAATACGTTATATGCAGAACATTCTCACCTGGTCCCATGTAGCTACAAGAGAAGCTGAGAAACTGGTCTTTCAGCTGGGCGTACTGCTGCTTTGAGAGACTTCAGAGTACGAGGGATGAATGTATTGGGAAGTAGCAAGAAACTGACAAGTTTCAGCTAAGAGGGAGGGAGGGAAAATGAGACAAGAGCTCCCTGCCCTCAGTGGGCTCACATCAGAGGCAGAGGTAATGAAAGGTTAAATCACAGCTGAGGTGTGTTAGACGAGAGCCTATAGAAAGGGGATTTGGAAACTGAGCTGAGATCTAACTACAGAACTGGGCAGTTGATGATGGGCTGGGGGAGGGAGAAGGAAGCACTTTCCTGTAGCAGAGGGAGGTGTAAATCTGGCCAGATGGGGAGGTGGGGCCCAACCCTGAGGCTAGCTCCTTCCAGGAGCCTTAGGAAATACTTGCCAGAATGGGGGTAGATATTCCATGGCTGGATTCCCACTTTGAACACATTCCAGCTACTGATGGGATGTGGGGACAGGGCTTTAGGGTGGGGGTATCCCTACAAAAATCCATTTAAGTGGGTGGTCACTTAGATGAGGGGAGAGACAATGAAAATGAAGGCAACTATGTGGTTTCTAAATAGAGTGCGCCTGCTGTCACACACTCAGGGCACAAAACAAGGGTTTCTCTCTGGAGAACCACACTGTGGGATGCTTCCTTCAGGCAAAAGAAGCAATCATTTTCTGATCTGTATTTCCACATACCTAATCCTGGGTGGCCAGGCACATTTCTGAGGAAATTGGGCAGCATTTAGAGGCACGGGCTCCCAGAGGTCCATAGCATCATCTAATAATGGGTCTGAAGGGGCCCTTGAGAGGGAAACCAGCCTGGGTCTACCTGCAGCTTGTGATTTTCTCTTCATGCATTTTCCTGGCCCCCAGCTGGGTTTCTGATGTGGAACCAGAAGCTCAGCAAGGTGAGCACATGCAGACTGGCAGAGGCTGCAGGGGACTCTCTGACCAAAGCATCTGCAGCCGGTGGGAGGTGAGGGGGTGGTGAGGACCGAAATGAATGGGGCGTCATCACTGCTTTACCTGCAGCAACTGCCTGGCCCAAAGCAGGCCCTCAATCTGTTTACTGTTTATGGAGTGAATGGATGAATACATTAACTGTCCTGTCATCAGACTGGAGAAGCAGTAGAGGAGAAAGGAAGGAAGATAATGGTGGAAGAGGATAAGCCAGATAAGAGCTGGAAACTGGAAAGGGAGGTTTTGCATAAGCTCTGCCTGCGGGGCACCCCCACAGCAGCAAAGAGCAATGCCTGCAACAGCTTCCTCTTCTGGTTCACACCCACCTCTGCTTACGTGGGCACCATTATCAAGGTCTGTAATACTTCCCTGAAGTCCCCACTCACATTGCCGTCTCCAAGAAATCTGCCCACGCTTTCATCCCAGCTCCTTACCTCCTTCCTCCAGCCCAGTCCCTCAAGTCCAGGAAATGCATTTACCGCCATAAATACCTTTTGGTTCAGGCTCTAAAAGCAGTACCTCACTTTGGTCTCTGGAGTCTGGCAGACTTGCTAGGGTTTGGATTCCAGCTCATATGTCTACAAAATTGGAGGTAACCATAGTGTCTGGCTTATCTGGTTGTGATCATTTCCTAGGGGATCCCTGGGAATACTCGGCACCATGCCTAGCTCCTAGTTCTTTTAGGGTTACTGCCCACAACCATGCTGCCTACCCCACATTCCTTATTAACTCCAGGGCTGGTGGCTCTTTTAGCATATCCCACAACATTTACATTGGGCTATAAAAACAGTAAGCTCATTTCATACAAATAGCCTTTTGACAAGTTTCCTTATTTTTGCCCTCATTGTACACCCTGAAAAGAATGAGGCACAGAGAAGTGAGGTAACTTGCCCAAAGGCACACAGCTTGAGGTTGGCAAAGTCGGAATTTAAATCCAGGTAGTTCAGGTCAAGCCCACACAATTAACCCCTATACTCAGACCAAAAGAAACAATCATCCTTGGCTCCTACAGACAGCTTGTTGTTTTGTCAGTTCTCTACTGAAGAATCTGAAATGCCAAGCCTCTCCCCTGCCCCACCTCACTCAAGAAATGTAAAGCCTACCCAAGCTGAAATTTCAAATGCTTGTGTCCAAAGTTCAAAGTCCGTGGATCTGAACAGCGGTGTAAGCTGAGCAAGAGAAAGAACTCAGCAGGAAAAAGATGGGAGACAGCTTGCTCAGACACGATCCAGAGCAAATCTGAGCCTCCGGAAAGGCAACCAGCTGGGCAAAGGAAAGAAATGTTACCACATTCATTCATTCACTCAGAATTTGTTGTATTATTTACTACAAGCGTGTGAACAAGAAAAAGCTCTTGTTCTCACTAAGCTTACACTCTGTGTTGGAAGACAGCTAGCAATCAAATCAGAAAATGTATGATTTAGAGTGTATTAAGTGCCTTGCAGAGTATTAAAGTAGGGATTTTTTTTACCTAAGTTTCATATTAGAATCATCTGGGCTGATTTTTAAACTCAAGATGCCCAGGTTGCTCACCAGACCAATTAAATCAGAAACCATCATGACTCAGATGCAGGAATTAGTGTTTTTAAAGCTCTCAATGTATAGCCAAGGCTGCACATTCCTTGATAGAGAGACGGGGGGGGGCAGACTTGGGCAGGCTGGTTGGTGGTGGGAGTCATCTCAGACGGCAGCATTCAACAATGACCTGACTGTCCAAGAGGAACAAGACATGCAAAGACACAGTGGAAGGGAAATGCTGGTCCGTATGCCCTAATGCTGAGACTTTCTGCATGTCTATAATCAGGAGCCACTAAGCTTATTTTTTCCTAGCTAATAACAGTGTTTTCTGCTAGGGTTCTGAAGTGGCATGAAACAAATACTAAATTTGGTATGTTAAGCAGAGAAGTAATTTAGAGAAGAAATTAAGGTTCTCACAACGGATCAGAAGATGGAGGACACAACTTGGAAAATGGGCATGAATCAAGTCAGTCATAGAGGACCAAGAGGCAACATCTCTTGGCAAACCAGCCTGACAAGGATGCTACACCATGCCACTAGCTTCTTCTGCAGCTGCCATCAATGAATTCTAACTATCCATATATCTGGGCCCATTCAACCCTGGCTGGCCAAGCCTTGGGCATAGGAGGCAGGATACTAATTACTGCCAACACTGCACAATCGGGAGATGAGTTGGATGGGAGATAGCCAGGAAATGAGAACAATCCACCACAGAAAACATCAGTTTGTTCTTCCCAGCTTGTGGTGCATAGGCTGTGATTATGTCAGCATTAGCTCAATGAAAGCAAGGGTATTGCCTTTTGTCTCCTTGCCTTATAATCTTCTCATAATATTTCTCTTTGCAAACTGCACATCTCAAGCAAAGATCTGTTAAATCAGATTGTTTTCATCTGTCTTCTTGCAAATGTGATCGTAGAAAAAAAATGTCTGTCTAGATTACTTTGTGACTCCATTACTTTCTTTTCCTTCCCCATTCACCCTCCAAGTTTATCTTTCTCAAGGTTTGAGCCAGTTATGGCCCTGGTGCCCTTTCCCTAAGCATCACCCCATCAGCCTTTGCTCATAGGCAAGAGTAAAGGTCACAGGATAAAAGGACTTTGCCATAGGCCCTTCCCTCCCAGTTTTCTTCCCAGTGCTGAGATGCAACTGTACCACCAAGCAATTTATCCTCTTGTGTACAATGCCTGAATAACTTGTCTTTTGAATAGTTCTGATTAAGGGATGAAAGAATTGCATTCTCAAATTTGCAAATTCATACTACTCTTGAAAAAAAGTTGTAAAGTTAAAGTTCCATTTAAAAATATACTCTGAAAGACCTGCAAGCTACAAAGGCTGGTTTTGACAGACAGCTTTTACTGCCTTTGGCATTTTAGTAATGACCCCAGAACTGCCACTGACCTGCCAGCATGCTTAGTAAAATGACAGTCTGCTCAATTTCTTCTCCTATTAAAATGTGGTGGGAGCAAGCAGGATGGAAGGGAAAAGAAGAAGGCAGGAAGGGGAAAGAGTGAGGGGAAGGAAAGAAAGAATAACGGCTCCCAAAGGTGCCCATATCCAAATCCTCAAAACCATGGAAATATGTTACATTTTGTGTCAAAACAGAATTAAGGCTGCGGATAGAATTGATTGCTAATCAGCTAGGTGACCTTAAAATAAGAATATCTTGGATTATCCAGGTAAGCCCAAAGTAATCACAAGGGTCCTTAAAAGGGGAAGAGGCAGGAGAGAAAGAATCATAGGGATGTGACTAAGGAAGCAGGGTCTGAGAGATCTGATGTTGCCAGCTTTGAAGATGGAGGAAGGGGTTAGGAGTCAAGGAATGGGAGTGATTTCCAGAAGTCGGAAAAAGCAAGGAAATGGATTCTCTCCCCTAGAACCTCCAAAAGGAACGCTGCCTCACTGACACCTTGATTTTAGCCCAATGAGACCTGTATGGGACTTCTGACCTATATAAATCTAAGGTAATAAACTGCGTTGTTTTAAGCCACCAAGTTTGTGGTAATTTGTGACAGTAACAGCAGGAAACTAAAACACAAGGCAAGGAGAAGAAAGCATTTCTTGATAACACCTGTAGGCTGGAACTGGGCTGGTACTGGGTAAATGAGGTACTTTATTGAGCATTCATGGTGGATTCTAGACTTTTTTTTTTTTTTTTTTTTTTTTTTTGGTCTTTTCAGGGCCTCACCCAAGGCCCTGGAGGTTCGCAGGCTAGGGGTCACACTGGAGCTGTAGCCGCTGGCCTACCCCACAGCCACAGCAATGCCAGATCCAAGCCACATCTGCAACCTACACCACAGCTCACAGCAACACCGGATCCATAACCCATTGAGCAAGGCCAGGGATCAAACCTGCATCCTCATGGATACTAGTCATATTCATTTCTGCTGAGCCAGGATGGGAACTCTGGATTCTGGACTTTTAAAGCAGAATCTCTCTGAAGCAACTCTGAGATCACGTGAATGTTCAGGAAGGAATGGCCGTCCCTGAGCAGAAATGTATTGCGCCACACTTCAGGGTGGGTATTCAGATGGTAAAAGAAGATCATGGATGGGAAATGAAAAGTCCTATTTATGAGGTAGGAGATGGGATGGAGCATGACTGAGAACAGCAAATGTGGAAAACCACCCACTTCATCTAACCCACATGGTGCCTGAGAATTTACCATGAGCTGGGCACCGGGTAAGATGTAGAGAGATGGTACCGAAGAAGATGGGGGCTGGCCTCATGGAAAGTCAAACTTCAAAAGATGCTAATCTCCAAGCAGACCATGTTTGATGCCAATCCACACCCACTAGGACAGCTCTAATCAAAAAGACAGACAACATGGAGTTCCCGTTGTGGTGCAGTGGTTAATGAATCCAACTAGGAACCATGAGGTTGCAGGTTCAATCCCTGGCCTCGCTCAGTGGGTGAAGGATCTGGCGTTGCCATGAGCTGTGGTGTAGGTCACAGATGTGGCTTGGATCTGGCATTGTTGTAGCTGTGGCATAGGCCAGCGGCTACAGCTCCAATATGACCCCTAGCCTGGGAACTTCCATATGCCATGGATCATGGCCCTAGAAAAGACCAAAAAAAAAAAAAAAAAAAAAAGTAGACAACAACCAGTGCTGGCAAGGAGTAAAGAACCTGTAACTTTCCTACATTGCTGATGGGGACTGTAGAATAGTGCAGCCACTTTGGAAAACAGTCTGTCAGTTCCTCAGAAAGATAACACAGAGCCACTAGGTAACAGTCCTAGGTATATACCAAGAGAAATGAAAATACATGTCCATGCAAAAATTTATGTATGAATATTCATAGCAGCATTATTTATAACAACCAAAAGGTAGAACTGACCCAAATGTCCATCAGCCAATGAAGGGAATAAATAAATAAAATGTGGTATATCCATAAAATGGACTATTATTCATCCATAAAAAGGACTGAAGTACTGACACATGCTATAACGTGGATGAAGCCTGAGAACACTATGCTCAGTGAAAGAAGCCAACTCAAAAGGCCTCATATTGTATGACTGCATTGGTACAAAATGTCCAAATAGGCAAATCTATAGAGACAGAAAGCAGATGAGTTGTTTGCCAGCACTAGAGGGGAGGATGAGAGCATGCGGGGGTGAGAGCTAAGAGTAAGGACTGG
This sequence comes from Sus scrofa, assembly GCF_054392235.1. Taxonomy (NCBI): domain Eukaryota; kingdom Metazoa; phylum Chordata; class Mammalia; order Artiodactyla; family Suidae; genus Sus; species Sus scrofa. The sequence continues at coordinate 6,799,560 of NC_139388.1, forward strand.
AGACCACAAGCCATCAGTGCTGTAGTGGCTCCAGATGGAACTCCCCAGATGTCCTCTGTGCATGGTCATCTTACACCCCATCAATCATAAACTTCTCCAGCTAGCTTTCTGCTATTCAGCAGTTGAGATTCTGGGGGCCTTGATGAAATAGGGTTGGGCTCATAGTGCTAACAGATTGCAGTGGCCTCTTTTCTGGCTACTTTTCAAAGTTCCAAAAAGCTTTTGGACAACAAAAGAAGAGGGAAGGTAGGGGCAGTAATTGTGATCACGATGCTCCTGAGGGGACATTTTGTCCCTGTCTGAGGCCATAGAGCACTGGAAGCCCCTGGAGGGCAGGTCCTGTGCCCACATGTTCAGTGTCCTGCCCCAGGTGTCCCAGCACCTGGCATATAGTGTGCTCTCAATAAACTCTGATCGATTAAAGCAAAGGAGTAAATAGTGGCAGACAATGTAAAATTCCAATTCTTTTTCTCTCCTGCTGCCTCTAGTGTCTGTATAGAAATCCTTTTCTCAGCCTTATGAATTATGACCCCTTCCAAAGCAAAAGAGGCAGCAGATAGTTGGAGTTTAAGATTACATGTGTTATTTTTACTTTGGTGTCCTCATGAGCACTCTGTCACAGGAAGGGCAGCTGAGAATCAGACTCACGGAGTGTCCCTGGGTTGGGGTGGAACCCTTTGAACCCAGAGGAAGAGCAGAATGGCCAGTGGAAGACATAAGTGTCTTAGCAACTGAACTTGCGAAAGAAAAAGCATCAGAAATTGGGGTATGTGTACACATGCCGGGAGCAAGATGTCTTATGATTTCTCTATTCGGAAGCTGCAAAATATGTCTACAGTTCTCCCCTCAAAAAGAAGGCCTAATTCCTCTCCTTCGAATGTGTGCTGTACCTGGTAACTCATTTTTAATTAATGTAGAGGAGAAGATAGCGTGGGATCTCTGAAGGTAGGCTGTGGTCAGCTGAATGATGTTCACATCCCAATCCCTAGACCCTGTGAGGGTTTCCTAAAATGACAAAGGGGACTTCACAGATGTGGTTAGGGATCTCGAGATGAGACAATTATCCTGGATTATCCAGGTGGGCCCTAAGTAGTTATAGGGTCCTTATAAGAGAAGGACAGCGAGGATCTGACGACTGAAGAGAAAGAAGCTGATGTGATGAGGCCAGGAGCCAAGGAATGAGGAAGACCTCGAGAAGCTGGAAAAGTTAAGGGACGAAAGTCCCCACAGAGACTCTGGAGGGTGCATGGCCCTCTTGACACCTTGCTTTTTAGCCCAGTGAAACTGATTTTGGACTTCGAATCTACAGAACTATAAAAGAATAAATCTGTGTTGTTTTAAGCTACCAAGGTTTTTGTTTGTTTTCATTTATCACAGTGGCCATAGGAAACACATAGGTCATAAAAGACACTGCTGCTTCCGTCTTGCTTTCTTGGATTGTTCAATGCGAGTTGCCATGCTGTGCAGACACTCAAGAAGCAATAAAGGGAATGTTTTCAAGTCAGCAACCACTGCGGGCAACTGAAGCTATTCCCATCAAGACAATGGCATTCATTGTAGCACATGACTTCAGCATCAGCCCCCTTGAAGACTGAGGGAACTGGGGTGTAGACACCAGCTCTCATCAATCTTTGGGGAAGGACCATCCCAGGCATGGGGTGGAAGGATGTTAAATCCTCGAGACTGCCAGTCTGGTGGAGCAGGTTCTGGTGACCCTGGGAAGAAATGCAGGTTCTGGCAGCTGGGGGTCAGAAGGGCTTCCACTGAGATGGTTGAGCAAGGGGATGTGGGCAGAGTTCTGGCAGCTTCCACTGAAACCAAGGGATCCAGAGTAGGGGATGTGGCAGAAGAGGAATGCCCAAATCAGCATCTGCAGAAGGATGAGCAGACAGCAAGAAACCCAAATGGAGGTACTCGACCATTACTGCAAGCCAACTGGGAGCCGCCAGGGTTAATATGCAGAAGCCCTAATTGTTCAACAGCACAGATGAGGGGTATTCCAGCATTCCCATTTGAAGACAGAAACACAGAGGCTCAGAGAGTTTAAGAGGCTTGTCCAAGGTCACCCTAGGCTGGTAATCACACAGGGGAGAGCAGCTTATCTCAAAGTTCTCTCTCCTGCCTCTCCAGCAGCTGCAAGGAAGCTGCCCTTAAAGCAATAGACTCATGTCTCTCTCCCAACAGCCAGTGCCCTTTCCAACTTCATGCCTCGTGCATGGCAGTGTCATGCTACATTGCTTCCAAATGTCACCCACCACTCCACCTGCCTCTAATCACGTGTGCACATGTGTGTGTGCGGACATGTGCATGAGCACACACAATCCTCTGTGTCCTGGACATCACAGAGAGGCCTTTCCACATGGCAGGCCATACACGGTGCTCATCTTTCAGAGTTTAACCAGCTTTTACAGAAGCAAACATCTGAAGTTTACCAAACATAAACCAAGTAAAACCTAAGTCAATCAAAAGTGACTAAACACCACTTTAGTCCAAATACATGTTTCTAAAAGGTCACAGCTGGTGTAATTATCCATGCTAGACTTAGCACGCATTCAGCTGTGTGCTTAAGACTGCCAAGAACTGGAATACATTCAGAATCCTTAAATAAGAGTCACCTTGTTTTCAGAAAATGCTTGGTTAAGTCAAGCTCAGGGGTGGCAGGAGTTACTAGGGGAAGCCTATTAGAGTTTAATGACACTCTGAGAAAACGTATAGGGAAACTTCATTGGAAAAAGAATAGAAATACATGTCAGAGCCAATTTCTCATAATATGTGGGTTGAGCCCTTTTTCTTCAAGGAAAATAATTCCTAACAAGTACAACAACAATAAAAACAAACAAACAAAAAAAAAAACCACAAAGACAAAATGAGCAAATTGGGAAACTGGTCAATAGGAGGAAAAACAAATACTTAAATGCAGGCTCAACCAGTGACCTTGAGAAATTGTGACCTGGGTCAGGTGGAGAAGTGGGTAGCAATCACAAATTTTCCCCCATCCTTTGGCATTTCAGGAGGCAGAGCTCCAACCCAAAGTGCATCTTAGTAAGCATGCAGCTGGTGCAGGAATAGTTATTCAACCATGTTCCTTGGCACCCTAGGGTGACATGCCAGCCTTGGGAATCATTGCAGAAAACGATGGGCCAGGTAAGGGTGAGGGGTTCCCAACTTGCCTGCTCACTTGCACTGAAACAGCTCTTATCAGCTTTAATAGCTTAGACTTCCACCTATGATTTTGCTTCAAGACAAGCTTGTTTTATCAAGTATATATCAAATTTGAAGACCCTGGGTTTATACAATAGCTGAAGCTCATGCCTGCCCTCATGCTCAGAAAGGAATTTATATCCTCAATGTCTTTCCAAAGAAGCAGAGGCCAGAATAAAAGAACCAGGGCTGAATGGAGGAGGACAATAGGCTGGTGGTTAGACTGTAGAGCTCAGAGTTTGTAAAAATCTGGAAAACAGCAGAAGATAGAGTCCTAGAGGGGAGTAGAAATGTAAGGCTCAGAAGAGCAGGCATTTTGGCCTGTCTTGCTCATTCACTGCTGCATCCAGAGCCCAGGAAAGTACCTGGAACATAGTAGGTGCTCAATAAACATTTGTGAGTAAAAGAGCAAATAAACAAATGAGTGAGGCACTCAGTGGAAGAGACCAATGGAGAGGCCACATATAAGGACGAAGCAACGAGGGCAGCATTCTGGGTCTAGGACAGTTCAATGGAGCCAGCCAGTGGGGAGGAATGGCTGGGAGTGATTCAAGCTTGGAGAGATCGACAGAGGCACTGAAACAGAAACTTGGAGAAGGGGGACTGCACATTCTCTAGGATACTTGAGAGTGTCTGCTGGTGAGAAGTGGGACAGTTGAAAGAATTGATCTTGGAACCTGTTTGGCCATTTTCTCCATGGCCAGAGGGAAAAATGACCAAACTCTCAGGAAATAGTAAGGTGGTCCCATGATTAAAGGACCCAAATGAGACCCTGAAAACTTTCCCAGTAGAGTTCAAATGACTGCAGGAGAGTCAATACCCGCATAAATGGAAATGAGTTCAGGGATAGGGTACAGACAGTACACGGACTGAACCTACAATATTTTACCTTAAAGAAAGAAAGACCTAAAATTGCTGGAGGCAGTTCACTGTGATTGTGAAGAGCATATATGCCCTGAAACCAGGCTCCCTGACTTCAAATTTAGGGTCGTGCTTGCTAGCTGTGGGCCCTTGGCCAAGAGACTTTAAACCTCTCTCAGCCTCAGTCTCTTCCTCTGGAACATGGGGACAATAAAAATACTACTCTCCTACAGTTGTCAGAAATAAGTAAGTTATGTCATGTAAACCTATATAAGCAACAGCTACTGCTGTGGATATGGCACATTGCTAACATTTGTTAAATGTGGGAGTTGGCACAGTGGTTTCATTATAATTTTCTTATGATTGAAGTAATTATAATTTAAAAAAAAATCTTTTCCAACCAAAGGCATAGCCTTCTGGTTATATCCTTAACTGAGAGGAAATTAACCCTCTCTTGTGAAACCATCTAAGAAACACATATGAGGAGGACAGGGAAAATATATGCCAGTGATTCTCAAAGGGAGGTCCTAGGGCCAGCAGACCAGCATCACCTGGGAATTTGTTAGGGATGCAAACTCTCAGGTCCTAACCCAGACGTACTGAATCAGGATCTCTAGCCTGAGGCTGAGCAGTCTGTGGTTTGACGCACCCTCTGGAGGATTCTACTGTACGCTAGAGGCCATCAACCAAGAACAGATGAAGAGCATTTGTCCTGCGGTCCCAAAGTAACCCATGCAGCTGAATGTCTCTGATATGTACTGATGCTAGCACTGACCAAGCATCTTTATTGGCAGCAATGGGAAATCTATTCTTTGTATTTATGGCGGGGAGAACTAGTTTAGCAGTATGCCCAGGAGAAAATGCAACTTTACTTTTCCCAAGCCTAGCTGGTGGAGTGGACTAGGCTTGATTAAAGCGATAGGGACACCTCTTGTGACTTTCCCTTAGATGGACAGTATCTGACCATAACCCTAGAATATTTCATTGTTCATTCACAGAGATCATCATCTCTTAAATTCTCTGTGTCCCAGCATGCCCAATCCCCCAACCACCACCAGGGTGCACTACACAGATGCCAGCAATAACTCTGGAGCTTTAAATGTAGATTAGGGCAGAAGCATTTGTCATACCCCCGCCTCCCCCCCAGTTGCCATTCCCAGACAGGCAATTTCCAATAGCCATTGCTGGCAATATGAGAGAACTATCAAAATGCTATAAAAGCATCTTTGTAAGTTGTAAAATAGACAAAACAAAAATTGTGAGATTTGTTCTACAATGGTATATATGCTACAAATTTATCATCAGGATAGAAGTTAAAAACAAAGACAAATGGTGAGCATAGTCCCCTGGGAAAGGTTGTACAGGGTTAGGAGTAAGAGGAAATGATGGATTGGGATGATTTAGTGCTTTTGTCAGTGAATGCTCAATAAATATTTATTGAATGAATCAATAAAATGGAGCATTCATAGTACACACCTGGGTCTTGTTTCTCCTCTCCTCTCTCACTCGCTAACTCGAGCACACACGTGCGCATGCACTTCACAAGCTTAACAAGCCTCTGCCAGTCTATCTGTGCCTGGGCATGAGGTCATGTCCTTTCTTATGAAGGTGGACATTTCTAGATGTCAGTCTTAGCCATTTCAGCTGCTATAAAAATTTTAGAAGAAAAGGATACAAGAAATTATGCAAAGATAGAAGAGCCAAATCTAGAAGGGGGGGGATGCATTAAAAATAAAACAGTGCTCACTGAACAAAGATGAAATTCTACTTTCTTTTAATAAAATTAATGACAATGAACTTCTGATCTAGAGAAGTGGGCTGCTTGTGCCCAGTGAAAGGACTCAAGGGGTGGAATCTCAAATGTCAGCAAAGTTAACTACAAAGAAGGACCTTAAGTGGATCATTCAGGGTTGAACTACTAGATAGAAGGATTAAGTGGCTAATAAAAGGGATGTTCTGCTGACCTCTAACACAAGAGGGAGGAGATAATGAGATAAGTAAAGCTGGTGAGGATAATAAGACTACAATTATGGCCAAGTTCAACTACTGAATGTACATTGGAGAACCCTCTAGATAGCGTGAAAAGAGAGGAAACTCTGGCCTCTGGAAGTTAATGATTGAAATGCACCCGGCTGCATCTTCCTTGGACCAATGTGAAAATAAAACCATCACAATGGATGTTTCACATGCATTAAGGTAGTGCTGGTGGTTCAATGTGCTGAAAAGGGAAGGAAGAAAGCAGTGAAGCCTCATCACCAGGAGAAACTCACTGTAACCAGAAATCTTGCCAATTAATTATTTTTAACAATAACTGTTGTGACCATTGTCCATAGCACTTAATGAGCTCCTGCTATGTATTCAGTGGTGAGGTTGGCCTTGTGCATCCGGGATGTTTAAAAAACAAACACACACTTGCACTGAGATCCCAGGTTAGAAGATAAAATGTGGCAAATTTAAAAAGTTGATTCTTCCTGAATGTGGGAATTCAGGGTCTGATGATAAAACAGCAAAAAACAAATGTATTAAAGGGAGTTCCCATCATGGTTCAGCGGTTAACAAACCCGGTCAGCATCCATGAGGATGCGGATTCAATCCCAGGCCTTGCTCAGTAGGTTAAGGATTCGGCATTGCCGTGAGCTGTGGTGTAGGTTGCAGACACAGCTCAGATTCCGCGTTGATGTGGCTCTGGCGTAGGCCGGTGGCTACAGCTCCGATGAGACCCCTAGCCTGGGAACCTCTATGTGCTGTGGGTGGTGTGACCCTAAAAAGAAAGACCAAAAAAAATATATTAAAGGAAAAGCATTTGGTTCAGGACAAGCACACAAGTCTCCCTTTGTATCTGAAGCATTTGTCTTTTCTTTTTCTGCAGAATACTCTATAGAAGTGTTCCCTTAATCTCTTGAGTGAAATAAATGTATGGCAGTTTTACTACTCTATTGATCCAAATTATTACTGTAATGACAAAGCTACCCAGGGAGTTGTCACTGGGTTTCGTGAGATGTCCTGATGGCTGTTGTATGCATTATTAAGGAGCACTCTGAAAAGGAAGCCCCTCCCTGTCTGTCCTGAGCCAGAATCACTGATGGCACCACTGGGTGTCCTGAACCCTAGACTTGGGTCTGGTTATCATGAACCAAAAGTGAAGCTTTCAATGAGTTTACAACTGTGAAGTCAGTGTGTGTATAGGGACCCTAAGGGACCTGGCTCCCAGGTGCCAGACGTGCAGTCCTGAAGACACGACTGGACATCCACAAGACAGACTGAAACACAGTTTACAGATGGGGCCCCTACAGGAAACACACTTGGGTCCTGAAGGACGTTTAAGAAAGGGTCTGTTTTCAGATGAGGGTGAGGTATTCAAGAGTACCATCAGCAGGCAGCCCTTACCACCTCTGGGAATGAAAGGGCACAGGGAGGAAACTGTGCTTCGAGAGCCTGTCAGGGGTGGAAGCACGGAGTGTAGAGATGAAAAAATGCCCTTCTCTCTCTCCTCCTGCCTGATGACCACTGCCACTGCCCAACCCCTGGCCACTGAGCCCCAGTGGAAGCTAGAGAAAGTCCACAGAAGTCAAACTCCAGAGAGCAGCCTGGGTGCAGGGAATGGATCTGGAGGCAGAGGTGGGGGGAGTGGGGGGTGGGGAGGGCAGCAAATGAGTAATAACCAGCCCCCAGAGCTCGAGGGCTCAGAGTGTGAGCAGAGATGAGGGAAAGGCCGAAGGGCTAACAGTAGGACAGGGGAGCTACAAGGTCAAGTACAGCATTACGATGATGCCCCACTGATACCCAAAGTCAGCCTAGAGGACAGCGAAGACTCTTCTCATTGTGGGAGCGAGAAGCAGTCACAAGTCTGGGATTCACAGTCATTCAGACCTGGGACAAAGTTCTCGTCCAACCCTGCTCTGGCCATGTAATCTTGGACAAGCTGTTTAATATCTTCATGGTTCAGTTTGCACTTCTGGGAAAGGAACACCATATAGGATTGTCTGAAATTGAATAATGCTTATAAAGAACCTAGCCCATTTCCACACTTATAATAAATGTTCCAAGTGGCTGCTATTTATATAAATTAGGAAATCAGAATCCCACTGAAGCTGCTTCAGCAAGAAAGAGGGGGAGGGTTATTATAAGGATGAGGGATGTCTGGACAACTTAAGGGCAGGGGCGTGGGCTATCTTCAGAAAAAGACCACAGGCAGGCCCCCGGGGTGCTTATTCTCCATCTCCTGGTTGTACTTTTTGGCACACCTTCATTCCTCTCTGAGCACTGGCTGTGTCTGTTTTACTGTCCACACGGTGGCCTGTGATCATCCAACACGCTCCCTGAATTCTATATAATCATAATGATTTCCAGTCACCCAACCTCACTCTCTGGCTGATCCTCAGCTCTAGCTCTGAGTTCCTGGGAGAGAGATTTGGCTGGGCTGATTCGAGTGAGGAGTCCACTTAGACCTGGTCACCCTCAGGGGGCGGGCTCTCCTCCACTGGCCCCTGCAGATTCATTCACTCCCAGCCCATCTGCCTGTAAGGACTGCCGCAAAGCCCTTCCTTGACTTTGGCTTCTGCTTGGGTGTGGTCAGTGGGGAGCCCCAGCAGGACATTGGACGAAGGGAGAGGACAGGGCGGGGGCGGTGTCCCTGCAGGGTCAGCTGGGTCGGTCTGTGTCCCTGCACTGAAGCCACAGCTTCACTCAAGGGGACCCTCCCTGCAGGATGCTTAGGTTCCAGCAACCATTCCCTCTTCTTCCCACTTCAGGACCGGGCGTTACTGGCCTAGCTATTGCTAGCCCTTCAGCACAGGCACCAGCCCTCAGGGTCTCCCTATACCCCACTGCCCACACACATGATTGCATACATCTTCAATTAATTAATCCAATTAATCTGAATATGCTGCAGTATCCTGCTGGGACCCGGACCAACACACAAGGCCGGGAAATGGAGTTAAAGACTTGATAAGTAAGGCTCCTGGCCCCTACACCCGCTGGGTGCCCCTATAGAGGCAGGGGGATTACTGAAAGAAAACTCAAGGTGTTTTCTATGTTGTTAATGCTCCTGTTCTTTTTACTGTTATTAGAAGTATAAATATCAATAATTGGTTAGAACTTCTACTCATTCTCAAAGACTAGAAATTGGATTGGAATCAGCCTTCATTTCCCACACAACTCAAATACAAAAGGCCTCTAAGGAGTTCCCTGGTAGCTCAGTGGGTTAAGGATCCAGTGTTGTCACTGCTGTGGCCCAAGAACTTCCATATGTCTCAGGTACAGAAAAAAAATTGTTTTCGATTAAAAACAATTTAAAGAAACCACAAGGCCTCCAAGAACACAACCATGTGCACCCTTGAAGCTTGTACACTGCACTTCTCCTGGCTGCTTAAAGGAGCCTCCACAGTCCTGAACCTGAATTCTTTGTTTTTGGAAAAGAAGAATACTTTGAAAAGCCTTGGTGAACCCCAGTTTCTTAGGCCAAGTGGTGATACTAGCTGAACTCTGGAGGTCCCAGGACTGACCCTGCTGCCCAGAGAACACAGATTTATATGCAAGAGGACGTCTCTGATCACTGGCAAGGGAGGGGATGCAGTTCTTCCATTTAAAGCAGGATTCTCAGGGTTACTGTCAAACCATGTAAAAGCTCAAAGCCTCAACCCTAAGCCTCTTCCATCCTAGCTGATCACACACCCCTCCCTGCTCTCGTTTACACCTAGAAAATATACTCTTTTGTCAGTGATTAAATAAGCTCACTAACCTGTTTCCAACATCAGGAAGAGGTTATTCCTATTTAACTGTTTACAATGCACCAGAAATTGCTGAAGGCACCAGGTTCAAAGTGCAATCCTGGCTCCCATTCTCGGCTTCCACTCGGACATAACATGCCTGCTGCAAGAAGCAGCATGACCCCCACTGCTGGGGTTAAACATGCACATTCTTGATGACAAAATACATCCTTCCACATAGCAGAGGTCATTTTTGTAAAATTAAAAGCAAACATTGAGTGGAATCATTTTTCCTGACTGGGAGGGAGCTTTGGGGATGAAAATGAAAAGTGAAGAAAATAAGGATTAATTTATTAAGCCAGTCATCTGATTTTTTTTTTTTTTTTAGCTTGTTTAAACATTTGTGATTCCAGCTTGGAGACCTACTCTCCCAGTTCAATGTTTCCATCCAGTTGATCCTGCAACAGTTATTGACAGGACCTGTTGCCATGGAAACCATGATGCAGTCACATGCCCAGCACAGTAACTTTCTGATGACTTTAGGAGAGTTAGATCTAGCTGAAAAATCTAATTCTGACTTTTAATAGCTGTGTGACATTGGCCACATTAATATAACTCCCTGAGCCTCAGTTTCCTTATCTGAAAATTGGGAATAACGACAATAATTCTAAGAGTTTGTATAAGAGTCAAATCAGATCATCTGCGTAAAGTACTTGGTATGTTTTTTGACACTAGATGTGCTCAGTAAATGTTAGGTTCTTCTGTTATTATTATAATTAGGAAGTTAAACCATGTTTTCATTCATTCATTGATAATCTCATTCCTTCATTTTACAAATAATTATCAAGCTCTGTTATGTTGCAGACACTGATCTAGATGCTAAAGATAAAATAAGGAACAAAATGGACAGAGTTCTGCCTTCTGGGGCTTATATTCTGGTGAATGAGACAATTAACAATAAACCATATGCATATGAAATATCTTACCTGGTATAAGACATGCTATGAAGAGGCTTATAGCAGGATGAAAGGAAAGCAGGACAGCTTGCAGGGACAAGGGGAACTGCTTCAGACGGCATCGTCTCTGAGGAGGAGACACTTTAGGAGAGACCAGAAAGGCCCATGGCAGGACAAGCCTGTGGACGCACAGGGAAGAACAAGGGCAGGAGGAGAGCAGAAGAGCAAGTAGGTTATGAAGACGAGGGCACAGAGGGAAAGGGAGAACATCATGGCGTGACGTTAGAAAGCAAGGACACTTGTGCCTCACACACTTGTGAATGAGTGAGATGACGGAGGTTGTCAGAGCTGAAACAGGAAACAAGACAGCACGGCAATAAAGACAGAAAGTCCTGGCATTTCCTGCTGCCCCTAAGAGTTTCAACTCTGCCACAATCGGCAATCAGGGTGGTCCCCCAACCAGGAGCACTGCCTGACATCTCATTGCAAATGAAAAATCTCAGTCTCTATCCAGCCCTCCAAGATCAGAATCTGCATTTCAACCCAGATGATTCACAAACTCATTAAAGTTTAAGAAGAACTATCCTAAGACTTTTCACTCAACCTCTCTGGGTCTCAGAAACCCCATCTGTAAAATGCGTATCATAAAAGTAATTCCTCTATAACACGGTTTTTGTGAATTTTCAATAAGCTTGTGACAACAGAGTACTCAGCCTAGTGCTTGAGACGTTGTGGTTACTCCTTAGCTTTTGCATTTACTCCTTGGCAGGTTAACACACCAGAGGGCTGGGTCCTGAAGGTCTGAGTTAAAGAGAATGAAATCCTTGCATCCTTTATGAAGCCACGTAAGAACCCAGGATGCTAAGAGGATGTTCCCTTTGGACTCCTGGAAACTGTCACTGTTGCTTGTTGACTGCATTGACTGCCCCCCCCCAATTGGAATCTACACGGAGAGAATGGTAACCAATCCTGCTGTACCTGCCCTGAGACAGCTGCCTCCAAAAAGGCCCATCCCCTTGGTTACAGAATGATCATCTTTACGTACCCCGGAGCTCCATATCATCAGCCCCTGTAGGAGGAGCCAGGTTTCTTTTACAGGAGATGGTCTGCTAGGAGCTACCCACACTGCTTCACCCTGTTTCCCTCTGACTCAGAGCTCTCACCAATGGTTTGAAACCAGCTGGCTGTGGAGAGGCTCAAACCTGAATATTAGCCTGGGCACCACGGTATCCCCAAACGTAAGACAGTGTTTCTCTTGCCAAGAAATCCACCTCATTCCCAGGTGCATCACTATAAATCTCCAAACCACAATTGTGTGGAAAAGCAAAACGTGTTTATGAAATATGAGCTTGTAACTTTCAATTAAGCACTACTGACAACCATAATAGAATAACTAAGCAGGTGACTCCACAGACAGACTCTTTCCAGCCCAACTCAACCCCCTAAGCTCCTCCAAGTTCAGTTACAACTGAGGCTGGGGGGAAGACAAGAGGATGCACTTCAAATAAGATGACACTCGTAAAGAAACCCTGACTGTCCTGAAAGACACTGAACATTCTTGGAACGTTAGCAGTCACCATCATTGCTATTACTGTCTATGATTCCAAGGGCTCTGTGTGCTGAATCAAAGAGGAAACTTTCTCAGAGCGAGAAGGCCCATTCTTCAGCTAAGAAAATATGAAGAGCAAGGGTCTCCTGCCAATAGGGAACATAAAATGATAAAAATGAACTGGGATGATCACAATAAGAATAAAGAGAAACAGGAGTTCCTGTCGTGGCGCAGTGGTTAACGAATCCGACTAGGAACCATGAGGTTGCGGGTTCGGTCCCTGCCCCTTGCTCAGTGGGTTAACGATCCGGCGTTGCCGTGAGCTGTGGTGTAGGTTGCAGACGCGGCTCGGATCCTGCGTTGCTGTGGCTCTGGTGTAGGCCGGTGGCTACAGCTCCAATTCAACCCCTAGCCTGGGAATCTCCATATGCCACGGGAGGGGCCCAAGAAACAGCAACAACAACAACAACAACAACAACAAAAGACAAAAAGACAAAAAAAGACAAAAAAAGACAAAAAAAAAAAAAGAATAAAGAGAAACAAACATTCAGGAGATATTTCTGAAATAGACGCAAAAGGACTTTGTGATTCTTGTGAGCAGGCGTAAGAAGAAAGCAAGCCACATTTTCTATTCTATATTCTATGTTCCAACATTCCATGAGGAATAAAGGGAAAGACTCATGAAAAAGGACAATGAGTTTAAAGGCAGTTTGTATACTCTGGGGGAGTATATGCTCTGGACAAGAAATGTGTAATTGTTCAGAACCCAGGGTTAAATAAACACAAGACAATGCACCAAAATCATTTGTCGTCAGGAAAGTGCAACCACAATACATAACACAGGGCTAAATATCTGAACAGCTCTTGAAAACAATACATTTAAGGAGAGTCAGAAATCCTGAAATACATTGGAACCACATGGCTGAAGTGATTGTTTAGCATTCAAAATAAGTTTGGGGCTATAACTGGCCTATCAAATACTGTTTAAGGTCAATTTTAGAATTAATAGTGGTTTTGGTGTATCTCAAGCATGGTCCAAGTGGAATCTATAATAAGCCTCCAGAAGGAGGTCAGCCGTGAGTAAGTAGATGAAGAAGGTGAGTTTCAAGCTCTCTCTGTCCTTAAGAAGCCCCGGGGAGCCTGGAGGAGCTGAGTGCATATAATGACGCCACCAAGAGAGGGCACCACTGAGAGCCTCTGCCAGGACCAGCCCAGGAGCAGTAGCTCCTAATGGCTCCCAAGAGATAACCTCTATACTCCCCATGTCAACAGTCACCCACGAGCTTACAGTACCCAACAAGAGCATCAAATGATGTGTCAGCCTGAGATGGGACAGTGGTGTGAATTCTGGGGTGGCTTTGGTTGGGCTGCTTCCTTTCCTGAGCCTTACCATTTAATCCTGCAAAAAGAAAAAATATAAGCATAGCTCCTTCTAATTCTATAAATACCAAGATTCCATGATGCTGTAGCTCAGGTGCCTTTCTATTAGCTATCTGTTTATCTGATAAATATTACATGAGCACCTATGTATACTGAGGATACAAAAGCAAACGAGAAACAGCTCCTGTCCATAAAGAACTTACTTCTAATGAGGGAGGCAGGAAACAGGATGTGTTCAGACTGCAGTTATGATATGAAGAAAACGATGAGGCCTGCTGTGAGGAGGTAAAATTTTAGTTTGGGTGCTCAAGAACTGCTTCTCCAAGGAGGTGGCATTTAAACTGAGGCTTGAACAATGGAAAGAAACAGCCATCCCAGCAGCCCTGGAGAGAGCCTAGAACAGGAAGAACGAGTAGCAAGTCCAGGTAGGAGGTGCTATGCTGGCTTCCCTGCCACCCAGCAGGAGCCACCTGATGCAGAATGGAAGCTAGAAGCACCTGGCCCATCTCTTTGCACCTTTTACTTGGTAACACAAGGTAGCAAAGTACTCCGATTTTCCATCTTTCCTTATAACAAGGAGTAAATGGCAATTTTCCATCAGCGAACACAGTATTGGGGGAATAAACAACCCAACAGTTATTAGAACTCAACAATGGGAGCAGGGAAATCTGCTGGATTTAGAAATATTTTTGTTCAAAAAAGTAGTGTATACACCTAGAGACAGTTCCAGCAGGAAATAAACAATGAGACAGCAATTACTGTTAGGTCCCCAGATGGAATTACCTGTATGAAAGTGGGAAGGACTCTTAGGCCTGGTGTGTGCCCGCTATCCCAAGCTTCCGTAGCACCCCGGGTTTACATCACCTCTTAGTAATCATCACATTCGACTGCTACTGTTGGTTTACACACCACACTCTCCTCATTAGCAGATACACCCTGCTGGGGGCAGAGACCATGTCAAGCTTGTCTTGCTGACTGCAGCTCCAGGTTCATTAGCTGGCGCTCTGTATACACTCAGTAAATGTCAGAGAAATGAATGCACGCACACACCTGAGTTAATGCATCAACTCAATTCAGTTGCTACTTACTGAGTACCTACTATGTGCGGGTATTTCCTCCAGATGATAAGGATACAACAGCAAGCAGAACAGAAAGAAAAAAATTTCCTGACCTCATAAGCCTTGCCTAACAGTGGGGGATGTGGCAGACAGACAATAAAATCAGTGAGTGAGGAGGCTGTTGCAGAATGAGCGAAGGTAAGCAAAGCAGATGAGAAGCCTGGGAGTGAACAGAGGGCCCCTGGGTAAGACCAAGTATGCTTTGTTAGGACTCGGCGCTGACTCAGAGTTGAAAAGCCATCAGATGGCCCTGAATGAAGGATGATATGATCTGCCTTATATTTTTAAATATCCTGTATAAGCACCAAAAGAGAGGCACCCCTACAGAGGTGAAAGTAAAAGAAACACATCTGAGGCTCTCTCTGTGAGCCATGCAGGGAAAAGCAGTCTGAACGGAACCTTGAAGGCACTGGCTTCAGAGCTCACCTGCCCTGGTGCCAGCGATATATCTGCCTCCTCACCTGCTTTTTTTCCCAATTTTATTGAGATATATTTGACATATAACATTGTATTAGTTTCAGGTGTACAGCACGATGATTTGATATATGTTGTGAAATGATCACCATAATAAGCTCAGTTAACATCCATCACCTCACAGTTACATTTTTTTTTTCTTGTGATGGGAAGTCTTAAGATCTACTCTCTCAGCATCTTTCTTTTTCTTTCTTTCTTTCTTTTTTTTTTTTTTTTTTTTTTTTTTTTTTTTGTCTTTTTAGGGCCACATCCACAGCATATGCAGGTTCCCAGGCTAGGGGGTCTAATCAGAGCTACAGCTGCCGGCCTACACCACAGCCACAGCAAAACCAGATCCAAGTCGTGTCTATGACATGCACCACAGCTCAGGGCAATGCCAGATCTTTAACCCACTGAGCCAGGCCTGGGGCTGAACCCGCAACCTCATGGCTACTAGTAGGATTCGTCTCCACTGTTCCACAACTGGGAACTCTTCAGCAACTTTCAAACATACAATCCAATCCAGTATAGTCACACTATAGCCATACTCATTTTTATTTATTTATTTATTTATTTATTTATTGTCTTTTTAGGGCTGCATTCACAGCACATGGAGGTTCCCAGGCTAGGGGTCTAATTGGAGCTGTAGCTGCCGGCCCATACAATAGTCAAGCCACATCTGGGACCTACACCACAGCTCATGGCAACACCGGATCCTTAACCCATTGAGCAAGGCCAGGGATCAAACCCACAATCTCAGGTTCCTAGCTGGATTGTTTCTGCTGCACCACAACGGGAACTCTGCCACACTCATTTTTAGAGATAAATGCCACCCAGAAGGCGAGCAGTGCCCAAACTCAGCCCCAACCTGAGGGTCACTTCAGAGGCCAGAGTTCTCTGTTGCGGTTTCCAGGAGTATGCAGAGACCAGCAGGGAAGACAGAGCTTGCCTGAGGTGTGAAGCCTGCTCTGCAAAATCCCTTTTCAGCAGCCTGCTGGAGCCAGGGTCAGGGGAGTGCCATCAGCTCGTGGCAACAAAAGGGATCGCCACCACGGCCACTTTCTCCTGTATGACAAGCAAGGGGTCCTTCCTCTCTAGGGCCACACACTGAAAAAGAAACCCTAAGACCCATACCCCTTTGTTAGCTGTCTCCTGACTTCCTCTTCTTGCCAGGCCCCCATCATCAATTTCGACAAATACCTGGACTCACTCATAACTGCTGTCTGTGATTGATTTCCTTTAGAAGCTTTGTGTTTTTAACTGTCTCTGATGGCCAGAGACAAATTCCCATTTCCATCTCTCTGGGTTTCTTTTTGAGCCAGCAAGCGTCCACGTCCCAGTGCATCCGCCTTCCATCCTGTTGTAGACACCTACCGTATTTGCCTACCATGCTGGACTGTCCTTTAAGAAGTACCCTCCACCTTGCTAGTCCCTGAGGTTCAGGTGGGGCTGATGTCCTCCTCTTAGGGTCAGGGACCTAGGCCTGGGCAATCAAAATCATGGTGACAGGTTCAGGTACAAACCAGGCCCCTGTGGGCCACCCTTGAGACACTGGCTAATATTATTTCGAAAGGGCGCTCTTTGCTCTGTCGGAATTGCCAAAGTGGTGACATGGAAGCCTGTAGCTATTGATGGGCCTGTAGCAACTGACTTGGGGAAAGTCTGCCTGTGAGGAAGACCATCACAGACGAAAGCAGAGCTAGGGCATGGCATGAAGAGGGACAGCTTCACGGCCAGTTCACTGGAGCACCTGGAACAGGCCAAACCTGAAGGTGATGCTACCCTGGATTCTTTAGGTACAAGAGCTCTATGAATTCCTTATGGTTGCTGTATCAAATTGCCACAAACCTGGCGATGTCAAACAATACACATTTACTTCTTACAGTTTTAGGGATCAGAAGGCCCCCATGATCTTACAAAGGCTTTAGAGAAGATTCTGACTCCGTGCTTGTTCCAGTTCCTTGAACAGCCCCTTCCTCACGATACCCCACACTTTTTCTTCTGTCCTCACATCTACTTCTGCAGTCACATCTTCATCTTTCCTTCATAAGGACCCTTGTGATTACACTGACCACCCAGATAATCTCCTCACAGCAAGACCTTTAATTTAATCTAATCTTCAAAGCCCCTTTTGCCATTTAAGGTAACATATTCATGGGTCCTGGGGATTAGTATGTGGACACCTTTGGGTGCTGTTATGCAGCCCAGCACAGAAGTCACTGCATTTCATTGTTTGAGTCAGTTGAAGCTGGAAATATGTCACTTACATTGGAAAGAAACCATATAAGTATTCCTGAATCTGCAACATTATCTTCTGTGGAATACACTAACTCTAGTACTCAGTTTATCCAGAATTCTAATTTATTTTCACCCCTTCAGTATTTTTTAATTTCAGCAAACAGTACATAGTAGAGGTTAGGAATGCAGATTTTGGATTCAGACAGCTTGAGTCTATATTCAATCCTTTCCACTTACCAGTTACGCTTTTAAACTACAATCCTCTTAATCTATCAAATGGACATAATAAAAGCACCTGCTTCACAGGACGATTGTAAAAATTAAATGAGGTAACAAATGTACTGTGCTCACAGTAGAAGGTGTTCCATAAACAATGCTCTTTCTGCTGCAATGGCAGGCACAGCTCCTTCCATCTGGCGTTACACTAATTTTACATACAGTGTGTCTCAATTAATTGCTACATTTTTATTTAGCTTCTTTAGAAATAGCTCCAGACTCAGAGAGTGAACCTCAGTGTATCTTCACACCATCTTCATTTTAAAGGTGTTGCCAAGCACTTCCACAGAACAGACAATCAAAGAATCAAATTTGTGAGTTGCCTGTGCCGCCCTCTTTATCCCTTCCCTTTACTGCTCACATCGCTCTGCCTCCAGAGTAACCCCCGCCCATCTGTGAGGTCTGTATTTTTCAGCCATTTGGGCAAAGAGTCTTCAACATATCTATGTAATTTTGTTCTTTTCTCCAGCTTATCTAATAACTACTTTTTCATGTTCTCACTGAAATTGTGATTGTTCCTCTTTTCTGCCAAATTTTGTCGCCAGCTAATGCCCCAGTTAAACCACAGAAATGATTTCAGCCTCACCGGCATCCCATTCGTGTGTATGATGCAGTTCTGGATGGAGTCACAGGGTGTCTGGTGGTCCATGGCTCAACAACATGATAGGGAACAATAGGCTATGACCTTCCTGAGTGGGTCAAGTTTGGTTGACTTGGGCTGGCAAGAGGCAGTCAACTGTGACAAGTGGCAATTATGCTGTGTGGCTCTTGAGAGCACATGTTTCCCTGTATTTTATACCCCAAATGCAGGCTAACCAGAGGAAACGTGATAGGAATTTCCTAGAAAAAGTCAATCAATACTAAACTTCTTCTCGGAGACTGGTACATCCCAGCTTCCAGCCCACACAGTCTTTTCTCTCTGCAACCACCCTGTGAAGAAATTCTTCGGCATTTTTCCCTACACATTTAAGATTTTTAAATCCTTTTATACAATTAATCAAAATATATTCATGGGAGATATTTTTATTTCTAGCCAACCAGCTAGTAAACTCTATATGAATGAGGAAGAGAGCAGAAATCCCTTTGTCTCATAGAAGGCATCAGGCCCCTTCTCAGCTTCAGGTTAGTCAAAACTACCATAGCAATCCCTCCCCTCTTTGCCAGCACTCGGCCTAGTTGTAGGCATATAACCAAGCTATGCCCAATGAAACACAAGAAGTCTGCTGCGAAGTTTCTCTTTGCTAATAAAACAATAGAGAAAGCCTCGGGTAGAGAAAGGCTTGTTGTTTCCCTGACTTTCTGCTTAGAAGGGAGGGCTTGATGCTTGGAGCAGTGTCAACCATTTTTTCCTATGAAATAAAGTCCAAAAATAATCATAGAGACACTGAAGCCCACTCTGACCTCACTGAGCTACTACAACAACTTTTGTTAGGTGATATATTTTAATACCTTTATTATTTAAGCCACTATTAGGTAGGCATTTTGTTGCTTGCAGGTGAATGCATTCTAAATGATACACCATTTAACTCTTTGTTTTCTGGGTAGGCTGTTAAGCACAACTTAACCCTCCCTATGTCCATGCCTTAAAAACTGTATACACATTAAGGCAGCATCATCGGTGTTCTCATTTAACAACTTTTTAAGTGAAGTCAAGTGTTAAGTCCCCAAATGGTAGTTGAGTATCTTTGGGTGCTCCGTTCCCCCACTGAGTTGATTGCACAAGGCCTTTATCTCCCCTACACAGTCTATTGAGGGTATTGCTGGGTTCTTATCACCTAAGTATCACAGCATTTGATTATCTCCCTCCTTCTTCCCTATTTTGGCCAGGCAGCCAAATGTCTTGATCACAACTTGCTATGTAGAAATAAATATAAGGGGAAAAAAACAACCCTAAAACTTGCAGCTATGAAGTAGGAGGAAAGCCCCAGCATGGAGCTGATTTCAAAAAAAAAAAAAAAAAAAAAAAATGAAAGGAATAGAGTCAGGAGCCATATTTCCCATGGACATAGCCAATTAAAAATGGTGGCTCGGAGTTCCCGTCGTGGCGCAGTGGTTAACGAATCCGACTAGGAACCATGAGGTTGCGGGTTCGGTCCCTGCCCTTGCTCAGTGGGTTAACGATCCGGCGTTGCCGTGAGCTGTGGTGTAGGTTGCAGACGCGGCTCGGATCCCGCGTTGCTGTGGCTCTGGCGTAGGCCGGTGGCTACAGCTCCGATTCAACCCCTAGCCTGGGAAACTCCATATGCCGCGGGAGCGGCCCAAGAAATAGCAACAACAGCAACAACAACAACAACAACAAAAGACAAAAGACAAAAAAAAAAAAAAAAGGTGGCTCAATCACACAGTCTCCAGTTTCGACTGTAACTAACAAACGATTTTTTTCTTACTATGGCCTTGCATCTGATAAGGAAATTAGAAATATGAATACAATGTTATCCAGGGACAGATTTGAAAATATTATATGGGGTCACTGGGTCAGAGAAAGTAGTTGACCTAAGGCTAACATTTTACAACTTTCCTAAAACACATCTACAAAAGGTGTTACATGCCTAAGACTGAGACCTAAAGCACTTAAGTGACCATGAGTTCACAAGCAAGGGAGTCTGGTGGAACTTCAGCTGGAAATCAGATGTTCTACCATGTTCAGCTGGAAACTTCTACGAACACAGCCACAGGCTCCCAAATGCAGATGCAAATCAACCACCGAGAAAGAGGCCAGTAGCTTACTTCTCAAAAGGCCTCAAGAAGTGGAACTCATTTCCTTGACTTCCAAGGGCTGACCCCTTAGTCTAAGAGGCTCAGAAAACTGACTTTTCTAGCACAAAAATATCAATTCCTTCTTGAGATGTAGAATCGTATTACTAAAGCTCATGAGACTTGTTATAAAACTGGAATGTCAATTTATTAATGCAAAATGATAAATGACTCACATAGAAACTTTTAAAAGTTCTCCCAATTAATCTAGCCTCTTTGTAGAGTCCAACTTACAAGGGGCCAAATCAATTTAAAATGGAATGGAATCAAAAGACACTGGATTTGTAGGAGCATCACAAGAGATAACCTGATCAAGGCAATGCACCTTGACAATAGACAAAAGTCAACTGATTTTACTTCCTCCAACTTATCTCCACAAGAGATGCCCTTGTCAATGGGACCAGAATCCTCCAAACTGGCTGGCAATGCCACTTTCCTCTGGGCAGAATTTGGATGTTCACTGCTAAAAACTGCCTCCAAGATTCTCTTTCTTGTCTCTCTGCTTCTGTAAACAGATTAAAATCCTTTTTGGGCAGCACATTTTTCATTAGGTATGATTATTCATTCAGCCGGACTGCTGTGATGTCTTATAGCCTAGAAGCCGTCTTCTGTCTTCCAATTATTTAGACCTATTGTCCATTGGTTTTAGGGCTTAAATCTCAGAATTATTCTTGTTTCTCTCTTTACCAGGCTTTTGCCTAATGTCCCACAAAAGTTTCTTAGTGGTTTCTATAAACTTCACATTAGACTTGAGTTCTATTTTGGATCAGTAACATATATCCTGCATGACTCCATTTCTACGTGCTCATTCACCCACTGCCTTTCCTTCCTTCATACATCATTTATTCAGCACACAGTCACTGGGTAGCTGCGATATTTCAGGCATTGTTCTAAGCACTGGGGATACAGCAGGACACAGAACAAAAATTCCTATCTTCGTGGAGTTCCTGTTCTATGAAGAGGAGACAGACAGGATACAGTAATATGCCAAATGGTGAGAAGAAATACGGAGAAAAATAAAGCAGGGACGGTGTGTGGAGATTTCTGAGTGTAGAGGATATCCAAGTAGCCCATAAACATAAGGAAAAGTACTCAGCCTCATTGTCATCAAGGAAACACAAGTTAAAACTATACGACCAACAATACACACCAACCAGAATGACTGAAATTAATTAAAAAGACTGACAATAGCAAGTATGATGAGGCTACTGAGATGGAGAAAGGCCATCCCTGAGAGAGGGAAGCTAGGGCATAGTATCCTCCTGTTGAATACCTGTTATACCTGAATATCCTCCTGCTATACCAGACAAAAACAAGACCACTCTGCAGTCATGTCAGAACACAGAAAAAAATTAGGAACACTGTTCAAGTCACAAAATGACCAAACACCCCATATCTAGGCTCTTATGGGTTAAACTGTATCCCCACTAGAAACATGGTAAAATCCTACTCCCTGGTACCTGCGACCAAGACTTCATTTGGAACTACGGTCTTTGCAGATGTAATCAAGTTAAGAGGAGGTCATCAGTATGGGCCCTAATCCAATATGACTGGTGTCCTTATAAGAAATGGACTAGATATAGAGACAGATACACAGGGAGAGAACCCGGTGTGATGATGGACGCAGAGACTGGATGCACCTACCAGACAAGGAGTGACACCTTTATTTTCAACTTTTTGCCTCCCTAACCACAAGAAAATAAGTTCTTATTGCTTTAAGCTACTCAATTTGGGATACTTTGTTATAGCAGCCTTAGAAAACTAATATTACCAGCTATTATGAAGGAACTCTGTTTCTACAAATTCCAGTTTAATCTCACCCCCTTCTTCTGGTTTTCTGGATAAAAGTGATTGAGAAACCCAACTGTAGAATTTGCCCCACTTCCTAAAAGCATCCAATCAACAGCAAGGCCCAGCTTTCTTGAACCTTCCCCTAAATCCCCTAAAAGAAGCCAAATCTTACAAAAAGTCCTTGTAACCCCTTTTTCCTTAGATGCTCCACAGTCCCATGGTATGCATTCTCCTTGTACGACAAACTGATGAACCTAATTTCGTGTGACTACAGGTGTACTCCAGGTGGTCCTTCACCGCAGGGCATTGACAGCCTGTGTACAATTCCTTTGAAAACTGTTTGGCAATAGCTACCAAAGCTGAAAAGATGCATATCCAGCAACTCCAAAATTTTAATCCTAGGTATAAACCCAGCAGAAATAAATCCATCTGTGCACCCAAAAAAAATGTACAACAATGTTCATAGTGGCCTTATTTTCAGTAGGGGAAAAAAACTGGAAGTAACCAAAAGTTCATCAATAGCAGAAAATATAAGTAAATTATGATTCACAATAGAATTCTATACAGCAATGAAAGGCAATGAATTACTGCTACATTAAACTATAGAAATAAATTTCCCAAAATGTATACTGAGTTTAAAAAAGCTAGACGTGAAAGAATATACTATATGATTTCAATTATGTTAGTTTCAAAAACAGACAAAATTGATTTACGCATAATCACAATAATGGTTGCCTGGATGGGACATGCAGAGAAGGTGCTGAGAAGCTGATAATGGGTCACTTTTTAATCTAAAGGGATGGTTACATCAGTGTGTTTAATTTATGATAATCCATAAAGCTTTATATTTGTGAATTATGCCACTGTCAGGATGGATGTTAACTTCAATTAATAGGTTGGCTTGAAAACTACTTATTCACACCTTGTTTGGTATTATTTATAAATTGAAATTAAACTGAATTATTATGTAATGTATTCACTTAACAGACTTTATTAAGCACCTAGTATGAGTTCAATAAAGTCAAACAGGGGGAAGTATATAAAAATAAATGCGCATTAAATGAAACAGAGAAGAAAAAAGGAAAATAAAAGGAAGAGAGAAATAATAGAAATTCTTAGAGGCAGCCTCAACACTATACGAATTCATGTATATTGCATGTGAAAGGAAATATTAAAATGATATATTTGACCATCACAAACAGATACACTGAAACATGTTGCACTGATAGCCAATAAATTGCAGTGTGCTTCATAAAATGTTGATGTGGTTATGTGGAATATATATTCTCATCTCAAAATTTATTGCTAAATTATTTAACAGTTTAAAACTATGCATATAGATCACAATGTTGTCGAAGTTTCAAAAAAATGTTTCTGTTTTAAAAATTGATTCCTTTGGGTAATTTTTTCCTTCTTGATTTTTAGAATATTAAAATTTAACTACCTGGGTATGGGGGGTGGAGCATGGGGGGTAATTACCTTCCATGATTCTCTTTTTAACCATATCACCCATCCACTTAGAGAGCATCTCCATCTTCTCTTCCCCTACAGCTCACTACCGGTCGACCTAGACTCACACTGTGACTCCACCACGGCCATGTGGTAAATTAGAGGATTAGGAAGAAAAATCATCCGCAGAATTTCAGCTCAACAGTTAAGAGCTGAAGCTCCTCTGATCAAGAGTCTGGTTTTAACCTTCAGCTCTGCCACCTGTTGCGTGACCTCAGGCAAATCCTTACTCTGTTCCCCAGTTTCCTCCTCTGCAAAATGGAGATAATAAAAATAGCACCATCCTCATAGGGTTATGGGATTAAAAGGGAAAAAAAAAATGAAACACACAGGAGAGTGCCTGGCAATTCATGGATTGCTTCCCTCTTCATGCAGCCTCTGCTTCTGGTAATCCCACTTCCTTCTCTCATTCCCAAGCTTCAGCCCAGGCCATCTGGAGGCAAGCAAATTCTTCTGTCCAACATCGCAATGGAAACCTAGAGTACGTTAGCAAGCAGTTGCAACTAATAGAATCCTAAGTTAATACAGTCTAAGCAAAAAGGGTATTTAGTGGCTCCCGCAACTCTAAAGTCTAGAGATAAAGGCCAGAAAAAAGACACTCAGCATACCAGCAGGACACCGCATATTTCTGTGTGGTTCTGTCTGCCTGTCTCTATATTTGTAATATCCCTGTCAACCTCATCTTCCTACATCCTCTCTCAATGTTCCATCAAAGACAGCCATCACCAACTCTAGGTGTACGTGTCACCCAATGCCAGATAAAAGAGAGTGTCTTTTTTCCAACAGTATCATCAAAAGTCCCAGGAATATCTCTGATTGGACCATAGTAGGTCACATGCCAATGTCTGAACCAATCATTGTAGAAAGGGGAATGGAATGACTGTTGGAGCTTACATGGTGAATTCAAACCCAACCCAGGAAGATGAATAAAAATTACAAAAGGAATAGTTTCCCGAAAGAAAGTGAAATTACTAAACTGCCTACACCCGACTTTTCCCAAGAAACAGTTAACATTATCCGGCCCATTCTCCAATGTCATTCTTATAACAGGAAGTTCTTAGGGAAGAGTTCACACTGACTAAGTGGAATCACAGATACAAAACAGGAGAGCTAGGAAACGATATTGTGAAACCCCCTTATCGTATAGATGAGAAAACTGAACCTCTGAGAGGGGAAGGGGCTCAACTGAGACCACATAGTTGATTAGTGACAGAGATGGGAAAAAAACAAAAATCTCTGGGTAACTAGGTGACTGTTTTTTCAATTTTTATTTAGTTTTCCCCCAGTCCAATATATGTTGTTAATAATTGTCTGCATCATCTCTTTTTAGAAGAATCTCTCTTGATAGGAGCACAAACGACAGGTGATGCTCAACAGTGAATAATCCCTGTAAACCCTCTGCCAAGGATGAAGAACATTCCATATAGAAGCCTAATATACTCCACGCTCAATGCCCAGTGTAAAGCACCCAGAGACTTTCCCAAGGACTCTGACGAGGGCAATCTGAGACTTCAGCGGCGTTCTTTGGTTACTGTCACAGTCTAATTGAAGATCAAGATGATCCGCCTTCGTGAGCATCATGAGGGTAGCAAAGGGGGATTCTTTGAACTTTTCCTTCTCTGCCTTTTCTCGCTAATGGTATCATGAGAGCCCCCTAAAATAGAAAAGGACTTATTTGGCTATGCTTAGGTTGGGATGAACTCCAGGAAATCTTGGAGTTAGAGCTTATTCATGCTTAACTTATATGAACTCAACACAGAAAAGGGAAAAATCAAGCAGTTTGGATGATTTTGCAGTTTTTCACTGAAAAAATATTTGTTCCAAATAGGCTGTGTAAGGAGAAGTATAAATCTCTAAGTTACGCCTTTATCCAGAGCTCAACCCAAGACAACATGATCAGATTTAATGCTGGCAGTAAAATGTGAGTTGGACCTATCAAGAAATAAGGTGGTTAGTCTTCAAAGGAATTTGAAGGTTATTTTGGCTATGCGAGGTATTCACCTTAAATGCTGACCCTGGTAACTTCATCTAAGACGCAATGGCACAGTATAAAATGAACAGCACAGAGAAAAGGTCACAAATAGCAAAATTAGCTGATAATAACAATAGCTAATACTTTATAGTACTGTTCTAAGCATTTTTACCTCTGTTAACTCAATCCTTAAGAAGAACCTAAGAAGTCAGAAGGCAGATATCTTTAAAGATAAAGGAAACACAACCTGCCCAAGACCACACAGCTAATAAGTGGCAGAAGCCAGAGTATTAAGATATGAATGTGTGTTTTCTTCTCCCTCCCTACGTTTTTTTTTTTCAAAAGCCTTGTCTCTGAGTGATGTGATGGTGGGTTATGCCACACTGAGAGAAGAAGACAAAGTTCCTTGGCCCTTTACAAGTAACTTGAATTGAGACGTGAATACCTATCCAACAAGACGACAAGGACAAATTCCTTCAGGGTTTCCATAAACGCTGGTCCATGCCAGGTAGTTAGCTGTCAGTGGCTGGGGTGCTAATTGAAAAGTTATAGCTTTAGCCCTGAGAACCACAGTGTTACACAAACTTGGCACAGAAGCCTAGAAATATTGCCTTCAAGTGAACATCAGTGCTGGGACAATGAGCCTAGAAGTAACCTGTATAGGCCAGAGACAAATGTATGTTCCCCTGAAAATACTGCCCTACATGGACATCATTGAACCTCTGCATGACCCTACAGGGGTAAGGCTGGGAGTGGAAGAAGCTCAGGTAAGGATAAAGAATGAATTTTCTGCTACTACAGATTAAACATGATTTGGGTAACTAAAAGAATTGCCCTGTGGTGTTGTAGAATAAAATGCATCCCTGCTAGATAGATAAGGAGCAAATTCCTAAGAGAGAGGACTAGAGTTAACCTTGGTCAAAAAGCAGAGGAGAGAAGGTCCTGGGGAGGTGAAGGGGGTGAGGAAATGAATTAGGCCTCCACATAGATAACATTCCTGAACAAGGCAAGATAAGGGAACAAAGGCATATCCTTGACTGACTAGAGACAGGGGAACAAAGAAGAGACTACTGTGGGTGGCCTACAGAGAGACTGATGGGCAGTGAGAGGGGAGGGGAGCTGCATGATGGAAGGGAGGGAGGGGAAAACTGGCAGGAAAAGTGCTTAAGGATATATAATCAGTGTCCTGCTTTAAATCTGCCGGCTTTGTGTGGCTTTATCCCCACCACTGGTGGACTAATAGAAAAGACAGAATTGCATATAGACAGGGAGTTTAGTTTCATGACTCCATTTAACACCAAGGCAGCCTCACCTCTCCGGCAATTACTATAGATGGCAAGGCTGTCTATGACATATAACTGGCATCACAATAATATACATGATGCATGCAGGGGTGGGAGGACAATAGAAGAATGGGTAGAGAAGGTTGAGTGTGGCCGAGCTGGCAGGCCAGGCAGCCAATGGGCTCAGGTGGCCTAGCACTCCAAGGACAGAATCAGGGTACAAAAAGAGAAGCACACTCTACTGTGATTTTTTGTCAGAATTCAGCAGAAGATGCCAGTTTTGAGATGAGAGAAGTGTGGAGACTCCAGGCTGACTCCCAGTCCTAAAGTTAACTGGCAGGAGAAACAGACCACAGTGGATGGGGGAGGAGGGAGGAATAGAGCCTGGAATGTCCATGAAATCAAAGGAGAAGGAAACAAGAAGGGAGCTGACCCTCAGAGGCCCCTAGTACCCGGAGCTAATGCAGGCGCTGCTGGAAACTGAGTCTCGAGGATAACATCACCTCATTCCAAGCCCTCCAAAGTGTGATATTAAGAGGAGAAAGGACAGTGGTGATGGTGAGCACTGTTAGTAAGTCTGATCTCAGGATAAGTATTCCTGATTCAAATCTCTGCTCCACCACTTACAACCTGCCCATGAAATCTTAGAATAGCTGACTTCTAACTACCTCACTTATTTTTTGTATGAATGAAGGTAACTAATACTACCTACTTTATAGAGTTACTATTTAGACTAATTCAGCTAATTCACATAAGGTCTTTAATATTTAGGATAAACTTATACTCCATTTTGTCTGAGACAGTCCAGTTTATGCCTTACCAGATATGATTATTAGTAGAGTTCTCTTTTACTCTCAAAAGTTTCCTCATTTGATGTCTGCTTCTGGCCCAGAGGGAGTTACAAGGAACAGAGTTACCATTCTGCCTGAAACAACTATTTTAAATGAACAAAAGATATGCAACAATGATTCTCAAGCTACTGGATATCAGAGAACAAGCCAATAATCCCTGAGATATTAGCCCATGGCCTGCCTTAGCCTACTGCCTAAGGTATCAGTGTACAGAGGAGAGATGGAGCTGAAAGTCCATGAAAGTCAATGCAACTGAAGATCTTAGGAACCAGTGCTAGAGAGAGGATCCGTAGAGAGAGAATGTGGGAAGCCTCCATAGGGTCTACCTGGAGTACTAATCAAAATGTGTGAAGAAACTTCCCCAAGTGCAAGGAGAGAAACACCCAAGAGGATTAGAACAATACTCTCTACTGGTGGCTTCTCCCAATGGCCAGAATGAAAATCTCTTACTTTATGGGGCATTCATTAGAGTATAAGAAGGATCTCACTTGAGTAGTAGAGAAAAATTAATCCTAAATTAAACACTGCTATGGTCACACATAGCAAAATTTAAAAGTAAAATCCGCATGGATTAAATATTTTTCCTAAACGTTTACTATGCTCTAGAAAAAGTCTCAAGAACATTTATAGGAATACAAAATACTATCAACCTAGAATTCTTTACCCAGCAAAAGTATCTTTCAAAAATAAAGGTCATATAAAGAATTTTTCAGGCATAAAAAATCTGAAAGAATTTAAACCAAGAGATCCATAATGTAAGAAATAATCAAGAAGGTCCTTTAACCAAAAGTAAAATTATTCCATGTATATACGTGGAATGGGAAGAAATTTTTAAATCAAAAACTGTAAGTGCCTGAATATTACAAAGCCACAGTCATCAAGACAGTGTAGTACTGGTACCAAAACAGAAATGCAGACCAATGGAACAGAATAGAGAACCCAGAAATAAACCCTGACACCTATGGCCAATTAATCTTTGACAAAGGAGGCAAGAGCATTAAATGGGAAAAAGAAAGTCTGTTCGGCAAGACTTGCTGGGAAACCTGGATAGTCGCATGCAAATCATGAAACTAGAACACACCCTCACACCATGCACACAAATAAACTCAAAATGGCTGAAAGACTTAACCAAAAGACAAGACACTGTCACACTCCTGGAAGAGAACATAGGCAAAACATTCTCTGACATCAACCTCATGCATATTTTCTCAGGTCAGTCTCCCAAGGCAAGAGAAATAAGAGCAAAAATAAACCCATGGGACCTCATCAAACTGACAAGCTTTTGCACAGCAAAGGAAACCCAAAAGAAACCAAAAAGACAACTTACAGAATGGGAGAAAATAGTTTCAAATGATGCAACGGACAAGGGCTTAATCTCTAGAATATACAAGCAACTTGTACAACTCGACCCCAAAAAAGCCAACAACCCAATGGAAAAATGAGCAAAAAACATGAAGAGACATTTCTCCAAGGAAGATAAAGTTGGCCAATGAGCACATGAAAACATGCTCAACACCCCTGATTATTAGAGAAATGCAAATCAAAACTACCATGAGATACCACCTCACACCCGTCAGAATGGCCATCATGAAAAAGTCCACAAATAACAAGTGCTGGAGGGGGTATGGAGAAAAGGGAACCCTCCTGCACTGGTGGTGGGAATGTAAGCTGGTACAGCCACTATGGACAACAGTATGGAGGTACCTTAGAAATCTATACATGGAACTACCATATGATCCAGCAAGCCCACTCTTGGGCATATATCCGGACAAAACTTTCCTTGAAGAAGATACGTGCCCCCGCATGTTCACTGCAGCTCTATTCACAAGAGCCAAGACATGGAAACAACCCAAATTTCCATCAACAGATGATTGGATTAAGAAGATGTGGTATATATACACAATAGAATACTACTCCGGCATAAAAGAAATGACATAATGCCATTTGCAGCAACATGGATGGAATCAGAGACTCTCATACTGAGTGAAGTAAGCCAGAAAGAGAAAGACAAATACCACATGATATCACTTATAACTGGAATCTAATATCCAGCACAAATGAACGTTTCCACAGAAAAGAAAATCATGGACTTGGAGAACAAATTTGTGGTTACCAAGGGGGAGGGGGAGGGAGCAGGGTGGTTGGGGGGCTTGGGGTTAACAGATACAATCTATTGCCTTTGGAATGGATTAGCAATGAGATCCTGCTGTGTAGCACTATGTCTACTATGTCTAGTCACTTATGACGGAGCATGATAATGTGAGAAAATAGAATGTGTACATGTATGTGTAACTGGGTCACCATGCTGTACAGTAGAAAAAAATTGTATTGGGGAAATAATTATTTAAAAAAAAAAACTGTAACTGCCCGAGAAACACAATAATTTCTCTTCTTTTAACTTTATCAATTAAATGTTTATAAAAGATATTATTGTTTAAAGTATACACATACATATATAATATGTATATAAAATTATAAACATATATTTTATAAGTTATATTTATATAACTTATATTAAAACCTTAAAGTCATGACTAGAATAACACACAATAAAGAGTTACAGCTAATAAATCAACAAAGGAGAAAAATGAAATCCTAAAAAGTACTCAATCCAAAAGAAGGTAGAAAAAGAGGAAAAAGAATTTTAAAAGAGACAATGTAAAACAAACAGCAGAATGTAAGCTACATATATGTATGTAAAGTCAAACCTATTAATAAACAAATTAAATGTAAATGGCCTAAATTCCCCAGTTAAAATCCAAAAATTGTCAAACTGGATAAAAAAGTAATACCCAATTATATCTGCCTATAAAAAACTCATTTTAAATATAAAGACACAGATTAAAGATAAGAAGATGAAACTATATATACTATGCTAATACTAAACAAAATAAAAGTAGGAAACTGTATTAATATAAGACAATGTTAAATTTTACCAAAATTATATATTGCCATTTAATAATGATAAAAAAACATGGCTGTTCAAAAGTATATAACACTTCTAAGTGTTTACATACCTAAACATAAAGCTTCAAAATATATAAATCCAAAACTGATGGAATTGCAGTAAGAAATAGAAAAATTGGAATTCTGTCAGATTTCAACACTTCTCTCTCAGTAATTGATAAGCTATCTAGACAGAAAACCAGTAAGACAGAAAACTTGAAAAATGCTATCAACAAATTTAACCTAACTGACATTACTACAACACTTATCAACAACAGAACATACATTCTTTTCAAGTGTACATGGAATATATACCAAAATATATCATATTACGGGTTATAAAACAAGACTCAACAAATGTATAAAGATTCAAATCATACAAAGTATGTTTGCTGACCACAGTGGGATTAAGTTACAAATCAATAATTAGAAAGCTCTCTAGATAAACTTCCAAATATTTGGAAACTAAACACACTTCTAAGCAACTCATGAGTCAAAGAAATTACAAGAATATTCTGAACTCAATGAAAATGAAAACACAGTTTATTCAAAATTTGTTGGATATAAACAAATTTATAAGTAAAATGTATAGCACAGAAATATTTATGTACGAAAATTAGAAAGGTTTCAAATCAATGACTTCAGCTTCCACTATAAGAAAAAGAGTAAATAAAACCTAAAGTAAGAGAAGAAAGGAAATAAACATCACCACGAAAATTGGTGAATTAGAAAACAGAAAACAACTCAGAAAAACTATCAAGCCAAAACTTGGTTCCTCAAGAAGGTCAATAATATTGCAAACCTCTATCCACTAATCAGGAAAAAAGACAGAAGAGACACATTTCCAATAATAGAAGTAAGACAGATGACATGACCACAGATTCTACATATAGTCAAAGGATAATAAGGAATATTATAAATGACTTCATGCCAATACATTTGATAATTTAGATGAGATGGACAAATGACTCAGAGACATAAATCTTCCAAGTGTACTTCAGAAAAGCTACATTACCAGAACAACACTCTATCAAACAAATTTGTTGTTAAAAATTCCCACAAAGAAAACTCCAGGTTCAGACAGCTTCACAGGGAATACATACCAAATATTTAAGGAAATAATAATATCAATTCTAAACAATCTCTTCCAGAATGTTGAAGATAAGGGAATAGTTCTCAACTCATTCTATGAGTCCCATTACTCTAAAGAAAGAGCTACAAAAACAGAAAACTACAGGCCAGTGTCTCTCACGAATATAAATGAAAAAAAAAAAAAACTTAACAAAATGTGAGCACATTAAGTCTAACAATGTATAAAAAGGTTAATACATTATGACCAAGTGATGGTCGAAATCCCGAAAACGGACAACACCAAACGCTGATGAGGATGTGGAGCAACAGGAATTCTCCCTCACTGCTGTTGGGAACGCAAAATAGTATAGTCACTTTGAAAGACAGTTTGGCAGTTTCTTATAAAACTAAACATGATCCAGCAGTTGCACTCCTTGTTACTTACCAAAAGGAGTTAAAAACTTAGGTCCACACAGAAACCTGCACATGTATGATTATAATCAGCTTTATTCATAATTCCCAAAGCTTAGAGGCAAGCAAGATACCCCTTAGTAGGTGAATGGACAAACTGTAGTACATCTAGGCAATTGAGTATTACTCAGCACTAAACAAAACAAAACAAAACCCTATTAAGCCATGAAAAGACATGGAGGAACCTGGAACATTAAACACATATTTAAGTAAAAGAAGCCAATCTCATAAGCCTGCATGCTGTATGATTCCAACTACATGACATTCAGAAAGAACAAAACTATGGAGACAGTAAAAAAGATCAGTGGTTTCCAGGGGCTAGAGGAGAGGGAGGTATGAACAGGCACAGCAAGGAGGATTTTTAGGGCAGTAAAATTACTCTGTTTGATACCGTAACAACAGATACATGTCATTACACATTTGCCCAAACCTACAGAATGTACAACACTAAGAGTGAACTTTCATGGAAACCACGCACTTCATGTGATAATGATATGTTAATGTAGTTTTATCCATTATAACAAAGGTACCACTCTGGTGGCAGATACTGATAAGGGGGGTGACTATACATGCCTGAGGTCAGGGAGTATATGGGAAATCTCTGATCTCCTTTTTGATTTTTATCTATGAACCCAAAACTCTAAAAAAGTAAAATTGATTTTAAAAAATTAGAAAAACACAGTATTAGTATCATCCTACTTGTCATGGTCATTGAGACACAGCAATGAAGCTAGGTCTAATTTGAAGATAGGTCTCAACAGTAGATCTAGGAGTGGGGAGTTGGAGAGGCAGTACAGTACAGACTAAGAGCTTGAGTTTGGGGGGTGGGCAGAAATAGTTCTGTTCTTAACTAGCCATATGACCTTGTGCAGGCCCCTAGTCTTCTCTGAGTTCTCAGATGCCTCCTCTATAAACAATGGTAGTACCCTAGCCTCGCAAGGTGGCTGGGGTTACCAAATGAGATGATGCAAAGGAAGAATGGAGGATCACATCCTGTATACAACAACCACAAGGCAGCTTTTTAAAAAGAAATAGAAAAACATAGCAAAGGTCTAGGCCAGAAGGGGATGCTGAGTATAGATACTTACTTGGTCACTGGAGGTGACAATGAACCCCTATAACAGTATGTACTGCAGTGTGACGCTTGAGTACCAGGCTCTCTGCTAAACCTTGGGATTAACAGGTTTGTATCTGTTTTCAAAATGAAATCATAACAGGAAAAAAAGTGTGAAGACTCTTTTTTTCTTTTTTTAATAATCTAGCTAAATGTGTTACTTTTCCTAAGTGAGTTGCTAATGGAACCATTCCACTGGCCACAGCATGTACTTAGCAGAACTGTCACAAATGTTTAGAAACAAGAATATCCTTCTATTGATGAGGATGTCCCGTCCTTGAAAATTGGTGTGTCTTGGGGACAAACAGTGATGCTCAGGGACACTAAGTAATCTCGTCACAGCAAGGGAGAAAAAGACGGAAAACTAGACACATTTGTTTGCAGAAAACAGCAGATGTAAGGCTGAGCTGACCTTTGAAGGTCATTCTCCTTGCAAAGTCCTTCTCTTAGAAGCTGTCTTGCCTATGGAGAACAAGCTATCATTGTACGATTTTCAAAAAGTTAAAAACATAATTCTCATATAAACAGTGAGTATCATGCCCAAGTTTTATTCAGCTTACTGATGAACTTACCGATGAAAGAACGAGCAGGGTGATAAAACTAGATACAGAAATAGATACATATAGGACCCCTCTATATGCTGGATGAAGACTGCTAAATTAGATTCTAAACTACAGCAAAGGAGATGCCTTTGCCTTGTAGTTTGGGGTTATTTTTCCATTGCACATAAATCATTTGCATTTTATCAGGCAAAAACAATTCAAACCACATCATTTATTAGTAAATAGTCAAAGTTACATTCCCCTACAGCAGAGGTCAGCTAACTAAGGCCAAATCTGGTCTGCCTTATATTTTTATAAATAAAGTTTTATTGGAATGTAGCCACACACATTCATTTATCTATTGTCTATAGCTGCTTTTAAGCTACAACAGCAGAGTTGAGTAATTGTGGTAGAGACCATATGACCTGCAGAAACTAAATACAAAACTATTTATTATTTGGCTCTTTATAGAAAAAGACTTCCAACCCTTGCCCTAAAAAAGTTAAATAACCTGTAGTGGGCTTGTTAGTCAGTATTCTAGCATGACATGGAAAGGGTATGCAGTTATCAAATCATTACAAAGAACACTTAAAATATCTTACAATTTCAGAGTTCCCGTCATGGCTCAGTGGTTAACAAATCCGACTAGGAACTATGAGGTTGCGGGTTCGATCCCTGCCGTTGCTCAGTGGGTTAAGGATCCAGCATTGCCATGAGCTGTGGTGTAGGTTACAGATGCAGCTCGGATCCCATGTTGCTGTGGCTCTGGCGTAGGCCGGCAGCTATAGCTCTGATTAGACCCCTAGCCTGGGAACTTCCATATGCTGCTGAAGCAGCCCAAGAAACAGCAAAAAGACAAAAAAAAAAAAAAAAAAAGAAAGAAAGAAAGAAAAAAAAATCTTACAATTTCATTTGTCAATTATTATCTCAATAAAGCTAAAAAATAAATAAAATAAAATTTTTAGATTCTAAATAAAATTATGGACCATGAAAAAACAAAAAGAAAGGATACGTCAAAATCCTTTGGCTTTATTCCTAAATTTCAGACAGATTAACCTATTGATAGGTAGGTAGGTAGTAGCAGGTTGACAGACAGATATGTAGGTATAGGTAGTTTTTTTTTTAAAACAAGGCTAACTGCCAATAACTATAGCTGAGGAAATGCATAACTTTCCTTGGGAAAGGGTTTGTGTAGACTGCCTCCATTCGTAATGCAGAATTGACAGAAGAGCTACAAAGATGCTGAGTTGAGTCAAATGGTAAAATATCCTGAGCCTCTCCTTTGCCCACAGCTTCATCCTTTTGGTTTACTTTTCCTTCGGTCAGGCCCTGCCCACACAGCCCTGAGATTTGCATCTGACCCTATCTATGACTGGGATGGCAGCTACTCTCTGACAGTCCTGGAGGACACTCGGAGGCTCTCTTTGAGAGTTTCCTAAGTAAATGCAAGGGGGTTGGGGAACTAAAAGGATGTTCATCACAGATTTGGCA
Organism: Sus scrofa; assembly: GCF_054392235.1. Taxonomy (NCBI): domain Eukaryota; kingdom Metazoa; phylum Chordata; class Mammalia; order Artiodactyla; family Suidae; genus Sus; species Sus scrofa. The sequence continues at coordinate 6,835,095 of NC_139388.1, forward strand.
ACAAAGTAGAATTATCTGAATTTTAAGTGACAGAGAGTGCTTAAATAAAAAAGGCTTAAATCAAACCACACAACAAATACTCTGCAGTCATTAGAATTGGAGATAATGCTACATATTCGTCAACAAGGAAAGACATTGTATATTGTTGAAAAAACCAAGCTGGCCCCAAATAGCATGTACAATATGATTTATTATATTAAAAGATATAAATGTATGAAAAAATTCAAAAGCACAAGCATCACCTTTACAATAGTTACTATCAGTGGATAGTGAATTTTCATTTTCTTCTTTGTGATCATCTGGCTTTCTTTATCCTAGCTGTGCTATAGCAGGTATGAACAATTTATATAATAAAATTATAGAGAATTTTTAAAGGCTTTCCTCAGAGGAGCTGTATTACATTAGCTGTTTAAGAGACAGTAACATGGTTTTGTCTCACAATATATATATCTATTTTAAGACAGACCTTTATATGAAATATGTAGTATAAATACTTCTGCCCAAATAATCTAATGCATCCATGTCATTATAAACCATTTTATATGAAGAGTAACTTTCCCAAAGAGGACAGGCTGTCACGGAGGAGCCAAAGAGAGAATGAAAGAAAGGAGTGTATATGCATGCAACAGTAAATATGGATGAGTCTAATCAGCTCTCTTTCAAAACAATGTTGATCCAGTTAAGAGTCTATTTTTGACAAAGAGTCTATATTTGACACAAATATAGACAAGAACATCACATGATAGCATGCAGACTAACCCATGTGATCTTCTAAGAACGTGCCATACAAAACGGTGACTTTTTAGGGACAACAAATATTAAAAATGCAATAACATTCATCCTTCTTTTCTCCCTCTCCCCTTGTTTTTCAAGTGCTGTACTTGACCTGCTGCTAGCATTCTGTGTATTGTGGAATGCCAGGCATTGTAAGGGCACAAAGAGCATGGACATCAATCCAACATCCCCAGTACGATCTGGTTGGATCTGCTGGCTACACAGAATCTGTTCCTGAGGTCAAATTATTTCACTGGAATTTGAACAACTATTTTGTTAAAAGTTTTCTGTTGTTGCAAAACAACAAAAATGACATGACTACCACAAGATATGTGTGTAAGACATCTTTTCAACTGCATGAATTATAAATTTTAAATACAGTAAATTAATGTCTAGATTTTGGTTAAAAGTACTTCAAAATAGGAAAATATGTTTTTCCCCTCCTTTCTCTGGAATAATTGAGGTTAAGTATATAAGTGTCAGTGTCCATTTCTGGTCTCACTTTTTTCTCAGGGTAAGGCACATGTGATAAAAGAAAGGACTGCTGAAAGAGGGAAGGTATAGAAGATGTCTAACAAATTTTATTAAAATATGAAACTGACACATTTCTCATTTTTCATGTGAGAGAAGCACTTGAATAGGACAGACAGAACAAAATAGACTGGGGCTGGACAAAAGTTCATAGGGAAGAATCTTACTAGATTCTGATATCTTAGGTAAATTTGTAGGGAGAGGTACATAAATCAAGGGTTGTAGAATAAAACGGACCAAAAAAGAGCTAAATGCATGCACAATTAAAGCAGGTTTAGACAATTTATATTTTTAAACAGTAGTTGATTTAATCACTTTGCTATGTTAATGCATTTAAAAAGAGCATTGACTAAGCAATTGGGATGCACCCCAAGGAATGATTCCACAGTGAAAATCTGACCAGAGAGGGACTTTTTTTTCAAACTGACATTAGTTTTTCAATGAATTAATTGCAAATTTCAAGAATTATGAGATTTCCTAAGTTATTTGTATTAGGAAATGAACAAGAAAATGTAATTATTTTTCCCCTCAAATAATATTTGAGGTCTGAAAAGAAGCGATAGGCTATGTCATATTTCTTGTATCTTTCTGACAGTTTGTAATTACTTTTAATGCTGCTGTTCTCTAAATTATTAATGCTAATCTGTCATGACAGGGGCTGAAGAGAATCAGTGATTATATGCCTTTTTATCAGCAAGGCTGGCTTTAAATAAATGTCTTAATCACAAGAAAATAGAAGAGTAGTTACTTTAAAAGAAAAAGACTTGTTCCTTCTTTGGGGTCCATCCCATCCCTTAAAATAAAATAAATGCACACTGACAACAGTTCAGACAGAATGACAATGTATGCAATAATTTCTGAAAGTGTCATCATATGATGACACTCAGTGATTCACAGACTCACAGAGGACTAAGTTGTCTTAAAGCTCATCAACTGCCACTTGGCTTTTAAAGCCTGAACCATCTCTATTAATCATGGCCAGTGGCTACCTGTTCTCTGCTTAAATATCTTTAGAATGACAGGGAGCTCACTCCCTCTAAAGGCATTCCTTTCTTATTTTGAGTCAAGATCTTGCTTCCTATAAAGTCTACCTCTTGGTTTTAGCTCTGTTTTGGTAGTACATGGGACAGGCAGGTCTTCTCACCCAACAAATACTTGATAACCCTTCAAATATTTAGATATATCCTCAGTATTCTCTCTAGGTCTTCTCATTTCCAGGCTAAGCACACCAACCTCCTTGGATAAGCTCCGTGACATAAGTGGCCCTCTGTAGTATTCACCCATTTCTAGCATTCAATATAGCATATATAAGTAATACAGTCATCCCCCTTATCCACAGAGGATATGTTCCAAGACCCCCAATGGATGCCTAAAATGGTAGATAGTACCAAATCCTACATGCATTATGTTTTTTCCTATAAATACATACCCATGATAAAGTTTAATGTATAAATTAGTCACAGTAAGATATTAACAACAATAACTAATAAAATAGAACAATTATAACAATATAGTGTAATAAAAGTTATGTCAACATAGTGTCTCTCTCCCCCTACCCCCAAAATATCTTATTGTATAAATTTAATGCCTTTTCCATCTCAACTAAGCACTTATCACAGCCTGTGGCCATAACTTTTGCAGTTTGAGATGTGATGGCAAAACCAGCATAAATTTCTTCTTCCTTCTTCACAATTTCATGGATAGAAGACTCTTTTTTTACCATAAATCTTAGCAACTTCAGCATATTCTTCTTCCCTTACTAAGTCAGGAACTTTCACCTTTTCACTTACAGGAAAAAGTTTATGGCTTTTCTTTGGTATATCCAAATGGCCAGCATCACTACTCTTGTGCTTTGGGGCCATATGAAGTAAAATAAGGGTCACTTGAACACAAGCACAGTTATATACCAATCAATTTGCTACTAAGTGACCAAGAGGTAAGATATGCTAGACAAAGGGATGATTCACACCCAGGGCAGGGTGGTACAAGATTTTATCACGCTCCTCAGAACAGAGTGTAATTTAAAACTTATAAATTGTTTCTTTCTGGAGTTTCCCATATAGTATTTTTAGCAGATGGTTGACTTCAGGTGACTGAAACCACGGAAAGCAAAACTACAGAGAAGGGAAGAGTACTGTAGTTGAAAGAATAAATGTAAGACTCTATTAACCATTTCTGGTTTTCCACGTTTTCATTTCCAATGTCTAACAAATTTTTCATTCCTTGGCCAGTCACACTCAAACTCCTCTGTTAGGAGATGATCTCACCTCAGTTCACCAAAGAACAAGAGACTTATTCCCCAATTTCCTCTTTTTCCATGTTTACACCATTCTTACTTTATTTTTATTTCAAAGAAAAAGATCTTATTTATTGCCAAGATTAATGCCACCATCTTCATTATTTTCCCTTCTGCCCCTCCATCCCTTATATTTCTAGTCTATTTTAATCTCTTTATAAACACTCCTTCAGTTTATCAATATGCTTGACCATATTCCTAAAAGCTCAACTTTCTCTCCATCTTGCATTCCCCTGCCGTCTTTTTCATTATTACCAACATTTGCAATCATTTTCTACAGACATGCTGTATGTCTTTATAAAATTATCACTATGTTATTGCTAATAAGCACATACATACACAGTTAAAAAAAGAGAGAAGTGCCACCCCAAGATTTCAGACTCTGTGTTTTGTCAAAATGACTAATGAGAGATTATTAATAATGACATCTCAATCAATTAAAATCAGAGATAAACTGAAGGGCTAGACCAAGTTCTATGATCTAATAAACAAATTTAACCTTCAGGAAAGCCTGTTATTGTTCAACATCAAGTCATATTTATGCAGATGTTGGAAAAAAATTATCTATCCATGAATCAATTTTTTACAAAACACAAAGGCAGAACTTTGATGGTCTAAATTCTGTTGCAAAATTTAAAAGTGTGCCTCTTCTCCCCATTTTAAAATTCATTTTCAAGGGGATTAAGATGGCAGAATAGAAGGACTGGAGCTCAACTTCTCTCATAAAAACAACAAAATCTGCAACCAAATGCTGAGCAACCTTCAACCAAATGGATTCGAAACTTTCAAAAAGATATCCTACTCCAGAAGACAAAGAGGAGGCCACATCAAGAGGTAGGAGGGGCAATTATGCGATATAAGAAACCCCATACCTACCAAGTAGGAAGCCCCCCAGACTGGAAAGTAACTGTATCACAGAGACTCACCTACAGGAGTGAGAGTTCTGGGTCCCACATCAAATCCCCACACCTGGGGGTCTGGCACTGGGAGGAAGAGCCCCTGGAGCATCTGGCATTGAAGGCCAGTGCGGCTTGTGTGCACAAACTCCAAAGGACTAGGGGAAATAGAGACCCCATTCTTGAAAGGCACACAAACACTTTCATGTGCACTGGGTCCCAGGGCAAAGCAAAGTCTCCATAGGAATCTGGGTCAGACCTAACTGCAGTTCTTGGTGTGTCTCCTGGGAAAACAGGGGATGAATGTGGCTTGTTGTGGGGGAAGGGCATTGGAGGCAAAGCTCTTGGGAATATTCATCAGTGTGTCTTTCTTTGGAGGTGGCCATTTTGGGAAAATCTGGCCCCACCCGTCAGCTGAGAAGCCCCAGGGCAAACAACAATGCAGGTGGGATCACAGCCCCACCCATTAGTAAACAGGCTGCCTAAAGACCTCCCAGGCACACAGCCACCTCTAATTTCACCCAGAGACAAAGCCCCACCCACCAAAGGGATAGGAATCAGCCCCACCTACCAGTGGGCAGGCATCAGTCCCTCCCATAAGGAAGCCTACAGCAAGTCCCTGTACCAACTTCAGCCACAAGGGGGGCAGACACCACAACTCTATTGTCTGCAAAAAGGTCACCACACCAAAAACCTACAAAAATGAAAAGACAGAGAACTGTAATTCAGAAAAAGGAGAAAGAAAAGAAAGAAAGAAAAAAAAAAAAAAAAAACAGAAAAACAGCTAAGTGATCAGGAGATTCTCAGCCTCCAGGAAAAAGACTTAAGACTGTTGATGCTGAAGATGATGCAAGACATTGGAAATAAACTGGAGGTAAAGACTGACAATTTACAGGAAACACTGAACAAAGAAATACAAGATATAAAGCTTAAGCAAGAAGAGGTGCAAAATATAATAACTGAAATAAAAAATTCATTAGAAGCAGCCAATAGCAGAATACAGGCAGCAGAACGAATAAGTGAGGTGGAGGACAGACTGGTGGACATCACTGATGTGGAACAGAAAAGAGAAAAAAAGATTGAAAATAAATGAAGAGAGTCTCAGAGAACTCTGGGACAATGTTAAACGCACCAACATCTGTATTATAGGGGTGCAAAAAGGAGAAGAGAGAGAGAAAGGGACAGAACAAATATTAGAAGAGATAATAGCCAAAAACTTCCCTAACATAGGAAAGGAGCCACTCAAATCCAGGAAGTTCAACAAGCACCACATAAAATAAACCCAAGGAGGAATACACCAAGACACATATTAATCGAACTGACCAAAATTAAAGACAAAGAGAAAATACTGAAAGCAGCTAGGGAAAAGAAACAAATAACATAAAAGGAAACCCTGATAATGTTATCAACAGATTTTTCAGCAGAAACTCTGTGGGCCAGAAGGGAGTGACATGATACACTTAATGTGATGAAAGGAAAAAAATCCTCCAACCAAGATTACTTTACCCAGCAAGGCTCTCATTCAGATTTGAAGGAGAAACTGAAAGCTTTATAGATAAGCAAAAGCTAAGAGAAGTCAGCACCACTAAACCAGCTTTACAACAAATACTAAAGGAACTTCTTTGGGCAGAAAAGAAAAGGCCACAACCAGAAACAAAAATACTATAAATGACAAGGCTCACCAGTAAAGGCATATATAGAGTAAAGATACGAAATCATCCACACATAATTATGCCATCAAAATCAGAAATCACGAGAAGAGGAGTGTATAAATGCAGGACACTGGAGATGAACTTTCAATTAAGAGATCAACAACTTAAAACAATCTCATATACATATATACTCTTATATCAAAACTTCAGAATAACTGCAAACCAAAAATCTACAATTTATACACAAACAAATAAGAAAAATCAACTCAAATACAATACTAAAGATAGTCATCAAAAAACCACAAGAGGAGAGAAAAAGAGAAGAAGGGAAGAAAAAAGAGCAACAAAAACAAATCCAAAGCAACTAATAATATGGCAATAAGAACATACATATCAATAATTACCTTAAATGTTAATGGACTAAACACCCCAACCAAAAGACATAGACTGGCTGAATGGATACAAAAACAAGACCTATATATATGCTGTCTTCAAGAGACCCACTTCACTTCTAGGAACACATACAAATTGAAAGTGAGAGGATAGAAGAAAATATTCCATGCAAATGGGAATCAAAAGAAAGCTGGAGTAGCAATACTTGCATCAGACAAAATAGACTTAAAATGAAGAATATTTTAAGAGACAAGGAAAGACACTACACAATGATCAAAGGATCAATCCAAGAAGAAGACACAACAATTTTAAATATCTATGCACCCAACATAGGTTCATCACAATATATAAGGCAACTGCTAACAACCTTAAAAGGAGAAATCAACAGTAACACAATCATTGTAGGGGACTTTAACACCCCACTTACAGCAATTGACAGATCATCCAGACAGAAAATCAATAAGGAAACATAGGCCCTGAATGAAGCATGAGACCAGATGAACTTAATAGACATTTATAGGACATTCCATCCAAAGCAACAGAATACACATTCTTCTCAAGTGCATACAGAACATTGTCTAAGATTGATCACATCCTGGACTACAAATCAAGTCTCAGAATTTTAAGAAAATTAAAATCATATCGAACATCTTTTCCAACCACAACGCTATAGGACAGGAAATCAACAACAAGGAAAAAACTGCAAGATACACAAACACATGTGGAGACTAAACAACATGCTACTGAACAAGCAATGGGTCACTTAAAAATCAAAGAGGAAATTAAAAAATACCTAGAAGCAAATGACAACAAAGATATGACACTCCAAAATCAATGGGATGCAGCAAAAGTAGTTCTAAGAGGAAAGTTTATAGCAATACAGCCTACCTCAGGAAACAAGAAAAAGCTCAAATAAACAACCTAACTTTACATCTAAAGCAGCTTGAGAGAGACCAGACAATACCTAAAGTTAGTAGAAGGAAAGAAGTCATAAATATCTGAGCAGAAATCAGTGAAATAGAAATGAAGAAAACCATAGAAAAGATCAATGAAAAGAAAAGCTGGTTCTTTGAAAAAATCAACAAAATAGATAGCCAGACTTATCAAGAAAAAAAGAGTGAGGACTCAAATCCATAAAATTAGAAATGAAAAAGGAGAAGTAACAATGGACATCACAGAAATACAAAGGATCATAAGAGACTACTATATGCAACTATACTCCAATAAAATGGAAAACCTAGAAGAAACAGACAAATTCTTAGAAAGGTACATCTTCCAAGACTAAACCAAGATAAAATAGAAAACTTGAATGGACCAATCACAAGTACTGAAATTGAAACTGTGATTTAAAAACTTCCAACAAACAAAAGTCCAGGACCAGATGGCTTCACAGACAAATTCTATCAAACATTTAGAGAAGAGCTAACACCTATTCTTCTGAAACTATTCCAAAAAATTGCAGAGGAAGAGACACTCTCAAACTCTGTGAGGCCACCATCAATTACCCTGATACCAAAACCAGACAAAGATACCACAAAAAAAGAAAATTACAGGCCAATTTCACTGATGAACATCGATGCAAAAATCCTCAACAAATACTAGCAAACCACATCCAACAATACATTCAAAGGATTGTACATCATGATCAAGTGGGATTTATCCCAGGGATGCAAGAATTCTTCAATATCTGCAAATCAGTGTGATACACCACATTAACAAACTGAAGAATAAAATTATGATTCTCTCAATAGATGCAGGAAAAGCCTTTGACAAAATTCAACACCCATTTCTGATAAAAACCCCTCAGAAAGTGGGAACCTACCTCAACATAATAAAGCCCATATATGACAAACCCACAGCTAACATCATTCTCAATGGTAAAAGATGAAAGAATTCTCGCTGAGATCAGGAACAAGATAAGGATGTCCACTTTCGCCACTACTATTCAACATAGTTTTGGAAGTCCCAGCCATTACAATCAGAGAAGTAAAAGAAATAAAACGAATACAAAAGAATAAAAACATGCAGATGACATGATACTAAGAGAATCCTAAAGACTCTACCAGAAAACTGTTAGAGCTCATCAATGAATTTGGCAAAGTTACAGGATACAAAATCAATACACAGAAACCGACGGCATTTCTTTTTTTACTATTTCTTGGGCCGCTCCCGCGGCATATGGAGGTTCCCAGGCTAGGAGTCGAATCGGAGCTGTAGTCTCCGGCCTACACCAGAGCCACAGCAACGCGGGATCCGAGCCGCGTCTGCAACCTACACCACAGCTCACGGCAACGCCGGATCGTTAACCCACTGAGCAGGGCAGGGACCAAACCCGCAACCTCATGGTTCCTAGTCGGATTCGTTAACCACTGCGCCACGATGGGAACTCCTCGACGGCATTTCTATACACTAACAATGAATGATCAGAAAGAGAAATTAGGGAAGCAATCCCATTTACCATCACATTCAAAAGAATAAAATACTTAGGAATAAACCTACCTAGGGACAAAAGACCTGTACTCTGAAAACTATAAGACGCTGATGAAAGAAATCAAAGATGACACAAATAGATGCAGATATACCATGCTCTTGAATTGCAGAATTAATATTATCAAAATGACTCTACTACCCAAGGCAATCTACAGATTCAATGCAATCCCTATCAAATTACCAAGGACATTTTTCATAGAACTCGAACAAAATATTTTAAAGTTTGTTTGGAAGCATAAAAGACGCAGAATAGCCAAAGACATCCTGAAAAAGAAAAATGGAGCTGGAGAAATCAGGCTCCCTGACTTCAGACTATACTACAAATCAACAGTCATCTAAACCACATGGTACTGGCACAAAGACAGAAATACAGATCAGTGGAACAGGATAGAAAGCCCAGAATTAAACCCACGCACCTACAGTCAACTAATCTGTGACAAAGGAGGCAAGAATATATAATGGAGAAAAGACAGTCTGTTCAATAAGTGGTGCTGGGAAAACTGGACAGTGAAATGTAAAAGAATGAAATTAGAACACTTCTAACACCATACACAAAAATAAACTCAAAATGGATTAAAGACCTAGATATAAGACCAGATACTATAAGACTCTTAGAGGAAAACATAGGCCAAACACACTCTGATATAAAAGACAGCAACATCTTCTCAGATCCACCTCTCAGAGTAATGACAATAAGGACAAAAATAGGAGTTCCCGTCGTGGTGCAGTGGTTAACGAATCCGACTAGGAACCATGAGGTTGCGGGTTCGGTCCCTGCCCTTGCTCAGTGAGTTAACGATCCGGCGTTGCCGTGAGCTGTCGTGTAGGTTGCAGACGTGGCTCGGATCCCGCGTTGCTGTGGCTCTGGCGTAGGCAGGTGGCTACAGCTCCGATTCAACTCCTAGCCTGGGAACCTCCATATGCCGCGGGAGTGGCCCAAGAAATAGCAACAACAACAACAACAACAACAACAAAAGACAAAAAAAAAAAGAACAAAAATAAACAAATGGGAGTTAATTAAACTTAAAAGTTTCTGCACAGCAAAGGAAACCCTAAACAAAATGAAAAGACAACACAAAGAATGGGAGAAAATCTTTGCAAATGAATCGACTGACAAGGGATTAATCTCCAAAATTTATAAACACCCCCTACAGCTCCATACCAAAAAAACAAACAACCCCATCAAAAATGGGCAGAAGATTTAAACAGACAATTCTCCAAAGAAGACATACAGATGGCCAAGAAACACATGAAAAGATGTTCAACATCACTCATTATTAGAGAAATGCAAATCAAAACCACTAGGAGGTACCACCATACACCGGCCAGAATGGCCATCATCAACAAGTCTACAAACAATAAGTGCTGGAGAGGGTGTGGAGAAAAAGGAACCCTAGTACACTGTTGGTGGGATTGTCAATTGCTGCAACCACTGTGGAAAACAGTATGGAGATTCCTCAGAAAACTAAATATAGAACTACCATTTGATCCAGCAATCCCACTCCTGGGCATCTATCCAGAGAAAACCATGACTAAAAAAGACACGTACTCCAATGTTCACTGCAGCACTATATGCAATAGCCAAGACATGGAAACAACCTAAATGTCCACTGACAGAGGAGTGGATAAAGATGAAGTGGTACATATACACAATGGAATATTACTCAGCCATTAAAAGGAAAGAAATAATGGCATTTGAAGCAACATGGATGGACCTAGAAATTAACATGCTAAGTGAGGTCAGTCAATGAGACACCAACATCAAATGCTATCACTTATATGTGGAATCTATAAAAAAGGCACAATGAACTTCTTTGCAGGACAGATCCTGACTCACAGACTTTGAAAAACTTATGGTTTCCAAATGAGACAGGTGGTGGGGTGGGGATGCACTGAGGATTTGGGATGGCAATGCTGTAAAATTTGTTTGTGATGATTGTTGTACACTTATAAATGGAATAAAATTCATTAAGTAATAAAATAAAATTCAGTTTCATAATTAAAAAATTCCATATTCCCATCTAACTTTAATTTTGAACTTCGGTTAAAAACACCCAGAAATCAAAACAGTAGAATACCTTCTTATGTTTGCTTGCTAATTACTCCTCCTAACACATCTACACATTTTACATTTGTCCACGTCTCACCATATCTTCATGGACAATGAAACAAGATCATGATGCGGACTTCTGTAAAGCAAGATGTTGTATTAAGGAATCAGAACTATACAGACATTTGACAATAATTAAAGCTATAAAGCTTTTAGAAGGCACTAGGCTAATTAACTTGTGTGTATCATTTCAATGAGTCCTGGAAGGTATAATATTGCCTCCATTTCACAGATGAGAAAACTAAAATTCATAGAGGTTAAGTAATATGCCTAAGACTACATATCAATAAGAAGTAAAGTTGTGATTCAAATACTAATTCCAAAATTAATCCTCTTAAACAGAGCCACATTTCACTCCTTTCGTATTATTTAAACTCCTTCCCATGAATTAAGAGCTAGGACATGGAAATGCAGAGAAGTAAGTGATTTATGCAAGTTCACATACACTGTTAATTGCAAGAACTTAGACCACACAGCTTCTGGGGGAAAGATGATTTCCATTCACCCCAGCTCCTTTCTCAGGATCCACTTTCCCCTGGAAACCACTGAAGTACCTACTGAAGAGCTGTGGTCAGGTGGGAAGTAATTAGAAACCAGAGTTTGAGGGACAGCAGAGAAAAGAGTTGGAGTCCTCATTCCTTATTTGCCTAGTTCCTTCCGCTATTTCACTCACACTGTGACTCCAAACTTAGGAAACAAAGAATTAAACAAAAATCTCTGTTCCTACAGTATTTTTTTCCCTATGAGTATGGCTTTGACAGCAGCTGCTCTTCTTGGGAAACAGCAGTAACAGACAGCACAAGATCCTCTTGGTAATGAAGAAGAATGACCCTAACAAACACCTTTCCCTAAAATCTACAAAGCCACAGAGAACTTTTGCTGAGAACTTTTAGAGAGAGCATTTTCTGTACAAGCAGAAGACATTTTTGCAGAGCACATTTGCATTTGAAAGTACCAACACATCCTAAATGTGCAGCACATGCACAGATCTGTGCAGTAGCAATTAGGAACAGAAATAACCAGTGCAACTGAATCAGAGTTGATGAGGTTTTTGGTGTTCAAGGCAGCCACTTCCTTTATATGACTAATCCTTACACATTCTTGGGGTTTCAGATTAGATGTTGCTTTTTCTACTGAGTTTTTCCATTCCCCCAAAGTCCAGGCTATATACCCATCTGATGAATTTCCTCCTGCATTTCTCCTTTTCACCAAATTTGTCACCTGAGATCAGTATTAACAGTTTACTTCTAAGTCTCTCCTACTAGTCTGTCAGCTTTGTGAGAGCTGGGACAATGTTTATACACTGTATCATACATATGTTTCACAATGCCCAGCACAAAGTACTTGCTTAATAAATGTTTTGAGTGGATTAGTAATAAGCAGAAATGGAACACGGGACAAATGCTTACAAAAAATTGAAAAGGAGTTCCCTTCATGGCTCAGAGGTTAACAAACCTGACTAGTATGCATGAGGACGTGGTTTGATGCCTGGCCTTGCTCAGTGGGTTAAGGATCCGGTGTTGCCATGAGCTGTGGTGTGGGTCACAGATGAGGCTCAGATCCCGCATTGCTGTTTCTGTGGTACAGGCCAGCAGATACAGCTCCAATTCGACCCCTAGCCTGGGAACTTACATATGCCACAGTTACGGTTCTAAAAAAAATAAATAAATAAAAATATACCCGACTCTCTTATCAGCTCCAATTGTGAAATGTCATAAGACCAGGATGTGACATGGTAGGTGGCAGTCATGTAAGTGAAAGAGACATACAGAAATATGAAAAAGAAAATAGCAGGTCCAGACCATGATGCCATCACACTCACTCCTGAGTAAGAACTCTACTCAAAGCCTATTCATGAAAGCATCGGTAATTGTATAACAACTATGAACTGATACATGCCTAACTTACCTATGCTATCCACCCATTTGTCCACATATCTATCTATCTATCTATCTATCTATTATCCAGCTGGATGGCTATCCATTTATTATCTATCAACAGTCTGTCTAGACATCTAATTATCCATTCATCCATCCATCCCTCTATCTGTGATTATCAAAATTATAAAGATGTCCCCCAAGATTCCCATCCCCTCGTTATTTAATCAAACACAAATCTAGGTACTGCCATAAAGAGAATGTGCAGCAGAATTGAGGTTTTAATAGCTGCCCTTAAAACAGGAAGATCATTCTGCATTTTCCATTGACATCACATAAGCCTTTAAAAGCAGAAGAGGCTGCAGAAGAAGGAGGCAGAAGCAGAAGCAGGAGAGATACTCAAGTATGAGACTTGACCCACCCCTGCTTGCTGGGATCTTCAGTCCTGCAATGCCAAGGAATTGGGTTTCATCAACGACATAAGCAACCTTGGAAGGAGATTTATTCACAGAGCCCCCAGCAAGGAACACAGCCTAGTAATACCTTGACTTTGGACACATGAATCCAGGGGCAGAGAAACCAATCTAGCTGACCTAAATAAAGATAAAAGTTTATACTGTTTTAAGCTACTAAGTTTAAGCCATAGCTACAAAAGAAAACTCATATGCCATCTATCAACCTATTAACTCTTTAGCTATTATCTATGTATTACCATCTACCTATTATCTTTCTATCACTTATCTATTATCTATCAAAATGTTATCCACTGGTCATGTATCTACCATCTATTACAACATCTATTATTTATTATTATCTATCTAAACAGTATCTATCTATCCATCTACCTTTGTTACCTGAACTGGGTCAGAAATTTCAACAGCAGTCTTTTCTCCCTGCAACTCCCCTTTCTGACCCCAAACACACATACTTTTCTCCTGAGAAAGACCAGCAATAACCACCAGAAAGCCCAGGAACCTCTCCACTCTGCACTTGCCCTGGTATGCTGATCTCTTCCCATAGCCTCATATCTGGCTTTTTTCCCTCTGCACTTGAACAAACTGCTCAGCTCTGGGTCCTGATTCCAACTCTGGATGCTCAACTCCACCCAGCAGGAGAGTACCTATTACCCCATTCTTAACCAACCCAGACTCAGTCACCCCACCGAGGGAACATTACCATGCCTGTCTAAGAAGAACCACAGAAAGTCATCAGGACAAAGTTCATTTACTTTTATGAACTGGATCTGTTTTGTTCTCAATAAATTTTTCTTTTCTCTATATAAAGACCTGATTTCAAACAACTCTTTCAACTATTATTAAAAGATATCCAAAGCAGGAAACTGTCACTTATATTCACCATTCTTGTACAAAGCATTACTTCTTTAAGAATGGTGCCAGCACAGGGCCAAGGGGTCTGTTGGGATGTGTTATCTCTCACAGCAACACTTAGACAGTATTTCTTTACAAAAGATACCGTACTGTCCTTCTAAGATCACATACCAGAACTGAAATGGCTATATAAATCCAACCTCATAAAAGAAGAGTCAATTTTAACTAATGCCCTTAGAAATATAGATCTTACAGAAGATTACTTGCCATAATATTAGATATGAGGATTTTATATAACTGTGTATATTCAAATATAAATTTTGAGTCCTTGCTTCATGCCAGGTATCAAAAAATGCACACTATTATCTGCATTTTTCCCCTGCAATCCTTACAACTTTAAAAAATATGTCCTGCTATTACTTGCATGTTGGAGATGAGAGGTTAAGAAATTTGCCCAAGGTCACATAGCTAGAATGGAGTTGGGATATAACCCAAGGCATAGTCTTTCAGCTCATGCACTGTATTTTGTTCTTATGGTGAGAGTTATCAGGGTGTGATGGAAGGAATATCCTTGCTCCTTGGATAAATCACATCATATTCCCGGCCATCACCTGTAAACTGAGGGATATGGACCAGGTGCTGCCTCAGGCTCCATCAGATCTAAGGATGTATAGTTTCCTAGAGCAGCCCCTCTCTTTGGGTCCTGCTCTAACATGATACCAGAGACAGTTGCTGGTTAGCATGCATCATCATTGCCTTTCTCTTTTCTGCACTAACCTTCTAATGTCATGCACATCAGTGTCCTTCCCTTTTTCTAAAGATCATTTAACACCCCATTTAGTCACCCTTGATAATACTCTTTTTTCCAAAGGAACAGTAAGAGAAGCAGCTTTCAAGGTGATTTCTCTACACTGAATGTATGTTGAGCTCTGGAGATCACCTAACCAGAAGCCTCATCCTAGAGTAGGTATATGTAATGAAGCCAACACCAGCAACAGAAATAATCTAAGCTAGTGAGAGACAGATTGACCAGTTATTTATCAAAATAGAGCCAGATTGCAGCTGACAATATTTGCTTCTAGCAGTACCCTTTAGGAATTGTCCCTCCTGACCCTGAAGCGCCAAGGGAGTAGTACAGCATGACGTCAGGAGAGTAAAGGCATTTCGTCTAAGTCACCAACTCCAATCAATAACAAGTGAGCTCCTGGAGCGCTGGGGTGAAACACACTAGAAGAACAGGCCTCAGCTCTTGCGAGCAAAGAGCACTGATCAATTAATGATGTCTGCCTGGGGCAGAGCATTTGAAAAGAGGTACCAGGCTCCTGGCTATGCACAGACCTTGCAAAATCAGTGAGCAGCACAGGCAATGCAGTTAAATCAACCAAGGTTCAAATCAAAACTCTCCTACTTACTAGCTGATTAATACCAGGAAAATGTCTTAAACTTTCTGAGTGTCAGATAAAATTAAATAGTAGTAAGAATAAAGACTTAAATGTTTGGGCAGTGCTTAGTAAGAACCAGCAAACTTATCAGCAATTTCAAAAGTATTCCCAGATAAAAAGCAGTACAAAGAACACTGCTAACTACAGCTGGATACTTTATTTATCCTTCTCTCTATCCTTTGGATTGGGGCAGAAGTCACAAGCTGGAAGCCATGGGCTCAGTCTCACCTTTATACCTATTTTAATTTCACTTATATCACTGGTTTCACCAATGTCTAAATAATTTTTGAGTTAGTTACAAACTTATTTCGCAATTTTTTTTTTTTTAAAAAAAAAGCCATATATCTTAATTCTTTGAAAAGCTTGATCTGACAACATTGGTCCCATTCCCAAATGGCAATAATCAACTGTGGCTAACTGGTGGCTGCTTCCTTTGGAGGGTTCCTAAACTCTTTTTTCTTTCCTTTTTTCATTGTGCTACATGTCATATATTCATTAAGGATGCATAAAATGAATGTACAGTTTAGAGAGTAATCATAAAGCCAATATCTGTGTAACCAAGTTCCAGGCCCAGGATCACTTGCCATTCCAATCACAGCTTCTACCTCCCTCTGGGGTCGCCACCATGCTGACATTTGTGATAATCATGGTCTTGTCTTTCACTCTATTTTTTACCGCTTAAGTATTTATCTCTGAACTACATAGTTTAGAGGGCTGAATGGACTTGAATTCTTCTGGAATTCTAACTAGTTTTACTTAACATCATGGTTGGGAGATTCACACTGTTGACATATTTCTTTTATTTTCATTGCTGTGTGCGTCATACACTCTTCAATTTCACTGTCATCTCTCCACCTGGCCCTATTATAAGCATTTGGATTTGTACTTTTATATCAGGATACACAGCTCTTCTGATGCAGGAAAATAATTACCATGACAAGCATGTTCCCTTCCCTGACCACTCCAACCAAAATTCTCTGCTTGTTCTGAAGCCCCACTGTGAGCTCAGCTTGCTGATAATCCCCAGGAGGCTTCAACCTAAGGAGACTCAGTCTATCCTATTCCTCCTCCACTCCTGGTGACCTCCCCAGCCATCGGGTATGTGATCAGGCAGCCAAGGCTGACTACCCTGCATTTATTGGTCCCTTCTTCTCAATAAGGAATTAAGAGATTCAGTGAAGCCAGACCTAGATCACCCCTCTAGTAGCACACAGGGCAGCTTGTAGCAGCCCCATCTATGGCTGTTTGTCATTCATTACCTCAGCTTTATGAGACTTCATCCAGCTCTCAATCTGTGCCAATGGCTCCTCTGCCAACCCAATTTGAATTAATTTGTCAAGCAAAATTTTGTGAGATAATATATCAGCTGCATTACCGAAATAAGATCGACAACTCTGTGATCCTTTCATCTTCTAATTTAGTCATTCCATCAATAAAGGCAATCAAGTTTTCTTGGCAAATTTTTCTTTATAAATCAGCTTTATGGGTCATGGATCCACATTCTTCTTGATGTTTATGGATTTTCTTTCCTAATATGTTTCATTGTTTTACTACAATGGAAGTGAGACGTCTAAGACAATGAAAATAGGGGTGTTTTCCAATATACTTCTGGCTATAAAAGTCAGACTAAAAGTGTTAGGAATGCTGAACGGCTTTATTCTACCAACTACCTGTGGTGGGTAAAAGACAAGGTTCCAACCTTTCAGGCTGGCATTCAAGGCCCTTTGACTCTCCAGCTTCATTCCTCTTGTGCATGAATGATATGACAAGGCCCTGGTATGTCATAGTCATTAATTCTTTTCTCTCTCTGAAATGCCCTTTGTGTTATTTAGGACTTTAGGTCGTAAGTGACAAAAAGTCAAGGTAATGACAGAAATTGGCGTAAGATAAAAAGAAATCTATTGGATCATGCAGTTTAAAAGCAAAGCAATAGTACTGACTTGAGGTATTGAGTACTACCTGATCAGGACTTCAGTAAAAACCTATCTCTCCTCTTCTTTCCTCCCCAGCTCTCCCCTCCCCTGTTCTCTTCTCTTCTCCCACCCCCCACCACATTCCGCCTTACAATCATATAAATGCCTTTCGTTTATCCAGTATTTACATCTTCTCACTTCCAGGCATAAAAGATAGAAAGTCTCTATAATATATGGGATGTTTTTTCTAAATTCTTCCCTTGTTCTATGTCATAGAATTATACATCTATGGCAGCAGTTCTCAACCAAGGGTTATTTTTTTTCCCCAGTGGGACATTTGGCCATGTCTGGAAATATTTTTGGTTATCACAATTCAGAGGCATGTTACTGAGGCCAGGGGTGCTGTTATTATCTTACAATGCACAGGAGAGCTCCCAACACAAAGAACTGTCTGGCCCCAAATGTGAATGGTGCTAATGTGAGAAACCCCGCTCTATGCCCTGGCTGTGTGAATTGGCAGTGAATATGCTTCTCTCCTCCAGCAGAGGCAACAAAAAGTTGTTGGGCCTGTGGCCCATGCACAAACTGACCTGGTCCACTTAGCCTGGACCACACAGTTGATAAAGGAACACCCCACACAACTGTGCCCAAGCTGCCCAGCTAAGGCATGAGTGAGGCCGTCCGGGGTCTGATGGCCCACTGACCAGGGAGAACTGTATATAATCAGAAAAGACATCTTTTCCCAAACTTCATGTATTCCCAGCAGTGGCAAAAGAAACCCAGCCCTTTCCCACCTCTCTAGCTAGGTTTATATTTTCACTTATTAAAGTTTCTAGATAGTTCATGTTATTATTTAAGGTCTTAAAAGGATGACAAACTGCTTGTTGCATTAGTGAGCAGATGTGGTAGATGGCATGTGTGGTTTCTAGGTCACTAGCCTCTAAGCATCATTCTGGGGTCCCCTTCCTTCCATTTGATAGCCTAACGAGAAGCTCACGGCCTCTTCCAAGAGGCACTGCTTATTGTTGCCGGGTGAGCAACAATAAATTTCGTGGTGCTAAGCAGAAGCCCAAGATGCCCTTAGATTTCTCATCTCTGTTATACAAGCCCTGTATAACCCCTGGGGCTATGAAAATGAACAAATATCACTCCAATATTAGGTTATGTTATAAAGATATTTTACAGATATAATTAGGTCTAAAATCAGTTAACCATAAGATAGGCAGACTATCGGAATGGGCCTGAACTAATCACAGGAGCCCTTTATATCTGGATCTAGAGGTCAGCAACAAAGGAGGTCAAGGCTTCAGAGCACAAGAAGACTCAGACATGCCATTGCTGACGTGACAATGGAGGGCCATGGCTGCAAGGAATGTGGGAGTCTGGGAGTGGCCCAGATAACAGCAAGGAAGTGGGAACCTTGGGCCCACAACTGCAAGATTTGAATTCTGCTAACAGCAAGGATGAAATTAGAAGCAGATTCATCCCTAGAGTTTCCATGTAAGAACTCAATCCAGCCAACACCTTGGTTTTAGCCCTGTGAGACTGTGAGCAGAGAACCCAGGGATGCTGCACTGAACTTCTGACTGGCAGAACTGTGATCTAATAAATGAGTATTGCTAAATTTGTGGTCATTTACAACATAGCCATAGAAAACTCATATAACCATGAAAAGCCATAGCAAATACCCCAGGCCCTTTGATAACCACCAAATACTTACTTTCCACTAGCCCCTACGTTCTTTCCACACCGCTGTAAGTGTGGATGATTCACCTGAGCACTTGTAAGCTCAGTAACGCCTGAGTAAATTTTCTTAGCATAAGACCAAAGGAATTTACTTTTCACCAAGTTAAACCACAGATTCCTTTAATATTCCATTAATACTCAAGGTTGCACCTGACTTTAATCACCAAATAATGCTCATTTTAAGAGTTTAAAGCATATTATTTCTAAAACAAGATGCAAATATCATTCAAAAAAAGCAGTCACCCTAGTGCTTTACTGGAGTGCAGCAGGATTTCACAGAAGGTCCTCCTGATTATTTAATATTCACTTCATCTTCACCGGAGGCTGTGAGGCTGAATAGACATGATGTCTCTGGATTGTTAAACACAACTCCAGAAGCCGTGCCTGAAACACATTCTGGTTACTAGAAGATGTAAGAGATAAGAGGCAAAGCTGTTCTATGCTGATGTAACTCTTTTTACTGAATCCCCAAGCTTAGCCAGAGTAACAAATTTTAAGTATTTGGGCCAAATGTTCATCTTCTTGCAATCTGAGAGATATTTAAAAAGTCATCAACCAGGTCCCACTATAATTTGAAAGATGTATTGGAAAGAAGTATTGGGACTTGGGAGAAGATGTTTTGATCATGAATTACAATTTTATAAACCACTACAGCGTTTTTGATGGTGCTTTTGTCTGCCTGTGAAGAATTTCCCTTGAGTTCAGCTGTGCCATTTGCATTTTTAATATTCAGTTGTTCTTAACTCACGCCCAGACTTTTTGACCATGCTTATATTAGACTCTAAAAAAGCCCTGGCAGTTCCCAATTGTTTTCTACATAATGCTCCTGTAAGTTGCTTTTAAGCAGATCATTGCACAAAAAAACATTCCTTTTCTCTTGGAAAAACTTTTGTTAAGGGGTAAAGTGTTCCTGACCAATGATTAGCATCAGAAAAGTTATACTTATAATGAATATGTAATAAAAGAAAAGATCTATCATAAACCCTTCTGGATAATTAAAAGCTTACAGAAATTATACTTTAATAAAATGAACATAATCATATCACATATATAGATTATGACTGTATTTAACATAAACCAATACAGTGGCCATTATTAAGCAATTGAGCTTGTTTGTCTATATTTAGAAAGACTTTTTTTAAATGTTGAGAACGGTCTATTCTGTTTTTTGGGTTTTTTTTTTTTTTTGTCTTTTTTGTCTTTTTAGGGCTACACCTGCTGCATATGGAGTTTCCCAGGCTAGAGGTTCAATTGGAGCTGTAGCTGCTGGCCTATACCACAGCTACAGCAATGCAGGATCTGAGCCACATCTGTGACCTACACCACTGCTCATGGCAACACCGGATCCTTAACCCACTGAGTGAGGCCAGGGATCGAACCCACATCCTCACCAATGCTAGTTGGGTTCGTTAACCACTGAGCCACAACGGGAACTCCAACTATTCTGTTTTTAAAGTTTCTCAGGAGTTACCGGCCAGATGCCAATTTTCCCCTTGTAAGTCTCCTGGAGCAAGGGATGGTGTTCAGAATCGTATTAATGGTCACAAAATTATCCTCAAAGAATGTTGTGTTTTTTTAACAAAGCATTGGTTAGCTATTGCAAGGGCGTGTGTTTGCATGTGCAGGTGCATTTGTGCATATGTGCATGCACACATGTGTGTATGTGAGCGTGCACGTGTGTGTGTGTGTGTGTGTGCCCACACAGGAGAATCACAAGTCTGCCTTGTCCTCTTCCAGTTGCCATGCCTACGCTCCATACCCTGACCCTACTTCATCCGTCCGCCTCCTGCCTCCTCTCTGTCTTGAAGTACACTAGTGCAGGTCCTACGGAGTGAAATGTGAAGAGGTAAAGAGGAGAGGGACACTTGCCTTGACATGGGGATGGCTTGCGGAACAAAGGATGAAGAACAAGAGGCTGCTACCAGCTGATTATGTGGATGTTACTATTTCTCTACCAGCTGACTAGAGTATTTCCTCTGCCTCCTGCTCCCACTCTGCTAGAGACAGAGCCAATAAATAAATCACCGTAGTGGGAAATGAGGCACCCACACTAAATAAAATTAAATAGACTTAGTAACAGAATTCAAAACTTGAAAAGTGGCAATAATCCCTATTCATTTCACCTCTTCATCAACCTTAGAGACTCTAACTTGGAGTTCTCTACTCATGTCAGTGAGGGGTGTAAGGAAGCGTGGGGTGGAGTGAGATAACTATTGCAGTTTTCTAGTTTTCCTGCCCTATATATTCCTCTATTTTTCCCTTCTCCTCTGATCATAGGAGTAGACACCGAACATGAGCTTACCTATTGGAGTATCCTGTTTTTCTGAATACAGGGGCTTAGGGCATGTGATTAAAGAAAGGCCTCTCAGGTTTCCTTACTGGAAGTGACATTCAGCTGATGGAGGGGAGACATTTCCCTTACTTTGGTATAAATAATCTGAGGCTTCCAACAGCCATTGTCCCTAGACACATGGAAAGAACTGCTCTGCTGAATGAGACAAGCAGAGATAACAGAAATGGATGGATGGAGGGAGGTGTGGATGGACGAGGGGATGGGTGATGGATGGAGGTAGGAATCCAAGGATAGATGGATGGACAAGCTCTCCCTTATCTTCCTTTAAGGGGGAACAAGTACCAAAAACTGTGTCCCAAAGCATAAGGGTTTCTCTGTCCAATCTGATACTCCATTCATAGACTACAGTCTTTAATCAAACTCATCAGTTACTTTGGCTTGGTTTCCCAGTGCTGGCAATTTGAATTCTCAAAGTCCCAGGCAGATTTCAAATGAGCCCCTAACCTTGAGCAAGAAAAGAATCTGAAAAACAGGCACTGTCTGCCATCAGCCTTGAAACCAAGAGCCATCACACTGCACACTTCTAGGATGTGGATGGGATTGCACTGCATGCTTCAAGGAGAGAAACAGCATTGAACTAGGTGGTGGCCAGCCCCACCTTGTGATCCATTCTTAGGAGAAACCTCTTTATCCTTCATCTAAGTCTTTTCCCAGGTAGATCCTCAGCTTCTCATGAAGTAGACTCTGTGGTGGCCTTTCCCTACCACTTCCTAAAGCATGTCCAGATTTTAGGATAAATACAGCTTAGACCCAAAGTCTTGGCAACCCATGCTCATCTCTTTTTCCTACCACTTGCCCCTCTAGCTCTGATTATATGGCAGATGATGTACTTGCTGTGCCAGTCACTGGGATATGGATAGGTGACATGATAGCTTCAGCCCTGGGCACTTACATGGGCCTTCTGAGCCCAATTAAAAGACAAAACTTGCCAAGTATGAGCAATGACTTAAAGTCACCTTCTCGGAACATACCATCCAAGCATAATATTTAGAACTTGATTAGATCCTGATTCAAACACACTAAGTAAAAAACACCACATATGTTCTGATCAGGGAACTTAACGACTACTGGATACATGAAGTTAACAAGATATTGTGACTTTTTACATGTGTTAGTACTATTATGATACTGCTTTTTAAAAAACGGCTTTTATCTTAGACATACATGCTGATGTATATATAGATGAAATGATATGATAGCTGAGATTTGCTTCAAAATAAACCAGCCTGATGAGATCGGGCACGTTCAGGAGAAGGAACACTCCCAAAGACATTCTATGACACCACCATCACCCTAAATCCAAAACCAGACAAAGATACCACCAAAAACAGAAAACTATCAGCCAATATCATTGATGAATATAGACGCAAAAATTCTCAACAAAATCTTAGCCAACCGAATCCAACAACATATCAAAAAGATCGTACAACATGACCACGTGGGATTCATCCCAGGTTCACAAGGATGGTTCAACATACGCAAATCAATCAACGTCATACACCATATTAACAAAAGAAAAGTCAAAAACCATATGATCATCTCAATAGACGCAGAAAAAGCATGTGACAAAGTCCAACATCCATTCATGATCAAGACCTTAGCCAAAGTGGGTATAGAGGGAACATTCATGAAGATAATCAAAGCCATTTATGACAAACCCACAGCAAATATAATATTCAATGGGGAAAAACTGAAAGCCTTCCCACTAAAATCTGGAACAAGACAGGGATTCCCACTCTCACCACTGCTATTCAACATAGTATTAGAAGTCCTAGCCACAGCAATTAGACAAACAAAAGAAATTAAAGGCATCCATATAGGAAGAGAAGAGATCAAACTGTCACTGTATGCAGACGACATGATACTATACATAGAAAACCCTAAGGACTCAACCCAAAAACCCATTGAACTGATCAACAAATTCAGCAAAGTAGCAGGATATATGATTAACATTCAGAAATCAGTTGCATTTCTGTATACTAACAATGAAATATTAGAAAAGGAATACAGAAATAAAATACCTTTTAAAACTGCACCACAAAAAATCAAATATCTGGGAATACACCTGACCAAGGAGGTAAAGGACTTTCATGCTGAGAACTATAAAACACTATTCAAGGAAATTAAAGAAGATGTAAAGAAATGGAAAGATATTCCATGTTCCTGGATTGTAAATCAATATTGTAAAAATGGCCACACTACCCAAAGCAATCTACAGATTCAATGCAATCCCTATCAAATTACCCACGACATTTTCCACAGAACTAGAACAAACAATCCAAAAATTTATATGGAACCACAAAAAACCCAGAATCGCCAAAGCAATTCTGAGAAACAAAAACCAAGCAGGAGGCATAACTCTTCCAGACTTCAAGCAATATTACAAAGCCACAGTCATCAAGACAGTGTAGTACTGGTACCAAAACAGAAATGCAGACCAATGGAACAGAATAGAGAACCCAGAAATAAACCCTGACACCTATGGCCAATTAATCTTTGACAAGGGAGGCAAGAGCATTAAATGGGAAAAAGAAAGTCTCTTCAGCAAGACTTGCTGGGAAACCTGGACAGCTGCATGCAAATCATGAAACTAGAACACACCCTCACACCATGCACACAAATAAACTCCAAATGGCTGAAAGACTTAACCAAAAGACAAGACACCATCACACTCCTGGAAGAGAACATAGGCAAAACATTCTCTGACATCAACCTCATGCATATTTTCTCAGGTCAGCCTCCCAAAGCAATAGAAATAAGAGCAAAAATAAACCCATGGGACCTCATCAAACTGACAAGCTTTTGCACAGCAAAGGAAACCAAAAAGAAACCAAAAAGACAACTTACAGAATGGGAGAAAATAGTTTCAAATGATGCAATGGACAAGGGCTTAATCTCTAGAATATACAAGCAACTTGTACAACTCAACCCCAAAAAAACCAACAACCCAATGGAAAAATGAGCAAAAAACATGAAGAGACATTTCTCCAAGTAAGATAAAGTTGGCCAATGAGCACATGAAAACATGCTCAACACCCCTGATTATTAGAGAAATGCAAATCAAAACTACCATGAGATACCACCTCACACCCGTCAGAATGGCCATCATGAAAAAGTCCACAAATAGCAAGTGCTGGAGGGGGTATGGAGAAAAGGGAACCCTCCTGCACTGGTGGTGGGAATGTAAGGTGGTACATCCACTATGGACAACAGTATGGAGGTACCTAAGAAATCTATATATAGAACTTCCATATGATCCAGCTGTCCGACTCTTGGGCATATATCCAGACAAAACTTTCCTTTGAAAAGACATATGCACCCACATGTTCATTGCAGCTCTATTCACAATAGCCAAAACATGGAAATAACCCAACTGTCCATCGATAGATGATTGAATTAAGAAGATGTATATATACACAATGGAATACTACTCAGCTATAAAAAAGAATGACATAATGCCATCTGCAGCAACATGGATGGAATTAGAAACTTTCATACTGAGTGAAATAAGTCAGAAAGAGAAAGACAAATGCCATATGATATCACTTATATCTGGTACCTAGTATACAGCACAAATGAACATTTCCATAGAAAAGAAAATCTCGGACTTGGAGAATAGACTTGTGGATGCCTGGGGAGGGAGTGGGAGGGATTAGGAGCTTTGGGTCAACGGATGCAAACTATTGCTCACAGAATGGATTTACAATGAGATCCTGCTGTGTAGCACTGAGAACTATGTCTAGATACTTACAACACAGCACGACAAAGGGAGAAAAAATTATGTATACATGTATGTGTGACTGTGTCCCCATGCTGTACAGTGGGAAAAAAAGTGTGTTAGGGGAAATAACAACAAAAAATAAATTAAATAAATAAATAATTTTAAAAAGAAATAACAGTAATTTTTCTCCTAAAAATTAAAAATAAAAAATAAACCAGTCTGATAAAAAAGATACAGAGAAGTAGATGGATAGAGAGATAAAACACATCTGTTGAGAGCTGGCAAGGCTGCGTAATGATTACATGGGGCTTCATCACACTATTCTGCCACCTTCTGTCTATACTTGAACATCTTCATAATAGAAAATTTAAAAATAAACTCAGCCATCTCAGAAGGCAGGGGTTCCAGAGTTTCCCCCTGTAAGCAAGAAGATGTATCTATATTAGCATTTCCCAGATATAGGCAACTTAGTTTCCCAGTGGAAACTGTCTTGAAATGTCTAGTTCCTACCAATGATATACAAGAAAGTCCAGCTCTGTACGCCACACTAAGAATTACTGGAGAAAGTCATGTTCCATCAAACCACAAAGATTTAGAAACTATCTGTTTACACTCAAACAGAACAAAAATTTTAGTAACATCCTAGCTCAGGCCAAAGCATCCTAGCTCCGCCTTCTGGAGTCCAAGACGGTGTGGTTTCTAACTGGAGGCAGGAAGACAGTCCCCTTGAACACATCCAGTGACCACAGCAACACCAGGAATTCCTTCTGAAGTGGTTGGTCTAGACTGGTCCATTCATAACATGGGCTTTCAATGCCACCAAGCACTTCTCCAACATTACTGCTTCAAACGCCTCCATCATTGTATTAATCAGAATTCTCCAGAGAAATAGAACCAATAGGATATACAAAGATACATACATACTTACAGATATCAGAAGAAACTAACTATAGGAATTGACTCACTTTGTTGTGGAGGCTGAGAAGTTGCATGATCTGCCATCTGCAAGCTGGAGAACGAGGATTACCAGCGGTGTAGTTCAGTCAGAGTCCAAAGGCCTGATAATCACGGGGTGATGGTGGAAGTCCCACTCTGAGTCCAAATTCCCAAAAACCAAGAGCACTGATTTCCTAGGGCAGGAAAAAATGAATACCTCAGCTCAAGCACACAGAAAATTCAGCCTTTCACCATCATTTTGTTCTATTCAAGCCCTCAAGAGACTGGATGATGCCCACTTGCGTTCATGAGAGTGGTCTTCCGTATCAATTTGCTGAATCAAACACTAATCTCTTCTAGAAATACCCTCACAGACACACTCAGAAATAATGTTTTACCAGCTGTCTGGGCATCCCTTAGTCCAATCAAACTGACACATAAAATTAGCCATTAGAGTCATATGAGGAATAAGGCATTCAAGAATTCTTCCATGCAGTACTGAGAGACATGAAGCTGTGCCTATATTAAGCCTGTTCAGTTACAAGTTTTTCTAAGCAGCAAAATAATCCACATGAATGGAGGGCCCAGAGTACCTAACACATATATGCCCGTCCCCTTATTTATTTCTACGAAATCATTATGAGGTATCATTGCTGCCCTCTCAGAAAAGGGATCTATGTTTGGGTTTATATGTGGGCAATAAAAGAGATTTTTGAAAACTGTGTGTTGAGTCTACAGCCATTCCATCCTGAATGGGACCGGTCTCATCTGAAAACTGTGTGTTGCATATCTCCATGGTCTGCTGTGTAACACCTTTATTGATCATGAGGAAGATGTGAGCTGTGTGGCAGGACTATCATCTGAGCGTGGCTGGACACAGAGTCATAAATATCTGGCTTTATTCTCCACATGGACCCAGCAGGACACACTGAGGGTGAGCAGAATTCAGGCCTTGCCCTGAGGAAGGAGGTGCCACTTGAATGTTCCCAAGTGCATGCCTGGATGTTGGCATCTCCTCCCCTGCCTCTTGTAGCCTCTGACATTCTCAGCCCTTGTCAGCTATAGATTCTTGTCCAGGGAAAGGGAGAGCCCCATCCAACAAGGGGATGCAAGTTTCCTCCTCAAGTCAATTATCAGGTAAGATGAGCCAACTGTACCACGTCTTCCCACAAGCCCATCCCCTGTCTCACTAGCTTTGCCTCTCCTCCTTATTTAAACTCTGTACCCGTGGTTCTCAGCCATAAGCATGCATCCAAACCACCTGGAGGACTCCTTGCATCACACATTGCCATCTCGCCCTCCCACCCCAGCCAGCTTGTGATTCGGTAGAATTTGCATTTCTAATGAGTAACCAGGTGATACTGATGCTGCTACCCTGGGACCACCCCTTGAGAAGTACTGCTCTAGAGATCTCCTAGGTTCTAAAGGCTTTACCTGAGTCCCAGTCTCTTGGGTTCCTTCCTCCTCCTTGGCCTGGACTTTGGCCTTAACCCCAACTGGCCAAATAAGAAAGAACACGACAAAAGGATCAGCCTGATTCAGCTTCAAGACTGCTTGCTGCTGGTTTATTGAGAAATGTCCACTTAAATACCACTTGGGACGGTCACCAACCTTGCAGATGACTAAATTCTCCATATGTTTTAGGACTCTGTTATTTGAGTTGTTGCTACCACCTCAGTGCCTGTCCTAAAATTGGGTTTAACTTCCTGTCCCAATCATCTCCAAGTTTCTTCCTGCAGCGCCAATGCCTATGTCCTAGCCCTATGTAAGCATGTCAACAGGATAGTGTTACAGCCTTCTACACCTCTTTTCAATCCTAGAAACTCAGATCTCAGGCCACTGAGCTGACTGGGGGCCTGCACTGCTGATTATTATTTATTATTATTACTATATGCTTTTTCCAGGACAGAGAAGGCCTTAGTTCAAGAAAAATTGTATAAATAATGATCTGGGAAGAACTGGTAAAATGCCTTGACTCCTCTAGGTCTCAGGGATGGAAGAAACAACTTACAGATCCCAGGCTCCACTTACACATACCTGGTTTCATGGGGCAGGAAGAAGACTTTGCCATTTTCTCAAAACTTCCTTGGTGATTATAGGGTGCAGTTGGGGTTGAGAACTACTTATCCTTCCCCTCATTTCACAAATAAAGAGACCAAGACTCAGAGAGCACGGTAGCATGCCCAAGATCCACAGGCAAGTAATGGAATCTGACACCAGGATTCTATGCTCCCAATCCTAGTTCAGAAATCCCTGTGTAAACTGGAATAGACGCCAGGCTCCCACTCTTGGGCAGGGCTGGCCAGAGCAGTGAGTATCCAGCTTGGCTAAGCCTGTGGAGCTCGTTACAATGAAGATCTGGAATCAACCCAGACCTTCAGGCTGCACAGGGATCCCCAGGGAGGACAAGGAAAATACGGTGATTGGTGCATCCCTAGGGTCACAATGTGCCATCAGTGTCCTCTAAGCCTTGGAACATTCCCTCCTTCAACTGAGTTAGTATCCTGCCTCTGGATTTGCCCTCCATTCCCTGGCTGTGATGCTCTGAATATACCTCACACCTAATTCTGACTTGCACTCTAGATTTGAGGCCCTAGCTTGGCATCGTGACCTATGACCCTCAACTTTCTCCCTCTGTCCCCAGCCTCCTCAGCTACAGAGACTGTGTGCCTTCCTCAAAAAGGACCTGATTCCTGGGCCTTCCCTGCCCACACTAAAGCAACCTAGCCTGTCCTCTCAGGGGCTGGAAAACTGGACTCATTATACACACTATTAGCCATAAAGGCTTCAGGGGCTATTAGAGAGAAACGAAAGTTCCCCCAGTGGCTTCCACGGATGGTCTAAAATGTTTGTCATTGTCCTCAAACAACAGATTGTCACAGAGACATATAATTCAGCTGAGTCTGAGCAGGCCCCCGGCTCCTCGCTGATTAATTTATGTCATTTATTGGGAGTTTTCAAAGAACTGTTTTTCTCAGTCAGCCAAATGCACTGATCAGCCTTCAAAAACCAGAATCACATCATTGTCCAGTAAATACATTCTTGCTCTTTCACAGAGTTTTAAAACTGTGCTCCACTGAGGAAAAGAAAAATGGTGTGTATGTGAGCATGGACTGAATCCCCCCACGCTTGGGGGAGGGTCAGCTGGGTTCTGGTATCTTTCAACAAAATGCAGCAATTTATTTGTGGAAATCCCATTATAGCTAATAGGAGTTTAAAACCATTTAAAAAGATAAGGATGTCTACTCATTTCAAGATTATTTTGTAAAATGTGCCCACTAAAAAAGGAATGAATTTTGCAAAGAACATCACAAATCTACTCATTCCAATTCAACTCACACAAAACAATTAAAACTAAATAAATCTGATACCGGTGCTAAATGCTTTTTTAAATCTCTTTTTAAATACATCAAGCTTGGAAATTCTCACTTCTAGGAAAACATACGCTGCACACTTAGGCATCAATGGCTATTCTCAGGCAACCTTCTTTAAGCACGATAATTGGACAAAATTCTAAATTAACATGAAGGAAGACAGTACTATAATTTATAGAAATGGAAATTTCAAACGTAAAGAACTTTCAAACTGGAGTAAATCAGATCTTGGAACCTACACTGTTCAACATCTTTCGTAGCATCTTGGATAAAGACACAGAAAGAAAGCTTTTCCAATATACAGGGGGAACAAAAATGAGTGAAATAACTGAGTCAATAGAGAGTAAAATAAGGATGATTCACATTGATTTTGACAGGCTTGAAGAAATTGTACCCTTTACTAAAGTAATTCTATTCTGCCTCTGGAAATTGATTCTAGGAAAATAATCCTAAGCATGTTGGAAGCGAAAAGAAAAAAGAAAAAGAAAACGACATGCATAAAGATGTTCAATACAGTCTTATTTATAATAGGAGGTATAATCGTAGCATGCAAATAGTGGACAAATGTTTCAATAAATTAAAATAATGTGAGAAAAAGAATGAATACATGCATGTGTAACTGGGTCACCATGCTGTACAGTAGAAAAAAAAATAATGTATTGGGGAAATTAAAAAAAAAAAGAAAAAAGAAAAAAGAAACGAAAAAAAGAAAATATATTCATTCAATGAAATATGATGCAATAATTTATAGAAAGTTGTGTAATAACCAAAAAGTGCTTGCTTTATTAAGATTAAAAATCAGGTTATAAAATATAGGATCAAAAGGTTGTTTTAAATCTAACAGGGGAAAATAGAAGTATACCAGCGTGGTAACTGTTTATGCTTTCTTTCATGGTTATAATTCCCACTCAGCATAATCATTTACTCTCTCCACCATCCAACATTTATTAAACACCTACTTGGGTCAGCACCTAGGGGGTGACTTTTATTTTCTTTTACTTTCTACTTGTCTGTGATTTATAATTTCATAAGCATGAAACTGCAATTTCCTTGAGAGGACTCAGTTATAATTGGATTCTCTCGCTAAGATTACAAACTAATATGGGTTCTCCCCGTTCTTTTAAAATACAAATCCTGTCCCTGTCAAAAGCTCCCCAGGTCACCTGGGCCCTCTGCTCTTTCTGCTTCTCAGCCCTGAGAAATATTATTTACATAGCCTGATTGTAGGAGTTTCAGGCCTGGGAGAAGAGGTCCACTAACCTCTGTAGACTTTCCAAGCTGGCTCTACTCCTCCTTTGAATCCTCTCCACAGCAAACAAGAAGACAGACTCCCCAAATCAACCCCCCCACCCCAGTTACAAGTGCACAATGTATCAGTACATCCTCAATAATGACCATATGGGTTAACACATGTGATAAAGAAAGATGTTTATCACACAGTCTCTGAAACACCCAACGTGCTCCAGACCACCCAATTCAGAGCACTGTGGGTTATAAGTACCTGAAACTTTTCTCAGTTCAAGCCTCAGGGCCTTGCCACTTGCTGTTCTCTTTGCAGAAGACTCTTGTCCTAGATGTTTACCTGGCCTGCTTTACTCCCATTGTTTACTTCCTGTCTTGACTCAAATTTCTTCTTCTCAGGTGAGTCTCTACCATCATACTATTTAAAAATTCTCTTTTTTAAAAAGTTAAAGTATAGTTGATTTACAATGTTGTGCCACTTTCTGCTATACAGCAAAGTGACCCAGTCATACATACATGTATACATTCTTTTTCTCATATTATCTTCCATCATGTTCTGTCCCAAGAGATTGGATACAGGCCCCTGTGCTATACAGGAGAATCTCATTGCTTATCCATTTAGAAAAATGTAATAGTTTACATCTACTAATCCCAAACTCCCATCCCACTCCCGCCCCCTCCCCCTTGGCAACCACAAGTCTGTTCTCCATATCTGCGAGTCTGTTTCTATTTTGTAGAGAGGTTCGCTTGTCCCCTACTCTGGATTCCACATAGAAGTGACATCGTATGGCACTTGTCTGAAAACTCTCGACGATGCCCTACTCACACCCCAGAACTCCCTATCCCTTTCCCTGCTTTCACATTCTCCATGCACTCAACCTTGTCTTGCATACCATCTATTTTACTTAGTACCTTGTGTACCATTTCTTACTCTTCCATACCTTTACCCCCAACCAGTATCCCTTAAAATGCAAAGTTACAGGAGGGCAGAGATATTTTTGTCTTGATTTTCTGCAGCTATAACCCCAGCCCCTAGAATGGTATCTGGCATATTATAGGCACTCACTAACATTTGTGGAATGAATGAAGAATGAACATGCAATCCTAAGGAAAATTATAAATCATGGCAATTATTTGTACACCAAATGCCATTTACAGAGACCAGGTGGATGTCTCAGGATGTCCCTGTCTTGGTCTTCTCTTCTTATAATGACACCAATCCCCACATAGGACCTCATTTGACATTCATTAGCTCTTTAAAGGCCCCATTTCCAAAGAGTCACATTCTGAGGTGCTGGGGCCTATAACATGAATTTTCAGCTCATAACATACCAAGCAGGTGGCAGTGGTAGAATCTGAATGAGTCTCCTGACTTCAATTCACACCCTCCCACTTCACTGTGCTCCCCCCTCACCCCAGCACAGCCCGACCCGCAGACACGACAACCACCTCCCTATGTGGACCATCCAGACTGCCCTGATTCCTTCCAGAAGGCTCCCCTCCCCTGCTCCGCCTGAGCCAGACAGCATAATTTCCCTCTTTGTGGGATGGTATGTGACCCAATTTCTCTCCTTCTTTGAATCTTATTAATCCAATTCCTCTGGTGCTCCAGAGTCCATTGTGAGACACCTGGGGACCATCCTCTGTGCTGTGTCATGTGCGCAGAGCATCCTTCTTTCAAACAGCCCCCAAGACAGTGCACAGGCGCTGCAGAAATCCACAGCCCTTGAGAGCCCAAGATGCTACTCTGCAAGAGCCAATGAGAATGTGCCAGATTACAACCTGAGATGACCGAGGCTCCAACTGCCAGCAGGCGGTTCTATCACCTTGACTCCCTGAGGTCATGTTTCCTCTCCCAAATCTATGATAAGTAAGTGCCTTTTTTGCACTGACTCTTTAGGGACATGTATTCATCTCCCTTGCAGCGTTTAGTCTGTCTTGAGCCTTAGCCAGTCTCACCATCGATCAGACACTATTGTCAAAGACTCAGACCAGGTCTAAGCAATGACCCATTGCTACTCAACTCAGATCCAATGTTGCTATTAAGAGAGACCAATTACTGGACCACAAACCAGTCTCTTCCACCATTTAAATTTACAATCAAATCAGACTGACGAGGCAAGCTGATGTGACTGACTGGTTAGTGATTGATCATTAAGAAAGCTCTGAAGAAAAATCTATTCTATTTGATGGGTGCAGTCAAGCTTTTGGCCATGGTTTCTACGCAAACATGCTTCTGATGGGAACATACACAAAGAGAAGAAAGACATGTCCATATTATAAATACTGAGCTCTCTCCAAGTCTCAGGCACTGGCTGAGCCCTGGAGTCACCGCAATGAACCAGACACGGTCAAAACCTTCAAGAAGACCACCAGGCAATGGGAACATCCCACAGTAGTTCAAGGTGGTGAGAAACAGGAAGCTCACCTTGGGACATGGTGCCAAGGGAGACCAGGAGAGAAGGACCCCTTCACCATGGTAAGTCAGATAATTGACCTTAAAATGGATGTTTCCAGGTAGACAGGAGTATGCTGGGACAAGGATAGGCAACAGGACCTCAGGCTAAGTTGCTTCATAACTTCCTGTTTTCCAGCCCCCCCACTGGATCTCACTCTATTGGTTTAGGGCACTTTTTCAGGGTGTCCCTACCACATGGTCTGGCCTAGATAGCCCTGGGCAGCAAGTCTATACACAAACACCCACTCACACTCACATAGACACTCACACTCAAAGGCACTCACACACATGCACACAGTCACATGCTCACACACTCATCCACTCACACATTCATGCATACACACACAAGCTTTCATCTTTCCCTTAAACCTTACACTCAATTTTAAATTGAAGTAGACCGCACAGATGATAGGGAGACTGAAACAAAAGGAGTCCAATACATAGGACTGTTTTCCCCCACAGAACATTCTCAAAGCAAACCTGAATCTTGCCAGGACATTTTCTACATCAGCATCAGCCTGTTCTCCACACAGAGGTCAGAAAGCCCCTGTGAGAATGAGTCACACTGTATTGCCCTCTAGTTCCAAACCCTCCAGTGGCTTCACATCTCAGGACTAAATGGCACGAAGGTTCCTACAGACCAGTTCCTGTGACCTCACTCCCACCTCCCTCGGATGCCGCTGGCCTCCTTCCTCAAACACTCCAAATATTCTCTCCATCACACCAGCCACTGCACTTGCTCTTCCCATGGCCAGAAACAATCCTTCCCCAGAGAGCATCATAGCCTACCACCCTCACTCAAATGTCAGCCTTCCCAAGAAGTCTTTTCTGGTTACTCTATAGAAAACTGTGCCACTGCCTCTGCCACGGCTTCTTACCTTCCGGTCCTGTTTTGCTTTAGTTCATAGTGCTTAGGCCATCTAGTGTAGAGTGTTCGTTTCTCCCTTTGTTTTCTCCTTCACTCAGGGGGAAGGCAAGCTCTCAGAGGGAGCTACAGTTGTTCCCCTAGCACTTAGGAGAGTATGGAACAGACAATGGCTCCACAAATAAAGAACTATCACGAGATGGCTCCATTTGTCCCAAGTCCCGGTAGCATGTAGTCTAGTAGAGGACAATCATCTTTTTACTGAAAGGTTCCAGACCACTGCCTTGGGAACTATGAGAGCAAATGATGGGAGGGGCTGTGTGTGACCCGCCTCCTCCATCCAGGGCAGCACCATTTACATTCATTTCATCTCTTTGAACTTCCATGTAAGACTACCTCTAATAAAAGATTTTCACAGCTTCGGACATAAGTTTTGAAACCACTGAGACAAGATCCCAAAGACAAAAAGAAATGGACTTGAGTCCAGCTCTATTGCTTATAACAATGAGATGAAATACTGGCCAAGTCACATGTTTTCTGAGCTTCAGTTTCTGTATATGAAAAATGAGGACACTGCCTATGTCCTGGGATAACAGTAACAATATTCAACAAATGGTGAAGCACAGGTGAATCAGAATACATTGGTGTCAACACTAAAGGAAACAGGAAGGCTGTGCTTAGCGTAGGCAGAAAAGTCGCTAAAGGGTAGGTCCCCCAGTCAATCTCAGGACCTTCCCAGGCAATGTGGGGCCTTAGTGGCCCCTCTGAGAGACATGGGAGCGTGGGGAGAAAATGAAGCTAATTCAGGGTGAGCAATCAAAACTCTAACCTTCTTGCAGCCACCTTTGGGGTACAGGCTCAGAATGCCCCAGGAATGAAAATCCAAAACCAAAGGTCCTACCCTCCTCCCCACAAGCCCTTGTCGGGGATTAAACAGTACACTCTAAAGCCACAGACAAGTCATAATACGTCCATATTTTATCTGGGTCATATTATGTGCAACATAATTAATGTTTAAAAAGCATTTCTGCAATAAAATGTCTCTGCGATAACCGGCATGAATCACAAGGAAGCTGTGGCCGTGTTTAATTTGATTGTAGAAGAGATTTCTAGTTAGTGGAGCATCACCGCCAATGGCCCCCTTACTGGACACAGCTACATACAGCCAAGTGATTGCATTTCCAATCAGAAGCAGAGCCTGGGACCAACAAGTCCCCAGTGGGTGCGTTTCCTGGCTGCGAAAGCCCTTTGTTCCCTGTCCGGTTCTGCGAATGTGCTTTCTCCAATGTCTCCCGATTGCTGGGCCGTTTACCAGCATCTCCAAGGATCTTCGCATGACTGCTATGAAAGAATTCTCTTCTGAGACTGCCTGATGGCAGACCTCTGCCGAGTCATTCTCTCAACTCTGTGAGCTGATGAAATGCATCAATTATTTCAAAGCACTAAAGTTTGACAATTTCTTCCTGAAATGAATATTTTAGTCCTCGCATAACAATGGAGGCAAAATTAGTTGGGATGAGTGGAAAATTGACAGGCCAGGGTTTTGCAAAAGGAACCAATTTCTCCTTGCCACAACAGACTTTTTTCTCTGCCCATTCCTTCCCACTTCCAGCTTCTTCCATCCCTTGGCTCTACTTCTCTGGAAGTCTCAAGTGAGGGGATGTAGAGAGGGGACACTTGTCTCACCTATGAATTAGCAGGTACATGGCTGAATCTGATAGAAATAGGGATGACTTCTGGACCTAGGGAGACATGATTTACTAAATCTAAACAAAATATTGCCCTCTCCCTGGCTCAGCTACAGAAAGCAGATCAGTTGTCCAGCCCAGTCTTACAGATTTAACCATAATGTCCAGTTTTAAGTGCTCATGGCTTCCAACCTAATTCATAACTAATCAGAACACAGCAATCTGCTACTAAAAATGAACTATCAGAAGGTGTATATCGGGGAGTCCCCATCGTGGCTCAGTGCTTAACAAACCTGACTAGGATCCATGAGGATGCAGGTTCGATCCATGGCCTCAATCGGTGGGTTAAGGATTCATGAGCTATGGTGCAGGTTACAGATATGGCTCAGACCTGTGGCTGTGGATAGGCTGGCAGCTGTTGCTCCAACTGGCCCCCTGGGCCTGGGAACCTCCGTATGCCATGAGTACAGCTCTAAAGAGCAAAAAAAAAAAAAAAAAAAAAAAAAAAAAAAAAAAAAAAAAAGTTGTATATCATCTACTAGTCTATGAAAGTATATGTTGGATCAAATTAATGGCTATCCCTATAATAATGTGTTTTATACTTGCATTCCAACATTCTTTGCAAACAATCACTGTTGCTGTACAGTGAAAAACTTGGACTCATGAGTTTGACTGCCTGGGGTCAACTCTTGACTGCCAATAAGTTGATTCTGTCTAAATATTAGGCATAATATTCAAATTTCTGCACTGAGCATTGAACAGTAGTCCCTCCAAGCAAGTTTAGTACTTAGTTTGCAAAATATTCTAAATACATGTTATCTCGAGGAAATTTCCCAGCCCCCTTGCAGAAAAGGAGAAGATATTCTTTCATTTCTCAGGCCTTCGAATGGCAAGCTCTCTGCTCTGAATGTTCTCCTTCCTGGTTAAGATTTCGTCATCCTTCAGATGTCAGCTAAGATAACACCTTCTCCAGGAGAAGCTGTCCTTAACGCAGATCTGTATGTGGAGCAGTGAACTGCCAAAGTACCTGAACTGCTTCTGCAGAGCGCTCACAGCACTTTACTGTCATCAGTTGCCTGCATTTCTGACTCTCACAAAGAGAAGATCCGTGAAGGCAGGGAAGGTGTGCACCTTGCTCGCCACTGCCTGCCCAGAGCTTAGCACAGAGACCAAACCTAAAAAAACTCGCACTGCATTACTTACTAACAGGAGAATTTGTTGGAAGACTTCGACATTGTGACCCAATTACGGCAGAGATGTTCATCGTTCCCCCGATATCTCGGTGTTCCCCAACATTTCCCAACCTCCCTGAGTAAACAAAACTATGTGATTAGTTCTGGCCACTGTGTTGTGGTAAAAGTAATGTGCGTCCCTTCAAGTAGAAAGCTTAAGAGAAAGGGTGTAGCTGCTCCCTGCTCTCTCATCCCCTGGAACAATATTGGAGTAGCCATTTTGAGAAGATGGAGCCCCAAGATGGAACCACTTGGACCCTTAAAATCATAACTTAGAAAAGAACTGACATGCAGAGGCCTTGGATTAGAAAAGAGCTTTTCATGGGCAAATGTAAACCTATGGAGATTTGACAGGCTTGTTTGTTACCACAGCATAACCTGACCTGACCTGAGTTATTCAAAAGATTTTCCAGCATCACAAAGCACACTGGTAACCCAAACTCAGATCTTTTGAATTTAAAAGTTTAAGACAGTGAATAATAAGGCTTTGCCTTTACTTCCTCGTCAGCCTAGTAGCTTTGTCATCCTTGTTTCCTGAATGGCAAAAGAGAACTGCCTCATAAACCACCTACACCAAAACTCTGAGGAAAATGACTAGCCATTTTCCATCAATTTGAAGAAATGCTGTGTGTATTAGATGTATGTCTCTCGACCCTTACATCCACTCTATTTATCCACAGAAAGAGCTGCGTGGTAGAATGAGCATCCCTCTTTGTGAATGAGGCCACCTGCTCCTATGTTCTGATTTGACAGATTTGAGTCTCTTCCCTGTGAGTAGGCGGACAGCCAGAGTTGATTTTCTGGACAGCTTCCTCAGATATGATTACAGCACAATTACAAAGATAATCAGGTTGGTGGATGGTCAAAATGTTTTCTAACAAAAAAGTATTCTAGTACATGAAAATAGGAGTCTTTAGGGAGTAGTTAACTTATAGGCTAATGTCTCCTTATATCAAATATGATTGCAAAGATTTCTTTTCTATGAAGTTAGGCTGCTGACACATAAGCCAGGATGAAAAGGCTTAGTCTTTGAGCAAGAGCAAGGGTGCAGAACTGGCCCCTATCTTGCTTCATTACAGGAAAGTACAAACCATGCATGCTTCTCTCCAAACTTGCTTCCTTTCTCCTCCAATTCTGCACGGGTACTTCTAACACTTTAGAAAAAGAACACCAGCATTTAATGAGAACCTACTCCTCCTAGCTACCTTTTCAGTCTCATTTAAATCATCAACCCTTTGAAAGAGGCATTCTCCCAGCTCAGCACATAGTATCTTGGTGGCCTTGGGCAAGTCACAGAAGTGTGCTGAACCTCCGCATTATCATCTGTAAAGTGGAGGATCTACAGATCATGCAAGCCTAGAAAATGAGCAAATACTGGAGGATATCTTTGATGCATAATTATACGTGGGGAACTTTTTAGGGAACACTCTCAGGAACAACCCCCATGTTGGAGCAGGAGAAGCTAGATTAGAAAGGGAGAATTTGAACTGTGATGCAGTTGCAGGATGATTTCAGCCCATCGATCTGGGACAGATGGGCTCTTCAGAATTGTCCCAAACTGAGGCAACAGGGACAACCCATGCACACTACAATCTACAATTCATTGAGAGTTGGCTGGTCATGGAGAAGGGGCATAAGCTTGAACAAGGCAATTCCCTGTAGGCAGGGCAATGCCCAGGGAAGAACTGAGCCATCAGAAAGTCACACATCCAGTGGCCAGGGTATCAATACTTAATTCCTAAAGGAGGAAAGGGATGGTAGACCACAGCAGTTACTACAGTGGTGATTAAGATCTGCCCTCATATAACGTGTAACCCAGTGGGGGAGGGAGAGAGAAGGGTGAACAAAGAATTCATTATTTGCAGTGCAACTGACGCCCTTATAAACACACACTTGCACCCATTTCGCATGGGAAAACATTTTCCTAGAATGAGAGTGGTAACTACAACACCATATGGAATTCATTTGGATCTGTGGCCTGTAATTGTACTTTGCAAGTGCTCTACATCATGACTTGTCACCCATCCATAATTTCTTTCAGTGGATGGTCTCAAGCTATTTTTAGACAATCCTTCCAAGTTTTTACAGCAATGTCATGATGTTAGAGGCCAACCTTCCCACGACACCTGCTGTTCTCTGCCCTCCAATGAACTACAGTCACTGTCAAGAAGGTGCTCTAGGAGTTCCAGTCATGGCGCAATGGAAACAAAACCAAGTAGTATCCATGAGAATGTGGGTTCGATCCCTGGCCTGGCTCAGTGGGTCAGTGATCCAGTGTTGCTGTGAGCAGTGGTATAGGCTGACAGCTGCAGCTCTGATTCCACACCCTGGCCTGGGAACATCCATATGCCATGGGCATAGCTCTAAAAAGCAAAAATAAGCAAATAAATAAGCTAAGCCAAAAAAAAAACACAATGTATTCTGGCCTCCAGGGTGATACTATTCTTTGGGTTCTCTGGGACAGGTCCAGTATCATTCCCTACATACCCGTCCTCAGTTACTGGAGTCAGAACGGTTCTTCAGGACACAAAGCACACATGGTAGGAAGAAAGGCTCTTTCAGAGGAAACAACACATAGTGCACAACACACTCACCTCAGGATCACGCTGGGAGTGCTCGCTGGAGGAGAACCTTCCCAAGGTGTAGAGGACATTTAGGGATCAAGGTGTACAGGACAGTCAGCTGAGTCCCCAGCTCTCACTAACTAGGAGACACTGGCACGCAGGACAGGATGAAGAAGAAACACACAAACACAGTAGGGTAATGGATTTTTTCATGTTGAAATATTTTATAATTTTTTATGCCTTTAGAATATATTTCAGAGACAAGCAAGAATTGACAGTACTGCCTGAGGATGGTATTAAACAGAATGTGTCTCCACAGGTTGTACAGGAACTCAGAAAAGGGTGGCTGACTTCGCTGTGGAGCATTTTCTGAAAGAGCTGAGATCTGAAGGGTGACTGGGATTTGGGGGTTTTATTCAGACGTTGGAGGCATATTTCACGCAGAAAAAGCAACAGCATATGCCCTGCTTGAGAGATGAGAGAGGACATTTAACACATTTAAGGAAAGAAGCTCATGTGGCTCAAAACACAGAGGCTAAGATGGGGAGTGAGGAGAGGTGAGCTGAGGATGGAAAGAGAGGTGAGAGTTACCCGGAGGTGAAAGGGAAGGCCTGGAAGGCACCAAGTAAGGTGGAAAAATATAAGACTGTGACTTTGGAAAGAGGGCATTGAAAGCCACCAGACTCCTCTCCTGGACCATCACCCCTCAGAGGGCTTGCTGCCTTTCTGGGAGCTGAGGATGTCTCCCCGTCAGCCCTATCAACTGTTATCATCAGAATAGCAATTCCCTAGATTTTACTGCCATTTATAGTTAGTCCTTTACGATTTCATATATATTACATTTCATATATACATATGAATACATTCCACAATATCATATAGATACATTCATACTTTTTATATACATCCTCACAAAAGTCCTATTAGGTAGACAGGGCAAAGTATAGGTAAAGAATTATTTCATTTTACAAATGGGGAAACAGATCCAGGGAAATTATATAAACTGACTGCTGTTACACAGATGATGAATAGAACCAGAACACAAGAGCATCCGCAGATGATACATAAATAAATGAGTATGACTGTGTTCTAGTAAAACTTTACTTATAAAAACATGTAGAAGCATAAATTTTGCCAATAGGTCATAGTTTGCCAACCCCTGTAGTGTGGGAATGGTGAAAAGAAGAGACACTTGGCTTAACAAAATAGAACAGAATTCCCAAAATAGACCCAAACATATGTGGTCAATTAATTTTTTAAATGAAGGCACTGCAGTAAGAATAGTGACCTATACCACATGTCAAGACTAGA
Organism: Sus scrofa; assembly: GCF_054392235.1. NCBI lineage: Eukaryota > Metazoa > Chordata > Mammalia > Artiodactyla > Suidae > Sus > Sus scrofa. Next base: position 6,876,287 of record NC_139388.1, read on the forward strand.
TCACAGATGTAAATATAAATGGATCATTGACCTAAATTTAAAATTTAAAACCATAAAACTCCTAAGAAAATAATTTTATGACCTTGGGTTGGGCAAAGACTTCTTACATAAAACACAAAACTATGAACTATAAAATAAAAAAATGATAAACTGGACTTCATAGAATTTAAACCTACTGTTCTTTGAAAGACTATTAAGAAAATGAAAAGAGGAGTCATAGAATAGTAGAAAATATTTGCAAAACACATGGCTGATAAAGTAGCAAGAAGTGTAGCTAAAATACATAAGGAACTCCCAAAACTCAATAAGAATTAAGCAAACAATCCAATCTTTTTTAAATGGTCATGAACAGACACTTTACTAAAGAAGAGCTGTAAATGCTAATGGTAAATAAACATGTGAAAAAGATGCTCAACATCATTAGCAATTAGGGAAATGCAAATTCAAACCATAATAAATGGCTAAAAAAATTTTTGTTTTAAACTGACAGTCCCAAGTGCTGGTAAAGATATTGGCTAATAGCATCTGTCCTTCATTGCTGGTGGGAATGCAAAGAGGTACAGCCAATTTGGAAGACAGTTTGACAGTTTCTTAAAAATTAAAAAGGCACTTCCCAAATGATGTAACAGTGCCTCTCTTATTACACAAAAGAAATAAAAACATGTCTATGCAAATACCTGTAGAAGAATGTTTATATCAAATTTATTCACAATCTCTAAAAACTGGAAATAACCTGAATGTCCAACAGCTGTTGAATGGGATAAGCAAACTGTAGCACACACAATGAATTTAATATTATTCATAAATAAAGAGGAATAAACTACTGACACATGCAATAACATGGATTGATTGCAAAAGCATCGTGCTAAGTGAAAGAAAGACAAAAGGCTGTGTACTATATGATTCTGTTTAAATAGCACTCAGAAAAGGACAAAATTAATGGAGAAAAACAGATCAGTGATTGCAGGGGCTGGAAGAGGAAGAAGGGTTTAACTATAAAAATGGCACAAGAGAACTTTTAGGGGGATGGAAATGTTCTATATATTGACTACAATAGGTAGGTGATCATGTAACTGTATTTTTTGCTAAAACCCACAGAACCTAAAAATGTAAATTTGATTTACATGTAAGTTGTACCACAACTATACCATAAAAAACTCCTGAATAGTTCCCTAATTCTCTCCAGATTAAGGCAAAAATACACATCTTTAACATGGCTGAGCTGTGCTATCGATACTGTCTTCTATGAGCCCAAAAGGTTAACCACCCCAGGATTCTTGTTAAAGTGAAGTCCACCTGAGATCATCTGAATTAGGACTTCTGGAGGCAGTCCCAGGAATTTGCATTTTTCAGCAGCTCCTCTGAGAAACTCTGAAATGCATTAAAGGTTGAGAATCCCTAAGGAAGAACTTCTCTCATGCCCAACAGGGTTTCTCAGCTCTGTGTCTTTCCATCCCTCACTACCGGTACTCCAGCCACACTGAAGCCCAACACAAATGCCGCCTCCTAGCGATAGCTGCCAGGACATGCCCCAAAGTGGGCAAGATCCTGAAATCCACTCTTACTGCACCCTGTGTGTCTCTTTCCCTGTGCTCTCCTTGGGGAAATTCAAGGTCAGACTTGTGAGAAGTGGACATAGTGCCCACCTGCCCAGGGAAGGTGCACTCTGTCAAGGCAAGGTGATTAACAGCCTCGTTCCCTGCCCCATGTTTGCTTCCTAGCAAAATGCCTGCCCTACAGTATTAACACAATTGCAAATACTTAACCTGTGCCCACCAGGTGCCAGGAAAGACTCTCAGTTAATATATGGAGAGATGTTAACTCACTTAATCCTCATAACGACCCTATGAGATAGATCCTTTCATTATCCCCATTCTATCAACGAGGAAACTGAAGCACAGGAAGTTTAAATAACTTGCTGGAGGCGTCACAGCTCCAAGTGGTAAGCCAGGATGCAAACCCAGGAAGCAAGGCCCCACTATGCTGCAAGTTTAACATTTATCTGCTGAGTAAGCAAAGGTTGAATGAATAGGCAAAAGCAAACTGTTTAACCAACAACACTGTTAGTACTGAACAGACACCATAGAATTTCTCTGCTGGTCCCCAATCCCAGTCATTACCACCCCCTTCTCAGACACTCCAGCTCTTCACAGAGTGCAGAGAACACTGCACCAGGGTTTTCGTGTCTCAGAAAACCTTGTGTCATCAGGGTAGAGAAGAAAATAGTGAAGAGAAGGATTTGCTGGCATTCGGCAGACTTTCCAACAATCCTCAAATCACAGTGCTCGACCACATGTTTTCTTGAAGAGGATAATCAAGTCCATTTATCAGACATTTGAAAGAGCAGGGGTGCTTTCTCCAGGCAGATAAGCAAGGCAAAAAACAAATTTGAGCTTCCTTTCTCAATACTCGGATTTCTCTAACTGAATCAGTCAGTAAGCTTAATCTTAAGGAGGCTTTGGGGGCATCGGAAGAGATAACAGTGATTGCAGCTATGGTGACTGGTACCCAGTGAGACCACAGACCAACAGGGACGAGAAAATGAGGTCAGACCAAAGTCATGGGGCACCAGGCAAATAGGTGGGGGGTCCACAGACCTAGAAGCCTACCCAACCCTCAGAGGATGGTTTTCTACGGCATTGTGCCATGTCTCCTCCGCGTGTCACCCTGGAGCCCAGAGCTCCCTGCAGCCTTTCATGGCTGACAATGGGCCCAGATCCTGCTGGATCCAGCCAGGATTACAGTGTGTAAGACAGTGCTTCTCCATCTTTCCAGCGCGTGGAAATCATGGGGGTGGAGGTGGCAATGCAGATTCTGATTCCTGACTCGGTAGGCCTGAGCGAGGACCTAAGAGTCTGCATTTCTAGCAAGCTCTCGACTGCTGCTCATCCTGTCAGGCTGAGACCACAATTTGATCACAAAGTTTGTAGAGGGTCCACTGACGATAAACGAAAAGAGTCAATTCCATCAAGATATTTGAAGGAGTAAACAAAAAATCCATTTCTCTAGCCAACTAAAGAAATAAAATCAAAGTCAAATACAGTGTAACCTTTTCCTCTTGCTTTCCAGACACATGAATTTCTCTAACTGGGCCATCAGTCAACCAGCACTTGCTGGATGTTTTCTGAGCAATGGGAGACCCATGGTTTAAAATCAATCAGCTGCTATGATTCTAACAACCCAATGTGACACATGCGGAAAACTACATTTGAAGGGAACCAGGAGACTGTATCTGCAGTGCAGCTCACATCTCTATGCAGAATCTTTGCACAGAATTGTCCATCCCATTGGGCCTCCTCCATGGTCCTCAGGATAAAAGCTGCTAAGAGGGCCAGTGAAAGAGGAAAAAAAAAATTTAAATAATCTATGGCTAGTAAGAAAGAACTTGGAAGAAGTTTGGATAAAACAGATAAAAAGCTCCTATGAGATTTAATAAGACCACACATGAGATGGGGAAGAAGGGCATGGGGGCGTCAGGCAGAGGACGAAGGGAATGTTTAAACATCTGCCATGTTTCTTGCAAGTGATTTTATATCTACCACCTTCAAGAACACTCAAAATCACTCTGAAAGTAGACTCTATTATAATTACCCATCCCCCAAACGAGGAAACTGAGCCCTCAAAACGTTAAGTGATTGCTCACTGTCACTCCAAACAAGGTCCACAGGAGTCCTGCTCTTTCACGCTGTCTCCAAAAGAGGCTAAGAAGCAAAGAGGAGTCGCTGAGTGCAAAGCACTTTACGGTTTTCCAAGTCCCTTCACTCACATTGTCTAAGAGATAACAGAAACTAAGTCAAAAGTTCATTTCTTGAAATATTATACCTCATGTGAAAACAGAGGCATGGTTGGGGGATCAGTGGTTAGATCTAAAGGTATAAATAGGAAGAAATGCAGCAGCATCAGTGTTGGGAGGGATATGGTTGTCAAGAGCAGTCAAGAGTAACATTGTTACCAGCCCCCACAGGGACCCACTCCCGACAAGATACCAGGGGCAGACCAGCACCTATGGGTACTGGGACTTCAGGGGGTCCCACCTTCAGCCATCTGTCCCTACATAGGGTCCATACCCACAGGCTCAGCCTTGATAGCTATGCAAGCATCCCAAGGCACCTACTTGTATGCAGTCCCAGGGCCCTCCGCCCCCTGCCAGCCCCCATCTCTCTGACCTGGGCATTTGCTAAATGCTCCTGTACCCTGGAGACTCTCCAAACTCAAGCCCCATTCCTAATCCCCATACGCTGGACCCAGCCTGCCAGCTCCCCCAGGATCTTGCCCAGGTCTGCTTCCCACAGAGTGGACAGGATACGGTCAGATTAGTCTGCTCATCACAGCAGACCTGAGCGCAAGCTTCCTCCGAGTCTGAGCACAGGGGCACACCCCTCCCTGAGAGCCGCTGGTGCGCCCTGTGCAGTGAAAGCACAGATAAGGATTTTCAGCTAGAAGAAAGAAGTGGAAGAAAGAGGAAGAAGTGGAATGAGAGAAGGACCAAAAAGCTAGAAATGAGTAACTGTGTATAGTCTGAACAATACGATCCTTGAGGGAAGACGAAAAGCTGGAACTGAAGTTCCAAGAGGCACTGATGGAAATTTGGGGTTGGGGGGTAGTTCAAAGGAGCTAAAATCACTGATATTCTGTCTAGGCCTGGGGGTCCTACAGATGATGAATCTGAGCACAAGTACACTGGCATTTTACGCGTGTGTCCCGTCCCCAATGGTGACCTCTGAACGGCTGAAGTAGAATGAGTAATTCCATTATCAGTTGATTGAGGAACAAGTGGATCAAAGGAAATTTGATAAATCAAACAAAAGGCAGAGGGGTACTAAGAATAAGGAGAAAGCAGGACACATTTAAAATACTGAGGAGTCAGAGGTGGGCAACTACCTTCTCACCTCCTGGCTTCAATGGGAATATTTTAAACATTTCATTTCACCATTAAATGGGTCTTTCCTGTAGTTTTCTCAAACAGGCTTGATCAAGGTAAGGTCACTCCCATCTCATTTTGCTAAGAGGTTTATTATGGATTGGATTTTCTATTTTATTAAGTAGACTTTGACCAGCCTCATTATGATTCATTTGTAAGAGACAGCTCCCTGGAAAATGATGGGATTTTTTTTCCCATGAAAGTTTTTTTTTCTTGTGTAGCCAATGATCCCTTTAAATAAACCCTACTCTCTGCTTAAAAAAAAAAAAAAAAAAAAAAAAAAAAAAAAAAAAAAAAAAAAAGAGTAACACTGTTGGAGCTACAGTGACTAAATGCCAAAGACAATCACGGATTCTTAACAGCGACCAGAGTGTCAAGAATTGTACCGAGGGCCTGATGCACAGCACCTCACCTAAGCCTCAGAATAACCCCAGGAAGCAGGTTTGATAACCTCATCCCATTATCTGGAGGAGGAGCCACGGCTCAGCTGGCTAAGTAAGTTGTCTATGATCATGTGGTTAGAACAAGGTAGAAATAAGATTCAAACCCAGGTCTCTGGACCTCAAAGCTGGTATTCTTACCACTACACCCACTGCAGACGAAGGAGAATTTGAGGGGAATGCCCAAGTCCTTTCTAGGACATTTTGTTATTTGGCAACTGACTCAGCACCCCACAGACACTCTAAGCAGGGTTCTTAGTGATAAGGTTCTTATTCGGGACCAGTGTGCTAAGAGGCAACTGGAGGAAGGGAACTAAGCTCTGAGACATAGAGTCAAGAGAGCAGAAGTCTCCAAGAAGAAAGGGGTGATCAAGCAGAAGCTGAAGCCTGTTTGAGACTCTTATAACTTAAAGCAGCAGATGAGTTAGATGAACCACTCCCCAGTTTCTGTGGTGCACTTTCTACCAGCTTGAGGTATCCAAACAGTTACTCATACATTCATTCAACGACTTATTTCCTCCTATATGCCAGGAGCTATGCTAAGCCCTGGATATAAAAGCAGGAAACAGACCAAGTCTCTAGTCTCATAAAATTTACATGTGGCATGGGGATGACAGACAATGCAAATAAGGATGTAAGACAACGTCAGGTTATGATAAGAGCCATGAAGAAAAATAAAGCAAAGTAAGAAGCAGAGAAAGATGGGGATGTGAGTATTTATTTTCCATTTTCTATTGAAGTATAACATGTACAGAGAGACGTACACAAGTCAAGGTTGATGGCTGACTGAATATTAACATGCTGAATATGAAAATGCTACAAGCACTCACTCAGAACAAGAAATAGATCAGGAGTTCCCGTCGTGGCTCAGTAGTTAATGAACCTGACAAGTATCCATGAGGATGCAGATTTGATCCCCGGCCTTGCTCAGCTCATGAGCTGTCATCTAGGTCACAGATGTGGCTCAGATCCAGCCTTGCTGTGGCTATGGTGTAGGCCAGCAGCTGTAGCTCCAATTTGACCCCTAGCCTGGGAATCTCCCTATGCCACGGGTGCAGCCCTAAAAAATAAATAAATAAATAAATAACAGAAATCAAAGATCACACTCCAGAAGCCCCTGCCATTCCACTTCTAGTCACAACCCATGATGGTGAGGGAAAGTTGTCTTGAAGAAATGACATTAGAACAGAGACTCAAATAAAAGAAGGCAACGAGTAAGCCATGTGGGTATTGAAAGAAAGTGTTCTGGCCAGAAGGAATTGCGACTGCAGAGAAGGAATGAAAGGAATGAACTAAAGGCTTTTAAGGAACAGTAACCTGTGTCTAAGTCAGAGCAGACAGATGCATGGATAGATGGATAGATGAATGGGTAGATGGATGATTGGACGGATGGAAGGAAAGAAGGACAGATGGAAGAAAGAATGAAGTGAAAGGTAGCAGCAACACATGACATCAAAAGAGAGGCAGAACTAGATCAGATAGGGCTTTGAAATTAGGAGCTAGGATTTAATTCTATTAACATTGGAAAACCTTTGAATGGTTCTTAGCTGGGCACAGTGTGCTCTCACTTGCATTTTCAGAGCTCAAGTGGAAGACAGAGTTAAATACAGTGCCCCACAGAATGGAGCATGTACCAATGAGGGTGGCTTTTTCCCTTGGAGGTGGAGGAATTACACCTCCCCTGTCCCCACGCCAACCAAACCTTTTCACCTCACCTGTCAGATGGAAGGGGCCAGAGATGCTCTAACTTGAAATTCCCAGAAAAACCATGTAGCTTTAAGAGCCTTGCCAGTAGTCCAGGGGCCTGGTCTCAGCTATAGCTCCAGAATGGTGAAGCTGGACAGAACAAACCACAGCAAACCAGCATTGTCTTGGGATAAATTCTGCAGACTTCAGACGTCTGTCTTCATCACCTCTGGGCCTCCCCTCTGGGTCATTTCTCCACTCCAAACTCTTCTCCACCTCCTGTGACACTCAGTGTTCCTCTGCTCTCTAGCCTCTATCTTGGTTCAAAAGCACAAAAATCTGATGTAGCAATTAGCCTGGAACCTGAAACTCTTCTCACCAGTGTGTGGATAATCTCATTTTCTATACCACAGCTTCCTTAGCATGCAATGATTTTGTTATTTTCTGATTAGGAACTCTAGTCTATCAGAAACAAGAAGCGGAGAAGTTTGTAGACAGAAGGAGGAGGCAAGACTATTCTTTCGACCTCTTAGCTAATGCTGCATCCCTGACTGGCGTGGATCTTGGGTGACCTGGTAAAGGGACAGCACTCCCAATATTTTCTGCAGAAAGTACCCAACTGATGATTCTAGTTCTTCTTCCCCCAATCTAGGCTCATCTCCCACAGCCTTAGCCTCAGGACACATGCCACCCCTGGCCATCACCTGGGTCACTGGCTGCCTCCCTCAAGCAGCCTCTACTGCTTTATCTGGCACCCAGATGAAGGGCAGATGACAGCCAGAAGTAGGAAACCAAGAAGGGGGTCTGGCTAAATGGGCACCAAAAGCAGTGTCCTAATCAATCCTCAACCCAGAGTACAGGAGGACAGGGCAAGGGAGCCTAGGTATGGAGTTGGAAGCAAGATCTGTGTTTCAGAGCATGGCGGGGGGGTGGGGGGAAAGGCAAAACTAATGCTAATTAGTGAGAAGGAAGAAGCAACAAGGTGGGAGTAGAAAAATGAATTGTCTGCATAATCAATGCTAATCACAATCTTTTATGGGAATTGTTTCCCATTTTATTCCTAATTACCACTTGCTACAACAATGATAAAGCATATCGCTAAATATAATCTGAAATTAACTTTGTAGTAAGTTCCCTCTGATTATAAGAGCAAATTTTCAACATGTCCAAGGAATGATTACAAAGTACTGAGTGATCCCAATATTAACTTCTAAAAAGCAAGCTTTCTGCTGGTGGTTTTTGACAGGCTCTGAGCCCTCACCTCTACATGTTACTGTTATGGGTCCTGGATTTCCTCAGAAGGCCCCCGTTTTAAAACACTCCATCACTGCTGCTCTCCTGAGCATTCAAATATTGGCCAAACTATGATTCCTACTTTCAGTTCAGAAGTATGATCACTGGAGTCAGCTGATGCGGGTTGATATTCAATCTACAGTAGGTCTGAGAATGTGCAAGCCAAGGTGGCCCAGTCATCTTTGGAGCACCTTCTTCCCCAGCCAGATCAGCGCAGTTTCCTGTCTTTGCATAAGAAATTGGTGTTTTTATGCTCTCCTAGGTCAGCAATAAGGCACCAACTTTTACCAAGGGTCAACATTTGAAAACTTGAAAATTCCACCTCAGCAAAATCCAAGAAAGATTAAGTCCCTTTAAGCCCTAGTAAGTCATCACCCATTCACCGATCATGGGCTTACTGGACCAAGTAAGGAGAAAGTTGTTCTGAGAGAACTACCCCCCGAGTCCCACTGGATGAAATCTAGTCTGAAGTATTCCAGGCTGACTCCATTCAGCTTGGGGCATTTTGTAATCAGCAGGGATGGCCTACCCTAAATTATCCCATCCTCCAGAGTATGAAATGAATGTGGTTTGTGGGTCAACCTGTATCATTCAGAATAAAAGGTCTAAAGCCATGGAAGTGGGGCTCACTCAGGCTACAACAACTTGTAGCTACCAACAGCTGAAACCAGCTCCATCCAAGTTTCTCCCAGCACAGCTCAGAGGCCTTTCACAAAGTGTTTTAAAGCTGAGAAAACCCAGCTGATTTATGCCCAGATGCAGTCAGGAGAGGAAACACTGTTTACAATCTCAAGGGACAGGTCTGATACTATTATATCATGCTATAATGACTAATCATTTTTAAGGGCCTATTAGTGCCCATAATGGGCGTGGGAGGTGGAGCATTTGGCCCAGACCCCATCTTTTCAAGAGCATAGATTTAGACTTCACATGTCACCCCAGAATGAGACTATTTACACAGTTCTTCTCTTCTTTATGTTTGTTAAAAGCATTCATCCAATCAAAGTAAACATTTAAAATGTAGCAATTTTATAACACTTTTAAGATTTCTTTATTTTTTAAACAAAACCTGGAGGCTGAACAAGACAATGAGCTTCTGCCTCTGGAAAGCTAAGAGTTCCTGTGCCTATTAAGCATTAAACGTACTAAATGCACTGCTCAGCATTTTTAGGTATATTATTTCTAATTCTCACAACAAAACTGCAAGATGGCCATTATTTCTATTATACAACTGATATTGAGAGGAGGGTATTAGAATTTCTACTAACCAGATGAGATTACAAGGTAGATGATATGATTTCTATTATACAGATGAGGTTGGGAGGTAGATATGGTTTCCGCATGGGGATGAGGAAACGGAAACCTACAGAGTCTTAGCAGCTTATCCGACAGCACGGTTTGTACAAGTGATGCTAACAGATCTGAAGAGACTAGCCCTCAGAGGGGTGTGCAAGCTCAATTACCAGGAAGCTGTTTGTTCAAGAAAGGGTCACGTGGCCCTACAGAAGCAGGGGGAAAACTGCCCACAAATCTCCATGGAGGCTTTGCCCCAGCCAGCTTATGTCTTTTTGAATGTGTCACCCAGCAGAGCACAGGAAGTTCTGTGCCACGTCCATTACCCCCAGCATCTGTCACATAGGAGTTCCACTAATGGATGGGACGGGCCCTGGGCTTTCAAAGCAATTTTGAAAAATGAATCTGAAACGGTACATGCCAAGCTTGCAGACAGTGATGCTTCAATGCCAAGCATCCTTAATAACGTGACAGACAGCTGTTAAGTTAGGCTGAAGAAGCTGAGAAACCTCTCTCTGGCTGCTGGGAATACACTGGGTATTTCCTGCAGGTATAGTCAAGGCCCCAGAGTTCTGTGTCCCAGCACCTCACCAGGTCAAGGAGAGCTGCCGTCACTCCAAAGCTTCCGAAGCACAGCAACTGCTTTTCCGTGCTGTGTGCCACAGGAAGGCACACCTTCTGAGCAGAGTTCAGCTCCAGGTCTCCTCCAAGTCACAAGGACAAAGCAGACCCTGCACACTCGCAGGGTGACTCTAATGATCGCGGGCTGCGACCTGAGCTGTCTGGCACAGCCCATGCTGGAGGCCAGGGATGGGGACCCAGAAGACTAGACAGAGTCTAGATTTGCCTGCTGCATGTCATCTCATTTCAGGCTGGCCCCAAAGTTACAAAGGTGAGGAACCAACTGGACCTTGTTTTATATATATTTTTTTTAGCTCTATACCCTGTTTCTTCCATAGCAGTAGCCTCTCCCTCGACACTCCAGGCAAGGATTCTCAACTGCATTCTGAGGAGCCATGGGTTCCCCTAGAGATGCCCCAGAGCTACAATGGGAGGAGAACAGGAGAAAGTCAAGTAGCCAGTGTTCCAGGGTGGACATATCGAATTCAATCTGAGCAAACTCACTTTAATCTGTACTTTACGCTGGGTTTTTGCATAAGATATTTTTTGCCCAAAGAATTTCAATGCTAATTTTTTTTAAATACAGAAAGGAGACAAAGGAAGAGTAAAAGAAACCCACGTCTAAGATATCTAGGTCTGCTCCATCTGATGAGAGAATCCTCCATGGAAAGATGGACATGTCCTCCCCTGGAGAGGATGCAAAACGTCTTTCAGAAATTTACTCTGAAATTTAATCTGACACCGTCTCCTCCTGTTCTCTCCTATTTGACCATCCTTAGTAGAGCAGAGATCAGAGGTGTCAAACTCAGGTGCCTGCAAGGGCCAGGTAAGAAACATACAGAGAGAAGGGGCCCGTGGAGCCTCTGTATTGTGCACCTGAAAGGTGCTACCAGCTCCCCTTGGGGGCATGTCTTAAGTAGATGAAGGCCAGTGTTGCCAGAGCTTCTGGTTTCGCAAGAGAAATTAGAACACCAAAATTGTGTGTGACTCTTCAAGGCTTAAACGATGGCAACTCTTCCCCTCAAAATCTAAACACTCTGCGGGCCAGGCTGCACATGTCTGTGGCCCTGGGCTGCCAAATCTGAGAACTGGAGCAGACAGACTGATTGTCTTTCTCTTTGCCTGAAGAGAAGGTAAACCACCCTCCCACCCACCACAGACATGGAGGAACAGCAAAGCTCAAAGATGCTGCTGGCACATGCTTCTCCCCCAGCCCATGTGCTCTGCCCACCTCCCTCTGCTCCACCCCATCCCATAGCCTGTCAATTCCTTCTCCTCTTTCAGTTCTCAATCACACATCCCTTCTTTAGGACAACCTTTTTGACTTCCCCTCCTCCAAAGTAGCTCACAGCCCCCATTATAGCTGATCTCTTATAACTAATGCCTGTGCTATTTTTTTTCAACAATTAACACAATTTGTTTTCCAGAACCTCTGCCTCTCCCTCTCAACTGTAAGCTCCAGGACAGTAAGGGCTTTATTTTGGCTCTTCACTATGAATTTCCCACACTTAGAACAGTACCTGGCCCACAGAAGGCATACGCATCTGTGTGAACTTGAACGAACTAGCCTGGAGCTCCATGACCCACTGGTCACCATCCCATGCATTTGTCAGAAACACACAAGTGCCTGCCCACCTTCACCTTAGATTCCTTGTGGACTCTGTCCATCCTTCTGCCTGGCTGAATTTGGTGTCACTCATTGGTTAGGTTGGCACTTGATCCAAGACTTTCTCTAATTTTCTACCCCTAAGCCTTGGGCTCTGCAGTTGTTCCCCCTTGTTTTTTCCACAACCACAGAAACCCTGTGAGGAAGGGAAAATCAATCATCAGCTATTTTACAGAAAAGCAAACAGGAGCTCCTGGAAGTTTGGACAGATTCAGTGTTTAAAGTTGGGGTTCTCTGAGTCCAACTCCAGTTCCCTTTCTTCTGGGCTCATTGTTGAGACAGAAAAGAAAGAAACCCTGAGGAGTTCCCACTGTGGCTCAGCAGGTTATGAACCCAACTAGTGTCCATGAGGATGTGAGTTTGATCCCTAGCCTCGCTCAGGGGGTTAAGGACCAGCTTTGCTGTGAGATGTGGTATAGGCCATCAGCAGCTCTGATACAGCCCCTAGCCTGGGAACTTCCACATTTCCCATGAAGCAAAAAAAAAAAAAAAACAAAAACAAAACCCTGACATCAAAGCTTAAACACCCAATATCAGTGATCTATAAGATTTGTAGTTGTGAATATCCTATGCTTATATGTTTAATATCAATATGCCTGCATCCTAGCCCATCCTTATTAATCCTTAAGCATACTATGACTTATATACAGTTTCTTACATTAACTTGTAATTGTGTTTCAGGTGAGCCTAAGCAACTAGGACCCAGTGAGTCCAACTATCGTAAGAGCAGCAGCAGCAGTAGTGACAGTAAACGTAGCAGCTAACATTTATCTAGAGCTTTCCATGTGCTAAAAGGCATTCTAATCCCCTTACCTGCAGTAGTGGTTTGAACAGTATCCCCAAATATTCGAGTTCACCCAGAACATCGGAATGTGCCCAACTTGGAAATAGGGTCTTTGCAGATGTAATTAAGAATTTTGAGATGAAATCAATATATAAGAGAAGGAAAAGACAGAGCCAAAAAAGAAGACTGTGAAGATGAAGACAGAGAAAGAGATTGGAGAGATGCAAGCCAAGGAACACACAGGTTTGCTAGAGCCATCGGCAGCTAGAAAGAGGCAGGCAAGTATTCCCCCTAGAACCAACGCCAGGAGCGAGCTTGGCCCTGCCAACATCTTGATTTCTGGACTCCAGAACTGTGAATAAATAAATTTTTATTGTTTTAAGCCACCAAATTTATGCAAATTTCCAGCAACCCTAGGAAATGAACCCACATGCTTTGTGTCATTTAATTCTCACAGTAACCCTATGAGATATGAAGTACAAGTGAGGAAATCGAAGTGCAGGGCAGTTACATGACTCGCATGAGCACCTGACCAATGAGTTGCTGAGACAGCTTTGAACCTGGGCAATCACCCTCTTACCCCCTACAGCTACCAATGGCCATGAGCAAGCCCTCCCAGGCCTCCCCCTGCCTCCAGCAGAGTCCCCAGTGCACACCAGTTACCAGTCTCTGTGCCGTGATGAACACTGTCTACAAGGAAGAGGGGGTGGGATTTCTTTTAGGAAAAAATCTTATCTTTGGGCTTGTCTCCCTCCTGAGTACTCCAGCTCACACCATGGAGATTTACTGTGTTGGGCCATGAGCTGGCTTCGCATTTCCCCTTCACTCTCCAAATAAGAGTATTTCAGTAACTCAACTGCAGCCCACCTAGCCTCAACCGGAATTTAAAGTATGTATGTTGCTCACAATCAAGCCGCTTCCTTCCCCTGTTACCGCTCCTCCTCCCACCACCAAAAGCCCAGCGGGGTCAGGGTGGGGGGGCGGTGCAGAAAACACAGGAGCTAAGATAATGGAAAACTCTAGCACACACCCCTTCCAGTGCCAGCTCAGAACATCAGCCACCACAACAGGCCTTCCTCCAGATTTCAGCCAAGAGGTCAGGAGGGGCAAAATCAACATGGTAATTTTTCTAAGTGTCTTATTAAATTTCTGTCAAGTGGCTGAACATCTGTTCTCTTTTCTGTTTGTGTTTTGAGGAACAGATCTAGCCCAGAATCATAGGGCTTTGAGGGACCCCCGTTCATGTATAATCATACCAAAGCTTTCTCTCAGGCTCTTGCCAAAGCAATTAGCAAAGCTGCTTTTAACCAATTAGGCCCATCTTTTCAGCTCCCTGAGGCAGAGGCTGCCTTCTCCCTCCCCACCACTTGGCCTCCATGGAGGCCATTTCGAAAGGCACAATTTGAACCAATTATGCCTGTCCTGTTATTATAATCATTAATCATTATCACTCTAATGACAACTAATCGGCTACTTCAAATTCCTTTCTGGAACATGATGGGGGCCTATATAAATAAAAAACAAATATTTTGTAGAGTGCTTCCAAGTTTGCATAGTCCTTTTACATATGAGATCTCCTTAAGTCTTTAATGCTATAAGGTGGGTTATTATTATTATTTTTTTATCTTTTAGGGTCGCACCCACAGCATATGGAGGTTCCCAGGCTAGGGGTCCAATCAGAGCTGAGGCCGCTGGCCTACGCCAGACACAGCAACGCCAGATCCGAGCCATGTCTGTGACCTACACCCCAGCTCACGGCAATGCTGGATCCTTAACCCACTGAGCAAGGCCAGGGATCCAACCTGCATCCGCTGTCAGATTCATTTCCGCTGAGCCATGGCAGGAACTCTCCATAAGGTGGGTTATTACTGGGAGTCCTACGCTGGCTCTCAAGGCATTTCAGTCCACAGTCAATTATTAATTCATAAACAGCACTGGTTAAAACAAAAAGGGGGGGCCCTGGTGGGGGGTGGTAGACAGAGGAAAGAGAGAACTCTGAAGGTCTGTGGCTGCATCATGATTCTCTATTTCCTAAGCCATTTTCCTCATCACTGAAGTGGGCTTCATGGTGCCTATCACACCAAACAGATGTCAAGAATCAATAACATGGCACTTGGAATGTGCCTAGAAGAATGCTTAGCAAATAACAGTCACAAAAATGATAAGGAATAATTAGTGAGCTTGTACAGTGTGTCAAGCTTTGTGCTCTATCCCCTCCAGGTTTCATGCCATTTAATCTTCACAGAAACCTTACTGATAGATACTACTGTTCTACTGCTTTACAGTCAAGATAAATAAGACTAGGAGAGTCAAATGTCTTGTCCAAAACCATGAAACCAGTAAGTGCTAGGTGAGCCCAGGCAATCTACTTCCCAAATGATACCCTAAATATTCTATAAATGGTGTCTTTAAAAGACTAGAAAAAAATCCTACAAAACTTTCCTTAAAAAAGACACATGCACCCACATGTTCACTGCAGCACTATTCACAATAGCCAAGACATGGCAACAACCCAAATGTCCGTCAACAGATGATTGGATTAGGGAAATGTGGTATATATACACAATGGGATACTACTCAGCCATAAAAAAGAACGAAATAACACCATTTGCAGCAACATGGATGGAACTAGAGAATCTCATACTGAGTGAAGTTAAGTCAGAAAGAGAAAGACAAACACCATATGATTTCACTTATATCTGGAATCTAATATACGGCACAAAGGAACCTTTCCACAGAAAAGAAAATCATGGACTTAGAAAATAGACTTATGGTTGTCAAGGGGGAAAGGGAGGGAGTGGGATGGATTGGGAGATTGGAGTTAATAGATGCAGACTACTGCCTTTGGAATGGATTAGCAATGAGATCCATAGCACTGGGAACTACGTCTAGTCACTTATGATGGAGCATGATAATGTGAGAAAAAAGAATGTATATATGTCTGTGTAACTAGGTCACCATGCTGTACAGTAGGAAAAAAAAATGTTTTGGGGAAATAACAATTGATTACAATTTAAAAAAATAAAATAAAACAAAGACTGCTATAATGTACAGGATGGTGACTACAGTTAATGATACTATATTGCAGAGTGGAAAGTTGCTAAGAGAATAAATCTTAAAGTCATTATCACAAGAAAAAAAAAATCTTGTAACTTTGTATGGTGATGGCTGGTAGTGAGACTTATTCTAGCGACCATTTTGCAGTGTACACAAGTACTGAATCATTATGATACACAACTGAAATTAATATAATGTTATATGTCGATTATACCTCAATTAAAAAAAAAAGAACCTGCGGTACATATTCACAATGGAATATTACTCAGCCATTAAAAGGTAAGAAATAACAGCATTTGCAGCCACATGGATTGACCTAGAAATTATCATGCTAAGTGAAGTCAGTCAGACAAGGAGACACCAACATCAAACGCTATCACTTACATGTGGAATCTAAAAAAAAGGACACAATGAGCTTTGCAGAACAGATACTGACTCACAGATTTTGAATTACTTATGGTTTTCAAATGAGACAGGCTGGGGGTGGGGGGATGCACTGAGGGTTTGGGATGGCAATGCTATAAAATATGGTTGTGATGATTGTTGTGCACCTATAAATGTAATAAAATTCATTAAGTAATTAAAGAAAACAAAAAAAAATAAAAGGCTAGAAAAAAATATCATCTGGGAGTTCCCATCATGGCTCAGGGGTAGTGAACCTGACTAGAATCCATGAGGACCAGGTTAGATCCCTGGCCTCACTCAGTGGGTTAAAGATCCGGCATTGCCATGAGCTGTGGTGTAGGTCACAGACGTGGCTTGGATTCTGCTTTGTTGTGGTTGTGGCTGTGGCATAAGCCAGCAGCTACAGCTCTGATTTGACCTTTAGCCTGGGAACTTGCATATACTATGGGTGCAGCCCTAAAAAGATGAAAAAAAAAATATCATCTAGAGTCGGGATGGTGAAGACAAGGGCACTGTCTGGCACCATGTGGGGAAGGCAGAAGAGAAGAAGGACTGGAGTACATGGTGTGTTCTGGTCAGTATGCAATGGGACCTCCTACGTGCTACCTCCTTACCTCTCACAACAATCCTTCGAGGCAGCATTTCCATCATGATTTTAGACACGTGGACTCTGGGGCAGAGAGCAATGCTGACTGAGGCGGGCAGAGTTCGGATTCAAGTCCCCTTCTGCTTCTGCAACAGCCCGTGATCTTCCGTAGATAGTCCCCAGACTGTAGTGTGCTGTCCAATCCCCTTTGCACTGTGCCTGGGGTCTTCCAGCCCATTGCCTAGCCTCCAACTTCTGGCTACATGAAAATCAGTGCACTGATTGCTTCCACAGAGTGACCTGTCTTGAAGAGCAGCCAAGCAGTATGGTGTGGCCTCAGGTTAGTATCTCCCTGTAGAGTGTAGGGCACTCCACCCACAGACACACCAAAGGCAACAACAACAAATTCAGCTGCTTCCTCCCCCCACATATTTCATATCCAGTCCCTTCCACTGCGTCTGCATTTCTGCCTCTATGCCTTTTGCCTAATCTCTTTTATATTTAGAATGTTTTCCATCTGCCATCTAGGCAATTGACTTTCTCATTTCTTCTAAAGTGAAAAGTGCAACGCATGAGTTAAGAACTAGAGGCTCTGGAGAAAACCAACACTGAAGTCAAAGTCTTTCTCAGCCACACACCTGTCTGGGTCTTAGTTTCTTCACCCATAAAATGGAGATAGTAATAATACCTGATGGGGTTATTGAGGAGGTTAAAAGAGAGAATACACAAACAGCTTAGTACAATATCTGGCAGAGAATAAGCTTTAATAACAAAAACTAGCCTGAGATATATATCACTCTTGGCGAGTCCAACCCCTCAGATATTTTCTGATATTATCCAGGAGTTCAGTGGAGAATGTTCTTTTCCTATTTCTCAAGAGTATCTGACTTGTATGCACCTCTCCTTTCCACAAGGTCGACCTTCCCAGTTGGAGCCTATACCTGTGATTATAAGTCTTCATTGGCTGGATAGATGCAGCCTATACACACCCAGTGAATGAAGTCCCCACAGGGGTAACAGCTCCTCAAATATTCTGATCTCTAGACTCCTTTGCAATCTTAAAAAATACTGAGTACCCCAAAGAGCTTTTGTTTATAAGGGAGTTATACCTGTCAATATTTTCCATTTTAGAATTTAAAACTGAGAAATTTAAAAAATATTTCGTAATTCCTTTAAAAGGTACAACAGTAAACTCTGAGTGGACTTTACCCATGCATGACTTTGTACAGCATGCATTGGTTCTCTGGAAAGTATTGTCTCACTGAGTTATATAGCTCTTCCTAATGTTGAGATATTCTACTACATAATATCAAATATTAAATTTTTTTATTGTACACAGAGAGGATAAGTCAATAATTTATAGTGCACTTTGGCAACACGGCTTTGATTTGTGCTAAGGCGCCTACACTTTTAATCACCACTGTTTTCACTATACCAGTACAAAAATTAATAAAAGACAAATGATGAATTTATTATTATGAAAAAAATTTTGACTTCATGGACCCCCTCTGAAAGGGTCTCATGGAACCCTGCAGGGTTCTGTGGACCACAGTTTGAGAACTGCTGGAATCAAGTGAGTGGTTAAGACAGTCAGTTTTGGAGTCAGTCCAAGTGAAAGTTCTGCCACACGCTCAGTGCATGATCTTGGACAAGTGACATCCTCTCTCTGAGCCTTAGTTGCTTCATCTGTAAAACAGGACTAATGATAGTTCCTACCTCACAGGACTGTGTTGAGGGTGACATGAAGTATTTTATATAAAGAACTTAACACAGTGCCTGGCACAGAGTACGCAATAAATAGTATACAGACTTTAAGTAAGCAAATCATTACAATGTGATAAAAGCACTAATAGACATGCGTGCACAATGTGGGATATGAAACAGGAAAAGGTGTTGATTCTGCCTTGTTATAATACACATTTAGGGCATGCCTGTCTTCCTCGTTCAGGATGCTCAAGGAGAGAAAAGGGTTAATAAGCCCTATGTTGAATTTACAGGCATTATCAGATAGACATATGTTTTTATCTATCTCATAGAGCCTCTCAGTGCCCATGTGTAGTTAATGCTCATTATCAAATAAAAAATAAGTAGCAAAAAGGCAGGAGTTTAACTCAAAACATGCATTTTCATTTGGATATGGATGTTTTTCAAGTTTTCTGTCTCTTGTTACATTAACTATTCATCCATTACACCTAACTGACACTAATATTGCTTTCACGCACTGAGGGGAGACTTCAAATTTAAATACTCAAACTTCTTAGAAGTCTCCTTTGCTATAAAAAATAATATGCCTTATTCTTTTAGAAGTCAGATCAAAGTAAAGAGCAAACCTTTCCTCTAGAAACCAGCAGCAACTTCTTCCAGAAAAGATAATCGGGTGCATCTCTGCACAGTTGAAAAGCAAGCCAGCCATGCATCTGGTTCAGTGCAAGACAAGGGAGAGCTATGAGCCTGCCTAGATGTGAGATGTGCCTCTGCAGGGGTACCTGGTGGCCCCTTCCTGCTCATCCAGACTGCTGGTCCTCGCACACCCAACCTGCTGCTTATCTTCCCTGTGGCTCCCTGTGGTCCCATCTGTAGCGCTGGGCTTCCTTTTGCTGAGTCAACTGCAAGCTGCTCTATTTGCCTCTTTACTTTTCCACTATCCCCCATAACAAAGGAAAACCTGAGCCTCATAGATGAGTTGTCAGAGAGCCAGTACCCAGGGCACAAGAAGAAAACTCAAACTACTTCTGGAAAATGCTTCAGCCTCAACCTGACCCAGACAGAGATGCCTCACATGGGACCCTCACTGGGGGAGGGAGGCAACTCCATTGCTCTCATAAACAAAGTTATAAGAGAGAGATGTTCAGTCAGGGACAAATGAGTGCCTTTACCTTGTTTTGCCACCCACAGGCAGGCTTCTCCAACATCACGGTGCTCAGAATCTACAGAAGAGCTGCTAAAATACAGACTCCCCGGACCTACACTAAGGGAATGCCTCTAGGACATCCTTGAGAAGTATTCTCTACCAATCTGAACTTTCAAGCTAGAACAGCTGGAGCTCTCCAGCCACACTGAATTCTTTCTTTTTTCACTATTTATTCTTTCATTTAAAAAAGTCATTGAGCACCTACCAAGTGCCAAACAAAATTAGTTATACACACATACACACATATACATAAGCACATATTATGCATACATGAGAAATACATATTATGTATTTACACTGATTATATATGTACATACATTATATACGATATATAACAAACTTTGCCTTCATAAGCTTAAATTGTAATGAGACAAGTTAGATCATGTCTATGTGATATATACAAATGTTCATGGCAGAATTATCATAATAACCAAAAAAATGGAAACATTCTAAATGTTCATCAGGAGATGGATATGTGAAATGGGGTATATCCACACCATGGACTCTTCTTCGGTAATAAGAAGGAGTGACGTGCTGATAACGTGGCACACCATGGATGAATGTGAAAATGATAAGCTAAGGGAAAGAAAACAGACACAAAAGACCACATATTCTGTGATTCCATTTACATGAAATGTCCAGAAAAGAAATACCTATAGTTACAGAGAGTGGATCAGTGGTTGCCAGGGGCTGAGAAGTTGGGGGAAAAGGAGAGTAACTGCAAACAGGCATAAAGGATCTCTTTGGGTGGTAAAAATGTTTAAAACGAGAACCTGGTGATGGTTGCACAATCACACTCTTCAGTCTTGTGTGACTGAATAACCATCACTGCAGACAGGTTATGCTCCCATCTCTCTGTCTGGACCATGGGAGCAGGGTGAGCCATGCCAAAGGGCTCAGCAGAACCACGTAGAGAGCCTATAGTTAAGCGCGGTGTGAGCAGACTGGTGGGCTCAGCAGTAGCACATGCTGACCCTCCTATCAACCCAAACTTCAGGGAGAAAAGAACATCTAACTGTCAGAAACATGACAGAACAGCCAAATGGACATGAAATCAGTCACCTAAATCATTCAATATGTTTCTGTGGCTCTGAGGCAGAATAATAATAATATGAGAAGAATTAAGAGTTGGATTGTAGCTAACATTTCACAAGCCCATCCCATGTGCCAAGCACTGTTTTAAAGCCTTTTATAAACATGAACTTATTTAGTCATCACAGCCACTCTATGAAATGGTATCACTGCAAGAGGTTTCTATAGGGTTCTGGCAGGACACAAATGGTATATTCAAATTGAGGAGAGCTTACTAAAGGACCACTTCCAATGGCACACACAGTGTCCCCAGAATCAGCAAGCACTGGTGTGGTACTTCAAAGCTAGCAATAGCAAGGAGCCATCACTTAGGCCTGTAAAAACTTGCAAGGGGAGAGACAGGTACCAGCACCTGAAGGGAGTTACTGCAGCTACGAAAGGGGATAAAACCAACTCACAGTGACCCATAAAGAAGGGAGCTAGGAGAATAAATTCTCCACCCTCACACTCTCCCCTTTCTCCAATTTCTTGCTAACAAAACCCTCTGAACAAACTCCCTTGAACACCACAGGACAAGGAAGCCTATTAACAGCCCATACAAGACAACCTCCTGAGCACACATAAGGATGGAGAAGGGTGGAGAATGAATCTGGGGGAACAAATGAAAAATGTCCATTGTGGTTTCATTACCATTCCCTCTTTGCAGATAAGGAAACTGAGGCCTGAAACAGTGACGGAGGATGTCCAAGGATATAGAGCTAGCAGACCAGGGCTGGGCTAGGAGTCCACGTATTCTGGAGGCTCTTACCCACCACCCCTAGGTTGCAAGCATTTCCACCAACCACAATCAGGGTAGAAAATGATCAATAAATATCTGGGAAGAATGACCAGATCGCCCCAGGTTTCCAACGTTAGGGGAAACAAGTGTGCCCTAGCACACCGTGGTAATACAGAACTAAGGCTAGATCATGTGACCCTGGACTCCCCACATGGACCCACATCCAGGTAACTTAGTCATGCTGGTCCCCAGGGCCCAGTCTATAATAGGATAATAGCATCCCAGGTGTGGGTATCAACTCTTCAGCCAGGTCACTGAATGTGGCTCAAACACAAATCTCAGGAACAAGGATCTCAGTGGAAAACATCTGAGACTCTTCCAAATGGGTGCTGCTTTTCTGCCACCCATGGGTCTACTGCGCCTCTGATCTGTCAGGGAAACAAAAGTTCATGTAATCCCTGCTTGTCCTCCAGCCTCAGAGAAAGCACCACCTGGGGAGATGCTTCAATTTGTACAATAAAAAGCTTCTCCGACTCTTATATAAGAAAAAATAAAGTGCCTCACCCCACTTTGATTTGCAGTAATTTGCACAACTGGTCTGCTATGGAATGGGCTATATGGTCCCTGAGTCCCAAGATAAACCTGGTTTGGAGGGATCTCCTTTATTTGAACTCTCAAGCCCCACTGACCAGGCCTGCAGGTCCCAGAACTGTCCTAAGAAGATCCTGATCCCAAAGCAGATGCCATCCCCGAGTCACCGCATGGCAAGTTCCACACCTTGAAGCCTTAGGAGCCCCACAGGAGAAGGAGCTGAGGTAGGCCTCCTGGCAGTGGCTGAACTGAGAGTTGAGTGGTGGGGCTGATGTGGAAGCACAAGCCTATCTGCCACCCCATGCCTTTGCTCTCAAACAGCTCCTGTAGAACAGCTGCAGCTGAGTTCATCAATATGAACACAGGCAGCCTTTCAGAAGGGAGACGCCAGGCCTGCCATTAGCCAAGATCCCGGGGGCTCCAAGCCTACCTATTTCATTCTTGACTTCCAGCTTTATTGTTCTGTGATGAGGCGGAAGGGACAGCTCTCCTCGTGTCCCCCTCGTCTGCCTTCTCTACCCCGCCCTGTGATGGTCTCTGCCCCAGCAGGTCGCAGAACCGAGCCAGCTTTATGATCACGCTCCCTGTTTCCCCAGTCCGTGGATCTTTCTGTCCCAAATAAATCAATGTTACTATTTCTCCTTTTCCTCCTCGCTCTCAGCAGGTTGCTGCTCAGGCCATTTCTTTTAGATAATGAGCCAGGCATGCTCTAGAGCTGGGCCTGTGTGGGGTCCAGGCCTGGATGGAAACAAGACTAGCCAGTGGAAACCAGAAGATGTCTGAGCTGCTGGGAAGATTACCCCTGGCTGGGCCATCTCAGGAGTGTGGGAAGGGGCTTGGCAGCAAGGGCAGAAAGAGCAAGTTCAAAGGCTTCATCCTAAATCATCCAAGCGGACTTCACGACTGGCCCACAGAAGACACTTCATCTTCATGTCAGCAGGGCTTCCAATACCATTGCCACTTCAGACATCAAAGGAAGGGCTCCACAAGCCATTTAGCGGAACAGTTTCCAAAGTAGAGACTTTAAAACTGGCTCCGATACAAGAGGGGAGTGCAGCGGTGCACCAGCTGACAATGACAGGAAGGCTCGGGATCCTCCCCACTTTCACCCCATCAACCTCAAGGGGTACTCAACTATCTCTGTAAAAGCCCCGAGTTCTGCCAGACGTGGTATGGGAAACATCAGTCAGCCCTTTTCCAAGCTTGGAATTGCCTCTCAGCATTTTGGGTATGTTCCCGACTCTGGTCCTTTGTGGCCTCCGCCACACACACATCACACATCTGTGTGGCTGCCCCTGCCGTTATCACTACTCCTTGAAGTAGCTGGTACCAACCCAGCGTGGAGCTCTGCTCTGCACCCAGCCTCCACTATCCCAGCACTCCCCTGTGGAAATGGGCCCAACTAAGGTGGGGCCCTCCACCCTGTGTTCCCTGCCCCCTAATTGGCCTTCACTATCCAAGAAGGCTCCCCTGACCTGTACAATGACTAGCTCCTCTCGAGTGGGTAATGCCCCGAGCCTTCAGAAATTACTTCTTGGCACTGCAGCATGGTTAAGAGTATGAGCTTTCAAGTCAGGTGCCTGGGCCCAAATCCTGACTCCCTTTAAGTGGCCTTTGGTAAGTTAACTGCTCCATGAATCAGTGTCCCCACCTGCAAAGGGAGGACAGCAACCCATCCAACTTCAGAGGGCTGTGGAGGATTAACTGGCTCACGATATCACAGTTCTCTGTATGGCCCTGGTACATGGTAAACACCCAATAATTGTTCCTCCATTGCACACACCCCATTCCCACCCCAGACTTGGCATCCAGAGCCCAGCAGGAGCTGCGCTACCAGGCGCTTCTCTATCTCTGTGTTCCTACCTGCACACATCAAGCCACACTGCCACCTACTGGTGGCCTGCACACACTCCAGGGGAGCCCAGCCAAAATGAAGCTTCAACTTACAAATTCGTTTTATAAAAATCCATTCAATAAACATTTATTGAGCACTCATGCAATGCCAGGAACTATGCTATGCACTAGGAATGAAAAAGGAAATAAAATAGATTAGATTTTTACTCCTACAAAGCTTACGTTGCAGTGATTTTTAATTTTTTTTCATTTTTTAATTTTTCTTTTGATTTTGGGTTTTTAGCACTGCACCTGCGGCATATGGAAGTTTCCAGGCTAGGGGCTGAATCAGAGTTGTAGCCGCTGGCCACAGCCACAGCAACACAGGATCCAAGCTGAGTCTGCACCACAGCTCATGACAAAGCCAGATCCTTAACTCACTGAGCAAGGCTAGGGATCGAACCTGCATCCTCATGGATACTAGTCACATTCATTCTGCTGTGCCACAACAGGAACTCCCTGCAGTGACTTTTTTAAATCATAACTTTCTCCCAAAGGAACCTAGAAATAGGAAAAAAAAAGAACCTAGAGATAGGAAAAAAAAAAACTTAAGAAAATGCTCAGCTTCCCCATCCTGTGTTACACAAAGTGCTCAGTGGAAGCCCTAAGACTAAGAACAAAATAGTGGACACATCACCATGACTGCAGCCAGCATTTCATTTCCTCTTGGACCCAGAGCCTCCTTTGCCACATGGGTAGCCACAGAGCAAAATCTGGCCCACAGAACACAACAGAAGTGATGTTGGCCACTTCCAAGACTAGCCCATAAAAACATCCTGCATGAGGTGCTTTTGTTCCTTTCTGGCAGTCTTGAGTGAAGAGGACTGACTCCCAGCCCCACCTCACAACACACTTGAGAGTCATGCACTGAAGACAGCAGAATCACAAAACAAAAAGAGCCTGAGACGCTGAATCATCACTTGGGGAAAAGTTGCTCAGCCAGAAAATTTGCATTGGAGTTTGAGAGAGGTGACAAATAAACTTTGAAATTTGGGGGTTATGTCTTATCATACAATATTAATGTATAGAGGTGATAAAGGATTATGGGTAGCAACAGAGAAGCTAAATGAGAAAATTAGATGGGTGACAAGATGATAATTCAATCATATTCTGTTGCTCTTGTAAGTTTTTGTTCTTTAACATTAAAAAGAAAAGGTGGCTTATTTTTACACTGAGCTCAGTAATAAAACATAAGCCATGAAACAGGATTATATGTCCACTGTTTCAGAAAAAGAAAAACATAACTTTAGTTTGACATGATTTTTTTCACAGAGGACAGGAGAAAAATAAAGAAAAAGTACAAAGTAAATTCTCAAGCTGGTTAGAGAATTTAGAGGCAGAGTCTCAGGCTCAGAGAGAGACCTCAAAAAAACTTGGAAAACATATGACTAGTCTCAAAGGCTGAGAAACATCTTAGACTGGAAAGCCTCAGACCCAAGGAGGGGTCTAATGCAATCACTAAATTACAGAGGAGTTGACAGAAGACAAAAGCTGTATCTCATCAATGTGTGACAAGGGTTTAAGGAAGAATCCAAACTAGCTCAAACACGTTACACAAGAGTGATAAGATGAGATATGCCAGAGGGAATTCTCCTCCAAAAGAGCATTAAAACTGTGTCTGTTGGGGTGCCTTAGGCCATCAGCATCAGAATCATTGGGAATGCTAGTTGAAATGTAGTTATATTTATTTACAGTAGTTACAGGCTGTAAATACCTCAAAAGTCCATTAACAGGTGAATGGATGGACTAAATATGGAATATTCATTCATACAATGGAATATTATTCAGCAATGAAAAAGGTGATATACTGATAAAAGCAACATGAATATCAAAAACTTTATGGAAAGTCAAAGAAGCCAGGTACAAAATTGTACACTGTATGTTTCCATTTGCATAAAACTCTAGAAAAGACAAAATTAATCTATAGTGTCAGAAGGAGCATCAGTAGTTGCCTGGGGTGAGGAAATGGGGAGTGGAAAAGAAGTGTGAAGCAGCACAATAATGTGGGGATATTCTCAACCTTGGTTGGAGCAGTGGCAACAAGGGATTATAAACTTGTCCAAATTTGTCAAAATATAGTCTTAAAATAGGTGCATTTTACTGTACATAAAATATGCCTCAATATGGTTAAACATTAAAATTTACAAATACAGGCCCATTGGAAGCAAAAACACCTTGGGAGCAATAAGCACACCTAGCACTCAGATGTTGGTTTCTAGAACCATTCTCCAACATAAGGAATCAGAGTCCCTTTGAGAAATAGCTGGTTCTAGAACACAGGCAGAAATACACAGACAAGACCTCAGTTTCTTGTAGTGCTGGAAGGTGAGGAAATAAGTAAACAAACAAACAAACAAAAAAACTAATGATGGAAGTGTGTCAAACAGACACAGAATCAACTGAACCATTCCCAATGGCTAAAGCTGAAACGATTTGAGCAGGAAAATAAAGTGGTATTGGCTATAACCCAAACATATAATATAAAGTGCCATGGGTCAGTCAGTCATTCAATCAATAAGAGAGAATAGACAAACCTCTCATAAAGAACAGTTCCAAATAATTTATGTAGATAGTCTGCCGCTGAGGAGGTGAGGCATAACACCCCACTCTTTAAATGTGGGCAATGCATAAAGAATTCTTATTAAAGAGTAGAGTATACAAAAGAGGGGTGAAAGAGTGTAGGGTGGGGAGTTTCCATTGTGGTGCAGCGGAAACGAATCCAACTAGGAACCATGAGGTTGCAGGTTCAATCCCTGGCCTCACTCAGTGGGTTAGGGATCCGGCATTGCCATGAGCTGTGGTGTAGGTCACAGACGCAGCTCAGACTGGCATTGCTGTGGCTGTGGTGTAGGCTAGTGGCTATAGCTCTGATTCAACCCCTAGCCTGGGAATTTCCATATGCTGCGGGGGCAAAAGAAAAAAAAAAAAAAAGAGTGTATGATGGCAAAGTCTTACATACACGATCTCAGCCATTTGACAAGGATCAACATCAGCAATGACAGCCTTGATGACAGTATGTGCCATATGTGCCCTGACACCATGTGGTAAGAATGGCACCTTACCTTTGCGGTTTTCCTTCAAAACCCCAAACCCCAGTCTAACCATGAGAAAAGTCAGACAGATCTCAACTGTGGGATGTTCTATGAAATACCTCACCAGTATTCATAAAAACTATAAAGGTCATCAAAAAAAAAAAAAAAAAGAGAGAGAGAGAGAGAAGTCTAAGAAACTGTAGCGACCAAGGAGAGATGACAACTAAATGTATTCTGGTACCTGGATAAGATCCTGGACAGAAAAAAAGATGTCAGCTAAAAACTAAGGTAATCTGAATAAAGTATAGACTTTACTAAGAATGCATTGCTCTAGTTCCCATTGTGGCTCAGTGGTTAATGAACCCGACTAGTATCCATGAGGACAAGGGTTTGAATCCTGGCCTCGATTAGTGGGTTAAAGGATCTGGTATTGCTGTGAGCTGTGGTGTAAGTCACAGAAATGGCTCGAATCCCGCATTGCTGCGGCTGTGGTATAGGCCGTCAGCTACAGCTCCAATTCGACCCCTAGCCTGGGAACTTCCCATATGCTGCAGGTATGGCCCTGAAAAAGACCAGAAAAACAAAACAAAACAAAACAAAAACAAACAAACAAAAAAAGAAGCATAGTTATTGGTTTATCAATTGTGACAAATGTAAAATATTATTAATAGGAAAGACTGGGTGTGGAGTATGTGAGAAATCTCTATACTATCTCTACAACTTTTTTGTAAATCAAAAACTATTCTAAAGTTAAAAGTTTACTCAAACATTGCAGGCCTATCCATCAGAATCTCTAGGAAGAGCAGAGATTGTGATTCAATCAATCAGCATGAAGAAGGGTCAGCCCTGGGTCTTTCTGAAAGGTCCCCAGTGATTCTATGGAGCTGCCAGAGTTGAGATTCACTGCTTTAGGACATATAGGCGTGCTTCCTTTATTCTTTTTTACTTACAAACATCCATTATTTCCTCCTTTCTTTCCCTAAAACAAATCATTTGCCTCCTTGGAAAAAAACTCCCATGGGCCTGCAGAACACAGAAGCCACTCCTGAGTGGGCATGTTACAGCCTTTGGCCACCAGAGGCCAGCCGTCTCCGGACGGTAGCTTTGTCGCCCCCCTACAGCACTGCAGGCACCCAGCCCAACAAGCCTGCTTCCATCACACTGCAACCCACAGCATCCATACACAAGCCTCCTCTTTCCTGGCTGGACTTTCCTGCCTCTTCTGCCTGGAAAACTCTTCCTCATTCTTCAAAACCTAGATCAAATGTCACCCTCTCTCTGAAGCCTTCCCAGATATCACCCTAGAACTTAGTTACTTTCCTCTCCTGTCTTCCCACCCGTTTCTGATGAATGTCTTATCACCCACTGTGTTGGATGGCAATTATTTGTTTGGGTGTCTCTGTCTCACCACTGGAATGTGAACTCTTTGAGGCTAAGAATCTGGTATTGTTTGTCACACACCCCTGTCCTCTCAGCACAGTGCTGAGCACAGAGTAGCTCCTCAACACTCATTCAAGTGAGTGAGTGAGTAGATGCATTAATGAACAAACTCATTCTGAAGGCCTTAGCCTTGTGTTAGTGAAAATAAAATCCACCAGCCAAGAGATCTCCCTCTGTATCAGATGACCCATCTATTATTTTCGTTTGCTCTGCAAGTGACATTCAGAACGTTTCCTTAATGTGTTTGTTAAGAACTATGTCCACCAACTTAATGAAGAGGCTCCTGTGTACATAAGCCAGTCAGGATGTCAAGGATGCTGCTGGGAGTACAGATAGCAGGCAGACATCCCAGACTCATGCACCAGCCTCAAAGCAGCAAACACTTTGCAAGGAAGAGAGCAAACAGAGGAGGGATCAGGATACCTGAGAACACCCAAGAGAATTTTTCACTCTCCTGCCCTTAGCTTGTAAAGCATGCAAGAAAGCTATTTTAAACTTCTCTGTTTTTATGGAAGAAGAGGCTAAAAAAAGTTGAGATGGCGGTCACTATTAGTGGCAAAATCCAAAGCAGCCACCACAAAGGGGAAATTTTTAAAAGCTGCTTGAGAACCATACAGTCAGTTCCACATAAACTTGCACTGAGTTTTAAGAAGTAGCAAGTCAAACCTGGAAATAAACCCTGACACCTATGGTCAATTAATCTTTGACAAAGGAGGCAAGAGCATTAAATGGGAAAAAGAAAGTCTGTTTGGCAAGACTTGCTGGGAAACCTGGACAGCTGCATGCAAATCATGAAACTAGAACACACCCTCACACCATGCACACAAATAAACTCCAAATGGCTGAAAGACTTAAATATACGACAGGACACCGTCACACTCCTAGAAGAAAACATAGGCAAAACACTCTCTGACATCAACATCATGAATATTTTCTCAGGTCAGTCTCCTAAAGCAATAGAAATTAGAGCAAAAATAAACCCATGGGACCTCATCAAACTGACAAGCTTTTGCACAGCAAAGGAAACCAAAAAGAAACCAAAAAGACAACTTACAGAATGGGAGAAAATAGTTCCAAATGATGCAATGGACAAGGGCTTAATCTCTAGAATATATAAGAAACTTATACAACTCAACAGCAAAAAAACCAATCAATCAATGGAAAAATGGGCAAAAGACCTGAATAGACATTTCTCCAAAGAAGATATACAGATGGCCAGCAAACATATGAAAAAATGCTCAACATCGTTGATTATAAGAGAAATGCAAATCAAAACTACCATGAGATACCACCTCACACCAGTCAGAATGGCCATCATTCATAAATCCACAAATAACAAGTGCTGGAGGGGCTGTGGAGAAAAGGGAACCCTCCTGCACTGTTTGTGGGAATGTAAACTGGTACAGCCACTGTAGAGAATGGTTTGGAGATACCCTAGAAATCTATACATAGAACTTCCATATGACCCCGCAATCCCACTCTTGGGCATCTATCCGGACAAAACTCTACTTAAAAGAGCCACATGCACCCGCATGTTCATTGCAGCACTATTCACAATAGCCAGGACAAGGAAACAACCCAAATGTCCATCAACAGATGATTGGATTAGGAAGATGTGGTATATATACACAATGGAATACTACTCAGCCATAAAAAAGAATGACGTAATGCCATTTGCAGCAACATGGATGGAAACAGAGAATCTCATACTGAGTGAAATGAGCCAGAAAGACAAAGACAAATACCATATGGTATCACTTATAACTGAAATCTAATACACAGCACAAAGAACATCTCCTCAGAAAAGAAAATCATGGACTTGGAGAAAAGACTTGTGGCTGCCTGATGGGAGGGGGAGGGAGTGGGAGCACAAAGAACATCTCCTCAGAAAAGAAAATCATGGACTTGGAGAAAACACTTGTGGCTGCCTGATGGGAGGGGGAGGGAGTGGGAGGGATCAGGAGCTTGGGCTTATCAGACACAACTTAGAATAGATGTACAAGGAGATCCTGCTGAGTAGCATTGAGAACTTTGTCTAGATACTCATGTTGCAACAGAACAAAGGGTGGGGGAAAACAATGTAATTGTAACGTATACATGTAAGGATAACTTGATCCCCTTGCTGTACAGTGGGAAAATTAAAAAAAAAAAAAAAAAAAGTATATTCTGGAAAACTCCTAAAAAAAAAAAAAAAAAAAGAAGTAGCAAGTCAATACCCAAAGCGTATTCAGTGGAGAAGCAAGGACTAGAATGTGACTTCCAATGACAGGAGGAAAGATTCTATAAGGTATAAAGAAGAGGATCTAGGGCCACAAATCATTTGAGGATCAGAGTTGCAGACTCTCTTAGCAAGAAAAAATCCATGCTCAAGACTCTGAATAAAACCCAGAGTCTAAGAAGCCCTCTGAAATATGCAAAGACTATCGAGGGAAAAACAGGTCCTGGGTAAGAACCCCTGAGCTAGATGGGCCTAGGATCCCTTTGAATCATGCAATTCCCTACTTTATCTCTTTTAAGACAAAAGTGCTTAGAATAGGCTACAACAAAATAAGGGCTCCATAAATTACAGCTATTAATTACAACTGTATAAAAATAAATGTGAAATTAGTCTCTTTCAATTGCAAGGGATAGAAACTCACCTGAAACTGGCTTAAATAAAATCAAAATTAGTGGGAGTATCAAGCTTTAGGCACAGCTAGATCAGGTGCTAGATGAATTCTCCTAGAACCGGATCTTCTTGGTTCATCCTTCTTGGATCTTGGTTCTATTCTCAACTAGGATCTCTCCTTGTTGGGGCAAGATGGCCACCAGCTCCTCCAAATTCACATCCTATCCTTTTAGGAACTCCAGCAGAAGAAGTAAGGTTCTTTTCAAACCGTTTGAGCAAAAGTTCAGGATGGTCCTATCTGGAACACCTCAAGTCACTTACCAATCCCTGAACAAATCTCTAGCCTGAGTGGCAGCATATCCTAATGGGCTTCAGTTTCAGACCCACAACCAGATCTAGAGGTGGTGAGGCCAACCACCCAAATCACAGACATTGAAACTGGGGAGAGGGTGGCTCCCTAAGAAAAATCAGTGTACTGGTAACAGAGGAGATAGGAAAGTGATATTGAATGGGCAGAATCAATCTATGTCCACTACAATAATAGTAAACAGTCATCCTATCTAGTAGGCTATTCCTCTTGGAGTAGACCCAGCATGCTGATGTTTTATTCAGTGATGGTCTTGATAACTTTTGACACAGACACAGTGGTTCAAGGCAAAATGAGATGGAGTGGTCCAAAAGCATGGGAAGCCCATTGACTCCTTCATCCCAATAACAGCCTGGCTTGCTCATTTCAGGTCCCTTCCTTTCGAAAGAATATCCCTAGTAATAGAAACCCTCCCGTCTCCTACAGTCTCTGCCAGTCAACAGACACTGCTAGGGCAAAAGAGAAAAATCTCCTTTCACCTTGATAGGCCTCCTACTCAGGTGTATTTTCATTCCTTTACCTAACCCCAAAGGCTATCTTTATTTTCTCCCCTACTGAGTGGTTTGATGACTGTCTGCTTTAATCATTACAGAGATTTAGAAATTTGCTGGGGGAAAAACTGTAATCCTTACAGACTAGGGATATCTGAAGTGCTTTTTTTATGAATGACCCTGGCCCTGAAAAGGAATCTGAGCACCAATGATGCACTGCTACCCTCCGGGCCTTAAGAACAAAGTCTCACCTCTCTGCCCCCTTGTCCTCCATCAGCAGCCAGTCCCAAGACATCGCTGGTCTGGATTAGATGAAATAAAGTGGTTTCAACTCTCTTAGCTCTTCCTAGCCTGCTCTGGGCCATAGCCCAGCTCAGCTAAGCTTTCTGCTCTTGCAATAACTCAAACAGCCACCCCAGAAACCCAAGAAGAAATGATCTGCCTAAAAGCCTTGAAGATGTAGTTGTCTAGTTTTGTCTGAGGAGACTTTTAGGATAGAAAGGTTTAAACTGGAGGGAAGAATGTTTGCATAATGAGAACAAAATGATGAAAGCTAAGCGTGTCATCTAGGCAACCAAATTCTTTTTTCCTTTCTAAAAGCAAGGAAGACTTTTTTGCTGTTGAGTCGTGTAAGTTGCTTGTATATTCTAGAGATTAAGCCCTTGTCCATTGCATCATTTGAAACTATTTTTTCCCATTCTGTAAGTTGTCTTTTTGGTTTATTTTTGGTTCCCTTTGCTGTGCAAAAGCTTGTCAGTTTGATGAGGTCCCATGGGTTTATTTTTGCTCTAATTTCTCTTGCCTTGGGAGACTGACCTGAGAAAAT
This sequence comes from Sus scrofa, assembly GCF_054392235.1. NCBI lineage: Eukaryota > Metazoa > Chordata > Mammalia > Artiodactyla > Suidae > Sus > Sus scrofa. The sequence continues at coordinate 6,909,008 of NC_139388.1, forward strand.
ATGCATGAGGTTGATGTCAGAATGTTTTGCCTATGTTCTCTTCCAGGAGTGTGACGGTGTCTTGTCTTTTGGTTAAGTCTTTCAGCCATTTGGAGTTTATTTGTGTGCATGGTGTGAGGGTGTGTTCTAGTTTCATGATTTGCATGCAGCTATCCAGGTTTCCCAGCAAGTCTTGCTGAACAGACTTTCATGCTCTGCCTCCTTTGTCAAAGATTAATTGGCCACAGGTGTCAGGGTTTATTTCTGGGTTCTCTATTCTGTTCCATTGGTCTGCATTTCTGTTTTGGTACCAGTACTACACTGTCTTGATGACTGTGGCTTTGTAATACTGCTTGAAGTCTGGAAGAGTTATGCCTCCTGCTTGGTACAGCAAAAAAGCCAACCACCCAATGGAAAAATGAGCAAAAGATCTGAATCCAAGGAAGATATACAGATGGCCAACAAGCACATGAAAATGTGTTCAACATCCCTAATTGTTAGAGAAATGCAAATCAAAACTACTGTGAGGTACCACCTCACACCAGTCAGAATGACCATCATGAAAAAGTCCACAAATAACAAGTGCTGGAGGGGGTGTGGAGAAAAGGGAACCCTCCCACACTGTAGGTGGGAATGTAAATTGGTACAGCCACTATGGAAAACAGCATGGAGGTACCTTAGAAATCTATACATAGAACTACCATATGATCCAGCAAGCCCACTCTTGGGCATCTATCCGGACAAAACTTTCCTTGAAGAAGATACGTGCACCCATATGTTCATTGCAGCTCTATTCACAATAGCCAAGACATGGAAACAACCTAAATGTCCATCGATAGATGATTGGATTAAGAAGATGTGGTATATATACACAATAGAATACTACTCAGGCATAAAAAGGATGAAATAATGCCATTTGCAGCAACATGGATCGAACTAGAGACTCTCATACTGAGTGAAGTAAGTCAGAATGAGAAAGACAAATACCATATGATATCACCTATCTGGAATCTAATATACAGCACAAATGAACATTTCCACAGAAAAGAAAATCATAAACTTGGAGAATAGATTTGTGGCTGCCCGGGAGGAGGGGGAGGGAGTGGGAGGGATCAGGAGCTTCGGGTTAACGGATGCAAACTACTGCTCTTGGAATGGATTTACAATGAGATCCTGCTGTGTAGCATTGAGGACTATGTCCTAGACACTTATATTGCAACACAATATTGGGAGGAAAAATTATGTATACATGTATGTGTAACTTGGTCCCCATGCTGTACAGTGGAAAAAATAAATAAAAATAAAATAAAATAAAATAAAATAAAATAAAAGTTAAAAAAAAAAAGCAAGGAAGAGAGTCTGGTGGCGATAACCTGAACATTAAAACCTGTTTGTCCCCTACTCAAAAGCTGTCTCTGGCTCCCTGTTGTCTTAGATATAAAATCAATCTCCTGAGTGTGCCTTCCAGGTCCTGTGCATTCTGGCTTCCACTAACATTTCCAGTCTCAATTCACTTTTGCTTTCTCTCTCCACTTTGCTGCAGCACGTCTTAAAGAACCCATCTTGCACTCGCCAGAAAGCATGCAAGCTTGTTATCTCCTTCTAATGTGTTTTCCAAGTTGGTTACTGTTTTAGTTTCCTTTCACCACTCTAATAAAGTACCACAAACTTGGTGGCTTAAAATAACATAAATGTATTTTCTTACAGTTCTATGGGCCAGAAGCCCAAATTGGTTTCACTGGGCTGAAACCATTGTGCTGGCAGTGCCATGCTCTCTCCTGAGGCTCTAGGGGAGAATTCATTTTCTTGCCTTTTCCAGCTTCTAGAGTTACATTCCTTGCAATTCTTGGTTCCCAGTCCCTTCTTCTATCTCCAAAGCAATGTAACATTTTGTTTCACTGCTCAAAAAGCCTTCTTCTGTCTCAAATCTCCCTGTGCTTCCTTCTTACAAGAACATGTGGGCCCACCTGAATAATCCAAGATATCTCCTCATCTCAAAATCTTTAGCTTTATCACATCTACAAGACCCTGTTGCCATGTAAGATAACATCCTCATGTTCCAGGAGGTTAAGACCCAGATATCTGATGGGGGCTCATTATTACCCTACCACAGCCAACACATTCACATCTACCTGGAGTCACCCTGGATGTCTTTGCTCCAGTAAGCCTTTACTGTTCCACTTCTCAGCTCAACGTTATGTGCCCTCACCATCCTCTGCTTCCTTGTGTGTTATGCACACTACAGTATGTGACACTTGCCACTGTCCCAATTAAAAATTCCTCTCTCTGAAGGCAGAGGACAGAACTAATACATGGAATGCTATGTCATTTATGGAAGGGCATATAAAAGTAGAAGTTGGGGAAAATGAAGCTCCAAAACAACAGGTACAACATGGGCCCTGGTATAGGAGACTTGTGTCTGGGAAGGTACCACAACCCTGATCCGTGGTTTCCTCTGGAGAGAGGATGAGGGTTGCTGAGGCAAGCATGAAGGCAGACTTCCACTCCACTCCTGTGTTGCTGTGCTTTTATCATGAGAATGTGTGCATGAATTGCTTGAGGATTAACCAGTGGCGTATTTGAGACTCTGCAGCATTTCTCTGCTCTCTATTTGAACAAACTCTTGTTGTTGTTGTTGGATATGGTGGTGATGGTTTTGTGTGTGTGTGTGTATATGTGCAGTGCCCATCAGGGCCCAGGTTGAAAATATTTGCAAAAAGACCACTTAGTCTTTTTTTAATGATTTTTTATTCTTTCCATTATAGTTGGTTTACAGGGTTGTCAGTTTTCTACTGTACAGGAAGGTGACCCAGTCACACATGCATATATATACATTCTTTTTCTCACAACATCTTTCATCATGTTCAATCACAAGTGACTAGATATATTTCCCTGTGCTATATAGCAGGGTCTCATTGCTTCTCCACTCCAACTGAAACAGCCTGCCTCTATTAACCCCAGACTCCCAGTCCATCCCACTCCCCTCACCCCAGGCCTTGGCAACCACATGTCTATTCTCCAAGTCTATGAGTTTCTTCTCTGTGGAAAGGTTCATTTGTGCCGTATATTAGATTCCAGATATGTCATATTACATGGTATTTGTCTTTCTCTTTCTGACTTACTTCACTTAGTATGAGAGTCTATAATTCCATCCATGTTGCTGCAAATGGCATTATTTCATCCTTTTTATGCCTGAGTAGTATTCTATTGTGTATATATACCACATCTTCTTAATCCAATCATCTATCGATGGACATTTAGGTTGTTTCCATGTCTTGGCTATTGTGAATAGAGCTGCAATGAACATATGGGTGCACGTATCTTCTTCAAGGAAAGTTTTGTCCGGATAGATGCCCAAGAGTGGGATTTCAGGGTTAGATGGTAGTTCTATATTTAGTTTTCTAAGGTACCTAGATACCGTTTTCCATAGTGGCTGTACCAATTTACATTCCCACCTACAGTGTGGGAGGGTTCCCTTTTCTCCACACCCCCTCCAGCACTTGTTATTTGTGGACTTTTTCATGATGGTCATTCTGACTGGTGTGAGGTGGTACCTCACAGTAGTTTTGATTTGCATTTCTCTAATAATCAGTGATGTTGAGCATTTTTTCATGTGCCTGTTGGCCATCTGTGTGTCTCCTTTGGAGAAATATCTATTCAGGTCTTTAGACCATTTTTCAATTGGGTTGTTGGCTTTTTGCTATAGAGTTATATAAATTGTTTGTATATTTCAGAGATTAAGCCCTTGTCAGTTGCCTTACTTGAAACTATTTTCTCTCATTCTGTATGTTGTCTTTTGGGGTTTTTTAAGGTTTCCTTTGCTGTGCAAAAGCTTTTCAGTTTGATTAGGTCCCATTGGTTTATTTTTGCTTTTATTTCTGTTGCCTTGGGAGGAATATCCTTTATATTCTAAAATTACATTCAGGAGTTCCCATTGTGGCTCAGCAAGTTAAGAACCCGACATAGGGTGCACGAGGACATGAGTTCAATCCCTGGCCTTTCTCAATGGGTTAAGGATCCAGCACTGCCATAAACTGTGACATAGGTCGCAGATATGGCCCAGATTAGTGCTGCTGTGGCTGTGGTGTAGGCCTGCAGCTGCAGCTCCAATTTAACCCCTAGCCCAGAAACCTCCATAAAAAGGTACGTCCATAAAAAGAAAAAAAATAAACAAATAAGATTCATTCTAAGTTTTTGAAATCTGATGTGAATTTGATACCTACAGCATAGCACAGCAGTTAGAATGAAAGGTAGTTCTACAAGAACAATAAAATGGTGTTTCATACAAGAAGGTGTATACTTCTTCAGTTTTTCATTTAAATGTTAATAATTATATGACAAATTCATCACCTCAGTTTCATTAGCCACATTTCAAGTGCTCAGTAGCCACATGTGGCCAGTGGCAGCTGTACTGAACAGAATAGCTCTAGAGCTTACAATATGTAAGTTTAATTTATCACAGTCTAGCCAAAAGTAATACTGAGTAAGTACTTGAGTAACAATGAAGTACTCCCACAATTCCATTTATCCTTTCCCATCCTTTGTGCTATATTCACATATCTCTTTCTTCCACCTATAATATAAACCTCACAACACATGGCCATGATTTTTGTTTTAAACAGTCTCCAGTCTTTTGAAGTTAAACTATATATTCAGCATGCGTAAGAAAATGATTTCTAAAAACTAAATTTTAGGTTCACTTGCATATTTACTCTTTCTTGTGCTCTTCAGTCTTTATTACAGACCTGATTTCTCCTTTTTATCATTTCCCTTTAGCTTGTAAAACTTTCTTTACCATTTCTTACAGTGCAAGTCTGCTGGCAACAAATTTGTCCAGTTTTCCTATTTCTAAAAATGTCTTTATTTTGCTTTCATTTTTAAAGCATATTTATTTGGGATACAGAATTCTATACTGAGAAATTTTGTTTTTATTTCAGTCCTTAAAGGATATCATTCCATTGTCTTCTGGTCTCCACTGTTTCTGATGAGAAATCAGCTTTATTCTTATGGTATCCCCATGTATCTAATGTACATGTGTTTCTCCTATCTCTGATTTTAATATTTTCTCTTCTTCACTTTTGTCAGTGTTACTATAACATCTAAGAAGGATATTTTGTTTTGTTTTTTACTTTATCCTACATAGGGTCCTCTGCTCAGTTAAGTTTTAAATTTTCAGTCTTTTTTTTTTTAAAGTAATTTTCTGGTTGCTTGAGTTTACATAAAGTTTTTAGTTCCTGATATTGCATTTTTCAATTCTAGGATTTCCATCTTGTTATTGTTTCGTAGATGCCAATCCCTTCTGAAATTCCCTACTTCTTTGCTCATTTAATGACGCATTTACTATAGATTTTTAAACATTTGAACTGTGCTGTTATTCTGAAATGCTTATCTAAAAATTACAACATCCAAGTTGCCTCTGGCAAATTGACCATTTCGCTATTTTTTTCTTTGCATGTCTTCTAAATTTTTATCGCTTGCATCTATGAATGTCTCCTTTCCATGAAGTTAAGTCCTTCCAAATTTCTTTGTGCCCATAGCTCTTTGATGGCTTCAAAGAATGATTTTGTTATTATTGTTTGCCCAGGGACTTGTGATTGTGTTGTTAGGAGTAAGGTTCTTTCACATCTTCCTATATCCCAGCTAGAAGTGGAGTACCTCATTTAGGTTCTGTTGCATAATAAACTTTCCCAAAGTTAGAGGATTGAAACAACAATCATTTGTTTAGTGCATGTGTTCTATGCCTGGCAATCTGGTCTTAGTTCAACTAGATAGTTGTTCTGGTCTCAACTGAAGTCTCACATATTTGTAACCAAGAAATAGTCAGGTTGTAGGAATCACTTCTGAGTGTTGGCTGCCACACCATACCAGTGTCATCTGGTATCATGTGGGCAATTGAGTGACCTGTGTCTCAACCTCCAGCAGGCAAGCTCAAGTCTGTGCCTATGGCAGCTAGGCAGCAAAACTAGCCAGAAAACAGAGGTTTCTTGAGGCCTAGCCTTGAAACTGGCAGACTGTCACATCTGCCACATATCACTGGCCAAACAAGATATGAGTCTAGCCCAGATTCAAGAGGTGGTAGTATAAACTTTACCTCTTGATAGAGGGAGCAGCAAAGTCACAGCAATAGAAAGGAAACCATGGAAAGGTTGAGAACTGTAGCTTTCTTTTTGTAATCTACAAAAAGTATAACAGTTTGTTCCTTTTGAATTTTTTCATTTTTAATTAGGCATTCAAATTACACAGTCCAAAAGAACAACAAAATCTAGTTTTTTAAAATGTTTCTCAAAAAAAATAATGAATCACAGACTGCAATCAGTCAAAATTGAGAGTGTTCAATCCATGAATACCAACACTGCAGGGTAATCATAAAATGACTTCAGGCAGGCAGAGGTAGGTCTTATTCTACACTTAACCCAGTAACTCTACACTTGGAGCAGTGTTTTGGTTTGAGAAAGGATAAAATAAGAATAGTACTGTCAATTTTGTAACATTTGAAGAAGAAGAAATCAGTTCAGACCAGGACTCAAAATCACACCATAAGACAGATGGCTGAAGGAATCAGAGCTGTTTCTCTTGGAGAAGAGAATCTTCAGTAAAGATGAGCCAATCGGCTTCAAATATCCAAAGGTTTGTTTGGTTTAACCATTACTTTTAAAATCAGGAATTAGGGTTTATTTTCTTATCTAAAGTATTTTTTGTTGAAGTATAATTCATATAGCATAAAATTCACCATTTTAAAGTATACAATTGAGATGCTTTTGTTACATTCAAAAGATTGTGCAACTATTACCACTGTCTAATTTCAGAACATTTTAACCACCCTGAAAAGAAAGCCCATACCTGCTAGCAGTCGCTTCCCATTCCTCCCTCATCAGAGCCCCTAAAATCCACTAATTTACTTTCTGTTTCCATAGATTTGCCTGTTCTGGGTGTTTCATATAACTGGAATCATATGTCATGTTTTATGACTGGCTTCTTTTATTCAGCAGGATGTGTTCAATATCCATCCATTCCGTAGCTTGTCTCAGTACTTCATTCCTTTTTATGGTTGAATAATACTCATTGTGTGGATATATCATATTTTTTAACCATTTTAATAAGTGGATATTTAGGTTGTTTTCTACTTTAGGACTATTATGAACATTCTATGAACATACAATGAACCAACTTTTTTTTCTTTACATTAATAGCTAATCACTTAATTTGGAATGTGTCCTATTTACATTGATTATCTGTTATTAGGATAGTTAATATGACTTTTTAAAATCCTCTTGTCATCCATACTAGGGATATATTTAGGAGGACAATTTTGAACAGAGGACTAAGGCATTAAAATACTTACACTCTCTTACGGAGGGAGGAGAGAAAAAAAATGTTTTAAATACACTAAACAATCATGTATAATTTTTTTTTAAAAAAATAAGATTTTTGGTTTTCTTGGGCATTTATCTCTGATTGTTGGGTCATTTTGATTTACTCTTGAAGGCAAAGCTGGGGCTAAAAGCAAAGAATGTTCTACCACAGGAAACTAGGTTCACAATGGAAGGCGCTTCATTGAAACATAAGAAGATATGTTTCCCTGGAGAAGTAGTAGAGCAAACCAGGAGAGATTCTTGATAGAATATGGGATGTTAGATTAGCAAGATGCAAGAGTACAGAGTTTAGGAGTAAATATTCTGGTACTTAACTGCTTGAGATCAAATTTCACCTCTGCTACTGGTCAGCTGAGTGACTTTGGGCAAACCACCTAATCTGCTTTAGCTTCTGAATGTCTTCATATTTAAAATAAAAACACCTAACTCCCTCACATTAATTACAAACCATATGTGAAACTCCTGGAACAAGGCCTGGCACAGAATAAGTGCCTGAACAGTAGACGCTACTATCATTACCATGATCATCGCAAGACTTGGGTTTTAGAAATCCTTTTTTAAAATACAAACTGAATATCCCTGTGTCATTTTACTCTTCTACTGACCCACAATCTCTCCATTTCTAAGTTCCTCAGTGTTTTTTCTCCAAATAAATTTTTTACCAGACATAAAGATATTAAAAATCACCTGGAAACTAACCCAAACTCTATACCATTCCACAGAGAACTAGTTTGTTTCAGATTTAAAAGAGTGAATTAAAAGGTATATTTATAAATAAGGAATAATTCCCTGAGAGGAATCCAGTCTCCTTTAGGTCAGCAGGGCCATTTTGAGCCAGATGACCTTACGACATGTGTTCCTCCCAACTTTCCCATGAAGGAGCTCAAAGAGTTCAATTACCCTGCCTAAGCAGTAAAGTCAGGATCACGGTAGAATAGGGCAGAGTGGGGACCTCAAAATCCAGGTCCATCTGACTCCAGAACTCTGCCAAGTGTACTACTAAATGAAGAGTTAAGATATATTAATGAAGCTGTTGAAATAATTCCAATATTTCTCTATTTAGCCAAGCAAAGTCCATATACATATATATTGCTTACTATATACTGGGCACCAATCCTGAGCACTTCACATATGTTAATGGGCTCAAATCTCACAATAGCCCCATGAGAAGGAACAATTATTATTATCATGTCCATTTTACAAAGGGAAAATGGAGGCACAGAAAGACTAATACCTGTCCGAGATGACTTACCTGGTATGTGGCAAAGCTGGAATTCCAAGGCTAGTCTTGGAGGCCCTGGAGCCCATGCTGTCATTCACTATGCTATGCTGCAACTTTAGAATAAAGAGAAAAAAAATGGACAGTGGGGAATTTGCCTACCTATTAAAACTCTACTTCCTCAAGATGCTCCCATCTTTGTCAGGTATGAAATCTCCTGAGGTCAGAAGAGAGGTCCTACAACCTAGACATCACTGAAGTAGCCTGAGTCCCAAGCAAGAAATTCCATGGTATTTCCAGACCCCAAACCAAGGATTAAGGAAAACATTCTCCTTTTTCAAGAAGGCCAGGGTTCTCTCCCCTGCTCTTGATCAAGGCTCCTGTTTCCCCCTGCTCCTCCTCTCACCCCTTCTTACTATTGGCTGCTTCTGCAGGCTTCTGGTGTCTTCAACCCAATAGCTCTGAGCTCATTCTGTCTAGCCAGCAACTGGATGCTCTTGACCTTCACTCTGCCTCCAGCCACAAGCTGCAAGGCCCTGCATCCTACAAATTAGTAATAACCCACAGCCTCCTCTTTCCTGATGTTCTGGGACTGAAACTGCATCCTTCCATGCATAGCCCTTTCACCCTTTGTTGTGGCCTCCAGTCAGATGAGCAAACAAGCTAAGTCCTCACTCCTGTGGGCAGCAAGCATTGGAATGCTCTCAGAAAAGCATCTAACATAATTCAACTAGCATCTACTCATTGCGGAGATACTCTGAAGCTACCCTCTTAAATGAATCAAATGGCATTTTGGAAGAAAGCACTTGAAATTGTCTACCTTCAGCATCATTAGGCTATTTCTAAACATTTCAAAAGCTATGTTTGCATTTAAAATACATTTCACTTTTATAACTGAGTTGGCTCATACCCCAACCCCATTTTATGGTTAAAGAGGATGATGCTAAGACGTTTTAAAATTATTTACATCACTGACTCTCAAAATTTAGTGTATGTAAGATACACTTTAGGTGAGCAACAAAAATGAGTTTGTTATTCTAGTTTTTTTAAATCTACATTTTCAAAAAGGAATCCTCACTGATGCACCCCTCCCTTCCTGTCACCCCTCATTTATTCTGATACAGGTGGCCTAATACTTTGAGAACCACTGTGGAATCTATGGTTAGAATTCACGGGTCTATGAACTAGGATAAGAAAAAAGTTTCACATCCTTGTTTTCAGTAATTCCTAATTGAAATTTAGCATTTCCTTCAATACTGAAAGTAAGCAGCAGACCGTAGTAGTATTAGCAGCGTCTGTGATGTCACCAGTACAAGTCACAGTATTTTTACAACACACAGGTTTTGCTGGTATTTTAATTATCTTTTACATTTCACCAGTTCTTCAAAATTATAGTTGTTATGAAGTTTGCTGCTATATCTTATCAATGTGTTTTCTAAAAAGCATGTTGAAAACTTCATGTTTTTAGTATTCTGATAATTGTAATTATTGGCTGATTTTGTAATCCAACATTTTATATATATATAAAAGTGGATCCTTAACCCACTGCACCATAAAAAAATTCCCCACATATATTTTATGCATTTAAAAATATTGTTCTCAGAAGAGATCCACCAGCTTCACCAGACTGTTTAAAGGGTTCTTTGAAGTTAAAAGGGAAAAAAAGTTTAGTTACTTCTGTTCTTAGCCCTCCCCCAACCACTTCTAACTGCCATGATGGTCACCTGACTCTAGGGAAGCCAATCTATTGTACGGGTTGAGTCAGTCAGATTCTCCTTAATTTAAAAAACCCTTGTCAGGGTGGGGAAACTCAGAGGATAAGAAGTGTGGAATGTGGGCTGCAGTGAGTTCCACTGAAAGCCACAGAGATAGAAGAAGTTGAAAGAGCTGGTATGCATACAGTAAGCACAGCAAGGGAAGTGGAAATCAGCTCCTTGAGCTCCAATCTATGATCTGAAAGGGGCTGAGAAAACCATTCCAGTTGCCCCATGGCTCAGCTGTCCTTCTGGCCTTGGACCTGTGTGAGATATATTTCTCTTATTATAATGTCTCCTTCCCCCTTGCTGGTTGGGGTTTCTGTTCCCTCATCACCAAGGCCTTGACTGCAACTGCTCATGTGCCCTTTATTACTCATTTCAGCGTCTGTCCATATTCACCCACAGTAGTACTTAGGTTGTATAATGGTAAAGAGTGTTCAAGTCTGTGTGTTCAAGTCAGCCTTCCTGAATGCATCCTCTGCCACTTTCTGGTTTAAGAACAGAGCAAGTGGCCTAGGCTTTCTTTGCCTCCTTGCCTTACCTGGAAGAGGACATTAAGAGTATCCACCTAAGGCAGCATCCATTGAGTTAATATATGTGAAATAAACGCCTGGTAGGCAGCAAGTGCTTGGTAACTGCACACAATTATGATGCTCATTGCCCTCAAGTCACGGGCCTTTGATTCTATATGATCCTTACCCGCTCACCTCATTTTTCAGCACAGCCCTAATCAGAGCTAAGAGTGATGGACAGACCTAGTTTGGGGCCCGGTGCCTCCACAAATTGGCATTCTCCATCAGCAACCTTAGACATTCTCTTTGTAAAAAGTTTCTGTATCATGATGATTCTCTGTTATAGCCCTGTTCGGGCATTAGAATGGATTTACTTTATATAAGATAGTTGCTTCTCATATGCTAATACTTCTCTGCTTCTGTGGGCGAATATATATATCACATCTCCATTATCAGGCAACTGGCTTAGACCTTTGCTAAAGCTGGAACCCCCTTCACAAGTGGGGTGTGATGGATATATGTGAGGAGCTGCACGCTCAGGGGAGCAGAGTTCCCAATGCTTCCCTGAACGGAACTCCCTAGCTCCAAGAAAGGGCAGCCACCTCTCCAGACCAACCACCTGACCACGAAGGGCTCCTCCTCTGCTGTGACCCTGAGGGCTTCCTCCCTTATTTACAAACACCATGTAGCACCAGGTTCCGAGCACAAACACACAGCGCAGCAGCTGCTGCTTCCTGGACACACAACTGCCCTGGGGGGCTGGCAAAGATGCAGATGTCCAGACAGCTTGTTCCACGGTCTCAGTTTCAGATTTCAGATCTATCTGGCTTAACCTATGCACCTCCATCATTGACATCCCCATCAGGGAAGTCACCTGGGATGGATGCGTAACACTAGAAAAGCTTATCGGAGATTTTCTTCCTAACCATTAGGTTGTTTCATTGTTGCCTTGGGGTTTAGTTCTTTTTTTTAAGTGATTGATGGGAGAAAAACTTCTAAAGTTCAATTAGACTAAGAACCTCTATCCAAAGAAGATGAATAATATAATTAACCAAGATAAATTCTGGCCTAATTCTTAAAGTCTACAGACAAAGATTGTGAAATTTTCCCATTCCTTCACTGTACCCTTTAATCATGTTAACATTAGAAAAGTTATTAGAATAATAATAATAATATTAATAACAGTGAGTAAGTGTTTAATAAATGGTAGCTATGTGCCAGATACCTTCCTAAGTATGTTACATGTGTTAGTTCATTTAACTTTCTCAAAAAAGTGAAGCAGGTGCTAATTATCCCAATTTTACTAATAGATACAGGGAGATTAAGTGATTTGCCCAGGGTTATCCTACTAGTTATGGCAAAGCCAGGACTGAAGCTCAGGTGCCTGACTCCAGGACCATATGCTTACCTAGGACATGATTCTATCATGCAGCATTCCTTCTGCTACAAGTCGAGCCCATTTTCCCTTAACCATTTAAAACAGCCTTTCCCACTGTCCTCAAAGAAGATGGGAAAGTGGAGTTCCCCCGTGGCCTAGCAGTTAAGGATCGAGTATCATCACTGCTGTGGCGTGATTTCAATCCCTGGCCCAGGAGCTTTTGCATGCTGCGGGCATGGCCAAAAAAGAAAAAAAAAAAAAAGAGAGAGAGAGAGAGAGATTAAATAGAAATGATAAACAAAGGCAATGAAAAAAAAAGTAGTTCCCACTGTGGCACAGGGGTTAATAATCCACCAGCAGCAGCTCGCACCACTGCGGAAACATGGGTTCAGTCCCCAGCTCTGCAGAGTGGGTTAAGGACCTGGCATTGCCACAGCTGTGGCATAGGTCACAGCTACAACTTGGATTCAGTTCCTGGCCCGAGAACTTCCATGTGCCGTAGGTGTGGTCAAAAAAGAAAAAAAAAAAAAAAAAAAAAAAAAAAAAGATGGGAAAGTGTCTCTTCACCCCTTCATCTATTTCTCCTGCAGACAGCTTTGGCATGTAGTGCCCCAGTCCTCCTCCAGTGCCACCACTGAGTTGCTGTGCAACTCAGCTGCATTCTTTTCTGGGTTCTAAGTCCAGAAAGGGGAGCTAATCTTTTATTCTTATGAGATTCAGGAGAGAATGTAAAATATGGCCACTTTTTTAACCATTAAAAACCTGGGCTGTATCAGGGGAATCAAGGAATATTAAGGGCATCTCCAAATATCTAAAATCAAAGATTTTACCAACATACAACATTTTTGCTTATCTTCAACCATCAAACTTTCTCCATGGCTAGTGCTGTGTACAAGTGAAAATGAAGACATCATTCAACTCCATTTCAGGCTCTCAGTAAGGATTCTTAGTTCCCTGATGTGATGCCTTAGCTAAGCAAACCTCTCCTTGTCTAGTGATGAAGTGTCACCATCATAAGTGCACTGTCCTGAAGGGCCATAGTCTGAGATTTGTGTCACAACAGAAGACACAAGTACTCCTTTGATCCTGTGTTAGGCCAGAGGGCAGCATGAAATATCATGACCTTGACCTGGTTTTCCAGGGTGGAAACCTTCAGATGTGTGCCTGAGCCAAGAAGGGTGTCAGCTGAGGGTCTCCATATTCCTACTAACTGCAGCCACAGCATCATCTTCATTAATAATATGGGTGGAAGTGAAGAATTCCACTTCCAGAAGAAAGCTTGGAAAACTTTCAACTTGCTATGTTCATTTCCCCATGCATGACCACAGACAATACTCCAGACAGAGAGCCCCATCAGCATGGGTATTAGGAGCAGGAAAGGTAGGGCAGGGCACCAAGACAACCCACTTTGGACAAGTAACATGAGCTAGAAATCATCCTTTGTTTCAGTAAGTCAGTAAGACTTAAGTAACTCTTGCTGCAGCAGAACATAGCCTATCCTGATTGCTATGTAACGGACTGTTACATTAAATGGTTCACAATCTGGCTACACAGTAGAATGGTCCAGAGAGCTTTAAAATAACAATGCCTGGACCCATTCCAAAGCAAAGTAGTATGACATAACCACTCTCTTTAGATAGTGAGACAACACCATCACATATATATGGACTAAGGGACACTGGCTATTTTTCAGACTGAGGTTTAGAGGGAAAGAGAAATAGCAATGAGTTGCTGAATATAAAGAATAATTTAGGAGTTCCCGTCGTGGCGCAGTGGTTAACGAATCCGACTAGGAACCATGAGGTTGCGGGTTTGGTCCCTGCCCTTGCTCAGTGGGTTAACGATCCGGCATTGCCGTGAGCTGTGGTGTAGGTTGCAGACGCGGCTCGGATCCCGCGTTGCTGTGGCTCTGGCGTAGGCCGGTGGCTACAGCTCCGATTCAACCCCCAGCCTGGGAACCTCCATATGCCGCGGGAGCGGCCCAAGAAATAGCAACAACAACAAAGGACAAAAGACAAAAAGACAAAAAAAAAAAAGAATAATTTAATGCCTTTAATGACAATTTAAGACAAGAGTGGCTTATGGGTATCAACAAGTACCAAATGGTATGTTTATTAAACAACAAGGAGCACCGAGGTGTCTAAGTTGGTTGTGATTATGCTGAGAAATGTGACAGTTTTCCTGATCCACCAGCAGATACTCCGATCCTAGCCAGTTTAATTAACTTTTGTCATGTGGTTCACTGAGTCTAGAAATGCAAAATTATCTGACTGTGTCCAGAGATTTGTCAAACATAACCTGAAAAAAGCTACTTTTCATTTACTGGAAGGAGAGAAGGGAGGAGGAAGGAGGAGTACAGAAACAACATAAATGTATCACTGCAATTCCATTTTCCTAGAACCATCCTTTGTTTCAAAAACAAAGAGAAACTAGTTGGACATGTGACAAACAGACAAAAACCAAAATAATGAAAACTTGCTCTGGAGAAAAAAATTCCCCATTAATAGTATGCCTGGGGAGATCGCATCTACGAAGCAGCTGGGCTCGGCTAGTCTCCAAAGATAAGCAGGGAGGAGGGAAGAAAAGGCTGGTACAAAGATGGTGCTGCAGATAGCCAGAAGAAAGCCACCCTCTTGATAATTGGCTAAGATTTTAAAATTAAAATACTGCAACTTTGGAGGACCCAGAATTGCAGAATTACAAGTGCATAAATTTTTTTTAGTGGGAAAGAAGTCACTGGGCAGGAAAAATGGGCTTCACATGCCTCTTCTGAAGTTGAACAAAAACTCTGAGCTCTTCTAGTCATATCCTCCACCTCTGGACTGCCAGCATCATATTGATGGCATGAACCAAGAAAGGCAGCTTCCCTGGGTTTTCAGTTTGCTACTTAATAATGTCTGAACCCAATCAAGAAGCCAGAGACTTGTGGACCTTTCTCAGAGGCTATAAGGGAGGCTGATAGAAGTAAGAGAGACAAGGAGCCCATTCATAAATGACCAATTAACTTGCTATATGTAACACATTGTGCCTGTGAAATATGTAAGCATGGTTTCTAAAGACTAAGATCACAAGCAGTCCTCCAGAAGGAGGTTTAGGAAGACAAAGCTTAGAGCTTAAAAAA
The DNA here is from genome assembly GCF_054392235.1 of Sus scrofa. Classification (NCBI taxonomy): domain Eukaryota; kingdom Metazoa; phylum Chordata; class Mammalia; order Artiodactyla; family Suidae; genus Sus; species Sus scrofa. The sequence continues at coordinate 6,924,347 of NC_139388.1, forward strand.
AAAAAAAAAATGTTTTAAGGAAGAAAATTTTCCTACTAAGTCCCCACCCCAACACACACATACACACACCCTTGGCAGACATTGTTAATCAGTCACGGCTGTCATTCCTGCTGGGATCAGATGTAGCCAGAATCCTCAACATCTTATTCCAGGTTCTCACTACCAGTCAATTCAAGTTAGCATGCTCAATGAGCACTGTGCTCGCTTGCTCTCTCTCTGAATTTGAGACTAGGCAGACCTTCCAAAGCATAGCAGGAAATCTAAGCACATGCCAAGAGTTGCATGTGGCAGACACTGTTGGCTGCCTGTCCAACAACGGTTCACCCTTCCTAAAATTTTTTCAATTTTGCTCAGGTAGCTAATCCCTCCTTACAAAGGCCATGTGCCTTACCGGAGGTGGACCCCAGTTCTCCTCCCAAGAGGTAAATTATGCATGGTGGTCTAAGCCAATCACACTGCTCCCATTCTATCTGCCAGTGACTGGTTAGACTGTGACATAGTCCTGGCCAATGAGATTTAACAAGAGGGATGAGAGAGCATCTAAGAAAGGTTTCCTTTTCCCTAAGGAAGAGAGGGAGGGAGGAAAGAAAGGAGGGAAGGCGTGGAAGAAGGAAGCAAGGAGGAAGAAAGGAAGGGAGGGAAGAAGGGAAGAAGGCAGGAGTCTGTCTTCTCCTGGACACTTATATTTGGGTGGGGTACTTGCACCCCCCTGTTACCAAGGGAAAAGCAAGGCTGAAAGATAAGCCATTATGCAACGACTGACAGAGTAAAGTGATAGACAAAACCTAGGGTTTTCACCCACTTCAGGACTTCTAATTAGGGGAGATAAATCCTCTCTTCGGTTTAACAGGCTGAATTAGGGCTTTTGTCTCTTGCTGTTGAAAGATTCCTGTCAATACCTAGGAAGAGTTCTGACCAGATGGGCAGAGGAGATGCCAGAATGGAGACCTATAGCCACAAAAAGTAAAGAAAGCAGCACCATACATAGCTGATGTCAGCAAGCCAGGGGCCCACTCATAGCCTGAGTTTGCATTCCAGACCAAGCAAGGCAGAAGACTTTCCAAGGAAAAACCCAATTAAGAATAGAGCCAGGAGTTCCCGTCGTGGCGCAACAGAAACAAATCTGACTAGGGACCATGAGGTTGCAGGTTCGATCCCTGGCCTCGCTCAGTGGGTTAAGGATCTGGCATTGGTAAGCTGTGGTGTAGGTTGCAGATGTGGCTCAGATCTGGCATTGCTGACCTGTGGTGTAGGCCAGCAGCTGTAGCTCTGATTCAACCCCTAGCCTGGGAAACTCCAGATGCCATGGGTGCAGCCCTAAAAAGAAAAAAAAGAAAAAAGAAAAAGAAATCAACTTGAGCTTCTTTAGTATCCTATCTGGTTACAGTATTGGCCAGGCTTAAAATTAAGATTGCAGGTAAGGGCTGTGGCTTCCTGTGGATGAAGGAAAGGAATTTGGAATCAACAGCCAGACCTGTTCCATTAATGATGAGTGCATGACCAGACCCTGCTGGGCTGTGCCATCAACAGCAAGAAACACTCACACCTCATACTTGCTTGCGGAGATACTGAAGGAGGAGCCTGGGATGGCCCCCGTCCACAGTCCGCATGCTAGTTGTCAGTTTGGAGTGACACCAGTGCAGACACACCAAGGCCATGAGTTTATTGAGAAGAAGACCATTACTCAATAGAGGTAGAGAAATTAACAAACAGATCTGGTGTCGGAAAGGTAAATAATGTGTTTGTTTCCTATTGCTGCTATAAGAAATCACCTCAAACTTAGTGGCTTAACACAAAGTTATTCTATTGCAGTTCTGGATGTCAGAAATGCAAAATGATTTGCACTGGGCCAAAATCAACATGTTGGCAGGGCCGCAATCCTTCTGGAGGGTCTAAAAGAAACTCTATTTCCTTGCAATTTTCAGCTTCTAGAACTGCATTCCCTGTGTTCCTTGGTGCACAGCCTCTGGCTCTGTTTTCAAAGACAGCAGCATAGCAGTTTCAAATCTCTATCTGCTTCAATTGTCATCACATCATCTTTCCTCTCTCCTACAGTCAGACCACCTTCTTATAAATATGCTAGTGATTACACTTAGGGCCATCCAAATAATGATGGAAACCTCCTCAGCTCAAGATCCTTAGTCACATCTGCCAAATCTCTTTTGCCATGGAAGTTAAACAGTCCTAAGTTTTACAGGCTAGGACCTGGATATCTTTGAAGGATTTGTGGCCTACTATAGCTAACTATTCACTCTACCACCTCTAGCTGTGTGATCTTGGACAGTTTACTAAATCACTGTGAGTCTCTCTACTCCTTCATCTGTAAAATGGGATAACAATGATGCCTACCCATAGGATTATTGAAATAATTTAGAAAGAATACATGTTAAGTCTCAGCAGAGTGCCTGGCACATGAGTGTCACCGTAAGTGAGAAGCATTCCAAAAGTTTGGGGCCACAGCATTCTGAGTTCTAAATCCAGCTTTCCCGCAAGTCAGCTGTATATCCCTTGAAATCATATCCCCCCCGGAGCCATTCACATCTGTAGAATGGGGGAAATATCAGACCATTGCTCTCTCTGAGGGCATTTTAGAAAAAGAAATGATACCGCTATGTGTCATGGGCCTACCACAGAGTTGGAAACACTAAATCATAAGTATGAAGATAGAAATGAGGATGGCAGCACAATAACAAAATGTGCTCAGCACTTACACACAGCAGGCACAGTTCTACGTTCTTCTCTACATGCATTTTCACAATTGCCCTGTAAGACAGGAACTACTGATAATCCATTTTGCAGATGAAAGAACAGACAAAGAAAAGTTAAGTAACTTGCCCAGGGTCACACAGCTAGACAGTGTTTCTATTAGTTTCCTGCACTACCGTAACACACTGGCACAAACCGAGTGGCTTAAAACAACAGAAAATTTTCTCTCTCACAGTTCTGAAAGCCAGAGGTCCCAAATCAAGGTGCTGACAGGACCACACGTCGTCTGTGGGCTCCAGGGGAGGAGCCGTCCTCGCTTCTGCTGGTGTTGCCCGCAGTCCTCGGTGCTGCTCGCCCTGTAGATGCGTCACTGCAGTCTCTGGCTCCATCATCTCATGGAGTGACATCTCATGGGATGAAACAAGTATTTTCCCAAGTTCTCTTGCCTCTGGGCAGCCTCAAATGCTGGTCCAGCTAGTGTCATGGTCATGGATGGCCCCAGGGCAAACAACCCTGGCAACAGCCCCCTAGGCCAGGCTTTGTGAGTCCATGGTTCACTCAAAACTGATTTTACTTCAAACTAAGGCTGAGCCCCATTACCATTACTTAATGTCAGCGTAACAGCAGTGTGATACCCAGGCTTTTACACGATATATCAACCCTGCAGACTTGGATGCTAGCAGAAATACAGCATCCCCACTTTCCAGTGTGCTCACGGCCATCAATACTGATGGTGTGCCATCAATCAAATCTGGCAGGCTTTTACGTGCTCTCATTCTTAACTGAGTCTTACCATGCATTTACAATGGAATATTTAAAACCATGCACACATTTTATCAAGCCTTCATGACCACTAAATGCTCTCTGGTTTGCAACTTCAAATATCATTCATTACACCTAGAGAGGTGGCAGGCAAAAGTAAAGAAACCAAGCAGGAGCAGAGTGTGATTAAGGACAGAGCAGGAGAAAGACACCATCAGAATCTGCTGCCTGATCCAATCCTACCTTCCAGACCAGGCCACCAAGTGCAACTCATGTCTCTTCCCACTTGCCTGGGTCTCTGGGTCAAGGTGGCCAGTCCTCGGGTGAGCTTGGCCAGGCTACTTTGCCTCCACCAACTTCACTGTCCTCATCTGCAAAATGGGGATAAATTCTACCCCCTTGGGAGTTTCTGAGGACATTACAAGTCTTACGCATCTACAGGTATCGACTCAAGAGTCACCTTCGAAGAGAAGCCTTCTTTGATTACCCCTTATATTTTACCTTCCTTTTTTTTTAAGGCCACACTTATGGAACAGGGAAGTTCCCAGGCTAAGGGTCAAATCAGAGCTGCAGCTTGCTGGTCTACACCACCGCCACAGAAACTACACCACAGCCACAGCAACGCCAGATCTGAGCCACAGCAGCAGCAACAACAGATCTTTAAACCACCGAGTAAGGCCAGGGATTTAATCTGCATCCTCATGGACACTATGTCAGGTACTTAACCCACTGAGCCACAACAGGAACTCCTAGCCCCTTCTTTTAAAATTTACTTGCCATCACTCCCCCATCGTAGGGATGGCCAATCCTTCTTACCAGGAGCCATTTTTCACTGTACTCATCACCTGTTCAGAGATTCTCTGACTCACTTACGTGTTATATTTATGATCTGCATCTCCATACCAGAGCTTAAGTGCAACAAAAGTGGGATTTTTAACTATTTTATTCTCTGATTTACTCCCAGTTCCCAGAAAAGTGCCTGGTACACAGTAGCTCTACTCAATAGATGTCTGTTAAGTGGATGAGTAATGCACACAGCAGGCCCTTGATGGAGAGTTCATGTTTGCTGCATGTGGACAGACAGAATCTCAAGAACAAGCACAGAAAGAGCAGCACGTGTGTGAGAGTAGCACTGCCTGTGAGAGACACTGCCATGAGCTTTGTGTGCAGTAACTCCACCAATAGAGTTGGTGGAGCAGCCAGAAGGCTCCCACATTATAGACATAGGACTCCTGGCATTCCTGCCTGAACTGGCTGCATAGTCACGGTGGGACCTTGAGCAGGTCACTGACTCCTGACCTGTCTCCTCTACAGCTCCTGCATGTGCCTTCCCACAGGACTCAGTCTTGTCCCTTTGCCCCAAGGACCACACTCCATCTCAAATTCCCCTCTTGAACCACGTGACTTACAAGCAGGTAGAGCCTATGACTTACCTACTTCTGAGGCTATATCACCTGGAAATTGTCCCATATACATAATGATGAATAAATTAATAAAGGTAAAATGAAGAACCCAAACTAGAATCAGGGACGGCAAGTAATGACATATGTATTGACACCACCCCACCCCCAATTCCTAGCACACAAAAAGAATGAACCCTCATACCCCTTCCTTCTAAGGACTCAGCCTCAAAACTCTTCTCCACAGCTCACTCCAGATGGCCATTCTCAACCCAATAGAGTTGGCAGAGCAAATGTATTAACCATCCCTGTCATAGAAATGGTCACTAGAAGGTCACCACACCCACTCCCTCTGCTTGGTGGGCACATGTTCTACATTTCCCACCCTTCTTTGAGGAAGCTGTGCCATGTGCCAGAGTCCAGCTGACGGAAGGTGTGAGGAGAGATGGGCAGCATATCCAGGGCTGGCCTGTCCACACCTCCCACATGGGCGCTTCTGAGATCCCTTCTCCCCTGTGTGGACTGACGCAGACAAACACCTTGACCTCAAAGCCCTCATGTGGAAGACAGTGGAGCCCCGAGATAAAAGAAGCATGGAGCCCCAGGTGGCCTCTTGGAGGAGAGCCATCTGCCAACCAGGAAAGCTCACTGGCAAAAGCAAGAAATAACATAAGCTACATATTTGGCGCTTTATAATCTGAAGCCGTGTGTGACAGAAGCTTGCTTTACCTTAACTAATATACCTGGACTACTTGTTCTTTTTTTCAAAACCTCTCTTCTAGTTCCACATCCCTATAATTCAAAAATATTTCATTTGTTACTTAAGTATCCAAAAGGTATGCTCTAGTAGCTTAACGATGCACGTGTATTTCTGGGTGTCTTACGTCATGTTTTAGGATACTACCCCTCAGTGCTCAATAAATAAATTTTAACTCTGGGAAACACATAAAGAATTGCAAGATAGGAGTTCCCGTCGCAGCTCGATGGTTAACAAATCCGATTAGGAACCATGAGGTTGCGGGTTCAATTCCTGGCCTTGCTCAGTGGGTTAAGGATTTGGCATTGCCGTGAGCTGTGGTGTAGGACACAGACACAGCTCAGATCCCGTATTGCTGTGGCTGTGGTGTAGGCTGGTGGCTACAGCTCCAATTAGACCCCTAGCCTGGGAACCTCCATATGCCATGGGTGTGGCCCTAGAAATGGCAAAAAGACAAAAAAAAAAAAAAAGAATTGCAAGATATAATGTCTATCTTCAAATTTCAGATCATCTTCTTGGGAAGACACTCATATGAAACAGCTCGCTGTCCCAAAGCACTATCTCAAAAAAATGCAGCAACAATGGACAGGATCATTAGGAAGTAAAACAAATACATTACTACCTTTGTGCCTTTACCAAATTACTGACCCCCACACACCACCAACACCCCAGACTGCCATTTCCTTCTTCAACAGCACACGCACAACAACTGGACCCATCTCATTGGAGTGAGGCTATTTTAAGCAAATATGGGCGATGTGCTTCTAACGATAACTGGCACAAAGTAAGTGTTCTATAAATATGAGCTACCATTTGTGACGGGAAGGACTGATCACCACAGGGTAGAATGGCAGAAAAGGACTATGGCAATGGCTAAGAAAGGATATGATGGGGGAAGGAGGTAGGAGCAGGAAAGCAGACATTACGTTAAGGAAACAGGAAATCAGTTTGGATATGTTTGTTACAGAAATTATGATGCAAGGGATAATTCTTATCAAGACTAGATTCTGAAGGTTCCTAAATTCTAAAATGAAAATTCAATCCATATTTTAACTTCTTTTTTGGAAAAGTACATGATGAAGGAAGGCTAGAGACAGGACTGTATAGTTGGAGGGATGAAAGGAAGAGAGAAGAGGGCAGGAAAGAAGCCAAGAGGGAAGAAAGGAGGGAGAGAGAGAAGAACGAAGGAAGGGAAAGAGGGTTTGCCATTTGGGATTTTACAGGGCAGCATAGTAGAAAGAAAGCATGCTCTAGAAGGAAAAAGACCTAGAGAGAAATTTCAACTCTGTTTTCTATTATTATATGATTTTGAATTAATTGCTTTTTCTCAGTAAGTTTTGGTAAACTTCAGTTTCCTACTATAAAATGGGGGGGTCATAACCCCATATCATGTCTACTTGATGAGAATTAAATGAGGAAAACCGTGTGGGGGCTGGTGTTGGCAGGGAAAGTTCCATCAGTCATTCATCGATTCAATATTTATACATTTATGAAGGCCAAGATGGACTGAAGTTATGTTCCACAAATATTAGCCTCCCTCCTCCCACAATTTAGATAGCAAAAGCCATGTGCACTGATGCATCAGCATGGAGTGCTTGGTCCCCAGCCAGCGTTGGGCGTGGACCCAAACCGGCAGTCAATGGAAACAAGAACAAAAGCCCAGAAAATGCCAGTTTCACTAAGGCCTGAGCCATGTTTCGAGTCTTCACGCATCCCCGTTGGGTGGAGGCCTGGGAGGCAGTCCCGTGTGGTGACGGCTTCCCCTCCTCCCAGAACAGAACCGTTGTCTCCGTGTGAGAATGCTCGTCTGCACTTTCTATACCTGGATCCCCTCTTGTCGTCTGCAGTCAGAAGAGAGCAACCTACTCTTCACAGTTTCTTAATCAGGCTAAAATTTCTGCCTGGTTCTTTCTGCATTTGAGGAGCTGGGGCGAGAGAGCCTCTCCGGCAGAACTAGGGATGACAGTTACAGAAATAGGTTCTCACCCAGCCCCGGGGTGGGTGCTGGGCACAGCATTCTTTATCTAACAGCCAGCGTGGCTGAGGAGACCGTCCTCCTCTCTGAAAGCAAGGCTGAGCCTGCCAGCAGGAGGCAGCTGCCCCTAAACCAAGAGGTTCCTGAGATGGTTCTGGCCACCTCCCCTGAGACCTAGCAGACAACAAATCCTGCTGAGAGAGGCAGCCCCGCCAGAGGTTCTGTGGGCTCTCATGGCAGGACACCAGAGGCTGGCCAGCACGCATAGCTTCTTAATGGGCTTGTCTGTACCCCTGAAAAGCCTGAAGTGTTGGAAAAAATAGTAGTAGGAGGGGAAGGGACAGAAGTGGGAGAAGAGCAGAACGTTCTTTAAAAATCATCAGAATAACAATGACCTGAGTGAGAGAGAAAATACAAACCAAATGCTGCTCACCACAGAAGTCAAGCTGGAGACCAGAGCATCGTTGGCACCTAGCAGAGGTGGGGTTCCAGAGGCAACAGACTTCAGGGACTCTCTGGATTCTGCCCACATGTCTCCTTTGTAGGGCCAGCCCCATAATTCACAGGACCCAGTGCCAAATGAAATGAAATGTAGAGCTTCTTGCTTAAAAAGCAGAAAACTGTGCTATAAATGGCACTAAAATATAAAGCTTTCCTTTCTTCCACAACCTTTCTCTCAACTTATTATGGTTCTTTTTATATACTATATTTTATTTTATTTTATTCTATTTTATTTTATTTTATTTGCTTTTTAGGGCCACACCCTCGGCAAATGGAAATTTCCCAGCTAGGGGTCAAATTGGAGCTACAGCAGCCAGGCACAGCCACAGCCATAGCCACATGAAGTGGGATCTAAGCAGTGTCCGTGACCTACACCACAGCTCACAGCGACGCCATATCCTTAACCCATTGAGTGAGGCCAGGGATAGAAACAGCGTCCTCATGGATACTAGTCAGGTCTGTTACCACTGAGCCACAACAGAAACTCCTATTACTATTTTTTAAATCATTCTAAGGAAAGACAAATTAAAAGTTTTAATGATTAGCATGAACTTTCATCTTTCCGTTGTGCGGTGCGGTGCCAGTTTAAAATGCAAATATAGGAGCATTTTAATGATATGCAGAATCACAAAACCTACAGAATTCATATTCCATAACTTGTATATGCACATGAATTTCATTCCTGCTGTGACACTGGAAACACTGCACCAAACTAATGCAACTCTCTTTGTTTCACTTCTTGATACGAGCACTTTCTACAGCACTCTTCCTCTGGCTCACTGATGAGTACGGCAGGACTGAAAGGAAAAGGAGCTATGGTTGCCCAATATTTCCCTCTCCTTCCCCATCATCGTTTTCAGTCTAAGTGGTTGCCTAATACAGGGAAGTAACACGACTAAGAAAGACAGGCCATGATGGGGCTCCTTGGTCCCTTGTGTTTCTTAGGATGCCATTACGTTCCCTCTGAGTTCAAAGCCAGTTCTGGTTTGAATGGAAAGCAGGGCCTCCCGGGGTGGGTGGCTCCCTTGCTTACTCACTAGCAGGTATAACTTACTTACCCTGTCCTCGCCTTGAGTCCCCCTGAACTTCCATGCATCATGCATCACAGGCCCCCCCCCAGGATTCGATGCTCTTAGGGCAGTGAAAATGCCACATGCAAACAGGGTGCCAAGGATCAGTGGAAACATACATTGCTCAGCTCCTCTGCTCACATGCATGCCTCACTGTCCCACAGGACCTCACTTACAAAATACACAAAATCATTTTATCAGGGATAAAAATTCCTAGAGCTTCAAGACAACTACAGTAGAGCTCTACCACAAGTATAGAGCATGACTGTACATGCTCTACATGACTGCTTGCTGATGAACTGCTCCAGGGAGCCCCAGTCAACCCAGCAAACACTTTGTCCTCCCAAATGACTAGGTTCAATATCCTACAAGCTCCAAGGTGTTCTTTCTAGACTCAAGGTCTTTACTTACTGTAGTGGGATGAATAGTGTCCCTCCAAAAGACATGGCCAAGTCCTAGCCCCTCCACCTGTGCATGTGATCTTGTTTGGAAATAAGAGTTTTTGCAGATAAGCTATGGATCTCTAGATGAGATCATGCTTTAAGGTGAGCCTAAATCCAATGACTAGTGTCCTTATGAAGGACAGGAGAGGGACACTGAGACACACAGGCACACCAGAGAGACACAGGGGAAAAAGCCATGTGAAGACAGAGGCAGAGGTAGGAATGATGCTGTAACAAGCTACAGAATGTCAAGATCCACCAGAAGCTAGAAGGAGAAGGAGAATTATTGCCTACAGTCTAAGGAGGAAGCATGGCCCCCAAAACAACTTGACTTTGGACTTCTGGCTTCCAAAACCATAAGGGAATAAATTTCTATTGTTTTAAGCCACAAAATGTGTGGTAGTTTGTTGTGGTGGCCCTAGGAAACTAATACAGTCATGCCTTTCCTCCTGCCTGGGCTGCCTTCCCCACCCTATACACATCCTGCTATTGTAAGAAAAGTAACTAGCAGGGCTCCGGGCACAGAGCTTTTGTTCAGTCAATAGCAGCTAAGATAGAGCCTTCAAAAGCACAAGGCTTTATCTACTATGACTCAATTCTCAGTGCCCAGCACATAGAAAGGGTTCACTGTGTAGTTTTAAAATCAGCAAATGAATGAATGGATGGATTTCCTTTTCAGACTCAGCAAAGGTTTGACATTTACCAAACAATCTCACCCTACACCCTGTGAGTAAATTAAACGTATCTTTATACTGCTATAGTGCTGTTGGTGTTCATCACTCATCCGTTCAATAACTGAGGACCTACTATGAGCCTGACCCTATTCAAGGTACTGGAGCTACAGGAGCAGACAAGAAAGGTGGAGCCCCCTGCTTTCGTGAAGTTGATGTTTGAGTGGAGGAGAAAGACGATGCACAAGGAAGCAGAGAATAATGTCATAGGATCCCCTGTGGTGAGGAGTACTATGTGGGGAAAAGGTGGCTACGAGGACAATGGTGGGAAGGCAGGAGCCACTCTGGATAGAGTGGTTAGGAAAGAGATCTCTGCAGGGAAGACACATGGCCCAAGACCTGAGTGGAATGTTGGGACACGCTGTCCCAAAGGCTGAGGGAGAGAATATCCTAGACAAAAATGTGGCAAGTGCAAAAGCCCTGAGTCGTGGCAGGTTGCAAGACCAACAAGAAAACCATGTTGAAGGGAAACTTAGAGAATGAGGTCAAAAGGAAAAGTAGGAGCCAGGTCACATAGGGCCTCATAAGCATGACAAGGAGTTTACACTTATTCTAAGACGTTAGAGAGTTTTGAGCAGGAGGTGACTTTTTCTGATCTAAATCTCTCTGTCTCCCTCTGGCCACTGTGTGGAGACTAGATTAAAGGCAGCCCAGGGTGGGAACAGAATCAGAGACCTGTTAAAAAGCTTTTGTAAACATCCAGCCAAGAGCTTATAATCATAGCGCAGATGGGTGTCTCTGTTCAGTGAGTTTTAACAGGAGCAGTTTTGAATACAGCTGTTTCCTATGACGGAAAAATCTTTTTTTTTTTTCTTTTTTAGGGCCACACCCGAGGCATATGGAAGTTCCCAGGTTAGGGGATGAATCAGAGCTCAAGCCATAGCAACACAGTATCCAAGCTGCATCTGAGACCTACAATGCAGCTTGTGGCAACACTGGATCCTTAACCCACCGAGTGAGGCCAGGGATCAAACCTGCAACCTCATGGATACCAGTCAGGTTCTTAACCTGCTGAGCCAAAACAGGAACACCTGAGAGAAAAGTCTTAAACAAAGCAGTGCATATTTAACCTGCCTGTACCGCACTGGACATTTCTCATGACCCGCCCATTGGCAGTCAGGCTGTCTCAAGGCTTGCCAAAGCCTGATGCTCCCAGGGGCACTAAATCCTCCAATAAGGTGAAGGGTCAGAGTGCCTATGGAAATAATTTTTTTAATATTCCACAATGTATAAAGTGGGTTCCAAGTACTTTTTTAAATTGAACTGAACTTCACATAAGCATAAAATTAACCATCTTAAAGTGAGCAATTCAGCAGCATTTAGTTCACAATATTGTGCAACCACCACCCCTATCTGCTTCCATATTTTCATCATTCCACAAAGAGATCCCATATAGGATCTTCTGCAAAGTCTAAGTAGTCTGAGCCAGGCTGGATCTGGCTAGGCAAGAAAAGTGGAAGCTCTTTGAAGTTGCTGGACATGGATGGGCAAGGAAGAAGACAGGGTGCCAGTAAGCAGCCTGGACCTCTGGTCTGTAGTCTGGGTTGTCCAAAACCCCGCTATTACCTGTGTGGTGGGTTCTCCCTGCTCTCACCCTGCCTGACCAGCCTCGACATCAGAGGCTGCTCCTGAGGAAGAATTGGCAGACTCCTTCCTTCCCCAGGAAAAGTGTGTATGTGTGTTGGGGAATGGGGATTCATAGAGAAGGAGAGGCCTAGGTAAACATTTTTGCACAAAATTCTGTTCAGAAAGAGTTTCTAACCCAATTAGGAGGGGCAGGCCCATAGAGATGGCTTCCTGGGGGAAATGCTGTCTGAGAAGAGACCCAAAGACAAGTACCAAGGAGGCTGAGTGATGAGGATAACACACAAGCCCTAGAAGTGGCAGAGAGCAGTTCCTGGACCAGCTGCATCAGCACCATCTAGACACTTGCTAGAAATGCAAATCCACAGGCCTTGCCCCAGACCTGCTGAATGAGAAACTCTGGGGATAACACCCAGCAATCTCAGTCTTTTGACACACCCTCAAGGGGATGTGGCACAAGCTCTAGTTTGGTAACTGTTGTTTAGAGGAATTACAAATAGTCCACAGTCACATTCAAAGCCCTTCAAAGCTTCCCTGAACATAACTCTACCCAGAACACCCTTCTTGTTTTCCAGTTTATCCTTCAAGGTATAGTTTTTATTCTGCTTTTTGATTTTATCCAGTGTGCATTATATGCCAGGTACTGTTTTAAGCACTTTCTATGTATTAACCCATTAACTCTCATACCCCTGTGAGACAAGTGCTGTCATTATTCCCATTTGCCAGATAAGAAAATCAAGGCTCAGAGAGGTAGGGTATCTTGCCCAGGGGCACATAGCTTGTGAATGGCAGAGCCGGGGTTTAAACCCAAATGACTATAACATCTCCATCAACACACTACATTGCTATGAAGCTTATTCTGGGTTGTTCCAACTACCTCCAGGCACCATACACACCCTAGCATTTATTACACGGTGCTGAAATTTTGTACCCATCTGCGAGCCCTGAAGGTGGGAGGTGTGAATGCCCATCTCTGCATCTACCTGACATACGCAAGTATGCCAAAACATTGAAAAACGTGAACGAAGGTCGTTCACTTGTGAAAAACCCTGCTGGACACCTGCTGACAAATGTATGGGGTTAACTTTAGGCTCTCTGTCATTTTGCTGAAGAAACCTCAGTCTCAGAGACTATGGAAGAAAGAGAAGAACCACTTCTGGGAAGTGGTTCTCTGTGCCATTTCCGGCCCTAGAAGTGGCAGAGAGCCATTCCTGGACCAGCTACATCAGCACCATTTAGAAAACCTCCCCGGGTCCTTTGTGACACTTATTCCTAATGAATGGAGAGAAGGACTAGGCACTTGAGTTTGAAATCCATGACTCTACAGAACAAGGTGTGGTGACTGATACCACAGCACTGCTAAACCATTTTCAGAAAGTGGGCCAACAGCTTTTCCTTTGAAGGGAGGACAGCCCCTCATCCACAGTTCTGACCTGTGTTCTCAGCCCGGGGAATGAGCTGAGGAACAATGCTGCAAGTATACCCACCCTGAAGCCTTCAGGAATGTCCCGGTTCAAGGGTACAGGAGCATGTTTGGGCTTACCATGGACCCGGGAAGGCCACACTAGAGAGTAACGTGTCTTTAAATACACTTTCCGGGCTACATAGAGTGCCTTTTAATGTTATGGAAGTAAAACACAAAATCATGATCAAGGGTCCTGGAACCACGCCTCCAAGTCCTGATGATATTTAAATGGACTTGCAGACCCTTTATACCCTTCATGTCTTTATCTATTTGTATTGATTTCTCTTTCTCTAGTTCTCAAATGTAAGCTCCATGAGGGGCGGGCATCTTCTGTTTTCACCACTATATCCTGAGTCTGGCACTGGTAGGCACTCAAATGTTTGCTAACAGTCTACCACATGATGCTAAAATGAAAGGCTGCTCAACATGGATGGACCTAGAGATTATCATACCAAGTGAAGTCAGTGAAACACAAACATCATTCGATATCACATACACGTGACATCTTAATAAAGGCTACAAATGAAGTTATCTGCAGAATAGAAACAGACTCACAGACTTTGAAAACAAATTTATGGTTACCAAAGGGGAAGACTGGGAGGTGGCCTGGGGGTTTGGGATTGGCAGATGCACACTTTGGTATATGGAATGATTGGCCAAGGGGGACCTGCCTTGTAGCAGAGAGAACTTCACCCAAAATTCTGTGATAATCTATATGGGAAAAGAATCTGATAGAGAATAGATGTGATGTACATGTATAAATGAATCACTTTGTTGTACAGCAGAAATTATCACAATATTATAAATCAGCTATACTTTAAGAAAACTTTTAAAAATGAAAATAAATAAAATGAACAGCTGCTAAATTTAAAGCCGTATCAGTTAGCTATTGCTGTATCACCTAGTGGCTTAAATCCATAAGCATTTATCATCGCTCACGAGTCCACTGTCAGGCTACATAGTTCCGATGATCCAGGCCAGGCTTGCCTGAGTTCAGCAGGGCCGGCTCATGTGTCTGTGGACAGCTGGTGGGTTGGCTGGTGTTCAGCTGGCCTAGGATGGCCTCACTCACATCTGGTGATTGGCTAGCCACTGAGAGGATTGCAAGGGAGACTAGGTCATGGGTCTCTTATCCATCTGGCCACCCTGGGCATCCTCCTTGCCACTGGTGCGAAGCCTGGGCTCAGATCTGGCACACCATCACGTCTACCACACTGCTTAGGCCAGAGCAAGGCACAGGCCTCCTAGAATTCCCAGAGATGGGCAAACAGATAACACGTTTTGGTGGGAGGAATTGCAATGTCACATACAAGGGGTTTATTGTGGCCATTTTTGCAGCCTACTTTATAGTTATTTTTCTAAATCTATGGCTAAAAATATATATTGTATGTCTTACATGCAGTGTTGGAAGTTCCTTGAGGGACATTTCAAGGAGGTAGACTATCGACTCTGGGAGCTAATATAATATAATATAATATAATTTGTCATTGTGCTGCTGCTGGTCTCCAAGAACATCAGCAGCAGGGATTCAATTATTTGATTCTCCCAGTGGGAGGCAGGAGTACAAATAATTAGAAGTATGATGATCATAACTTTTAAGTTATACTAAAAGGAGGAGGAAGAATATCCATTGTATAAGTGCCATATACAGTGGATATATAAGGACATATACATACACAATAATATACAAAGGACAGGGCCTATGTGTATATTATGCCCAGTCCTAACAAATCTCAAAGAGGTTCTTTTCAATCATTTCCCTGATGTGGAGACAAGCTCAGAAAAGGTAACTAACTTTCCTGAACAGTGGTGGTGGAACACAAGCTCAGGTCTGCCAACTTTAGAGTGAGGGCCTTGTCCATTAGGCCAAGTTCACATCTGAACATTCCAGGAAGAGAACACAAAGGGGGAAGTAATTGGCTTTACATGGCTTGACCCCCCTGGTACTTAAGAACACACCAGCCCTAAAGTGCCATCTTGCATGGGCTAGAAATGTCTTCTGGTCAATGCTGGGTCAGGTTTTAGTAGCCATGGGGGCAGCTGTGTTATTGAGGTTTCTACTGTCTGATGACTTAGGGAAACAGTACAGCTTAATTTTATTAACTTACATTGATTTATATAGCTTGGCTCTTTCCACAAAGGATTTGAGGAAACTTACAATGAAAACAACACAGCTGAATATAGAATCCCAGAAATCAAATGCTGTTAAAAAGATATTCCCGGAGCCATTTTTTCCATGATGTCTTTTACTGTCCTATGTGGACAAAACGAGAAATCATCATCAGAGAATCTCAGCCCTGGAAGAGGCTGCAGTGAGTTTCACACCTGGGAACAGGAAAAAATTACTGGAGAATGTGTTTAAAATGCACATTACCTACCCCCACCCCCAGAGACTGATTCAGGCAGTCCACATGAAACCTTAAAACATGTGTAAGGCAATTCTGCTGTGAATGGCACACAGATTATGCCTTGAAGAACCCTGACAAAATCCAAACCACTAAATGAAAGAAATCACCTTTCCAGCACTCACTTCTGCTCTAAGCATTCATTTCTATTCTGGGCCCCAGAGGTAGGAAGATAAATAAGAGAAGAATCCCTGCCCTTAAGGAGCCAAAGAAACAGTGAATTACATAACCAGTGGTGACACAATATATTCAGTGCCACAAAGTTTAAAGAAAAACCTTTGAATAATATGGGTAAATTTCAGAGTTCCCATCGTGGCGCAGTGGTTAATGAATCTGACTAGGAACCATGAGGTTGCGGGTTCGATCCCTGGCCTTGCTCAGTGGATTAAAGATCCAGCATTGCCGTGACCTGTGGTGTCAGTTGCAGATGCGGCTCGGATCCCGAATTGCTGTGGCTCTGGCGTCGGCCGGTGGCTACAGCTCCGATTGGACCCCTAGCCTGGGAACCTCCATATGCCGCAGGAAGCGGCCCTAGAAAAGACAAAAAGACAAAAAAAAGGGGGGGGGGGTAAATTTCACCTATAAGGTATCTCTGTGGGAAGTTATGGTTAAGAGCATTGGCTCTGCAGATGAACTGTCTACAGGTGATATGAATCCTGGCTTGGAATTTGCTAGCTGTAGGATTTTGGGCAAGGGACTTAACCTCTCTGGGACTTGGCTTTCTCGACTGTAAAATGGTGATAAGGGAAGTACCTACCTTATTAGGTGTGAGGATTCAATGACAGAATACATGGAGAAAGAACACGCTACATCTTACAGTTTTAGTCTGTGTTTTCCCACTCCGGGCGCTACAAAAAACTGTGTTGGTGGTGGTGGTGGAGACAGTGTTGGAGATACTGGTCGTGCTGGCAGAGGTGATGATGGTGAGGGTGGAGGTGTGATGGAGGAAGCAATGGTAGGGGCAGGAGTGGTAATGATGGCGACAGTGTTTAACCTCTCCTCGGCCTACTTGGAAACAAAAACAAAGACTTAGATAAGCTGCAGCCCAAAGGCAAGAAAAGAAAGATCTCAACACCTACTTAAGGAGCAGATTCTTCATTCCCCAATTTCCAAAGAAAGATAAGACAGATGTGGAGTGAGTAGTAAGAGAGATAATGAGTTCTATTTTGGCTAATAAGTACGAGAATTTCCAGCTGTAAAAGTGGTTCTGTATCTTTGAAGAAAGATGAAGGCAGGAAATGTAGATTTGAGAATCTGTCACACACAGAGAGAAGGTACTAGAAAGAGAATATGCGTGGGAAACCTGTAGAGGAAAAAGAAGAGAAGATATATTGGCAAAGTTAGAAGTTAGGGCAATGGTTGGACACCTCCCTCTAAAGCAAGTTATTCTTTTAGTAGTTGAATCAGTTACAAATTCAACCAATTTCTAGATTGTCTGAAAAAAAGATGTCAGAGGAAATATTACCTAATGCTGTGCCAAAATCATGTATTTTTTTCAACACGATCTTTCTATCTAATAATCTTACTAGAAGATGAAATAATGTCAGTTCAACATGAATGATTCTCAGCAAACCTAGGCTAGGCCCAGTGATGCTTGTTTTCTTCTCTGTGGGACCACAACTACCACTTAAAAAATCCCTCTATAATTTTTCCAGGCATCTTTTTCAAGGTTTTATTTGCAATTTCAAGATTCTATCATTTTCCTTTTTTAAAAAATTAGAACATTTGCCCTCTACAGACATCTAGCAGCTCCTCTACCTTTCATTATGTGTCAAAGATCACGTGCTACATTTTTACAGTTTCAGTTGAAATTGTTTCCTCTGATGTATAACTCCTGTCGACCTGTGACCTCTGAATTCATCCAATGATGTGCCACATTCTCTTAAGACAGCCTCACCCATCTTCAAGTGTTGATTCCTCCTCACCTGCGTGTGTTCTTACCTGTCTAGTTTGAATATGTTTCTTTTCCAGAGGCCATGAAAGCATGGTGTTCTGTGTCAGAATTTTGAATTTACTGGACACCCAATTCACGGGCTGTTCATGAGAGACCATGTCTTTATACCTACAGCTTTCCTTTCACATGTATCGGCTCCACCTCTACATCTACCCTATGGGGTCAGACACGAATTGCCCAGCTCACATACTTCCACTCCACACCTCTTCACACCCCTTGATGCACCTGCCCCCAATCTGCTCTGGTCACTAAAGAGACTAATTGGGATTCTCATGACTAACCAGAGAAGGAAAAGCCCTTGGCCAGAAACTATGTTAAAACTTACTTTATATTCCTAAAATCTATATTTTAGGCCACCCTAAAGAATCTGGAAGGACCCCAGAATTCATTCATTTTACCATTATTTACTGACCTCCTGTTAGGCACTAGTCACTATGACAGCACTGGATTTACAATGGTGATCAAAATGATCCATAATCATGATGCTTACTTTTAGTCTGCCAAGGAAAAGAGAAAGTAATCCAACTGTCCCACAATTAAGTGTAAAATTCACACTCCTACTACTATGAGGAAGGGTGGGGTAAGTGATTCTTCAAGAGTATAAAACAGGAATATTCTGACCTTATCCTGGCTATCAGGAAAGGCTTCCTTGAAGAAAGGACCACAGAGTTGAGATGCAAAAGCTGTAGAGGAATTGATCAGGTCAGGGTTTCTTATCCCTAAAATCACATTAGAATTACCTACAGTGTTCTTAAAATGCTGATTACCAGGCTTTTCTCCAGACCAATGAAATTCAAATCTTTGGTGGTAAGCCCAAGCACCTGTTTTTTTAGGACCCCTCACCCTGCACCCCCAGACAACTGTAATGTGCAGCCAAGATTGGGAGCCAATGAATGAGGAGCAACAGATGGGGGACGGGAGGGAGGTGATGGAAAGAGCATGTGCAAAGCGCAGTGAAGGAGACAGACATGGCTGTTGGTGGAATCTAAAGGAAGCAGGTATGGCTCAAGCATGGAGAGCAAGAGGGAGCTTCTTGTGGATGAGGCAGGAAAGGAGACCAGGCCTGAAGTGGACCATGCAGGCTATGTTAAGAATTTGGGGTTTTTTTGTTTTAACATCAATGAAAATCGAGTGGTTTTCTTGCTGGCTGGGTGGTGTTTTGTTGTTGTTTGTTTGTTTGTTGAATTATTTTGGCCATAATCAGCTTTGTACCCTCTAACAATCATTCTCTTCCTGATCTAGTCCCTGCGCAGGAGGGACTAGAGATGGAAGGAGAAGAGGGCACCCACCTGACCTACAGGCTGAGAATTAAAGGACAAGCAGAGACCACTGTCCCCAGGGCAGTGGAAGAGGGCAGAGAGAGGTCTGTCCATGAGAGAGGCAAGCCTCACCAAGCAGGCAGAGCATTTTGGCAGCCGCAGAGAGCCCTAATCAACAAGTTTGGCTGAAACCCCTCTTTTCAGGAGTACCAGACACAGTGGCTTCAACAGCCCTGCTTGGCACAGGGCTGGGTGACACTGCCGTGATCTAGGCAGCCCGCTGGAAGCCATATGCCCTGCTTAATTCCTCTACTAACCTACTGCTTGCAGCCACGCAGACATATGCAGACTTAATATGGTTACAACTCTGAAGGAAGTTGGGTGGAGGGATGTTCCCACCCAGTATGGAGATGGAGAGGAAAATTGTCAGAAGTGATTCTTGGCTGAGATTGGCAACATACACTGTCACTTGAACCTATCAATAGACTGGGCTGATGATGTTTTTCACTTAACACCTAGCGACGAGGCTGTCAGAAACTGGCAGGAGATCCCTGCATGCCCTGCCAAGAGACAAGAACATGAAAATCTGTCGAAATTCATGCTTGCTAATAAATATACCCCTGGAATTCTTTTTTAAGGAAACCAGGGTTTCAAATGTCTGGGCAACATTTGCCAGGGATTCAAAAAGCTTGATAAAGCTAGGGGAGGTTCTCTCTAGTCAGTTTTCATGTGACTTTGGCTTGCTGGCAGAGGAAAAGGGCAAATCAGAGGCTTAGAGAAGGAGGGGCCCCAAACAAACTAATAGCTGCAAATTCTAGCGTGGGGGTCTGCAATTTATGGGCAAAGTGAACAGACATGTGGCATTGCCCCTAGGCACACCCTCTAGGCCACTGGCACCAAATTCCCAGTGCTGCCTACATCAGGAGAGGGCATGGGAGCTCCACAGAGGGTTCAAAGGGAAAGTGCAATAACCAGAAGCTGATGCTGTTGGCTGCTGTGCCAGGTTGGTGCTGGTCAATAAATAGCCCCAGCAGGATCATGCAGCCCTATCCTGCCCCCACCACCTCCCCACTCCCCGGCCAGCTAGGTGAGATCACTTGTTTTGTGTTGGCCAATGGAAATCATGCACATCGCACTTTAGCATGGAAGCTTTAAGAGCCAAAGTACAGTTTGCACTTTTTACTTTCCTCCTGCCCCAGTAACTGGTAGCAGTGGCTATTCATTAGCTGGGTCCCAGAGCGGCACCCCTGCTGACCTGCACTAGACATGGAGTTTGACAGAAAATAAAATGAGTTGTTATAAATCACTGAGATATGAGGCTGGCTATAGCATAACTCAGCCTACGTGCTGTCTGTCAGAGCCATTTTGAACTCCTCCTCTCTTCATGCTCCTCTCCGTAACGGAAATGGTTTATGGCAGACTGGTTATAGTCCAACATTTCTGTGCTCTGATCTACCAGAGGTGATTTGGGGTGAGGTTCTTAAACTCCCTAAACCTCAGTTCTTCATTCCTAAATTATGAATAGTAATACTACCCATGTTGTAAGGTTTTCAACAACTAAATAATGTCTACAAATGATTAACTTGTTTTTTAATGGCTGCACCTATGGCATATGGAAGTTGCTGGGCCAGGGATTGAAGACAAGCCCCAACTGCAACCTACAAAGCACTTGCAGCAATGCCAGATCCTTTAACCCACTGGGCTGTGCTGGGGATCAAACCTGTGCCTCCACAGCAACCTAAGCCCCTGAAGTCAGATTCTTAACCCACTGCACCACAGCAAGAACTCTGAAATGATTAACTTTTATTGCATGTGGTGCAGGAAACAGTCAATACAGTAGGCTTTAAACTGCCATTCTTAGAAAGGTCTGCTTGCAAGTTTGGCCCCTGGCTAGTATCTGGGAACTTAGATTTTAGGAAAGTTCCCACATTCCAAAACTGATAAAGGTGCCTACTATACCTAAACTCTGTACAAACAATATGGTTTATGTTGAAGGAATGCCTTTTTTCTGGGAATCTGGAATTTTGGTACATGCCAGGTAGAAGGAGCCTATGTAACCAGCCCCAAATAAACCCCATGGGCACTGGGTCTCTAGCACTATTCCACGGTAGACAACACTTCACAATTTTGTTACAACTCATCGTTGGGGAATTAAGTGCATCCTGTGTGACTCCATTAAGAGAGGAATCTTGGAAACTTGTGCCAGTTTTCCTCCAGACTTTGCCTCGTGTGCTTTTTCCCTTTGCTGATTTTGCTTTGCATCCTTTCACTGTTAGGTCTTAGCCATGAGTCCAACTATATCCTGAGTCCTGAGTCCTCCATGTGAATCACCAAACCTGGGACTCTCTTAGGGACTTAAAGGTATGGTTTTCTCTAAATATAAAAAGACAAGTTAACAATAAATGTGAGTAACTATTATTATTAAAAATAAAACGAAGGGGGAGTTCCCCTCATGGCGCAGCGGAAACAAATTCGACTAGGAACCATGAGGTTTCGGGCTCGTTCCCTGGCCTCGCTCAGTGGGTTAAGGATCTGGTGTTGCTGTGAGCTGTGGTGTAGGTCAAAGATGCAGCTCGGATCCGGCATTGTTGTGGCTGTGGTGTAGGCTGGTAGCAACAGCTCCGATTAGACCCCTAGCCTGGGAATCTCCATATGCCGAAGATGCAGCCCTAAAAAGACAAAAGATAAAAAATAAAAAAATAAAAATAAAACAAAGGGAAATACAAAGAAAGAAATGAAAATATTTTATTATTAGATAACCACATAACAAAAACACTGGGTCAATGGCTTTTGTCTCAAAGGTAATTATTCAAATACAAACTATAAAGAATGGTGACTCATCTGGCCTAAAATCCCAAAAGTACCCTCCCTGTGGGGCCAGCATTGGCCATAGGCACCGAGTCTGTCCCTGACTGAGGTATGCACAGAAGGAGCTGACCCTACAGCAACTCAATGAAAACAATCACAATGCTAGAAGCAGCAGAAGCCAGCATCTAGTGAACACCGTTCACCTTTGATACACATCATCGCATTTAATCCTCACAAAAACACTCTGGTGTCAGCACAATCACTGTCCCCAATTACAGGTGAGGAAACAAACACAGAGAAGATTAGCATCACAGTTGAGGTGCCGTCTTGGGACACCCCCCCCACTTTGATTAGTTCCCATATCAAAGCTGTACGAGTTTCTTGGAGTTCCTGTCACGGCTCAAGGTTAATGAACCTGGCTAATATCCATGGGGATGCAGGTTCGATCCCTGGCCTCACTCAGTGGTTTAAGGATCTGGCGCTGCCATGAGCTGTGGTGTAGGTTGTAGACCTGGCTCAGATCTGGCTTTGCCGTGGCTAAACTGTCCTCACAATTAATCAAAACAATAACAAAAAAATTTTCATTTACCACGTGGGCAATTTTTTAGTTTTCTGATACACAGTACAGGCAAGGGAGTAAAGAAACTGGTACCGTCCATCCACTCTTGGGGACAATGCAAACTGAAGCAACCTGTCTGGACAGCAATGAAGCAAGAATTATCACAATTAAAAATATATATGCCCTATGACCCAGCAATCTCATAGCTAGGAATCTGCCCTAGAACTAAACTCACAAAACCATACCTGGCTATGTAAAGATATTCATTACATCGCTGCTTTTAAATACAGAAAACTGGGGACAACCTGAGGTCTGGGAGTAGCGCACTGG
Organism: Sus scrofa; assembly: GCF_054392235.1. Taxonomy (NCBI): domain Eukaryota; kingdom Metazoa; phylum Chordata; class Mammalia; order Artiodactyla; family Suidae; genus Sus; species Sus scrofa. Next base: position 6,947,056 of record NC_139388.1, read on the forward strand.
TTAAGTTATGGATACTGTACACTAGGCAGATGTAAGCAAGAATGAGGTAGCCGTCCACTGCAAGGAGAGCCTGCTAAGGTGTCATAATAAGAGAAAGAAGCCAGCGCCTAAGAGTATGCACAGTACAAGCCTTTTGTGAGTAAGAATCTGGGGGCTTCATATATGAGGATGACCCTCAGAATGTGCTATGAACACTCTGGATCTGCACTCTTGGTCCTACTGCGACCAAGGGACTGCCCTATCAGAAGGCCATCAGGGTTAGAGTTGGCGTCTGGAGAGATGGGAGATTTATTTTGTTTTCTTTGTGAAAGTCAAACTCCGCCCAGATTCATCACAAACGGGAAAGACGTAATATATTAAGATCCTGAACTTGGAGCCAGGTTTCCCAGGTTCAAATTCTGATTCTAGTGCTGCTTACTAGCTGTGTGACTTTGGGCAAGTCACTTCACCTCTCTGATCCTTAGTTTCCCAGAAACAGCAGTAATGTTGGTACTTGATAGAGTCATTAGGAAAAATAAATGTAAACTGAGGAGGGCTTCAGACAGTGCTTGGCAGATGGCCACTTCCTCTGGAAATGCTGTTAAGCAAGTAAAGTGGACTCAGACATCAAGTGCCCCATCTCCTATACCTCAGTGTGACTCCCTCGCCCAAGGAGAAAAGAAAAAAAGAAAAGAAAGGTGCTTTTTATGTATTCAGTGGGCCACTCTACAGGATAAGTCATTTTAAATAGGATAATTAGACCTCCAATTGGTTTTCATTTTATTTCATTTTCTTGCCTGCAGTTGACAAGCAGAGATTGTGTTACTTCCACAGCCGCCAACAGCAAAGCTGCCTACTTCTATAGCACACTCGTCAAAGAGAGGAGCCTGCTGGTGCAAACTGCTTTGATGGGAGGAAGCATCTAAAATGCATTTTAATTTCAATTTATGTGAAGCTTTTGTATCAAATTACGGATCTGGGGCACAACGCGGCTCGGTGAAGAATCCCATTTTCCATCAGTTTGGATGTGTTCATTGTGCCATCAAGGGGTAAAATAATTAAGGCTGAAATCCTATCTCCACTGGAGACTGTCTACTGGTGTCCCACTTCCTGTGTTGATCAAGTCAGAGGAAAGACCAATGATTCGTAGTCAAGGACCAGCTTTGCCGCCCTGAAAGTACCAGACCAGCCAAAAATCCCCAATCAAGTCAATGAGTCCAAGAGCTTCTGGCTCAAATGTGATCATGCCAGTGCTCTGATGCCAATGTAAGACCACCAAGCAACTAGGGCAAGCCATGGTTGCTTGAACAAACCAAAACAGAAGCTGGAAAAATTCAGTAAAGCAGCTATTACAAAACCTCTCAGTAAATGGTTATTAGACAGCTAAATTCACCTAGCTGCGTTAATGCAAGTCAAACTCAGTCTGCATTTGGAGGCCAAAGCAATCAGGCTAGAAAAGCCACAGCTATACTCACATATTTTTTTCACTCCTCTGGTCTGGCATATCAAGGTGGTTTCCCTGGGGTGTATAAGTTCTGCTCTGAGCAAGGGTCCACTTTACTAGGACTGTGCATCCATCCCAAGCTCTGTGAACATTGGCTGCTTAAAGGTCTCAGGTGCCTCCCTTCTCAGAGAATGGCTCTGCTGACAGGAGTCATGTCATCTAGGATGATACATGCTGTCCCCAAGCCCCACCACCACCACCAGTCCAGGAGCTACCAATGACTGCCTAAAAACAGAATCAAAGGGCATCTTCCCTGACATAAAGAGAGTAACTCTGCAGTGTGACCTGGCTCAGATCTGGCTTTGCCGTGGCTATGGTGTAGGCCAGCGGTACAGCTCTGATTCGACCCCTAGCCTGGGAATCTCCATGTGCTGTGGGTGCATCCGTAAAAAGACCAAAAAAAAAAAAAATCCGTTCACGTTTCCTGGGGCTGCCATGACAAACTGCCACAAACCAGAGGGCTTAAAATAATAGAAATTTATTCTCTCACAGTTCTGGAAGCCAGAAGTCTAAAATCAAAGTGTTAGTGGGACCCTGCTCCCTCTGAAGGATCCTTCCTTTTCTCTTCCAGCTTCTGGTGACTCCAGGTGTTCCCTGACCTGTGGCTGCTTCACTTCCACCTCTGCCTCTGTCTTCATGTGGCCTCCTCTTCCATGTCTGTCTCTCCTCTATGGGTCTCTTTATAAGGGCATTTGTGTGACTGGATGTAGGGCTCACCCAGATATTCCAGACTGATCTCAAGATCCTTAACTTAATTACATCAGCAAAGACTCTTTTTCCAATAAGGTCACATCCATAGCTTCTGAGGATGAGGACATGGACTTATCTCTCCAGGCCCATAATTCAGCCCACCCACACCAACAGTTCCATGCCATACAGGCCAGTCACTATCCTTTTGGCACATCATAGGATTGCTGTGAGGACCAAGTGAGGCAGTATATGAAAAATGTTCAGCATGGAGTTTGGTAAATAATGGCCCAATAAACATGTTACTGTTACTGCCCATCATCACGAAACTATTGAGAGGAGGCACTAGGATTTAAATCAGCACACATAACTGTCTTACTTCACTCTGAGAACAGTCAAAGAAGAGAGCTTGGAGGAATCTTTGTAGACCCAGTGATCACCCACCCATCAACCTACATCACTCTGACTAGGATGCTTTGACACATTCTCCTGGCCCAGAGCTTGGGATGGGGCCGAACTTTCCCAAGCCCCTTCCGGAGGCCCTCAAAAAAAATTTATTTTGGAGAATCTCCGTTCCTCTGTCTCACCATCTCAAAAACCCTGACAGTAATTACAGCTGCCACACTAGAGTGCTTTGAGGGTTATTGAGTTAATGACTATAAAGTCGTGGAGCTCTTCAGAGGAAAGAAACCATAAAAACCAGATAAATAAAACAGTCAATCAGCATGTGTTTATTGTGTCCACGGGATGCATAGCACTATACTTGGAAAGAAAGATTTAAGAGGAGAAGAGCAAAGAAAAAGACAAAGGAAAGTTAGTTCCATCAAAGTCCTTCCAGGCCAGAGTACAAAACCAGCTATAAACTAAAGAGCTAGAACTCTAAAGCTAGAACTTTAAAAAATGAAGGAGGCATTCCACAGAAACATAAATAAAACTAGCCAATAAGCAATGAAAAGAGGCTTAAAGGTCTCAGGTGCCTCCCTTCTCAGAGAATGGCTCTGCTGACAGGAGTCATGTCATCTAGGATGATACATGCTGTCCCCAAGCCCCACCACCGCCACCAGTCCAGGAGCTACCAATGACTGCCTAAAAACAGAATCAAAAGGCATCTTCCCTGACACAAAGAGAGTAACTCTGCAGTGTGACTTCTGTGCAGAGCACCACCCTCCATGAATCAGGCCAAGGCCAGATTTTAACTGAGGCCACAGTCTTGCTTGTAATTCCCTTTCATCTTGTCTTCCTCACTCTCCTACAGGGTCTCCTCAATCAATCCCTGTCTCAGGCTATGCTTCTGGGGAACCCAACTGTATTAGTTTCCCATTACTGCTGTAACAAATTACCACCCATTTAGCAGCTCAAACAATGCAAAGGTATTGTTACAGTCCTTGAGGCCTCACTGGGCTAAATCAAGATGCTGGCATGGCTATATTCCTTCTGGAGACTTTAAGGGACAACCCATTCCTTGTCTTTTTTAATACCTAAAAGTCACCTGCATTTCTTGGCTCATGGCCCTGTATCACTAAAACCTTTTTTTCTGCTGTCATATCACCTTCTCTGACTCTGACCCATTCCACATCCCTCTTAAAATGATGGTCTGTAAATATATTGGGCCCACCTAGACTAATTTCTCCATGCCAAGATCCTTCACTTAATCACATCTTCAAAGCCTTCTTTACCATGTTCTAGGAATTAGTTTTTAGTAACTTAAAATTAGGAATTAGATATGGACATATTTGGGGCCATCATTCTGCCTCCCACACTGACATAAGTGAGTTCATATGAGGAGCAAACCTAAGAACAAGACTCAAAAGGAAGAGATTCTGAAGCCGAATCACGAACTGGCTGCCTGGCAATGAGAAGTACAGCACTGCTGGGAGATGGAGGATGACCCATCCCTGGCATGTTGGCACATTCCTGGCACATTACTAAGACTTTCACCTGTGGATAACTAGGACAGGCCACAGGTGGAAGGGGATGCACTTAGCTTATCTAACATCTCCAGTGTTGGGGAAGAATGAGAGAATAATTATTAGGACTGTAAAACTGAATGGCTGTTGCTGAATACCATGAATACATTGAAAAGGAAAAATGACAGCCTCAGGGCAGTCACTCAACAATTTGGAGCAAATTGTGTTGTATCAGAAAGCCTCCCTGGCAGTATTTAAAGAAAACTTGATATGCTTCGGCATGAAAACAGAGCTGAAGAACAGACACAGGACTTAACTGTAAGAGTGGCAGGGCTTCAGAGAAGGCTGAATTTCAGGTTAGGCACATGTTCTATACCAAAGTCAAGGCCTTGATGGGAAGGAGCAGGTCTCTGAGACATGGGGTGGGGATATCTGGGGAGATGCACTTGAATATCTTCAACTCTAAGAGCCCACGAAGCCTCTGGGCCTGCTGAAGTGTCCTCCTTTCTCTTGCTGGAAGACAGGCCCCCTGCTTTTCTTGAAGAACAGCAATGCCTCAAGTGAGGTAGGTGCCTATCCCACAATGTTTCCACCTCCACTGCTGGCTATCAGACCAACACTACCTGTCGACTCTTAGTCTAACCTAACGAGAAAGTGCTGGGCCTGGTGGGGATAGAGGGATACAGGCCATAGGAGCCAGAGGACCCTGGCTAAGATGGCTGGGCAAGAACCAGGAGAGCATGACTGGAAGTGAGACCCTAGGATGCTTGGTTGATGGAGCAGAATATAAAGCTTTGAGGATAAAAGAGAGTTTGTTTCGTTGGGAGCTCTCCTATGACATAGGACTTAACTCCTGGCACAGCTCTGAGACACAAGTATCATCAGGGACAGCTCTTGGGAACTTGGACTTAAGCACCTCAGGAAGGTATGCAAAAGAGAAGGGGGCTGTGGGTAACAATTTAATTGACTCCAACTGTTAAAAGTGCTGTTGAGGTTTGGAAATCATTGCTAAGGTACCTGTAAAAGAAGCCTGAGCTAATATTCTAGGAAGCCCCAACTCTTTATGAAATCTAAGGGAAAGGAAATTCTACTCGCTGGAGAATTATACAGCTGCCTCCTTTAACCAGGGGTAACCAATGGGACCCCATGTGAGAAAAAGACCTTATAAAGGTCTGTTTGCAAAGTTGACCCTTGGCTAACATCTGGAAATGTGGATTTGAGAAGGGTTCCCGTCATTCTCAGACTGCAAAGAGGGCTATGTCTAAATGATTAAAATAATATGATGTTTTAATGATGAACACCTGCTTTCCTCCTGGGAGTCCAGAATTTGGTCATGTGACAGAGAGAAGGTACCTATGTGATATCCCCCAACAAAACCCCTAGACCCTGAGTCTCTAATGAGCTTCCCTGGTGGACACCTCATGTGTGGGCATAAGTCATTGCTGGGGGAATTAAGCACATCCTGTGTGACTCCACTGAGAGAGGGCTCTTGGAAGCTTATACCTGGTTTCCTTTGGTCTTTGCCCCAAGCACTTTTCCCCTGTGCTGATTTTGCTGTGTACCCTTTTGCTATAACAAATCACAGCCATCAATACAACTCTACGCAGAGTCTATGAATCTTCATCTCAAATCACCAAACCCAGGAGTGTTTTCAGGACCTCCAACGTACACCATGACAAAGAGACACACATAATTGTCTTCATACACATCTATCTGGGCCCTCCTAAGGGTGAGAAGCTTAGTGGATCATAAAGAAAATGCCCTCTTACCTAAGAGTTGTTCCTTTCCCCTCTATCCTGGAGGATTTTGCTTTCCTTTAAACCCATTGTTGATGTGCTACATCTTATTTAATGTATAAGGAATTTGGTTTCATATTTGGAGGTATATCTCTTCACTTTACAAAACAGAATTTTCCAGAACTTCTTCTTGGGACTCCTTTCCCATTCTCAAAGTACAGAAACAATCTTTTTATCTCACTGCCCCCAAAGATCTCCAAAATCCAAAACCTGAAATTTTAATGTTCTTTCCACCCAACAAAACTTTCTAAACCACATTTTGCACAAATAAATGGGACTCAAAGCCTACTGGACAGAGTTCATGTTCTGGAAGTAGGGGAATACGGAAGAAGATTAGAATGATGCTTTGGGAGCCCAGAAGGCACCAAGCCATCCTGAGCCTCTCAGCTGATGTCGTCTTTATTTTTCATTTTTTTGGTGGGGGGTACCCTAAGCATGCAGAAGTTCCCAGGCCATGGATCGAATCTGACCTACAGCAGTGACAACACCAAATCCTTAACTGCTAGGCCAACAGAGAACTCCCTCAGTTGATCCTAAAGAAAGAAAAACAATTATCATAGCTGACTAGATCTTAAAGGAAGACTATGAATTATGATGAAAAACTTGGGGGACCATTTTAGCAGAAAGAAGAGTTAAGAAATGACTTTGGTCATTCCAGGAACATATAAGGAGCTCAGTACCTGGAGTAAAGGGGTGGGAAGATGAACTGGTCCAGGTACACAAAGGAAAGGGAAAAGTTACTCTAGCAAGGAGGGCATGTATGAAAGTGAGCTGTGTGTGCATAGCGGAAGCCCACAGATCATCTCACCCATGGCTCCTCATGTTGCTATAAGTTAATAACTCTGATTGTAACATTATTTTCTCTCCTCTATTCTGGGTGCCCCTCTTAACCAACTCCTCTTCCAGATTCCTCTCCCACCCTCATTTCTTGACCAAATACCTCAGTCCTCAGACCTCCTGTTCTCTGGTCCAGCCTCATTAGGCACAAGATGGTAGTGCCACAGTTTGATGCCTGGTTGACCTATATTCTGTTCTAGCCTTGGGACTCTTACCCACCAGAGGGTCAGGAAGAATTGGATGGTTGTCCTAATCAGGGTCATGCCTGGGAAGAGATGTCATGCTAAAGCGCGACAGCATACAAAAGTGTGGAAGCTGAGGCAAACTCACAGGGAATGACTCCCCCAGGGCTAGCAACGGTGGGAAGTGGATACCACCCCCAAGACTGAAGGGACAAATGGAGGAAGTATTATCAAAAGTCGACAAAATCAGTAGCTTTGGGAGAGGGCCACCTGATAGGAGCTGTGGCCCACCACAGAGAAACACAACCACTACCGACCTGTGTCCCACCATGAAGTGAATCACAAATTCAAATGTGTTTGACTCCATTTGATACTTCCTTCCCTCCAAGCTCCTTCTAGTGCCTCCCCTTGACCAAATCCAATGAGAAACCAGAGGGCAAGAAAAACTCACTGATGGACATAGAGGAGCAAATGGAAGATGCACAGCTTAATGGCTGAGTACATATCAAGACATACACAGAGAAATGAATCAAGGTACATTCCAGAAGTTTTATTTAAGTGAAACAGACAAAAGATTTCAATATATAAAGAAAATTTGAAAAACTTGTTTGGAAATTCAATTCTGTGCTTCAATAGCACACACTTTGTAGGCAGCTAGCTATTAATATATTCAGGTGTCTGGAGCGTCCCACCCTTCTAACAGGCTGATAAAAGATGCCACTTTAGCGAGTTTGCATTGTGGCTCAGTGGTAACACACCGGACTAGTATCCCTGAGGATATGGGTTTGATCTCTGGCTTGCTCAGTGCTTTAAGGATCTGGCATTGCTGTGAGCTGTGCTATAGGTCACAGAGACACCTCAGATCCCGTGTTGATGTGATGGTGGTGCAGGCTGGCAGCTATAGCTCCAATTTGACCCCTAGCCTGGAATTAAAAAAAAAAAATGCCACTTTAAAACAAGATGGGATTCCTTTGTTGTGCAGAAACTTTGAAGTTTGATTAGATCCAATTTGTTTATTTTTCTTTTTATTGTCAATACTCTGATAGGTGGATCTGAGAAGATGTTGCTGTTGTTTATGTCAGAAAGTGTTTGGCCTATGTTTTCCTCTAAGAGTTTTATAGTGTCTGATTTTATATCTAGGTCTTTAATCCATTTGGAGTTTCTTTTTGTGTATGGTGTTAGGGAGTGTTCTGCTTTCATTCATTTCCATGTAGCTGTCCAGTTTTCCCAGCATCACTTATTGAAGGGGCTGTCCTTTCTCCATTGTATATTCTTGCCTTCTTTGTCACAGATGAGTTGGCTGTAGGTGCGTGGGTTTAATTCTGGGCTTTCTATCCTGTTCCACTGATCTATATGTCTGTCTTTGTGTCAGTACCATGCAGTTTTGATGACTGTTGCTTTGTGGTATAGTCTGAAGTCCGGGAGCCTGATTCCTCCAGCTCCATTTTTCTTTTTCAGGATGTATTTGGCTATTCTGGGTCTTTTGTACTTCCAAACAAACTTTAAAATATTTTGTTCAAATTCTGTGAAAAATATCCTTGGTAATTTGATAGGGATTGCATTGAATCTATAGATTGCCTTAGGTAGTATAGTCATTTTGATAATATTAACTCTTCCAATCCACAAGCATGGTATATCTTTCCATCTATTTGTGTCATCTTTGATTTCTTTCATCAGTGGCTTGCAGTTTTCAGAGTATAGGTCTTTTGTTTCTTTAGGTAGGTTTACTCCTAGGTATTTTATTCTTTTGGATGCGATGGTAAATGGGATTGCTTCCCTAACTTCCTTTTCTGCTTTTTCATTGTTAGTATATAGAAACGCTGTCAATTTCTGTGTATTGATTTTGCATCCTGCGATTTTGCCAAATTCATGGATAAGCTCTAACAGTTTTCTGGTAGAGTCTTTAGGATTCTCTAGGTATAGTATCATGTCATTTGCAAATACGGATAATTTTATCTCTTCCTTTCCAATTTGGATTCTTTTCTTTCTTTTACTTCTCTGATTGCTGTGGCTAGGACTTCCAGAACTATGTTGAAGAGTAGTGGTGAGAGCGGACATCCTTGTCTTGTTCCTGATCTCAGCGGGAATTCTTTCAGCTTTTCACCATTAAGAATGATGTTCGTTGTGGGTATGTCATATATAAAGTTTCTGCACAGCAAAGGAAACCCTAAACAAAATGAAAAGACAACCCACAGAATGTGAGAAAATCTTTGCAAATGAATCAACTGACAAGGGATTAATCTCCAAAATTTATAAACACCTTCTGTAGCTCCATACCAAAAAAACAAACAAGCCTATAAAAAATGGGCAGAAGATCTAAACAGACAATTCTCCAAAGAAGACATACAGATGGCCAGGAAACACATGAAAAGATGTTCAACATCACTCATTATTAGAGAGATGCAAATCAAAACCACGATGAGGTACCACCTTACACCAGCCAGAATGGCCATCATCCAAAAGTCTACAAACAATAAGTGCTGGAGAGGGTGTGGAGAAAAAGGAACCCTAGTACACTGTTGGTGGGATCGTCAATTGGTGCAACCACTGTGGAAAGCAGTATGGAGATTCCTCAGAAAACTAAACATAGAACTACTATTTGATCCAGCAATCCCACTCCTGGGCATCTATCCAGAGAAAACCATGACTCGCAAAGACACATGTACTCCAATGTTCATTGCAGCACTATTTACAATAGCCAAGACATGGAAACAAACTAAATGTCCACCAACAGAGGAGTGGATAAAGATGAAGTGGTACATAGACACAATGGAATATTACTAAGCCATTAAAAAGAACAAAATACCAGCATTTTTTGCAACATGGATGGACCTAGAAACTATCATGCTAAGTGAAGTCAGCCATACAATGAGACACCAACATCAAATGCTTTCACTGACATGTGGAATCTGAAAAAAGGACAGACGGAACTTCTTTGCAGAACAGATGCTGACTCACAGACACTGAAAAACTTATGGTCTCCGGAGGAGACATTTTGGGAATGGGGGGATGTGCCTGGGCTGTGGGATGGAAATCCTGTGAAATCAGATTGTTATGATCATTATACAACTACAAATGTGATAAATTCATTTGAGTAATAAAAAAAAAAAGATGGGAGTAACTGGGCCTATAGCTAGGCTCTTCAGTGCCTCTTTGAGGTAGCAGCTACAACAGAGATTTTACTGCCAGTCTCCCCCCACACTGATGCTGGCACTTTTTAACAATCATGAGTCTCAAAGGACCAATTTCAAAATTTTTCTGCAGTTACCAGGTCTCAATCATAACCCAGCAGAGACTCTGCTCTCATCTTACTACTGTCACCCTGGGGTCTTGTTTCAAAGGCTATCTGTGGTCAATTTCACGTTCTACAGCCAATGAGTACTAATCCTAATGAACACCATTTATTCCAGGTTCTCCCTGACAAGTGGTAGGAAAGTCCTACATGAAATGAAGACTCAGATATTTGGGCAACTTTCCACTCAGATATGCTGCTTGAGAGTTTCACTACAATCAAAACCCCAGTACCCAAGGGGCAAAGGACTTAGAACTGGTTAGAGAATGAAGGGATGACAGAAAAGAGGGAGAGTATGGGAGGATAACTGTCCCTGCTCCTCCAGATGGCAGTGATGTCGGCCTGCACAGGTGAGCAGAAAAGGGCCCACAGAGATTGAATTCACTTTCTGTTTAATGGTACAACAGTTTAACAGACAAGAGGTGGCTTTGTAGCTTTGCCATTAGGTAAAATACCTGTGGTAAGATTTTGTCTTTCAATTAACAATCCTCTGAACAAGCAAACTACATTTCTTGACACCATCCTCCTTAAGAACTTCAGGAGAGACAGGGTATCATAGCATAAGGGCTCAGGTTCTAGAATCAGTCCACCTGTGTTTAAATCCCAAATTTACCACTTGGTAATTAAGAGACCTTAGGAAAACCACTGAACTTCTCTGGGCCTCAGTTTTCTTGCCTCTGATTTCTTATCTGTTAAGAGGTAATTACAGCCCTTCCTCACTGAGTTGGTGAAAAGATTAAGGGAGAGAACATTTATAGTTCTGCATAGCCTCAAAAATTTAAACATAAAATTATGGCATGAGCCAGCAATTCCACTCCTACACACACACACACACACACACACACACACACACACAAACAAATATTCAGATATTCATACACAAATGTTCATAATAGCACTATTCACAATAACCAAAAGGTGGAAACAGCCCAAATAGCCATCGGTAATGAATGAATAAACAAAATATGAAACACTCCATACAATGGAATATCCCATAAAAAGGAATGAAGTACTTATGCATATGCAATATGGATGAACCTCAAAACTGTTACGCTGAGTAAAATAAGCCAGGCACAAAGGCTACATATTATATGATTCCACTTATATAAAATATTCTCAGGAGTCTAGAAATGAAACACAATAAGACAGTGATGAGAAAGAATAGGAAAACAGCACACACAAAAGAGAAAATGCAAACAGCCAACAAATACACAAAAAGATGCCCATCATCACCAATGTTCAGGGACTTCACGGGGCAAATTTTTTTAAAAAAGATGAACATCACATGGGCAAAAACTAAGAAGTCTGCCAATGTCATTGATGTGGGGAAATGGTTACTTTCAGATTGCAAGTGGGAGCATAATTTGGTACAGGTGCTTTTGAGGGCAATTTGCCAGTACCTATAAAGGTTTAAATGTACATCCCCTGTGACATAGCAATTCCACTTCTCATAGCGACCCTGGAGAAACACTCAAGATCCAAGAGATGTGTTCAAGGATGTTCACCTGAATAGTGCTGGCAATAGCAAAAAAACAAAAAACAAAACCCTGCAAATGTCCTAGCAGAGCAAGCTGCCATGTGTACTCATATAATGAAATACTATGTAGTACATACACTAGTGAGAGAGACCTGGACATCTCAAAAGAGAAAAGTCTCTAAGATAAAGTGCTGAAGGAAATATACACACACTGGAGTTCCCGTCGTGGCGCAGAGGTTAACGAACCCGACTAGGAACCATGAGGTTGCGGGTTCGGTCCCTGCCCTTGCTCAGTGGGTTAACGATCCGGCGTGGCCGTGAGCTGTGGTGTAGGTCGCAGACACGGCTCGGATCCCGCGTTGCTGTGGCTCTGGCGTAGGCTGGCGGCTACAGCTCCGATTTGACCCTATCCTGGGAACCTCCATATGCCGCGGGAGCAGCCCAAGGAAATAGCAAAAAAAAAAAAAAAAAAAAAAAGAAAGAAAGGAATATACACACACTAAACAACACTACTCATTTTCTATAACACAAATCTGTGGGTGAAAACACATGCAAGTAGATTTAAAAGAATCTACACTAATAAGGGGCTTCTCATATGGAGGAATTCCCTAGGGACGGCTGATGATGGTCAGAGCAACTCAAGCCTTATTTGTAATGTTTAATCTTTACAGTTATCCTTTTTGTTTCATCTTTTTTGTAATGTTCATTTACTACCTGTGTGGTTAAAAAGTTTTAAACATTTAAGTGGTCACTCTGTGGATCAGTTTTCAGCAAGAACATCCTGTGAAATTCCATTTTGTCACAAGCTTAAAACTCTCATAGTCCCTCCCAACCAACACTATTTGTCCTTTTGTTTCTGGTCTAGATTATACTATAGTGACTAACAATTCATTACATTATCATCTTAAAGTTTCCCCAAGTTTCTTTTTTTTTAATTTTATGGAAGTACAGTTGATTTACAAGGTTGTGATAATTTCTGCTATACAACAAAGTGATTCAATCATACATATCCCCCAAGTTTCGGAATTAGTGTTTGAGATCCATTTTTTTCTATTTATAAATGAATTTTCCCTTCAAAACAAAAGCCTCTCATCAGACTCTCACGCCTCAACTTGGAAATGGAAAGTCTACGGAAGAAGAAAAGCCTGAGGGAGCCGTTCTAAGAAAGGCGGCTGCCTCAGCTTCATCATTTCCCTGAGGCTGTGGTCACCAGGTCCCCCTCTCTCTCTCTGGTGTGCTATGAGCAGAACACATCTCGGGATTTGGACCTGGGTGTCAGGAGTGTGGTCTTTGGCAATGTTATTTTCTAGATCTGTACCCCCACCCCTCCCAGAGATCCTGTGAATTGCTTAACACCATTTTGGCTTTTTTTTTTTTTTTTGCTATTTCTTTGGGCCGCTCCCGCGGCATATGGAGGTTCCCAGGCTAGGGGTCTAATCGGAGCTGCAGCTGCCAGGCTACACCAGAGCCACAGCAACGCGGGATCCGAGCCGCGTCTGCGACCTACACCACAGCTCACGGCAACGCCGGATCGTTAACCCACTGAACAAGGGCAGGGACCGAACCCGCAACCTCATGGTTCCTAGTCAGATTCGTTAACCTCTGCGCCACGACGGGAACTCCTTAACACCATTTTGATAAATTTATTTTCTGGTGAAATTAATTACGGCTTGTGTCTATTGTTTGCATCTGAGAACACTGATTGACTCCATGATCTTGGGAAAGTTAGCTAATTTCTTCTTCATCTATAAAAATGAGGATAATCATATCTATCCATAGGGTTGCAAGAAGATAAAATATATGCTATATATTTAAAATAGATATTGCACATATGAAATATATTTTAAATGCATATGTATTAATATATCCATGAATATATTTTCTGCACTTGTATGAATCCATTAATATTACATCTCTATGTATAAAATTTGAAGTAAGGTAAAAAACAGGAAAACACCCAACCTATACCTTTTTTCTAAGGGTTGGTGGCAATGCAACATGATGGTTCCTAGAATATACTGTAGATAAATTGCAGCAGAGTTCCACTCTTGATATCTCAGATAAATGGAAAGGCAAATGATGTACAACTTTCAAGGAAGTGGGAAAAATAAGTAAAAAGATCGCATTTGTGGACCAAAGCCTGAGTACAAATAGTCACTCCAAACATCCTATGGTTCACTTATTTTGTGTATAATCTGCAGTGACCTTTCCATTGAAGGCCAATTTTCTGATACCAAATAACTTCCAATCATAGGCCAGCTGGCTTGACAGCATTCACGGAACTCACCCATTCTAATATCAGTCACAATAAACAATATTAGGATTGAATATTTTCTGCAAAATGACTCTCGAGCCCTAGAGGGAAGTCCACAGCCAAAGCAGGTGACATCAAGATTAACAACTCTGTTGGGTGCCCATGCAGGCGTTCCCCTGCCAGCTCAAGAAATTAAGAGGTGGAGGATGTGATCGTTTGGAAGGGCCTCAGGGATCATGTGTACAAGTTAGTCTGAGCATCAGATTCTCTAGAGCCAGAAATCTATGCTCCCTGTCTGTTCACAGAGAGCACATAACCACACAAGAGGTCCTCCAGCCACTCTATCAGGCAAGGAGAAGTGAAGCTGAAGGTGTCCATTTCCCTGCTCTGAGGGGGCCTTCAAAATGATCAGCCAGTGAGCAGAGATAGAACTGGAGCTAAGCTGAAAATGAGTGTGTCTCTTCCTACTTCTCTCTGGACCATCTGCAGAACAGATCCAGCATTTCCTTGTGAATTACCAGGGCATCATCAGGGTGTTTCTTGTTAGGATTTTTTCACCTGAGGACTTGAGCCTTCCCCCAAGACACTCCTTCACACATCCAAACAAGAGAAGAAGAAGAAGGGTGGGAAGTAGAAACCCCAAATTTAAGCAAGGAAAGAGCAGCAGCAAATCTCAGCCTGAATCCAAAGCTGTCCTCTGCTTTAGTCTTAAAATAATGCCTAATCAAAAGGAACTGCAGCCACTCTTCCTTCCTTTAATTAAGGAACTGGTTAACACATCTAAAAATGAAGAGGCCCCCTCAGCCATTTTTCTTCTTTCTCTTCCTACCCATATTCTAATGACTTCTTCAGGAAAAGAGTTTGTAGACATAATTGTCTCCCTAGCATTCTCTCCTCATTTCTCTGGGAATAGAATCCCTGCTCTTCCCTTTGGGAAATTTCATGTGCTTTAAGTGGGGCCACAGAGGCCTCCCGCAGCACACGCATGCACAAGTGCACACACACACACCCCATAAGCATGGTGAGTGTGAACACCATTCCTCAGAAGTAGCTAGTTCAAAAGTGACCACATGACTGCAATCAGTCCAATCAAATTTTCCTCTTATATAAGAGCACCAGAAGTCTCTCTCTTGCTTTAAGACTATGAGCCATAAGAATAATATAATCTTGAACTCCTCTGGTCATTTCCCACAGAAATATGGAAGAAGTTCTCAGCAGTAAGAGAGAATGACACCAATATACAAAGAGAAAAGAATAAAAGGATGAAAAGTCATAAAGAGCCCTGGTGCCATCATATGAGCCATTAAAGCAATGCCGATTAATAAAAAGAAAATCAAAACAAAAATCCATTTACTTTGTAATAAGAGCTTGGAGTTTAGAAATGGTGAAAGAGCAAAAATTAATTCCACAAGCCATAAATAAGGCCTCAGGCCATACTGTGGATCCTGGCATTTGTAGCCCAGCTTTGAGCAAGGGCTTTCAGATATCTTTGTTTAGCACCAGGATGTAGGAATTCCTTGTAACTCACACCAATTTATTTAATAAGTAAAGTGCCTGGCTAAGACTTTGATACGGAGACCTACTTAATAAATGTTTTATTGAATGACTGTGGTCTGATAAATTCTGGAGAAAGGGGGACTATAATCTCCCTTGATCTTAACACTCTGCTTCTATTAATTCAGCTTAGGCATAGAGCTTTTTATCCACCATGTCACAGAACTGCCGCTAATTGACTTGTGTGCTGCTAAGCTGGAGCTCTGCTATCCTATACCTCTGCAAATTACTCTTCAAGGTCCATTTTTGGCTGTAAATTTATTCCTATTCCAACACATCTTTTAAGTTCAGCCCATCATCTTGGTCCGTCACTGAGACATAGAATCCCGACTCTATCATCCAACACATAAACTCCTTCCTTCCGCCTTTGTGCCATTTGGAAATTTAACAGGTTCACCCGCTACAACTGTCTCCCAGCCATTGATAAATACAAACAAGATAAGGAGAAAGCCCTGTAATGGGCTGATGGAGAAATTTCCCTCCCTCCTCCAAAAAAAAAAAAAAATGGTATTAGTAGAAGATCTTCATATATATAGTTAAAATACTCAGATATAAATCAATCTATTAACTTATCCAAGCCATGTTTCACCCTGTTGGTTACGGGCATTTTATAAAATATTTTACCAGCTGCCTTGATGGGCGTCATGTACTTCATGTCTCCAGGCTGTTACAACAGCACCACAATCTGATCATAAAAGGAATGAGAGGTGGTTCAACATGACCAGTCCTTGGTAAAACCACTGTGGCTCCAAAAATCTTAACTTATTTTTCTATCACCTCCTAAGTCATCTGTTTAATAATTCAGTCTGGAATTGCACCATTCACTAGCGTCAAATTCACTGGCTAGAGGCCTCTAAAACAATCATGTCCCTCTTCAAAATTTCAAAATTTGTCCATAGTCAGTCTTTAGTCACCGATCCTTTTTCTGTTCAACAAACAAATATTTAAAGAATGCCTGCCATATGTGAGGCATTGGCATATAGAGAAAAGTAAGCAGATGAGGTTGCTATTCTTGTGCAATTAGGATGAAGGCTCCCAACAATTGCATTTCAATCAAGGAAACATAACACAGGAGAATCAGTGGTGTGATTCACCAGGTCTGTCTTTAGGGGAATAGGAGATATGAGTTACTAACTTTGATTGCATCTTCCTACTATTTTTCCCATCTCACTCTCATCTCTCCCACCTCACTTGCACACACCAAGGAATTTCACCCTCTTCTCTGGCAGTTATAGGAAAAGTAATGAGACAATGGTCAGCAACTACTGAGTAGGAATGTTTACTGGAACAAATCTCTGAGGGCTTTTGCTCTCCATTTTAGAGAACAATTTGCTATAGTCAACCACGGGGATATAAATGCATGAACAGCATGCATTTAAAAAGTGTCCAGCACAGATCAAGAACACACTAAAATCTCATGCATTAGCCAAAATTTCACTTTCCCGACCAGGTAATGGCCCAGTATTGACAGTTCTGGCCTCACTAAATTAGAAAACCCAAGGGCTGGGACATGACTATTTACCCTCAGACACCCAAAGCAATGCTTGACACAAACCAGGTACTTGAGGGAGATTAACGCATTCGTGGCCATGTGACTTTTCAGCCCCTCTTATTAAAGAAGCAGAGTCTATCTTCCCATCGGGGGAAGAGCCCTTGGTTTCCCCGGCCTAAGCCAGACTACACCAGTCAACCCCTTCAGTGGATCCCAGGCACGTGAGTGAGCCTCACTAAGATCAATAGCTTCTTCCCAGCTGGCTTGAGACACATGAGCAATAAAAGCTTGTTTTCCATGGTTTGTTACACAGCATTATCTTTGATACATACCATTCTTTTAGCAGTAATGTTCCAATAGGAGGATAAAGACAAGGGGAAAAGGACGGTTTTACACTTAACTTACCAAAAAACTTGCCATATGTGTGGTGTATATTCTTCATGTTTGACATATGCTTCTTATGCCAAAGGGTTCTTAAGGAATAGATGTGGAAAAGCAAAAAAAAAAAAAAAAAAATCTGCCCATCTGAGAATCATAAATATCTTGAGCAGAAGCAGATACCACACAAAGGAGAAGGAGGAAGCTCAAAAGTAGCATCTCTGTGTCCTATGTAGCAACCAGCACCATGGATTTTATGTTTGAAAGTTTCAAGAGACCTGAAAGATGAATTTCACCTAAGCCTGGAGATCTGAGCTCAAGTCTATGCACCATGCTGGCTTCCTACCTTCACACCCACTCTGAGTCCGGCCTTCCCCCTCCTTATTCTACTTTTTTCCCCATAGCAAAATCATTCTCCTTGGTAGACAAGTCAGCATTCAAACAACAATTGAGTGGTTCTGCTTTCTCTCTCATCTGTTAAAATCTCCCCCAAGAAGTCCTTCCCCCTCCCTAGATGGAACAGAAAAGCTTTTGTGTGTGTGTGTATGTGTGTCTTTTTAGGGCTGCCCCAGCATATGGAGGGTCCCAAGCTGAAAAGCTCTTTTCAATTGTTTCTCAAGGTTCAGCTTTTCGGAATTTTAGATGAAGTGAGATAGGAGCACAGGCTCTAGAGTTAGACTGTCATGGTTTGAGTCCCAGATTTGCCACGTAGTAACCATATGACCTTGGGCAATTTCTTAACCTCTTAAAACTGTAATTTCCCATTCCTTCTCCAAAGAAGATATACAGATGGCCAACAAGCACATGAGAAAATGCTCAACATCACTGATTATTAGAGAAATGCAAATCAAAACTACTATGAGGTACCACCTCACACCAGTCAGAATGACCATCATTAATAAGTCCACAAATAGCAAATGCTGGAGAGGGTGTGGAGAAAAGGGAACCCTCCTGCACTGTAGGTAGAAATGTAAATTGGTACAACCACTATGGAAAACAGTATGGAGGTACCTTAGAAAACTAAATATATAACTACCATATGTTCCAGCAATCCCACTCTTGGGCATATATCCCAACAAAACTTTCTTTGAAGAAGATACATGCACCTGTATGTTCACTGCAGCACTATTCACAATAGCCAAGACATGAAAACAACCCAAATGTCCATTGACAGATGATTGGATTAAGAAGATATGGTATCTATGCACAATGGAATACTACTCGGCCATAAAAAAGAACAAAATAATGCCATTTGCAGCAACATCGATGGAATTATAGACTCTCATACTAAGTGAAGTAAGTCAGAAAGAGAAAGAAAATACCATATGATATCACTTATATATGGAATCTGATATACAGCACAAATGAACCTTTCCAAGGAAAAGAAAATCATGGACTTGGAGAATAGACTTGTGGTTGCCAAAGGGGAGGAGTGGGATGGATTGGGAATTTAGGGTTAATAGATGCAAACTATTGCCTTTGGAATGGATAAGCAAAGAGATCCTGCTATATAGCACTGGGAACTATGTCTAGTCACTTATGATGGAGCATGATAACGTGAGAAAAAAAAAGAACGTATACATGTATGTATACCTGGGTCACCTTGCTATACAACAGAAAACTGACAGAACACTGTAAACCAGCTAAAATGGAAAAAATAAAAATCATTATGAATAAAAAAATCATTGTCTGATTAAGCCAAAAAAAAAAAAGAAAGGAAAATCATCATATCCACATGAGTGGGTTGTGAATATTAAATGAGAAAATGTAAGCGAACTGCTTGGCAGAGTTCCTAATGCATAGCAGGTACTCAACACCCAGCAGTCAGCATGATTCTTTAAGTTCAGGGCCATCTTTTAAGTCAGAGAATGGGTGTTTATTTTTAATCCTCTGTCACTTTTTCTGCTTCTTATATGACCTTTTGATATCTGGGCTTTTCAGAGAGCTCCACATACAAATACAAGCTTACCTGTCAACATTCCTTTGAATCTTTATTAGAATCACTCTATACCAATTTCTAAGGTAAGACTTTAATCAACATTAGACTTTCCATCCCTGGACAATAGGAAGCCACAGCAATACTAACCTTGCTTATAATTATGAATGACGAGGTTGGATCCTGGGATTACAGTTGTTAATGTTTGTCTCCTCCCCTGCCACCCAGCAGCCTCCTGCTCAGCCTGTGATCTATTCCGTGCGTTTACAACCACTAAAAGGAAGCTCACTGCTTTTTTTGGGGGGCCACACCTGTGGCATATGGAGGTTCCTAGGCTAGGGGTCGAATCGGAGTTGTAGCTGCTGGTCTATACCACAGCCACAGCAATGCCAGATCTGAGCTGCGTCTTCAACTACACCACAGTTAACAGTATCGCCAGATCTTTAACCAACTGAGCGAGGCCAGGGATCGAACCTGCGTCCTCATTCATGGATACTAGTCAGGTCAGATTTGTTTCCGCTGCACCATGACAGGATCACCTTTTTTTTTTTTTTTTTTTTTTTTAAGCTCTATTTCTTTCTGGACCACTCAGGTCTGCTCCAGGCCTATGTTCAGGTGCTATACTATCCTTCTAGTGTGGCCCATCCTTTCCCAAAGCACTGATCTCAACTCAGGATATGGGCCTTATTGTCAGTTCATTGTCAGTTCCCTTGGGATGGTTGATTTTTACATGTCAACTTGGCCAAGCTATAGTACCCAGTTATTCCATTAAACATTAGTCTAGGTATTGTTGTGAATGTATTTTGTACATATTTTGAACATCTACAATCAGCATGACTTTAGGAAAAAGAGATTAGCCTCGACAATCTTGGGTGGGCCTCATTCAATAAGGTGAAAGTCCTTAAGAACAGAACTGAAGTTTCCCAGAGGAAGGATAACTCCCACATGTAGACACAGCATCAATTCCTACTCAAGGGTATGCAGTCTGACAGCCTTGTTATAGATTCCAGACTTGTCAGTCTGAAATATACATAGGTACATTGGTTCTCTTCTCTAGTAGAGTCCTGGCTGATCCATTCCTTCTGCCCCCGGCACGCCTGCCACCACCACTGACCATGCCATGAGATCCTAGTGGCCCACATCGAAACTGACTGGTCCTCCAATTCATGGTGAGACCAAATAGTCCCTAGCCACAAGATAAACTGATCAGGCTGACTGTCCTACTAATATTATCAATACCAAAAGCCAGTAACATTTTACTGAGCTATTCCTATGGGCCAGGGATTATGCTAAGCCCTCTTTAGGCATTATCTCATTTAATCCTCATAGCACCCTACATTACAGGAACTATTATTATTCCTATTTCTCCAAGGAAATGATTAAGACTCAGAACCTTTACAGAGCCTAGGATCACCCAGCTACTAAGAGGGTAAAGCCAAAATTCACACCTGCTCCAGTAATATCCTAGTCCCAGCTTTTGTGATTACTTGCTTAGGCTACAATATCAGCATCCTGTTCCCCAATCTTAGCCTAGATCCATTTTTAACATAGTACTTGTAGTGGGCTAAATGGTAGCCTCCCTTTGGGAGGCATGTACACCCAGAACCTGTGAATGTTATTTGGGGGAAAATGGACCTTATTTGAAAAAAATGTTTTGCAGATATAATCAAGGACCTCAAGATAAAATCGTCCTTGATTAGACTGAGCCCTAAGTCCGATGACAAGCATGCTTAGAAGAGAATGGGAGAAGGTACACATACAAAGGCCATATTAAGATGGGGGCAGAGGTGTCAGTAATGCAGCTACAAGCCAAGGAATGCCAAGGATTTTGGCAACAACTGGAAACTGGACAGACTGGAATAATTTCTCCCTCAGAGCCTCTGGAAGGAAGCAATCTTGCTGACACTTTGATTTTAGACTTCTGACCTGCAGAAGTAAGTGTAGGAGAATAAATTACTTGGGTTTTAAGTCACCCAATCAGTGTGTGGCTTAAATTTTTCCTGTTATGCCAACCTTAGGAAACTAATACAGTTGTCAAAGTGATGCTTTAAAAACACAAATCAGATCATGTCATTTTCCCATGTAAAATCTCCCAGTGTCACCATATTACACTCAAGTAAAATTCGAACCCTTTACTTGCGCCCACCATGCCCTATATAATCTGGTCTTGCTGTTTCACCACAGTCATTTCCTTCTCACTTTCTCAGCTCAGTTCACCCCAGCCACACCTGCACTCCTCCTTTTATTTTCCAAATGCTCCAAGCTCATGCCTGCCTTAGCACTTTCAGACCAACTGCTCCCTCTACCTGGAAGAATATGTTTCCCTCAGACCTTCCCAGGGCTAGCTCCTTCCTAACTTCAGGACATCACTGCCCCTGCCTCCCCGTGCCCTGTTATATCTGTCACAGCATGTACACCTGTTTATTTGAGTGGTTGATGACCAGTGTCTGTTTTCTGTAAGAGCAGATTCTTGTCTACTTGCTCACTGATGAATCTCTAAAACCAAGAATAGTGCTAGGTACAAAACAGGTGTTCAATAAGTATTTGATAATGAATAAGGATATTCCTTTGAACTAATCTAATTCTAGAATTCAAAAAAGCCACCAGATGTAGAAGGAGGAAGAATCTAAGATTCTTCAGTCTCCAACCTAGTTGTAAACCTCTGTTCAGGTGATGCTTGGTTCTGAGCCCAAAGCTCAGTCAGTCTCTGTAGCAATGCAGAGTCCCAAACCACCTGTCAATTCCCCTTCCCACTGTTAAAGTAATTACAAAGATCAGTCAGTTCATTGCAAAAGCAAAGAGGAGCTCACCTCCCATAGCAAATGCTGTCCACATCTGCCCTCCTCCCCTCTGGTGCTCTCCATACCCCCAGCCATGCCCTGCCTCTCCCAGCCCACATATTATCCCCAGAACCAGGCCCACAATGGAGCTCAGAGAACATTTCTTGGACCAGTAGGCAATTCTCACATCACTTCCTCCTAGAGCTACTCAGTAGCTCTCCACTCGACTGTGGCTTCTAATGATGCCCTCCCCAGTGTGGGGCTGCCAAGAAATCCAGCCACACTGGGAGCTATAAACCTTTAGCACCAGGAATCCTGCAGACTCCAGACTCCCCATCAACTGCCTGACCACCCGAAGTGCTTAACAGATCCCATTAGGCAGATGAGTAACAGGCTTGAGGAAACCGAGGAAAGGAGCTGAAGGCAGAGGACTTCCCTAAAACAAAGTCCCTCGCACATAGGAAGCCTACCAGGCATCCCTGCCAAGGCATGACCACAGTCTTCTTCTCCAAGGACCAGGTCTGGGGATGGCCCTGCAGCTGTATGTCTGGCAGAGATAAGCGTCAGTTCTGGCCTTTGGCAAAATCCTCATACCCCAGCCTCATTCTAGAGTCCCCAAACACTGCACCTGCCTCCTTTGAATCCCCTAACACCCAGGCATCAAGATGGCCTCCATCCCCGGAGGCTCACAGACCCCAAGAACCTGCACATTACTGTCACCAGGGGAGCTTGTAAAAATATAGCAGCTCCCCACTCCCCCTCCCATAAAGATCATGGCTCGATTAGCCTAGGGTGTGGCCAGGAGGCACTTTTAAAACTTTTTATTTTTTTTTTCCCATGCAGCCATTGCCTTAGAGCTTAATTCAAGCTTCATGGACAAACTCCAATTCACCTGAACTTCCTAGATCCCTAGTTCCAAATCTTACCCATAGAACTCTGGAGGCCTTCTTTGACTATGGAAGGTAAAAATGGAAAGCAAATTCAGGTACACCTCTCGGGCAGATGTGACTCAAAGCATCCCTATCCTTGCTTCCTAGACACTCAAGCATAAGAAGGAGTTTTCTCCCTTTTCCCTAAGCCCATCAAAGCATCTGCCCCACGTTTCACTAGTTCCACCAGAGAACGAGTGGACATGGCTCTTCTGGACTAAATGACACTTTGAAATTGTTCACTCCCCAGATTTGCTGAAGCTAGTCTGAGGATGACACTCAGCAATGGGTGACACATTTCAGCTGGTTACCCTGAGCCTGAGATGGCTTCCTTTACAGGTTTTTGCCTTGGCTTGGCTGCAAAGCCAGGCAGACACATCAGACCCCACCCAGGGTCCAGCAGAATTCTCAGAACCAAAGAGCATGAAGACACCTGGGGCTGTCTGAGGCCCCTTGAAAACACTCGGGGCTCTCTGAGAGCCAGAGCTGCCACGAAGCCTCCAGGACCAAGGTTCCCGACCTACCCAATCCTAACGATCACCTGAGGCACAAGCTCGCTGATGCTTTGGCCATGCCGAGTCAGAATCACTGGATGATTCTCAGAAGTAGGCAATTTGGGGGAGCAAGAAAACTTAGTCTTGGCTCCTAAGCCACCCCCCAAATCAGGAGTCTCACCAGGTCTCTTGAATTTCCCTAGCATTGGTAAGTGGCTGAAAGGAGAGATCATTCTTTGCTGAGCTCAGGTAAGCCAGCATCCTAGAGGCCTAAATTTCTAGGACAATAGTTTCCAGAGTTTCAAAGTAATTTAAAGACCATCAGCATTAGAAACAAGGAAAAGGGGTCACAGATAGCCTATAAACCAGACAGACTTAAACAAAATCACTGAAAAGAGGGCCCAAGAGCCTGCCATTTGAGGAAGTTTCTCCCCCAAAGACTCCTCTGCCTGCTGACACTAGAGAACTCTTGGCTGGTGTCTGATGGAGGGCCCATGAAGACAAGCTTTGGAGACCCTAGACACCTAGATACTCCCCTGAACACTGGAGCCTGCATCTGGAAGATTCTCGTCATCAAGCCTACTTACAGAGACCAACATTCCTGATCCCAATTCCAAGTCAGAGAACTTACAGAAAGCCTTCTCTCCAAAGCCTGCTGGGGGAACTTGAGAACAGGCTGTCAGGGTGTCACAACTGTGCCTGCCCTGGGGTGGAGCCCAGCTAGAATGAAGGTGCTGCACTTAGGAGTGGGCCTCTATTTCCAGGAGGAGCCTGTCCTCTAACCATTCTTGGACCACTGGACCTCTCTCTTCTCTTCGGTGAAATGGACTGAGTCGAGTCCTCACACTCACTACCCAGTTCTCCTGCAGGCTGTGCTTGATAAAACCACCACAGCACATCGCCTCTTGCATCCTAGACAAAGGCTATGGGCTCCTAAGAGGTCCTCCAGGTCCCTTCCTTACCTCCTCCATCCATTCCCCAAAGTACAGACAAACTCCTCTCTCTAAAAGGTACATGACACTTCCTTGCTTTAGAACTTCATTGTTCTAAGGATACAACTCAAAACACTTGGTCCACAAGAACTATCAACACGGAGTCTTCTCCCACTCTGCCTGCATTACTCAGAGTGCACTTCCCAGAGTCCTTCTCCTAGTCCCTTGAAATGGCTGGGCTCTTTATCACCTCAGGGCCTTTGCACATTCTATTCTGGCCTGGAGTGCTTTCTGCTGGTTAAGTCTAACTCATCGTATGGCTGGGTCACTTTGCTGTACAATAGAAATTGACAGAATACTGTAAATCAACTATAATGGAAAAAATAAAAATCATAAAAAAATTCTAACTCATCCTTGGAGCTCAGCTTAACTATCAAGTCCCTGGCCACGTTCCCTCCCCCAAAGCAGCTCAGGCCTCATTAGCCACACTCCTTGATCCCTTGGTAGCATTTATCAAAAGTGGCATGAACTAATCATCTGCATAATTATATGCTTATATCCGTCTACCCCAACAGGCTATGAGCAGCACCCCAAACACAACGGTCATGTGTATCTTGCTCCCCATGATATCCCCAGAGCCGAGAGGGGCCTAGCACATAATAAGTGTTCAGTAAGTATTTGTTGAACAAGTGAGTAAAAGAAAGAACATCAATTGATAAAAAATTTTCAATGAGACCCTCTTTCCCACCCCAAATATTTTCAGGGGCTGCTGGGTAGCTGAACCTCTAGACTGAGGTATCCTAATTCAAGCAAACATCTTGATCTACCTTTCAACAGTCCACAAGTTCAAAAAGGAAACATTTGGCAAATGCATGTGATTTTTTTTTTCTTGACAAACAGATTCTTAACTTTACCAAAAAAAAAAAAAAAAAAAAAAATTTCCTCTGAAAGGCTTTAAATAGTGTGTTCTCTCTGGTGCCCATAAGCCGTATTAAGAGCTCATTAATTATCTGCCAGAGAGGCTAGAACTAAGAGGCAAGTCGTAAGAATGGTTGCCAGGGGAAGAAATGATGATAAATCAGCACTTAAATGAAAGTGTAGATCATAGGGGAAGTAGGACCCGATTTACAGGAGTGTAATTTGCACATAGCTTATCAAGAACTTTGTTATCACAAAGCGTTCTTGGAGGAGAACACTGTTGGAACTAGATTTCCATACTTGGGAGTTCCTGTTGCGGCTCAGTGGAAACAAATCTGACTAGTATCCATGAGGACACAGGTTCAATCCCTGGCCTCGCTCAGTGGGTTAAGGATCTGGCATTGCCATGAGCTGTGGTGTAGGTTGCAGATGCAGCTTGGATCTGGCATTGCTACGGCTGTGATGTAGGCCAGCGTCTACAGCTCCAATTCAGCCCCTAGCCTGGGAACCTCCATATGCCTTGGGTACGGCCCTAAAAAGACAAAAAAAAAAAAAAAAAAAATAGACTTCCACACTTGAAAGGCATCCTTTTCCCTCCTTGGTCTTCTCTGCACAGCTTTCAAAGACGTCTTTGAGTCACTGTGCTTGAGACTGGAGGACAGTCATGCCCCTGCCACAGCAGCTCACCTGCTACGAAATCAAACTCTCCAGGTCCCTTAAGATTGCAGATGTTCTTCCCTAGCCTGAGTGTAATGGATTTTATAAAGGTCCATTCCACCTGCAGCCAGGGTGGTGGGCACCTTGAAAGAGAAGAGGGTGTTTTCCAGGCATGTTGCTGGCAATGTATGGGAGTGCTCCATCAGGAAAGAACAGTTAACTGAGTGGTTAGTGGATATCAGCAATATCAGCACTTGTGTCCATGCTTCGATACACCCTATAACAAACACTGTGGAAATAAAGGAAAACCATTCGGGTAAAAACCAAGCAGGGCTTGCTATAGTGGGGGTCAGCCACCACTGCTTGCTCTGATTGTAGGTTCTGGGCCTGGGGAAGCTATGGGTAGACAGGGTATCCTATGCAATTGGTTAGGAGAGCAGATTTGACTCCCTCTGTTTGGTCCCAAGTTGGAAACGGGAATTAGGGAAGCCGGCAGTCACTGAACAAGTCCTGGCTGTTTGAGGCCAGTTGCTGTAGAAGTTGTAGGAAGGGTTCTGTTTTTATATATGATCTGATCATTATTATTGTATATTTGTATATTCAGTCTTTCACCAAAACAGCACATGATCCCACAAGGACTTTCTATAAGGAAATGCTTTGGTTTTCTCCCAGATAACAGCCAGACCTGTGTTTCTGTCTATGGATATTTCCTGGTGCCTTTAGGAGTCAGCTGGCTCTGCTCTTCCTTCCTCTGCTCCTGTCGCCTGCTTCACCAGGCCGGGGTCTGCACTCACCAGGGACACTGTCTAAGACAGTCATCTCTTAACCTCCTCCATTTTGCTCCCCCCTTCTCTTTGCCTTCATGGCCACTGTCTTTTCCCCCTGATAAGTGAGGGTTTTTGTCCTTGGATGTTGAGTATCCGTCTCAAGTCTCACTCTTTAGAGGCTTGAAGACAGGGCCAGGTCTGAGATACTATCACAGCCTCAGAGCCCAGCACAGTACCTGGCCCAGAAAGTATATGACAAATGTCTCTGGAATAATCCAACGAGTGAATTGGTTTTACTGCCAGCCATTGATGACAAGTAAAAGATACAGAAAGAAAATAATGGAAACAACAAATATGGGGCAATTTCAAAAGCTCAAGATATCTTAGAATATTCTGCAAGAGTGCTCCTGGTCTTCATGAAACATAAATGGGCCCAAGGGGGGGTCTTCCCTCTTCTTTTCCCTTCTCTGCTTCCCATTCCTAAATGGCTCTGAATAAGAATTCTTTTCCTCTTCACAATTTCCTTCGAGAGTCTTACGGGTTTTTTGGTTTTTGTTTTTTTGCATGCCCAAATATGCCTATTGCAATACAGGAGATGTGGCAGAAGCTCAAAAATGCATCAATAGTGGGATTTCAAAACAGGTGGTAGTGGGAGAGGAAGGATGTTTTGAACATCTACAGCAAAAGGTGGCAATAGATAAGGTCACAGAAGAGTCCATCAAGGAACACCCCACCTTGGCCACCGTGGCCCAGGGGAGAAATGTATTGCTCCCTACATGATAACAACTAAAATAACAATTAAAATATAACCTATGTGTGATATAAGACGCCATGTGTATATTAGGGCATAGCTGCACTGAGGCTTTTGTTTCTGATATAGTGAGAAACTGCTAAGCAAAATCCTCTTTACCCATGTCACAGAGTCTGTTTCCTTAGAGCTGAGATCCGTCTAATTAAGTCAGGTAAAAGTCCCTGTCTCAGCCTGTCGCAGCCAAATAATTAAAAGAAAATCAAAGCTCTGGGCCCCCAAAATTGTCAGCGCTCCAATATTTAGCCAATTGTAAATACAGCAACAGCCAGCACCTCTTCCATAACAAAAGAGAAAGGAGAAGCCACTTCCCCATCCCCCAACCCAGACTGTTAACTGCAGCTCTGCGTGTCTACCATACAATGATAATCACGACCCTGAGGCCTTACAAGATTGGGAAATGCCTTCTGAAGCATCAAACAGAGATTAAATTGTCTTGCCTGTAGTTGTAGCATTAATTTAAATTACAATTTTTTGAAATCAGGTATTGGATTACCAGTTCTCAAAAGACATGAAATCTTATCTAAAGGGGATACTTTATGAACCAGAATGTGCAATTAATGCAAACATTATTTTTCTAGGTCTTTCTAGATGCACAAGCCTTTTTTTTTTTTTAATAAACAATTCATTTAATATAAAAGCCAGCACTTACTTTGAAATCGAACATTACAGTTTTCAAGCATTTCCACATATTTTCTCACTGATACCAATGTATCAGAAACGTAGATAAGATGTAGCCATGTCAGCACCCCACCTTTCTACTCTCATACACACTTTGCATCTCTTTTTGGAGGACTTCCCTCAGGCCACTGGAGACCACTTTGCCCAACTGGGTGGAGAGCTAGAAGTGTCTAGGAATTTATATTTCCCCCTTTCACCCCAGTCAGTCCTTAGCCAGTAACTGAGGTGCAGGAATATGAAAAGCCCAGCCCTCTTGCCACAGATGGGGACCACTAAGGAGGCTTAATCCATACCCCAGAATTCCCCTGAAGGACTTAGCCTGTGATCACATCCTTGCTCTGCTTCCCTCCCAAGGTGCAAGCACATCCTTAATAAGTCACTGGAACCCAAACCCACAATGTGGGGGCTACTTACTCCTAGAGAGTCTGACCTAAAACTCAGGGATAATCATCAATCATCTACAAAATGGACTCAGAGAATTGAGCAACTTGCCCAAGATCAAGTAGGCTGAGCCGAGAATCTAAGCCTTATAATTAGTCATTCAATCAATACTTATTAAGCCCGTACCACTATGCTCAGAATGGGGAATAGTGAGACAAATACACTAAGGTGACTACCTCCATTCAAAGGCATAGGTTGGTGAGAAAAACAGCAAGATCCACCATGGTGTTTTCAGTGGGTAACATTTTTCAACTGAAAGGATCTTAGGTATACATAAGTATTCTTTACATATTGTTAGGCTGATTTGGTCATCAAAAAGAACAAGCACTTTACGGAGTGCCACACAACACATGAGGTGTTTCAGATCCATCCAACTGACTTTCCTGCCCACTGGGGCCCCAAGTCAAAGCAGCTGCTGTGGAGACTGTGGATGGACAGGGGTGGGGGAATGGGGATGAGGACTTAATGGGACCCATGCTGGAAAAGCAGAGAGCACGGAAACAGCTGGACTCAGGAAGAGTCTCACCCTGGGGGAGACAGCGTTCCTGCACTCAGTTACCACCACTTCCGACACTCCCCAGCCCCTCACATGCTAGGTCCGGGGGAGGATCTGAGCCCACTCCCCTATGTCCCCCACAACAATGCCCAGCGGCGACTCTGAGGCACCACCAGGACCTGGCAGCCCAGCAGTCTGAATCTGTGTGTTCCTGAACCTGGCTCTATTCCAGTGAGATGCAGAGGGGAGAAGTTACACTCCAAGTTCAAACAACCCAGTAAGAGGCAAAGCAAAGATCTGAACCCAGGCATGGCTGACTCCAAAGCCCACACTGGAAGAAAAACTAATGAGAAAAAAGGCAAGGAGAACAGTGTCCTCATGAACACTCAATCCCCCCAGCAGAATAAACCACCCTGATAAGTTAGGCTGAGTGGATGATTAAATTGAAAGGGAAATGAAATACTCAAAAATGAAAAAGCAGAATTAAATCTTATATCATGAAGAAATAGCCCAGAAATAAGAAGGAAAGCCTTAAAATGAGATGAAGCGTAAAACAACATAAATGTCCTGAAACTCTAAAGACATGTCTGCTAGGGAGGAAAAGCTAATGATAAAAGATGCTAGAAGTCATCGGTGTGTGTTTTCCTTTATCTTCATGATGTCATAACCCTTCTGTATCACTGGCTGTGAGAAAATAAAAAGTAGACCTTGAAAATGCAAAAACAGATGAAGAAGTGTTTTCCTAATGCACACCAAATCATTGTTTGGATCAGACTTCCTAAGAACTACAGTAGCAAAATGAGACAAATAGGTTATTTTTTCCTGTATAGAGACAAGGGAAGAGAGGAAGATGGCAGAAATGACAAAGAAGCTCGTCTAACCTCATCTGGCAGAGGAAGCCTCTGATTAACTTGAGGTTAAGCCCTGAAAGAACACATGGTAAATAAGAGCAAGCGGTTCTAAACATGTCTGGGAAAAGGCACCATGAAGTGATGGCTGAAGCTGAAGAATATTTCTCTCCATACACGACCCAACCAGGATCTAACCACTTTCCAAGCATAGAAAAGAGCCCGTCTTGTGGGAGGACCCCTTGGGGGGAATCACGGGTGCTCCCTTCTTTGATGTCTCCTACCCCTAGAAACCTCTGTCCTCAGTCAGGTCCAGACAAGGGAATCCTGAATTCTTACCTGACTCCCTCTTGGGGTTTGTAAGCCCATTTAAAATGCAAAGAGAGCCTGGGAGGAAAAGAAAGCTTCATTAACTTGAAGCAGGGCCATGGAAATCCTCCCTGGGTACACTACACACTTCCTCACTAGCAGGACCTTGGGCATTTCTCACCTGTGAAAAATGTGGTAATGGTCAGACTCTCTTCTCCAGGGTTTGTCACCAGAACTCCAAGAATATGTGGACGTGCCCGGTGCATCGGACAAGTCCAGTGATGCTAAGTTCTCTCTCCTGCAGTGGGGAAAGACAAGTAAGAGGCAAAGGGAGATAAATCTAATGAGGACATGGGACTAGAGGAGGGGAAAGGGGAGAATGAGACTCAAGCCGTCCTTGGCTGAAATGGAGCCATTAAGAGGCAAGCTAGGAGTTCCCACTGTGGCTCAGCAGTAACCTGACTAGTATCCACGAGGACCTGAGTTTGATCCCTTGCCTCGCTCAGTGGGTCAAGGATCTGGCATTCTCAGTGACTGTGGCCAACAGCTGTAGGTCCGATTTGACCCCTAGCCTGGGAACTTCCATATGCCACACGTACCTGCTGCCCTAAAAAAAAAAAAAAAAAAGAAGATTTTTTTTTTTAAAAAAGAAGCATGCTAAATGAGCTGCACCCAATGGATGAAAGGTGGAGCTCAGAAAGTGGGGAGTGTAGAGGACAAGTGTCTTTCTACCCAGCACAGACATGTCTACTTGGTAGATGCTCTTCCAAGGAAACATGCAGATGAGGTCAAGCTCCAGTGAGCTGAGAACTGGCTTCATTCTTTAGAGCCCAGAGCCTGGAGAGATGCTTAGAGCACAAGGAAGTAGGAACTATGCTCAACTACTCCTACCAATGGCACATCTTATACTTTAGTCAAATGAGAACCTTTTGGAGGAGTTAACTGTAACCTTGGGCAATTCATTCCCCTCTTGGTGCCCTACACCAAGTAGAGTCAAGGTGCTAGATGACCCCTAGGGCCCCTTCCTGCTCTGACATGCTACAACTTTGCCAGTCTAACCAGTTCGGCACCTTTATTGACTGGCTCTGAGCTGGGAATTGGGGGAAGATCAGGCATGCAGAAGTAACTGAACGACAAGGAGAATCTCCAAGAATACGAAAGAGTAAATACTGCATTTTTTTCCCCACTGCTCTACTTTTCTTTCATACTCTTAAGTACTCTCCTGACTTCAATTAAGCTTGCCCCTGGGCTCCTGAGTTCAGCAGGTATTTAAAGTAAAGAATGATCGTTTGGCCAGGTAAAGTTTTCCTAAAAGTCTTCTTCTGGAAGGATTCTCAGCCCCCTGGGCTGTGTGTTGGTGACTCAATAGTGACATCTGGTGGCCATCAGGGTGAGTCCCAGGCACTGGTAACACCCACAGAGGCTCCTAAAGACTGGGGCACATGGGGGGGGGGTCCTCGGTTGCTATAAATAGTTTCAATTACCTCTAGCTTACCTGTACTTCTTGGGAGTAAATTATTCTCTTAGTTGAGTGCTAAAACATTAAAGCTTCTGACTCCTATTTTATTTCTCTATTCACTGACCCATTTGAAAGAATACAATCCTTAGGAGGTTGACAACCCCTCTGTGGTTGATGCATCTTAACTAACACTCATATCTAAACTGTTTGGTTAAAGGAACACATCAAAGCATTTGGCAGGGAAAAAAATAACAGCCTAACTTTGCTTCCAACGATTTTGTTCTAAGCAAATAAATAAGTCATTTTCATTTCCAGTTTAACATAAGAATATTTTTACATGATAATTTGCTTTTAAATATTCTAGCTGTGAAGTTTAATAACAGCACCATGAAGCTGCCTGTCATTTCATATTTATGTTCCAACCCCAGTTTTGACAGTTCCCATGGGTTTTGGACCACTCGGCTAGATATATTCTAGGCCATATTCTCATAACAACAGGTAGAAAACCCAGTTCCAAAGCCAGAAAAAAATAAAGAAACTTTAACAGGGCTTTGGACATGGAAATGGCTTACCTTTTCCCCCTTCTTCCTACAAGGCAAGTTTACAACTAGGAGAAATAGTAAACCGAGCCCTCCATTCCAGTGTCTTTAGTTTATAATCATAGGTGCCTTTTCAAAGCAAACAATGTCAGGAAAGGCCCTTCTCCTGCTAGGAGTGGCTAATGGCAACAGGTATTGACTGAGTGCGTACTCTGTGTTGGGCACTATGCCTGGAGCACTACGTGCAGATGGCCTCATCTTCACAGCATCACCAGGCAGGCAGAGCTATTCATATCCCACCTCACAGATGAGAAAAGTGAGGCTAAGCCAGGCAAGGGAGAACCACATGCTAAGCAGGGTTGGAGCTGTGGTCTGAAACAAGACAATCTGCCTCCAGACAAGGAATCACGTAAGAGAGACCACCACCCATTCCCTCCAAAGCTAAGCTTCAACATTTTCTCCTACAGCCCTGCTCTTCCTAACATGGCTACACCCAACCTCAGCACCTTCCAGGTGATTCCAGCAATGCCTCTTGCCAATGAAATGTCAATCACCACCCCTCCATGGGCTACCCTTGCTGGGACATGAACGTAAGTAAGCATCTTAAAGGCATAATTCCTATCTAATTTGTATCAGTAGTAACCTCTGTAGCTGGCACAGAATGTTGCAAGCAGTCAGCAGCCAGCATGTTTTTGCTGAATGAACAAATAAATAAACAGACCTGGAGAAATGCACTTCTGCTCTGTAAGAGATCCCTTAGGTTGGGGAGGGGACTATTCTCCTTGGAGGCAATAGAGAGTGAGGAGAGGATAAGGAGGTGGAGCAAAGCCAGGACACCTACAGAATAGCTCAGAAGGGAACTCTGTTCCCAGGGACGTCACTAAAAACTAGTGCATTCCCATCACTGAACAAGACAGCTTGATGTAAGAGTCAGTATGGCCTGGAGCTGACCCAGAAAGGGCCTCTGCAACCCTCCCCTTTTTCTGCCCCTTCCTGTTGTGGGTTGTCTGGGTAATACAAAGAGCCCCCACTTTCTCCAGCACGGAATTTACCACTCCTCGATGCATTATCATTGTCTGTCTGTTCCCCTCTAAACTGTGAACTCTCTGAAGACAAGGGCTGTTTATTTGGCTCCCTGCTAAATCCCTGGCATCTTACATAGTACTTAACACCTAGAAGGGGCTCATAAATATTTTCAAATCGTTCAAACATTAATTTCAGCAATGACTACAAAGGAGTGGTAAGAGAAAAGTTTGTGTCAAATCCAGAGCAGCTGCCAGAGCTTCTCAGTCTTTCACTGAAAGTGATGCATGTGTGTTCTTATTTTTTATTTTTATTTATTTATTTATTTGTTTGTTTGGTCTTTTTAGGGCCTCACCAGCAGCATATGGAGCTTTGCAGGCTAGGGGTTGAATCGGAGCTGTAGCTGCTGGTCTACACCACAGCCACATCAATGCAGGATCTGAGCCAAGTCTGTGACCTATGCCACAGCTCATGGCAACACTGGATCCTTAACCCACTGAGCAAGGCCAGGGATCAAACCTGCATGCTCACGGATGCTAGTCAGATTCGTTTCTGCTGAGCCACAATGGGAACTCCAGTTCATATTTTTTTAGATGCTAATTGCTGACAACATGATTCGGTGGCTCAACAAATTGGAACTGACACCATCAACCTGCTCGATCCATTTATAATCTTTCATCATCAATGCAGGGGACTTGGTCAACCAAGCAGGGCCAGCTCCCCTTGTGGGGCCAGCATCTTGTTTCTTATTAGTGATGAGCGCTACAAGTAAATAGATTGGCTTAGTGTGCTAAATTGCATCCAACAGCCCAGCAAAAATCACAAGCTAAAGTAGAAAAATAAAAGTAAGGAGAGGATGGACTCAGGTCAATGTACATTTACTGAGCAGAAGTTTCCCTAAACATTCCTGAATATAATCAAAGCCATTTATGACAAACCCACAGCAAATATAATCCTCAATGGGGAAAAACTGAAAGCCTTCTCACTCAAATCTGGAACAAGACAGGGATGCCCACTCTCACCACTGCTCTTCAACATAGTTTTGGAAGTCCTAGCCACAGCAATTAGACAAACAAAAGAAATAAAAGGCATCCATATAGGAAGAGAAGAGATAAAACTGTCACTGTATGCAGATGACATGATACTATACATAGAAAACCCTAAGGACTCAACCCCAAAACGACTTGAACTGATTCATAAATTCAGCAAAGTAGCAGGATATAAGATTAACATTCAGAAGTCAGTTGCATTTCTGTATACCAGCAATGAAACATTGGAAAAGGAATACAAAAATACGATACCTTTTAAAATTGCACCTCACGAAATCAAATCCTCGGAATACACCTGACCAAGGAGGTAAAGGACCTATATGCCAATAACTATAAAACTTTAATCAAAGAAATCGAAGAAGATGTAAAGAAATGGAAAGATATTCCATGTTCCTGGATTGGGAAAATCAATATTGTAAAAATGGCCATACTACCCAAAGCAATCTACAGATTCAATGCAATCCCTATCAAATTACCCAGGACATTTTTCACAGAACTAGAACAAACAACCCAAACATTTATATGGAACCACAAAAGACCCAGAATCGCCAAAGCAATCCTGAGAAACAAAAACCAAGCAGGAGGCATCACTCTCCCAGACTTCAAGAAATACTACAAAGCCACAGTCATCAAAACAGTGTGGTACTGGTATCAAAACAGACAGACAGACCAATGGAACAGAATAGAGAACCCAGAAATAAACCCTGACACCTATGGTCAATTAATCTTTGACAAGGGAGGCAAGAACATAAAATGGGAAAAAGAAAGTCTATTCAGCAAGCATTGCTGGGAAACCTGGACAGCTGCATGCAAAGCAAACTGATCCCTTCTCTTCACTCTACACTGCACTACACAAACACACAAACACACACACACACACACACACACGCTACACTTCAAGAGTATCATGGTACCATGAATGACTGGAAAGTCTCTTCCCACAGGACCTCCTCCCATTTTTCTGGGACACTTCTGCTGCCCTTACATCTACATAACTACTTCGAAATTTAGCTCAGCTCTTTTACTGCATCAACAGTCTTCCCTGATGTAGTAGGTTGAATGGCAGTCCCTCAAAAGAAATATTCACATCCGTGGGAACCATACACACCCCCAGAACCTGTGTATGTGACCTTATTTCAAAACAGGGATGACATCATCCTGGATTATCTGGGTGGGTACTAGACCCAATGACAAGTTCCCTCACAAGAGAAACACAGAGGAGAGACATGGGAAGTAGGAGGCAAGAGTCCATGTGGGAGTTCTTGCTGTGGCTCAGCGATAATGAACCCAACTAGTATCCACGAGGATGTGGGTTCAATCCCTGGCCTCTCTCAGTGGGTTAATGATTTGGCGTTGCTGTGAGCTACAGTGTAGCTAACAGATATGGCTCAGACCTAGTGTTGCTGTGGTGTAGGCCGGCTATAGCTCCGAATCAACCTCTAACCTGGGAACTTCCATTTGCCGTGGGTGTGACCCTGAAAAAAAAAAAAAAAATGAGTTCATGTGAAGACAGAGGCAGAGATGGGAGTGATATTGCCACAGCCAAGAAGTACTTGGAGTCACTAGAAGCTGCAAAAGGTGATAAAGGATCCTCCTCTAGAGCTTTCAAAGGGAGCATGATCCTGCTGACTCTGATTTCAGATACCTGGGCTTCGAAATTGAGAGACAGTAAATTTAGTTGTTTTGGTAAATGGTTTGGCAGCCCTAACGAAACGAAAACACCTGACCTCCGCTCATGTGCGCCCTGTCTGCACTGTCCCCAACCCTGTCACCCTCCTATCTTGGCCTTTTTCGCATGGCTTTGCAACTGATATGTGACTTTGCTGCTTCCACACTACACCCTAAAACCCCTTTATCCATCACCTTCAAATTTTAGCATCTCCTCGAAGGGGCCACAGAGCTGTCAGCAGTGTAAAAGCAAAATGACAAAGAGTCTAACTTGCTCTTTAAAAACCTTTAAACCTCCCACAAACGTCTTCTGAGGACAAGTTTATCAAACTCTCTCATGTCCCCTTGCTCAAAGCTTCTCTTGGACCTCCATTTCTTTATCCACAAAGCCATCACCATCTACTTAGCTGGCCACCTCAATCATGCATCTCTTTTCTTTGTCAAAGGGTAACAAACCTTGAAAATTATTCATAAATAATTTCCAGGAGTTTCAAGCCCATATTCACTATTACAGGCTTGAGCGCCTCTACTGCCTGCCGGCCCACCTTCATTGGGTACAATAGTGGACCAATGATGGCATTTAAATGATTGTTCTCTCTTTCTTTTTTGCCTCATTATAGAGGCATATGCCATAAGCCTAGATGAATTATTAAATGAACAAATGGAAGAATAATAAATGCATATTTATCCCAACCTCTCGTTAAACCCCATGAAAGAAACATGGATCAGTAAGGTTTAGTCCTTGACTACAAGAAGTTTATAGTCTGTGTGAACCTAGCAATAACTGCAAACATCTGTTATCTTCCAAGCAAATATTTCTTTCTTTCTTTTTTTTTTTTTTTTTCGCTATGCCCACAGCATATGGAAGTTCCTGGGTCAGGGATAGAACCCACACCACAGGAGCGACCAAAGTCACTGCAGTGACAACACCAGATCCTTAACCCGATGCACCTCAAGAGAACTCCCCGCCAAATCTTTTTTGTTTTTGATAAAGCACAATTAGTTCAACATGCGTCTTGAATTTTTTCAAAGAAAACTAGATTTCACTTTACTTTTTTAAAAGTAAACATATATCAAAAATAGACCAAGAGGCCCCTGTTTACAAGTGAGCTGGCTGGTAGAGGTAACGATAAATCAAAGAAACAAGAGGGGCACTGAAGGTGGAAATATAAAATGCGTAGTCACTGTGGAAAAGAGTCTGACAGTTCCTCAAAATATTAAAAACAGAATTACCCTATGACCCAGCATTTCCACTCCTAGGTATATACCCAATGGAATTGGAAAAAGATGTTCAGATACTTGCACAGAACTATTCATAGCTGCATTATTCACAACAGCCAAAAGGTGGAAATAATCCAAGTGTCTATCAACTGATAAAGGGATATACAACATGATGTAACCATAAATGGAATATTATTCATCAATAAAGAAGAATGAAGTATTGGTACAGGGTACAACACAGATGGCACTTGAAAAATGGCATGCTAAGTGAATGACGCCAGTCATAAAGTTCACATATTTTATGTTTGTTTCCACTGATATGAAATGTCCAAAACAGGCAAATTCATAGAGTCAGAAAGCAGATGAATGGATGTCAGGTCCTGGGGGTGTGGGGTGGGGGGGGAATGGGATGTCAGTCAGTTTGGTTTGCAACAATAAAAATAGAACAGATCAAGTGGCTTTAAAAAAAGGCAGATACTTATTTTTCAGTTCTAGAGGCTGAAGTTCAAAATCAGGACGCTAGCATGATCTGGTTCTCAGCAAGAATCATCTTCTGGAGTTCCCGTCGTGGCGCAGTGGTTAACGAATCCGACTAGGAACCATGAGGTTGCGGGTTCGGTCCCTGCCCTTGCTCAGTGGGTTAACGATCCGGCGTTGCCGTGAGCTGTGGTGTAGGTTGCAGACGCGGCTCGGATCCCGCGTTGCTGTGGCTCTGGCACAGGCCGGAGGCTACAGCTCCGATTCGACCCCTAGCCTGGGAACCTCCATATGCCGCGGGAGCAGCCCAAGAAATAGCAAAAAAAAAAAAAAAAAAAAAAAAAAAAGAATCATCTTCTGAGTTATGTCCTCACACGTCCTCTGTCTTTGCTGAATGCCCGCAAGCAGAAAGAGAGAGCATGTAAGTTCTAGTCTCTTTGTCTCCTTATAAGGACACTAATCCCACCACGGGGTTCTACCCTCATGATCTCATCTGATCCTAATAACCTCCCAAAGGCTCCACCTCCAGATACCATCCTACCCAGGGATAGGACTTCAATATATAAACTGTGGTGAGCGGAGGTGAACATTCAGTTCATAACATGGGGAATGACAGCTAATGCGTACAGGGATTCTTTTTGAAGTAACAAATGTTTTAAAATTGATTGTGGTGATGGATGCCTAATTCTGTGACGTCAACAAAACTGTTACAAAGGAAGGAAGGAGTTAAGTTTGATTCCAATGGTAGAAGCCAAACTTAACTCTGAAGCCCAATGCTCAGTTTGGTAGATAAGATACATCCATATGGAAAGAAAAGGAGCCTAATCCGAGGACCAAGAAAATGGCCAGGACAGTTGATATCCTTGCAGAAGGTACTTCTGCAGACAAGGCCTTGAAAGACTCTGTGGGGAAGAGAATTTCCAGACACCTGGACACTTGGAAAGGGAAACTGAGTTCCTGTATTTCTGGGCACTGGACACAGAGCAGCAGAAAAAGTGAAGTCCATGTGGGATGTGTGTGAACCCTCAGGGGAGAATTTCCAAGTGGAAATCAAGGGCTTTGCCAACTGCATGGGCTAATGAATCTGACTCTGGCTGTGCCAAGAAGCACTCAGGCAGAAAGACTCACATTTATTTTCAGTTCTAAAACACATTTGATTGGGCTGCAAGATCTATCTTGAACATATTCTCCTTCCACTGGGCACAAGTGAAATGTCCATGGATTCTCAGCATGTGTGCCATGGACCACAGGTTCTGCCTGATGCTAAGAACAGATTGGGTGGAGAGAAGTTTCATGGTTAATAAGTTTTA
The DNA here is from genome assembly GCF_054392235.1 of Sus scrofa. Taxonomy (NCBI): domain Eukaryota; kingdom Metazoa; phylum Chordata; class Mammalia; order Artiodactyla; family Suidae; genus Sus; species Sus scrofa. The sequence continues at coordinate 6,986,137 of NC_139388.1, forward strand.
CAAATGCTTCATATAATAGGATTAAGGGGGTGGATTTTTTGTGTTTTGTTTTGTTTTGTTGTTTCTGTTTTATTTTGTTTTGACTGAAGGCTTCTCCAAGCCTCAATCATGTGCCCTGCGAATCTTCGGGAAGGTGCAATGGATTGCAATGTTCACTAAATTACAGGATCAGGAACTACCCGCTCATAACACAAAATGTGGCCTCACAGAACTCCTTTCGGTTTTTACATATGTGTAATCTCTCCCTTCTAGGCCTTCGCCTACTCTTCCCCTCATTCCTTATTACTTGCCAAATTCCTGTGTCCTTCCTTCTAGCAGTTTTCCCTGGACTCTCCAGACTAATGTAGGATCTCTGGCTTTATGTTCTCTAGGTACCTCTGCTCCACTGACATGGCATCTTCATTGTTACCACCTACTTCATCTTCTGCTTTTCTTGTTAATCCATGAGCTAGGTAATTGCAATAATTGTACACGTCAGCTTGACTGGACTAAGAGATGTCTACATAATTGGTAGAACATTATTTCTGGGTGTCTCTCTGAGGGTCTTTTGGGAAGAGATTAGCTTTGTTTGTTTGTTTGTTTGCTTTTTAGGGCTGCACCCACAGCATATGGCGGTTTCCAGGTTAGGGGTCTAATCAAAGCTACAGCTGCAGGCCATAGCCACAGCCACAGCCACGCCAGATCCAAGCCATGCCTGCAACCTACACCACAGCTCACAGTAACGCTGGATCCTTAACCCAATGAGCAAGGCCAGGGATTGAACCCACAACTTCATGGTTCCTAGTCGGATTCGTTTCTGCTGTGCCATGATGGGAACTCTGAGATTAGCATCTGAATCAAAGAACTGAGTAAAGCAAATGGCTCTGCCCAGTTTAGGTGGACATAATCTAGTCTACCAGGGCCCGAGCAGATCAAAAAGGAAAAGGAAGGGTGAATTCACTGTCTCTGCTTGAGCTAAGACATGCATATTCTGCCCTCCAACGTCATGAATCATACCATCAGCCTCCTGATTCTCAGGCCTTCAGATTCAGACTGAATTACACCACCAGCTTTCCTGTTTCTTCAATTTATAGACAGAAAAGCATGGGTCTTATCAGCCTTCGTAACCATGTGAGTTAATTTCTATAGGTCTCTTCTTCTACGTATTCATCTCTCTATCCATCCTATTGTTCCCTTTCCATGGAACACACTAATATTATAGTAAAGGGATCACATATGTCCCAACTACCATGGTATCTCCAGGGTCTAACACTCGGCCTAGCCCATAGTGGATGCTCAATAAAATAGTGTCTCAATTAGTGAACGAATGAGTTACAATCTACCTCCTTGTAGGACTCCACTGTCCTCTAAAAACCCATAAAAGCTCTATCCGCTACTAACGATACCAATAACCGCTTGTTTTGCCCACAGACTCCCTCACGTCCTTTCTAAGGGGATCTGCTCACCATAGTCCTACTGCCTATGGGGCTGAGTTCATATTGCAGGGCCATGCTCCTATCCCTAGACAAAACTGACTCAGCAAGGCTGGAGCACATGACCCAGAGGTGGCCAATCCAGGCCCTATACATATGAGCCTGACCCTTCAGATTCTTTCCCTCTGTTTCTGGAATTGGAAACAAGACACACAGAGGGCAGTTGCCAAGTGGTGAGGGACCTCAGAGACACTCCAAATCCAGAACCATCTTTCAGATGCTGTCGTTGAAATCTATATCTGCTCTGCCCATACAGTAGCCATTAGCTATTTAGATATAAACTCAAATTAATTAAAATGAAAGATTTAGAGTTGCCCTAGCCACATTCCAAGGGCTCAACAGTAATGAGCACTTAATAGCACAATGGCTCCCATACTGCAAGTGCAGATGAAGAACATTCCATCGCTGAAAGTCCTACTGGACAGTGCTGACCTGTATCTTTACAGTAAAGCCCCCTGACCTTGAACAATGTAAATGCAATGTAAGAGCTTCTGTTTCTTGTAACCAAAGGAATCAACCAGAATACCCATTAGGTGATTCAGCCCTTCACTCATTTAACATCAAACTCATATTGATGTACAAGGTATCTTTTGAGTGCTAGGGTTCCAGCATTAGTGAACTGGATAGAGCCGAGCCCTGGTGGAGCTTCAGTTATAACTTTCTAAGGGTTAGCATATCATGCCCCTAACCCACTGAATCTACTCTGCTTTGGCCAAATGCAGTCCCAGTCTTTAGCCAGCCCTCAGGTGGCAGGGATCCCAGGGCCTCCACTCTCTGTGTTCCTCTACGCAAGTAGTTCAGGTTATCAGCATCCCTCTTAAAACTTAGAGCTCCTGTCTGCATATAGTATACCCAAGAGCCAGTATAGAATTCAGTGGACTATTACCCCACTTGCTCCAAACACTGAACTGCCATTAATTTAGCTTGAGAATACATTTACTTTTAAGGAGCCAGCCATACTGCATGACTGGTTTGTCTTAGTGAACAGTTAAGTCCACAATGTTTTAAAGTTCTTTTTAACAGAAACTGCCCTTCAGCTTGTCAATCCCAAGTTTTACTTACACAACTGGTATATAAACCAAAATGCAAACTGTCACATTCATCCCTGTTAAACTTTATTCTCCAAGGCAGCAGTGATCCACTACTTTTGCATGCTTTTTGGAGGTACTCTCTGAAGCCCCTGGTACATGCCTGGCACATGGTTATTGCTCAAAAGATGGGTACTGATACTGTGATGATTCCTTTTAGATGGATGTTTCTCTTTTTCTTCAGGATTGAAGTCATAATCTGAAGTCAATTCAATTAACACATTCCAATGAACTACTGCCACAGAGCACAGTGGTCCCAGTTGGGGCTGGGAGTCACAAAGATGGGTGCTTTGGTAAATGGGTATGTCGCAGCCAAGAGTACAGATCCAGATCTGAGTGGCTGGGGTTTGAATTCAGGCACTGTCTCCAAAGTTGTGACCTTAGGCAAGTCGCATAAACACTTCTGACCCTCAATTACTCATCTGTAAAATGGAGCTCACGTTGGAACCCTCCTCATAGTGCTGCAATAAAATTCATGAAGATAACAGAAGTCAAACTCTAATAGTCAGGTTTTGGGTTATTTTTTGTTTTGTTTTGTTTTTTTGAGGTTCAATGCTGACAGCTCCCTCGTCAGCTTCTGCCTCACATCTGGGCACACTGATAAAAAGCCCACTGTTCCCTCCCTTGTCACCTCTCACATGGCCCCACTCCCCCCAACCACAATAAAAACCCCTTCCTTTCCTTGCTTTACCAAGCCATTTTCAGATCAGCCTGGGATGCCTGCCCTGCTCACCCTAGAATTTTTTATTACATAAATAAATATTTTCATTCCTCTTGGTGTGTCTAGTGTCAGGAGTCTTGACATCTGAACTAAATTTGGGATGGGAGTTTATTCTGCCTCTACAGGTGGCCACAATATTAATCAAATAGCATAATACCTGGCACACTGTAGGCATTTATGGCAACTGTGACACATGTAAGGTTGATGTCACCTTATTCTGTCAAGGCAACAAGACAGCAATCTCTTTTTTGACAATTATATAAAACCATGTTTCTCAAACCAAGACACGCACATCCCCAAAGGGGCCTTGAAATTTTCCAGATATCCAATGAATATAAACCCCATACCACACACACACACACACACACACACACACACACACACACACACACTTTGTAGCAGGAACATGGTATATGACAATTTTCCTTCTCTCTGTTCATAGGAACTCCTATATAAAAGCACGAGAAACTAATAACAGACTTGAATGTTCCAGAAGCCATAACACATGGAGAAGACTGTGTGAATGGCATCAAGGACCCAGCCTTATCCCTGCTGAACAGACCTAGGAATGCCCAGGCAGGAGAGGGGTTTGCCTCCACAGGCCTCATTTCAGCCACTCACTCCCTTGTGCTGGCAGTGGGCTGATCCTTTTCTAATTGAGGCTTTCAGATCATGGGAGCTATAGCTCCATCTAGGGAAACGGTGCAAAGATGATCACCACAGGAATAGAACACGTAAGCCTGAGATCATACAGGTGACCCTAGATTTGGGAGCCGTGATGGTGCAATTTTCCCAGTCCCTGGGTTGGGTGAATAAATTCTCCTGCTCAGGCTACCCTAACAAAATACCATAAAATGGATGTCTTGAACAACAGCAATTTATTTCTCACAGTTCTAGAAGCTGGGAAGTTCAAGATCAAGGTGCCAGCTGATTTGCTGAGAGCTCTCTTCCTGTCTTGCAGACAGCTGTCATTTGACTGTGTTCTCACATGGCAGAGAGACAGAGAGAGGGAGAGCATGTGCGAGAGAGAGAGAGAGAGGCCACACTCTGGTGTCTGTTTCTGTAGTGACATGAATCCTATCAGATTAGGGGCTCACCCTTATGACTGCATTTAACCTAAATTACCTGCTTTTGACCCTGTCTCCTAATACAGTCACACTGCGGGGCTGGGGGGTGTTAGGGCTTCCATATCTGAAGTTGGGGGGCACAACTAAATCCACAGCAGTGAGGAAGGGCCCCAAGGAGTGCTTCAGGTGAAATTTATTGGGTGGGAAGAAGAGAAGTATTCTGAAATCCTCAGTGATACAAACTGCTCAATTTGATCATCCAGACACAACTTCAAACCTAAGCAATAATTCAACGGAAAATACACGGGGAAGATGGATGCCTGAAGTAAGTACTGATACTGGTGACCAAGGACAGTAAATCAGACAATCAGAGAAGCGTGCCTTAGCTCTGAGGCCTTCCCCAACACAGCATTATCTGCTCGTGCACACATCATTTGATCAGTCTCGTAACTCTACTGCCCAGGGAAGTATCTTGGTTCTTCTAAGCACTTCCACCACTGCGAAGGGAATGATTTCCACTCTGACCCAAAAAAGGGGTTATTTCTCTTATTCCACGTCCAAAAACTTCTCCTATCCAGAAAGTATAAAACAGACACGCAAATATTCCCTCTGCAATCCCTTCCTCCCTGCTCTCACTCCACTCTCTTCAGCAAACATTGAGAAAAGCGATCGGGTCCCCCATGATGACTCATTACTCAGGCACCAAGGGGGCTTTCTTTTTCCTTTTGTTCCCTTAAATATGAGAGCAAGAGATAACAGAGGTGTTTCTTGCTTCTTATTTTCCCCCTTTTGTTGGCTCAGAGCTAAATTTGATCTTAAGTACCTCAACTATCCTTAGCCTAGAATTACGATATTACAATCTCCTAGTCTCCAAAATGTTACTCTTGATAATTTTCATTTCAATAATTCTTTCATATATACGACTTTCAATGTCATACACCTTAAATGATTTTTTTGACGTAAGAACAGTATAAGGAGTAAAAATCTTAATTTTATGTAATGCCCATAATAAAGAATACTGTGCTTAATAACAATGATTACTAGTTACTGTGTACTTGCACGATCCAAACCCTCTTACATACATCATTTCATTTAATCCCCACATAATCCTATTCCTTAATGTTGATAGATGAAGATGATTCACTAATAGATCCTAATCACGAGACTAGGTCAGAATTTCCAGGTCAGAGTCAGGACTTTAGGTAGAAATTGGTTGCAGAGGGCAGTGAGAGAGAAACTCCAGAAGTACTGGTTCATTCACAAGATGCTCAGGACAGATAGTGGTACTGGAGCAAGGTGAGAGTCTGAGAGCAAGCTGGAGATGCCATGTGGCCAGGGAACACATATGGGGACAAACATCCATTTACTCTGCAAACATTTACCAAACATCTCCCAACCCATGGAGCTTAGGATTAGACAGAGATGAGTACAGACGCCTCCCAGAACTGCCTACCTGAAGGACAAGGGGCTGGGGCATTCATCCACAGGCTTCAATCCTCTGTTGGTTGAGACTGACCTCAGGCACATCAACACCTCGACATTTCCAAGAGGGTTCTGCAGGAGCCAAGCAGACTCTGGAAGCTCATAAAGGTCCTGAGAGAAGAACACAGAACGGAACTCTGTACTGCTGCTCTTCAGGTCAGATGCTGCCAGGTGATCTGAGCTTCCATAGAACTGTCCTCCACAGCTGTGGCTGAAATCAGAAGTGGACACAACATATAGGGCACCAGAAGTGTCTGCTACATGGAGCTCTGGGGTCTTAGGAGAACTCAAAGAAGGGTTGCCACTGAAAATTCCATGTGCCTATTTCCTCTTGTGATATCTAGACTTACTGTGTCCCTACTGTCATAAACACCTGGGAACATCAGCTTTTCTCACTGTTTTGGTACTTGACCCCTCTCGTATTCAGATGAGTACCAAATCATACAGATTATGTATACAATAGGAGAAACATACTTTTAAATATTCCAAAATAAGGAAGAGCATATTACTCCAGCAAACCATTTTAATAATTTTATAAATGAAGATATATTGGAAACAGAGGAGTATTATATTGCTTTATCCTGAAGTAATTATGTCTTTGGATCTGCAGTGCTTTTGAAAGAGTCCAGAATAACCCCTGAATTCTGACTAAAACTACCCAAACAAACCAGCTGTGGTAGCTATGGAGGTGCACTGCCCAGAGCTCCTTTCAAGGGAGAATGAGCCACAAGGAGTCCAGGCAGCTGGAAGCCTCCAGCTGCATAGGTTTAGGATGCACCCCAGTGTTCACACCAAGGCCAGAGTCTGCCAGGTCAGGTCCCGGACAATGAGCACACACAACAGGGGTAACGGAGTCCAACAGTTTCTGTCCAAAATGCTCCTCCAATGGATAATCTCTACTCTGGAGCTCCCCATCTGCACAGCCGAGACTTTACTAGCTGAGGTTCCTCCTACCAACCTTCTTTCCTTCCCCCCCTCTTTCTGCACATTCAGAACTTCACTGCGGCCTGAAGCCTTCAGAAGACAAAACTGACCCTGAGAGATGCAGTGCACCCTGCCCAGTCCCTCCCAGCAAATCCATGCTAGAGCTGGAAGTAAAATGCACATATCTCCAAGCTCCTAGCACAATGCTCCATCAAATCACACAGACAACATCTTCTACTCATAGACATGGCAGCTGTCTCACTAGGTGCTCAGATAGCCAACTACACATCTTCGCATCTCCATCTGCTGTATTATAAAATTGAAAAGACATTTGCTTCACACCAGCCCCCACCAGGAATTGGGTGAAGAGGAATAAAATACTTCTTGTAGCTGGACAAAAAGCCATAAATAAACACAGAACTGTGCAGTCAGCTTTCACTTATCAGGGAAAACGGATGGGTGCGCTGGTGCAGATACATGGCCTGGGGCTTCCTTGACTGCCAGAGTTGCATCGAGACATCAAAACAGAAAGATGAGGCTGTGGGAGCTGAAAGGGAGCCCCAGATAAAGCTTGGGGAGAGTAACCCTGCTGAGCTGGGCCAATCTGGGCCAGCCCTCTTAATATGTGCTTTTTCAAATGGAAAAAGAGCATATGCAAGATGTCCACAGGTAAATGGCTTTTAAGCATCTCAAGAGATAGATGTTCAAGTTCACTCAAAATTACAGCAACACTAACCTAAACTAACAATGAGATAGCATCATAAATTCAAATCAGTAGAGAGTGATTTGCAGTACTGATGGAGGTGTGTGAAAAAACTCTATTAGTATAAATATAAACTGTGGACATTTCTCCAGAGGGCAATTTAGCAATTTCTACTAAAATGTAAAGTGTCTGTATACTTGGACCCAGACACTGTGCTTCTAAGATTTCATAATAAAAATTTACTTGCACAAAAACACAGGTTGGTCATTATAGCATAACTTGAAATAGCCACTGGAAATAAACTAAATGTCAATAATTAGAAGGGAAAACAAACAATTAGTATCTAATGTGATGATGGGTACTAGAGAACTATGTAGCTGTGACACACAATGACAAGGATCTAATAGCATGATATGCAATAGTCACTAAACTATACAGTTAACAGAAAGAAAGATGGAGAAGTGGGTTTCCATTTGTTTAAAAATAAATATCTGCACACAAATTTATATATATAAATATATACATATATGCATATGCTTATATGTGCCAAGGATATTTTTGGAAGAAAACATAAGAGACTGCTTAAAAGTTGCAACTATTCTGAGAAGGGACTGATGGTAGGAAAGAGAAGTCGTTTTCACTGTATAACTTTTATACTCTGTATTTTTACCCTGTCTTTGTCTTAGTAATTGGAAGGAAAAAACCTGTTAAAATGTGTTTTCTCCTCATAACACTGCTCATGGCAGCAAAAGTAAAAAAACGACATTAATAATAATAACAACCAATGTGAGATTTGCAATTTATAGTCCACACAACACTTTCCCATCCACTTCTTTAATGTGAGCAGAAAAGAATGATTTCTACCCTTGTTTTTTAAATAAGGAAGCTAGAGCCAAAGGTAACGGGGGGGTTACCCAAGATCTTTGAAGAGATCATCTGGAAGAGACCGCTCTTACTTTTATCATTGCTCATATCCATATCTTCAAGGAAAGAATTGGTGGAAGAAGGATGCTGGTTTCCCGGCTTAAATCCTATGGTCTTTTTCTACATCTCCCTCTGCCTCCCAAGGAAGAAAATCATTGGTTTTCATTTTTAAAAGCAATGAAGCAACAATGAAGTTTTAAATAAGGGAAAGAAACAAATGTTGGGCAATACAGGAAAGGAAAGAGTCAAAAAGGCCTTTGGAGCTACTGCAGGTAGCCTGGAATGGAAAAGAGTGAGACAGCAGTGAAGAAAGATGACCCCAGATCCTGAGGAGCTGACTCTCATTAACTCTTGATTCTCTGTTGAAGCCTTCTCATCCCCTGATCCAAGGAGAAAAAGAACCCCAAATCTGATCCTGTGCCCATATTTTCCCTATAGTTAGATACCTCTCCTCCCAAGAAAGCTTGCAAGGATTCCCTGGGGAATCAGAAGAGAGTTTCCAGGTGCTATTTGTCCACTGGAACAGGATGAAGAGAAAGATAATGGGGTGAGTTATTAACAGGGTTAAAAAAGAAGAATTTCTGTCCTTTGTTGCTTCAAGAACAACAACAATGCTACACCCATGAGATGAGATGATCTTGGACTGACTTCCCTGTTGCTGAATGGGCAGATCATTGCATGCACAGGCTCTTTTCTTTGGAATGATATTGAAATACTGAATTCTGTCTCAGTGTTCATAACACATCAGCAATGCCTGACCCTGGTGGAGAGAGGAGAATGTTCACAATTTGACAATTCTATTATTAAGCAGAAAGCCCAGTGATTTTAGCAAGAATCGCCACTGATACACAATCACACTCCTCATCCTCCCACCCTTGACACCTAACCAAATTCCTCTTAGTAACTTTTCAATCTCCCCTCACCCTACCTGTAGGCTGTAAATCCCTGGCTGTCCCTATTGGATTCAAAGTTGACGTCAATCTCTCTCCCCTATTGCACTAGTCTTGAATAAAGTCTTCCTTGCCATTTTTAACAAGTGCCTCGTGTAACTTCTCTTCAGCATTACTCAAAATGTGGAGTATCAGCAGCATCAGTATCACTTGGAAGCTCATCAAAAATGCAGACTCTCAGGGCACACCCCAGATTTGCTGAATCAGAATCTCCACTTTCACAAGATCCCTAGGTAGTCTGTATGGACATTAAAATTCAAAAAGTACTGTTTTTGTGAACACAGCCCCAATCCCTTCAATACGTGTGAGCCCTTAATTCTATACTTTTAGGATACTTCCCTTAGGGCCACACACCCACAACCAGCTGAGGAGACTCACTGTCTTGTGCCTTGCCTCATTTTAACTCATCCTTCCAAACTCTTCACTCACTCTCCCTTGGATTTCATTCCCCATGAGCCATGCCTCAAGCACGAGGTACTCTATCATTCCATTCTCTCTGGTTGCACAGGTCTGGGGCGGGGTGATTTGTTGAATCCTGAGGATAGTTCTGCCAGAGTAAAAGGCTCTGACCTGGGATGGAATATAAAAAGGCCATCAGACTTGTAATATTTCCAAAGTTAACTTCTTGTTAGTATATATCCTCAGCCAGTGTGTTCCCCCTGCTCTGCCTTGAGGCCCCATTCTCTTATACTGTGTGGAACTAATATAGGGAGCAGGGTAATGGAACTGGTTTGCCAGGCACATAGTATTGATCATAATTTGATCTGATAAATCTAGATACTGGGAAAAAAGCTGACTATCCATTTAGGGCCAAGATGCCAAGTGAGCCTGAGAGGCTGCCAGGACAGACTTAAACAAGAGAATTACCCATTGTTTACCTGTTTATCTGAAATTCAAATTCAGCTGGGTGTCCTATACCTTATCTGGCAACTCTAGCTTGGCTCTATCTGGAAACTTGTCAGTGCTCATGAGTTTGGGATCTATGTATCACAAGAAGGTAAGATTACTGGAGGAGACCTCTGATTACTCTCTCCTAATTGGGGACAGAAATTTTATCAGCAGGTTCACCCCTTTTACCACACTTCCCACTTCTTAAGTCAATGGGACCTATGGAGACAGGAGAGCAAAGGCTGGATTTGGAGAAAATTGAAGTATCATAATGAAAAGGATATTTTAATTTGTATACACCTCTTTCAAAGCACCCTTCTTTAATCCAGTCTTGAGATGTTTCATTGTCTGCTCAGGAGATATCATGAAATCACTAAAGTATTCTAAGATTTGGCAAACAAGATTCCCCATATTTCTTTCTTATGTTTCTTTTTGGATGCCAAGGAGATTGTAGATATACACCAATGACAAAATTATGATCTTTTCTCCTGTCTACTCCCCACTCCACCATTCAGCCCTCATCCTTACCTGGTCAGAGAAATGGATGACTCCTCCAAGCCAAGTCATTGGCTCTTCCCTTCCTCGGGTTCTACTCCTATTCAGTCTAATACAATAGATGTGATGGATGAATTTCTGTTGCCTATTCTGTGAGCTCCCTAAGGGCAGGAACATGCAGCCTAGAGTGCCCTGACCCCTGTCCTGCTCATAGAGAGCCCTCTACAAATGCTGACTGAATGAGTTCTGTGTAATTTTCTCCTGAGTCTATAAGAGACCATAGCTGATATTTGACTTGAATACACTAGACTGTGATTGGAAATGAAAATGAAATGACACTGGATTGCCTGAAAATCCCTGCCAGGACTTGCAGTTACAGAAACTACTAACACTCTTTATGTTTCTTTTTATTTTTGAATGCACTCTGAAAAGATGTTCTCTGGCCTCTTACAGTACCAGTGCTTTTTAAATGGATGTATGCAAGTCCTCCCATGCCTTTTTTTTTTCTTTTTAGGGCCGCACCAATGGCATACAGAGATTCCCAGGGTAAGGGCTGAATAGGAGCTGTAGCTGCCAGCCTACACCATAGCCACAGCAACGCAGGATCCGAGCCGCGTCTGCAACCTACACCACAGTTCATGGAAATGCCGGATCCTTAACCCACTGAGCAAGGCCAGGGATGGAACCTGCATCCTCATGGATGCTAGACAGATTTATTTCTGCTGAGCTCCGACAGGAATTCCCCATGCCTTTTTATAACCCACCGCAACTATTAACTTCAAAAAAAAATAGACTCTCATCTGCTATGATTTTAGCCATTTTCTTATTTGGAACTAGGAACTAGAAATAGCCCAGGAAGTAGGGCCTCCAACTTCTCAGGCAAGAGAGAAATAAAGACCTTTTCAAACTCTTTTATCAGACTTATGGAAGCCCAGGTCAAGAGTACTACCAATCACAGCCAGCTACGTGACTGCAGACCAGTTCAGAATAAGAAGCCAATTACACGGAGCCTTAAGTGGAATCACACAGAAGATTCCACGCTCATCCCTGCTGAGGTTCCAGGTCCAGCTGAGGCCCCAGAAGCCAGTGAGAGTCTCCAATGATATCTGAAGGTGTTCCCAAACCAGTTTATCCAGACCTCATGCTCTCCAAATCACACAATCCATCATGCCTAGGTGGGCTGCATTCTCCTCCTTCCAAGAACTGGGCACAGGCTAAGTGGTCCTGAGAAGAGAGGGTTTCTATCTATAAGATCCACCAACCTAACTCTCTATTCCCAGTGTCTTTCCAGAAATATACTCATTATTCAAGCATGAGAAAGCAGACTCCTTTTGGCAGTGGACACAGGCCAATCTGTCTGCCCTATATCCACACCACCCCCCACCCCGTCATTCAGATGCGTCATCCACAGCCCCCTAAACCACTTCTCTAAGAGAGGTGACGGTCCTCAACCAGGCCAGTCATTCTCCTGTCACAGTGGTCGATTCAAGGAGAGAGGGTGTGACCCCAGGTGGGCTACCCAGAGCTCTTCCCTGGCACTGATTCACAGACGTTTACCCCAAAACAGGCTCTCTCTCCAACTGGTGGGTAGCTGAACAAGGAGGATGGGGATTTGTGGCTATAAGCCAAGATCTGCCACAGAGAAAAGCCAAAGAAAGGAAAAAAGATAAGAAATGAGGAGACATACATAAATCTTATTGCCAAGGCGCAATTCTTTAGATCTTCCTTTGATCCTCAGAACTATTCCATTCTCCGTTTCCTTCTTTTGCTTAAGATAGTTGAATTTAAGTTTTTATAGCTTAACAACAAGAAGCATCATGATTAGCAGACTCTCTGACTTTCCCTCCAACCTAGGTAGAGACTTGAAGACATACGGTCCCCTCTTAATCATTTCAGGATGACGGGGGTCAGAATAAAAGGAAGAAGAATATATGAAACTACAGACTAATGGCTGCAGAGGATGGCTGTGGATGGCTGGGGAAAGCCCTTCTGAATGATAAAATAAATAATAACCCCAACAACAATGATAACAACTAACGTTGTTAGGCACCTCTGGCCATGGCCCCGGCCATGCTGAAGTGACCCTATCCCCCACGTAAAAGCCAATAGATGAAACATGGGCAAAACCTTGACTAAACTAAGTATCAAAGAACTAAGCTGAAACATAAGGCAGCACTGGGGTACTAGGCTGTCATTTTAGGGTGTTGCAAAACGGACCAAATGAAAGAAGAGGAGCTGTACGGAAAGAAGAATGAAGCAGTTACTTCTACAGAGAGTTGGAACAAAGACAGGAAGGTAGGTCCCCAATGTCAGCTACCAAAATGCCCCAATTTATGTTCTGCAATTGAGGTAAGTAGTATTGTCCTACGCCTGCTTAACAACCTTCCTTTCTTATTTAAAATGCTCTATTTTTTTTCTGACCTGGTACAGCAGTACAAAGACTTTATTACTTTAACAGTTGGCACCTGAGATTATATTCTATTCTATTCTGCTGCATTTGTTTGCTTTTTAGAAGAACCCATCTTTATTAGAAATCATACTTTGCTAGTTTCCTTTGGAGTGAAGAAAGTGAGATCCCAAACCTGGCATATAAGGAAAATAAGAAATAAAGAGGTAAACTTTGCTGCAGAAAAAAAAAATTCAAAATACGGAAGGTAAGCCAAGAGATAAGAGAGACAGGACCAGACACGGCAGGAAGCTGGAACCTATAGAGTAAGGGTGCCAGTGAAAATTTCTCTTGGCATAATGGCCAGGGAAGTTTTAAGGACAGGATATCAAATCTATATTTTTAAATTTTTTGCATTTAGGACATGTTAACATCTTCTGTATCTTCAATCTTTAATAAAGTCTGACAATACACATGGGTAGGCAAAAAGAAGGAAACAGGCTGTGTACCATAGCATGGTTATGAGCAAAGAAGATGGTGGCCAGAGATGAAAGGTCGTGAGCTCATCAGCAAGAGAAACCCAGACCAGGAAACAAGACAACAACCACCACCCCCAACCAGGTATTTACAGAAATTTTAGGGAGAACAACGGCTTCTTCACAGGATGTGGAACAGATGTCTTCAGACAATTAATCTAAAACCCCAGGTTTCCAAAGCCCTGTGCCTATGCCTCTATTCCTGAAGTGAACACTAGACTGTACACTCACAGGCCTGCAGACTCATGAACTTCAGCTCTATGAGAGCAGCGTCATGTTTTACTCATCCCAGTACCTGGCACAATGCCTACAAGGCATTTTTAAAATTGATAATAAACTCTATTTTTGGAACATTTTTAGATTTATAGAAAAGTTGCAAAGATAGTACAGAGTCTCCATAAACCTCACAGTTTCCCCTATTATGAACATCTTCCATTAGTATGATACATTTATCACAATTTATGAACCAATATTCCCACAGTATTATTATCTAAATCCCATACTTTATTCAGATTACCTTCGTTTTTACCTAACATCCTTATATTTTCCAGGACCCCATCCAAGATGCCACATTACATTTAGTCATCATGCCTCTTCAGGCTTCTCTTGGCTGTGACAGTTTCTCAGAATTTCCTTGTTTTTGATGACTTTGACAGTTTGGAGGAGTGCTGCTAAGGTGTTCTGTAGAATGTCTCACAACTGCAATTTGTCTAATGATTTTCTCATGAGTAGACCAGCGTTACAGGTTTGGGGAAGGAAGACCCCGGAGGTAAAATGCCATTGTCATCATGTCTATCAGGAGTACACAGAGCAGGAGTCATCACTGTTGATTTTGACTTTAATCATCTGACTGAGGTTGTGTTCATCAGCTTTCTCACTGCAAAGTTACTCTCCCCCACCTCACTCCATCTTTTCCATACTTTACTCTTGAAAAGAAGTCACGATGCAAAGGCCCACACTATGAGAATAAATAGTTATACTCCACCTCCTTGAAAGTACATTATCTCCATAAGATATTTTGATTTTTTTGGCAGAGGATATTTGTATATTCTTACCACAACCTCCATTTATTTTATTTATTTATTTATTCAATCATTTTTTCCATCAGTATGAATAAATGGGTATTGATTTGTAATCCAATGCGATTTTATTTTTTTGATCAAACTGTCCCAGCTTTGGCCATTGGAAGTTCATTCAGCTGGCTTCTATGTCCCTCTGAAATATCCCCATCACTGTGGAGGTTTTGGGGTTTTTTTTCTTAGGGCCGTACTTGCAGCATATGGAAGTTCCCAGGCTAGGGGTCAAACTGGAGCTACAGCTGCCAGCCACAGCCTCAGCCCCAGCCCCAGCCACAGCAACACCAGATCCGACCAACATCTTTGACCTACACCACAACTCACGGCAACACTGGATCCTTAACCCACTGAACCACTGAGGGAGGCCAGGGATCAAACCCAAGTCATCATGGATACTAGTTGGGTTTGTGAACCACTGAGCCATGACAAGAACTCCCACTGTGGAAGTTTTGTTTGTTTGTTTAGCACTTTCTTACTTTCTGGCACTACAAGATGCTTTAGGTGCATCTAGTAGTCCCTGTCCCAGACTTTTTTTTTCCTGCCCCAGTTTTAGAACCCAAGAGGAACTGGTTTATCATATTGGGGAATGGTATTAGAAACCATGATATAGGTACCAAGTGTATTCATTATTCCTGGGTACTGTTGCTGGCCCTCTCCGCTGACCAAGCAAGGAAACAAATGTATACATAAACTCAGATATAGACAGATCTCTATAAACATATCTATCTGTGACCATTCCTACCTACATTAAGCTAAATGAGTTCATACTGATATCTCCACTTCTAATCCATCACCACATGACTCATTCTAGCTTCCTCTCTTGCTTAACTATAAACTTCTACTCTAATATCAAAAAACCCACCATCCATTTATTTGTTCACTTCCAGTATCGATGTATAGCATTATTAGGATTATTAACCCATACTCCCATAACTTTATCATTTTAAACAAACTTATCATGTCCAATTTGTCGATTTTTTTTTTCGTGAATCATGCTTTTAGTGTTGTATCCAAAAATTCATTTCCAAATCAAAGGTCACCTATCTTCTACAAGCTTTCCAGTTTGAGGTTTACGTTTAAGTCTATAATCCATTTTTTAGTTAATTTTGTGAATGGTACAAGGGCTGTGTCCAATTGGCATTGTATTTGTCTTTTGGTTTTGGTTTTGCTTTGCATGTGGACATCTAAGAGATCCAGCACCATTTGTTGAAAAGATTATTCTTTTCCTTAAATTGCCTTTCCTCCTGTCAAAGATTAGTTTACTATATTTATACCTATCTATTTCTGGGCTCTCTATTCTGTCTCAATGATCTATTTGTCTATTCTTTTGCCAAACCATGCTATCTTGATTGCTATAGCTTTATATTAAGTCTTAAAGTTGTGTTGTGTCAGTTCTCGATCTTTGTTCTTCTAATATTGTGTTAGCTATCCTAGGTCTTGTGCCTCTTTGTATGAACTTCAGCATCAGTCAATATCCATAAAATAACTTGCTAAAATTTTAATAGAAATTTCATTTAATCTATAGATTAACTAGGAAAGAACTGACGACAATATTGAGTCTTCAGTGCATGAACAAGGAATATCTATCTATTCATTTAGATCTACGATTTCTTATGTCAGAGTTTTTTAGTTTCCCACACATAGTTTCTATGTATAGTTCTATTTATACCTGCTAGATTTCCACTTAAGTATTTCATTTGAGGGGGTGGGTCCTATTGTAAATGTTACTTTATTCACTGTAAGTTCCAATTATTCATTTCAGTATATAGGAAAATACGGACTTCTGATTATTGCCTTGTACTCTATGACCTTGCTAGATCACTTATTAAAGAGTTTTTATATATTTTTTGTGATTTTACTAGATAGACAATCATGTTATCTGAAAACAGAGACAGTTTTATTTTTTCCTTCCCAATTTGCATATATTTTGTTTCCTTTTCTTGTCTTATTGCACTACCAATTTCTGGTAAAATGTTGACTGGGGTGGTGAATGTGACTGTTAATTTTTTGCGCTAACTTGCTTGCCCATGGGGTCCCCAGATTAAACATTATTTCTGGTTAATGTTTGTAAAGGGTGTTTCCAGATGAGATTAGTATCTGAATCAGTGAACTCAGTAAACTGCCCTCGCCAGTGTGGGTAGGCATCATCTAAACTTTCAAGGACTGAAAAGAACAAAAGGCAAAGGAAGGAAGATTTCACCTTTTTTCCTGCCTCACTGGTAGAGCTGGAACATCTCATCTCACCTCCTCTGGCCCTCACACTGGGATTTACACCATGAGTTCCCCTAGTTCTCAGGCATTTGGACTCATGCTAAATCACAGCTTTTCTGGGTCTCCAGCTATAGCAGCAGCCTCCATAATCATATAAACCAAGTCCTGACAGTAAATCTCCTTTTAGAGACAACGCATATCCTACTGGTCCTATTTCTCTGGGAAATCTTGATTAAAAATGGTGAGAAAGGACCCCTTTGCTTGTTCTCAAACTTAAGGGGAAAACATTCAGTTTCTCACTATTAAGTATGATGTAGGTTTTCATGAATATTCTTTATCAAGTTGAGGAATTTCTCCCCTATTCCTAGTTTGCTGAGATTTTTATCCTAAACAGAGGCATCACTAGGTTCTTCCGAGGGATAACTTGTAGCCCGTTATCCATCAAGGTATGCCCCAGCTGCAGACAGCCACAGTGCCCAAAGGAACATTCTTCCTGGGGTAGCCTACATTCAGTGACTAACAGAAGCATGATGTAAAGACGCAGCCATTTCAGCCCAATTAGGGTCAACTCTGATGGATGTTCAGAACCCCGCATGGAGTCTGGGAAAGCTGTGCCCGGCTTGTATCACAATTGAACTTTTCCTTTTGCCCAACACTGCTTCTTCCCTCTCCCTTCCTGCACACTAAATTCTACCTTGATGCCTATTTCCAATAACTCAACTTGTGACTCTCAGAGCAAAATCACTGTCCATACTACTTCATAAAAGACATAATTAACACTGCTGTATGTCACACAGGAAAACATTTTTTTTCTATTTCTTTAATTCTGCATTTTTAAGAGAGGATGGAGATTCACTAAACTTACTGCGGTAATCAGTTCATGACGTATGGCTTAAATTTATACAGTGCTGTATGTCAATTACATCTCAATAAAACTGGAAGGGGGAGTTCCCTTCATGGCTTAGTGGTAATGAACCTGACTAGTATCCATGAGGATATGGGTTCGATCCCTGGCCTTGCTCAGTGGGTTAAGGATCCAGTGTTGGAGTTCCCGTTGTGGCATAGCGGTTAACGAGTTTGACTAGGAACCATGAGGTTTCAGGTTTGATCCCTGGCCTTGCTCAGTGGGTTAAGGATCTGGCGTTGCCATGAGCTGTGATGTAGGTCACAGACGAAGCTAGGATTCTGCGTTGCTGTGGCATAGGCCAGCAGCTGCAGCTCCGATTAGACCCCTAGCCTGGCAACCTTCATATGTCACGAGAATGGCCCTGGAAAATGGAAAAAGACAAAAAAAAAAAAAAAAAGGATCCAGTGTTGCCATGAGCTGCAGTGTAGGTCACTGATGTGGCTTGGATCTGGCATTGCTGTGGATGTGTGGTGTAGTCCTGCAGCTCTGATTTGATCCCTAGCCTGGGACCTTCCATTTGCCACAGGTGTGGACCTTTAAAAAAAAAAGTGAAATGGGCAAAAGACCTGAATAGACATTTCTCCAAAGAAGATATACAGGTGGCCAACAAACACATGAAAAAATGCCCAACATTGCAGATTATAAGAGAAATGCAAATCAAAACTACCATGAGATACCACCTCACACCAGTCAGAATGGCCATCATTCATAAATCCACAAATAACAAGTGCTGGAGGGGCTGTGGAGAAAAGGGAACCCTCCTGCACTGGTGGTGGGAATGTAAACTGGTACAGCCACTATGGAGAACAGTTTGGAGATACCTTAGAAATCTATACATAGACCTTCCATATGACCCCGCAATCCCACTCTTGGGCATCTATCCGGACAAAGCTCTACTTAAAAGAGACACATGCACCCGCATGTTCATTGCAGCACTATTCACAATAGCCAGGACATGGAAACAATCCAAATGTCCATCGACAGATGATTGGATTAGGAAGATGTGGTATATATACACAATGGAATACTACTCAGCCATAAAAAAGAATGACGTAATGACAGTTGCAGCAACATGGATGGAACTAGAGAATCTCATCCTGAGTGAAATGAGCCAGAAAGACAAAGACAAATACCATATGATATCACTTATAACTGGAATCTAATATCCAGCACAAATGAACATCTCCTCAGAAAAGAAAATCATGGACTTGGAGAAGAGACTTGTGGTTGCCTGATGGGAGGGGGAGGGAGTGGGAGGGATCGGGAGCTTGGGCTTATCAGACACAACCTAGAATAGATTTACAAGGAGATCCCGCTGAATAGCATTGAGAACTATGTCTAGATACTCATGTTGCAACAGAAGAAATGGTGGGGGAAAAACTGTAATTGTAATGTATACATGTAAGGATAACCTGACCCCCTTGCTGTACAGTGGGAAAATAAAATTTAAAAATAAATAAAAAAAAAAATAAAAGTCTAATATCCCCCAAAAAAAAAAAATAAAAATAAAAGTTAAATGCAGATAATAAACAAAGATAACTAAAACACTTAAAAAAAATTTAAAAAATTAAAAAAAATAAAAAAGTGAATTTTTTTCCTTACCAGACCATCAACTTCACAAAAAGAAATTCAGAAGTAGAGGCAGAATGATAGGAAAGAATTTCTCTCCCCATTCGGTTATTACTTGAGAGTACTAATTTTTTTGGTGTTTTCAGGACCACACCTGCAGTACATGGAGATTCCCAGGCTAGGGGTTGAATTGGAGCTATAGCTGCTGGCCTACACCACAGCCACAGCGACACCAGATCCAAGCCACATCTTTGACCTACACCACAGCTCACGGCAAAGCCGGCACCTTATTCACTGAGCGAGGCCAGGGATTGAACCTGCGTCCTCATGGATGCTAGTCAGATTTGTTTCCGCTGAGCCACAAGAGGAACTCTAAGTGCTAAATTTTAATGCTTGGCTGCAGGGTCTGTAGACATTTATCATTATAAGTCAACAGACTCTCCCAGGGCTCCTTGTGCACATCACAATATAATGCAGCCACGACAGACATTCTTAGACTCTGAAATGACCTGGCTTCTACTCCAAGACAAAGGAAAAATCCAAGTGGACAGACGTTACAAGCAGAAAGTCTCTTCCACTGAAGAAAACACCAGACCCAAAGCCAAAGAGTTCATCAAAGGGGTTCCAAAGACGAAGTTCAAGTTGGAATCAGAGAGTTGTCACGAATGACTCTAGTTCAGGATCACATCAAACAGAATGCTACCACTTGGAACAGCACCTTGCATGTAAGAGTATATGCTCAATAAATATCTGATGAATGAATTAATGAATACCAATTTGGAATTAGGAGTACTGGCTCCTGGTCCCAGCTTTGGACGCACAGTACATTATTAAGAGCCAATGCTAAAACTGTGATAAGGCTATGTTTCATTTCCATATATTCAACTTCCAAACAATGCACATGTTGATACTTCATTGATTTAATGCCATAAATAAGAGCTTTCTAAATCGTGTATATGGTTAGCCATTTCATAGTAGTGCCGCTGGCCAGATGCATCCCCATTTTTAAGGTAAAGCAATGTTTGTGCAATCACATGAATATTTATTGCATTTTTCCCTTATTAGGTTACAAAAATGAGTGGAGAAAGGAAAAATGAAAGTGCTGATACCCGTGATAAAAAGCAGAGGTCTCATTAACTCAATGCAATTGAGACAAAGACAGAAATCATTAGGCCTGTGGAAAGTGATAAGTCATTAGCCTCAATCAGATGCTCATTGACTTCAAGCTGGTCAACCTTCTGAAAGGAATGAAAAAAATGAAAGAATATGCATGAAATATATGAATCATCAAGGATGATGCCTAAAAGGCAAAGTGTTATGAGAGCTATTCGTGTTTTTTTCAGCTCTCTGGTAACAGAACCCACATGAAATCTTGTTTAAGTTTTATACATATAACTTGCCACAAGTTTTCAAGAGACCACTATGTGCAAAATCAGGGGAATGCTTAAATTAATGTATGGACTTTTATGGAGTTGTTGTATATCTTACATTAGACAAGGAAATCTGTGACTGCAAAACCAGTCCATAATATTTAGATTTATCTTGCCATTTGTATAAGTACAAATATACTGTAATTTTGTTGGCCTAATACCAATAGATACAGATACACAGGTACAGGTGTAAGTATAAGTGTGGGTGTGGGTATGGGTACAGGTATGGGCACCTTAGCATACTCCTTTTTCCAGAATGTGGTTCAAGAGAAAGGGGTGTTTTTGTAGTTTTTTTAAGGGGGGGTTGGGGGAGTCTGAGAGGGACAACAGGATATGGAAGACAGAAAGGAGGAAGAGAGATTCCTCGGCCTAATTCCCAGACCTTCCTCTATCTTCCTTCAGAGCTAGATCATCCTATTTACTCTGCTTCACCTTAACCTCCAGGCCACCATCACTTCTATTAAGGCCTGAACCCAGCTACCCTAGGGTCATGCATTTTAATCAGGACTTTGGCCCCCAATTATCCTACCTGGAGAGATAAAAGTCGGGAAAGTAAAGGAAGCTCAGCTTTCAGCCTGGTCATCTATCAGGTGGAAGAGTATTTTAGGATGATCAGTAGATGAGGACAGTAGACTCTTAACACTTCTTAATAAAACAAAATAGTAAAAATGTAGCCACTTCAATATTCTTAAGTGGAATTCCCTTTGTGGCTCAGCAGTAACAAAGCCAACTAGTATCCATGAGGACACAAGTTCAATCCCTGGCCTTGCTCAGTGGGTTAAGGATCCAGCGTTGCCGTGAGCTGCAGGGTAGATTGCAAACATGGCTTGGATCTGGCGTTGCTGTGACTGTGGCTTTGGCTGGCAGCTATAGCTCCGATTCAACCTCTAACCAGGGAATTTTCATGTGCTGCACATGCAGCCCTAAAAAGACTCTGTGTGTGTGTGTATACATATATATTTTACTTAATAAACATTTTTAAAATGTAAATATATTTTCTCTTAAGTAAATACTGAAAAAGCCTTACTGTCATTGTGCTCTGATATTTCAATGAAATGAAAGCATTTAAAAAATGCACAGTATGCATTTTTCCATTCGCAAATTTAACATCCATGGTTTTGACAATTTTAGAGAGATCCTGGAGGACTATGATATGTAGCAATTTGTAATTTTGCAAAGGCACTAATTTGAATCATCCCCACTGTGAGCAGGTATGCGGAGAATTACTCATTTAGGTGGTGAGTGAGCCAGTACCTGCACTGGATGTTAGTTTGTTTCTCAAGGGTACTTTTCATAAATCTTGGAAGTTTAAGGACAAATACCAAGAGTCTACTGTATAGCTTAATACTACTAGATTTTAGAATCATTACGTGCAAAAATGCAAACTGTCTCCCATAACACAGATAAATCTCATTAGGACAACTATACCTGAATATGAGGACCACTTGCAGGTGCCCAGAATGGTCAAAACCAGGCAACCCATCTCTATTTTACATCCTGCCAGGGCACTGGGCATAATAATTGGCATAAAAATCTAGCATTAAGTTGTTTGCATCATATGAACATTGACAGTTAAAAATATTTTGATTACCTGTACTGAATACTGGTATGCTTCTCCATCTATGGTAGACACTGTTACTGCCTGCACTGTCCATCCTCCACCTCTTTCTTGATAACACCCCCTTAATGTTGTCCATGGCAGCATTAAATCCAGTCCCCATTTTATCCACTTCCCTTTTGTCTAGGGGTGCACTACAAATCCAATTCTGGGTAAAGAGATATTAGAGGAAGCCATCTAGAGAACTTCCAGAAAGTTTTTGCTTTCCTACAAAAGGAAGAGATACGGCCACAACAATTTTCACCCCTTCTTCCTGCCTTGAATATGGACATGATGTCTAGAGATGTGGCAGCCTTCTTGCAACCATGAGGCAACAAGCAACAGAGAAAAGCCAGGAAAACTGCAGTGATGATGGGTCTTGACATTTTTGAGCCACTGAACCAACCCTATCAGACCTCTTTGCGTAAGAAAAATAAAATTCTCCAAACCAGTGTAAATCAGCAAATCTTTTTCTAGAGGCTGAACAAATACAAATACACCATTTATAAAAAACATAAACTTTGAATACATGATTCCTACAGGCTCTCAAGTCCCAAATTCCATCACCATAAAAATTTGAGATTCTTTGAGTGGTAAGGTCTATCTCAGACTCCCTCACTTTACCCTTCTAGCTGGGACATAGAGCTTCCAAATGATTCTTCCCTTCAATTTTTGCTACAATTCTTTTACTGAGTGCTCATACTCCAAGAGAAAGACTTTTTATCTACGATATGTCACATCTCCTATCTGTCTCGTTTCGATGTCACATATTCATTACCAATGAATTATTTCAGGAAGCAGATGAATCCTCAGGAAGGACTGGCAAAAGCTGCTAGTTGTTTTCTGAATCATACGTGAATCCAGGGCAGCCTGAAGCTTCAGAAAAGGGAACACAATGAGTGTAAAAAAATAAGTGTAAAAAAGCAGGGCCCCTCCATAGTTCTTATGATGAGGCTATGGATGTGATATTGAATACTAAGCTAAGCAAATGCTTTTCTAGGAGCTCCACCAACTAGGAAGACATAAAGATGGTTCTTCAACCTATAGGGTAGTAGAATTTAACTCAATTAAACTAACATTTTTGAAAGCACCTACTACAGGTCAGATCCTGTGAGAGGAACCAGGGACATAAAACGATGGAATTCCCGCTGTGGCACAGTGGGTTAAGAATTTGACTACAGCAGCTCAATCTCCAGCTCAGCACAGTGGGTTAGAAGATCTGGCGTTGCCACAGGTTGCCATAGTTGTGGCATAGGTCACAGCTGCAGCTCAGATTCAATCCCTGGCCTGGGAAATTCCACATGCTGAGGGTGTGGCCAGAAAAAGAGAGAGAGAGAGGTGATGCCAGGACCATGCTCTAGTATAAGACCTGTGTTCCTTTACCTAATAGGAATTCTCCATCTTCATTCTTTATCCAGGTAAGGATGTAATAACTCCATCATCCTTGGGGTTCCAATGTCTTTCCGTTTGTATTACTAAGCCAGATGCTGTTTACTGTACCTCATGCTGAGGGTGCTGGGAGAGGGAGAAAGGTAAGCAGGCTTGTTAACTTACCATTCATCCTCAGCCTATGCCATTCTGTAGGCAGGATGCCCAGCCTGGATGTCAACTTTTTACAAACAACAATTGAAACTGTCAGTTATCTTGATGAGCAGCGCTCCAGTGAAAGAACAGGATAATTGGGGGGTGAAGTGTTAGTGAGCTAATTTTTTTCACCAGCAACAAGAATAAAACATTTTTCTGGGGATAATGTATTTATTGTTATCATTTCGTATGTAGCACAGAAATCCCAAATAATACAAAGACCAAAAATAACAAATTCCTCAGCTTTTAGAAGCAGCACAACATACAGTCTATCAGGTTTAAAAAAAAAGAGAGAGAGAGAGATTCCTGGAACCCCATTTCTTTCTTTATGAGCCTTTTTTTTTGGGGGGGGGTGCTGATTTTAAACAGAAAATCCCTGATGCTTATTTTTTGGTTGGGTATTTGTATGCTTAAATACAAGGCATCAGGACTATAAAAAGACCCCTGTGTTTAAGCCTCAAGGCGAAGATGATATGAATCTAAATGATCCATGACATTGTCCTCTAACACTCTGGGTGACTCATTATTCAGTGAACCAACATGTAACTTTTCCACCCCTTCTAGTCTATAAACTTAAGACCTCAGCAACCTGCCCACTCCTGACCATCCTTTAAAATCCAACTCCAACAGAGGCTTCCCTACCGTCCCCAGTAACACTGTTTCTTTCCTCCAGGTCCATCCCTCTCTCACCTGGCCCTTCCCAAACTGTCTCCTAACTGCTCTTTACCTCTGTCTTCCCTCTAGACGAGGACTAAATTGGTTCACCTTTGTGCTGCAGAGCCGTGTACAGTTTCTAGCACATGGAATATCCTCAGTAAAGTTCTTGGGGAATGGGGAAAAGAAGGAAGGAATGTGGGGAGAGTGGAACATCTTGGTGAGGGCTTAGCACTCAGAGATCAAGAGCTCCACAGTAGAACCAAGTGAATGGCTCTGGCTCCCCAGGACCCGGCAGAGGGCAGCAGAGAACTAAGGAGCAAAAGCCAACTCCTTGGAATAAGGTTCTCCTAAGACCGCCAAGGGGAAAGGCCACATAGCAGGGAGGGAGGACAAGCCCTGCGACACCAAAAATGAGGGACACATCACTGTCAGATGTCATGGGGCGCACAGGCAGGTCATTAAACCTGGCAGGAGTTTAGGAGGGAGACAGGACACATAAAAGACTATTACAGTGGGTCCAAAATAATTTGGAGGGATTGTACTAGGGTGCGGGCAGGGGCTCTATCTGAAGGTCTACAGCCCTGGCCCAAACAGGGAATGCCTCTCAGCTGATCTCAAGGTCTCAGGACTCCAAAAGAAGATAACAGATGGAGAAGAAACCTAAACATCTTACAACTGGATCAGTCATGGAAAGCTAGAACACTGAAACAGGAGTTGAGCAAGGAGAGAAATCCCAATAAAAGGTTGCTCTGGTAAGCTCAGGAACTCCAAAAGCACAGGACCTGAGTGGGAGAGGATGACACAGTTGGCGCTTTGAAGGAACTAATCCATTCCCTTGTCCCTCCTGAGACCCAGACAAGCCACACCTGGTAAGATTCTGCTCCTCAGCATGAAACTACATCCTCCCTTTTTAAATTAACTGCAAAGATCTCCCAATTGTTCCATATTAACACCTGATCCAATTAACTGTTCCCTCACTGAACAACAGCCCACTGTAAGTCAAAGCTCAAAATCCAGAAGCAGAAAATTACAAACAAACCCAAACCTCACATGATACTGGAGCTTAGATACTGGACTGTATATCATAATTGCAGTTTTACACTCTTGCCAGTACATGTGTGGCCAGTGGAACAGGACCAGCATCATTACCAAGGAGGTCCCTAAAATGCAGAATCTCAATCCCAACCCCCGGATCTAGAGAAAACAGAATCATCTGCATTGTAAAAGGATTCCCAGGTGATTCACATGTCCCTTAAATTTGAGAGACCCTGTTCACCACCACCTGAGCCCTGACTACATACACCTCTGACCCTAATTTGAACTACTCTACCCTTGACCCTATACGGTCAGTATACATTCCAGCCCTATCAACCTCTCAGCTTCTCCAATGAGCTGTGCTCATTTCCAACATACAGTTCTCTCCATCTAGAACCAAGGATGAGTCTTCTTGACATTCAGATTTTTACTTAAATGAGCTCTTCAGAGGCCTCCCCCCCAGCACCCAGTGTAACTACATTTTGCAGTGTTATTTCTGTGCAAATGGCAGTGTTCTCAATCTTGAGCAAACATCTGACTCACATGGAGAACTTGTAAAACACACATTCCTGTGCCCAATCCCCCAGAGTCTCTGGTTCAGTAGGTCTGGGGCAGATCTGAGAATGTGCATCTCTAACAAGCTCCTAGGTGACACCAATACTGTTAATCTGGGGCCACCCTTTGAGAATCACTGGCATTCACCATCTGATGGTATTTTCTTGACCCTCCTGTAAGGTCATCTCCACTGCACTGGAGTGTTCACTCCATTAGAGTAAGCCGTCTGTATGTTTTGTTCACCCTGTGTTTCCAGTGCATGGTACATAGTAGGCACTCTTTAGTATTTATTGAATAAAGAATGGATTCATTAGTAGTCAATTGTTTTTTCATTATGGATTTTACATCTTTCGTATTTGGCTTAATCTAATTTAGCAACAACTCTGCATTCCATCCAGTGCATATGTATGATCAGCCATAAGAAATTTGTATTCATTAGCCCTTGCTTAACTTACAAAAATGTAAATCACACAGAGACAATTGGGAGATATGTGGTTTTGGGGGTTTTGTTTGTTTGCCTTTTTTTTTTTTCTTTAGGGCTGCACTTGTGGCATACAGAGGGTCCCAGGCTAGGGGTCCAATTGGAGCTACAGCTGCTGGCCTACACCACAGCCAGAGCAACAAGGATTCAAGCCACATCTATCTCTGCAACCTACACCACAGCTCATGACAACACCAGATCTTTAACTCACTGAGCAAGGCCAGAGATCAAACCTGCTTCCTCATGAGTACTAGTCAGATTCGTTTCCACTAAGCCACTATGGGAACTCCCCTGACTGTTTTATCTATACTTATTTGTTATTGACAGCATATTTTTGTGTTGCTGCTGGAAGACAGAAACTCCATCCAATCCCATACCAAGGAAATAACCCCTTCTTTTCTCTCTCTCTTTTTTTTTTTTCTTTTTTTTTTTTTTTTTTTTTTTTTTTTTTGCTATGCCTATGGCATGCAGAAGTTCACAGGCCAGGGATAGGACCAGTGACACTGACCTGAGCCTCAACAGTGACAACGCCAGATCCTTAACCCACTGAGCCACCAGTAAGCAGCCCCTTCTTTTCAACAACGTGAGCTCAGCTGAATTCCTTAACTTGAATGCAATATCCTCTTACACACGAAACTGAAAGAAAATAAGCAATTTGATACATTCATACTTACATATGCGCTGGCACAGAAATTTCTTTCAAACATCAGAACTGAGTACATCATCATAAAGGTTTAGCTGATCATTATGAATACATCTCAGTAACAGCCAGGTCCCTTTTTTGGTGGGAGGTTCCGTCCAGTTTTATTTTTTAAATCTTTTTAGGACTGCACCCAAGGCATGTGGAAGTTCTCAAGCTAGGGGTCAAATCAGAGCTGCAGTTGCCGGCCTACACCACGGCCACAGCAATGCCAGATCCGGGCCATGTGTGCGACCTACACCACAGTTCACGACAACACTGGATCCTTAACCCCCTGAGTGAGGCCAGGGATCGAAGCCACAAACTCCTAGGTATTAGTTTGGTTATCACTTAGCCATGAGGGGAACTCCCCCTTCCAGTTTTATTGAGATATAATTGACATACAGCACTGTATAAGTGTAAGCTGTACAGCATAATGGCTTGACTTATATCGTGAACTGTTTACCACAATTGGAGAATATCCATCATCTCATAAAAATACAAAATTAAAGAAATAGCAAAAAAATCTTTTTCTTGTGATAAGAACTCTTAGGATTTACTCTCTTACCAGCTTTTGTATACAACATACAGCAGTGTTAATTACATTTATCATGTTGTACATTACATCCCTAATACTTATTTAGCTGTAACTGAAAACTTGTAACTTTCGACTTCCTTCTTCTGTTCCCCCTACTCTCCACCCCCCACCTCTGGTAAACACAAATCTGGCCTCTTTTTCTATGAGTTTATTTTTTAATTAGAACTAATCTACAACATTACGTTTATTCCTCTTAACAAGGATTCGCTATTTCTGGACTTTTTTTTTGGGGGGGTGCTTTTTAGGGCAGCACCCATGGCATATGGAGGTTCCAAGGCCAGGAGTCAAATCGGCCTATGCCAGGGCCACAGCTATGCGGGATCCGAGCTGTATCTGCGACCTACGCCACAGCTCACAGCAATGCCAGATCCTTAACCCGCTGAGTGAAGCCAGGGATCAAACCTGTGTCCTCAGGGATGCTAGTCATGTTTGTTAACTGCTGAGCCACAACATGAGCTCCTGGACATTTTTAAATGATCACCATGGATGCTAGTTATCCATCATCAAAGATATTATATAATTACTGACTATATTCTCCACACTGTACATGTCATACCCGTAGCACATTAATTATGCAACTAGAAGCTAGTACCTCTCATTAATCTCCCATGCTTATTCCTTTCTGCCCCCCATTCCCCTTAATTCTGGCAAACACATGTTTGTATCTATGACTCTGTTTCTGTTTACTTATGTTTGTTCATTTGTTCTGTTGCTTTTTTTATATTCCACTTTAAATGAAATCATACAGTATTAGCCTTTCTCTGTCTTATGTCACTGAGCATAATAACCTTTTGGTCCATTCATGCTGTTGCAAATACCAAGATTTCATTCTTTTTACGGCTGAGTAATATTCCATTGTATACATATACATATATTGTATATACACACATACACACACACACACACACACACTGTATGTTCTTTATTCATTCATCTGTTGGGGGGGGGCATTTAGGTTGCTTCCCTATCTTGCCTATTGTAAATAATGCTGCAATGAACACAGGAGTGTATATATCTCTTCTAACTACTGTTTTCATTTATTTTTAATAAATACCCAGGAGTAGAATTGCTGGATTCTATAGTTGGTCCATTTTTAATTTTTTTTTTTGGGGGAGAGCATCAAAATTTATTTCTAAGATATATCTGGCATTTTTAATTTTTTGAAGACTCTCCATACTGTTTTCCATAGTGTCTGCACCAACTTACACCCCCCAACAGTGCATGAGGGTTCCCTTTTCTCCACATCCTCATAAACACTTATTATTTGTTGACTTTTGATACCCATTCTGACAGGCATGAGGTGATATCTCATTGTGGTTTTGATTCGCATTTCTCTGATGATTAGTGATGCCAAGCACCCTTCATGTGCCTACTGGTATCCAGGATCCTCTTACTACTAAGATTATATTGTACTATCAGTCCATTTGAACTTGCCTCCAAGGAACTGTTAACAAGTCATCTACCCCTGAAATTACTGATGAAATCAGCATACTGTCCAGTCCTTTGGTTACCTGCTCCATTTGCAGATTCCGAATCCTGCAGCAAGGAATCTATGACTCTACAGGAAATTGCATCTGCTTCTCCTGCCACCTCCACCTCCTCCCTTTCCTGCTCAGTTCTCCCCTGACAGGCCCCATGCCCATACCTTACTCTGTCTCTGGGCCCACCAGACTCTGGATCTCATCTTCCCTGAGAGCCAGATTTATTTTCTTTTTAATGCTGAGGCCCCTCTCTACATAATGAGGGGCTGAAATCAAAAGACAGATTTGAAACCTATGAATCCAACACTAATCTCACTCCAAAGCTGGCCTCTGGAGGAAGCGTCTGGGGAAGAGTGAGCAGGGGTATACAGTGGCCAGATTTTAGGTGTCTGGAGCTTAGTGTAAGCCACATTGGCTAAATGTCAAAGTTGAGGAGCCAGCTCCTACAATGACAAGCCCTCCCTGTCAGAAAGCTGACAGGCAAGGACAGCAGTGGCTAAGGAGACCGAATATGTCACAGCTGTGCTCCTGAGCAAAAGTGACCAGGGCCCACATTGAAAAGGGCAGGCATCTGAGAGAAAGGCATCCTCTGGCTGCACTTATAAGAGATTATTAAAAGCACTAACATAGACGACAATAAGTCTGAAAAGTATACTTCATCACAAGTCAGTATTTGAGACTTGAAACAAATACAATATCAATTTGACAAAGTCATTCTGAAGATTCTGAAGAGCCATGCTTTGTATCTATATTAACTACAAAAGAAATTGGCTTGAATTTTATTTTACTTTATAACTTTAATTTTTTGGTCACACTCATGGCATGTGGAAGTTCCCAGGCCAGGGATTAAACCCACACCACAGCAGCAACCTAAGCCACTGCAGTGACAACACTGGATCTTTAACCCACTATGCCACAACTGAACTATTATTTTAAAATAAACTGATTTTGAATTCATAGGAAAATTATATATTTTGGCTCGGGGATCTAAATACTAGAGTTAATTCTGGCTTTTAGCCCATAATTCCTTTTCTAAGTGGGATTTAACAAGAGGCGAACAAGTATTTGATTAATTCTTTGGATCATTTATTTTTGCCCTTTTTTATACTTGGAACAATCCTATGAAATAGAACAGATCTTCTCAAGTATTGATATCTCATTTTTTTTAATTAAGAAATTCATATTCTAAGAACTCAAAAGACTTGGCCAAAATTCCACAGTCATGAAGTGGTGGAGCTAGGACCCCATCTGTGCTGCTCCTGGCGAGGCTCTTCAGGAAGAAAAATTTTATCAGGGAGTTCAACTCCTAGCCATTAGCACCACCTTAAACTGGCCTCTCTCCTTCATTTCTTCTTTTGAGAAGTGCTCTCTGACCCTTTAATTACTGTCCAACAGGCCTGGGACTCTGCCTGCTTTCACACACAACTCACTCTCAGTTGCCACGACTCATTCGCTTTACTTTCTGCTGCCAGAAAAGATACTTTCTGCAACTTCAATGGTGCTTATAACTTTAGCTTTCACTGAAAATAACCAAAGCTCTGGTGGTTTGTCTAGAGGCAACAAAATTTTAGGACTTAATTGAATATTTTCTGTGCTGAAATGTGCATTAATTTATGATGAGATGGTCTTTCTTTTTTCTTCTCCCCAGTCCAATTCCAGCCTCGTCCTCCTTCTAGGAAGGACATGGTACATATTAAGCTCTGATACAAGAAGAGGAATTTGGTAATATGACTCAAGGTGAAAGAAGAGAGAGACAGTCTATCAGCATCTTAATAAATGGTGGCTATGCCATAAAGAGATCAGCGTTAGTAAAATAAAAGGTCTGGTTTGGGGGGGACTGAAAGCTGCCATCACCACCACCCTAGAGTAGAACCAAATGGAACTGGATGGTTGACTTGCTGTTGCAGAGGCCAGGGAGAAGAAACAGGTCCCTGCGAAGAGGAAAAAATGGCGGTGGAGAGCTTAGGGATGAGACGAAGAGAGAGAAGGTACAAAGAGAATGGTTGTGGACTAGATATGTGGAGCACCCCAAAAGCCAGGTTTGAAGAGGCTAAAAGCCTTGAGAGTCTGGGACTTTATAGAAGCCAATGACAAAAGCAGAGCTGCTGTGAAACCTGCTTCTACCTATGGTCTCAGCTCAACTTGAAGGTAAAGGACAATTTTAGGTATTCTTTTGGACTCTTTGTGCTTGATTCCCAAGTATTAACTGTAACTGGTAATGGAAGGCCCACCATTGCCTTCCACAAGTGGGGCTACAGATGCATTCGTGATACACATATGTACTAAGCATCACCAGGAACCAGGCACTGTGACAGGAATGTGAAGATGAATACTAATATATGGCCTTTTCTCAAGAAACACAGTCCCAGGGACTCGTTGAGGATAATGACCATGGCCATTTAACTTTTTTTTAAAAGAATACGTTATTATTCTTTCAGAAAATTTTCAACAAACATACCACGTTTTCATCATTTCAATAAATATCCATGGCTTCTGCAATCAAAACATAAATTAGAAACATACTGAAAACCTTGCCCTCTGTTCCTTCTGAGCACTGAATAATAAGTAATATTTAGATAGCATTTTTACATACCTCAATTCTTATTTTATCTTTATGATAATATGAATACCTAATATCACTTATATCTGGAATCTAATATACAGCACAAATGAACCTTTCCAAGGAAAAGAAAATCATGGACTTGGAGAATAGACTTGTGGTTGCCAAGGGGGAGAGGGAGGGAGTGGGATGGATTGGGAATTTGGGTTTAATAGATATAAACTATTGCCTCTGGAATGGATAAGTAATGAGATCCTGCTGTTTAGCACTGGGAACTATATCTACTCACTTATGATAGAGCATGATAATGTGAGAAAAAAGAATGTATACATGTATGTGTAACTGGGTCACCTTGCTGTACAGTAGAAAACTGACAGAACACTATAAACCAGCTACAATAGAAAAAATAAAAATCATTATAATTTTTAAAAAAGAGATATTCAGAATATCTATGAATTAAGTGAATTCATGAATACTTACATTCATCATCTACATCTCTCTACTTCATAATATCTGTTAAGTAATATTACTACTACGTAGCTGCAGCAACACCAGATCCTTAACCCACTGTGCTTAGTCGGAGATCGAACCTGACTCCCAGCACTCCCAAGACGCCACTCATTCTGTTGCACCACAGCAGGAACTCCTGGATATTCTTACAATGTTCTGTTTGGCACCTGGCTATTGAATCACAGGCGACAGGCCATTCTACCTGTCAATTCAAATCTGTGCACAATGAGTATTTTATTATTTTAAACCAATAATAAAATCACAAAAAGACCCTAATCGTATACAAGTAAACTTTGAGAATTTAACATCACAGTTGAATTTAAGTATTTCTTGAGGAAAAGATAAACTGTAAACAGAAGGTATGAGGCTTTACCGAATCAACATTTTCTTAGGTTTTTTTCTTTGTATTCCAGTAAATGAAGATAATTCCAATAAAAACATAATTTTTGGAATTAGAAGTATTTTTTGGTTTAAAAAACTACTTTTATTCTTCATAATGATTTTTTTTTTGTCTTTTTGCCTTTTTTCTAGAGCTGCACCCATGGCATATGGAGGTTCCCAGGCTAGGGTTCTAATCGGAGCTACAGCTGCCGGCAAACGCCAGAGCCATAGCAACAAGGGATCCGAGCCGCCTCTGCGACCTACACCACAGCTCATGTCAACGCCAGATCCTTAACCCACTGATTGAGGCCAGGGATCGAACCCCCAACCTTGTGGTTCCTAGTCAGATTCGTTAACCAATAAGCCATGGCAGGGAACTCCCATAATGATTACTATTAACATAACTTATTAATTATTCAAGAATGTTCCCTATCAAAGCTACCCGGGATATATTCCTGGAACTGTGATTTGAAACACTGTAGTAATTCATAGGCGTTTGTTTTCTGCTAAAGATGCTTTCTAAAATCACAATAAAACACTAAAAAAAAATCCCTAATTGTGTATACAAAGGGGAGGGGAGAACAGTGGATATGAGAAAGGGAGACAGAATAAAAGGGGAAGGTGGGGAGAAGAGAGGAGTAGTGCGAAGAAAGAAAAGGAAGGAAGAGGAAAAGGAGGAAAGAAAGGAAGGGAAGGAAAGAAGGAAAAAAAGAAGGCTCTACTTTGGCTCTTGGTCTAATCCTGGACTTTGCCATCCTCACTCCACACACCCACCACTCACACACAACTGCACACATACACTACTTCTTCAGCAGCTCCCTCAGCCCCACACATCTTGTCCAGCAAGTAGAAACTGGCAACGTCTTGATCATCCAAGTGTTCCTTTCAAGAACACAAACTTATGGCCATAAATACATTAATTATTTTTAAATTATTTTAATTTAAAATGTAAACGATTCTCCGAATGGAAACATTTTCAAAAACAGTTCTATGAAAGATTAATAATTAAGCTGCTTTCTACATGCAGTAATATAAAGTACTTCCTTCTGGCTTTTTTTTTAAACAAATGAAACATACTTGCTGAGTGGATGGATGAATGATACACAGAAGAGAAATCCTAAATCATTAAACAGCATAGCCACAACCAGAATTTGCTTTCCATGTTATCTCATGCACACCTACCCACCACCCCCTTAGGAATGTGGCTTGGATACAGAAATTTTATCTTTGGGGACTATCTTCATGGTTGCCAAGGAAAATAACATAAAATATTTTAGTTTGGGGCTGTTACATACACACTGACACACGCAGCTACACATGTGTCTACACACACACATACACACACCAATCCCAGGTATATGAAAGCTATACATATAACCTTCTCATTCACTGATGTATAAAGAGAAATTCTGAGATTTTTTTTTTTGTAGCTTTTGCTTCCTAGATAGACCTACACTACATACATAGATGAGCTGTCAAACATTCTGATAACACTGCTTAAAATTCACAATTGGGCATATGTTTCAATTTAATCTGAGAATAGGAAGGCCCATTCTAGCTAGTGATATGCTGCTTATCTGCTGCTACTCCTGGGCTGTCAGTGTTTCTGAAATGCCAACGCTTCAGGCAAAGCACTCTGATTAGGATGTCAGCTTGTCTCTGAGCAAACACTGCCAACTACCAGCCTGTGCCTGAAAACTAAAGGCCCCTTAGCTCTAGGCCAGGGTTGGAGAGGGAGTTAGGAGCCCCCTGACAGATATAAGAAACTGCTGTGGAGAGCTCTGCTCTCAAAAGGTAGCCTGACCTATTTGGAAATGTGAACCAGTATTGAGAGATGCCTTTTGTGAAGGGACATATTCAAGTACTCTCATTCTTTCTAAATCCCCACTTCAATTTTAAAAGGTATCGTATTTTTGTATTCCTTTTCTAATATTTCATTGCTGGTATACAGAAATGCAACTGACTTCTGAATGTTAATCTTATATCCTGCTACTTTGCTGAATTTATGAATCAGTTCAAGGAGTTTTGGGGTTGAGTCCTTAGGGTTTTCTATGTATAGTATCATGTCATCT
The DNA here is from genome assembly GCF_054392235.1 of Sus scrofa. Taxonomy (NCBI): domain Eukaryota; kingdom Metazoa; phylum Chordata; class Mammalia; order Artiodactyla; family Suidae; genus Sus; species Sus scrofa. The sequence continues at coordinate 7,021,156 of NC_139388.1, forward strand.
GCATACAATGACAGTTTTATCTCTTCTCTTCCTATATGATGCCTTTTATTTCTTTTGTTTGTCTAATTGCTGTGGCTAGGACTTCCAAAACTATGTTGAAGAGCAGTGGTGAGAGTGGGCATCCCTGTCTTGTTCCAGATTTGAGTGGGAAGGCTTTCAGTTTTTCCCCATTGAGGATTATATTTGCTGTGGGTTTATCATAAATGGCTTTGATTATATTCAGGAATGTTCCCTCTATACCCACTTTGGCGAGGGTCTTGATTATGAATGGATGTTGGACTTTGTCAAATGCTTTTTCTGCGTCTATTGAGATGATCATATGATTTTTTACTTTTTTTTGTTAATGTGGTGTATGATGTTGATTGATTTGCGTATGTTGAACCATCCTTGTGAACCTGGGATGAACCCTACCTGGTCATGGTGTATAATTTTTTTGATATGTTGTTGGATTCAGTTGGCTAAGATTTTGTTGAGAATTTTTGCATCTATATTCATCAATGATATTGGCCGATAGTTTTCTTTTTTGGTGTTATCTCTGTCTGGTTTTGGAATTAGGGTGATGGTGGCATCATAGAATGTCTTTGGGAGTATTCATTCTTCTTCAACCTTTTGAAAGAGTTTAAGGAGGATGGGCACCAGTTCCTCTTTATATGTTTTATAGAATTTGCCTGTGAAGCCATCTGGTCCTGGACTTTTATTTGTAGGGAGTGTTTTTATGACATCTTCAATTTCCTTTCTAGTGATGGGTCTGTTCAGTTCGTCTGTTTCTTCTTGATTCAGTTTTGGCAGGCTGTAAGATTCTAGAAAATTGTCCATTTCTTCCAGATTGTCAAACTTGTTGCCATATAGTTGTTCATAGTATTCTCTTATGGTTTTTTGTGTTTCTGCTGTATCCGTTGTGATTTCTCCTTTTGCATTTCTAATTTTGTTTATTTGGGTTCTTTCTCTCCTCTTTTTAGTGAGTCTGGCCAGTGGTTTGTCAATTTTGTTTACCTTTTCAAAGAACCAGCTCTTGGTTTTATTAATTTTCTCTATTGTTTTTTGAATCTCTATTTTACTGATTTCTTCTTTTATCTTTATAATTTCCTTCCTTCTGCTGACTTTAGGTCAATAGCCAGGACATGGAAACAACCCAAATGTCCATCGACAGATGATTGGATTCGGAAGATGTGGTATATATACACAACGGAATACTACTCAGCCATAAAAAAGAATGACGTAATGACATTTGCAGCAACATAGATGGAACTAGAGACTCTCATACTGAGTGAAATGAGCCAGAAAGACAAAGACAAATACCATATGATATCACTTATAACTGGAATCTAATATCCAGCACAAATGAACATCTCCACAGAAAAGAAAATCATGGACTTGGAAAACAGACTTCTGGCTGCCTGATGGGAGAGGGAGGGAGTAGGAGGGATCGCGAACTTGGGATTATCAGATACAACTTAGAATAGATTTACAAGGAGATCCTGTTGAGTAGCATTGAGTAGCATTGAGAACTATGTCTAGATACTTATGTTGCAACAGAACAAAGGGTGGGGGAAAAAATGTAAATATAATGTACACATGTAAGGATAACTTGATCCCCTTGCTGTACAGTGAGAAAATAAAATAAAAAAAAAATAAATTTAAAAAATAAAATAAAATAAATCCCCACTTCACAGTGTAAATAAAAAAATATTATTTTATATTCTTAAAACAATAACAAGGAAATAAAATCTATCATTTCTTTTCTCATTTCAATTTGCATTACACAAACAGAATGGAAACATATTCGTATTGTGAAGATTCAAACATCCAAAATCACATAATTTAAAACATGAATGATTCCTTCCCCTATTCCTTGACGGTGCCTGTCATATCATGTTTGCATGGATTTACTTACATATATGAATACCTATTTAACACAGAGGGGATTAGCCTACTAGTCCTCCTGTGACTTGCTTTCTTCACTTAAGCAACATATCCTAGAGAGCATACCATCCCATATCTGAACACACAGCTCTATCTCCTTTTTTTAAAGACACTTTACTTCTTTTAGAGCAGTTTTAGATTTAGAACAAAATTTAGAAAAGGATATACAGATTTCCCATATACTCCCTCTTCCCCACACGGAGCTGGCCATTATCAATATCCCTCACTAGAACGGTACATTTTTCAGCAAGCACCAACCCCAAATCCATGTTTACCTTAGGATTCACTCTTGGTATGGTACACTCTCTGGGTTTGGACAAATGTATCCTTCACTGTAGTATCATACAGAGTATCTTCACTGCCCTTAAATTCCCTGGGTTCTGCCTACTCATCTCTCCTTCCCATCCTCTACTCCACAACCACTGATCTTTTCACTGTCCACAAAGCTTTGCCGTCTCAAGAATTTCATATAGATGGAATGATACAGTAAGTGGCCTTTTCAGATTGCCTTCTTTCACTTAGTAAAAAGTGAAGTTTCCTCCATGTCTTTTCACGGCTTGACAACTCATTTCTTTTCATTGTTGAATACTTTTCCATTCTCCATTTGTACCACAGTTTATTTATCCATCCACCTACGAAAGGGCATCCTGGTTGCTTCCAAGTTTTGGCAATTACAAATGAAGTTGATATAAACAAGGCTGTGCAGGTTTCTGTGTAGACACAGGTTTTTAACTCCTTTGGGTAAATACCAAGAAACTCAACTGCTAGATCATATGGTAAGAGCATGTTTAGTTTTGTAAGAAATCACCAAACTGTCTTCCAAACTACAATTTTGCATTCCCACTAGCAGTGTATGAGAGTTCTTACTGCTCCACATCCTCACAAGCATTTGGTGTCAGCACTCTGGGCTGTGGCCATTCTAAATGGTATAGCACTATTACTTTAATTTGCATTTCCCTGATGGTATATGATACGGAGCATCTTTTCGTATGCTTATTTGCTATCTGCATATTTTCTTTGGTGATGTGTCTGTTAAAGTCTTTGGCCCATTTTTTAATTTGGTTATTTTATATCATTGAATTTTAAGAGTTCTGTGCATATTGTAGATAACTGTCCATTATCAAATGTGTCTTTTGCCAATATCTTCTCCCAGTCTGTAGCTTATCTTCTAGTTCTCTTGATATTTATTGTCTTTCATAGAGCAGAAGTTTTTCATTTTAATGAAGTCAAGCTTAGCAATTATTTCTTTCATGGATCATGTTTTGAGTGTTGTTTCTAAAAAGGCATGACCATACCCAAGGTCTCCTGAATTTTGGCCTGTCATATTCTAGGAATTTTATAGGTTTGCTTTTCACGTTTAGTTCCATGTTCCATTTTGAGTTCATTTTTGTGAGGATGTAAGGTCTGTATCTAGATTTTTTTAAATTTTGGCATATGAACATCCACTTGTTCCAACACTATTTGTTGGAGAGACTGTTTTTACTCCATTGAATTGCCTTTGCTCCTTCATCAAAGATTAATTGACTATATTTATGGGAGTCTCTCTATAGGTTGCATTGGCTATTATTTCACCTTACCACACTGTCTTGATCACTATAGCTTTATAGTAAGTTTTGAGGTCAGCTTGTTGTCAGTCCTTCAAATTTGTTCTTCTCTTTCAATACTGTTGGCTATTTTGGGTCTTGTGCCTGTCCATATAAACTCTGGACTCAGTCAATATCCATAAAATAACTTGCTGAGATTTTCATTGGGAATGCACTGAATCTATCAATCAAGTTGTGAAGAACTGACATCTTGACAACAGTGAGTCTTCCTATCCATAAACATGGGCTACCTCTCCATTTATTTAGTTCTTTCATTTTGTTCATCAGAGTTTTGTAGTTTCCCTCATATAGCTCTTCTACCTATTTTTGTTAGATTTATACCTAGGTATTTCACTTTTAGGTAGTGCTAAAAAAATATGGTATTGTTTTAATCTCAAACTTCACTCGTTCATTGTTGGTGTATAGGAAAACAATTGACTTCTGTATATCAACCCTGTATTCTGTAACCTTGTTATAATCACGTATCAGTTCCAGGATTGTTTTTGATTATTTCAGTTCTTTAGATCTTCTACATAAATGATCATGTCATCTTCAAAAATAGTTTTTACGTCTTCCTTACCAATCTATATACATTTTATTTCATTTCATTTTCTTGCATCATTACATTAGCAAGGACTGGTAGTAGGATGTTGAAAAGAATTGAGAGGACATCCTTGCCTTGTACCCGATCTTAATAAGAAAACTTCAAGTTTCTCATCATTTAGTACGATGTTATCTATAGGTTTTTTGCAGATATGCCTTATCAAGTTGAGAAAGTTCCTCTCTAGCTATAGTTCACTGAGAATTTTTACTGTGAATGGGTGTGGGATTTGTCATATGCTTTTTCTGCATCTGACAGGACTGTCATTTTTTTTTTAGTCTACCAGTGTAACTGGATTATATTGATTTTCAAATGTTGAACCACCTAGGATAATTCCCACTTGGTCATGGATGTAATTTTTTATATTTTTTACTCAATTTGGTAATAATTTGTTTAGGAGTTTTACATCTATACCATGAAAAATATTGGTCTTCACTTTTCTTTTCTTATAACGTCTTTGTATGGTTTTAGTATTAGGGTAATGCCAGCATTAAGATAGGAAGTATTTCCTCTGCTACTATCCTCTAAAAGGGATTGTAAAGAATTAGCATAATTTCTTCCTTAAATGTTTGGGAGAATTCATGAATGAATCCATGTGGGCCTGGTGCTTTCCATTTTGGAAGGATACTAATTATTGTTTCAATTTACTTAACATATACAGGCCTATTCAGATCATCTATTTCTTCTTGTGTAAGTTTTGACAGACTGTGTCTTTTAAGGAATTGGTCCATTTCATGTAGGTAATCAAATTTGTGGGAAGCTGTCCACAATATTATTTTTTATCCTTTTATTTTCCATAGGGTGGGTAATGATGTCCTCTCTTTCACTTCTGACACTAGAAATTTGTGTTCCCTTTTTTTCTTAGTGTGGCTACATGCATATTGATTGTATTGATCTTTTCAAAGAAAGAGCTTTTGGTTTCATTTTCTCTACTGATTCACTGTTTTCAATTTCATTGCTCTAATTCTTATTTCTTTTCTTCTTCTTACTTTGGATTTAATTTGCTCTTCTTTTATTAGTTTCCTAAGGCAGAAATACCTCATTCTTTTTAATGGCTGCATATTATCACACAGAAAAGGTGTATGATAATTTATTCATTACTAACACTTATGCTATCCCCAATTTTTGCCCTTACAAGCAATGCTAAAATGAGCTTTCTTGTACATAGATATTTAACATGTACTTTAGTGTTAGGGGTGCAAAAACTTCTAGAAATGGAATACTGAGTCAAAAAGCATGTGAATTTTAAAGTCTGATTAATATAAACCAAATGCCTCACAGTATATGAGAAAATGTATTTCACTGCATTGTTGGAGAAATCCAGCATTACCAGGCTTTTTGAGTTTTTATATTCTAATGGATGGAAATTTTTATCTTATTTTTATTTTCCTAACTACAATTTGGATGAGTTTATTTTCATAAGTGTTTAGGATATTACTTTTTTCTTTTGTGAACTAATTCTTTTCTGCACATTTTTATTGAAGTGTTTGGCATTTATAGTACTGATTTGTATGAGCTCATTGTTGGATATTAATAAAATTCCTGTTGTGTATGTTAAAAATATTTATGCTAATTTGTCCACTCAGAACAAACTCTGAATTTCCACATAATCTTTGTTAATTTGTCTTTGATTTTTACATGAGGTTATCAATTTTTTGTTATGTAAGATGTTTACATCAGGGGAATCTGGGAGAAGAGTACACAAAAACTCTCTGTATGATCCTTGTGCTTTGATGTAAATATAAAATTATTTTCAGATAATTCTTTTTTCACTTCCCAGTATGGTAGCTTTTACAACTTTGATTGTATGGTTTGTTGCAGCTGTTTTTTATATTTAGTTCATTAATACACGTGGGATTTATTTTTGTGTGTAACACACGAAATACGATATAATCCAGAAGACTGTCCAGATTTTTTTTTCTGAATGAAAAGCCTACAATTGCAACATTATTTATTAAAGTACGTTATTTTCCTATTTATTGAATACTTCATCATAAACTAAATTCTCACATTTGCCTAAGCCTGTTTCTGAATTCTGCCTCATTTTATTTTCCAATTTATCTATTTGTAAATTAATACCCACACGTTTAAAACAATTATAGCTTCACAGTATGTCTTACTCTCATTTTGTGGCTATGTTCATGGTGTCCCTTTGTCCCATTCAAGTAAATGGGTCTTGTCCGAAATTTATTTATTTATTTATTATTTTTTGTCTTTTTAGGGCCCTCCCACGGCATATGGAAGTTCCCAGGCTAGGGGTCTAATCAGAGCTATAGCTGCCAGCCTACACCACAGCCACACCAACACCAGATCTGACCCATTACTGCAACCTACACCACAGCTCAAGGCAACGCCAGATCCTTAACCCACTGAACGAGGCCAGGGATTGAACCTGCAACCTCATGGTTCCTAGTCAGATTCATTTCCACTGTGCCACGACAGGAACTCCCAAAATTTATTTTTTAAGAGAAAAATAAATACGTTTACAAACTGTTATCCTGCCATGTGACATAATGAACCTCCATGAAAACCTCCTTCAGAGAGCTTTCAGTTAATGAACACAGGTGCTAGGATGGTGGTGTGCCCGGAGACATTAAGGAAGCCCCAACCCCCCTTCCCTATTCCTTGTCCTATGCACTTCCTTATCTGATTCATCATCTGTATTACTCTGTAACAGCCTTTACAATAAACTAGTAAATGTAAATAAGTGTGTGCCTGGGTTTTGTTAGCTATTCTAACAAATTACTAAGCCCAAAGAAAGGGGCATGGGGACCCCCTTACAGTCAGTTGGTCAAAAGTACAACAAACTCAGATTTGCAATTGATGTCTGAAATAGGGGGTTGGTTTTGTGGGTCTGAGGCCATAACCTGTGGGGTCTATGCTAACCCTCTGTAGTTAGTATCAGAACTGCATTAAATTACAGGACACCTAGTTGATGTCCACAAAGAATTCAAGAATTGCTTAATGTGAAAAACTGACACATTTGCTGTCAGAGGTGTTTGTGTGAATAGAGGAAAAGCTTAGCTTCAGCTATTACTCCGGGTATATGATCTCCAGGGCTAACCCTCCTGTGCAGCAGTCCTCAAGTGTGTGCATTTTGGCTTTATTTTCTTCTATCAGTATAAGCGCATCTGTATTTTTTTAGGCATCCCTGACTGTACTCATTCATGCTTTCTAGGATGACTGTATGTTTACCTTCTTTTCTCATACTATTTATTACATTTAATGAGGTTTTAGATAGGAGGAGCATAGGTGCACATGCTCCCTCTACTATCTTGATTCAACCTCCAAGAATTTGTAAAACAAAGACACCAAATACACAGATATTTTTATTTTTGTATACTTACCTCTGGTCTTTGTTCACACATATAGTTTCATACTGTTATAATCAAAATATACTCAAAATTTTGCATTTTTTTCCACTAAATCTGCCTTATTTTTCTATGCAATCTTCATAATTACCACTTTTATGGCTATATAATTATACATGTAGGTGATCTAGTATCATTTGCTTAACCACCCCCAATTTTTCACTATTATAAACAAGTAGAAATGAACATTTTCAAATGAAAACCTCTTTTCTTCTGATGTTTTACTTCCTTAGAATATATACCCAGGAATGGAATTACAGATAAGAAGACAGAAATAGTTTTAAGATTCTAGTGCTATTGTTTAATATTGTACCTCAAAATGATTACCAATGTATTCTTTTTAGTATAATTTTAAGAGCTCTGAGCACTATCATTTTTGCTTCTATTAATAAATATAAAATATTACTTTGTTCTAATGATTCAGTTTTCTTTTTTAGGGAATAGACAGATTAAACATTTTCTTAAATAGTTATTGGCCTTCTTCTATAAATTGTTAAATATCTCATTAATCAAATGAGGTATTAATTTATTTATTATATTGAATGAGTTTTTAATACAGTATAGGTATTCATTAAAATCCATCTCATAATAAATGCAAACATCTCCACCAATCTATTGGGTATTCTTTTTCAAAAATAATTTTTACTTTTTCATTATCTAAAAATTTTCTGGGAGTTCCCATCGTGGCACAGCGGTAACGAATCCAACTAGGAACCATTAGGTTGTGGGTTCGATCCCTGGCCCAGTCAGTGTGTTAAGGATCCAGCATTGCCGTGAGCTGTGGCAGATACAGCTCGGATCTGGCATTGCTGTGGCTCTGGCGAAGGCCAGTGGCTACAGCTCTGATTAGACCTCTAGCCTGGGAACCTCCACCTGACGCGGGTACGGCCCTAAAAGGACAAAAGACCAAAAAAATAAATAAATAAACAAATAAAAATAAAAATTTTCTGTTTTATAATGGCAAATCTATCAACCTTTTCCTTTGTGATTTTTTTTCTCTTCAAAATTAAGTAAACCATCATTTATACACATTCTTCTGGTAAATATTTTAATTTTTTATATCATATAGAGTTGGTTTTGAATGGGTCATTAGGTATGGACAGATGCCTCCACCTACTCCAGACACTCTGGAAATATATCCTCAAATACAGAAATCAACTCAGGCAGTGCCACTCCTCAAAGGAGGAAGAAAATTTCAGGGTGTACAATACAGTATCCATGCAGGCATAGGGATGCACTTAAACTGTGGCTAGTCCAAATTGAGATGTGCTTTTAAAATACACATCAGGAGTTCCAGTCATGGCTCAGTGGTTAACAAATCCGACTAGGAACCATGAGGTTGCGGGTTCAATCCCTGGCCTTGCTCAGTGGATTAAGGATCCAGCGTTGCCATGAACTGTGTTGTAGGTTGCAGATACAGCTTGGATCCCGTGTTGCTGTGGTTCTGGAGTAGGCCAGTGGCTATGCTCCGATTCGACCCCTAGCCTGGGAATCTCCATATGCTGTGGGAGCAGCCCAAGAAATGGCAGAAAGACAAAAAAATAATAATAATAAAATAAAATAAAATACGCATCAGATTTTGAAGACCAGGTATGAAGAGAAGAATGTAAAATAGTTCATTAATAATTTGGTATTGATTACACAGATTAAACAAAATATACATTATTATATATTTTATATATAAAATCAAATTTATTTTAATGTGGCTACTAGAAAATTTTAAGTTGCATATGTTGCTTGTATGCATGGCTTATATTACATTTCCATTGGACAGCACTACTCTAACAAATGTATTTTCTGTCATAGCTCTTAATAAGAAGCAGAGCTGAGCCTGGAGGATGAGGGCAATTACGGCTCTCCTTTTTTTTTTTGCTATTGTTATTTATTTTGTCTTTTTTCCATTTCTTGGGCCGCTCCCGAGGCACATGGAGGTTCCCAGGCTAGGGGTCCAATCGGAGCTGTAGCCACCAGCCTACACCAGAGCCACAGCAACGCCAGATCCAAGCCGCATCTGCAACCTACACCACAGCTCATGGCAATGCCGGATCGTTAACCCACTGAGCAAGGGCAGGGATCGAACCTGCAACCTCATGGTTCCTAGTCGGATTCGTTAACCACTGAGCCAGGACGAGAACTCCCAATTACAGCTCTCTTAAAGGAAAGAACACTTGCTTTACAATTTAATGAGTCTGAGAGGGGAGAAAAGTTGCAATAACCATTGTTGGTGTCTTCTGTGACAAGACTACTCTTGTGCTCTCATCTTTAAGCAAGGCTCCAAAATTGATTCACTGTGGAAAACTCCTTGGAGGCCACAAGAAGGGCAAGGCTACAACACTATGATCAGCCAAACTTTTAGAACGATCCATTTCCAGCCACTATCCTAGAGTAGTTTCTTGAAACACAAACAGGCCTGGGATCCACCTTGTGTTCCACCACCTAAATTCCTTCCCTTCTCACAGTCTTCCTGTAGCTCTCTAGGATTACTCCACTTCTCATGGATTGCCCCACATCACTAAGTTCCTGTACACTTGGTATTTGCAACACAATTTGGCAACTGTGCTTTTGCTAATTATTTCAGGTGACACCAGAATCCAAATGGGGCATTTTGATGCCTGTCATAATTCCAGGACAGGTTTTTTTCTGGTTATAACTAAGTATATGTGGCTAATAGTGACCATTGCATTCTTTAGCCTAAATTATCTAAAATTTTAAATTAAAGTAATAATAACTTTATAGTCCACCAGTATTCTCCCCAAGTATTTTCACTCTAATGATCTCATTTAAGCCCAAGCAAGATGAGATCTAACTGGCTGATTTTTATGCTTCCCTGTTCCACAATGTACAATAATGCAGGGACAAAGTGAGGATTCCGATCTTTGCTCCTCACGTACATTCCAAGAGGAGTCTTGACTCAATCGTGGAACTGTCCAGAATTAAGCTCTCCCTTTACAATACTTCCTAGGCTGTCATTATACAACTGCATCTTATGCCATTACTAACTTTTCACCACTTTGCATAGTAGTATGTATCTGTATGACAGTAAAAGTGATTAAATAACTAAGTGGACCTCGTAGTGAATGAGTTATTTCTCTGCTACCATTATATCTAATTCACCATACATTATTCAGTCTGAAGGCTTTTCAGAATCATCAGTAGCCAAGAACCCTTTTTCACCACATCATCCCATTATCCACAATGATAAAGTATTTCTAAATGTGAAGATAACTCTTTCCAAAGATCCGTGGTTAACAGCCTCATAGACATTAGGGAAATCTATTACATGTAATTTTTTTTTTCACACCAGAAAGATGTTAAGGATGCCCACAAAGTCCTTCAACACATCTCAAGAGTCAGGTTCCTTCCAGAGCATAAACGGGCCCTTCTAGATGATCTTACTAAAGTTGTGACTGGCCATCTCACCACGGCTCATTGCATAAGGTATTAATGGACTTCAATTCACACCCAAGGTTTTTAGGAAGAAGGCAACTCTAAGTCTATTGTGAAAGTTCCTAGGGAATGTCAGTGGTCTAATCAAATTCAGTTTGATTCTTCAGCTCTAATACTTCTCTGTGTGCTTTACAGTTTATAAAGGGATTCAAAATACATTATCCCATTTAATCCACTACTTCCTGAAAAGGCATCATTGTTCACATTTTTCAGATGAGGAAAATGAGTTTCAGTGACAATCCGTGATCTACCCAAAATCATAGATGCAGGTAAGAGTAGAGCCAGACCCTTGCCCAGCTCTTCTGAACTCAGATGCCAGGGGAAACGAAGTTTACAGAATAGCTCAAGAGAATAAAGTTCCAAAATCTGCTTAGCCAGGGGAAATTTGGGGATTTAGGTAAGTCACCTCACCACAATGAGTTAATACAACTCCACAACACCTTAATATTCTAAGGGTTCTAGGGATCTAAATGTAATTCCTGATTTACATCTATTCACCTTGGTCCTTGTTCTAGATCCTTAACAGAGTTTCCAAAGTTGGATAAGTCGTTTAGATTTCTGTCCTTTTTCTCCTGTGTCCAAGAGGATTCCAGTTCCTCCATTTGACCCAACACAGAATGAAAAATTCTATCCAGGCCAAAAGGTTCATTCACAGCTAAGAGTTTCTAAGTACACATGTAAGGCAGCAATGGGGGTAGAGACCTTCCTCTGTTTGCAAATTCCCAGAACCCTGGTTCTGCTGGTTAAAAGGTAAGGCCAAGTTCATTCTTCATTATTTCATAAATTGAATATGAAATAGGTTGAAACTTGTTTCAATAACAATCTTCATTATTACAGGTTTAATACGTTGTTGAGATTTCAGAAAACACTTGCAGGGTGGGACACCCAAGCCCCCTTTTGTAAATCAAGCTTAGGACCATTAGTCAAGCATTGGATGATACAGAATGAGTATCTGAGTACATCCTTTTGGGTGAAAAGTGAATGCTCAGGTCAAGATAGATGTCTGTCCTTGGCTGATCTAAACATGATAAATTTATTTTTATAGAGTTAAAAATGTCTTTTCCTTCAGTTGTCTCGGCAAAACTCTAACCAATAATTCAAGGAATTTCTTGCCCCCTAAGAGAGATACTATATCACCTTAGATACAAACTCATGAAAAATTTAGGTGGTAAATTAAAACCAACTGAAACATTCTCTCTCTTTCCTCTCTGCCCCCAGTTCTTCCCTCCCTCTCCCTCTCTCTTTCTTTCTGTCTCCAAGCTGAAGAAAAATTTTAGCAGTAAGTGTTGACTACAGTATATTAAAAAAAAAAAACTGCTTTACAGTACTTAATCTACATCTTTTTGTGTTGTTGTCTTCTCTTCTGTAGCACTGGAGAAGCAAGCAGAAACCCAAATGTGCTCAGGATTCTGCGTTGAGTTTAGTTATCATTCTGGTCACTATAATTAGCATAAAATGTTTTAATTGTATCCATGAAAATGACTATAACTCAGAACTTGAGGGGGAAATTTTTCTGAATAATCATTTGGTATGGTCCAATGCCTCTATGATCTGATCCTTTAGGAAGAATTCGGTCTTCCTAAAAAGAGATGAAAATGTCTCGTGTGCCTAGGGATGGAACACTGATCTTACTGTTGCTTAATAACGCAAAGTCTACAGAGGCAATAGGCTATAAAATATGACTTGCATTTATTAGACACTGGCCCCAGGCCTGGCTACAACTTTTACTAACTGGCTGTACTGCCTTAGGAAAGTCACTTAACCTCTCTGAGCCTCATTTTCTCCATCTTCATTACAGAATTTTCATTGCCGATTTTTATTGTAATGTTAATTACAGTAAAAGAAAGGTTTTTAAAAGGTCCTAATGAAGTAATAGAGATGGGCACTGAACAGCAATAGCTAATAACATCACACAAAAAAAGAAATATCTAATATCTAGGAATTATCAAGGAAAAGTAAATCTGATTCTGATAAAGTCTCAAGATCTAACCACCAGTTTGCAGGAAAGAGGGGACAGAGCACCACATTAAACCACACTAAAGAGATGAAATTATACCACATCTTCCGATTCCAATCATCTGTCGATGGACATTTGGATTGTTTCCATGTCCTGGCTATTGTGAATAGGGCTGCAATGAACATGCGGGTGCATGTGTCTCTTTTAAGTAGAGCTTTGTCCGGATAGATGCCCCAGAGTGGGATTGCAGGGTCATATGGAAGTTCTATGTATAGATTTCTAGGGTATCTCCAAACTGTTCTCCATAGTGGCTGTACCAGTTTCCATTCCCACCACCAGTGCAGGAGGGTTCCCTTTTCTCCACAGCCCCTCCAGCACTTGTTATTTGTGGATTTATGAATGATGGCCATTCTGACTGGTGTGAGGTGGTATCTCATGGTAGTTTTGATTTGCATTTCTCTTATAATCTGCAATGTTGGGCATTTTTTCATGTGTTTGTTGGCCACCTGTATATCTTCTTTGGAGAAATGTCTATTCAGGTCTTTTGCCCATTTTTCCATTGATTGATTGGTTTTTTTGCTGTTGAGTTGTATAAGTTGTTTATATATTCTAGAGTTTAAGCCCTTGTCGGTTGCATCATTTGAAACTATTTTCTCCCATTCTGAAAGTTGTCTTTTTGTTTTCTTTTGGGTTTCCTTTGCTGTGCAAAAGCTTTTCAGTTTGATGAGGTCCCATGGGTTTATTTTTGCTCTAATTTCTATTGCTTTGGGAGACTGACCTGAGAAAATATTCATGATGTTGATGTCAGAGAGTGTTTTGCCTATGTTTTCTTCTAGGAGTTTGATGGTGTCCTGTCGTATATTTAAGTCTTTCAGCCATTTGGAGTTTATTTTTGTGCATGGTGTGAGGGTGTGTTCTAGTTTCATTGCTTTGCATGCAGCTGTCCAGGTTTCCCAGCAATGCTTGCTGAATAGACTTTCTTTTTCCCATTTGATGTTCTTGCCTCCCTTGTCAAAGATTAATTGACCATAGGTGTCAGGGTTTATTTCCGGATTCTCTATTCTGTTCCATTGGTCTGTCTGTCTGTTTTGGTACCAGTACCACACTGTTTTGATGACTGTGGCTTTGTAGTATTTCTTGAAGTCTGGGAGAGTGATGCCTCCTGCTTGGTTTTTGTTTCTCAGAATTGCTTTGGCGATTCTGGGTCTTTTGTGGTTCCATATAAATGTTTGGGTTGTTTGTTCTAGTTCTGTGAAAAATGTCCTGGGTAATTTGATAGGGATTGCATTGAATCTGTAGATTGCTTTGGGTAGTATGGCCATTTTTACAATATTGATTTTCCCAATCCAGGAACATGGAATATCTTTCCATTTCTTTACATCTTCTTTGATTTCTTTGATTAAAGTTTTACTCAGCCATAAAAAAAGGATGACATAATGCCATTTGCAGCAACATGGATGGAACTAGAGAATCTCATCCTGAGTGAAATGAGCCAGAAAGACAAAGGCAAATACCATATGATATCACTTATAACTGGAATCTAATATCCAGCACAAATGAACATCTCCTCAGAAAAGAAAAACATGGACTTGGAGAAGAGACTTGTGGTTGCCTGATGGGAGGGGGAGGGAGTGGGAGGGATCGGGAGCTTGGGCTTATCAGACACAACCTAGAATAGATTTACAAGGAGATCCTGCTGAATAGCATTGAGAACTATGTCTAGATACTCATGTTGCAACAGAAGAAAGAGTGGGGGAAAAACTGTAATTGCAATGTAAGGATAACCTGACCCCCTTGCTGTACAGTGGGAAAATAAAAAAATTTAAAAAAGAGATGAAATTAGCAAAATTCAGACTGTGGGAAACTCTATACAATAGACAGCCCCAGTGTCTTTGACAACATAACAGAAAAAAAATAGCAAGGGAAAGCAAAAGAAGGGAAAAAAAGAAAACACAGATCAAAAGACACTTAAGGGACATATCAACATTAGGTTGTATGAATCTGATTTGGATTCTGACTCAAACAAATAATTGTGGAGAAAAAAGTTGTGAAGGTTCTAGTTTCCACTCAAGGATATAGAGAGCTGGACAAAACATTGCTCTCATCCTTACAACAGCAAAAACAACAAAAAGTCAGAAAATGCAAATTCATGACTCTCTTCAAACCCATTAGAGAAATGAGGTCTCAAGGCAACAAACTGGTCCAAAATTCAAGAAGAGGTAGACACCTACAGGGAGAGAAGAGATATGACCACACATTTACCTGGGGCAGATGCCATTGGATGGAAACCGGTGAGAAGAGTTCAGCTAAAATGGTTCACATAGCATTAACAATTTGAATCACACTTTATATAAAAACCATATCTCACAACCAAATGAAATTTATTCCGGGAATGCTGATTTGAAAGTCAATCAATCAAGTATAATAACAAAGTTTTTAAATATTGGACAAAATAAATAGAAAATCAATATTGTAATGCACAATGCTAAGAGAAAAAAATAACATCATAACTAATGGTAAAAGGCTGAATGCTCTACCATTAGGAACAAGCCGGGGATGTCCTCTGTCACCACTTCTATTCAACATCATACTGAATGCATCATATTGCATACATTCTACCAAATACAATAAAACGATAAAAGGCAATCAAAGGTTTACAGATTGGAGAGGAAGAAAGAAAATGTTCTCCATTCACAGATGACATAATTAGCTACATAAAAATTCCAAGGTCATTTTACACAGAACTAAAACAAATAATTTTAAAATTGATATGAAAACAGAAAAGACTCTGAATAGCCAAAACAATCTTGAGAAAGAACAGAGCTGCTCTCCAACTTCAGACTATACTACAAAGCTACAGTAATCAAAACAGAGTGGTACTGGAACAAAATCAGGCACATAAACCAATGAAACAGAAGAGAGAGCCCAGAAATAAACTCATATACTTATGGTCAATTAATCTATTACAAAGGAGGCAAGAATATACAATGGAGAAAAGACAGTCTCTTCAATAAGTAGTACTGGGCAAACTGGTAAGCTCTATGTAAAAGAAACATTCTCTAATATCATATACATAAATAAACTCAAAAGATGGATTAAAGACCTAAATGTAAGACCAGAAACCATAAAAGTCCTAGAAGAAAACATAGCAGAACACTATTTGACATAAATCAGAGCAATATGTTTTTTGGACCTGTCTCCTACAACAAGGAAATAAAAGCAAAAATAAACAAATGGGACCTAATTAGAATTAAAAGCTTTTGCACAGCAAAGAAAACCATCATCAAAATGAAAAGACAGGAGTTCCCGTCGTGGCACAGTGGTTAACGAATCCTACTAGGAACCATGAGGTTGTGGGTTCGGTCCCTGCCCTTGCTCAGTGGGTTAACGATCCGGCGTTGCCGTGAGCTGTGGTGTAGGTTGCAGACGCGGCTCGGATCCCGCGTTGCTGTGGCTCTGGCATAGGCCAGTGGCTACAGCTCCGATTCGACCCCTAGCCTGGGAACCTCCATATGCCGCGGGAGCGGCCCAAAGAAATAGCAAAAAAGACAAAAAAAAAAAAAAATGAAAAGACAACCTACTAAATGAGAGAAGATACTCTCTAATGATATGACAGACACAGGGCTAATATCCAAAATATATAAACAGGTCAACATCAAAAAAACACTACTCAATTAAAAAATAGGCAAAAGATCTGAATAGGCATTTTACCTAAAAAGACAAGCATACAGCCAACAGGCACAGGAAAAGATGCTCACAAGGACTAATCATCAGGGAAATGCCAATCACCTCACACCTGCCAAAATGGCTATCATTAAAAAGACCACAAATAACAAATGTTGGTGAGGATGTGGAGAAAAGGAAACCCTCACACACCGATGGTAGAAATGTAAATTGGTCATATCACTCTGGAAAACAGTATAAAGGTTTCTCAAAAAATTAAAACTAGAACTACTATATAACCCAGAAATTCTACTCTTTAGTATATATTAAAAAAAAAAATAAAAACACTAATTCTAAAAGATATATGCACCCCAATGTTCAGAGCGGCCTTATTTACAGTTGCCAAGATGTGGAAGCAGCCTAAGTGTCTATCAACAGAAGAACAGTTAAGATGTAAACACACACACACACACACACACACACACACACACGTGCGCGCATGCACACACACACACACACAATGGAATACTACTCAGCCATCAAAAAGAAGGAAATAATGCACATGTCACAATGTGGATGAGGTTGGAGGGTGTTATGCTAAGTGATGTAAGTCAGATAGAGAAATATAAAATACCATATGTTATCAGTTATATGTGGAATCTAAAGAATAAAACAAACTAGTGAATATAGCAAAAAAGAAATAGACTCATAGATATAAAGAACAAACTGTCGGAGTTCCCGTCGTGGCGCAGTGGTTAACGAATCCGACTAGGAACCATGAGGTTGCAGGTTCAGTCCCTGCCCTTGCTCAGTGGGTTAATAATCCGGCATTGCCGTGAGCTGTGGTGTAGGTTGCAGACGCGGCTCGGATCCCGCGTTGCTGTGGCTCTGGCGTAGGCGGATAGCTACGGCTCCGATCAGACCCCCAGCCTGGGAATCTCCATATGCCGCGGGAGCGGCCTAAGAAATAGCAAAAAGACCAAAAAAAAAAAAAAAAAAAAAACTGTGGTTACCATTGAGGAGACTGAGGGAAGAGGGACAAGATTGGGGGAGGGGACTAAGAGGTACAAACTACTTTGCACAAAATAAAGAAGCTATAAGTGTATGCTATACAACACAGGGAATATAACCATATTATTTTATAACTATAAATGGAATATAACCTTCAAAAATTATTGAACACCTGTAACTGTTACAATATTATATATCAACTGTATCTCGGTTTTTAAAAGTTTAAAAGAGGAAATAAAAGGCTTACAGATTGGAGAGGAAAAACGAAAGTGGTCTTCATTCACAGATGACATGACTGTCTACATAAAAAAATCCAAAATATACACCAAAAAATAACTCTTAGAACTAGTATGTGAGTTTGGCAAAGTTTACAGGATAATAGAGTCAGTTTTTCTACATACTGGCCATAACAAAACAGAATTCAATTTTTTTTAAATATTATTTGCAACAGTACTCCAAAAACGAAATTAGTTTCATACATGTGTAAGATCTATAGTAAAATCTATAAAACAGTGAAGAAAGCAACCAAAATAGAACCAAATAATTATATTCGTGGATTGTAAGGCAGTGTTATTAAGATGTCAGTTTTTCCCAATATGATCTATATACTTAACACACAATCACTAGTATACAGTAACCCTCTACACTGCTTTCGAAATTCTTCTATAAATCTAAAATTATCTCAAAATAAAATCTTTTTAAAATTATAAGATAATTGGTACAATTAAGGAATTATGTTAATTTGTTTTTAGGCAAGATAAAGATAATGGGGTTATATTTTTTAAATTCTTACCTCTTAGAAACATAAATTTAAATTTTAAACAATTAGAAAATCATTAAATGGCAAACACTGTAGAATTATCTGTTCCATGCAAGAATCATGGATGCTAAAATTAGTAACTGTAATTGTTATGAGAAATAAGATTCTTATATTGTCTCAAAATATCTCTCCACAAGACACTATTAAATATAAAGAGAATGATATTAACTTTCCAGTGAAGTAACCTGGCAAACATTATCTTAACCAAGTACCTCCTGATACAATGCACAAAAGAGAAAAACAGTACCATTTCTTGTATTCTTGCCAAAAAATTAATAATCTGCATCCTGAACAAAGAGAAGCATTACATTAAACCAAACTGAGGGACAATCTACAAAATGACTGGCCTGTACTCTACAAAAATGCAGAGATTATGAAAGACAAAGGCAGGAGAGCCTCCTTGCCTGCCTGCATCTCTCACAAGCATCCTATCTTGATAAATCTATTTCCTGCCTTAAAAAAAAAAAAAAAAAAAAGACACAGGTTGAATTACTGTTCCAGATTAAAGGAGACAAGTGATACATGAGATTCAAATGCAATATGAGGAGTTCCTGTGGTGGTGCAGCAGAAAACAGATCTGACTAGTATCCACGAGGACACAAGTTCGATCCCTGGCCTCACGTAGTGGGTTAAGGATCCAGCGTTGCCATGAGCTGTGGTGTAGATCGCAGACATTGCTTGGATCTGGCCTTGCTGTGGCTGTGGTGTGGTATGGCAGCTACAGCTCTGATTCGACCCCTAGCCTGGGAACCTCCTTTGTGGGGCCCAAAAAAAAAAGCAATAAGCAATCCTGAGTTAGATCCTTGCTCAGAAAAAAAAATATTCTCTTTGTTATAAAGGACATTAATGTGGTAACTGGCAAGACTTAAATAGGCTTTGAGATTGGTTAATAGTGTTAACTTCCTGATATTGTCCATTGTATGTGGCTATGTTTTTTAGGAATCACACAATGAAGTATTTGAGGAACAGGGACATCATATCTGCAATTTACTCTCAAGCAATTCAAGAAGAAAATAACATAAATATATTACATATAAACCCACATATATACTATAAATGCATACAAAGAATAAAACCATAGAGGAAATATTTACTATATTCATGATAAAACAAATGTGTTAAAATGTTAACATTTAGGAGACTTAAGTTGAAAGATACACAGGAATTTTTGTATTATTTTTGCAACTTTTCTAAAAGTCTAAAATCAACCCAAAATTAAAAATTTTTAAAATTGGGAGCTTCCATCATGACACAGTGGTTGATGAATCCGACTAGGAACCATGAGGTCGCGCGTTCGATCCCTGGCCTTGCTCAATGGGTTAAGGATCTGGCGTTGCTGTGAGCTGTGGTGTGGGTCGAAGACGCAGCTCAGATCCCACTTTGCTGTGGCTCTGGTGTAGGTTGGTGGCTACAGCTCTGATTAGACCCCTAGCCTGGGAACCTCCATATGCTGCAGGAGTGGCTCAAGAAAAAGCAAAAAGACAAAAAAAATTAATAAAAGAAAGGTAGTAATACAATCTTGAGTCTGAAGCCTCCCCTACTTCCACCTCACTTGTCTATCTCAGAAGAAAACTGACTGCCTACCATTCATTAAACCATCTCGGCCACCATTTCATTTCCCGTACTGCTATAACATATAACCACAAATTTAGTGGCTTAAAACAACACAAATTTATGATCTTATAGTTCTGCAGGTCCCAAGTCCAAAATGACTGCTGGTGCAAAACAACCAAGGTGTCTGCAGAGCTGCAGCCTTCCTTTCTGGAGCCTCTAGGAGAGAATCTGCTTCCCTGACTTTTCCAGCTTCCAGAGGATACCTGCATTCCTTGATTCATGGCCCCAACCCCCACCTTCAAAATAAGCATCATAGCATCTTCAAATCTTTCTCTAACTCCCTCTTCTGTCTTCTTCCTCCACTTTAAAGTAGCCCTATGATTTAAAATAAAACCCGTGGAGTTAGTCATGGCTCAGTGGTACGAACCCAACTAGTATTCATGAGGACGTGGGTTTGATCCCTGGCCTTGCTCAGTGGGTTAAGGATCCAGTGATGCTGTGAGCTGTGGTATAGGTTGCAGATGCGGCTTGGATCCTGCATTGCTGTGGCTGTGGTGTAGGCCAGTGGCTACAGCTCCAATTCAACCCCTAACCTGAGAACTTCCATACACTGCAGGTATGGCCCTAAAAAGACAAAAACAAAAAAAAAAAATGCAAATGAAGCCTGCTAGGATAATCCAAAATGAGTTCCCTATCTTAAAGTCAGTTGATTAACAACTTCAATTTCATCTACAACCTAAATACTTCCTTGCCATGTAATGTAATATAGTTATAGGTTCCAAGAATTAGGATGTGGACATTTTTGAGACGGCATTTTTTTTTTTCTTTGTCTTTGTAGGGCCGCATTGGCGGCACATGGAAGTTCCCAGGCTGGGAGTCTGAATCGGAGCTGTAGCTGCAGCTGCCTGCCTACACCGCAGCTCACAACAATGCTGGATCCTTAACCCACTGAGTAAGGCTGGGGATGGAACTTGTGTCCTCATGGATACTAGTCAGGTTGGTTACCAGTGAGCCACAATGGGAACTCCTGAGAGGCCATTTTTATCTGCCTATCACAGCTATCCTCTACCAGGAATGCATGGGAAGCATGCCCTATCCTAAGACCCAGCTCCCTAAATCATAAGTCTTCTGGGAACAGGTCCCTTGCTATTTGGAAATGTGGTGACTGCTCCAGATGTACTTTCCCAAAAGATTTTAGTTATTTCAGTTGTTGGTTTTTCTTGTTAGTTGTACAGTCTCCCTTTCTTTGACTTTTATCATCGACTAAGCCTATCAAGTGGAAAGCTGATGCAGACATGTAAAATAAATGGCACTGATAAGAAAACTTCCTAAAAGTCTACCTTAAATCACTTGTATTGAAATGTAACCATTGTTCTTCCCGTCCTCACTTTGGAAGTAAGAGAAAACAAGTCAATATCAACCTTATAAAAAAAACTTAGAGTCTGTCTTTCTAATGCAACACACACACAGAATATATCAACCAACTGGTCAATCCAGGATAAAGGCCAGTCAAGTTGCTTTTTTAAGTGCTGAAGTGATACACTCAAGCCGTAAGATAAACAGCCATCCATAAACATAACCTATATGATACCTTCAGCTTTTCTCCCTTAGCCAACAAACCCTTACTTGGTCCTTGCCTGCTTCCTAAAGTGCTCATTCTTTAGGTTACCCTCTCTTAGTTCTGATTCTTTCCTCAATCTCCCATGTAAATTCAATGTGGACCTGTAGCATTTTCCTTTTCCAACTGGAAAAATCTTGTTCATCTTTCAAGATTTCTCACATGATCCCTCCTACCCCCAGGAACAATCAGCCATTCTCTCCTTTGTGCTCCCACTGGGTGTGCTAAGGGTTCCTACCTCCAACATTACACTTAACTTGTTGGAATGAAATTACCATCAGTTTTGAACTCAAGTCTGATTTCTGGACTATGGATTCCAAGAAGGCAGCTATTATTGTCACATTTTATTCTTTATTAAATGAGTCCTCCAGGATTTCTTCTTAGCTCTCTGGCTATTCCTTCTTCTATTTTTAGGTCAATTCTCCCTTACCTAGAAGAATTACAATTCAATGTTGGAATCCTTCAATACTAGGTCTTTGGTCTTCTCCTCTCTTCTCAGTGTATAATCCTCCCCCTTAGTTGATTTTATCCATTACTTCCTTAGTTTCTATGATAACTTTTATATAAATACTCCCAAGGTGTGTCCAGCCCAGAACTCCCCTCTGAGATTAAGCCCATGCATCCATCATCTCTTGAATGTCTTAAAGCACCTCAAACATATTTCAAAACAAAATTCAGGAACTTTCTCCCTGGTAATGAGAATTTTGGTTACCTTCTCAGCACCCACTTTCCATATTCTTACAGCAACGATGCCCTAATTTCCTTTAAGAACTTCACCCCTTCCACTATTGGCCAATCTGATCTCCACAAGACTGACCTCATCCTCATTCACAGCTCCAGGGATAGACAGTAATTAACATAAACCAATCCACATATCCCATGCCCCTGGGCAGGGTGTCTCTTGGACCATGGGCATATAATCCATTCAGGGCAAATAAGTGACAGGATGCCTTCCTTAGCTAGGGCTCCTGGAGAGAAAAGCTTTCTTCCGGTACGTGGTGGTATGAGCATGCAGTCATCTTGCTTCCCTAAGTGGCCAAAGGTAACCAAAAGAAGCAAAGCCAAGAGAGACTGATCTTTGTCATATTATTTGGCCCTTAAATAAGCTATTCTTATAGCCAGTTTACCTTTTTTTCCCCACTGCTATTAGTCAACTAGTTGTCTTTTTGTTTAAGCAAGCTTATATTGGGTTTTCTGTAACTTGGATTATAAAGAACCTTCACAGAGACTCCCTCCTGTACATCTGATATTCCAGACTCCATCAGCTCAGTGAACAGCATCATCATCCATCTAGCTAAAAAAGTCAGATACTCAGGAATCATTTCTAATATCTCTTTCTCCCTCACCTGCCATATCCAATCTGCCACCAAGTCCTGTCAATTAGAGGTCCTCAATATTTCTCAAATCTGTCTATATCTTTCCAATGTTTGTCGTTCCCATTCTATCCTATGTTTACTTGTAGTACAAACCACTAACTGCTCTACTATTTTCCACATTGCAACCCAAAATGATCTCTTTGAAATGTTAAAGTGTTAATGTCACCATTCTGTTTAAAACACTCAATAATTGCTTTTAAGACAAAGAGAAAACATCAAACTCCTCAACATGGTGTCACTGTCTGACTTCCCCTCAAACAACAGGACACAAAGATTTACCTGCCCGGTTTCATCTGGAGAGTGACCCCAGGGAGCAGGAGTTATGAATATAGGAAAGTGAGTGAAATAGAGAAGGAGAACATGAATGAGCAATCTGACCACTGGTGTAAGCAAACCATGATCAATACCGTCAGGAACTTCTGAGAGACTGTGGGGAATGTATTTCTACCAGAGACAAAGGGGAGGAACATTTACTGGAAGACTTTTATCTCATCCTACCAATGGATGAGAGTTGCGCTATGGGTGCTGACTTGAAACTTCTGAGGTGCTCGCATGTGACTGCCAGTGCCATCCTGCAAGAGCCTCAGGCCCCGGGGACCAGAGAAGCTCCAGGCACACTTGGAATGAGGTTAGCACAAGATCAGTGGGAACGAGTATAGCACTGGTCCTCAAAGCCTTGGCTGGAACAAGACAGAGGCTGTAACAAGGCACAATACAAGTACCGGACACCATGCATGGTCTAGTTTCTACCTACCACTTCCAGCTCCTTCTCACCCCTGACTTCATTCAAACCACACTCGTCTTATAGACCCTGGACTCCACGTGTTCCTGCCCATCACAAGGCCTTTGAACATGTTTTTCCCTATACTGGGAACACTCTTTCCTTCCCTCTTTGTGCACTTTCCTCTACCGATTCATCAGAACTCAACTCTAGGGTCACTTTCTCTGGGAAGCCTTCCCCGACTGTCCAAACTGTGGTAATAATGGGTGCTCACAGCTCCATGAACTCCTCCTTTGAGACATATATGAAAGTTGCAATTATCTGTTTGTGGGATCATTTCAGACTGTCTGACTCCCTCTAGACTATAAGCAATATGAGGAAAATTACAGAATCTCCAGCATCAGAATAGATTTGGCATATGCTAAGCATTCAACAAATCATAACTGAAAGCATATACAAATTCATCTTTTCATTCCCACTAGTACCTGGAACAAATAGGTGCTCAAATATTCTTTACATAAATAATTAATTAATGAAGCTAATACTTTAAGGAGCAGAAGTGTTACTTTCTGGCAGAATTTAACTTTTACTTAATTGCATTCTGTTTCTTTAAACTGCTATAGTGAGACTCTTCTCTGGGAAGCCCTAGGGCAGACATTGGGTTGTTTTTGTTTTTAATATAGTAATACCTATAGACAGCAACTGTATTCCCCCAGAAAGAATAGCTGAGAAAGAGAAAAAAGAAATCATCAATGTAGATAAGAAAGCTACATTGTGGACTAAGACAGAAATGCTATCTAAAACAAACGAGTAGAGGTTATTGACCACAGGAAGAATAAAATTCATTGGTATGTGAAAACAAACTCCCAGAATCACTCTGAGCTCTCCCTTTTAGCCAGCACCATCAATTATGATTATTAAGTGCCTGCTCAGCTACTGTGCAGTAGAAGAGGCAGGGAGGTTCGGTAGCTAGGCAACAGCCTGGAAACTCAAAGGGTAGGAGTTGTGATTCTGGCTCCTCCATAAAAGTGATTAAGTGGCCTTGGGTAAATTTTTCCTGCCTTGCTTTCTTCATCTGAAAAATAGCATCACCAGCCTGCCTCTCTACATTGAGGGAAGAAATACAGAGCGAACAGTACACTGCAATTGTAGAAAAGTGAGCTTATGGGGCCTAACAAGAACTCATTAGGGGGCCAATCTCTTAACTGAAATCATCACGTTATTACAAATGATTTGAGCCTGAATAATCTGTGCCTCAGTTTATCCACCTGGAATGATTCACATATAATAGTCAGGTCCTGATTTAAAATATAAATTAAAATGTGTGCTCTTTATTTATTTATTTAATTTTTTGGTCTTTTTAGGGCCACACTCTCAGCATATGGAAGTTCCCAGGCTAGGGGTCAAAGAGGAGCCGTGGCCGCTGGCCTACACCACACCACATTAAGGCTGGATCTGAGCAGCATCTGTGACCTACACCAGATCCTTAACGCACTGAATGAAGCCAGGGATCGAATCCGCATCCTCATGGATACTTTTCAGGTTCTTAGCCCAGTAACCACACAGGAAATGCGTGGTCTTTATTTCTGCAGGATCTAGGGGGAAATCTCTGCCCACTAAGTGCCCTCAGAATTCCTCAACTACCTTGGAGTTCCCGTCCTGGCGCAGTGGTTGATGAATCTACTAGGAACCATGAGGTTGCGGGTTCGATCCCTGGCCTCGCTCAGTGGATTAAAGATCTGGCATTGCCTTGACCTGTGGTCTAGGTTGCAGACGCAGCTCAGATCCCTTGTTGCTGTGGCTCTGGCGTAGGCCGGTGGCTACAGCTCCGATTAGATCCCTAGCCTGGGAATCTTCATATGCCATGGAAGCGGCCCTCGAAAAGGCAAAAAGACAAAAAAAAAAAAAAAAAAAAAAAGAATTCCTCAAGTACCTCTAACCTGTAAGCACCTCAGAAAAAAAGGTCACAGTTGCCTGATTCACCACACAAACCCCAGTGCCCAGCCCAGTGTCTAGTAAACAGTTAATGCTCAATTGTGTTTTTTAAAAGAGTACATTAATCATTTTAAAAATATCACCTCTTTAAATGGGAGAAGATGATGTATAGCCTCAAATGAAACATAACTACTCTTGAAGAAAAAAAGTCCACTGAACAACTTTGGATGAAATGGCCTTGATCTATACTCTAGGATAAATGTAAGTCCATGCCAGGTCATGAATAGCCATGAAACAAGATTACTTTATTATTCTCTTTTATTATTCTTACTATTATTTGGAGCAGATCCGAATAATACAGTTACAGCTCAACTCCAAATATAACTGTTATTCCTGTAGAGTAAGTTTCAGAAATGTTTATGTATTATCAAAATTAAGTTTCAAAATGAGCTACAGTATCTGGAAAAAGGGGATAATAATATTTCACAGAAACTAATTGGAAACTTGTTTTGAAATAAAGTAGTTATTATTTCCATCATGGAGAGATGAAAGTACAAAGATTTCCTTTTATCTCACCAGCCTAGTATCTTACATTATTTATTCAAACTAAAATTAAAACCTGGACAAATCCTACTGAGGCATTGCATATCAGTTAGAGATTATTCTTCTGGAAATGAACTTTTGTTCACAAATTTCATTATGCAGTTACAAATGACTATTATTAAAATGTAACATATAAAACTAAATTGTCTTTTTTTTTCTGGCCATGCACAAGGTTCAATTTCCTATGCAGTACAATTCTTTATTCTGGACTTAGTGGCATGCTGTCCCTCTGCCCATTGCCTCAGCATCCAGAGAATCTTGACAACATCCACTCTACTTGCCTGCAGCCCCAATCAATGCCACTTTTTATTGCCCTATCCCAAGGAACAGACACCAAAGGACCTTGCCAAGGCCCATTTTAAATTTTTCTGCAGACTCAAACCTCAGGCAAAGTGACCATTTATAAAAAGTACCTGGAGAATGATGTGGACCCCCTTGCAGCTTTCTGAGTGCCTAACTCTGAAGCTCCTCCTCACTCATCCCCAAGCATTGCTCTCTCCTACAAATTTTGCCTTAAATGCTCTTCCTTGATTACCTATCTCTGACCTGTTTCTCAGGTTTCAGCTTAGACGAAACTTTCTCCAAAGTTTCCTAACCTACTTCCCAGCTACCGGATCAGTTACAGCTTCTGTGATGTCATGACACCCTGTGCCATGGAGGACTTGCAACTTTTTAATTGGCCCTACCTCTCACCAGAATGTAAGCCCCATGAGTGCAAGAATTAGGTCATTTTGGATCACTGCTTTTTTTTTTAACCAGTTCACAGCACAGTCATGGGCATAGAGCAATTGATCAAAAAAGAGTTCAGAAGTCCCGGAGGGGTTGTGGAGAAAAGGGAACCCTCCTGCACTGGTGGTGGGAATGTAAACTGGCACAGCCACTGTGGAGAACAGTTTGGAGATACCTTAGAAATCTATACATAGAACTTTCATATGACCCCGCAATCCCACTCTTGGGCATATATCCGGACAAAACTCTACTTAAAAGAGACACATGCACCCGCATGTTCATTGCAGCACTATTCACAATAGCCAGGACATGGAAACAACCCAAATGTCCACCAACAGATGATTGGATTCGGAAGATGTGGTATATATACACAATGGAACACTACTCAGCCATAAAAAAGAATGACATAATGCCATTTGCAGCAACATAGATGGAACTAGAGAATCTCATACTGAGTGAAATGAGCCAGAAAGACAAAGACAAATACCATATGATATCACTTATAACTGGAATCTAATATCCAGCACAAATGAACATCTCCATAGAAAAGAAAATCATGGACTTGGAAAACAGACTTGAGGCTGCCGGACAGGAGAGGGAGGGAGTGGGGGGGATCGGGAGCTTGGGCTTATCAGATACAACTTAGAATAGATTTACAAGGAGATCCTCCTGAGTAGCATTGAGAAGTATGTCTAGATACCATATTGCAACAGAACAAAGGGTGAGGAAAAAAATGTATATATGTAAGGATAACTTGATCCCCATGCTGTACAGTGGGAAAAAAATTTTTTAAATAAAAAATAAAAATAAATAAACCAAACAAAATCAAAATAGGCACATCGAACTTCCCCTTGGGTACTTTTAAAAATAAAAAAATTAAAAAAAAATAAAGAGTTCAGGAATTTTGGATTTAGATCCAAGTCTGGTATCTGGCCTCTCGGAGAAACAATCTCATTCCAATCCTCAAGAATATTCAATAACTTCCTGCTTTCCTAGAATTAACTTTGCGGTTCACCAGAGTGCTTGATTCTTCATTTGAAGAACTCTTAATTTCCCCTCTGCTCATTTCCTCCTACCCCTGGAAGGTCCTGCATAGATAGCCCTTCCATAGTTTGCTCTTCTAGTCAACCTGCTTGAATTATGCTCATTAACCAGTTTTTAAACCCGCCCTATTTCTTGGGTTCTTCACATCCATCCAATTTCCTGTATAGCCAAGCCACCTTTTGCTTTACCTCTACTCTCCAGTCTACTCTGTAACTCTCTCTAGCTCAGCAAGGATGAAGCTTGGTATGCATTTGTTAAGAGGACACTAAAAATGTATCTAGGCACTGCATGGATTTGTGTATAGACAATATTAAGAAACTTTCAAAGTTAGTTTTTGTGCCTCTACATGACCTCTGACCTTGATGGTACTCAAACTTTCCCTTTTCCCCAGGACAGTGACACTCCATTACCTCCTATTCTAAAAAAAAGAGCCTCCCACTCAGGCTCTGAAAGTAATTTTCCAATCAGCTCAATCTAGGTTTTCCCTCTGCCTAGGTGTTGCCAACAGCTCCTTTTTCATCACACGTTTCTAGATTTATTTGTCTGTATGACCCTGATGAAAGGGAGAAATAAGGGTAGGTCTTCCCAGGGAAAAGTCAATTGGGTCATTTTTGCATGGGCTGCTTAAAGACAGTCTTGGTTCATATCTTGGTTACATGTAAAGAAAGGAGGTAATAAATACTGCTTACCTTTACTCTTACTGTTTGCATCATTTGAGGTATGAAAGGATCAATAAATGATATCAAGCTCTCAAGTTAAGAATATATTGAAAAACAAGACAAAGAAGACAAATAGAGATCAAAGCTTGAGCTTTATCATTCTTACTGATAAAGCTGACTTGAGAATTTGGCTTGATGTTTGGGCATAGAAGGACGAGCTAATACTACTTCCCAATTAGGCAGATTTACCCACCCATCACAGGCATCACCACACTACCACAGAACCCTCCCCACTCAGGCAGGGGCTGCTTCTCTAAGTTTCCAACACGTCCGTATCCTATAGAATGGAGACCTCCAAGAAAGAAAAGTCTGAGTTAAGTAGGTTTAGTTCTTTCTCCTATCAGAAAATGCCAGAAACGTGATGACTGGTATGCAAAGGAAATCCGTCAAGAAAACATAAAGGCAGGGGAATGCAAAGTGCTTCCATACGGCAACTAATCAAATTCTATCAAAGCTTCCACCCAAGTCCCTAGCATGGTCCAAAGGTCTGAGAGCTCAGGATTCCCATGGCAATTCCAAGTTTACCATTTTATGCTGTTATGAAACAATATTTTAGGATTCCCATGAGGTGTTATGGATTTGTTTGGCCTCATCTGGGACCAAGGTAAGTTTTCCTTTAGTATTCAGACTAAGCCAGAAGGCTTGGAAATAGGTGTACTGGTTACCTAGACTCCCTGATTAGGAAGAAAGTTCTTTTTTTAAATTTCAAACCAAAAGGCTTGTAAATAGGTGTACTGGTTACCTAGACTCCTTGACTAGGAAGAAAGTCCTTTTTTAAAATTTCAAACCAGACTCAAATGACAGTCTTTATAAAAAATTCATCCATTTAGAGTTCCCATTGTGGCTCAGCAGGTTACAAACCTGACTAGTATCCATGAGGATGCGGGTTCGATCCCTGACTTCACTCAGTAGGTTAAGAATCCGGTGTTGCTGTGAGCTGTGGTGTAGGTCACAGACACAGCTCAAATCTGGCATTGCTGTGGCTATGGCATAGGCTGGCAGCTGCAGCTCCAATTCAACCCCTAGTCTAGGAACTTCCATGTGCCACAGGTGCAGTCCTAAAAAGAAAATTCATTCATTCATTCACTCATTCATTCATCCATTTATTTTGCTAATGCCATTAGTACGCTAAATGTAATTTAAACTTTCTTTGATGATTCATGGTCTTAGAGAACCCCACATCATCATTTATAAAAATTCTCACTGTCTGGGATGGTATACACAGAAATACAAGATACAAAAATTGAACATAATGAGCCCTAACCACAAGACAAACTGTGGCTGACCAGGAAGCTCTCTGATGAGGCCAGACTTTTAAAAATATATTTGAAAGATGATAGGAATACATTAGAAATGATGGTGGTGGTGATGGTGGTGGTGATAAGCACCTACTATGTGCCAAACACTATCCTATGCCCGTTATGTGTATTAAATCATTGAGTCCTAGGAGGTAAGCATTATTACCTCTATTTTACAGGTGAGGCAAATCAGGTTCAGAGAGGTTAAACAGCCTGGTCATGGCTTCATTGCTCTAGGAAGTAGAACAGTCAGGGTTTGCTCTTAGATTTGTGTGGTTCCAGAGTCCTCACTCATAAGTGCATGCTAAAACAAGAGAAACTGTGCACAGGAGTACTGCACTGAAAGAACATGATTTAAAAAAAGAAAGAAAGAAAGAACATGAAAGAGGAGTTAATCCCTCAATGCACTGTAATGAAAAACATTTATGTGAAATATACTTAAGCCTTTCATCCACAGACTCAGAAACATACACACCCCTTATCAGCTACAATCATGGTAAAAAAGGATGAACCTAAGAAACACACACTGCTTGGGGCACATGATATAACATTAACAGAGAACAAAGGGAAAGTCATATATCTCAACTGCTGTTGTATTTCCACCTTCTTTATCAAGGAGAATAATCTTTAAACTCAGGACGGTTGAATAAATGTAGTTTAGAAGGAATTGAAGTATGAGATAAGTAAGGTGATATAGCAAGAGACCATCTTGCTGTTTTAAATGAGTTCAAGTCCCCTGGCCTAAACAAACTGCATCCCAGAGTATGGAGAGACTTCGCAGATGTAATCTAAGCATCATTGTCAGTAATCTTTAAGGGATGACAGAGAACAGAAAAGGTACTGGGGCAATGGTATTCCAATTTTTCAACACAAGGTGGAAAAAAAGGTGTATTCCATAATGTACAGATACACAGGACTGAATTTGAAACACGGTAATACTCTAAAATAATTAGATGGACAATTTGTGTTCCCTTAGGAAAGGAAGTAGTAATCACTAGAAAACAGGACAAACTTACCAGGGAAAACTAATAAACATGCTGCATGCTTCTTTTTAGTGGGTCAAAAACTTTTTTTTTTTTTTGACTTTTTAGTCAAAGTGGGAATGCCATCCACACCACGAGGGATGTGAGAGTAAGCTAAGGCTCCTATAACCCTATGGGTGACCAGAGTTGATTCAGGTGATCTGGCTGTCTGTTGGAGTCCCCTTTGCCTTACATTCCATGAAGCTGTGTATTTTCTCAGAGAGAAACTTCAGAGAGAGAAAAGCCTTCATATGAACAAGGGAATACAAATCTCGTGCCTCTCCAAAGCCCCCAAACGAGCTCAGACCAATCTGTCGTTTATATTAAGTAGAGCAAGAATATTTACTGAGTCTCTTAAAATTCTTGGCACCTTATGGGTAAGACCTTGTTTTAAGAAAATAAATGTCTAGTTGATCATTCATACCAAAAACACTTGAATTTATGAATCAATAGCCTTCTAGCTAGAACTTTTCCCTCCAGAGAGTTGCATACCTCACTGCCTTCCTCCAACAGGACTCTCCCCAATGTCTCCACCTTAGAGAGGTCTTCTCTAATCATCTAAGATAGCATCTGCTCCCTATCACATCCTGAGTACCTTATTTTATTGTTCTACAGAGTTCTTGCAATTAGCTGATGTCTCATTATGTATTCTAGCTCTTACCACTGTCTGACATTGTATTATACATGCTATGAGATGTGTGTATGTCTGTCTGTATGTACATCTATCTCCTCTTGCAGACCCCAAAACCTCTATGTGAATGATGTCACTACATTATATAGTAGCCCTGACCTTTTAAAGGTCAGCTCCATGAGGACAGGGATTTTGCTGGTTTTTTTTTTGTTGTTGTTGTTGTTGTTTTTAACCTCTATAACCCTAATCTCTACATAGTACTGAAACAGACCTGTGTTCAATCAATATTTATTTCTCAATAATATTTGTCTAATTAATGAATGCCAACCAAGGAATGGTCTCAAGAAGCTCTAAGGCTCTGTCCTTAACCCTATCTAAAATATTAACTTTGAGATAAGGAGAAAGAAAATACAAGAATTGATTCTGAGTCCATGTCACCAAAATATTTGCTATTATTATTACTACCAAGTAATAGCAAATACCAACATTTGCTATTATTATTACTACCAAGTACCTACTCAGTGCTAGGTACTTAAATTATTGTGAATGCACACAACAAACCTAAGAGGTAGAAATTATTATCATCTTCATTTTGGTGTGAGAAAACTGGGTTTGGGGAAACTTAAGCCAACATCAGACAGCAGATATAGAAGGCTAGGATTAAAAACCAAGATTGTCTCACTGTAAAGTGCAAGCTTTTTCACAATACTATGATTAACACAATACTACCACTTACATAGGAAATCTACTTAAATTTGCAGCTGGCAGGAAAGCCAGTACATTAGATTTAAAAATCAAGATTTTACAAGAGTTTGACACATTTGAATGGCAGGTCAGAGTTAAAATAACATATATATTAGGTAGAGGGTAAAGTACCATACACCAATCTTAAGAATCAAATGCATAGGCACATGGTGTGGGGAGAAAGTAATAGGGGAGGTACCCATTAATTTGAAAGGGACAAAGAGGTATCCATTAACCACAAGCTCAGTACAAATCAAAATTAAGGTGCAGTTGTCCAATGAACTAAAATTATATTAAACTGTATTATCAAAGACCTTCAACAGGGAGAAGGGATTCAGTTCTATTCTTCAGAAGCTCGATCAGGAAAACTACAGCCAAAATAGAGTGTTAAGGCCCCTAGAACAGTGAAAATCTCATTATAAGCAAAAGGATTAAAGGGCTTCATGATGCTTGGCCTGGGAGAGGAGACTCATGGGGATAAAGTAGCCACCTGCCCATCTGAAGGACCATCCCAACAAACAGAAGACAGTCTGCTGATCCTGATGAAATACGTTTGGCAAGAGATATAAAACTTATTAACAATTAGCTGTCTTCTGAGCTATGAACCCCCAGTCTATCAGAGGAGATATTCAAGCAGAGGCTGGCTACATGACAGCCTGGCCCAGATATTTTAGTATCTACCCAAAGCGGTGTGAACTTTAGTTGATTTTGTGTTTCTTTGTTATATCACCCCCTACTTACAGTAACATTATTTTCTGAACTCCAAACCAAGACCTGTGGTCCTAAAAGACTTTTGTGTTGCTTCTGGGTTTGAAACAGTCCAGCAGATATACTATCAGAATCAAAATTTTGAGTTTGAGACAAAGACTGAAATAAGGAAAATATTTGAAATTGGGATTTTCCCAGAAAAGCAAATTTATAAAATCACTCTAGGGGAAGGCATTTTCTCTTTGAGTACTTTTTTTTTTTTTTTTTTTTTTTTTTTTTTGCTTTTTTGGGCTGCACTAGTGGCACATGGAAATTTCCCAGGTTAGAGGTTGAATCAGAGCTACAGCTGCTAGCTACACCTCAGCCACAGCAACACTAGATTCGAGCTGCATCTGAGACCTACACCACAGCTCACAGCAATGCCAGATCCTTAACCTATTGCACGAAGCCAGGGATTGAACCTGCATCTCCATGGATACTAGTTGGGTTTGTAACCCTCTGAGCCATAATGGGAACTCCTGAGTACTAAACTTTTAAACAAATATACAGAAACTTTGGGATAGAGTTCACTCAATTTTTTTTTTTCTATCGAAGCAAGTTTTCTTTAAAAATGGCCTCTTCTTCCAAAGCTGAGAACTAAAATATAAGTAACTATTTCAATTCATTTAGGTTGAGAAAATCATAAAGGCCTTGGAAAAGCTTCTTGGGGCATAGTAAAACTCCAAGCCCTCCTAATCCTTCCCTGATGATAGCACTTCCACCTTTGTGAGCCTGCTCTAGTTTGTGCAGCTTATCAAGTCCCAATCTAACTTGGTTCCTCCAGCTTGGACCAAGAGTGCCTCCCCACCAACTGCCTACCCTGGGATTCCTGCACCAAGAGGTGTGTGCAGCATAAGAACCCTCACCCGCACTCTTGGCCAAATCTGAACTCTCTCCTTCACCCACAAGGATCAATCAGACTAATTAAGACAGTGCAATTCCAGATACCATACAGAGGGCCTGGTATCAGCTGTTCTCTATTAGACACAATGTTCTTTTCAATAGACTACTTTGTTTCACACTGACAGTCATTTTTCACCCTGCATGGCAAAATTTCAAAGCCAAGAATCCTGTATTACACAGTAAACAAACAAAATTAGACTCAAAATTGCTTTTTTTGATTTTGATATATTAATCAGCTTCCAGGAAAGCTTCTAAACATTTTCAATTACATCAAAAACAGGCTGGCAACATTTTCCAACTTCGGAGGGAAAAAAAAAAAACAAAACACTGGCTTAAAGGTTTGTTTTCTATCCCATGGATACTCTATATTACATATTTGCAACTGTTTCTGTTCTAGGACAGACTGATTAATAGCATCAGTACTAAAAACCCAAGTACTTCCACAGACAGGGAAAAAAGTATTTCCTTCTGTGATCTTCATTAACCAAGGCAGATATATCTATTTTGGTACATTTGCTTCTTCCTTCAGCTGCAGTTTTGAGTACCTGAATCTCTTTGAGACTATAGGCTTCACTGTTGCCATTAAATGATAATTGTACGTCAGGTGTGGAATCTAGAGATCAAGGCAAATAATGGATCAAATGAAACCAGGAGAAAGAGAAGTCCTGAGGCCCCAAAGACCTGGTCTCCATGCTATACATTACATCTTACTTGACTGGGCAGGAAAATTGGCATCTAAACTAACAATAAAGAGAGCCTGAAAAACAAAACAGGAAGTAAGATAGAGTCCACTGAGATGTATAAAAGAAAATGTATATTGGACAATTATGTGCTTAATAGACTAGATGATGACAGTAGTAGCTAAAGTACTTAAGTTATGTGTGGTTACCTTTCTTTAAATTTCTTTTTTATATGTTTTCATTTGTCTGTTTTTGTCTTTAGTCTCTTTAGGGCTGCACCAGTGGCATATAGAGGTTCCCAGGCTAGGGGTTGAATTGGACCTGCAGCTGCTGGCCTACACCACAGCCACAACAATATGGGATCCAAGCCACGTCTTTGACCTACACCACAGCTCATGGCAACACCAGATCCTTAACCCACTGGGTAAGGCCAGGGATTGAACCCAAGTCATGGATACTAGTCAGATTGGTTAACCACTGAGCCATAACAGAAACTCCTGTGTTACCTTTTTTAAGAAGTGGAAATCATAGGAAGAATGCTACCAAGACAGCTAAAATGTTTAGACATCCTTCCCTAAAGGTATTTCTTAAGAAAAAAAGTTTAAGACCACTCCCGCTAATTGTGAAAGTTTTTTGTAACCTTTAAGGAAGTATCTTACCTACTAGTTAAAACTGGCAAGTTATCAGGATTTACTGAATCCCTGCATTTTTTAGTGTTGTTCATGTGCAAGAATACAACAGAATCAGATACCAAATATCTGTTCTAAAAAGGGGCTTATGTTACAGAGTAGAAACTGGACCAAAAACACTTGTAAAATATGTAAGAATGCTCTGAAATATGCAAATGAATGTTATCCATTACAGAAATAGAGGAGGCTTTATGTGTCACTACATTGGAATTTCACCTCCCTTACTGAAGTCAAACACAGAACTTGAAAGTCTTCAGCACTTGAAGAAGTTTCTCTCAAAGGACAGAGGGGCTGACCTAGTGACCACTTTGTCTGTGCAGTTTTCTTGGCATTCCTTAATACAAATCAGACATACGAAAATTTTCAAAAAGACTTTATTATTTCACTTTGTGTAGGATGCAACAAAAAGCCGTCAAACTTAGAGATTCTAACACAGCAGCTACATAAACCTTTGGGCCTCCAAAAATATTCACATTCTTATTTCCCAAAAGAGCTAGTGAGTCAACACTAATCTGAGGTTGTGGGCCTCATGAATGTCATCAAAGACAGATTTTTTACTGCCTGTTCCAGTATACTCCAAAATCAGAGATGTCTCTCATCTCTAGCATTAACTGTACTTTAATTCTTTATATCAAGATGGAGAGAGTATTTCAGGATGCCAGAAGATACTCACATGCTTTTTACTTCCTGTCAAATGATTTCAAATGATTTCCTGC
The DNA here is from genome assembly GCF_054392235.1 of Sus scrofa. Taxonomy (NCBI): domain Eukaryota; kingdom Metazoa; phylum Chordata; class Mammalia; order Artiodactyla; family Suidae; genus Sus; species Sus scrofa. The sequence goes on from NC_139388.1 coordinate 7,057,261, forward strand.
CAAACAATATCTCAATATTATCCATACCACTTTCACCATTCTGCCTAAAAGTGAAAAAAATCTAATCACCCAAAGCTGGCAATGCTCAATTAGAGAGTGAAGCAGAGAAGGAAAAGATGTTTCACCCCTACAGGTGAGTTTCTGTAAGGACTGAATTGAGGAAGGTTTCCCACAAAGTAGACCAAGTCCTGAAAAAGGTTTTACTTGGACAGAAATTGGAAACACACAGTGACATCCTTCACATATTTGTTTGGCCTTACATGGAAGGGAAAAGAAGAGTTTCTTCCCAGTCTCTACAAACATACCTACTAAAAAGTGCTGACAAGCAAATGTTCTCAATTAATAGGCTTTAAGCAGATGCAGATTATTTCTTAAGCTTTATGCAGATGTTTCTTTTTTATCTCATTGAAAACATATAGAAGCCTAACTAGAAAAGGGAATAGGAGTTTAGTTCTTTGATTAAGAATGATGATCATAATCTATTAGTCTATTTAACAAAGAAATAAGAAATCACTACACAGCAATGCCAAGGATCCAGGTTTCACCTGGGGACTTTCCTAAGGGTCTCTCTGAATAGGTCCCATGCCCCATCTGTGCAGCTCACTCACAGTTTGCTTTGCTGAGATGACTGATAAAATACATGAAAACACACTGTCACCCTTAACTGAAACCCCCATCGTCTTCACCCGTGGTCTGGAGGCTAATGGGTCCAGTAAGAAATGTCTTGATTAAACCACCTTAAGAGTTACTCACATAGTACAGGAGGATGCTATTCTGTCAGTAACTACAACAGTAAGAGTGTGTAAAGGGAGGAGCCAAAATGAAGAGTCTTATTCAGGAATGAAATTAATTGAGGAAGATTTCCCAAAGGTGGTAAGAACTCCCTATAGACGTGATCATTATCCAACTGTATTTATTTTATAAGGCTCCTATAAATTGCAATGCTGGTGATTTACATTAATCAATTATGTATAATAGTCATCCAGCAGAAAAATTAAATATATCTGAGATATATGTCAAGTTATTTTTTGTTTCATGTATCACAACACTAATCCCAATTCAGGTATTTCAGGCTTCTCAATCTACAGTTGCTAGTGCATGATTCTGTGCTTAAGACTTTTTTAAAAAAGGAGAAAAGTTAACTTTAAGATATCTAAATTAAGCATTTTGTTATGAAAACAGTATGTCAGTTCAAAGGATATGGCCATGTTCATGTAACAAAAGGTCTACATCATTCCTTACACTGACTGAAGTAATCTCACATTCAGGATGGCCCTGGAATGATGGTAACCAAAGAAAGTTAAGAGAGGAAAGGAAACTGCAGCAAAAATGGGTCCCCATGAGGTTAATAATTTTATAATTTAATATCCACATGATTATGCCTAAAACACTAACTCGAGGTATAAAGAAATGTCACTGGTTAATACAAATATAAATACTTACAATTATCTAGAGGTCAATGGCAAGTGAAACTACAGAAGTGGTCTGTGCTATGTATGCCTGGTCCTGCTGAGCCATTTTCCCACTTGAGTTCATTCTGGCAACTACAATCAAAGAATACATAGATATCAGAATTATACTTACATGACTTTACACTGTATCAGTTAGCATTTTTACACTGAAAATAGTAGATGACTGACTAAAATTGGCTCAAACAATGACTTTCATTATTTCACAAAACAAGAAGTCCAAAGATAGAGTAGCTCCAGGGTGAGTTCAGTGGGTAATTCACCAACATCAAGAAGGCCCCAGGAGTTCCTGCCTTGGCTCAGCCAGCTAAGAACTCAACTAGTATCCATGACAATGCAGGTTTGACCCCTGGCCTTGCTGAGTGGGTTAGGAATCCGGCACTGTAGCAAGCTGCTGTGTAGGTCACAGATTTTGCTCAGCTCCAGCACTGCTGCACCTGTAGCGTAGACCAGCAGCTGCAGCTCTGATTCAAGCCCTAACCTGAGAACATCCATATGCCATAGGTGAGGCCCTAAAAAAAAGAAAAAAGAAAAAGAAAAAAGAGAGAGAGAGAGGGAGAAAAGACCCAGGCCCTTTCTATCTGTCTACTCTGCCAATGTAAGCATGTTGGCTTGTCCCCTGAGGCTGGTCCTTCTCAAGTTCCTAAAACACCTTTTGCAATTCCAGGAACCCTATAAAGATGACAACCATCAAAGGCATACGTGCTTCCTTCTATGTGTAACTTTTATCCAGAAGCACCCTCCTCCCCAAAGGCTCCACTCTCAGCATGCATTGGCCAAAAGTACATCACAAACCCACGTCTAACCCCATGTAATAATTAGAATCAGAATATTTGGTTTAGACTACTCAAAGCTGAGGGGAATTCCAACTTCCCCTAACACACATGGTCACCCAATATTTGAGGCAAAGTAGGATCTTACTAGCAAGAAACAAGGTTACTGAGATAGGCAGCCTAAAGTGTCTCCCACAAACAGCTAATAAGAATAGAAATTGATCTTAACTCACTACACATGGCTAAAGCATAGAGCTAACACCAACAGTTTAACTGGTGGACAGTATCAAAGATATAAGATTAACCATTTTTACTATAGCAGTAGGTCTTCATAAAAAGCTGCAAACACATGAATCTCTCTTTAAAAGGCAGTTAAGTGATTATAATTGAAGAACAAACCATTGCTAAATCCATACTATCTACATGAACTTAAAACAGATATTTCCTTTTTTATTGAAAAATCAAGGACTCTCTTTACTGGAAATTTCAGTTCCAAAGAACTTCCTGTAACAGTTTCACATTCCAGATGTGCATTTGTAATAAGTTTGGGTTGGTTAGTTGGGCTCATTTTATCTAATGAGCCAATAAAGTGGTCAATTGTTTATATAAATTAGGAATTGTGGGTGCATTAAAAAGTACTTTATAATACAAAGTACTATCAGAATATACTTAAACACATCATTTAATTTTTTCATTTATTTCCAAATTCTTCATTTATTACATGGCCATCTCTCACATGGAAAAAAAGTTATGATACTTGTGAAATATATGTTCTTTTCTAAAAGATTTAATCAATTCTAATGAGAAATAACACTAATAAAATATTTTAAAGCTATACTAAATGTATTTAAGGGATGTCAGAAGTGACAAAGAAGCACAACTATAATGCAATCAACTGAGAGGTAAGAATCACACATTCTAACAGCATTTATTCAGTACTCACTATGTACCAGGAACTGGCTAAATGTTTAACTCATACTCATTTATGCAATCTTAATCACAGCCCTACAAACTATGTACTATTATTATCCCATTTTCAAAGGTGGAAACTGAGGCACAGAGAGGTGACAGAACTGGCACAAGGTCACACAGCTGCTAAGTGGCAGAAGCAGACTATGGGACTTCAGAGCCAAAACACTTAACCATGGTTCAATATGACCTCTCTAGTTCTAGAATTGCCACTAGTTGCTTAACTTTGTTGGAGCTGCAGTTTCCTAAATAAGTTAAAGAGGTGAGTAGAGATCTTTAAGAGAATTTCCAGCCCTGACACTTAAAATACCATGAAAGCCATGACCTTACAGAATCTTCCTTCGCCAAATGCTTTATATTACAGTTACATTAATCACAAAATCAGATACCCATGTCTAGACACTCACTTTCTAGCAACAACTGCAAGATAATCCAGAGTAAGACATAAGTAAAAAGCCAACCATGGTGTTTAAGTCACAAGAAAAATACATCTTGGAGGAATAAAGTTGCAGTTGGCCAGACCTAAATTTATGAATTGCCCCAGACACTCATGTTAAACCCACTTAGAGGGCAGGTTACAGAACTGGGTTTCCTACAGTGTGGCTTCTGAATTAACTAAAGATCTTTCAAAGCATGTACAACATTTCTTGACACTAAGCAGTGGAAAACTCTTCCCCCTTCAGAACAAAAAATCCTCCTCCTGTCTGGACTTTTTAAAGGAGTGAGAATTGAATTATTTTAAACCATCTCACCAAACATAATTATAAGTATTTGTAAGATTCCTCAAAATATGTTTCAAGTATCCAGAGACACAGGGTAGAGCCACACATGTGCAGAAGAATGAATGTTAAACTTATTTCACCAAACACTGTGAACTGCCCACTAGAATGACCTACTATTCAGCTTATCTGAAGAGTGAAATTTTAAATCTAAATGATTAAAGTCTTGTATCTTACTTTGATAAACAAAACAAGCTGGATTGGACAGTATTTTCCTGCAGTGTGTGAAGTAGTTCATACATGCTGTACTTTTTCACTGTGTGTAAAGAGGGACATCAAGTGGTCTAAGTTCTGGAAGACTGTCTGCCAGGGGTTTTTTCTCAAAATCCATGAAGCTCCCATGGCCCCCTGACAGGATGGATAGAGCCAAGGAGTACAAAGGATAGAGAATTTCAAAACACTCATCTTAAAAAAACCGCTTGAGTAATTTCAGCAAATTTTTCTAAGGATCAGTTTTCTTTACGTTAGAGTCTTCTTTAGGGTACTCAATAATGTCTTAAGTATCACCAGGAGGTAAGTGATACAATAATGCTTTGAATATAAAAATAATTTAAGTATCAGAGTATGTGTTTGTAGGTACTTTGTTATATAGGCTATTTTGTTTTCCTATTGCATTTTTTATGTTAAATAATAAAGTTAATATATTATTCCTGAATGACAGCAACAAAATGACGTGAAAACACCCAAAGCATTGTGAAGGTCAAGGTAAAGTTGTGAAACATAAATGAGCTACATTACACAAGGACCAATCCACAACAACGTTTTTAAAAAGATAGTTATAGCTTGTTTACATCTGTGACCTGAAATGTATCCCAAATAAAAATGCTAGGCACTTCTATTCCCATACACTTGTAATCTCTTTGTCCTATGCTTATGGAATAGGTAAATAAAGAAGAGCTTTATGACAAGAACCACCTGCCTGTTATTTAAATTTTTCTCATATCAGAAAAGCATGAAATTTTGGGGGGATTGTTCCTCCCCTTAGTCCTTCAGGCCAGTCAGATTCTATAGACAAGGGGGAAAATGAGAAGAATTACTCCTGTGTCTTGTCTGAGCTACTAGAGTCTATAGTAAAAGAAAAGAAAATGCAGTAAAATAGTTAAAGCTAATGTGGACATTAAGCAATAAAAGAGTCAAAAGAAGTATGAACTGAAATAACAAAACTCATTCTATAACAGTGAGACCTTCAGATCCAAGTGAAGTGGAATGAGTGTGATGTATGAACAGGGCAGTCCCAGCACCTCACTTCGAAGCCTGGTCAACCTCTACCAAACTCTGGCAAGCTATTTAACTGCTCCATACCATGTTTCTTAGTCTATAAAATGGGAGTACCCACCTGTAAGGGTTAGGGTGAGAAACAAGTAATCAGATTGAATGCATCTGTCAAAGTGTCTGGCACATGGCTAACACTGTATGCATGGCCAGCTGCTACTCTCAGGAGTAAGATTATCCAACTGAGGGACAATATTTGGACAGGACATCCTGATCTGAGAATGTTTCTCACTCTGACATCATTTAAGTTCTTCCTTTCATGAATTATTTTTGGAAAGACTTATTCCAAAAGTAATACACATATATTTTATAAAATTAAAAATACTAAAGAACAAGTTAAAAGTGAGAGTCCTATATCCGTCTCCAATAACAACTGTGATTATTCTTACTTTAAAAGTAACAACTGTTCTTGCTTTGAGGTATGTTTCTATTCTTTTATATGTTTAAACAGAAATATATGTCATTTTTATAATCTTTTAAAATAGAAATTGAATGTTATAAAAATTATTCTATTTTTTTCACTTAACATATCCACAATATTCTTCAGTATACATTAGTACGTGAAAATTTATGCCATTGACATTATTTATTTATTTATTTATTTATTTTTAGGGCCACACCTGCAGCATGTGGAAGTTCCCAGGCTAGGGATCGAATCAGAGCTGCAGCTGCCAGTCTACACCACAGTCACAGCAATGCAGAATCCAAACCGCATCTGCAACCTACACCACAGCCTGTAGTAGCCTGTGGCCAGGAATCAAACCTACATCCTCATGATACTAGTTGGGTTCTTAACCCATTGAGCCACAACAGGAACTCCTATTGACATAAATTCAATATTAAATTTTAAATAAGGAGACAAGATAAATGATGAGAATAAGAATATAAAGTGTTCTTTCATCATTAACTTTTAAGAGTGACAATAGCACTGTGAAAAATTGTGATTATACTAATTTTTTAAGTCCTTTACCATTTCAAGATATCCACTGCAATATTTACGGATAAATTATATGACGGCTGGGATTGGCTTCAAAATAACTGGAAGAGGAAAGGAGAGAAGGAGACTGAGGGGACAAAAATAAAACAAAACAGGCAATGGGCTCATACTTAAACTGGTTGGTAAGTATACGAGTGCCAATTAGACTTATCTTTGTACTTTTGAATATTTTTTAAATTTTCCATATTAAAAAAAATCTTAACATTTTCTATCCTTAAAATTTTAGCTACTAAATTCCAAACAGCTATGCATTTAACTTACAGCAATTAATTTCTGATAACTTAATCAACAAAACTAATGGTTCCCAACACCCACTCCTAAGCAACACAAATAAAAAACAACTTAGCTTCCTCATAGTTTGAATGTTGCTATAAAGATCCAAATACAATAACCAGCTCAGAAAAGCAATGATCACTAATGTTAAAGGAGTATTTATCATAACTGTAAATTATAAACTACTGTTGCTTTTTAGAGTTAATGAAGAACTGCTTTCCTTTTTCTCTTGTATTGAAATTATAGCAGCTGGATGAAAAAAGAAAAACAGTTCTTTAGTCTATGTACACCCCAAAAAAATAAAGAAGATAATGTTGTGTGCTCTGTTCACGCAGATAAAAGGACACACACCACCTGGAGTGCACTCATCAAAACTGCCCCCCTGAAGCCAGGAGAAAACATCTGCATACCACCAGGTAAAATAAATTTTTGAATCCTTGGTTTTTCTTTTGCTCTATGTACACCTCAATAGTTCCAAGAATGCACCAAAAGCCTTAATATCTTAAAGGGCACAGAACATAAGCTGCTTGGGTTCTACAGTTCTTCCTGACTCTTGTAAATAAATGTCTGCACTCACTGAAGAGGTATGTCCATGTGGACTAGAGGTAGATGGGAGAGCTGGACTACCTTCTACAACAGCAAAAGGGAAGAGAAAAGGTTTCTCAATATTGGAAAGAGGTCAAGATTCAGAAACTCCAGGGAGACACAGAACATTGCAAGACAAGTGGGTATCTGTGTAGTGCACCCAGAGAGGTTGAGTGCTTGGCCCTCAGTCCTTTCAGTGATTCCTGAACACCAAGCAGGGACCGGAAATGGTGGAGCAGCAGAATCCCACAGGACCAAGACAGCTGGCCAATGGCCATCTTCATATTATCCAGGGAAATCCAATGATCAATAACCAGAGCCATGATCTTCACTATGGTTTGGCCTCGTTCAAGATCCTGAATCTTTGCACAATGTTTGGGACAGGAGAGCACTAATAAGTATTTAAATTTAATTCCTGCCAGCCCAGAAGTATGATGAAATTTTACTTAGATTTGGTTTTAAGAGAATTTTTTAAAAATAAATAAATATATGCAATAGTTTTTACAGATCTAGGTTCATTTTTTTTTTAATTCACAGGGACAACTCCATTTAAAAAGCATCCAAAAGCAACCTGCATCCACACTGTAATAATAACCATCTTTCGCATCTGCATAACTGTATATTTGGTAAGGTGTTTTCATGTATGTTGTTATCTTATTTGATCTTCACAGAGTTAAGAGGGTTCAGAGGCTCTTGAGTGATTGAGAGTAAATGGGCAGGAGCCTCTCCCCCCTCCTCTTTCTTTCTCTCTCTCTCATTAGGAACAAGAGGAAAAATTTATTCAACTCTCCCTTTAAAAATATCTGCTCAAAGTTGTCACTTGTCAGATGAATTTCATATAACTCAATGCCATGGATGAACTGACTGCTTAAGGGGTTGCAATTTAGGCTGCCACCTAATGGTGGTAGTAAGTCATGGACAAACTTTTTCATAAACCAGAAAAACAAGAACAAAACAAAGAAACAGACAAAAACTATTTAAGAAAGAAGAGATTATGACATTTTTGCAATACCTTCTTAATATCAGAAACAGATACATTTCTTAAAACAACTCAACATACATAAAATTTATTTAAAGAGTATTTTTCTATTGCAAACTTTTAAAGCCAAGGATTTTAAAGAAGTTTCTTCTGAGGAATGGGGAGCTGGTGACCTGAAGCAGGTAAGATTTTCATTTCTCTACTTAGTACAATTCTATATTTTTGTATTGGATACAATAAAATATATTATTTTGTAATACACTGTAATTTGAAAAATGGAATTTTTTAATCAAAGGAATCTAATATCTACTTGAGTCTTTTCTTCTATCATCAAACTGTATTGCTTGTTCTCTTTTCCTTTTATACCTTACAGGACTTCAAAAAGAAAACCCTCATTTCTTTCTTTTAATTGTTCAGTTTTGTCAGGACAAACCCTGCCCTGGCTTGTCCATGTCTTCTAGGCCAGGAATTTCCAACTGTGGCAAGAACACCAAAGAAGGACTCAGAACCAGCAACAGAATTAAAATTTCACCATCAACCTACACTACCTGCCATTGATTTTTCACAGCAAACAGGTAGTAATCTAAGAGAGCAGAGGTTTTGCTTGTTTGTTTCTATCATAAAGTTGTAACAGGAAAAAATTCTCCAAAGGCAAAATGTATTGTAATGTCTACAAAACTGACTACAAATAATAAATATGAGGATAGCTACAAATACATAACTGTCCTGTAAGAACAATCATGGACTTTTTATTTCTATAATGGCAGCACTCACATACTTAAGAGTGGTAGAGGGGTATAAAACAGTAAAAGCCACTGATTTGGTTTGGTTCAAAGTCTCAGCAGCCTCCTTTTCCACTACTGGCTTTGACTCATATGTAAGTTTTCTTTCTAAGTGCTTGTCTGTTGTAGGTAAGGAGAAAACCATTTGATCTCTCCAGCCCTCTGATTTTAACTTTTCTTTTGTTCCTCCTTATTATTAGTAAACACACAGTTTCTCCTTGAAGAAAATAAACATCCATTTTAGCTGTGTCTTGACTTCCACAACCATAACATGTTCCCCCTAACAATTCATTTGTTCTTCTTTCCGAGAACCTCCTCCATTCCTCACAAACCTCTTCCAGGTTTAGACATGGTAGCTTCATTTGCATAAATTGATCATATTTTTTAATTTTTTCTCTTCACAATCCCCATAGCAACTGGCTTCTTTAGAAACTTCCACAGAAAGTCCAAAGATATCATATCTTTTAACTGAACAGAACATTTTGAATAGAATTAGTACAGGAAAATAAGCTGGTTTCATTACCACATCTTTGGCCTTTCATTTTTCTTTCTTTTGTAAAATAAAAAAAAATTAAATGTCAATTCCACTAGATAAAATTGGTTATGGATTCTGGGGCTTATAAGTTATTAAAGAATGTGAATAATTTTAAAAGATGCTGTCTCACCCATTTTAAAGAGCAGTTTTTCACTTATTAATTCAGTAAGTATTTATCGAGTAAACTAAGAACCGCTTGAAGCTGTGAAAGATTCAGGTAACGATAAAACTCAGAACTGCCCTCCTGCACTAGCAGTCATACTAGGTGACAATAAAAAGCAGTGTATAATTAAACACTGAAACTGTAAAACAGCTCTATCAGCATTCAGCAAAAAAGGAAATCATCATTTTTGGTTGCTGTAAGAGGAAAACGAAATTTGAATTGGGTTCTGAGAGATAGGCAGGATTTGAAAAGCTGAAAAAAGAGAAAACATTATTCCAGGCATCATTCCAGAAATAGAAGGCAGTATGAATATTCAAATGGAGGGTAAATATGGAATGTTTGGAGGCATGGTGAATAGATCAGTTTGGCTAGAGGAGACTCTAATGAGGCACCCAGGACAAGGCTAAAAAGCTGTGAGATAAGCTACTATGGAAAACATTTTGGAGGTTTCTCAAAAAACCAAAAATAGAACTATTATATGATCTGGCATTTCCACCTCTGGGTATTTATCTGGGGAAAATATAATTCAAAAAGATACTTGTATCCTTTTGTTCACTGCAGCATTATTTACAATAGCCAACATGTACAAGCAACCTATTGATTCTCCTAATCCATGAGCACAATATCTCTTTCCATTCATTTGTGCTGTCTTCACAGTCTTTCATCAATGTCTTACAGTTTTCAGAGTACAGGTCCACTTCTTTGGTTAAATTTATTCCTAAGTATTTTTTCTTTTAGATGCAATTGTAAATAGGACTGTTTTTTTTTTTTCATTTCTCTTTCTCATAGTTTGTTATTTGCCTGTAAAAACCCAAATGATTTCTGTATGTTAAGTTTATATCCTGCAACTGTACTGAATTCATTTATTACTTCTTTTAGCAGTCAGAGCAATCTTAACACAATCCTACTGTGGTGTTTTTTTGGTTTTTTGGGGGCTTTTTTGTGCTTTTTAGGGCCATAGCCTCGGCATATGGCAGTTCCCAGGCTAGGGGTCGAACTGGAGTTGCTGCTGCTGGCTTGCACCACAGCCACAGCAACATCAGATCCGAGCCAGGTCTGCGACCTATACCACAGCTCACGGCAATGCTGAATCCTTAACCCACTGAGTGAGGCCAGGGATCGAACCCACAACTTCATGGTTCCTAGTCAGATTCGTTTCTGTTGCACCACGATAGGAACTCCCAATTTTGAAATGATGCCATTCTCCTACTTAAAACAGTTTAATAGTTTCACAGCAACTTTAAAAATCCTACCCTCTTGAATTTCAATTGGCACGACCACTATGGAAAACAGTATGCAGGTACCTCAGAAAACCAAATATAGAACTACCATATGACTCAGCAATCCCACTCTTGGGCATATATCCAGACAAAGCTTTCCTTGAAAAAGACATATGCACCTGTATGTTCATTACAGCACTCTTCACAATAGCCAAGACATGGCAACAACCTAAATGTCCATTGACAGATGAATGGATTAAGAAAATGTGGTATATACGCACAATGGAATGATACTCAGCCATAAAAAAGAACAAAATAATGCTATTTGCAGCAACATGGATGGAATTACAGACTCTCATACTAAGTAAGTCAGAAAGACATATCATATGGTATCACTTATATCTGGAATCTAATATACAGCACAAATGAACCTTTCCACAGAAAGAAACTCATAGACTTGGAGAAGAGACTTATGGTTGCCAAAGGGGAGGGAGTGGGATGGACTGGGATGCAAACCACTGCATTAGGGGTGGATAAGCAACAAGATCCTGCTGTATAGCACAGGGAACTATATCCAGTCACTTGTGATGGAACATGATATGATGGAAGATAATCCAAGAAAAAGAATATATCCATATAATATGACTGGGTCACTGCTATACAATAGAAATTGAAAGAACACTGTAAATTAACTATAATGGAAAAAATAAAATCATAAAAAAATAAATACATAAAATAAAAATCCTACCCACTTAACATACGGTCTTTAGGATCTGGCCCTAACTTGCCTGTCCAGACGTGTCACTTACACAATAGATATCATTCAAACACCTTTCCAATTGAAACACTCCTTCGTTCCTCCTGCCCCTTTCCCTTTTTCGCTGGCATACTCTTAACTCATCCTGAGGTCTCATTTTAGGTGTCACTTCCCCAAGTCTCTCCAAGGTCCTCAAATCTAGATTAGGTTCCCTGCCAGTAAGTCTTACCTCTACAACAGCATTTAAGACCTGTTTCCTTGTCTGTGGCATACTATCAGGGGAAGGGTAGTTTCCCATCACTGACCAAAGGGCTAGGAACATAAGAGGTTCTTAAAAATATGTGTTAAAGAATGAAAAAGGCAGAAGGCAGAAAAACCAGGAGTTTGACTCTTAGTCATAAAGTAACAAGATTTAGCCAGAGATAGACTCATGGCAACAAAAAGAAAGTATGAAAGGAGTTATGATAAAAAGAAAGCTGAATGGAAAGTTCACACACCTAAATTCTGACTGAGTTAAAGCAATGTGCTTAATAGAAGTGGGAGATGCATATAGCTCAGTAGTTGCCAAATACTGATGGGATTATCAGAATCATCCAGGAATCAGGAACAATTCTTGCTTTTGATGTGTTTAATTTCCTCTGGTCATTCTGTCATAACCACTGACTAATGTTTAGGAATTACTTACCTGGATGGTCTGTAAGGCCAATTCCAGCACTAAGTTCTGATTTAACCAAGATAACCACAAACAACTGATAGAACCTGATAAGTAACTGAATATAAGGTCAGAAGGGATGTATTACACTGCTTACATTTTTAGACTGGTTGACCTAGAGTCACAATCTGCATATAACAGTCAATAAATACTTGTTTACCATATGAAATGAGGGAGCAATAAAAGGGAGCACATTTTGTCTTGCTGGATGTGAGGTTTCCCAAATGCTGCTCTTTATGTGTCCTCCGTGGCTGTGTCAACAGAACTCTGTTCTTTCCTTAGATACCTGACCTTGGCACTGTTCTTCCAGCTATAATTATCCTCTTCTTTGTGTCATAAAAATCAGTTTCTCAGAGTTCCTGTCCTGGCTCAGCGGAAATGAATCTGACTAGTATCCATGAGGATGCAGGTTTGATTCCTGGCCTCGCTCAGTGGGTTAAGGATCCGGTGTTGCCATGAGCTGTGTTGTAGGTCGCAGATGCGGCTCAAATCTGGCATTGCTGTGGCTGTGGTTTAGGCCAGCAGCTACAGCTCCAAGTAGACCCTCAGGCCTGGGAATCTCCATATGCTCTGGGTTCAGCCCTAAAAAGACCAAAAAAAAAAAAATCTATCTTTGAATAATTAATCTCCTTGGCGTTCCCACTGTGGCTCAGTGGGCTGCGAACCCAACTAGTACCCATGAGGATTCATGTTCCATCCCTGGCCTCCCTCAGTGGATTAAGGATCAGGTATTGCCATGAACTGAGGGGTAGGTCACAGATATGGCTCAGATCTGGCATTGCAGTGGCTGTGGCATAGGCTGGCAGCTGCAGCTCCAATTCAAACCCTAGCCTGGTAACTTTCATATGCCATGGATGCAGCACCAAAAAGCTAAAAAAAAAAAAAAAAAAAAGGCCATCATCAATTTCTGGTACTTGCAAAGTAAAAAAAATGAAAGCCAACAGATAAAGGAAAAGAAAGAAAGGAGAGAGAGAAAGAGGGGGAGAAAGAAAAAGAAGAAAAAGAAATGGAAGATATATATGTAATTTTTAAATTTGCTAGCAGCCTCATTTTAAAAAAAGAGAAACATGAAATCTTAATGCTAGGTTTTATTTATACCATTACATCCAAACTATTATTTCAACATATAACCAACACGAAAAATATTAATATTTTGAGAGTTCCCATCGTGGCTCAGCAGAAATGAATCCGACTAGTATCCATGAGGATGTGGGTTCAGTTCCTGGCCTTGCTCAGTGGGTCAGGGATCCGGCATTGCCGAGAGCTGTGGGGTAGGTCGCAGACTTGGCTCAAATCCTGCCTTGCTGCGGCTGTGGTGCAGGCCAGAAGTTGTAGCTCTGATTCTGCACCTAGCCTGGGAATTTCCATATGCTGCCAGTGCAGCCTTAAAAAGCAATTAAAAAAAAAGAAGAAGAAAAATTAATATTTTTACTTTTCTTCATATCAAGTATTTGAAATGTGGTATATATTTTATATTCACAGCCCATCTAAATGCAAACGCTAAATTTTCAAACGTTAAAGTGAAATGCAGTCCTCCAAAAACAATAAAATGTGTATAACAGAAAAATACTTCAAACTGCTAGTTTTTAAATTTAATTAAATTTAAATATTCTATTACTTAGTCACATTAGCCACATTTCAAATGCTCAGTAGCAACATATGATTAGGCTTACTGTACTAGGCTGCACAATCTCAGACATGATTAGTTATAAGAGTGAAGAGACCAAGGGGAACTTTTCTTGAGGAATCTAGCAATTGGAAGAAACTAGAGGTTTCGAGACTTCCAACAAATTCCATTAAGAAAGCATTCAGAATTGTGTTAAGACTTATAAAAAAATCTCTTGCCCCAAAACGATGTTTCCTTGGCTGTGTATCTTCTGTATACTATAATTCAATAGCATAGAGAGATCAAGGGGATATCTTCCCTGTCTGGGAGTTTAACTCCAAATTAAACTACAGGAGTTCCCATCATGGCTCAGTGGTAATGAATCCAACCAGTATCCATGAGGATGCAGGTTCAGTCTCTGGCCTCGTTCAGTGGGTTAAGGATCCGGCATTGCCATGAGCTATGGTGCACGTCACAGATGCGGTTTGGATCCCAAGTTGCCGTGGCTGTGGTGTAGGCCAGTAGCTGTAGCTCCAGTTCAACCCCTAGCCTAGAAACCTCCATATCTGTGGGAGGAGCCCTAAAAAGCCAGAAACAAACAAACAAAAACCCCTACATTACTACTCATAAATCGTTTCTAATTTAAAAATGTATAATTTTGAAGGTTGATGAATTTGACCTTTATCCCTCAGACAATAATAGTCACAGTAAATTGTGGAGAAGGAGAGTTACCACGATGAAGCAGGTGTTTTAGGAAAATGAATCAGAATCTGGTAACAACAGAGGTCCAAAGGGAAGATGTGGGACTTCTAGTATCCTTAGTTGGTGTACATTTGCTCTTACTCCTGTCAGGAACTGTTTCCCCTTGGGTTTTACAACCCAGGATGGCTATCCCTGAAGATCTAGTTCAGAGTCAGCTCTGTTTCCTGGATGCAGATGGCAGAATGGATCACTTCTTCACCTCTGCTCCCACAGAACTCCTTTCAAAATCCTGAACAGAAATCAAATTCATAGAGGCAGAAAGTAGAATAGTGATTGCCAGGGGAGGAGGGAATGGTAAGTTATTGTTCAACAGGCAGAGTTTCAGTTTTGCAAGATGAAAACTTTTGTTGGATGAATGGGAGTTAAGGTAGCACAAAACTAAATGATTGGAAAGTTTTGCCCCAGGCTGACTCCCCCCTTTCATATCTCTACTTAAATGTCACCCCCTTTTTTTTCTCTTTTTCAGCTGCACCCACAACATATAGAAGTTTCTGGGCCAGTGACCGAATCTGAGCCACAGCTGCAAGCTACACCATAGCTGCAACAAAGCTGGATCCTTAACCCACCGCACAAAGAGGCTGGGGATTAAACCCACACTGCCTGGGAAACAAGCCCATTCCTTGACCTCTACACCACAGCAGGAACTCCTTAACTGTCACACCTTTAAGAGTCCTTCCCTATTCCCGTCAAGAATGGTTTAGGTGCCAAGAATGGTTTAGGTGCATATGCTGTGCCCTCTCATGAACCCCATGCTTTTCACAAAGGGCTCTTACTACAGCTGTAATCTATAGCTACTTTTGTGTCATATTAGGTTGCTAGGGCTGCCATAACAAAAGAGTACGACCGGGTGGCTTAAACCACAAAACTTAATTTCCTCACAGTTCTAGAGGTTAGAAGTTCAAGGTGAAGGTGTAGGCAGGTTTGGTTTCTCCTGAGGCCTCTCTCCTTGGCTGTAAAATGACTGCCTTCTCACTGTTTCCTCAAATGGCCTTTCCTCCAGGCATGTGCATTCCTGGTGTCTGCCTGTGTGTTGACATTTCTTCTTATAAGGACGTCAGTCAAACTGGATTAGGACCAAGGGGCTCGTTTTAACTTAATCACCTTCTTCAGATCCTGTTTGCAAATACAGCCTCCTTCTGAGACAAAAGTCTGAGGAATTTCGGAAGAACACAATTCAACCCGCAATATGTGATTACCTCTCTTGTTTCCACTTGTAAACTCTATGACAACTCATCTCCTCATTTCAAGACCTTGACAGTTGCTATTCCCTCTTCTTCTTTTTTTTTTTTTTGTCTTTTTGCTATTTCTTTGGGCCGCTCCCGCGGCATACAGAGGTTCCTAGGCTAGGGGTCCAATCGGAGCTGTAGCCACTGGCCTACGCCAGAGCCACAGCAACTCAGGATCCGAGCCGAGTCTGCAACCTACACCACAGCTCACGGCAACGCCGGATCGTTAACCCACTGAGCAAGGGCAGGGACTGAACCCGCAACCTCATGGTTCCTAGTCGGATTTGTTAACCACTGCGCCACGACGGGAACTCCGCTATTCCCTCTTCTTACCACATTCTACCCTTCATAGAGCAAATTTTTCTCAACTTTCAAGCTTTGGCACTATCATCTGTCAAGAGCCATTCCAGATCACCATATCACTCTATCACATCATCATTTTCTTTCTGCCATGTCACTTACCATAATGTCAGCTCCAGGAAAGGGAGGCCATGTGTTTCTATACAGCATTGTAGCTGAAGAGATCAGCCCAGGGTCTCACATGCAGATGTGAATAAACAAGTTTCTATAACCACTTACATTATAATGATTTTACTTACTCCTCTCAGAAAACCTGCCAGGGCATAGCCATGCTTTTATTTAGTGTCAGTTCTTTCACCAATCTAGGCTCTAACGCTAATTAGCTGTGTAAACTCTAATAAGTCCCTTAACCTCTCTGGGCCTCAGGATCCCAAACTATATGATGACAATACTCTCTTCAGCATTCTTATGAGGATTAATAATACACATGTGGTACCTAGCATAAGAATTTGACACAGTGCCCACAATCAGCTGAAAAATTATTAGGCTGTGTTTTCCAAAGTGTAGCACCTACAAATGAAAAAAAATTTTTTTTTTTTTGTTTTTGCTTTTTAGGGCCACACCTGAGGGCATATGGAAGTCCCCAGACCAGGGGTTGAATCAGAGCTACAGGTGTCAGCCTACACCACAGCCACAGCAACGCTAGATCCGATCCACATCTTCAATCTACAGCACAGCTCACGGCAATGTCAGATCCTAAACCCAGTGAACAAGGCCAGGGATCCAAGCCACATCCTCATGGATACTAATGGGTCACAACGGGAACTCCCTAAAAACTGTCTTTAAGTGGTACACAGAGCATTACAGCTATCATTTTTGCAATATTCTTTTAATTCTTCAGATGAAAACAAGGGTATCTTCTCACACTCATAGTCCTCCTGTTTTAGAGAAAGGTCATTTAGGTTCAAAGACGCACACACTAGTTAACAGGTGAATTAAACACGTTTGTAAGGGCCATTCTGAAGCCAGACCACCTGGGTTTATCCTACCTCCCTTACTCTGGCTTTGGGCTGGTTCCGGAACCTGCCTTTACCTCAGTTTACTCAACTGCAACAAGGGGATAATGACCACTCCCTAGGATTATCGTGAATGTAAAACGAACTACTATGTGTAAAGTGATGCAGAACATAGAAAGCCCACCAGCCACGTTAGAAGCACGTGAAGGAAACGGTCCGGACCGGATGGCTGGTGCGGCAACTGTTTCAAAGGTCTCACCAGGGTGACCGGGTCGGCGCGGCAGGACAAGGTCCGTGAGGCGGGATGCGCTCAGACGGCGCGCGGGCCGAGGAGCCCAGCCAAAGCCCTCAGGGAAGGCCGACAGCAGCCGGGACTCGGGCTTCCTTCGACTGCGGCCTTTTGGGGTCTCCCTCCTGGCGTCACAACGATCTCACGCCTGCTTAGGTGTCTGTGCCTTTACCCTAAGCTGCTTCTCGAAGCGAGCGCTCGCTGAGGCGAAGCGCGAAAAGCGCGGGCAGCTTTGGAACGCGAGAAACGGGGGCGGAGCCAAGGGGCGGGAGGACACGGGCTACGTAATACGACGCCGATACGCACGCAGCCTGGCGCATGCGCGGCGAGCCAAGGGGCGGAGCGCGGCGCCGGACGGGACTCAGAATGGCGGCCGAGCGCAAGACTAAGTTGTCCAAGAACCTGCTGCGCATGAAGGTACGAGGACGCGAGAGAAGCGGGCCTGGCGGCAGGGATACCTGGTCTTCCAGACTTAGCTGGGGTGCAGGCAGCGGGCGTACGGCGAGCGCAGGGGACTTCCTGCTCTCGCGTTCATTCATTCAGGCGTTAAGCCTGCTCTAGGTTAGCCACTCGGAACCGGATAATGAATCCAGCGGAATCTCTCACAAAGTTCTTGGTCCCACAGGAGAGACAGACACGTAAGCAGGCAGTTAGGATACAGCGTACTAAGTGCAGTGATGCTAGAAGCGCCGGAAGCTCCGGCAAAGTACTTGAGCTTCTGCAAGTGGTGGAGTAGAGTAAGACTGAAGGCTGGGGGTTGGGGGGCAAGGGGGCTGTAGAGACATAGACGAATGGGAAAGCGAATTCAGAAGTCTGAGGGGCAAACTCCCCCCAAATCCGTTTTTTTTTTTTTTCCGGAAACTAATAAAAGTCATTCGGTATGTGTGAAAGGCAAGCAGCAGGAAATGGGCCTGGAAAATGAACCAGTAGTTGCGGCATGCAAGGAATTTTAGGCTAGGTTAAAATTTGTTTTGTTTTGTTTTGTTTTTTAATCTTGTGATCATTGCGAAGCTATTGAGCACGGAGCAAAGTAGCATTAGCTGTGCTTCTTTCTTGTCACCATAACTTTTACTGTCCTGTGGAGAAAATACATTGGTGAAAGAAAGACCCAAATTACAGTCTTAACGACCAGCTAGATCTGATCTGGGTGAAAGGTTTGAGTGGTGATGGGAATGGAGAGAATTTTAATACTTTAGGTGAAAGTGAATTATGTCACCCAGAACTTTAAACAAAATTGATTTTCAGATTTGAAGTTGGATTAATTTAAACATACTAATTTCAGATTGGGGAGGGGAGACAAAAATAGATAAAATAAATATAGGAATTAAAACAGGAGGAATAGCCAGGCCTTAAAACTTAAATAATAGAAGTAGCAAACATCTATAGTCCTTGCTTTGTGCTGGACACTGTTGTAATTGCTTTGCATGAAATCCACTTAATAACCCATGAAATCCCCATAACAACCTGTTTAAATGGGTACAGTTATTATCCCTCTCTTACATCTGAAGCACCTGAAACAAAAAGCAAGTAATTTGTTCAAAGTTACACTACTGGAGTTCTTGTTGTGGCTCAGGGTAACGAACCCAACTAGTATCCATGAGAATACAGGTTCAATCCCTGGCCTCGGTCAGTGGGTTAAGGATCTGGCATTGCCATGAGCTGTGGTGTAGGTTGCAGACATGGCTCAGATCTCACCTTGCTGTAGCTGTGGTGGAGGCCAGCAGCTGCATCTGATTTGATTCCTAGCCTAGGAACTTCCATATGCCGTTGGTGCAGCCCTAAAAAGACCAAAAAAAAAAAAAAAAAGTTACGCTTCTAATAAAGAGTGTAGACAGAACTTAAACTCAAGCAGTCTGGCTCCAAAGCCCTAGCCCTTAATTACTACTCTGTACTGCTTGTTGCTAAACACCCCCTCATAGATGCAAACTGTTAGATACCATGTTTAGAGAATAATGGAATTTCCAATAAAAGAAAGCAAGAAATGTATAATCTCTTGAAAGATTAGAGAGTAAATGTTGCATGTGTAAGACGTGAATGGTGTTGAGCTAGAGTGTAACTAGGGATGAATAAGATGAGGGTGGAGGATAAATCATAGTGTAATTTAGTTTCTAAAGTACTACTTACATGCATATTAACAAAATTTGAATCATTACTGAACAGAGTCATTTGCTTATGGTTTGTAATCATGTAGATTTCAAAGAAGTGGATTGGCAGTGCAGGCATTGAAATGATTTTAGCAGCAGTTGTTTTAGCTCTTGGAATAAGTCAAATGGAGAAGTTCCTGTCGTGGCTCAACAGAAACAAATCTGACTAGCATCCGTGAGGACGCAGGTTCAATCCCTGGCCTCTCTCAGTGGGTTAAGGATCCAGTGTTGCTGTGAGCTGTGGTGTAGGTCGCAAGTGCGGCTTGGATCTGACATTGCTGTGGCTGTGCAGCTACAGCTCCAATTCAACCCTTAGCCTGGGAACCTCCATATGCCACAGGTGCTGCCCTAAAAAGACCAAAAAAAAAAGTCAAATGGAGATGTGCTGAGTGATTATGGCTCAAACCCACAATCTAATTTGGGGGGTAGGAAGGAAGAAGTTAAAAGAAAAAAAAAATTTCACCTGCATTGAGGAAAACTCAGGTGGACATTGGAGGCAAAGGAGAGAGGGAAAAAAACTTACCCAGGTTCTCTAGTTGGATTAGCAACTTTGACCATTGACAAGAAAGAATTTAATAGCAGGATTGCAGGAGACACAGTACAGATGGAGGAGGGTAAGCCTATGAGAAGGAATGGAACGGCTATATTAGGTTGCCTTATCCTTGTCTGGCAGAGCTGTTCAGCCAGAGCTAAGAACAGAGCAAGAATGAGAAGGTTGAGGATTTAATACTGACTCATTTGTTTCCTAGTGTGCTTGAAGTCCTCTGTCCTGGTCAGCTATTGGAGGCTGGAGGGTACTCCTGACAGGAAGTAGAAAGTTAAAGGATGTATGTGGAAGGTCTGTCGGTATGATGGAATGTTTATAGAAAGGGTACTCGTCAGTGACTTGTGCTCTTTTGGACTCTTAAGACAAAAATTAGTGAACTTTTTCTGGGAAAAGTCTTTAGTTTTGTGGGCCAAACAGCCACTGTTACAACTACTCAACCCTACCATCATAGCTCAGAATCAAATGAGCATGGCTTTGTTCTAATAAAACTTCATTATTTACAACAATATTCATCCAGCCTATGGACTGTACTAGTTCATACTACATGCTCTCGGCCCTCAGTTGTGAGTAAAGTGAAATCACTAGCTCTAGGACATGTCCTTAGATACTGTAGAGTCAGGAGAATTGCGGAGTTGCTTGATTCCTAGTCACGGGATAGTCTGTCCTTTCCATGTGTACAGAACAGTGTGCATGTATTTTGTATACCGTAAATAATAGCTACTTAACTAAAAATGAGAGGTAAAAGGGCAGTTAGGCAGGATTACTGCATTTCACCATGAATGTGTGATGAAATGAGGCATCTGGGTTTAAAGAGAACCATTCAAAAAAGGGAGTCTGAAAAAATAAGACAACTCTAGACTCATATTCAGAGAACCTGTATTGAGCTCTTCCTATGTACCAAGTGCAGTCTGAGTACCAGTAACATGGTATGAACGAGAGACATGGTCTGCTGTTCATAGTTTCAGTCTTTTAGGAGGCACAGAAGAATCATAATGAAAATAAGCCGATGTTCCTAAGACTGTCCTAGAAGTAGGGAAAGATTTTCTCTTTGGGGAACACGCCTGGGGAAAGCTTGGCCAGAAGAGTCACGGAAGGCCAAAAGACACATGTTCTGGGCCTTTCCTGGGGAATATTTTGCCAGGCAGAAAACTGAAACGCGATGTTGAGTAGTAGAGACAGAAGGACTGAGAAGTGCAGGGTACACTTTCCAGAAATTGCCAGTTTCTTTCCTGTAGTGAGGATATAGACAAAGATGTAAAAGGATGAGGACTGCAAAACACTTTAGATAGACTGCAAACATTTCTTTTAAGATTATTTAAAAGAATGATAGATTCACAAGCAGCTGCAGACAGTGCACGGGGAGATGCTCTGCAGCCTTCTCCTTCCTGTCCCACATCACTGGAGAACAGTGCCAAGCCGGGAGGTAAACAGTGGTACAACCCTCAGAGCCAACTCAGCTTTCCCCACTTCGGATGCACTCCTCCATGTGTGCAGAGGGCGTGTGTGAGAGAGAGTTTATCGTGTGTAGAGGTATGTGTCTGCCATCACATTCAAGATACAAAACTGTTCTGTCACCAGAACATTTCCCTCCAGCTACCCCTTTGTAGCCACACCCACTCCCTTCTGCCATCCCTGAATTCCAGCAAGGGGCTTGTTCTCCATTCCTATAACTTTGTTATTTCAAAGATGTTATGTAACCTTTTGAAATTGACTTTTTTTTTCTTTTTGTCTTTTTAGGGCCACACCCACAGCATATAGAAGTTCCCAGGCTAGGGTTCGAATTGGAGCTGTGGCCACCGGCCTACACCACTGTTATAGCAACATGGGATCCGAGCTATGTCTGTGGCCTACACCACAGCTCATAGCAATGCCAGATCCTTAACCCACTGAACAGGGCCAGGGATCAAACCCGCATCCTCATGGATACTGGTCAGGTTCACGCACAATGGGAACTCCTGAAATTGACTTTTTTCACTCAGCATAATTCACTTGAGATCCTTCTAGGTTGTTGAGTATATCAACAGTTCCTTTTTATTGCTGAGTAGAATTCTTTGCTATGCCAGTACCATAGTACTTAATGATTCACTTGTCTAAGAGTATTTTGGTTGTTTCCAGTGTAGAGCCGCTGTGAATATTTCTGTATAATTTTTTGAGTGAATGTAAGCGTTCGTTTCTCTGGAGTAAATGCCCAAGAGGACAATTGCTAGGTCATATGGTAAGTGCTTGTTTATTTGGGGAAGAAACTATCAAGCTGGTTTCCCCAGAAGTTACACCATTTTCCTTGCCCACCATCAGTGCAGGATGGATTCATTTTCTCTGCATCCTCATCAGAATTTGATCTTATCACTATATTTTGTTTGTAAAACATTTTTCGAGTGTTGTCATTTCATTTAGTAGGCATTGGTAAAGACCTTATGTCTAAAACTGCTTGTGTTTTGGAAGAGCTAGACTAGAGGGAGCCTGGGCAAGGGAAAGAAATGAGGATAAATAGAGACCAGAGGAACCACAGACCTAACCTCTGGGAGACTCCTGGATGTTTTCTGAATTTATCCCCACCCCCCCACTGATACTTTATCAATTTGCTACAGTTACCTTCTTGGTTTGTTCACCTGTCCCTTTTTGTGCTAGAGAGAGTCTTGCAAGCAAGACTGCTATTTTCTGCATTGGTCTGTTTTGAGTTGAGCTTCTGCAGCCTTTAGAATCAAGAGCAGCCGTAGAGCAGATACGCATTTCAGAGGATAGATGTAGGTGAAGAGCAGCAGGCTTCTAGATGGAGCTCGGCTTCAGTCTGTGTTCGCAGGGCCCTTACAGCACATCATCCGCCATCCTGGTACTGATGGAGGAGATGATCCAGACACAGTCCCTGCCCCGAAGGTCTGCAGGGGAGACCGAGATCGACACTCAAAATATGTGAGACTAGTTACGGCTGCCATGAGAAGTTTCTAAGAAAGAGATGCTGTTTGCACCTGCAGGGATGATTGCAGAGTTGGAGTAGCTTTACCTCAGTCAGAAGGGCTAGGCGTTGCCCAGGTGGGAGAACTTGAGCATTGCAGATCAAGATCAGCAGCTGCAAAGACCGTTGGGCTCCTTGGGTCAGAGAGAGACTGAGAAAGTGCTGAGTCCCCTCCTCTCTTTTTCCCTCCTCCCCCCCCCCTTCTTTCTTTTTTTAAAATTATTTATTTATTTAGCCATGGCATGCAGTGCTTGATGTGGGTGGAATCTCAGATCTCAGGTTCCAGACCAAGGATTGAACCTGGGCCACAGCAGTGAAAAAGCTGAATTCTAACCACTAGACCACCAGGGAACTCCCAGCTGAGGATTTCTTCTCTCCTTTTTTTTTTTTTTTTCTTTTTTCTTTTTGCTTTTTAGGGCCACATCTGTGGCATATGGAAATTCTCAGGCTAGGAAGAAATTGGAATCACAGCTGCTGGCCTGCATCACAGCGTGCCAGATCTGAGCCATGTCTGCGACCTACACCACAGCTCACGGCAACACCAGATCCTTAATGCATCAAGTGGTGCCAGGGATGGAACCCAATTCCTCATGGATACTAGTCCGATTCATCACTGCTGAGCCACAATGGGAGCTCCCACTCACTTTCTATCTCCACCTGCCTGCCCTGCTCTGTGGATCAGTCTTTTGTCTTAGGCTGTCCTCTCTGTCCACTGTGTAAAACTGAAATATCTAATGTAGTATTTATTGGATATAGCTTTTTGTTGCCTGTTTTATTAAATCAGAAGAAC
Source organism: Sus scrofa (assembly GCF_054392235.1). Lineage (NCBI taxonomy): Eukaryota > Metazoa > Chordata > Mammalia > Artiodactyla > Suidae > Sus > Sus scrofa. The sequence goes on from NC_139388.1 coordinate 7,081,159, forward strand.
TAAAATATGGTAAAGTCCTTTTAAAGTCTTCTGAAGGAAGTGCACCTGCTGCTTTTTGACGTGCTATAGCAGGCTGTATCCTAGTGTGATGTTATCAAGGGCAGGCCTAAGCTGCTTGGTCGTCATCCCCCCTCCTCTTCTGAGATTCTCAGAGAAATGAGGGAGGGCAAGTTGAGTTTTCCTCAACTCAAAGTTGGAAAAATTAGTTGCTGACACTGATTTTATTTTGTTTTGACAGTTCATGCAAAGGGGACTGGACTCGGAAACCAAGAAACAACTAGAAGAGGAAGAAAAGAAAATTATTAGTGAAGAGCACTGGTACTTGGATTTGCCTGAGCTTAAAGAAAAAGAGTAGGTTTCTTTATGAAGCTTTTGGCATTCAAAGGGAAATCCCCGTAAATATGATTCATCACTCCACTGGCATAAAACTCATGAAATAGTGTATCTATTCAGTTTCTTGAGTTAGCGTTAGCCTTGCAACTTTTTTCTGGCCACACCTGCAGCATGTAGACATTCCCAAGCTAGGGATAGAACCCACACCACTGCAGTGACACAAGCCACTGCAATGACAGCACCAGATCCACTGTGCCACAGGGGAAATCCACAAATTTTTTTTTTAATTGTTAAGAATGTAAGAGTTCTAGGAGTTCCCACTGTGGCTCAGCATGTTACAAACCCGACTGGTATCCATGAGGATGAAGGTTCGATCCCTGGCCCTGCTCAGTGTGTTAAGGATCCATCCAGCATTGCTGTGAGCTGTGGCGTAGGTTGCAGATGCAGCTCGGATGCTCCATTGCTGTGGCTGTGGTGTAGGCCAGCACCTGCAGCTCCAGTTCAACACCCTAGCCTGGGAACTTCCATTGCTGCAAGTGCTACCCTAAAGAGCAAAAAAAAAAAAAAAAAGGAATGTAAGAGATCTACTTGGATATATATATAGTTTTTTAATGAGTCCTCAGCCATTATTTATAACATCGTTCTTTTTTTTTTTTTTCAACACTGAATAAAGGAATCTTGCTCTTATGTCTCTGGTAATGACTGGGGACTTTTATGAGAATCTTAATGTGCTTTCTGTTGTATTAAGCTCTGAAAATTAGATGTGCACTTCAGGCCTCTTCAGTTTGGTTTTAGTAAGAGCTTTGTAAAGGCAGGTCAAGAGTTTTTCGTTTCTTTTCTTCGATAAAAATTTGTACTTGTAGCACCAGCCGTCTTAGCTAACATGTACTGGGTCTATAGTGTGTGTTAGGAGTGGGGCTAAGCACTTTACATCTCCATTTTTTCCTCATAGCAGACTTGAGAACTGCCCCCTATCATTCTATCCATTTTTTAGTTGGGGAAATAGGCTTAAGGGAGGGTAACTTGGCCCAGGGTCACTAGCTAGTTGTTGCTGAATCTGGATAACACACTACATCTTTTCTCTTCCACCGCTAAGCTTGGTTGATATATGATAAATGATTGTGAATGAAGGATTAATGGATTTGCATCATCAATTAATTTATCTAAATTCTCTTGGAAGCTATTTATCATTTCGCCTTGATGCTTTCTTAACCTTAGTGAGCTCTGTGGTATGGTACCTTTACTTAAACTTCATCAAATGACGGAAGATGCTGCTTATTATCTTGAGGCACATTTATGTTTTTCCTTTCTATGCCTTATAATTAATTTTTTAGCACATTATTTTCCATTGTTTATTTGGCTGACCTTCTCTGGATCTTTTTGGAAGGTCAGACATCCTTCTCTAAAGATAGACGTCTGACCAGAAGGCATGGAAGAAAAGTACTTTGTTTACTCTGTTGCTTCTCAGAGCAAGATATTAGTGGGAGAGGAAAGGATGATGCTGGAGATGGTATGGATTTGGGAGTGGGGTTGTAGGAAGAAGGGACCATTACTGGTAAGGAGCTGTTATTTAATTTTATGCCTTGGCTAAACTTGTTCAAAGTATCCCAGATGTTTTGTTACTTATTATTACTGAAAAGCAAGACAGGTTGTTTGGGGATTTGTTTTTTTTCCCCTCTTTTTTAGGGCTGCAGCCACAGCATATGGACATTCCCATTGAATCGGAGCTGCAGCTGCCCGCCTACACCACAACCACAACCACAGCACCACAACCACAGCACCTTGGGGTTCAGTCTGCATGAGCAACCTACAGCTCACACCAGTTCCTTTAACCCACTGAGTGAGACCAGGGATCAGACCCTCATCCTCATAGATACTAGTCAGATTTGTAACCTGCTGAGCCATGACAGGGACTCCAGCAAGACAATTTATATCTTGTTTTCAGTATTATTTCCCCCCTCCCAAAAAACACAGCATATTAGTCCCAGAAAAATGACCTTTAAATTCCTTTCCTAGGCAGGTACTTTTCTTGGCCTCCTCAGGTACTGTAGCAAAATACCTCAACGTGGGTAGCCCATAAACCACAGAAATTTATTTGTCGCAGTCCTGGAGACCGGAAGTCCAAAATCAAGATACCAGCATGGTCATGTTTTAGATGGCCCCCTTCCTGTTTCATCACCAGAACCCTCCTGCTGTGTCTTCACCTGGTGGAATGGTCTAGGCATCTCTCTGGGGTCTCTTTCGTAAGACCCCAGTCCCATTCTTGAAGGCCCCATGCTCATGACTTAAGCACCTCTCAGAGGCCTCATGTCCTAGTGCCATCATCTTTGGGGGTTAGGTTTTCAGTATATAAATTGGAGGGAGGGAAGGCATACAAACTTTCAGACTGTTGTAGAAAATAATAACCTTTTGTCATCGTTCAGTATCCTATTTATGTATACAAGTGCATATCAGTTTAGGATATTGGCAGGAAGAGACGACACTGTCAAATTGGATAATTTGAGAAGCATGTAACAGAGACCGCCATAGTGTGGGCAGATATAGGAAAGCCAGTGTGGACAGTGCAGCTTCTCAGTGGCTTGCATAACAGAAGTGATTTACACAATTACTGGCGGATCTGGAGGGTCAAGGGCGGGGAGTGGTTACTGAATCTGGAGACAGGCTGTGTGGAGGAGAGTGTCCTACAGGAGCTGCTCCTTTATTTTAGGGCTCAGCCAGCCCAAGTAATCCCATAGGAAGGGAGCTGCTCCAGATGGCAAAGGAACCCTCTCATGTATTATGTTCAGATCAGCCTCCCAAAGTATTGGTTGGGGGGGGGGGGGCAGAGTGGGAGGTAGATCAGAGGGGTGAAGGGATGATAGGTTGCTCTGGTGTGTCTGTTTTAACACCTCAAATAAGGAGACAGTGGAATGGATTGGTTAACTGAGTGCATGGGCTCTGGAGACAGGCGGGCAGGCCTGGGTTTGAAGCCCGCCTCTCCCACTTGCTTACGTGTGATCTAGGGCAAGTTACTGAACTTGTCTTTTGTCATTTGTATATTAGGTATGATAATAGTGCATGTCACGTACATTGCAAGAAGCAAACAAGATAATACATGTAAAGCGGTGACCACAGAGCCAGGCATAAAAGCACAGTAAATGTTAATAGTATATGTGTTTCCTTACACTTGAGTGTTAGGAAATTCACCCGCTCGTTTTGCTCATTGGTGATTGTGAATATTTTCTTGGTAGTGTCATCTGCATTTTTCCAGAGGGTTACTGCTATCTGTGAAAATGGAGGTTTCATCGTATATCTGCTTCGGAAGTCTGCAGAGTGTTTAGCTGTATTGGGCTATAATTTAGAGGTGACTATTAGGGCAATTCGACATTGACGTCTCCCCACATGGGACACCCTTAGCCAATGACCAGGCTGTGTAAGGAGATAAGGGTCTGTCTGCTTTCTCACAGCTTGGAACAGATGCTGGGCTTTCCTGTCTCCAGAGCTCCTTGTTGGCACTGAGGTGTGGCCACGCTGCAAATCAGCTTCTCCCCAGCCCGGTCTTGCAGTCTTCATTTTCACACGGAGCCATCTGCCAAATAACGCTCCCCAATAAAACTTGTACACATGACTCAGTCTCAGAATCTGTCTCCAGGGAACCTAATATTAAATGCTTTAATATAAACTCCTAGGAATAGAACTTACCAGGTCAAAGGTTTTGATATGTTGTTGCTATATTGTTTTTCTCTGACGGATGTGCCCCAGGATAGAGGTTGTGCCAGTTTAATTACTCTTTTGCCATAGGATGTTCAGAAAGTATTGTTGCCTATTGTGTTTCTGTGCTTGTATATATGGCCTGGTGAAGTTCAAGAACTGTGAGGTCTGAGATTGCCCCTACTTGCACGTTCACAGGTTAGCCTGCCAGTTGCATGTATACCGCTGGAAGGTATCCAAGTGCTGAGTCAGAGATAGGACTTTATTACTCACAGCACAGCAGGCAGCATGAGCACCGAGCTGGCCTCCTTTCCCCTAACCCCCGGGGAGATGATGCAGCAACCCCTGTTGATCTGCACCACAGCGGAGAAGGCCTGAGCTTAGGGAACCTGAGTCTTTGATACTGGACTGCTAACAAACTTGCCCTTGGCCCTGAGGAAGGTGTTATCTTTATGTTACTGCACGTTAAGCAAGTCTGTGCTTTGCTGAAAGGAAGAAGGAAGATAATAGTGCTGCCTTTCAAAGCCATTCACCGTGCAGATATCCTTGAAAAGACAGTTCAGAACGAAAGGACATTTAGGTGCCCATTTAGGTGGGCAGAAGTGAGAGAGACCCACGGAGAATTGTTTCCCATCAGTGAGTTCTTGCCCTGTTTTGCCATGCATGTTATTTGTGGCTTTAAGCAAGTGATTTTTTTTTTTCTGAGTAGTAGTTTCTTACCTGAAAAAATAGACCAAAGAGATAATTTCTTGCATGTGTTTTAGCTCTAAAATGATGGACTCCCATTAATGAAAATAGGAAAATTAAAATACAGAGTGTGTACGTTTAAGTTTTGGAATATTTCCCATATTTCCTAACTCAGTAGTGTTCCTCATCATTGAAACTATGCTTCTAGAGACCAAAAAAAACCTATGCTCCTTTTTATGTTAATGTTACAGTTATTGGGTCATTAGAAACGCATGGGAAAGGCCTCTCAGGGGCAGTGGTCCTGCCATGAATCCTAGCCTTTGGGCCCATCTTTTGACTCTTGTGAATACTTGAGTACATATGTATGGTGCTTTCCCGAAAGAGGTGATTTCCTTGGGATACCGGTGACATTTTTATCACCTGCTCTCTGCAAGAAACAGGGCAGTTGAAAGGGCACCACAGGTATATGGGAAGGGGTGAACGAAGTGTTCAAGAGAGCATGTGCCTGAATTTATTGGTTATGGGAGAGCTGGTGTGTACCAGTTACTCCCTATGGCCAGGAGTGGAATAAGCTCCTTCCATGTTCATCCATTGTATCTTTTTTTAATTAGTTTTTGTATATTATTACATATAAATGCTATATAACTGTGTAACATATATCTTTAATATATTATCGTTGCATCTTTTATTTATTATCTGGTACCACCCTAGAATGTAACCTCTGTGAGAGCAGAGACTTTCTCAAAGGTGGCTCTCACCAGCTATAGGACAGTGCCTAGCACACAGTTTAAGTGTTTGCTGAGTGAATGAATGAGTGAGTGAATCTTGACAAAAAGCAGGGTGAGATTGCTTGACAGGAAGCAACCTGCCAAAGAAGCCATAAAGGCAAGTATTTGCTTCCCTGGTTGCTTTATGGTTGATAGGGGGTTGTAGTCAGATATGCTTACCTGGAATTGGGGTCATGAACTAATGACTCGCAGGAGAATCCCTTTCAGAGACTGAAACATCCATACCTGCATCTTGTGTCCGCAGCAGCAGTGGCCTCTGTGGTGTCCAGTGTTTAGTCCTCTCAGCAGCAGTGTCGTTTCCACTGGGGTGGTTTTGTAGCATGATTTTGGTTTGGAGTCAGCTACCTCACCACTCTTATTTCTGTCCATTTTCCAGTTGTTCTCACTCAGCCCTTGGTGCTTCTGTGAGATATCCAGTATCCAATGAATTATTTCTCTGCTTAAGTCATCCAGGGTCAGTTCTTATTTATAGCTAAGAGCTCCAACTTACATACTCTTTGAAAGGTGCGTAGGACACTAATTTCAGGGAATTTCATAAGAACTTGGTTGAGGGGGCGTAACTGTCAAAGAAACTTTGCTTCACATTTGGAAAATTCAGGTCTGTCTGTTGTGTAGGCATTCATGCAAATTAAATGTAGTGTTTAGGAGAGGCTGTGCCTCCATGCCTCCTAAGGCTTTTGTTGACCAAATTCATCAGTTTTTATTTCTAATCCTAGGTTGGAAATCTTGCTGTATTTTTACTTGATTCCACTGAGAGCCATGAGAAGTGTTTTTCATTTGAAATCTTGACTTTTATTTGCGGTGTGTGGTTACAAGTAGACATGCTATTAATACAGGTTTATTTTCTCATTTAGGAGTTTCATAATAGAAGAGCAGAGTTTCTTGTTATGTGAAGATCTTCTCTATGGAAGAATGTCATTCAGAGGATTTAATCCCGAGGTTGAGGTATTAAATATAATTGCTTCAGATTTTAAATTTTTCCAATTGAATTCTTTCTGCTAATAATTGGGTTTAGGTTTTTCCCCACAAGATACCATTTCTCCTCATTATATAGAAAATAACTAGTCTTGAAATATCGCCATAGCTATTTAAAGAAATTGCAGGCGTTGCAGTCTAGTTTTATGGTCAGATTGAGTAGATAATTTAATATAGCAGTATATATAGTCCCTGACAGTGCCGCTATAAGTGTTAGAATTTTAGCTCAGGTCTTTTACAGGAATATCAGGATTTTATTCATATGATGCTGTTACAGCAAATTATTTTCTGGCATCGATAAATGCATCTCTTCTAATGGAAAAAAAAATGTTTCTTAAAAGTTGAGTAATTTGGCTTTTTAATGGACTGGTTCTAATCCAAGCTTGTAAATAGATTTTTAAATGAATCTTTGCAAAGTTGGTATGAAAAGTAAATATTCACCTTATATATTCGTTTTAATTTTCCTGCCTCAGGTTTGTAGAGAAGCACAGGCCTTCATCTAACAAATAATTATTAGAACTCTGGCTCATTATTAAAAGCCATCCTGTCAGGCACTTGACAAACCAAATGGAAGGCTGTGACAGAAAGCTTTAGTTTCCTAACTGTCACTTGAAGTCACTGTTTCTCAGCCCTGCCACTGTTACCATTTGGGGCCAGATTATTCCTCGTGGCGGGTACTGTCCAGTGCATGGTACGATGTTGAGCAGCGTCCTTGGCTTCTGCCTTCTGCCCACTAGATATTCGTATACAACCCGGTTGTGACAACCAAAAGTGTATCCAGACATCCCAGACATGCTAGTGGTCCTTGGTGAGCAAAGTCATCCCTGGTTGAAAACTGCTTCTCTAAGGATGCCTGTAGGAGCCACACTTAACCAAACTAAATGCCAGGTTATTTAAAGGATAATAGGTTGGTTTTCTTTTCTTCTTTTTTTTTTTTTTTTTTTTTTTTTAAAGGGGCATGATAATTAAGGTATTAAATTTTACACAAAATCAACACTTTCCTTGGTTTTGTTTTTAATCTATACTTTCCTTGGTGTTTGTTTTTAATCTATACTTTCCTTGGTTTTGGCCTGGCTAAAGCTTTAGATTAGAAAGAGAAAAGGGGCAGTGGAGTAAAAGGGAAAAAAGATAGCAAAGATTATGAGTGGGTGATGCCCAAAGACCAGGGTATTGGGTGGACAAGGACTTCAGAGTATGTACGGTGCATCAGGGAAAGAGGTTGATCTGGCCCCCCGAATTTAATGTGAGAGATTATCAGGAAATGGCTTTAACTACTGGCACCCTGTAACACTGAATATATTCTCTCTGGAAGAGGGTTTTGAACCGTTTGACTTGCAGATCTGAGCTGTCATGAATTGTGAGAAGACTTTGGTGTACCTGGTTATGAAAAGAGTGATAGCAACTTGAGAGCACTTACTTTGTTATAAGTAGGATGTACTTAGAACACATTTGTTAATACTGTGTTTCTGGTGACACCCACCATTGAGTGAATTTACTCAGTAAATATTTACTCTGTACCTGTGGTACCTCAGCCCTTTTGAGACACTGGAAATCCAGCAGGGAACCAAAACGTAGGCCCTCACAGAGCTTGTGTTCTTGAAATTGTTTTATTTTAAGTCTGTCAGAAGGTAACTATCAAGAAAAGATAAATGTGGAGTACCCACTGTGGCTCAGCAGTAATGAACCCAGCTAGTATCCATGAAGATGTGGGTTCGATCCCTGGCCTCGCTCAGTGGGTTAAGGATCCAACATTGCTGTGAACTCTGGTGTAGTTTGCAGATGTGGCTGGGATCCCGTGTGGCTGTGGCTGTGGTGTTGGCAGGCAGTTGCACTTCAATTTAACCCCTAGTCTGGGAGCCTCCATATGTTCTAGGTGCAGCCCTAAAAAGAGGAGTGGGGGAAGGAAGGGAGAAAGGGAAAAGAAAAGGTAAATGTAAGAAAAAGAGAGGGAGGATAGACCCAAGGCACATGGACATCATGTGAAAGTCAGTGCATTGTCCACCCTCCTCTCCATCATACGAGAGCCAGCCTTCAATCCGTCTAGCAGTTTGCCCTCCCTGTTCCGCAACCACCACCAAAAACTGCACTTAAAGTTATATTTGACTGCAGCATTTCTTCTATTTGGCTCAAAGACGGGGAGTTCAAAGGATATCTGAAACTATATTTTTTCTTGCCCCTATCTAAAGCTAGCAGTGTGCCTGCTTTAGATACACGTAACTAAGATTTATGATCTAAAATACAATTTAGGGAGTTCCCTTGTATCTCAATGGATTAAGAATGCGACTAGTATCCATGAGGATGCGGGTTCAATCCCTGGCCTCACACAGTGGGTTAAGGATCCAGGATTTTCCGTGAACTGTGGTGTAAGTCACAGGCCCTGCACAGACCTGGCGTTGCTTCGGTTGTGGGTGTGGCGTAGGCTTACAGCTGCAGCTTCAATTTGACCCCTAGCCTGGGAACTTCCATGTGCAACAGGTGTGCCCCCCCCAACAAAAATAATACAATAAAATTTAAACTCATTAACAGTAATTCTAATCTTTTGGAGCTTTGCCGATTATTTTTTTTTAATTCAGAGTTAGCTTCTGTTAGCATACTGGGAAATAAAGTATTATAGAGAATCCCTTAGAAATTTTGACTAGTGCTGTAGATGCTGTAACTTTTATTTCTTTGCTTTCAAGTACATTTGACACCAGTTCCTTTAACAAGCTTTTTCCAGCTCTGCTAGTCAGCATTTCTGTATTTTTTAGAAATTAATGCTTCAGATGAATGCTAAAAACAAAGCAGAAGAAGTTGAAGATGAAACAGTGGAGCTCGATGTGTCAGATGAAGAAATGGCCAGAAGGTAACTGTTACCTTGGATCGGCTGTAGAATTGAGCCTAGAGCCCACAGCGTCCATTGGCACTCAGTCAGGTGGTCTGCCAGCCTTTGAAGGGAGTACTCAGCACGTAGGGCTTCCTGGGGTGGCAGGGCAGTGTTCACACCTGTCACAGGCTGGCAGTTGAGGGCTCATTTCTAGTGCTGCTTCTAATTCATATTTTAAAATATACATCTCGATTTATTTAGAACACTAACCCAGAAAAAAAAAGTAAAGAATTTGATCATTTGTAGAGAAGTTCATAAATTTTAAATCAGATGGTTTCTGTCAATCATAGTGTTGATTTTTCGTACTCTTTGTTGCATATTTGGTTTGATATTCTTGACAAGTCTTGATTCCTGTCTTCTTTATTTGAAACTAAACTTGTGTTTATCATTTTAACAGATATGAGACCTTGGTGGGGACAATTGGGAAAAAGTTTGCCAAAAAAAGAGACCGTGCCAATTATGAAGAAGATGAAAATGGAGACATAAAGCCAATTAAAGCAAAGAAGATGTTCTTAAAGCCCCAAGATTAAAATGGATGCCTTAAGATAGGGCTCAGGGATGCCTCGCGAGAGCACATTTTGGAACTCATTCTGTTGGTTTCTCTCTAGTCATTAGTGTTGTTTATTTGTAAAGAAATGTATAATTGTGAAAACATGCTGTTTTTCGAACAGATGTGTGATGGATGTTATACATCCTTTGCTTAATGGGATTCATCAGGAATGGATTTTTAACCCTTGATCTTCAGACGTACATAGGTACATGGTTGCTTCCTAAAGAATTATTTATCTCTGATTTTTTTTAAATACAGCTCTCCCAGTCACTGACCTCATGTTTATAGTCTCCTTTAAATTGTTAATCATGTCAAACCATTTCATGCATATATTTTGGAATCAAATGTCATGAGAATTTATTATATGTAAATTCATCAAGAACAAACATTTCTCTCCAGCCTAAGGTATTGCCATGCTACTAAATCATTGTCAGTGTGTGGAATTATGCTTTTTTGTTTAAAGCCTTTAAATACTGTTTAAAAATATTGTTCTGTAATAAATATCTGTTTCATATACCTTTTCTATTTTCTTATACTTTCAAATGATAACTGTAGTATTGGAACTTTTGTCCAATTAGTAACTTTTAAAAAACAGCCATTAATTTAGAATATGGTGAAACATTAGCTTGACCCATAGGAAATTGCCTTTTATGTGTTAAAAGCAGTTATCAATTAACCTGGAAGAATTTACCACCAACCAGGCCATCTCCTAATCTGAACCTTATACTAAACAGTAAATCAAAAGCCCCTGGAGTTAGGTGTGTGTGTGTCTCTGTCCATCTAGAGACGTGTACCTAGAACTTGTGAGAAACACTGATTTCATATGACTATGTTCCTAACAATTAAATGAGGTGCATTTTTCCTCTCTCTCTGAATCCCCTTAGGTTTAGGTTGCTGTGTGCCCTTAAAGTTCTCTGGTGAGCTAAGAAAAAAAGTTGTGAATTTGACGTTCATCCAGCTCCAGTTCAGTGTGAAGGTGAGGACAGTGCACTTCCCGGCTCCCTACATCCCGGGGCAGAAGCTCGAAGTTTTTCACAGTGCTTGGCCAACACCGCAATCCCTAGACGGGTGGAATGTCTTATTCACCATTTGGTAACCTGCACAGCGTTCCTTCTGCTAGATGAACCCATTCCATGGTAAAAGGAGTGGAGCGTTAGGCTTGTACCTCTGGAATTCCCTGGTCTTAGCGCACACCCTGTCACCTGGGAGCAGTGTGGTATGGTGGTCTGCTGAGGACTCAGGACCTGCACTCCATCTGACAAGATGTAACTTACACTCTGCACTAGGGGAGGCAGGGGGCTCTTGCCCCCAGCACGGGCGGAGTGTATGGTCTGGAATCAGGCAGAGGTAGAGGTATCTCTCTGATACACCTGATAATCCCACTCAGACATTTTGTTTCCTGTCCCTCGGTTCTGTCGTTTGGAGATTGGGGGTCTCAAGGAGGGAGTGGTTCCACCAGGGAAAACCACACCAGTCCCATTAAGGTAGAAACTGAAAGAGTCTGGTCATTTTACCACTAAACCAACAGGCAAAGAAGTCTACTCTCCCAGCTGGTGCGTATGATCTTGCAAACAAAAGGGACATACATGGTTTGTGTTTTTCCCACACAGTGGGTGACAGAGAGGGAGATCAAACCCAGAGCATGCTCTAGGGCAGCTTCTTTAGCACGTCCATATCCAATGACAAACTAATGGAAAACTACAACCTCAGAGCTGGGAAAGATTTTGACCCTTGAGATCATAAAGTTTTGGGTCTCTACCACTTATTAACCCTGAGCAGTTGAGAAGAGGAAACATGGAGTGTGAAGGGAAAAAATGAATTTATTATCTACAGCCTTGCAACCAGTGACAGACACAACTTACTGAGTGGTTCATATTTTTCATTATTCCTTGGTGTGTGTGTGTGTACTGATTTTTTCGCTCTCCTCCTTCCTGTTATTACTGTGTACATTTTTTTAAGAGGGTTGACTTTGCTATGCAGTCCTGAGGTAACAGAATATTCAGATGGGTCTAAAGACTAAATTCAAGGTGTGATTGACAGGAGATGAATAGTGTCACTGTTTCCCAGACCAAAAACGGATACAATGGCCTGCTGGAATTTTGGAGAAAGAGTGAGAACATCTTTTCTACAAAGGATGTTTGCAATTTGTCAGGTAGAGTTTTTCTTCTGGGAAGTATAATGCTGTTTAGAAGTCTGTGTGAGGGTGTGTGTCTGTGTGTGCGTGTGTGCTGAATGGCCCGAGGAGCAGACTATAACACATATTAACCTACTTTTTTTTCCCTCAGATTTGAATACTCCCCTATACTCAGCTTTTGCAACTGGGCTGGCTGGCACTCAGCAAACCCCATTTCTCTGCCAGCTGGCTCCAGTGGGATCTGCCAGTGGAGCCCAAAAGGAGATGGCAAAGCTAGAGCAGGTAGAAGGAGGGGCTGGGTCCTTTCTGAATGCTTCCCTTTTGCTTCCTATTCCTATTTCCACGCTCACCCCCACGCTCCAAATACCTCTTCACCCCAGCAGAGGCTGGTGTTCGAGTCACAGTTTTTCATACCACTTGGTAACCCCTAGATGTCTGCCTGTTCCCCTGGACCACAGGGCCCCACTCAGCTCAGAGACACCGGTTTTAACTGAGCAGCAGCTTCTTGTCAGAGGTCTTGCGTTTCAGCTCTCCAAGGTCCTCCAGGGTCTAAAATGAGTAGTCTCAGAGTGGCAGCTTCCTGCATCATAACCTTAAGTGTTCTCTTTTTGCCTTTTTAGCTTTTTAATACCCTCTTAACAATTATTTATATTAGGTTTCCCCTGTTAAAATAAGGGTGGATTTTATCTCCTGACTAGGGTTTGACAGATACAGGCTCATCCTAAAGCAGTAATATCTGAAATCTTACAGTTTAATATCCTAGCGATCCTTTTTCTTTTTTTTTTTTTTTTTTTTTTTTTTTTGTCTTTTGTTGTTGTTGTTGTTGCTATTTCTTGGGCCGCCCCTGCGGCATATGGAGGTTCCCAGGTAGGGGTTGAATCGGAGCTGTAGCCACTGGCCTACGCCAGAGCCACAGCAACTAGGGATCCGAGCCGCGTCTGCAACCTACACCACAGCTCACGGCAACACCGGATCGTTAACCCACTGAGCAAGGGCAGGGACCGAACCCGCAACCTCCTGGTTCCTAGTCGGATTCGTTAACCACTGCGCCACGACGGGAACTCCCTAGTGATCCTTTTTCTAATCTGCATTGAAGTTGACAACTATTAAAGTAAACATGTTATGCTTTCTGGAAGTTATCTCATGTAACCGGTAATTAGCATGCCACTTTGTGGAGCACAAATCCCGGTCCAGTAATGCCCGTGGACTTGGTTGCTGAGTCGTGCATGGTCCTCTCCTTAGTTGTCAAGCTACTGACTGTCCTCTAGGTCAAAAATCTTCCCCCCGCCCCCCTGTCCCGCCCCACTTGCCCCTTCGCTCAGCAAGGAGTGCAGCTCACATTAAAGGTTTTGTAAGTGTTTCTTATGTGAATAGATGAATGAATGAATGGTAGCTGGATGATTTGGAAACCATTTGGCCTACAGAGCCTATTTCAGCCACAGTGCTGTGGAAATAATGACACCCAAATGAGAAAAAAACAGACTTTATTCTGCACTTGCTCTATAGCAGGGGAATCAGCCACCATTACTTGGGTTTGGCAGAAACACAAGGCAGACCGAGGAGTGGGAAAGCTTTATGTTGTAGCAAATAGACAGGCAGGGATACTCAGATTGGAGGCAGGCTGTTGGCCTGGAAAAGTTGGAGGCAGCCAGCTAGAAGCAGATGTCATTGGTTACAGATGTGTGTTTTACTTTCTCTAGTTGTTCCCAGATTGGAAGTGGGAACAAACAATTTGGGAAGTTTTCAGTTATTAATCAAGTCCTGACCATTGGGCCTGATGATTACCAAGTTATTTTTTTAGCTTCCTGGATTGTCACTAGAGATAACCATCCGACTTCCTGCCACATCTGACGTCTAGCAGCCTGGCTTCCTGAGTTGATTATTAGAGATAAAGTTTTGATTTCTTGGGCAGGTTGCTGCCAGCGATGAATCAAAGTTCTGTTTCTGTGTGTGGTCTGGCCATTGTCCATTTGTGTATTCATTCTTCTAATGCCCAGGTTTAGTTCTAACCGTACTATAAAATACAACCCCTTGATCATGTCTCTGAGGAAACGCACACCCAGTTCATGAAGATGGTGTTTGCGGCTCTAGCCATCAATGGAGATGTCTGTGCTGGAGGCAGACACTTCAGCAGTTAGTGCCCCAGAGACAAAGCCACCACATCAGGCAATTAAAACCTTTTGCCATCCGAGATCTTGGGGAGGAAAACTGAATACCACTGGCTATAAATTTTGGATATAAAATTCAATTAAAAAGATAATTATTTCCCTCGTAGATACACAACCATCTATTCAGTGACATTCAAGTTGGTTGACGAACTTTATCAAAGTGGGCTCTTTGGGGAGGGAGAGAAGATATAGCTGTAATCGCAGTTTCAAGAAAATCCTCACAGAACTTCCACTGTTTAATATGTCTTTTATGAAGAAGAAGTTTCTCCACTTGCCTGCTGAAACCCTTTTACATTTTCCCAATCCTGGCCTCAGGGAACACAGGTGCCTTATCATTTGAGTCCAAGGTGTTTTGGCCGCTTCTTAAAGAAAGCCTGTGTCTGACCTCTCCTCTCCCTGTAGGAATATCCTTCCATAAGCAGTTTATTAAAATTATTTGGTGGCTCTGTAGGTTCTTTTAGAGCTATAAGCTTCAAACTACACAGTTTGAAGTACTAAATTTAATTTTAATCATGAAAGGCATCAACCCATAAATGTGTACCCTGCCTAGCTCTGTTTGGACAAAGCAACTACTGGCACTTCCCAAACGAGCAGCTCAATTTTATATCCTGGAGTTTCCTTCCAACATATTTAGCTTGTTTTCCATGTGGCTCTATGTTTTCACTTCCCCGGGAAAAAAGACCCACTGGGTTTCAGACATTCATAGTCAAGGAGTCCCTGGACTTGCCTGTACAAAATCACACTATTCTCCTAAAGGCGAATTTAATTTGGGTGGTATCTCTTGCTAATTTCTCTTCCCTCTGCATTGTCTGGTTGGGAGAAAACCCTCTCTGTCTGTGAGTAGCAGGGGGAACTGTGCGTTGTTGCAAAATTGTAGCTGGATCAAACAAGCCCATTCAGGCAGTGAAGATGACAATCTGACAAATATTGGCAGACTGTGGCTCCCAGTGACGTGGCTCCCAGTGACTTGTCTCCCTCTTCTTCCACTCACGGCAGGCTCTCACACACACATCCCCAAGGTCTGATCATTGTCCCTGATGTCACTTTAGAGTATATGACACCTGTGTCAAATGGATTCTCTCCTTGAACCTGACACGTCTCAGCTTCCACCTCAGATTCTCATGTAACCTCTTTGGGATGTCAGCGACTCAAAAGTGGGGAATGATATTGGGACAAGTGTGCTGTTCAAGCCATAGACCAGATTCTGGTGTCCATGGTAACAGAAAACCTGAGCTGCAACAGGAGTATGAAGCATAAACCCACCGCTGACCATCAGAGACCCCAGCAGGTATTTAACTAAGAAGGAGACTGATAATGGTGGGGCCCAGATATTGTCCAGAGGAAAATAAAGCAAGGTAGAAACAGTTGCTCTTGTACCACTGCAATAGCCATACAAAGGAGATTTGTCATTAAGTATCTGCCATGTGCCAGGAAGGTATCTGATAGTAGTCCTCTGTTTTTGTTTAAGAAATGTTAAGTTCTCACTCTCAGCCAGGTACTGACTGACTTATGGGCTGGGGGTCTAATTTTTTATCTCCATGTGTTGGCCATGCCTGTGGCATGCCGAAGTTCCTGGGCCAGGGATCCAGAACCAGTGCCACAGCAGTGACAATACCAGATCCTTATCCGCTGGGCCACCAGGCAACTCATCATCTCCATTTTATCCATGCAGAAACTGAGGTACAGAGACATTCAGTAACTCACCCAGTGTCACACAGCTTTTAAGTGATAGAGCCAGAATTTGAACCCAGATCTACTGACCTCAAAGCCCATGCTCTTTCTCTCATGTCACACTGTAAGAAAAGGCAAAACAGTAGAATTGGGAAACAGGCGTAAAATAACCTAGCCCCCATAAGACTCTAATTTTTTCCAAACAGAACCTCAGAATCATACTGTACTACCTGCCATTTTTTTTTAACGTTCCCTTTTATCTAAATGTACTTTTTCCAGATGGTATGGCTTAAATTTACGTTAATAATCTGTCTTCAACATGTGATTAATTCTTAAAACAGGTATTCTCAATACTGGTGATGCCATATTAAGAAAGATTTTGTATGTGAATCTTTGGTAAAAAAAATTTTTAAAACATTATTTGATGAGTGCTTATTTGGAATATAACTGTATGTCATCACATATTGTTTTAGGTCATATTTTATAAAATATTATCTAATTTGAAAGCAGGCATCATGCTCGCTCGTCTTTGGTTCCAAGTCAAGTTCCTCATATAGGGTTTTGCTAAAAAAAAAAAAAAAAAAAAAAAAAAGTGTGTATTTAAAAGGTAATAGTGAATTGAATGAAAAAAAAAGTCTCTTTACCTAACCTCATATAAATGTTTTTGGTGACTCTCTCTTTTGAATTTGTTTAAGAAATATTGGCTCCTCAAAGATTTCCATACTTCCTACTTTGCAAGATAATTCTATCCACAGCCATATATCCACAAACTCAAAGTCTTCAGTTGTTCAAACAAGACTCAAAAGTAATGGAATAGAGGAGTTCCCTTGTGGCCTAGCAGTTGAGGACTTTGCATTGTCACTGCTGTGGCTCGGGTTCAGTCCCTAGCCTGGAAACTTCCACATGCCGTGGGTGCAGCCAAAAAAAAAAAAAAAAAAAAAAAAAAAATACTTCTTAAGAAGGGGCAAAAAAGGAGGAGTAATGGAGTAGAATTTCAGTGTTTTTTTTCCCAGGAGATTCGAATTATGAAATTGTTAGTTTGGAATGTACTCCCTTCGCATGTAACCCAGGTACCAAATTCTACTCTCTCTGTCAAGCAGGAGAGGCAAGACATCTGAGAAATTTTTTTAATCTACAGAAGGAGCTATTTAGTTTTGTAGCTGAATTTGGAGAAAATGTGAGGGCCCAGGGGGATCTTTCTAGCAAGCAAATGTCCTCAAAATAAGAAAATGCAAAAATTAGATCAGGAGTGTTGTCAATAAAATTTGGTCTTAGAATAAATTTTGAGGTAAATCATCAAAGTCAAGCATGTAGCTATAAGACGTTTCTGATTTCAAGGTGTCAGATTTCTAGATCTTTGTTATGTAAGAGATTCCAAGAATCTTAAGAGTGGGTAGTTCGTGATATTATGTAGCATACATAACAGAAATATCAACTTTAAAATGTTTGCCAATCTTTTCTTTTTTTCTTTTTTTTTGGGGGGGGGTATTTTCAGGGCCAAACCCATGGCATTATGGAAGTTCCCAGGTTAGGGGTCGAATCAGAGCTCCAGCTGCCAGCCTACACCACAGCCACAGAAACTTGGGATCCAAGCCACGTCTGCAACCTACACCACAGCTCACAGCAACACCGGATCCTTAACCCACTGAGCAAGGCCAGGGACTGAACCCACATCGTCATGGATAGTAGCTGGGTTCAGGGTTGTTCCCACTGAGCTATGATGGGAACTCCCACATTTGCCTATCTTATGTGTACCAAGTATCACAGCTTGTTTCTTTCATCTGCATTTCTCTAGCTACTAGTGAGTTTGGGAATTTATCTTTACTAAGGCATAGTTGATTTACAATACTGGCTTAGTTTCATGTATACAGCAAAGTGATTTGGTTATGTATATATATATACTTTTTCAAATTCTTTTCCACTATAGGTTGTTATATTGAGTATAGTTCCCTGTACTGTGGAGAAAGTCTTTGTTGTTTACCTATTTTACATATGGTAGTGTGTATCTGTTAATCCCAAGCTCCCAATATATCCATCACCCCCATCCCTTTCCTCTTTGGTTTGTTTTCTGTGTTTTTGAGTCTATTTCTGTTTTGTAAATAAGTTCATTTATATCATTTTTTAGAGTTCACATGTAAGTTATGTCATATGATATTTGTCTTTCTTTGTCTGACTTATTTTGCTTAGTATGATAATTTTGGGGTCCATCCATGTTGCTGCAAATGTCATTACTTCATTCTTTTTTATGGCTGAGTGATATTCCTGTGTGTATGTGTGTTTGTGTGTGTGTTTGTGTGTGTACACCACATTTTCTTTATCTGTCTGTCCATGAACATTTGTTTCCGTGTCTTGGCTATTGTAAATAATGCTGCTATGAACATTGAGGTGCATGTATCTTTTCAAATAAGAGTTTCTGTCTTTTCTGGCTATATACCCAGGAGTAGGCTTGCTGGATCATATGGTAGCTCTACTTTTAGTTTTTTTAAAAACCCGCATACTGTTCTCCATAGTAGCTGTACCACATTATATTCCCACCACAGTGTAGGAAGGTTGGGAATCATTTCTTGAATCTCTGTGAATATCCCCCAATCCTGTCAATTAGATGACAAGTTTTGGAAGGGAGAAAATACATGTTTCCCTGAATTATCCAGGAGAAATCATCTCTGGGATAAACTACTGTGTAGATATTGCAGGAGAGAGATGTCAAGGAAAGCAAATAATCCTATAATGTTAGGTTGCTGCTTGGCAGGTTATCACACAGGCTGGTGGATATTTTACAGGATGGTAGTAGCACTGTAGCAGATTTCAGAAGAACTAGTCAACAAACGATGGCCCCTCTCCCCTTGATGCTGGGAAAGTAGGCGTCTGGATTTTTATATGTTACAATCCAAATGGCCAAACGTACAATTCTAAGGTGGCTTCTATCCTTCTAGCAAAAGTGACAGAAGCCTCAGAGCTTCCATTGGGAATCGAGTGGGAAACCACTGGGTCAGAAGGCTGGCTGGTAAAAAAGAAAGAGAAGCTGAAACCATCTCTCATGTTGAGGCAGTCAGCTGGGTGATGGCACGGACTATAAGAACACCCTCCAGAACCCATGGATTTTTCAAATCAGAAATTAGATATTTCTGATGTTAATACCTGGGAGTAGAAGAGCAAAACTGAGAAATGCCTCAATTCTCCCTGAACTTACTTCTCATAGAGGAAGAGATTACCAAAAACAAGAAAGACACCAAATAGATGCCAATGATCCCAAAAGTGAGAGGAAGTAATGAAGCTAAGAGGAGCTGTCTCCTGAGTGTGGATTATGCACATTGGAAGCATATTGGCTTTAATACTTAAAAGTGTTAGACTTAGGACTGTCTTATTGCAAAAATGCTAATTCACATTAACTCAGCTCTGAATATGAAATGTCGTGTATAAACTCATTTCCTTGATGAAGAATAAATACTTTCTTCCTCGAGAAAAAGGGGAGGGGGATGAAATGTGGGAAGCTCTTTCTTCACTGAACTTCCCTGAGAAAGTGCCAAGGACGAGGTTGGCTTCAAGCTAAAGATTTAAAAGTAACCCTTTTTTAAAGTTTAAGTCATTTTATATGTCTCTTTTACTGACACTCTGTCAACTAGTAAAAAGAATTCTTGTTTTTAGTCAGCATTGAGGTATAACCTCCACATGGTAAGATGCACCCATTTTAAGACTCTGGGTTTGATGACTTTGGACAAAAGCGTTCACCGGGATAACCAGCGCTGCAGTGGAGACAAAGGCTGTTTCCATCCCCGCTAGGAATTCCCTCGGGTCTCTCTGTAGTCGGTTCCAACCTCCTGTCTTCAGCAACCACTGATCTCTTTCAGCCGCATTATGTTAGTTTTGCCTGTTCTCCAGTTTCCTATAAATGGAGTCTTAGAGCATGTATTTTTTGTACCCAGCTTCTTTTGCTCAGCATAAGATTTTGAGATGTATCCATGTTGCTGCATGTTTCTTATGCTTCCAAAATAAACCGCTTACACCAGAACCCTCATCTTAGGGTCTGCTTATGGGGAACCCAAATTCCGCAGCTCAGAGTCAGATACTGAAACAAATTGTAATTGACAGTGTTAAGGACAGATAGGCAAGCAGGCAGACAAATGATAGGTAGACAGATAATAGAATTTTTTTGGGGGGGGCTATACTCACAGCATATGGAGGTTTCCAGTCTAGGGGTCCAATCGGAGCTGTAGCCACCGGCCTACGTCACAGTCACAGCAACGCAGGATCTGAGCCACATCTGCAACCTACACCACATCTCATGGCAACGCTGGATCCTTAACCCACTCATCAAGGCCAGGGATCAAACCCACGTCCTCATGGATGCTGGTCGGATTCCGTTAACCCCTGTGCCACAACAGGAACTCCAATAGGTAATAGATTTTTTGACATAAAATCAGGAAAAGAATCATTGGAGAGGAGAAGGATCACTGACATTTTTATCTGGAAAGTCTGTAATGATTATATTCCTATTTCTTACTAAATGTTTAAAAATTGAAAATTTCATTTGTTTCAAAGATTTTTATTGTGGAATTTCAAATCCATACAAAAGGAGGCAGAATAGTATCACAAATTTCCATTTACTCATTTTCCATCTTCAACAGTTATCTACTTAAAACCATCTTGTTAATTTATACTCGCATCCACGTGTCCCTCTCTCTATTATTTTAAATAAAATGTCAGACTTCATACCATTTCATCTGAAAGTATTGTCGTATATATGTCTAAAAGATAAGGGCTTTTAAATATCTATTATCATACAGAAGGTAATTTCTTAATATCATAAAATACCCAATCAGTATTAAATTTTCCAATTATCTGACAAATGTAACTTTTTTATGTTTATTTCAATCAAGATCCAGATAAGTTCTCTCTGTAGTCATTCATTGATATTTCTTTTAAGTCATAAAAAGAAGCCTTTTAAACTATAGTTTCCCTAGTCCATCTCACTCTTTATCTTGATCTGCATTTAATAGTTGCTTGATATATTTTAATTTACAAAGATCTGGCTAAATCTAATGCTAATTACATTCTTCCTTTGAGTCACGCGATTTATAACCTAGGGTTGATCCAGCGCTTTAATATGATTTCTTCTTTTCTGCAGACTAATGGTAGAAAGCTTTATTTATGTCTGGGAAGGCATTCTCAAAATGTACGTTCTTAGGAGTTCCCGT
Source organism: Sus scrofa (assembly GCF_054392235.1). Lineage (NCBI taxonomy): Eukaryota > Metazoa > Chordata > Mammalia > Artiodactyla > Suidae > Sus > Sus scrofa. The sequence continues at coordinate 7,102,213 of NC_139388.1, forward strand.
CCTGACTCAGCAATAATGAACGCACCTAGTTCCATGAGGATGCAGGTTCAATCCCTGGCTTTGTTCAGTGGGTTAAGGATCCAGCGTTGCCATGAGCTGTGGTGTAGGTTGCAGACTCAGCTGGGATCTGGAGTTGCTGTGGCTGTGGTGTAGGCTGGCAGCTATAGCTCCAATTCAACCCCTAGCCCAGGAACTTCCATATGCTGCGGGTATGGCCCTAAAAAAGGACAAGGAAAAAAAATGTAAATGCTTGGAGGCTGTGGAAACAGACATATGTATATGAAAGTAAAATCAGGAGCTCTCAAAAGCTGGGTAAGAGAATGAGAAAGCCAACAACAAGTGCCAAATTACTTTTTAAATCTAGAAATCGATCATGTCACTTTCTCTGCTTAAAATGTTGCTGTGATTTTCCATCACACTGAAAATAAATTCAAAACTCCTTACCCTGCCCTGTGTGATTGGGACCTACCTTGGCAGTCTCACTGTATTAGCTCTCACATCCTACGACAATTCAATCAGATGGCCTTGGCTCCAAACCTTTCCCCTTGGTAGGATTGATGCGCTTGCTTTGTCCTCTGTCTGGGTAGCACCTTAGCCTGACTTTAAACAAGTCGGCTCAGGATGGAGGACCAAATAGATGGAGACCACTCCCCAAGTTTAAAAACATTTAGCCAAACCTGAAAACAAAGACGCAGTGTTCCTGTGGCCACCAGGGTAGCTTAGCCCCAGTAATAAGTGGAAATCAAAACTGTGTGGCCCGGGAGTGCAAAATGGTACAGCCACTTTGGTAGACGTTTGGCAGTTTCTTACAAAACTAAACATATTCTTACCATATGATCCAGACTCCTTGGTATTTACTCAGAGGAACTGAAAATATGTCCACACAAAAACCTGCATATAGATGTTTACAGCAGCTTTATTTATAATTCCCAAAACTTGGAAGCAACCAATACATCCTTCAGTAGGTGAATGGATAAATAAACTGGTACATCCAAACAATGGAATATTATTCAGAGCTAAGAAAAAAATGAGCTATCAAGCCATGAAAAGACATGGAGGAAACTTAAATGCAGATTACTATGTGAAAGAAGCCAATCTGAAAAGGCTGCATACTGTATGATTATAATTCTGTGACGTCCTGGAAAAGGCAATACTATGAAGACAGTAAAAATATAATTGGTTACAGGGGGTGGGGGTGTTGGGGGGATAGATGAGTAGGCAAAGCACAGATTTTTTTTTTAGTCAGTGAAATTACTCTCTGTGATACTACAAGTGATGAATATCTGTCATTATACATTTATCCAAACCCTTAAGAATATGTAACACCAAGAGTGAAGCCTAAGGCACATTCCGAACTTTGGGTGATTATAATGTATCACTGTAGGTTCATCACTTGTAACAAATGTACCTCTGTGTTGGGGATGTTGGTTGTGGAGGAGGCTATGCACATTGTGGGTATAGGAGAGATCTTTGTAATCTCCCAATTTTGCTGTGAACCAAAAACTTCTTTTTTAAAATGTGTTTTTTAAAAAATGGATGACTCATGTGAGACTATATAAGAAAATTCTTTTGGGAACTAGACCTTGAACTCATGCTTAGAAATGGAATAATCACTCTTGTGTGTGGGTGGGTGGGTGTATGTGCGTGGGTGGTTTAAGACAAGAGAAATTGATTCTTTCTCCGTTTTGGAGGCCCAAAGTCCAAAATGAAGGTGTCAGCAGGGCTGAGCACCTTCAGAGGCTCACCAGGCAGCTCTCTTCCTTGCCTTCTCCAGCTTCTGTTGGCTGCCTACAATCCTGCAGTGGGGACATAGCATGGAATCACTATTGATGATAGTTCACTTGAGTATAGAAGTCTGGATTGAAATTTATTGTCACAAACCCAGAGACCAAGAGCTATTATTCTTCCCTCCCTTAAAAAAATATCAAAGAATAGACAGGAAAATTAAATATGCATTGTTCGTAAATAGCCTAATTACCTGGTTTAAGCAATAATACCAGAAAAAAGATAACGTGAAAGTTGGGAAGGGAGTTGATTTTTAAAGTATAACTTTAAGTGTTTGAGTTAAAATTTTGACTAACCACTAAAGGAATATGGTCAAGTGAAAAATAGGAGATCAAAAATAAAAGACAAGAGAGTTCCTGTTGTGGCTCAGAGGAAACTAACCCGACAAGGATTTGGGTTTCATCCTTGCTCAGTGGGTTAACGATCCACCATTGCCTCAAGCTGCAGTGCAGGTCACAGACGTTGCTGTGGCTGTGGTGTAGGCCTGCAGTTATAGCTCCAATTAGACCCCTAGCCTGGGAACGTCCATACACCACAGGTGTGGCCCTAAAAATTAATTAATTAATTAAAATAAATAAAAGACAGAAAAGCATATGTCATTGGCATAAAATAGACAAATAGATCAGTGGAATAGAGGAGAACCCAGAAATAGACCCACATCTAGAGGATCTGTAAATTTCTAACAAAATGTGATAGCAATTCAGTGAGGAAGGTAAAGTCTTTTCAACAAGCAGTTAAGGAACAACCGGATGTCTGTATGGAGAGAGACATTAACCTGTATCTCTATTCCCACCAGCATGGGCTACTCATTGAGCCATGAGCTTAAGGGGTGTGTGTGTGTGTGTGTGTGTGTGTGTGTGTGTGTGTGTTTCTTGTACATGAAATAATGCTCAATTTTTAACAATCTCTATTATGGAGTTCTCTGGTGGCTCAGTGGGTTCAGGATCCAGTGTTGTCACTTCTGTGGCGCAGGTTCGATCCCTGGCCTGGGAACTTCTGTGCGCCATGGCGATACACACACACACGCACATATTAGAAATGATTGTGTCCACTAATTATGTCCACTAATTCCTTTGCTCTCAGCCCAAATGCCACTTCCTCCAAGAGGTCCTCCATAAGCACTCAAGACCTTCAGCACCTTCAGCATTCTGGATTTGCACTGACTTGCACCTGAAAAAAGGTAAAATGTTATCCAGCTAAGATTCCTCACCCTCCTGCTCTACCTCCATGCCCCCTGCTCACTCTCTCTTCTTTTTTTTGTTGAACTCCTTCTCCTATACGTTTGCCCCCCTCCCTCCCACCATCTCCAGCCTCAGCTCCACCCACTGTCTCCCTGCCTTCCCATCCCCATCTCTTCATCTTCCTCCACTAGAAATGCTTTCCAGGCTGCCTCCTCCAAGATGTTGAGGCTGGCAAGGCGAGAGGTAATAACAACCACTCCTGGTGGGAAGCTTGGTCTTTGGGACCCCAAACCTGCCCTGCCTTCTGGGTGTCCTAGCAGAGCCTCTGGTTATTCAGAACCTGAAGCACTGCTGCTTAGGACCCAAAATCATTTCTGGTGACCCTGCAACAGAAGGCTTCACCAGGGAAGTGGAACAAAAGCTGAATTCCTACCTTTTCTTCTCCAGTTGCTACCTGCTCATCCGCTGGGGTCTAGTGCTAACTTTGCCCTTGTGGGGTGCATTTTAAGGAAGGATGATAGAAACTGTCCTTGAAGATCATAAAGCTCAGCAAGGCTGACACATGCGGTTGTACAGGTTGTACATTTCACAACACATTCTGCTACGGCAGCAATGACCTTCAATGGCCTTCAATGACCACTCACTCCCTGACCAAGCCATGCATCCTTGGAACTGTGTCTAATGGACAATTAGTAAAATTCTGTAGTAATCTGTAATAGGGACTGGAGTCTAGCATCCACCCTGAAACATAGTCTGGGGAGGACAGGAAGGGACACTGCCTTCGCTGGATTCAGGAGCCCTGCAGCCATTCAGGACCCTGATTTACAGGCTGCTCTGAGTAGGTGTGAAAGAAGGCAACCTAAAGGCATGAGCCAGTTTTCAATGAGGTCTGTTATCTGTATGCAGCAAGCTCAACGGTATAAAAGCAGCCTCAGCCCCTGCCCAGCGGTTTCCATTCATCTGCTCAGCTTGGCCAGAGAGGCCCTCGCACCCTCTTGGGCCTCTGCCACCTGGCCTGTGCCTAGAAGTTTTAAAATCACTTATCAGAACAAACTAATTCTGCAGTTTGTCACCTCAAACCAGAACCCAGGCTCCTCCTTGTGGTCCCAGGGCCTGTGGATCTGGGTGCTGAGTCCCCACTTTGGGGCTGACTTTATAGTCAGGCCGGGGCAGAACTGTGCTTCTCCCACAGGCATCAGCTGGGGATGGGAGTCATATCTCTAGAATTTAGGAGCAGCAGCATCTGAGTTAGAGTGATTTGAAACATCAAGCAGCTATTCAGGGGAGGGCTGTTACCTCCTTTCACCTCCTAGGACCGAGTATGAAGGGTTTCATCTTTTACTGGCTCTTTTTTTTTTTTTTTTTTTTGGCCACACCCACAGCAATGACCTTGAGCCACAGCAGTGACAATGTCAGATCCTTAACCCACTGAGCCACCAGGGAACTCCTCTACTGGCTTCTTTTCAGAAGAGCCAGTGGTGATTGGAGCCCTGGTGGGAACCAGCTAAAATCAGGAACCCCTTGTGATAGGTCTGTCGAGCTTCCTGGGGACTCCCACATAATAGCACTGATCACACGTTTACCCCCAACTCTTCATTTAGTTGCTGCATGTTTGTCTTCCTCATTATATCATCAGTTTCTAGGAGAGCAGGGATCCATCTGTCTTGTTCCCAGATGTACCTGGCACAAGGTGGGAACTCAGGAAAAACTTGCTGAGCAGGAGACCCAGTTGGGAATGCAGCAGTTGAGAGATGAAAGCGAACACCCAAGGTTGGGGCGGGGGGGAAGACTCCCTCCTTTCAGCGGTGTCAGCCGGATGGGCCAAGTAGACAGCCCTGATCTGCCTTGATGTCGACACCCCAGGACAGATCAGAGAAGGCAGGGTGGCCAGGAGTCACAGAGCAGAAGCATTTGGGCTCCAGGTGGCATGTGCAGGACATATAATGTGTGAAACCCTTCGAGTCTGTTTTGTCTGGCATTGGTATAACTGTGCCAACTTTGTTCTGATCAGTAATTGTGTGATACATGTTTTTAGTCTTCTTACCTACAACCTTAGGATGTTTCTCTTGTTGACACTTTCTAGTTTCAAGGTCCTTGTGGATGCTGACCCTCAGAAGGCTGAGGAAAGCCTTGGTGTATTCCCGACACCGACACAGTGAGTTCTGGGAGGGCAAGGATGCCTTCTTGGCTTTGGGCCCACTCCTCCCTCCTCCGGCTTCTTACTTCATGGTCAGTGAAGTGGGGTTGTCTCTCACCTCTCAGCAAGGTAGGCATTTCCCTCTTAAGGAACAGGGAAGCAGAAGTCACGAGATACCAAGACTCAGAGATGGGTCACATCTTCCACTTTCCCTTTACTGCATAAAAATCATGCTGCCAGGTGTCACCTGCTCAGCTTCCAGCCTCTGCCTCATGCTTTTCTTATGCTTTTTCCCCAACTGACCATTCACAGCAGCCTGAGAGCAAACATTTCCTGTCCCTTCTTATTTTCTCTCAGGACAGAAATGAAACCCTGTGATGACACTGAATTAGTGTTCTCTTATCTTATTTGAAACACTGATGAGCCATCTTCTCCTCAATTTTGCGTAGATATATAAATGTCAAGTGTAATTTTCAGGTAGGAGACTTTGTTGACAATTTAAACACTGTAATTATAAGAACAAACATTCCAACAAAGGGCCCTTGCACACTTTTTCAGCCTTCTTCCTGCTGCACACAGACCTGCCTTTGTGGGCAGAGGCTCACAGGCCCTGGCGTAGCTCACAGAGGAAGCTTGTTATATGGTAGCATCTCGTGATCTTTCTAGGGGAGACACTCAGTAAATGGACTTGAGTAGAGCCTGGCACATAGTAGTGGTTGAAGGATGATTGCTTCTCCTCAGGAGCCTAATCTTCCCATTTCTCCTGATTGCAGCAGGTCCATTCACTGGATGGATGGACCGCACACTGTAGGTTTGCTGGCAGCACCTGCCGTAACTAAGAACAAAGCACCCACCCCCCTTCCAAGCGCCTCACCCATTTAACACAACCTTCTACACTGTTAACAGTCAAAACATTCCCATCAGTGTGAAATAAATGGCTCTGAAGCCACATAGCTTATCTATGAAATCCTGATCTAGGAAGAACAAGTGAACATGAGGGATGGAAAAACATTTGTTTCCTTTGACCTCTCACCTCTCAGTGAAAGATGATGCTTCTTTAGGTCTTTCGTCATGGCTAAGCCAGAGCTCTAAGGCATTGGAATATGCTCAGCCAGCTGTGGGAGCAGCTGTCTGGAACTTCTAAACCATCCACCATTGTCATCAAGGGCTGTCCCGCAGATCCGGTTCCTCCTTTGCGTCAGTCCTCATCAACTGGTCCTGGAAAAGCATCTGAGGCCTTTTCTTTTTTTTTTTTTTTTTTTTTTTTTTTTTTGTCTTCTTGAGGCCTTTTCTAAAGCTTGGCAGAAAAGAATTTCTGATTGCTTAGCCATCCCTACCTTGCCTATTGTTACCAAAAAATCACCCAGAACTTGGAGAAAAGACAAAAAGACATCTCTGATCTTTTTTTTTTTTTTTTTGGTCTTTTGTCTTTTTGTCTTTTTGTTGTTGTTGTTGTTGTTGTTGTTGCTATTTCTTGGGCCGCTCCCGCGGCATATGGAGGTTCCCAGGCTAGGGGTTGAATCGGAGCTGTAGCCACCGGCCTACGCCAGAGCCACAGCAACGCGGGATCCGAGCCCCGTCTGCAACCTACACCACAGCTCACGGCAACGCCGGATCGTTAACCCACTAAGCAAGGGCAGGGACCGAACCCGCAACCTCATGGTTCCTAGTCGGATTCGTTAACCACTGCGCCACGACGGGAACTCCCCTCTGATCTTTTTTGTATCACGTCAGCGCATTGTCTCAAAGCCCTTTAAGAACCACCCAACTCAAAGGAAATATGAATTTATATATTAACTAGGGATCCAGCATTGCAAGGGTAGATGGTAACTTGGGGAAAACTTGGTATAGACTATGTTTATGCAGTAGAGACGTGAATGTTTTCTGATCAGCAGAGAATATAGACCCAAACAGCATGGATATATTCTTGTATAGAAGCTTAACCAGCTTTGTAGTTTTATAACTCATTTAGCAATCTAATTGTAGCATCCTTCTATTATTTTTAAGAGCACTGTTGTTTTATATATCACTTCTCACATCCTCTCTAAAGCCAGATCTGCCATCCCACTGGTTCTTTCATTAATGAGTCATATAAAACATTGGTGCATGCTCACTGTACGTTTGTTTGAGATTTTAATCTTTTCTGTAAATTCTTCCTTGGTGGTATGGAAGGAGGAGGGAAGTGGCCTGGAAGTTGTGAGCTTTTTGTTTCTGGCCTGGAGTCCAGAGGACGAGAGGGGTCTGAGGATGTTGCTTTCACACGCTTCTGTTCTGCAGTTCATCCCAGGCTCTCTATGTGCCAGGGACCCATCTCTGTAGGTAAAGATGCACATATGTGTTATCAGTTGTCTGCTTAGGGCACCCAGTTATCTAGTGATTGGGGGGATCATGTTGCCTTTCAGCATCAGAGGAGATTTTAGAGACCTAATGAAATCCCATCAACCTGCGGCAAGGAAGTGATATATCACCTCAAGCCCACCTCAAAGCGAGCTTGAATAAAAGTTTATGTGGCCCAACGCCTTCTCCACATCCTCCACATCATACCATCTTTCCTGACGCTCTCATGTTCCAGCTTTCCTCCCATCAATACCATAGCACCTATGATTAGCACTATGGAGTAATAGCTAATGTTTGTGGTGTGCCTCTTGCTTCCCAGGTGAATTGTAAGTACTTAATCTAGATTAAATTATGTAATATGATAATCACTCTGTAAGATAGGCACCATTAATTGTCATCCTTTCCAGATGAAGATATTAGAAAAATGAAGTAACTTGCCCCAGGATCTCATAGCTCATTCATCACAGAGCTGAAATTTGAACCCATGAAGAATTTACGCTCTAACCACTGCAGCATAGGCTCCTTTCACAAATTAGAAGTTGCACAAACTCAGCTTCAAGGCGTAACTCTTGGGATGATGAAAAAGTTCTGGAAACGGATAATGGGGATAATTGCACAGCATTGTGAATGGGTACCTTATATGCCCCTGAATTATAGACTTTAAAGTGGTTAAAAAGGCAAATTAGTATGTTATATATATTTTACCACAATTTTTAAAAAGCCTCAGTTCTGCTACATACTGGTTGTGTGGCTTTGGGCAAGTTAATTAGATTTCTAAGCCTGATTTCTTATCTAAAAATGGAGCTGATAATAGTATGTGTGTCGTGGGGTTGTCACAAGGATTGAATTGGTTAATTCATGTCTATTGCAGAGTTCCTGGCACATAGGAAGATATAAGTGATTGTTAGCTTTAAAAAAAAAAAAAAAGGCAGTAGCAGTTGTTATTAGGAAGAGGAGGAGGTGTGAACTTCATTGTTTGTCCATGAAAGACTACCTTGTGCTCTTGTGGGAGGGAGAAGCATTAACCAGTCACTGTCCAGCACACCATCCAATCTCAACCTAGAAAGGACACACCAAGGTAACCTTATCTCCAGAGCAAACATGCTGAGATAGAAAGAAGAAAATACCAAAGGCTATTATCCTGTGTGTTTGGGGGTCCTCATTAAATGCTAGGCACTGGCTAATCCCTTTGCATTACTATGCTGTCACCACAGTAAACTTATGAGATTAGCATTACCACTGTTTTTAGAGGAAAAAGAAGAAAATGCCTTAGATGCAGAGAAGTTAAACAGCTTGCTTCAGGTCCCCCAGCTGTGGAAGAGCAGGCCCAAGATTCAAGCCCAAGTCTATGCGTTTTAGTCAGTTCTGGCTTTGATAACAAATTACCTTACACGAGATGGCTTCCCCAACAAACGTTTATTTCTCACAATTCTGCAGTGTGACAAGTCCAGGATCGAGCTGCCAGCAGATGTGGTGCCTGGAGAGGACTCACTTCCTGACTTGCAGATGGCCACCTTCTTGTATCTTCACATGGCAGAGAGAGAAAAGCAAGCTGTCCCCTTTCTCTTCTTCCTAGGGCACTAATCCCATCAGGAGGGCTCCACCCTTAAGACCTGATGACCTCCCAGTGGTTCCACATCCTAATACCATCGCATTGCGGGGTAGGTTTTCACCATAGGAATTTGGAAGGGATGCATTCAGTCCATAATACTCAGTACCTCCAAAATACCCCTACTATACCACCTGGCTGCTCTGCCACCAAATATGTGACAGGTTTGGAGCCATATTAACCACAATTCAAACACAAAACCAAAATCATGGTGCAGGAGGCGGGGAGAGTGGTCCTTTGATCTTACAATGGAAGAGACTAGTAAAGTCTCCCCAGTTCTTATAAGCCTCCCTGGAAAAGTGTTCCTTCAAACACCCCTCCCCCTTACGTCTCCCACCCTGCCAAGTCAAATCTGAGTCTCACCCCTCAGTTTTAACCTGGAGCCTTCTGTCCAGGGGAGGCCACCCCACCACTTGGGGTTATGAAATTGTTTCTCATAGAAACCAGGAAGAAGAGATGAGAATCCAGAGCCTGCCTGAGTCCCCATCCTACAGCCTCCTTGCAGGTGGAGCAAAGTCCTAGACACAGCAAGAGAGGAGGAGAGAGCCACTGGGATGGTACCCAAGGGGAAATGCACACTCCATCCTTCCTTGTAGAGGGTGCATCCTTCTCGGAGCCATTCACCCAGGGACCCATGAAGCTGTGGGAGTGGGCCTTTGAAAACACTTTGTTGAGGAGGAAGAGGAGGAGATAAAATACTTGTGGTTGCAAGTAACAGAAAATGGGTTCCAACTCCAAACAAAATGGGAGTTATTTGAAGATGGAGAGATAGATGGATGGATGGATGATACACCTGATCAAGGCAAGCCTGGAAGACTAAGTTTGAGAAATAGAATTGATGGGGCCAAGTGTCTCCAAGGGTCAAGAAACAGGAAACACAACGACTGCCATTTGTGGGAGACGCCCACCATCGCTCTTCATATCCCTCAGTCACCATTTCATGTCCCGGGAAGGCCATGACGTTCAGGATGCTCAAGGCCAGAGGCTAAGATTCTGGGAGAGGCTGGCTTCTGTAGTTGGAGAAAAGGCATTGCTTTCTACCAAGAATTCACACCTGGGGAATGACTTCCAGATGAGAAGGTCAGTGGGTGCTGGGCCACAAGACACCCCGCCCACCCCGCCACCCCTGCCAATGAAAATTATAGCCGTTGGGATGGCAATGACAGATATTGACCTGATCCTTTCATAGTTTTTTTTAGTTACAATTTGCTACTCATCAAGGGTATTCAAGATGAAACTGTGAATTTCGTGTTATCCGTGAAAGTTTCTTGCACAGACATTTAAGTCTTACCCGAAAATCATACCCAGTTCAAAAAACAGGATCTTTCCAGGTAAGCCCTTCTCTATCTTTATATGGAATTGGTTCATACTGGATAGTCAGGTGAGAGAACAGAGGACCAAGTCCAAGAGGGGTTACCTGACAGCCAACAATGAAGCGTTACCTTGTATCAAAACAGGTAAAAGAACAGAAGGTGGATCTAAACAAAGTTATGTCTGTGGTAAAAATTCCTGGAGCAGTTACCTCATGGCCAGGAGGATACTCTGACGAGGATGGAATAACCAGAAAAGAACAAATAATTTAGGGCAAAAGCCTTCAGTGTCTTTGTTGATCTTCCTGTTCCCACGGTGAGCTGGGATTCTCATTTCAGTCATCTCTCTATTTTGCAATGAGTTAAATAATTTTTGTGATGATCCAGGACCGGGGTGTCTTACCACACTAGACACAGTGTACCCAAAACTGTTGTCTTAGCCAAGCATGATTTCACTAGTCTAGAGTTGCTAGCGATCAGCTGAAATCTTTGATTCATTCCTTTGAGTCATAGGACTCAGCAAGGATGTTGTGTCACCTTTTCCCAGAGGAACTATGGGCACAGACTTTGGAGATAAAATCCCCAAAGAAATTGTAACAGAAAAATTGCCTTTCTTTGAGAGGTGGCCTCTCAGTGGTAACATCATCCACCCTAACATCCTTTTTTTTTTTTTCTTTAATCTCATTTTTTTTTCCTCTCCTAGGATATTTCGGCATTGCCTGTTGTCTCCATCAACTGTTACTTTATTCCTCATGCTTCCCTGAATCCTTCCCTAGAGTATGTATTTGGGGTTTTTGTTTGTTTGTCTGTTTTGTCTTTTTGTCTTTTACTAGGGCCGTACCGGCCTATGCCACAGCCACAACAACCCAGGATCTGAGCTGCATCTGTGACCTTCACCACAGCTCAGGACAACACCAGATCCTTAACCCACTGAGCAAGGGCAGGGATCGAACCTGCAACCTCATGGTTCCTAGTCGGATTCGTTAACCACTGCACCACGATGGGAACTCCCAGAGTGTGTATTTGTAAGGAACTAATTCTTTTGCAAAGGATAGAAAACCCAACTCACAGTAGCCCAAAGGAAGTGTATTGCCTTTCACAATTTGGAAATCAGTCCAAATGGTAGATGTACAGGTATAGCTAGATAAAGGGTCTCAAACTCTGTCATCAGACTTTGGTTTGTCCTCATCATAATGGTCTATTTTCCTCTCTCTTGGCTTCTGTCTCTACCAAATGCTCCTCTTGGTGGGCTCTAGAAGCTTCGGTTTAACATGGGCATTGTGGGAGTTCCTGACGTGGTGCATTGGCCTCTGGTTGGATTCCTCATCCTCTCTTCAGCCCCCAGCTCACGGCTGGCCACCCAGTGGCCTCTGATCCCGTAGTCCGCCAACCTCGCTGCAGGTGCCTGGAGTCTTCATTCTGAGCTCTTTTCTCTGCTCTCTCCAGGAGCCTCAGCCACTTGTCCAGATCGCTCTCCACCCGAACCCAAAGGAGTCATGGCAGGAGTGGTGGTGAGAGGTCAGTGTCTCCACCACATAGTCCCCATTGTGGTTTCTGTCCCTGTGAAGTAACCCCCAAGGTCGTGGGGAGCCCTTCTGCAGGGAAGCCAGCTAGGCGCTTCTCTGATCAGCATCCTCAGACCCATCTGGGTCTGTATTCAGCACCTTGTCCCCATGCCTTGCAGAGCCTTCAACTCCTGGGAGCCTGCAGAACAGAAAGGAGGCCCCACACTCAGGTCTCAACTTGACGCCTCCAGCTCTGTCCTCAAGGAGCTTCCCCCTCCTTCTGTGACCAGACCGCACAGCCCACAGCCTGCTTACTCTGTGGCCAAGTGTAGGGGCTCTCAAACTTGCGTGTGCCTCTCCCAGAGGGCTCCTTACAATAGAAGTTGCTGGGTGCCCTCCCAGAGTTCCTGACTCAGCTAAGTATGTTTGGTAGGATAATGCTCTGATGAAATGGCTAATGATAATGGCACATGAATCCCTGAAGCCTATGAAGATGGGACTCTCACATGGCCAAAGGGACTTTGCAGGTGTGATTAAGTTAAGGACCTTGAGATGGGGAGATTATCCTGGAATATCTGTGTGGGTCCAGTGTCATCTCAAGGGTCCTATAACAGCCAGGGCAGGAGGGTCCAAGAAGACACAGAAGCAGAGGTCAGAGTGATGCAGCCACAAGCAAGGAAATACAGAAGATCTCTGGAAGGTGGAAAAGGCAAGAGAAAGATTCTCCCCTAGAGGCTCCGGAATGAACACGGCTCTGCTGACCACTGATTTTAGCCCTGTAAGACCCATTTTAGAAGTCTGACCTCCAAAACTGTAAATTTTAAAATGTCCTTTTTTCTTTTCTTTTCCTTTTTTTTTTTTTTTTTTTTTTTTGTCTTTTGTCTTTTTAGGGCTGCACCCACATCATATGGAGGTTCCCAGGCTAGGGGTCTCATCGGAGCTGTAGCTGCCAGCCTATGCAATGTGGGATCCGAGCCCTGTCTGCAACCCACACCACAGATCATGGCAACGCCGGATCCTTAACCCACTGAGCAAGACCAGGGAATCAAACCCGTAACCTCGTGGTTCCTCGTCAGATTTGTTTCCACTGCACCATGACAGGAACTCCTAAATGTGTGTTCTTTTAAGCTGCTCAGTTTTTTTGTAATTTGTTCCAGCAGCCATAGGCACCTGAGATACAACTGGGTTGGCTCCTGAGAACCTGCATTTCTTTCTTTTTTCTTTTTTTTTTTTCTTTTGGTCTTTTTGCAATTTCTTGGGCCGCTCCCACAGCATATGGAAGTTCCCAGGCTAGGGGTCGAATCGGAGCTGTAGCTGCCGGCCTACGCCAGAGCCACAGCAATGTGGGATCCAAGCCACATCTGTGACCCACCACAGCTCACGGCAATGCCGGATCCTTAACCCGATGAGCAAGGCCAGGGATCGAACCCGCAACCCCGTAGTTCCTAGTCAGATTCGTTAACCACTGCGCCACGACGGGAACTCCAGAACCTGCCTTTCTAATAGGTTCTCTGAAAATTAGATAACAGAAACCTCATTTTAAATGGAGTCAGGAGGTCAGAATGGGATAATCTCATGTTTGTCCACTAGAGGCCAACTTCAGGTCCAACAGGAAGAGAGGTACTCTACATTCTCAACAGGAAGAAGGTTACAGCTTTACCACCCAGCAGGAGGAAGGATTTCTCCTTATAGGGCAATATCCCAGCCAGTAAGAGATGGTCACCATTCAGCCAATGAAAACACACTACACTTTTTCCCCAGTGGACTCTGTAATACTTCTTCCCCAACTGCTCTTCACCTCTATAAAAGAACAGGTCCTCTCTGTTCTCTGCACTTGCCTGTGGTTTGCCATAGATTGCATGTCTCAAATTGCAATTCTTTGCTATTGCAGATAAACTCGTTTTGCTGGTAAAATAATACCTGGTCATTTTATTGTTTTAGGTCACCTGTTCTCAGGTGGTGCTGATGCTGCAAGTCCAGGAAGCACACTTTGAGAACCACTCTTAGAGCAGCTTTTAGTGAAACACACAATCCTCAGGCCTTCTCCAAACTTTGGATAGCAGGTTGTATAAAAAATGTGTTCTTTCAACATCCAAATTATGGAAATGGAAGTCTCGGGCTTGAGAACTGTTATCTCCAAAAAGTGCCTATTTTTGGAAATCGACCCTTAAAACTTGATTTTTTTTTTCTTTTCTTTCTGTTCTGCCCTAAAGCAATGGTGTAAAACCACTGGACAGTCAGCATGACCAGCCATTAATAATGTATAGTACTAATATTTTATAACTATTTATCTCCGTTGTTATTTATTATTTTCTTAGGGGGAAAGTCAGAGAGCATTGTCAGTTTATCTACTCTTCCAAAATCTCTGTGGGGTTGGAAAACAGAAGAAGAACCTTACATTCTAGAAAGGAAATGGAACAAAGGGAGGTTTGCCACGAGCAAGCTGTCTGGACCTCTGCTTCCCTCATGTCAAGCTGGTATTTTTTCCCTCATTCCTTTCTTGCCCCGTCTGCTCACCAGCTCCTCCCCTTTAACCTCCCCCAGGTGGACTTGGCTACACCTCCCTTAGTGGCTGACGTTGCTCCCTTTACCTGGGCTTTTCCAGGTAATAATGCTGGCTCTTCCATCCTTGATGCTCAGATGGAGGCGACAAGAATGGTTCCCATGGACACCAATCCAGCCAGTCATATGCCCCGTGTCTATCAAAAGACCTCAGGGGCCCTGCTTCAGATGGGCGACCTTATCCTCTTATCCCCAGGCTCCTGGCAGAGGAAAGGAGAGAGGTGCATGGAACACTGATTCCATGCAATGAATCCAGCACCCTGGATGCAGTTGCAGTAGGATATCAGTGCACAGTGAGAACGACTCGATTTGACAGGGTCCTGGCCATTTTCTCCTCCTCTTCACCATTCCCTCTCTCTTTTTCCTCTTCATCTCTCTTTCTCTTCCTCCTCTCCTGGCAGGCAGGGGAGTCCAACCTGAATTTTAGTTCCAGCTCTGCCTTTTGTTAGCTGTGTGACAATGAACTAGGAAGTTAACCTCTCTGATCCTTAATTCTCTTATCTCTTACATAGGGGTGAAGATAGCTACCTCCAGTCTCCAGTGAGAACTGAATGAGAGAATATCCAAAATGTGTATCCAGTGAAAACTAAACCCAATTAATGCTCTCCAGGCCGGTCATTTCCACCCTGTGGTAAATCCTATTCAACCAACAGAGTTCACAGGGGATGCAAGGTAGGATAAACCACAATTTTAATGGGAAGCAGGAGACTCCCTTTCATTCCAACAATAGAACATTTCCCACGTATTTGCCTACATGGCCTCATTCTTCCAGTTAGCCTTGCTCAATGCTCTGGGCATGCCCCTTGTAAAACTATGTGAGCTTTTGCTAAAGTAATCAAATAGGACAGTAGGGCTAAATGAAGCAAAGCAGAGCCACAAAAAAGACATTTTTCCGGGCGTGTAAAATGCATAGGGGCTCTTAGCAGAGATGGCATGCTGGACGTCCAGGAGCACTGGGGAGATATCCGGTTCAGAGCTGTTGCTCATGAACTTGAGAAAACTGCGTTGCTTAAGGATATAGTCCTGGCCGTAGTCCTCCTGCAGGTTAGGGGTGAGGTTGTCCAGGATGTTTTTCTCCAGCTTGTCCCACAGGTCACTCGTGCCTGCGATGTCTGGGATGCAAGAAAAAAAGAGGTTCAGATGCTGGTAAGGCCAAAACAGGCATGTCCTCCCCCTCATTGGGAAGAAGGCCCTTGTGAACTGGCTTCCATTGGGAAGGGTGTTCCCAAACGCCTTGTAAAGAATGTGCTGTATGATGGCATTTATTATATTCTCTTTAACATACATAAAGAACTGCGCAGAGATGACTAGTTTTCCACAAACTGAATACCTCAGGTAACCAGCAACTAGTTCAAAAAAAGGACAAACCAGCCTGAGTCGCCTTCCCAGGAGCCACTGTCCCGATGAACAGAAGAGAGTAGTTTTACCTCACTTTAGACATTATACAAATGGAATCATATATCTGATGTTGTGAGATTCAGCCATGTAGTGTGCAGTAAATAGCTTTCCATTCTATAAAAATGCCATAAATTACTCACCCATTATACTGTCATGAACGTTGGGGTTTGTTTCGGGTTGTTGTTGTTGTTGTGTTTTGTTTGTTTGTTTGTTTTTTGCTTTTGCTTTTTAGGGCCGCACCTGAGTCATATGGAAGTTCCCAGGCTAGGGATCGAACTGAAGCTACAGCTGCTGGCCTACACCACAGCTCACAGCAACACCAGATTCTACACCCACCGAGCGAGGCCAGGGATTGAACCTATATGGGTGCAAGCCGTATTCATTTCCGCTGGGCCACGACAGGAAGCCCAACATTTGGGTTTTCAATTTGAGGCTCACACAAATAGTGCCGCCAGAAACATTCCAGTATATATCTTTTCATGACTATTACATACAATATAAAAGATAATGTATATAACATAGATTATCTATAAAATATGTATACACCTACATATATAAGTACACATGCAATTTTTAGAAATATGGCAGTTTATGCCTGCTTCTGTGTATAAAATGAAATAATGTTGAACATCATTTTATCTATTTAATAAGTATAAATTCCATTTTAAATAATTAGTAAATATCATTTAAATATCTGTTTAGTTTTAATATATAAGTTGTGTGGGGTTAAATATATATGTGTATATTTAATACAGAAGTAAATTCTTGCTTATTATATAAAATTTAATAATATCTATACATTTACTTTAAAATATAGTAGCACAAAGTCCACTCATTATATAGAGTGAATAACAGGGAGAAGCATATGGTTTTAAAGTTGATCTGCTCTGAGGTACTTCGTTTTGTGTGTTATTCTACTGTCCCTCCTTGTTCATGCAAACTTATATACGCGTGTTTGGCTTTGGTGTAATTTTATTTTACCAGGAACAAACAGAAAAGCAAAAAGGACCACACTGTACATATTCTCCAGGAATCTGCTTTTTTGTTTGTTTGTGGGTTTTGTTTTTGCTTTTGTTTGTTTGTTTGTTTGCTTAGTAAAAAAATCACAGACTTGCCACCTGGTCAACAGCTGTCGTTTTAAACCAGAGCAGCAGAATGTTCCATTGAGCAGCTTTTCATCACCACCTCTCTATCAAAGGGCTTCCCAGGTTTCACCATTTCAGGCGACGATGCCATTGACAGCCTGGTACAGTACATCCTTTTGTGTCTCGGCATTTACTTCTGTAGGATACCGATCGCAAAGGGTGGCTGCCTGGTCCAAAAACACATGCATTTTGAAGCATAACAGCTACAGTCAGATCCCATTCCAGAAAGAGAGCGGCAGCCCACCCTCCCTCCTACAAAGCATGTGGTTGCCCAGGGATCGCCGTGGGGGTGAACTGTTTGCCAGAGGAGGTGACTCCTGGATATCACAGCTGCCTTGCTATGAAACGTAAGCCAGTGAAATCAGTGATATTCATGGAAATGCAAAGTTTCAGTTGCTCATTTCTTTTCAGGAAGGCGGGACACCACCTTAAAGAAATGATTATGATTTCCCAGACAGTTACAACTCTGGAGGCTTCTGAGTCGTGAAAAACAAGTTTGCAGGTACTCCTGTTCCTCCAGCTCCTTCTCCCCATCTCTGTTTTTCACTGGCTGGGGGACTCCTTTTCCTCTCCACGTCCTCCCTCTATAAATATATATATATATATTCCAGCCATTCCATTCCTGAGTCTGTGTCATGAGAACAATCACATACACATGTGAAATAAAATTCATATATTATGGCAAGACTAGAAATATTTAAGCATAATTTCTTCTCTGTCCTTTGGCCTCCTCTCTCCCCCCACTGTGCATTGTGTAACTGCTTTATGCATCAACCAAACCTACCCCCATTGGCAGGAATACCTGCTCAACCATAAAGAGTAACATTCTCCTAGCATCAACAAGACAACGCCTTAAAAGATAACATTCGTTCTTGATCTTGTCTCATGGTTATATGACTCACCAGGGTGATGCTTAGATCTGGATTATGTAAGCTGTCATTAATACATCATTGTGATATATAGCCCTCTGTCTCAAAAAAACAAAACAAAACAAAAAAAACAACAAAAAAAACCTTAAATAACTGTGCTTTGATTCCTAACTGGTAGAACAGTTCTCAGAGATTTCTGGTTTGTAATCCTTACATTTTGCTGGAATAAAATTCCAGTATTTTCCCAGATGGGTTGGTTATTTTTTTGTTAATACACAAATGCCACAGTACATGTGCTAGAAGGTCCATAGCCGAATTGTTCCACACTTGTCCAAAAATGACCCAAATATCCCATCAATAGTAGAAAAATTGTAGTGTATTCACGGCAATGAAAATGAATGAACCACAGCTACACACAGCATAAATGAATTGTGCAAACATAATGTTTGATGAAAGAACCCATACACATAGAAAGAAGCTAAAGAATACATACACAAGGATTCCATTCAATGTTCAGGAGTTCCCATCGTGGCGCAGTGGTTAACGAATCTGACTGGGAACCACGAGGTTGCAGGTTCGATCCCTGCCCTTGCTCAGTGGGTTAAGGATCTGGCGTTGCCGTGAGCTGTGGTGTAGGTCGCAGACGTGGCTCGGATCTGGCATTGCTGTGGCTCTCGTGTAGGCCGGTGGCTCCAGCTCCAATTAGACCCCTAGCCTGGGAACCTCCATATGCCGCAGAAACAGCCCTAGAAAAGACAAAAGAAAAAAAAAAAAAAAAAGAAAGAAAGAAAGAAAGAAAGTCCAAAAACCAGTAGAGTCAAACTATTGTTTGGGGATTGATGTATGCATGGGAAGGACACTGGAAAGAACAGCAAACAAACGATGGTTACAAAAATTAGGAGAGGTCGCACTTTGAGGGGAGGAGAGAGGGAAGAGTAGAGAGGGTCAAATGGGGCCTTCTGGGAGCTGGCAGTGTCTTACTTTTTGATCTAAGTACGTGAAGTACGTTAAGCACTTGAATTTTTATAAAAACTTGGGTGTATATATTTCTCAATAAAAAAACAAGATCAACAACATCAGGAAAGAATTATGCAAAGTGGCTAGCACCTGATAAGAGCAGCTCTCCGCCAATGCTAGCTTTGACAAGATCGTTGAGTCCTTGGAACTAACTTAACTGCGGGGTTGCCCTCTGGCTCAAACAGAATCTTACATCCGTGTGTTGGACATGTTTGTTGGCTCTGTCGCCAGCCCTCAATCCTCCTGCCAGGTTCAAAATCACAACTCATCATTTTCCCCTGACACTAGCTATCAGGCAGCTTTCCTCTCTGTCTCTCAGGCTGTCCCATTTGGCATCATCTTTGACACACTTCCTTCTCCATCAACGCTCCTCAGTTCTTCTCCCTACCCAGGGAGTCCCCGAGTTGGAAACCCTTCTCAAGGCTTCACCTTCCCTCCATTCCTACTGTCCTGGTCCAGCCTCTCAACCTGGGCGTCCCAGGTCTCTTTCTCTCTATCTCCTTCCCGGATGAACCCTTTTACCGAGTCTTCCTTCTCCTGGACAACCCTAGGATTTCCCAGCTGCCAGATGCTTCAAAATGAAGTTTTGAGAGTTCCTGTTGTGCCTCAGTAGGTTAAGGACCGAACATTGTCTCTCTGAGGATGTTGGTTCAATCCCTGGCCTCACTCAGTGGGTTAAGGATCTGGCATTGCTGCAAGCTGCAGCACAGGTTGCAGATGCGGCTCAGATCTCAGGGTTGTCATGGCTATGGCATAGGACTCAGCTGCAGCTCCGATTTGACCCCCAGCCTGGAAACTCCCATATGCCGTAAGTGTGGCCATGTTTAAAGAAAAAAAAAAATTCTGCTTTTCTTTTTAGATTTTTGTCTTGCGCATTTGGATTAATATTCAAACTCTAGGGTTTGTTCTTTAGTGTGTTAGCAGTCCCTCCCAGTGTGTGATATTTATTAGACATGCTTTTTTACATCTTCACTTAAACCACCAATTAGTTGTTTAATGTCCCAGAACTAAGAACGGAGCCACAGGGGTCGTCTGCATCTGCCCAGACTCGAGAAGTTAAGGAAGAGGAGAGGAGAGGAGAGGATGGAGATGGGTCATATCCTTCAGAGAGAAGGAGGTGGTGTTTGACAGATACATCACTTCCCAACTTAATTCCTTGCTGAAAGGAGGCAGGGGAGCAGCTGTGCACCGCAGATCCTGACACCTGCCCCTCGATGTTAAAGGAGCATACCATCCCATCCTCTCTTTGGTCCTCCTCTGAGGGTTCCGCTCCATCTGTGCCAGAGAGAAAGGCCCTCAGCATCCCTTCCATAAGGAACAGTGCAGGGCTTTGGGTTCAGACACCTACTTGTTTGGAAGCTTCCAGGCTGGATGACAGAGACTTTAACTCCCCATTTGGATAGCTCTTTTCTCATGACTGCCGAAAACATGGTCAGAGCTGCCTTGGTTGAGCTGTAGGCCGCCATCTTCTCCATTGGAACCCCTCCTATGGGAATAATGGCAGAAAAAAAAAATCAAGTCTGATGTTTTCATTTGTTCATCCACTAAGTAACTTAGATGGCACCTACTTCATGCCAGGAACTGGTATCAGTGGTGATTAAAGCAAAGGAAGACAAGGACCCTCTGTACTCTTGTATTTTTGGTCCCCCCATTGTATGGCTTTCTTTGCTCCTACTTTCCATGGCACCTACTTTCCATCACAGCTGCTCCAATGACAAACCAAGTGTAAGGCTCAATCTGTCCCAGCTGCTAAGATAAATGTGATTTCAGTGAGATAAAGAGCATTGCCTCCCCAGCCTCTGACTTCTAGGTTTAGCCAACCTACATTCTATGCTTCCAGATGGACATGTCTTTGGGCAAGGGAACGGGGGGAGAGTGGGCCCTAGTCAGTCCGTTATAGCACTTGTAATTGAGTTGTTTGGGTTTGATACTTCTTACACTGAGGAGTAACACACACCATGGGGAATGGTGGGCATCTCTGTAAGAGGGTATGAGCAGGCAGAATGTCTGTCATCAAAAAGTCTATAAATAATGAATGCTGCAGAAAGTGTAGAGAAAAGGGAACCCCATTACACTCTTGGTGGGAATGTAAATTGGTCCAGCCATTATGGAAAACAGTATGGAGCTTCCCTCAAAAACTAAAAATATGAGTTCCCATTGTGGGGCAGCAGAAACAAATCTGACTAGTAACCATGAGGTAACGGGTTTGATCTCTGGCCTCGCTCAGGGGGTTAAGGGTCTGGCGTTGCCATGAGCTGTGGTGTAGGTTGCAGACGAGGCTCGATCCTGCATTGCTGTCTGTGGCTGTGGCGTAGGCTGGTGGCTACAGCTCATGTTCAACCCCTAGCCTGGGAACCTCCATATGCAGCAGGTGTGGCCCTAAAAAAAAAAAAAAGAAAGAAAAAAAAAAGGCAACTAAAAATAGGAGTTCCCCTGTGGCACAGTGGGTTAAGGACCTGGCATTTTTACTGCAGCAACTCAGGTCACTGCTGTCATGTGGGTTTGATCCCTGGCCCAGGAACGTCCACATGCCAGGGGTGCATCCAAAAAAACCCCTAAAGGTAGAGCTACTATATGTTCCAGGAATCCCACTCCTGGATATATATATTGGGAAAAGATGAAAACTCTAATCCGAAAATATACATAAAATGCAATGTTCATAGCAGCACTATTTACAACAGCCAAGACATAGAAGCAAATGAAATGTCCACCAACAGATGAATGAATACAGAAGATGTAGTACATATATGCAATGGAATACTACTCAGCTATAAAAAAGACAAAATGCTGCCATTTGTAGCAACATGAATGGACCTAGCAATTATCATATTAGGTGAAGTAAGTCAGAGAAAGACAAATATTATATGATATCATTTATATGTGAATCCACATATAAAACAGAAACAGACTCACAAACATAGAAAACAAACTTATGGTTACCAAAGGGAAAAGTAAAGGGGGGAGAGTAAATTAGAAGTATGGTAATAAGAGATGCCAACTACTATACATAAAATAAATAAGCAATGAACAGGGAACTACATTCAATACCTTGTAATAACCTATGGTAGAAAATAATCTGAAATATATATATTTATATCCGAATGATTTGCTGTGTACCTGAAACTAACACAATACTGTAAATCAAGGATACTTGGAAAAAAAAAAAAAAAAACAGCAGATAAATTAGACGGTAGTTTAAAAAACAGCTGAGAAGATATTTTACCTAGAAGCTAGATCTGAAGATATCACTGGGACACAGATGAGATGAAAAATAGGAAAGAGAGGTATGATGGGCAGAATAATGACCCTTCCAAAATGTCTACATCCTAATTTCTGGAACCTGTGAATGTGTTAGGTTATATGGAAAAGGGGGGATTGAGGTTGCAGATGGAATTAAGTTTGCTGATCCGCTGACCTTATGATAAGGAATTTAGCTTGGGTTATCCAGGTGGGCCCAGTGTAATCAGAAGGTTCTTATAAGTGAAAGGGGGGGGGAGAGAAGAGCATTGGAATGAGATAGTTGGCCCAATGTTGCTGGCGTTAAAGGCAGACAGATGGGACCGTGAGCAAAGAATGCGGGCAGCCTCTAAAACCTAGAAAAAGCAAGGAAATAGATTTGCTCCTAGTGCCTATGGAAGGATTGCAGCCCTGCCAAAACTAGTTTTAGCCAGGTGAGATTCTGCCCTACAGAACTGTAAAATAATACATTTAGGGTTTTGAAAAGGGGATGTGAAAAAGGACTTCTAGGAGAGCCAGGTAGGGCTGGGGGCAGATGCTCTTTATCCCACCCGAGTCACATTCCTTTTAGAGCTGGGCGAGACCCAGCTTCCACTAGGTCTCTCAGGGACCAGCTGTGAGGGATGAGCTGTGGAAGGCAGAAGCAAAGAAAGCCAGAAAAGACGAAGGAAGAAGGGTCTCTGAGATGTAATTAAGGTACACATCTCTCGATGAGACCATCTTGGAGTAGGATGGCTCCTGGATCCAATGATGAGTGTCCTTGCTAGAGACAGGAAAGCAGAGAAACGAAGGAGCAGACCATGTAAAGAGGCAGAGGTTGTATGATGCAGCCACAAGCCAAGGAACGCCTGGAGCCACCAGAAGCTGGCAGAGTCCAGGGGGCCTTCTCCCTCTCAGCCTTCATAGGGAAGTGGCCCTGCCAGCCCCTTGATTTCAGAACCTCTGGCCTTCAGAACTATGACAGAATACATTCCTGCTGCTTTAAGCCCCTCTCCTCTGTTACAGCAGCCCTAGGAAATGAATACAAGAGTGTTCCTGGTGTCCTTTCGCTGGAAGACACAAGACTGTGAAGGAGTAAACACAGTGGGGATTCAGAGCATCCCCTGACCTCATAAAGAAGCCAGGATGACTGGGCCCGTGACATTAGGGGTCCTAGGATCGGCAAAAATTTCCCTGGTCAAAGAGGCATCCCTTGGCTGAATGGATAAACAAACTGTTACAGCCACACAATGCAATACAACTCAGTCAATAATAGGCCTGAAATAGATAAGCAATATACACATGGCTATATCCATAAGTGAGTATGGATGAGTCTCAAAATAATTACAATGAAAGAAAGAGACCAAAAAATGGTGTGTACTGCATGATTCCATTTTCTTTACATTTCTGGAAAATGAAAACCAATCTATAGTGATAGAAATGGGCCCGTGGTTACCTACTGTGGGGATTGGGGAGGGATTAGAAAAAGGATACAGGGAAGCTTTGAGGATGAAGGCCATGTTCACTGTTTTGATTGTGGTGATGCTTTCCTAGGTACATACATACACCAAAATACATTTACCAAATCGTATCCTTTATTTTTTATTATTATAGTTTATTTACAAGGTTGTACCAGTTTCTGCTATATAACAGTAAGTGACCCAGTAATATATATATAATATATATAACATTATGTAAATTAATATTAGGAAGGGAATGTATATGTGTGTGTGTATATATATATATATATATATAAATAACTGGGTCACTTTAGTATATACGTATATATTACTGGTGACCCACAAAGTGACTCAGTAATATATATGTACATTCCCTTTCTAATATTATCTTCCATCATGCTCCATCCCAGGAAACTGGATATAGTTCCCTGTGCTGTACAGCAGGACCTCATTGCTTTTCCATTCAAAATGTAATAGTTTACATCAACTAACCCCAAACTCCCAGTCCATCCCACTCCCTCCCCACACTTGGCAAACACAAGTCTGTTTTCTGTATCTGGGAGTCTGTTTCCTGTTCTGTAGAGAGGTTCATTTGTGACATATTTTAGATTCCACATATAAGTGATATTATATGCCATTTGTCTTTTTCTTTCTGACTTACTTCACTTAGTATGATAACCTCTAGTTGCATCCATGTTTCTAAATTGTGTACTTTAAATACGAGCCTTGACTGTATGTCAATATAATCTTATTTTTTTAATTAAAAAAAAAAAAAAGGAAAATCTACCAGTTGGCTTCAAGAGACCATAGATATTTCAGCAAATGCCAGAGAGGACTGCATGGATATTCTGCCCTGCCTAAAACCCCCAGGGCATTTGCTCAGCTATCTAGGGATGGGTGGATAACCTCCAGTGTTCCCTGCTCTTACCTTTCCATGCATCCCAGTTCCACTAGCTCTTCTAGCCTTCACTGATTTTTACCAAACCAAACATGGGTCTAGTTTTGCATATGAGCTTGTCTTTAGTCTCCTGACTTCATGATTTTGCATAAGAATCTTTCTCCCTGCCCAAATATCTTCTAGCTGCTTATTATTCTAGCATGTTCCATTCATGGGAGAACGTCCTCCTAGCCCCGAGCTCTCTTGCCTGAGTCCTACCTCTATCCAACAGTGAAAGTTGGTAGCATGACCCTTTGAGACCCCAAAATCTGGCTCATGCCCACATCTAACATTCATTTAGGATCATGTAATGAGGGATACTTAAGTCATCACCTTGCAGTATGTAGTGGGGAGGACAAATCCTTTTTTCTAAATAGCCTTTCAGCTACCTCCTCCTGGACCCTCAGAAAACGCTAAGGTCATTTCTGCACACAGGCAAAGCACAACTGTAATGACTGTGGCCTGGTTTCTTAAAGAACAGTTTTAGCAGAGAGATTGGCCATTTGGAGCCACTTAATGAAACTGTGCCTTGAATTGGACTATATAGCCTCCATCGGAAAGCCATATAATGCAATTAAAAAGAAAATGGGATGACAAAATGTAGGGAGCCAAGTACACACAGAAGTACAAGTAAAACTGGGGAAACCTGAATAAAGCTGGTTAACTAAATCATTATCGGTACGTAGGTTATTTAACTCTATACTATACAGCAAAATCTTTCCATAAGAGGAACTGAGAAAAAGGTACCAGATCTCTCTTGGACTTCCTTACAACTTTAGGTAAATCTACAATGATCTCAGTAAAAATTTCAATCAGAAAAGCATAGTATTTCAATTATACTTTAATAATTTTTTTTAAAAGCATAGTATCAAAAAAAAAAGAAAAAGAAAAATTTCCCGTCGTGGCTCAGTGGTTAACGAATCCAACTAGGAACCATAAGGTTGCGGGTTCGATCCCTGACCTTGCTCAGTGGGTTGATGATCCGGCGTTGCTGTGAGCTATGGTGTAGGTTGCAGACTCCGCTCAGATCCTGAGTTGCTGTGGCTCTGGTGTAGGCTTGGCAGCTACAGCTCTGATTAGACCCCTAGCCTGGGAACTTCCACATGCCACGGGAGCAGCCCTAGAAAAGACAAAAAAAAAAAAGCATAGCATCTGCACTGTCATATTCATTGCAGCATTATTTACAATAGCCAAGACACAGAAACAACCCAAGTGTCCATTAGAGGATAAAAGGGTAAAGAAAAGGTGATATATATAAATAATGTTATTCAGCCATAAAAAAGAAGGAAATCCTGCCAATTGTGACCACCTGGATGGACCTTGAGGGCTTTATGCTAAGTGAAATAAATCAGACAAACTCAATAATGTGGGATCTCCCTTATATGTGGAGTATTAGAAAACAAAGCAAAATAAAACAAAAAACCCTAATTCATGGATACAGAGAGCAGATTGATGGTTACCAGAGGTGAGGGGTAGTGGTTAGGGAAATGGTTGGAGGTTGTCAGAAGGTAAAAATTTCCAGTTATAACACAAATAAATCCTGGGCATGTAATACACAGTATAGCGACTAGAGTTAATGATACTCTGTTGTATGTTTGAAAGATGTTGAGAGTAAATTTTTTTTTCTTTTTTCTTTATGTCTTTTTAGGACTGCACCTGCTACAAATGTTTCCAGGCTAGGGGTCCATTTGTAGCTGCAGCAGCCACTCTCTGCCACAGCCCCAGCAATGCAGGATCCGAGCCAAGTCTGTGACCAATCCTGCAGCTTGGGGAAACACGGGATCCTTAACCCATTGAGTGAGACCATGGATCAAACATGCACCCTCATGGATACTAGTCGGGTTCTTAACCTGCTGAGCCACAAGGGGAACTCCTAAGAGTAAATCTTAAAAGTTCCTATCACAAGCAAAAAAAAAAAAAAAAAAAAAAATGTAATATGTGAGGTGATAGATGTTAAATAACCATATTGTGGTAATCATTTTGCAGTATATACACATATCAGATTATGCTGTACCCATTAAATTAATACAATGCTATATGCCAGTTATATCTCACAAAACTGGGAAGCACAGGCATTGAAGTAGAGATACTTAGAATAGCTAATGTCAATTATCATCATTATTCTTACATGATTATTTCTTTCTTTATTTATTGCTTTTTAGAGCTGCTCCGGCAGCACATGGAACTTCCCAGGCTAGGGGTTGAATCAGAACTACAGCTACTGACCTACACCACAGCAGCACAGGATCCAAGCCGCATCTGTGACCTACACTGCAGCTCACGGCAATAGTGGATCCTTAATCTACTGAGCGAGGCTAGGGATTGAACCCACGTCATCAGGGGTTCTAGTCGGATTCCTTACTGCTGAGCCACAACGAAAACACCTCTTACATGATTATTAAAGCTTTGTTCTGGGTCACATAATTTCCTTCTGAGAAATTCTCATCCTTTCCTCTCTCTGTAGGGAGGCCGTCAGTGAGTCGTTCTGTCCTCATGAAGGGATACAGACTGACCAATCATAATAGCCCATCCCCTGGCCGTGGCGATTGGGTTGGGGCTGGCCATGTGACCTAAATTGAGCGGAGTCCTAATCGTGAAAGGGAGATGGTTTTACTGTTTCTTCCTGGCTACTTAAGTGTGATAATGGTGGAACACTGGAGCTCCCCGGGGCCTTTTTTCCCACCGCCCAGGAGAAGGTGAGCAAAGGAAAGCAGAAGAGTGAGAAAAGGGCTTTCAGAAAGTTGGGGGGGTTGTTGAGGAGGGAAGCTGGTGTGGGGTGGTGGACGTGGGGAAGAATTCTAATGATTCCATCTTGAAGCCAGTTGACGAGTTAATAAATTCCTTTTCCCTTCTTTGTTTAAGTTAGAGGTTTGGCCCTGTCACTTAAAAGGAAGATTCCTGAGGCTTATTGTGGAAATTTGATTACTGCCTCTGTCATCAAACATTAAACTCTGGTTCCTGTGTTGCCACAGAGGGCAGCTGATTCTTATTTATGTTATTTTTAGTTTCACAAAATCCTAGCTCAAGATCCAATTCCTTCCTTTTCCTAGTGAGAAAGGCCAGAGAAGTTAAAACAACTTGTTGCAAGTTGCACCCCACTTTGTGGGGTTAGACTGTTCTCACTTTGCCACAGTGTTTAGAGACGAGGTGAGCTTGGCCAGCTGGAAGGCAGGTTAGGATAGGGTGGCACTTAAGAGGCGGATTTCTGGAGCCAACATTGCCTTAGTTCAAGTCCCAGCTCTGCCGTCAATTAGAAAATCAGTGGAGTTCCCGTGGTGGCATAGCGGAAATGAATCTGACTAGCATCCATGAGGATGCAGGTTCAATCCCTGACCTTGCTTAGGGGGTTAAGGATCTGGCGTTGACATGAGCTGTGGTGTAGGTCACAGACGCAGCTCAGATCCGGCATTGCTGTGGTTGTGGCATAGGCTGGCAGCTATAGCTCCAATTCAGCCCCTAGCCTGGGAACCTCCATATGCCACAGGTGTACTCCTAAAAATACAAAAATTAAAATAAAAAATAGTATCGGTTGAAATTTGGAAAATGAGTTCCCATTGTGGTTCAGCAGGTTAAGAAAGTGACTAGTAGCCGTGAGGATGCGGGTTCGATCTCTGGCCTCAGTGGGTTAAGGATCCAGCTTTGCCACAAGCTTTGGTGTTGGTTGCAGACATGGCTTGGATCCTGCATTGCTGTGGTGTAGGCAGGCGGCCGCAGCTTCCATTCAACGCTTAGCCTGGGAACTTGCATATGCTGCAGTTTGGTCCTAAAAAAGAAAAAAAAATTAGAAAAATCATGTGCCTCTTTCTTTCAATCTGTAAATTAAGAATAATGATAACACATGCATCACAGCGTTGTTGCGAAAGTTAAGTAAATATATTAGAACAGTGCTTGGCACAAACGAACCTCCCTATTAAACCTTCCTATGTCAAGTCTGGGATTTTTAAAAGCTCCCCAGGTGATCCAAATGGGCAGATAATGTTGTTTAAACACTTCCAGAGAATTTCTCTGAATTGCTTTATTTCTGACCCCTAGACATGTAAATGCTAACACAGCTTGGGATTTGGAAAAACTGCCATCTCTACTTTGGCTGCAGAAGGTTCATGTGATCTCAGCGGGATAGTGACATGGCAGGGCTGTTTTATCCTTGATCTAAGGCTCAAAGGTATGGGGCGGGGGGTGGGGAGATAAGATGTGTTGTGTTTCAAGAGACTAAAGTTACAAGAGGCTTCCTAATATTTGCTGGAAGAAGGTGGCTTTTTGGTTGTTGTTTGTTTCTCCCTTCAAATTACATTGAGTGAAAGCCAGTCTCAAAAATGTTACATACTGTGTGATCCCACTTATGTAACAGTCCTGAAGCAAAATTATAGCGATGGAGAACAGACTTGTGGCTGCCAGAAGTTGGGGATGGGTGAAGGTGTGGATGTGACCTTAAGAAGGGTGTCTCAGGGGATCCTTGTGGTGCTGGGACAGTTCTGTATTCTGACTGTGTTAGTAGTTCCTAGAAGCTATACATAGGATAAAGTGGCATAGAACTATAAACACACTCATAAATGGGCATAGATATACCTAGTGAAATCTGAGTAAGCTCAGAGCATTGTGCCATTGTCAGTTGCATGGTTTTATATCATACTGTAGGCATGCAAAAGGTTATCATTAGGGGGAATGGGGTGAAAGGCAAGCAAGACTTCCTGTCCATTTCCTTGCAGCCTCCTGTGAATCTATCATTATTTCCAAATAAAACGTTTCAAAATGCATCCTCTCTTTAAGATATGTTTACGTTGGGAGGAATGCCCAGCTCCCATGGAGGTCTTTGGATGTACCCAGATTGTAAGATCTCCTAATATTTTGGTCAAATAAAGCTAAATATTTCAGTTTTTCTCTTTGACATGGGAGGTCAAAAAATCAAGGCCTGGCTAGTCTGAAATGTTAAAACATGAGACAAGCCCCCAAAGCAAGCTAGAGCTTTGGATATATTTTCTACCAAGGCTGCAACCAAGTTTAAAGTGACAATAAACTTCTTCTTCACCCCATCCCCCATGTACCCCTATCACAGCCAGCCATGGCTAACGTAAAAGCAAGGCCTTGCCCGTAGAGCACCACTTGCTTAGGAGATACCAAAATTGAATGCTGGGTTTCCCTCCAGTGGATTCTCCGTAGCCAGTGCTGGTCAAGGGCTCAGAATCTGGGGGGACCTGTATTAAGACACTTAACAGAACACACAGTCAACAATGGCACTTGTTTTAACCAACCGCCCACAGCACTATGGACTCGTCTCATGCGTCATACTCTATCCCTACTCAGTGGAGCCGCAGTGAATGCAGCATCCGACCCCTTCTAGAAGGTACCAGCCTCCCACCCTGCTTTCTGCCTCAGGGAACTACCCAGTGAATCTGCTCCCTGCCAAGAATAAACTCAGCATTGACATTTGTTATCGCAATAAAAATAAACTCAGCATTGACATTTGTTATCGCTCTCGTGGCCTTGTCTTCCCTTTGACCTTATGGTATAGTGTTGCCCAAATTGAGGCAAAGGGAGGTTTGAAGTTACAATTCTCGAGCTTACAGATCTGTGAAGACCCTCTCTCTTGCCCCAAGGGGGCTCAGCCCTGGTTTTTGCCTGACTCCTTCCGGTGTGGCATAAGCAATAAGATAGTAACATTCCCCAAGGGTCCATGTTCCTCATCTTCTCCAAGGTAACACAGGCCCTCAAACACCCCTTGTGGCCCTAACAACTAACTACCTGCACATCCTCTTTTTCTGGACCTAAAGCTAACTTCTTAGGGCCACGCAGGAATTACTGAAGAGAAAGGGCTTTCTGGAGTTCCCATCATGGTTAATAAATCCGACTAGGAACCATGAGATTGCGGGTTCCATCCCTGGCCTCGATCAGTGGATTAAGGATCCGGCATTGCCGTGAGCTGTGGTGTAGGTTGCAGATGCAGCTCGGATGCTGCGTTGCTGTGGCTCTGGCATAGGCCAGAAGCTACAGCTCCAATTAGACCCCTAACTTGGGAACCTCCATATGCTGTGGGAAGCGGCCCTAGAAAAGGCAAACACACACACACACACACACACACACACACACACACACAAAGAAAGAAAGGGCTTTCTGAGTGAAGGCTCTATTCACACAGTAAGCAGCAGAAATGCGGGGCTTTTCAGCCTGCAGCTGTATAGGTAGGGTGTGATATTTTGACTTGTAATAAATAATGTGGTCTGTTTCTAGCAAAGAGCTTCTAAAACCCTAGGAATTTCTTAAGCGAGTGCAAAGGTTTAAGAGGCCTCTTGTTATGTTAATGAGGGGACTAGGCCCTCACCTAAGGGTGGGGCTGGTTGCCAAGGATCCCACCTCGTGATTCAAGAATTGAAACTTTCACTCCTACTCTCACCCCCTCCTTCAGGGATTGGGGAGCAGTGGAGAAGGGCTGGAGATTGAGATGGGTCACCACTGGATCATGATCGAGCCAATCATGCCTCTGTAATGAAGCCTCCTTAAAAGCCCAAAAGGAGGGAGAGGGAGGTTGGTGAAGAGAAGGGGATTCAGGGGAGTAGTAGGTTCTGAACGCGGGGAAGTATCGCACCTTTTGTCTGTGCCTTGCCCTGTGTGTCTCTTCATTTGGATGTTGATTTTCTATCCTTCACTACCCTTTGTAACAAAGCAGCAATCCCATAAGTAAACGGGTTTCCTGAGTTCTCTGAGATGCTCTAGCAAATGAATCGAACCCAAGGACGTTGTTGTTGGTACCGCTGATCTATAGCCTGTCGGTCAGAAGCACAGGTGATAACCTGGGCTTGTGACTGGCATCCAAAGTCGGGGAGGCAGGGGACACTCTTAGAGGACTGAGCCCTTAACCTGTGGGATCTGATGCTCTCTCCAGGTAGAGAGCATCAGAACTGAGTTGAAATGTAGGCCACCTGGCTGGTATCTGAACACTGCTAACTGATATGGGGAACACTCCTCTCCTCACTGTGGAAGTAGGTGCAGGATGCTTTGTAGGGGAACCAGGGTCCCACGCCCCCAGAAGCATTTTCTTTCTCTACTATCTTCCCAGGCCAGAATTCATTCGTATGACCTTGTCTGAGCAGAAAGAATTGAGGGCTCCCAGCTGATTTTTGCCCCCTCCAAGGTCCACTGGAGTCAACTCAAGTTACAAAGTCCATTCCTTCCCAAGCTCAGGAACACAGACCAACCACCTGTCCCCAGGAGAGGCAGGTTTGCTATTCTCCTTTAGGCATAGAGGGGAAATTTGAGACTAATAGCATCCAATGTTCCCTTGAAATGTGACAGTCTCTGGGGATTCTACAAACTACTCAGTATTCAGATCAATGTCTGAGACCTTGGTGTTGAAAATGTGATAGAGAACGAGCCTGTGGGTTCTCTTAGAAGAACAGCAGCTGGGAATCTCTTAGAAGTGCAAGCCCTCAGGTCCCACTCCAGACTTGTTAAATCAGAAATTCTGAGGGTGGGCTGATTTTTTTCTTATGGTGGTAAAATGCGTAAGACTTAAAATTCAGCATGTAACCCTTTTAAGGTGTACAATTCATTGCCTTTTGGTATGTTTAGAGTGTTGTGCATCCAGCACCACTATCTAGTTCCGTAGTATTTTCAAGGTCCCAAAAGGACACACCACAGCTGTTGAGCATCTTGTCTCATGCTCCTTCCCGCACACCCCAGCCCCTGACCATCTGCAGTGCCTTCTGTGACTATAGGTTGGCCTGTTTTGGACATTTCACATAATCAGGCTCATCCAAGAAGTGGCCTTTTGTGTCTGGCTTCTGTCACCACAATCTTCTCAAGGTCCACCCTTCAGTGTATCCATGCTTCATTCCCTTTTATGGATTTAATAAT
Organism: Sus scrofa; assembly: GCF_054392235.1. NCBI lineage: Eukaryota > Metazoa > Chordata > Mammalia > Artiodactyla > Suidae > Sus > Sus scrofa. The sequence continues at coordinate 7,134,529 of NC_139388.1, forward strand.
ACAGTCCATTGAATAAAAAGACCACATTTTGTTATCAATTCATCTGTGGATGGACATTTGGGTTGTTCCCTTCTCTAGCTATTGTAAATAATGATGCTTCGACTACCCAGGTACAAGTTTTTGCTTGAACACCTGCTTTCTTTTCTTTTGAGTATGCTCTTAGGAGCAGAACTGCTGAGCCATATTGTAACTCTATGTTTACTTTATTGAGGAACCTCCAAGTGTTTTCCACAAAGATTGCACCATTTTTACATTCCCACTAGCAGTCCAGGAGGGTTCCAGTTTCTCCTCATTCTGGCCATCAAGTGTTGTTTCCTGATTTTTTGAGTATAGCCATCCTAGTGGGTGTGAAATATCTCACTATAGTTGTGATTTCCTGCAGTTGTTTGTTAAGTAGCCCTCCTGGTGATTCTCATGCATCTGAAGTTTGCAAAGCTTGTCCAGGAACCAGTAGCATTCACTTAGAAACTAGTTATAGAAATAAAGAATTTTCGTTCCCCCTCAGACCACCTCTGTCAAATTGTGCATTTTAACAAGATCCCCAGGTGATCCCTATCCACATTCATGTTTGAGACGCCCTGGTGTAGGAGATGGCCCTAAATTGCTAACACTTCCTCATCATTGCTGAAACATACTAGAGTCTGGGGTTGGGGGGGAGGGGTGTTTCCCAATGTTTGCCTGGTATGTTCATGTTTGGTAGTCCAGAAGAGTGAGAGGAGCACAGAATTTGGAGCGAAAGAGACCCCGTTACCAACCCTGACTCCACGGCATACCAGCTAGATAATCCTGAGCTAGGGTGTGCTTGATCGCAAAAGGAATTAGTAGCTGCATCCTGCAGATGTCAGAACTGAACACTGCAGGTGTGTGAGCATCCAATACAACTCAACACGAAGAAGTTCACTCAACTTTGCTCTCCCCAATCCCTCGGCCCTATGCTAGCCCTGGCTAGTGTGAGGAAATGAATGTGAGCGTTGGCTTCCTCTCTCATCACTGAGCAGCTGAATGATTTGCCAGACACTTCTCTGAAGGCAGCCAACTTGGCCAGAAAGAGTCCAGGAATGATCCTATTGTCAACTTCTCTGGGCTAAGTAAGACCAGGCTCAAGGTTGGAACTGTGAACTCTGCTGGATGCCTATACTTTGTAGACGTATAAGGCTCTCTGAGGTGACTTACTCTGATGTAATTTTACTGCATTTTAAACAGCTTGATGTCATGAGCAACTATTACTATCTCTCAGTAGAGAGGTCCCTTTTAACCAGGGTGCTTTCTACGTACCCGTAACTACGCTAAGCACACAGACCCACAATGCATTTAGATTTACAGTTGAGACCAGAAATTCTCAACTGGGGCAATTTTGCACCCCACCCCCACCCCCAGTAAATATCCAAAGGTGTGTCAGCCCTGTGGGCTGGGTGCTACTTGCATCTAATGGGTCAAGAACACAGATGTTGCTGGGCATCCTACAATGCATCAGATAGTCCCCACAGAAAGAATTAATCTCCCCCCCCAAATATCAATAATGTTGAGGTTGGGAAATGTTGCCTTAGACTCAGGTGCGGTGTCGCTCTATCACGACAGATGATAAAATGGACACGTAGGTAAGTGGGGAGACCTGCCTCAGATCACCCAGCTAGTAAAACAAGAGCAGGATTCAAAGCACAAACAGCTCAAAATCCCTGAAGCCTGAGTTGTTTTAAGGGTTACTTTCAACCATTCTCATCCAAGCACAGCTCACAACATAACACAGGTATTTACTCTGAAATTTCTTAAGGAAAACTGGCCAGAAAAGACTTTTAGACCTCTCAAACACAGAGATTTTTCACCTGCCCTTTGTACAGTCAATCAAAGAGTCATCTCCCGTTTTCCTTTAAGCCTTGGTTAAATATTTATCAAACCGCCTTCCAGGATTTAGGTTAAAGAGCTCTTCTCTTTCTGTAGGAGGGATAATAAATGTGATTTCCGGGGGTGGGGGAATCCTCCCAGAGAAGCTGTGGTCAAATCTGGAAGTAGGGACCTGTTGGGCTTATCTGCCCAGGAGTGAGTGTGTGAGAGGGGGCCAACAGGATGAAGCAGAATGGAGTGTCACAGTCATGGGTGGTGATGCCAGCATTTGGCGGGATTAAAAGCCACAGGTGTACAGAGAGCCAGCCTCTCCCCAGGTTTCATGGTGGCTGGCTTTTGGGTCACTAACTCTACGACACGCCAAGTGTAAGCAGCCTCAAACCCGTGTCACTTCATCTCATCTCACGATGGCCCTATCAAATAATTACTACAAGAAAAAGTTATTATCACCCCCATGATAAAATGAGGATGCAACTCTCATTGAAGATAAACCTCTGCAACTCAGAGGCTCAGGACTTTGTCACCTCAAAGGGCCCCCCACTATCAGTGATAAAGACAGCATCAAAGCCTAGGCAGTGTATCCACATGCTGCTTCCTGGCTTTCTCTCCTTTTTGAAGCCTGATTTTACTAGAAAGCTACATGGTGTCTCTCTTGCTCTATTTCTTGTACCTTTTCTTTAGGGATGAAAGCAAGAAGGAAGGGTATATTCATAATGTGGTGGACACTTACGTGCATCTCCTAGAAAATTATGTAAAGAAGCAATATTTCTGCCTGGCCAGAGTTCTGAAACTTCCCATCCACAAGAGTGGTTATGTTGACCCTTTTTCCACCCAGGAAAGGGGGTGAGGCCAGAGTGAGCAGGCAGCAGCGAGGTTAGTAGGAAGAGGAAAATGATGGAGGGGATACTTTGAGAAGAGCTCCTGCAGCTCTTGGCCTGGGATTGACATGGTAACACACGATCCAGGTGAATCAGGGGGAGAGGCAGTGAGTTGGTGCAGCAGAACATGGGGCGAAAGTTCAATCCTAGTTTTAGCTGAAAGGCGGTCATATAGCTGTTCTGAACCTTGGCTTTCACAACTACAAAACAGAGATGCTAAAACTTACTGTGCCGGTCATTGGGATCATGTTCCTGGTAGCCTCCAACAAATCCCTGAAGTCTAATGGATGCTTCCTAATAATTATTAATGTTTATTGGAGACAAGACAAGTGTTTGGAAGAGGAAATTAGGTGCATGTGACCAGTTGTTATCAGAGATAATTAACGGTTGACATTTAGAAAGAGCCAAATCAGGGATTATAGAACGTGCATGTATCATTGCACTGGGAATTGATGAGGAGGAAAAGTAGAGGAAGGATTGATGAACCATCTGTCCACCTTTTGAAGACCCTGGGATGAGCCCAGTGGTATTTGACTTAATATCTAGGCCAACCCAGGTGTATTACTTTCCTGTTGCTGCTATGATAAATTACTGCAAACTTAGTGGCTTAAACAATACAACCTAATTATCTTTTCAGTTCTAAAGACCGGAAGTCTCACTGGGCTAAAATCAAGGTGTCAGCCAGCCTGCATTGCTTTTGGAGTCTCCAAGCTCCCCTGACTTTTCTAGCTTCTAGAAGTCACCTGCATTTCTTGGCTCATGGCCCCTTCCTCCATCTTCCACCCTCTCTTTGACTCTGATCCTCCTGCCTCCTTCTTACAAGGATTCTTACAACTGCATCAGTCCCACCTTGGTAATCCAGGTTAATCTCTGCTTTTCAGATCCTTAACTTGATCACATCTGTGAAGTCCCCTTTACCAGGGCCACATATTCCAGGTTCCAAGGATCATGATATCCACATATTTGAGAGACAGCTATTTTACCAGACCAGTTACCAACTCACGCATCTTGAGATACTTTCTTTGGAGTTACTTGCTGTGCAGCATTGGATAATTGGAACAGAGTTACCAATTCTAGCTCAGCTCCTCCTGGCTGATGCAAACTTCCATGATAAATCTACATCACTGAAATTCTTGTTATGCAGTGAGTGGCAGAGGTGCCAGGCTCAAGACAACTTGATGGGTTGAGGCAACCATGAGCTTCTTTTGGAGAACACTTACTAGTAACTGGCTACCTCTCTATCTCTCTTCATACCTGCATCTTCCAAATGAGAAAAAGACTGGGATGAACCCCCAAACAAGTACATTTACCAAAATAACTATCATGTTGACTTTGCCAAGGGACACATCATCAAGTTGCTATCACATTGGATGTTAATTTCTGTGGATGGGTGGTTGCTTATATCTTACCTTTTATGCATGCCATGACTTTTCTGATTCTTGTGTTACAGTCTAGTTTCTTATCCCCTTGCTCAAAATCTTTTTCCATTTGTTTTGCAAAACACTCATCAGCAAAGTACTAGGGATTCTGCTGAATTCCTTTGCTTCTCATCAGTGTGGGGAACTGGAAGCATGATTTAAAATCTCTGGTTCCTGTTTTCTTACAAACACCTGTCCTGTCTGGTCTATATGCTTCTCATATGTTCTGATTTCATGCTATTGGCTTAACAACTTTATAAAATACCATGGGTGGTAGGTGAGTCTTGCAGATGAACCTATTTCTAGAGTTGAGTCTCCTTGGAACACAAAGATTTAAAGCTGGGTGGGATGAGGAAGACTCCATATTTCGTGGTGACTGATTGGGAAAAAAGGAGTGAAAGGCACAGGGAGAAACCAATCCCAGAAGGAATTCAAACCTCTGAAACCTAAAAGACCAAGAGAAGAAGAGAAGTCAGGAGACCAAGCTTTGAATTGCTGATAGCAAGTTTGTCTTCAGACATGTTGACTTGGTGAGGATAAGATAATGGAATGTAAACAGGCAGAGTGTAAAGAATTTTGCATGTCCAGTGGTGAGAATAGGAGTGAGATGGGTGATTTATTTTAATACTTGAAGATTTCCTCCAATGGAAATGAGTGACACGTCAGTAAAAAGTCTTAGCTTAGAAAAAGTTTTAGAGGTCAAGTTGAAGATGGATGAACAGGTGTCCTCTGTAGTGTAAAGTCATCACTCACCCTTTCATCTATCCACTATTCATTCATTTGCACACTTCTATTTTTCATATATTAATTGAGCTTCTACTTCATGGCAGATTCTGGGCCTATAGCAGATAATGTGCATGTTAGTGATAAATAAAGTAAAATTAATGAATGAATGAGCTGCTCAAAGTGGAGAACAAAGAGAAGAAGAAAAAAAACTTCCTTGTCACTGCATCAAGGAGAAGACATTGATCAGTCATTTCAGTAAATATTTGTTGAGTGAATGAGGCAAGGGAGCATGTGGGACTTTTCCAGAAGTACCAGATTGAACCAGGGAACTGAGAAAGGTGAGGTTTCCCCAGAGGTCAAAAATGTAAAGGCTAAATTCAGAAGAAAGATAAGAGTGAAATATTGCAAATGTGTTTTCTCAGGATTTGTTTGCTTCATTCAGCAAGGTAGCAAAACATGGGTAAGCAATGAGCTCCTGCTGTATAGCACTGGGAACTATGTCTAGTCACTTCTGATGGAGCAGGATAATGTGAGAAAAAAGAATGTATGCATGTATGTGTAACTGGATCACCTTGCTGTACAGTAGAAAATTGACAGAATACTGTAAACCAGCTATAATGGAAAAAATAAAAACCATCATAAAAAAAACCATTGGAAATATTTGAGAGTTCTCATAAAAGTTAAAACACAATACTTATTGCTTTTAACCATCTTAGACGTCTCTCCCCGCCTCCTTTCTCCTCCCTTCCTCTTTTCCTTCCTTCCTCCCTTCCTTCCTCAGGCCAACCAGTAACGCTAGTGACACATTCACATAGCAGTTAAATTCAAGGAAATTGCTAAGTTAGGGTCAGTAAAGAAAATATGAGCAACAACGATGATTGTATAGAAAATACAAAGAACCTCCTCTAAAAAAATAAAATAAAATAAAAATAAGGAGTTCCCGTTGTGGCTCAGTGGGTAATGAATCCAACTAGGAACCAGGAGGTTGCGGGTTCAATCCCTGGCCTTGCATCCTCAGTGGGTTAACGATCCGGTGTTGCCGTAAGCTGTGGTGTAGGTTGCAGTCGCAGCTCGGATCCCGCGTTGCTGTGGTTCTGGTGTAGGCCAGCGGCTACAGCTCCAATTCGACCCCTAGCCTGGGAACCTCCATATGCCATGGGAGCAGCCCAAGAAATGACAAAAAGAACAAAAGAAAAAAAAAAAAAGGAGTTGCAACTGTGATACAACGGGATGGGCAGCATCTTGGGAGCACTGGGACGCAGGTGGGTTATCCCAAGCCTGGCACATTAGGTTAAGGATTCAGTACTGCTGCAGCTCTGATCTGACCCCTGGTCCAAGGACTCCATATGCTGCATGGCAGCCAAAAAAGAAAAAGAAAAAAAATTAATAAATAAATACTTGGACCCTTTATTTAAAAAAAAAAAAAAAACAAACTTACTCAGAACCATCTCATCCAGCAGTGAAAAGTGGTATTCCTCCATGAGAAGTCAGGATCCTGGATCCCACACCCTTGGCCTCCCTCTGACCCATGCAGTGGCCCAAAGACAACCCCATGGATATCACTCAAAGCTGAGTAAGGCTATGGGGACTCCCCGTTTGGAAATGTCTTCTAGAAGAAAGAACATGACATCTTTTACCAGGGCATTTTTACAAAAGGGAGATTGTTAAACCCCAGACTGGAGCTGTTGACTATCTGTCCTTGACATGGAGAGAGATGAGTCAACGCAAGTCAAACCCTGACCCAACTGCCTTAAGACTGCAAAACAATGGGAATAATCTTATGGAAAATACTAGAATTGGCTGACTATCTGTCCTTTGATATGGAGAGAGATGAGTCAACGCAGGTCACACCCTGACCCAACTGCCTCAAGACTGCAAAACAATGGGAATAATCTTATGGAAAATACTAGAAGCGGCCAGCTGAGACAAGGGGCTCTGACAGTGCCAACAGAGTGAAGACATTTGCCTGTTCATTTTATGGGGAACAACAGAATATGCACACCCAGAGAGGGTGGGAAACAGGTTACCTGTTATGCTGACATTAGCTATGCAGGGTTTCCGGTCTGAATTTAGGAAGCTTGTTCATTAGCAATCCCATTGTGAAGATGTGTGAGAACCCTAAATCCCCAGTAATGAATAGATGAGTTAGAAGGTAGGTAAGAGTTAGAACATGAAAGGAGAGAAAGGTTTAATTGTATTAAGATCAACAGTAAAACCAGCTTTGACTAATCTTGACCCAGCCCTGCAGCAAAGTGTTTTGCTTTCTTGTTCAGCCCACAAAGTACACAGCAAGCCCCATCTTGCATGACTAGTGGCCACAGCCTCGTGGGGAAAAGCCAACTCACCTGCCATGCTGCTGATGTTCACCAGCCTGCCCTTGGATTTCCTAAGAAGAGGCAAAAATGCCTTGGTGACTTCCACGGCCCCGAAGAAGTTCACGGCCATGCATCGTTTGTATTGGGTCATAGGAATGAGCTCCCCATCGATTGGGAAGCCAAGGATCCCTGCGTTGTTGACCACAGCCCACAGTCCTGAGAACAGAAAGGAACAACTGTGAGTGCGAGACTGGAGAGAAGGAGGATTTTTTAACCCTTCAAACTCTAAAGTCAAAAGGGCCCCTTTGGGATTTAGGATCTAGGAAGATTATTTAAACTCTCAAACCTTAGTCTCCTTGAATACTTGTGAAATATTAGGCCAAGGCTTTTTGGAAGTATATTCTTTTGCCTCAAAGCCCTTAAGCCCTTTCCTACATCCAGGCAGTTTGATCTTTGTTCTGAGGAGAGATGACACAGCAAGAAGGAGGTTTAATAAAAGTCTACATCCTGTTTTTCCTACCATGGAGTGTGTGGAGTCAGAATGGTATCCTTGAGATATGAGATGATACATCTTAGATGCAGTGCAATGATAGAAGATTCTGTCTTCCCTTTTCCTTTTACTAGAAAACATTCCCTAGTCTAGGGAAACAGAAAAACTAGAGCAGAAGGGCCAAGAGCTAAGCAGAGAGCAGAGTCCCTGAGCCCTCCTCCCTTCCCCAGCCAGTCTGATCCCCTTGACTGACCAGAATCACCAGGAGGGTTTGTTCAAGCACGGATTGCTTGGCCCTACCTCTAGAGAATCTACTTGGGGATGTCTGGGGTTGGGCCTGAGAATCTGCATCTCTAAAAAGTCTCCAGGTAAGGCTGATGCCGCAGGTCTGGACTGGGCTTGGAGAACCACTGTCCCCCCCTGCCCAGTGATTGAAATTTCAATCTTGGCTGCACATTAAAATCATCTGCCAAGCAGAGTTCCCGTTGTAGCTCAGTGGTTAACGAATCCGACTAGGAACCAGGAGGTTGCGGGTTCGATCCCTGCCCTTGCTCTGTGGGTTAAGGATCCGGCATTGCCGTGAGCTGTGGTGTAGGTTGCAGATGAGGCTCAGATCCTGTGTTGCTATGGCTCTAGCATAGGCTGGTGGCTACAGCTCCAATTAGACTCCTAGCCTGGGAACCTCCATATGCCATAGGAGCAGCTCAAGAAAAGGCAAAAAGACAAAAAAAGAAAAAAAAAAATCATCTACCGAGCTTTTTAAAGCCCCAGGAGTTCCTTGGTAGCTCAGCAGATTAAGGATCTGATACTGTCACTGCTGTGGCTCTGGTTACTGCTATGGTGCAGGTTCAACCCCTGGATCAGGAATTCTGCATGCCGCCAGCACAGGCAAAAATAAATAAATAAATAAAGCAAACCAACAAACCCAGGCCACACTCCAGCAATTTAGATTAGAAACGGGGAACTTTTGGGGTAGTGGGATCTGAAGCAGAGGTGAGTGACCTGGGTCCTCTTTATCCAGGAGAAACAGAGGTGACAGGATCCAGGCTGTGTTCAGCAACATAGACCTGCAGCAGATCCTCTGAGTTCCCTGAGCCTCTGCATGGTTTAGACCAGTGGTTCTCAAGGTGGGGTCCAGCACCACCAGTATCAGCATCAGCATCATCTGGAAACTTGTGAGAAATGCAAATTCTGGAGCCCCACCTCAGATATGCTGGATCAGAACCAGGTAAGCTGAAACGGTTGTTGAAGCTCAGCATTGTAATAGTGTAATGTAATGTGCCCGCCAGGTAATCCTGACGCACACCCAAGTGTGAGAACCTGTGGGATGTATAGGAGCAGAATGAGCCTCGGTGCCAACAAAGGCACAGACATGGCAAGAGGCACCAGCTCCAACAGTGCCTTTCTGATGGCATCCAAGAAGCAGCCAACCTGCATGAGGACTGGACGGGGCACTGGACATCCCAGCAGAGTCCAGCATGAAACATTGAGCATGAAGGACAAAATGTCCCATCCCCAGGAATTGAAGGCACTGGGGAAATGAGGTACAGCTCAAAATGCCTGAAATGATTTTCGGCGCATGGGAGAAAGATGGCTCCAAATAGAAACTGAGTTATAGAAAATGAAGTTACATTCCTTGCACACCTGAGTTGGCGGTCTGACATTTACACCCAATGATGCTCGGGAGCTTTGAGATGCTGCCTGGCACATAGTAAGAGCTCAAGAGCTATGTGAGGATGGGAACGGGAGGAGAGGCTGCACTGGCACCTCCAAATGATGGGTCTTAATTCCCTCAGCCTGATACACACCTTTGACCCATCAATATGCAGGTGGCAGCCTGAGAATGCCCTTGAGCAGGAGTCAGCAAACGTTTTCTATAAAAGGCTAGATAGTAAATAGTTGAGCCTTGCAGGTCCTGCTCCCTGAACTCTGCATTACAGAGTGAGCAGCCGAGACTATGTGTGAGTGGGAGTGACTGTGTCTTTTAGTAAAACTTGATTTCTGGACATTGACATTTGAATTCCATATAATTTGCATGTGTCAAAAAAAATCTTTTCTCTGATTTAACCACTTAAAAATGTGAAAAAAAACTTCCTTAGCTCAGAGGCTAAATGAAAACAGGTGGCAGATCTATATAATATTCTTTAAATGACTCATTGTTAAAAAGAGATAGAAAATAGCGATTCCTATGGTGGCTCAGCGGGTTAAGAACCCAATATAGTATCTGTGAGGGTGCAGGTTTGATGTGTGGCCTTGCTCGGTGGATTAAGGATCAGGCATTGCCCCAAGCCATGGTGTAGGTCACAGATGTGGCTTGGATCTGGCACTGCTGTGGCTGTGGTATAGACCAGCAACTGAGTCTCTGATTCGACCCCTAGCCTGGGAACTTTCATATGCCATGCATGCAAATGTAAGAAGAAAAAAAAAGAGAGAGAGTGAGAAAGAGAACAGCATAAGAATGAGAAAACAGCTCTAAAAAGGTAGCATGGGAGTTCCTCTTGTGGCTCAGTGGCAATGAACCCAACTAGTATCCATGAGGACAGGTGTGGCCCTAAAAAGATAAATAAAAATAAAAAGGTGGCGTGAGAGAGCCTGGTGTTGGTGGAACACTTCTATGTCTTATCTGTGGTGATTTTAGCACAAAGCTTCACATGCTAAAGAATTGCAGACACACACATGTGCACACACAGATATACTTGCATGTATAGCTGGTGAAACCGAAGCAACTCTGGGGATTATGCCAATGCCAATTTTCTGGCTTCAATATTGTCCTCTAGTTATGCAAAATGTTAACTTTGGGGGAGGCTTGGTAAAGAGTGAAGCTACAATTATTTCAAAATAAAATGTTAAAAAAAAAGGAGTTCCTGTGGTGGCGCAGTGGTTAACGAATCCGACTAGGAACCATGAGGTTGCGGGTTCGATCCCTGGCCTTGCTCAGTGGGTTAACGAGCCGGTGTTGCCGTGAGCTGTGATGTAGGTCGCAGACGCGGCTCAGATCTTGAGTTGCTGTGGCTCTGGCGTAGGCTGGTGGCTATGGCTCCGATTGGACCCCTAGCCTGGGAACCTCCATATGCCGTGGGAGCGGCCCAAGAAATGGCAAAAAGACAAAAAATAAATAAATAAAAATAAATTAATTAATTAAAAAAATGTTAAAAAAAAAAAAAAAAAGCAAGCAGAGCCACAGCTTGCCATCTCCTGCCATAGAATTCTAAGCTGGCCAATAAGCCTATTAGTCCTTATAGGACTTAATAATAGTTTTTAAATAATGAACCTTACTTAATATGTTCATAACAATTTTAGAGTATGCTGTGTGGGAACACAGCACAGTTGCTGGCTCTCTTACAGGAGCTGATAATTTTCTGGTTTATCCACATGGCCCAGAGGGTTCTTCAGGAAACAGCCTTCTCAGTAAGTTTCAATTCCCCTTTTGCACGGCTCCACGTTCTCTTTGAATGGAGAGGCTGAAGTTGAGCGTGAATTTGAGGGAAGCAGGTGATTCTGTGTTGGTATTGAATTGATATATTGGTAATTGTGTCTCAGAGGAGGAGTGCTCTCCAGATGCGGGCCCCAAAACGGCCTCGGCTCGCACCTTAGAAAGGGTCCTCACTGGACCCCTTCGTCCTAGGATGCTGGCACGGTGTTAGCACATCAAGCACCCCTACTTTATCATTCAGCGTGGTCAATACTGTCCCTCTGGGCCTCTCCAGACAGGTCTGTACCGAATATCTTCTAATGAGACACCATAAAGTCAATCACAAGGGGGACAGTGTCCACCCTATCAGGCAGTAAAAGACCAAGCCAGGAGACCTACCTCTCTCCCAAACAACCACACATTACTAAACTTGCTAAAAAATTAATCCCTAACAACAAACCATCTGTTTCTCCCCTCCTCTCATTTCTCAGATGTTTGCTGAGTATTTTACTATATGCCAGGTCCTGTGCTTAATGTTGAATGAATGGAAAATAGGAGTCCTTACTGACTGCTTGCCTCCTGCCAGGACTCTTGTAAGTGCTTTGCATATAATAACCACTCCTTCAACTACCAAATCAAGCAGATAATATTACTCTCTTTTTGCTGGGAATGTCAGGTGTCAAGAGGATGGCAGCAGCAAGGGCTCGAGGCCTCCATGGAAAAGCCCCAAGTGAGGTTAACACAGGAGAGAAGAGCTCAGAAATAGTGATTGGGTCCTGACAAGCCTGACTGTGCTTAAGTGCCTGGATCCAGACATGCCTGAAGCCAACTGGTTTTTTACATAAACAAATACATTCCCTTAAGGCTTTAGCATGTTTGAATTGTTTGAATTGCATTGTGTCATCTGCATCTGAAAGGATCCTGTTGGAAAGAGTTCTGGTTCTCAAGGTACCTTGTGGTAAGGAGTGGGAGATGGACAGGTTTGCATAAGAGTGCAATAATACAGGTTTGTGCAAGGTATGATAAGCGAGGGTCCAAAAGAGGAAGCAAACGATGTAACCTGGATTACCAGGACGGTCATGCAAGAAATGTTACCTTTGAGCTAGATCTGTGGGAGAAGAGTCTGCAAAGGCAGAAGCCTAGAGAAAGGGAGTGGAGGCAAGAGGGAAATTTGGGTAAAAGGAAGCTGGATGTGCAAAGATGTAAACTAGCACATTCAAGTCTGGAAACCATTCAGAACTTACTAGGCAGTTCCTATTGTGGCTCAGGGGTAACGAACCCAACTAATATCCATGAGGATGTGGGTTTGATCCCTGGCCCTGCTCAGTGGGTTAAGGATCTAGTGTTGCCATGAGCTGTGGTATAGACACAGCTCAGATCCTGAGTTGCTGTGGCTGTGGTGTAGGCCAGTAGCTATAGTTCTGATTCAGTCCTTAGCCTGGGAACTTCCATACACTGCGGGTGTGGCCCTAAAACAAACAGAATTTACTAAGTGAACCAGAAGGTATTGCAGATTAAGGGCTTGGCAAAGGCCGTTATTCTGAAGGGCTTCTAATCCTTGTTAAGGTGTTTGGCGGTGGCTGGAGAACCACAGAACCAGTCAATGAGGCGAAGCATAGGCCTGGCTCATGGGAAGAACCCAAGATGTGGAGGCTTTGTATATTGAAAGGTTTTCAGGAAATGGATGATACTGTGAGGTATGCTTGTTTTGAAGATCACTCTCCACTTGGAAAGCAATGGGGAAGGAAAGCCTGGTTGCAAGGAAGCCATTGTGGGAGCTTAGGTGGGAGATGAGGGCCTGAGTTAGGCCATAGCTGCCTGGAGATGATAGGAAGGGGTGGGACAATAAACATCTAGGAGATAGAATTGACAGGTCTCAGGACCAATAGGGTACAGAAATGGAGGGTCAGCTCCAGGTCCAAGTGACCCCTAGGCTGCTGGCTTGAATGACTGATTGGGGGGCAGTGTTGGCATTTGAGCCAGCATCCAAGTCATGAGATGCAGGAGGGTAAACAGATTTGTAGACTGGCAGCAGAGGGAGCGATAATGAGGTCAGCTTTTGACAACTTGAGGTGGGATATCTGGTAACCAATTTGAATGCATATAGGTCCGGACGCTGAGCAGAGGGCTAGGTTGGCAACACAGATTCAGAAGTTACTGGATTAAATCGCAGTGTTCTCATCTCTGGCAGAACATCAACATCATCTGGGAGCTTTAAAAAATGTCCTGATACCTGTGACCTCCCAATAGGATCATCTTTACAGCTGACATTCCCAGCAAAAGGAGAGGAACAGTACCGGCCCTCACTGTGCAAGGCTTAGCTGAGTTATTGTCTGTATGTCCTGATGTAATCCCTTGGGGAAGGGTCCCCAGGCTGGGTGGGTATCATGGATATGAAACCTAGGCAGTCACACTGGGCCCTGTGCTTCAGCAAGTTCTCATGCTTGGTTTAATTTTTTTACTGGCACCACCTTAACATCTTAAACATTTTGTAAACAAGGGGCCCCACGTAATTGTCATTTTGCACTGGGCTCCCTAAGTTATGTAGCCCATACTGAGTCCAAGCATAGGCATTTTAAGACACCTGCCAGGTGAGAGGTCCTGGTATAGGGAGAGAATAGCATCACCCAGGAAACATGGGGTGGGAGGTTTGGGAGTGGAGCTTGTAATAGTCATATCTATGGGGGAGGAAGAGGTTCATACAGAAGAAGCAGAAAGAATGATCAGAGAACTTTGAGGGCAATAGGGAGCTGGAGATCCCAAAGCCCAAGCAGGGGAGCGTGATCCACACATTGAAATACTGCAGAGAAATCCAGAGCTTGGTGTTTAGAATAATACTGACTTGCTGGCCAGACCATAGGGAGGTATGGCACGAAGTACAAATGGCGCAGCAGGGTTCCAAGAGCTTGGCCTTGAGAGAAGGGCAAGAGAAAGGCAGTTGCTAAAGGAAAACAGTGATTTGGAAGCTTCTTTCACCACCACCATTTTTGGCCACCCAGAGGCATATGGATTTCCCAGCCCAGGGATCAGATCCAAGCTGCAGTCATGACCCAAGCCACAGCTGCGGCAATGCTGGATCCTTAACCCACTATGCCAGGCCGGGGATTGAACCTGCTTCCCAGCACTCTCAAGATGCCACCAACCCTGTGGCACCACAGCAGGAACTCCTGAAGCTATTTTTTTTTTTTTAAGTCTAATACATGCTAATATCACAGAGAGGAAAGAAAGAAGTAATTCATGGGAGAGTGACTGGCACATGTTGGAGGGAGTGGGGTTGATAAGTCTGTAAGTTCTGTGGATGGACCACGCCTGACTCATTCCTCATGTCTTCATGTCTAAGAGAGAACTCTGCATGTGGCAGGCGCTCAGTACAGGTGTGTTTAGGTGCAGCTGGCAACCAGAACAGATTAGAGTTCAGTGATGATTAGAGGCTGGAACAAATGTTGGGCATTTTCGAGGAGGGTGGAGGGCAGTCGAGGGCACAGGTAGCTGAAGGCAGTACCTCTGTTCTGCACCTTTTCCATCACTTTGCTGTGAGCATCTCTTATCTGCTGCGAGTTGGTGATGTCCAGCTGGAGCACAGACAGGTGCTTGGAGCAGGTTCTTCGTAGTTCCTCTGCTCCTGATCCCTTTTCATCCAGAACTCCAGCAAATACTATGAATCCCAGCTTATCCAGATACTTGGACAAAGCATGGCCAATCCCAGAATCGCCACCTGCAGGGGTCAAGGCAATACAAAGTGGGCTCAAACCAAAATGGCAGGAGAAATTAAAGTTTAAAAAGTCCCTGCTTGCTATTCATGATTATCCATGTTTGCTGTAATGAGTAGGTCTTAAGGAGTTTTTTTTTTAATTTGCTAAGTGGGGAAATGGGCAGAAAAACCACAACAAATTTCTCTGTATAAAAAGGGGAGGGAATGTAGAATCTGAGATGATGGTGTAAGTGGAAGGAGAAATGGAGATGGCGGGCAGGGGCAGGTTCTGGAATGGCTGGTGGCCAAAGAACATAAGAAGGAAAATTCAGACATCTCATGGAGGCTTTTTTATTCATCTCTGCTATGTAGTATTTATTGTAATAACCTCCTTCACTCCATAAAATCTCCAGCAAAACATTTATTACCAATGAGCCCTTTGGAGTTGGTTTTGCTTTTTAAAGAGGTAACAAAATGTCAGGTCTTGCTTCAGAGTGGACCCAGGACAATAGCAGAGGCTGCCAACAGGGGCCAGTTCCTTCTGGATTATGAAAGATGAAGGCTCATAGCCACCTGCCTTTCTCACCTCCTCAGAACTTTTTCCCTAACCAAGACCTTCTCCCAAGCCATTGCATAGACATCAACCTGGGAAGACAACTGCACCAGAAAACAGAAATCCCTAATGGCATTGCTTTGTGAAACAGCGTATGTAAAATATGTGCCAAGCCTCTCAGAATTTGAGACGGGGGTTTACCCAACCCACTCTGGAGGATGTTATGATCTTAGAAGACTTGTTTTGCAAAATGTAGGTATCTGAAATCCTGACGATGAAGACAACATGGGCATAAAATCACTCTTTGAGCCATTCCATAATAAGTATGTAATAATTCATGTATCGTTACAGTTCTAAAGGAGCAGTCTTCACATTGGCTGTGTCATTGTGTTCTTTCCTGTAAACCTTGGGGGAATCGGTCTTGTCAGCAGTCTGGGGCTATTCAGGCATTCCCTTAAGAATCAGAGATTCCAGGAAATCAGCACTCTGATAATCAACTCAAGGATCAATGTGGAAGTGATCGGAAAAGATGTCTGGCTTTCAAGCTAACAAGACCTGCCTGGAATCTGACCATGAGCATGGTAAGAGTTGCAGATGTGGCTCGGATCTCACATTGCTGTGGCTGTGGTGTAGGCCAGCAGGTGCAACTCTGATTCAACCCCTGGCTTGGGAACTTGCATTCACAAGTGCAGCCCTAAAGAGAAAAAAAAAAAAAAGACAGAGAGATTATTTTCCCATTTTATAGATGGATAAACTGGACATAAGAGGAGTTCCCACCGTGGCTCAGTGGTTAACGAATCCGACTAGGAACCAGGAGGTTGCGGGTTCGGTCCCTGCCCTTGCTCAGTGGGTTAAGGATCCAGCGTTGCCGTGAGCTGTGGTGTAGGTCACAGACATGGCTCGAATCCCGAGTTGCTGTGGCTCTGGAGTAGGCCAGTGGCTACAGCTCCGATTGGACCCCTAGCCTGGGAACCTCCATATGCCGTGGAAAGCGGCCCTAGAAAAGGCAAAAAACAAACAAACAAACAAACAAACAAACAAACAAACAAATGGACATGAGAGAGACCAAGGTCACAGGATAGTAAGGATGGACCTATATCCCAGTGCATGACTCTTCCTCACCCTAGACCAGCCATCTTCTCCTTTATCTGTATAGGCAGAGAAGGGAGCTCTGGGGAAGCCAACGCCTGAACGAGCCTCTTGGGGCCCAGCAAGGAAGGATCTGGATTAACCTGAAAATAGCTCACTCAGCACCAGTTTAGAGTGAAGAGAGGACCTGGAGCCAGGTGATGCACACTCTGCTGGGTGAGACCAGGCGTTCGTGGAGGGCCCCTCCTAGTTGTGATGCCCCACACCCTGGGCTCCTCCCGTGTGGTTGGCGTGACTGGGCGTGTTGGGGCCATGGGTTCTAAAGCTGCCAGTTCCCCTGACAGGTTTGTGTCCTATCAGGATGCTGGCATGTTCGCTCTGTGCAGATATGTGGAACCCCAGCCCAGTGCAGTGTGCTAAAGGATCTGGTGCTGCCACAGCTGCTGCTTGGATTCCATCCCTGGCCTGGGAACTTCCACAGGCTATAGGCATGACCATTAAAAAAAAAAAAAAAAGCCGCAGTTCAAGGGAGGCCATTTGTTCATTCTTATCCAGGAGGAAGAGTAGCATAGAGGCCTTGTGTGAGCCTAGCCCCACCATCCCTACCTGTGCTACCCTAGTCAGGTTGTTTAGCCTCTCTGTGCCTCAGTTTCCTCATCTGTAAAATGGGCTTAGTAATGGTGCCTACACCAGTTAATATTTGTGATGTGCTTAATGATGCCTGTTCCAAGTAATCACTATAATAGGTCTTTTTTTCCCTGAATATCTCTATATCATCCTTCCTGGCCTTTAGGCCTTTACATGCATGATTTCGGTAGATGGGGTGTTTGCCGCTGCTGATAGTCCGCTAAATATCTTGGTTAAAACTCAGACCACCCGATTCTGCCTTTCTCATGTATGAGCCTTGGGAAATGTTACAAATAGCTGTGTGGAGCCCCCGCCTCCTCATTTGGGCAGTGGGGTTATAACAGTATCTCTTCCTCCCTAGGCTGACCTTGGAAGTTGTCGGTAGCGTGGCTCTAACCCAGACAGCGTCTCTGATTTACAGTGTTAGTGATCAGGCTCTGCTGGCCCTGGGGTCTGAGGGCTGTGAGCCTGTGCAGGGCTGAGGGAGCCCTGGGAAAGTCCATGGCTGGGGAGCCACTCCCTGTCAAGACAGAGTAACCCTTGTGCCCTCCAGAAACCCTAAGACAAGGCGGGGTTTGTCTTTGTGAAAAGGTAAAGTGTTTCCCAAGTTGTCCAATAGCAGCCTCTGAAAATTTTCTTTTTCTTTTTTTTTTTTTTTTTTGTCTTTTTGCTATTTCTTTGGGCCGCTCCCGCAGCATATGGAGGTTCCCAGGCTAGGGGTCGAATCGGAGCTGTAGCCACCGGCCTACACCAGAACCACAGCAACGCGGGATCCCAGCCGCATCTGCAACCTACACCACAGCTCACAGCAACGCCGGATCCTTAAGCCACTGAGCAAGGGCAGGGACCGAACCCTCAATCTCATGGTTCCTAGTCGGATTCGTTAACCACTGCGCCACGACGGGAACTCCCACTCTGAAAATTTTCATAGCTTGTATAACTTGAATGCTTACCAAGGTCCAATCAGCTTCACATATAGTAACTCCCACCCCCGGGGAGACAAGTCATTTTACTACCGCTGTTTCACAGAGGAGGTAACTGAAGCGCAGAAAGATTAAGTCATTCAGCTGGATGTGGCAGAGGTAGGCTGGAACCCCGCAGGGCTTGGCGTGTAAACATCTAGAATGTAAAGTATGCCATTTTTCCAGTGCACAGGGCTTAGCATATAGTAGGTGATCAATAAAAAGGATGTGTTAGCTCGCTGGGCATTTAAGAGGGCACGGGCCTTAGTGCCTTAAAGATGCAGAGAGAGGGAGTCTTTTGTCACTAGTGTTGAGGATTCCTGGCTCAAAGTAAGTCTCAACAAATGTTTGTTGAATTGGATGCCTGCCCCAGTACAGGATGGGGAGATGCTGGGGTTTAAGCTCTGCCCTTTGGGATGCTTCTATCTCTAGTGACCTGGAAATCCATCATCGTGCAGCAAACAACAAGTACTAGACTCCCAATTTTGCAAAACTGGAGTGAATGCGAAATAGTGGTTTATTCTAAAATATTAATGAGGTCTCTGTTGATGTGCAAAATGGAAACTGTGAATCACTTTAATTCAGAAGCCTTCAGACTTGAGTAGTTTCCAAGCTGGTGGGCTAATTGTAAGCGGATTTATGCTCTTACCACATGGGGGCGCCGGATTAGCTGGTGAAGATAAACATCCCATCTTTTGTTGGGTCAAGTCTTAAATGAAGCAAGGTGAGAATAATGTGAGTTCAGGAGTTCTTCAGGACTAGGGCTCCTTGAATGAAACCCACCCACCCTGTAAAGACAGACTACATGTGCTTTTGGACACAAGCTGGTCCTTTGGAAGCTACTTTCAAAAAGAGGAGTGAAGGGGGTAGAATTTGCAAGCCAGAAAGAGTTTATCATTAAAGCCTCACATGAGTAATAAAACTTTAAGAGCAACAACGAGATAAATAAAAGAGGAAATTATCCATAACGTCACTAATCTAGCATAACTTTTATAACTTTCATGGTTTTCTTTCCAGACTTTTTTTTTTCCCTACACACTGTTCCTTAACAATTACACATGATTTGGCAAGTAATTTTTAAATTAATATTCTATAAACCAATTGTATGCATTTCTACATAGTCTTCAAAAGCATAAATCAGGTTTTTCTCACTGCTAGAGAAACTACCCCCTACCAAAATGCAGCAGAGAAAGTGGGATGGATGGGGAGTTTGGGGTTGGTAGGTGCAAACTATTACATTTAGAATGGATAAGCAATGAGATCCTACTGTATAGCACAGGGAACTATTTCCAATCTCTTGTGATAAAACATGGTGGAAGATAACATGAGAAAAAGAACATATGTACATATATGAGTGGGTCACTATGCTGTACAGCAGAAATTGACACAATGTTGTAAATCAACTGTACTCCAATATATATATATATTTTAATGTAGCAGAGAGAGACATGATGAGAGCCTGGATTCTGAAACCAAGATTGCTGGGTTCAAATCTTGGCTCTGCCACTTACTAGCTGTGTGACTTTGGCCTCAGTTAACCTCTCTGGGCCTCAGTTTCCTCCTCAGTAAAGTGGGGTGATACGAGGACCTGCTTTATCAGGTTGTTAGAGGGATTAAATGATTTCATATACTGAAGCAGTTGGAACAGAGCCTGGCACATGGCAGTTGCTATCCAGGTATTTGCTAAATAAAGGTCAATGGATTTTTTGGGTTGTTTTCAGTCCATGCTTATCCTTCCACCAGCTACTTCTAGTTCCTGGAACCCAAAGGATTCTCTGTTCAGTTCTTATCTCACAAGGTCATCACAGCTATTCTAACCACAGGGATGAATCAGCCAAGAACTCTGCTTTCTGCCAGCGGGTACCTCTCTCCCAGACCCTGTCCCTAAGCTCCTCGATGGCTCCTTTTGTCAATATCTTTGAACAACAGCAGCCTAACGCTGACTTTCTCAGGGGCTGGGCCTTCCAGAGCCACCGAGGCCCATTCCCACAGTGGAAGTTCACATCTCATCGCGAAATGGACCACCACACATTGAGGACCTACTATGTATCAAATAAGACGACGCTGTCTGAGTGTGCGTTTTGCTTGGCTCACCAGTGTATGTCGTAAAAATTTAAACAAACATTTAGATTGTGGCAATTTCACCTGCACGTCCAGATCAGTGGTTTCTCTTGATTAACCAGGAGAGGGGCCAGCTCTGGGCCTGTGTTCCTCCAAGGAACCCAGGAGCTGAGGCTGGGGTCCCAAAGCTGCCCCTCGCCCGGGCCAGGTTCCCTGACAAAGGCTCACGCCTCCGCTAGTGTGCATGTGCGTTTCTATCGCCAGCATTCCTCACGAATGTGACCTGTCCCACCGCCTTAGCCTTTGAGCCCAATACACCTGCCCTACTTCGTCCAACTTCCAGAGGTCATCGGGGGATGTTTACCTGGAAAACGAAGGAGGAAGGTACTTTCCCCTCCTTTTTAAGAGTTAAGCAATTCATCAGATCGCCGCCCTCATGTTGACACAGCCTGTTCCCTATAAAATAGATGAAGGTATAATAAAGTGGTAGATGAATAGACTAAAATTCGAGTGCACTTAAAACTTGCACGAGAGCCATACAAGTCTCACCTCCTAATCCAGGGAGAGCAAATACTGACACCCCACCTCCTCTGCCTGAGGCCCTGTTAAAGGAGAGTAGCTGTTGGATGGTGAGGCCCTGGGAAATAGCTACATCTTTCATGTCAATTTTTTTTTTTCTTTTGGGAGTTCCCATTGTGGCTCAGTCGAGATGAGCCCAACTAGTATCCATGAGGATATGGCTTCAAGCCCTGGCCTCGCTCAGTGGGTTAAGGATCCGGTGTTGCCTTGAGCTGTGGTGTGTAGTTCACAGAGGCAGCTCAGATCTGAGCATTGCTGTGGCTGTGGTGCAGGCTGGCAGCTGTAGCTCCAATTAGATCCCTAGCCTGGGAACCTCCATATGCTGCGAGTACAGCCCTAAAAAGCAAAAAAAAAAAAAAAATCTATCAAATGCCCACCGCCTCAAAAAGAAAAAAAATAGGAAGAATCTATTCAAGAGTTGGTATCCATGACCATTTAAAAAAAAAAAAAAGTTGCTCTGGCTTTCCTTTTATGCCACTTTTTAACTTCTGACACTTTTGCCTGCCTCTCTTCAACTTCATGCATTCATACATTTTTCTCATTTTTCATTCACTAAGGGATCACCGTGTTAGGTCCTAGAAATGCCTCCATAAAAGAGATATCTCCCCACCTTCACGGAGCTTCCTGCCTAGCTCTCAATTCTGAGTCCCACTAGAATCTCTAAGATACTCTTTAAAAATGTGGTATCTGGGCCCCCACCCCCAGAGAGTCTGAGTTGGTTAGTCTGGGATAGAGTCAGGTACTGGCAGTGATTTCTGAAGCTGTCCAAGTGATTTCATTGTGCAGCCGGAGTTGAGAAACACTAGTCTAAGGCAGGGATCTCAGTCAGGGGTGAATTTGTCCTCCTGGATGTTTGGCAATGTTAGGCATTTCTGCTGTCATGACTTGACTCTATTGGCATAGGGCAGTAAACGTCAGAGGTGCTGCTGAATATCCCACAGCACTCGGGGCTGCCCTCCCACAAAGAATTCTCTGGCCCCAAATGGCAAGAGTGCTGAGGTGGAGAAATTCTGGTCTGGGGGAAAGATAGACATTAGGTAAATCATTACGAGGGAACTACAGACCATAGATCTGTTTACCGAGCATTCAAAGTTCCCCCATAGAGTGAACACCCTATTGGAGAAGAACACAGGCAGGAAAGAGAAAGAACTAGGTCACCTACATCAGAGCAGAGAATCTACTGGGTTTTCCAGTTCACTGTTCAATCCCCTGTGCCTGCAGCAGTGCTGGGATCTAGGTCCCCAAAATCTGAGAGCCTAATGTTCATATACGTTATTTAATTCCATCCCCAAGATCTCAAGGTAAAGTGAGTCTTTTTTAAAAAATTAAATTTTAATTTTTAAGGCAGTTTTAAATTTATAGAAAAACCGGGAAGAGTGAAGAGAGTTCCCATATACCCTGCATCCAGTTGCCCTTATTAGTAACATCTTATATTAGTATGCTACATTTCCTGCAATTAATGAACCAATATTGATACATTCATATTAACTATATTCCATACTTTATACAGATTTTCTTACTTTTTTACTTAATATCCTTTTTCTGTTCCAGGATCCCACATTCAGTTGAGTCATCCTGTCTCCTTAGGCTCCTGTTAGCTCTAACATTTTCTCAGACTTTTCCTTGGGTTTGATATTTTTGATGGTTTTAAAGAGTCCTGGTCAGGGATACTGTAGGATGCTCTGCTGTTGGAATTTGTCTGATGTTCTTATGTTTGGACTGGAGCTATCAATTTGGGGGAGGAGATCACAGGTAAAGTACTATTTTCATCGCATCGTATTAAGAGTACATACTGTCAACAAGACTTATGAATGTTGTTGTTGCCATTGGCCACCACAATGAAGTGACGTTGTCAGGCTTCTCCACTCTAAATTTAGTCTCTATTCCCCCTCTCCCATACTGTACTCTTTGGAAGGAAATATCTATGCATAAATATCTAAGAAAATTATTTGAAATTCTTCTACACGGGAGACTTGTCTCTTCTCCCTCATTTATTAATTTATTGAGTTATTTTTATCTTTGTGGTCTTTTGGATACTAATTTTATACTTCGTGTTGTAATCCAATACTAATATATATATTTTTTGCTCAAATTATTCCAGCTCTGGCCATCTGGCGCTCTTTCAGGTGGCGCCTGTGACAGCATATCTTTTTATTCCCATTTTACATGTGAGGAAACCAAGCTTCAAAGAATATAAGGTTTCCACTGTCACTGAACTAACAAGAGCAGAGGTGCAATTAAAATCATTAGATTATAAAGTGCAGGGTTTTGTTGTTTTGTTTTGTTTTTTTCCTATTCACCATTTTCCATCTGAATAGAGTCAATCTTTGTAAGTCAATGACTTTTGTATATTTCACCTGATGGAGTTACTTAAGGCAATAACAGTTTTGAGACTATCAATCTGCAATGTACATTATAGAGAAAATTCCTTAGTTGTTTTTTTTTTTTGACTTTTTATAATGTACACCTTAATGAATTTTCACAAAAGGAATCCACTCATGCATCTGGCACCCAGATCAAGAAACCAGAAATCTCTCTTATGCTTCCTTCCAGCCATCCCCACCCCTTAAGTTAGCATTATCCCGGCTTCTAACAGCATACATCGATTGTGACTGATTTTCACTTTAAATACATGGAGCCACACTTTACTCCTTTATGAGGCTGGATTCTTTTGTTCACTCTCCTTTGTTTTCATGTGGCTTGGTTAGTGGAATTTGTTTAAAAGGTTCCAGCCATGTATTTCACAAGAAAAGTTACAATCAAAGTAACACTTGTAAAAACATGTTACACAACTCTATAAAAGCTCGCACACTACTACAGAAGACGTAAATGTACTTAAAATGATTGTCACACAAAGAAGGGGAAACTACCCCGGGGATGTAGCTATATTGTCCCATTATCCCAGCTTGGTTTAATTCCTCCTCCTTGACATTGTCTACAGTTTCATCAACAAAGAATTGCCGTGATAACGTCTCTGTGTGTCTTTTTCACAGGAAAGGTGTCCCTGGACGGACAGGATGTCCCTCTTGCCAACACATAGCCAAAAACTCACTTGGCCACTTCTAACATATCATGGTGCAAAAGGCTACCTGCTGAATTTGGCTAAAATATTACCCAGAAATCCAAGAAACCTCAAAATTACAGAGGTTCCCTATTTTCTGTTTCATTAGCAATCATTGCCAATAAATGACCTAGTCCCTTCCAACAGGGATGGCAAATCCTTGATGTCCCTGCCACCACAGCCCTCTGGTGCCACCAAGGACACTGTTTATTGCAAGAGCTCTCTCCCTTAGAACCCCCAACACTCCTAACCAACCAGAGATAGCACAGGAGAGGGAGCTATTTGCCTTCCCTCTCACACACAAAACACTGTGTTCTTTTCTGGTTAGGTCCAGGCTTTCATTCTACTGTTTTCTAGTTGGAGACAGGCTTCTGATTTCTTTGTAATCTTTACCGTATGTCTCTCCCATTTATGAACCTCCTCTGGCTCCCACTTGTCTGATAAGTAATGGATGAAGTACCCTGCCCGGATTTCAGTAATCTCTATAATTTGTTCCCACCCAACCAAGCCCGAGCACAGGCTCTACCTCATTTTCCAGTCAGACTGCTTCCTTCATCAGCCAACACGTGTCCTGCTTTTCCCATCCTCTGTGTTCCTGCCTATCCTTCTAAAAATCACACATGTATCCATTAGTACATCCTTTCAGCAGCTGTTTTTTAAATACCTACTATGTTCTTTGCACTTTTCTTGATCATGGGGGTACAGCAGCCTGGAAAACCATCCAAGTCCCTGTCCCCTGGAGCTTACATTATAGAGGGAGATGTGTTCAATAAATACACAAAGACCTGCCTGTGGTATTAAGAGGGATGAATGCTGTGAAGCCCCACAGTGATGCGGGAGGAGGGTGCCAGGTTCTATTTGGAGGTCAGGGAAGGCAACTCGGAGCAGAAAGCTGTTGAACAGGAGTTCCCGTTGTAGCTCAGCAGTAATGAACCCGACTAGTATCCATGAGGATGTGGGTTCAATCCCTGGCCTTGCTCAGTGGGTTAGGGATCCAGCAATGCCGTGAGCTGTGGTGAAGTTCATAGATGCGGCTCAGATCCTGCACTGCTGTGGCTATGGTGTAGCCTGGCAGCTATAACTCTAATTCGACCCCCAGCCTGGGAACTTCCATATGTCACACGTGCAGCCCTAAAAAGCAAAAAGAAAAGAAAAGAAAGATGTTGAACAGATATCCCAGGGAAAGCTGTACAGGTACAGGGAAGAGCAGATGAGAAGGCCCTAGGGGACATCTTTGTTAGAGGAAGAACAAGGAGGGCATTTTAATCAGAACAGAGTGAGTGAGGAAGGGAATGATAGGCGGTAAACCGGAGTGAGTGGTTGTGCAAGACCAGTTCGTGTGGGCCTTTAAGCCACTGGTTCTTACCTGGGGTGAGTTTTCCCCTACCCCAGGGAACATATAACAATATCCGGAGACATCTTTGGTTGTCACAGTGGGTGGTACTACTGGCATCTAGTACACAGAGTCTAAGGTTGCTGCTTAATGTCCTGCAATCCACAGGGCAGCCCCACAGTAAGGAAGCAGTCAGCCCTAAAGTCAGAGGTGCCAAGGTAGAGAGACCCTGCTTTAAACCTTGGTGATGACTTTGTCTTTTCTTCTAAGTGTGATGAGAGGTCATTAGAAAGTTTTGAACAAAGGGGTGATGTGAAGTAACTTAGATTTTAAAAGGATCACTCCCAATACTGGGTAATAAATCATAACTTGAAAAATAAGAGTGATATAAAAGGCTACCATTTATTGACCGCTTATTATATTTGAGAGACTATACCATACACCTTAACTAGTACATCTTGGTATTTTTCTCATCGTTCCTATCACTCCCTGACATTGTAGGACACAGTGGTGCATTAATTTTTAAATATTTGTCTTCCCCAATAGAATGCAAACTCAGTGAGGGCAAGAACTTGGCTCTGTGACCCATTGAATCTCCAGCACCTAGGACAGTGCCTGGCATACCCTGGGCACTCTGTATTTATTGATTGAATAAACAGCTCCTAGGGTCAATCTGTTTATCCTCTTTTCACAGACAAGAAAACTGAGTTTCAGCATTTGTTGCCTAAACCACAGCTATGAGAAAATCTCATTTGTGTTAAGTGGCCCACTCCCAGGAGGACAATCTCCAAGTTTGGTGACAATTCCCAGAAAGAAAAGTTCCCGGTGGATAAATTCTAGGTGAGCCGTTTAAGTATCTATTGCTACACCTTAATAATTTTTGACGTCATGTCTATTTGGTCATTCATTTGCCAGGTTTTTACTGAGTGCCAGGCACTGTGCTAGGCACTTGGGATATACTGGGGTGCCCCAAAAAGATGAAGGGGGAGTGACGGGGAAGGAAAGTAATATGTTAGGAGGTTGGGAAGCTGAGTTGGCAGAAATGACTAAATGATGTTTGAAAAGCAGAGAAGTCTTCTAGTGGTTTTTCTTTGAGGGGGGCTATGAAAATATGGAATTAGACAATGGTGATGGTTGGATAACCTTATGAATATACAAAAACCACTGCATTACATACTTTAGATGGTAAATCTCATATGTGAATTATAGCTCAATAAAAAGTAAGATACAAAAAGAAATAGAAAAATAGAGTGGCTTAATATCTACTGTGTCTGCTATGACAGAAGACCCCCAAGTCTTCTGGAAAGCTTTCTACTTTCACCTTATTTGTATGGCTCTTTTTTTTCCTTGGTGTGTGGGTTGAGGGAGAGTCATTAAGGAAAAGGGGTTCTTCTGTGTTTGGGTGGAAAGCAGGGTGGAGAACAAGAGTTCCCCATCACTAGATATCAGAGCCGGAAGTCGCTTGGAGAAAGGTGAGCTTGGGAATTTGCAAACATGTTTTGAAAGGCATGGATGGATCTCTCACGGGGTATCCATAGGGACTCAAGTAGGTGATAAATTGACCTAATGCGGCAGGGTGACTCTCCCTGATATGGGAGCTACTTTGAGTATTTGATTGATTAAATCAAAATGTGAACTTCCATTTGTGGTTCTACATTCTGGTTAGAACCTCCTTGAGTCATGCCGAGGGGCTACCCTGGCCAGGGGGCACTCTCCTTGTCCAGTTTTGCACTGGTCCCCCAGCAGCAACCAGAGGCGAAGCTTCCTCCAGGGACAAAGCCGAGAGTTCTCTGTGCATAGTCTCAGATTTGATTGACAACACCTTTAGAAGCTGACTGCAACCCAAGGGTCTCTCTCATTAATTCACTCAGCTTTTCTCTGCCCCACACTGGGTTGAGTGCTGTGGGGAGAACGGTGAGCAAGATAGACCCTGCCCTCAAGGGGCTTACGGTCTGGTGGGAAATTCAGAGTCCATGGCTGGCACAATGGACAGTTCTCATTCCTGCTAAATTTATCATTGGTTGGGCTGGTATTTGCTATCTTAGTCTGTAATCCCTGTCATCGTTTTTAACTCAGGAGAATGAAAAATAGTGATGATTTCAGTGATCTCTCATCCTCTGTAGACTCTGCGTGAGGGGCATGGTAATCTCAGCCTGTTTGAAATGTGTGCCTTTTCCCAATCTCTCCTGCTCTTGGTGCTTTTTGGCTTGGCTGCTTCTCTCTGTGGTGCAAGTCACTAAATCCCTGATCTGCATGGACTCTGTGGGCTCTTTGTATGATTTCTGCATCTGCAATGCAGCCAAAGCCTGTGCTGCTAGGAAAAGTGCTTAGAAAGCACTTTAGTTACTGAGTTATGACTAGATGAAGGATCATAAGAACATGGAAAACTGGAGGTCATAACCAAGAGATGTGGTTTAGTACAATGTTTATTTAATCAAGAAATAATGGTAGGAGTTCCCAATGCGGTGCAGTGGAAACAAATCTGACTAGCATCCATGAGAATGCAAGTCTTATCCCTTTGTTGCTCAGTGGGTCAAGGATCCGGTGTTGCTGTGAGCTGTGGTGTAGGCCCAAGATGCGACTCGGATCCTGCATTGCTGTGACTGTGGTGTAGGCCAGCAGCTGCAGCTCTGATTCAACCCCTAGCCTGGGAACTTCCAAATGCCATGGGTGTGGTCTTAAAAAGAAAAAAGAAAAAAAGATAGAATGGTAGAATGAGCATTTCTTAGAAGTACAGTGAACATCTGTTTTTTGCCATATAAGGGGGATATTTTGAGTAAAAGGATAGCAAGTTGAGTGATTGGAAGACAAGTCAGTAAGGGGTATGGGGAGGGTCAAAGGCCAGTAGGGTATCCCTGGGCCCATAAAGTCAGCATCCCCTTTTTTAGGCCTCAAGGGGCACAGGGAGGGATTAGTTATTGGAATCTAGAGACTGAACTGTGACCAAGGGAGTTAGGCAGCCCCCAGTGACCTTGCGGGGAGGGCATCAGGGGGAATAATCTGATTTCATGCTTCTTCCTCCCTACAACCTCCGACCCTTGTTCGGCAGAGAGCAGAGTGGAGAAGATGGACGGGGAAGGGTGGGTACAGTGTGGACTTGCTCTCAACAGCATGTCCCCTCAACATCCATCCCCTCTTCTTCTGGTAATGGGACCTTGTTTTGATTGGAGGGAATGCTGTGAGTCGAATCGTGTCCCCCCGAAAGATATGTTTAAGTCCTAACCACTAGTAACCTCAAAATGTGACCTTTATTTGGGATGGGGTTGTTGCAGATGAAATTGGTTAAGAGGACGCCAGTCTAGAGTCATCCCATCTGACTGGTATCCTTCTAAGACGAGGGAGATTTAGATGCACAGATGGAAGACAGCCATGTGAAGATAGTGGCAGAGGTTAGAACTAAGCAGCCACAAGCCAGGTATCACTGGAGGCCACAGGATGCTGGAAGAGGCAAGGAAGCATCCTCCCCTAGAGGCTTCTGAGGGGGCGAGGCCCTTGATTTTGGAGTTCTGGCTTTGGAACTGGAAAACAACTTAAAACAGCTATTATGTAGATATAAGCCACCGAGTCTGTGGTCCCTTTTTACAGCATCCCCAGGACACGGTGGAAGGGCCTGCACCTTCCCTACCACAGGGCATCTTGGCTGGACGTGCCAACCCTGCCTGGGCGGAAAGGAAAATTCCCCCTGGGCTGTGGATTTTGAGCATGGCAATAGAGATACGGGAAAGATCTAGATTCAGTTCCCCTCTTTGCCACTTGCTGGCCTTGTAGGACCGGGATGAGCTAGTCCCAAGGGCAATGCATATCCTGGGGATGAGCCTCCTCTTGAGCAGGTAGGATGCCTCAAAGGATTGCCTCCTTAGGGATCTCATGTTATGAGCAAACCGGAAGTCACTGGCAACTCTACTCACAAGGACTCTTTGCTAGAACCATCTTGGAAACACAGAGAGTCCCTTTTCTAATGAATAAGGAGGAGGGCGTCACTACTGCCCACACTCAGTTCACTGGGTCTAAGAGAGAGTCGGACAACATCATCATCAAATTCATTCTTTTCAAAGCCTGGAGAAAAAGGAGGAACAGAGAAGCAGAACAGAACACCTGTCCAGTACCGTGTCCAGACCCAACTTGGGATGGGTCATTTTTCCCAGGCAACAGCAACGTGGGGATCATCTCAGCACATTGGCCACCTTGTTGTCATTAAAATGTGGATACAACATGATACCCGGTGACACTGCACAGAGGTCATTAGCTAAGCACTTAGGATGTGCTTGGCACCAAGTAAGGCCCTGAGGGTACAGTGTTCGTGCCTGTCCTTGGCAGCAGTGAGCTCTGATAAAGACTTGCTCCAGGTGCCAAGGGCATGGGAAGATGCCTCAAAATCAAGGGCATAGCAAGGCACATCGAAATCACCTGGGATCTGGGGGAGAGCAGGAAGGAATACACATCTGATCAAACACTCAAGGATAGTATCTCTGGTTTGTAGGTGATTAAGTTACGACTCTGAGGTGTTAAGTAAGCTAATCCATTACACAGAGCTGGAGAGCTAGAACTTGCTGGCTCCAAAGTCCATGACCTTTCTCCTATGCTAGATTACCTCTCATTCCAATCCCAGGAATCCAGGCTTACATATGCATTCATTCACTCATGTATGCGTTTGTTCAGTGCCTGTTTACTGAGTATCTACTGTGTGCCAGCACCTGTGTTAGATGCTAGTCATACAGACTGAGAGAAAGAATTAAGGTAATCTATTGGGAAGAGAGGAGCTCTGATACTTACTAGATAAATAAATGTATATTTAATTTCCAGGTGAGATAAGTATTATGAAAGTAAGAAATAGAGCTTGAGAATAGCAACTGGAGACTTAAAGCCCAGATACTTTAATATTTAAACCAATAGTATTTTAAGTAGTCAGTGATTTTTGCCCCCATGCCACTGTCTGCACATGTTTTTGATGGTCACAACCAAAAATGGGGGTAGTTTGCTATTAACATCTAGTGAGTAAAGGCCATGGATGCTTCTAAAGATTCTACAATGCATAGGGCAGTCCCAACAACAAAGAATTTTCTGGCCCATAGTGTTAATGGTGCCAAGACAGAGATTAGACTAAGAAGTGAAGTAAAGAAGATGACAGCCCGGTAAAGGGGATTGCCCCACCCAAGCATTCCACATGAGAGGAGCAGCGAGTGCAAAGCCCGTGATGCCAGGAAGAGGTAAGGAGTGTCTCAAGCTAGTGAGTAGAAGAGAAAGTCGTGGGATGAGAGGCACCAGATCATGCAGAGCCCATGGTCTTGGGCAGAATTTGGGTTTTTATTCTTTACCATGCAAAGCCTTTGAAAGTCTTAAACCAGAGAGGGGCACTCTGGCTACTCTGCAGAGAATGAGCTGATGAGGGGGACAAGAGGGGGAACTATCCAGGAAGAGATGATGACAGCTTTGACTAGGGCAGAGGTGGTGCAGGAGAGCAGTGGGTCTATCAGTAGCAGTTACAGTGCTGACAGTGAACCAGATCTGAAAGGAGAAGGAGGAGAAACAGGGATTCTGGTTTCAATGAGATGCTGGGTAGTGAGGCTCTCCAAAGTGGGGAAGACTGAGCCAGAGCCAAGTAGAAGGGGGCCCCACATTAAAAGCTCACTTTCAGACATGCCAGTCTGAGACACCCAGTGGAATTGGGCTCATAAGCTGTTGGAGAGATGGAATGCTCATAGGAGGCTTTGAGCTGTGCTTTGTTCTCAAGGTAGGGCTACACCTTAGCTTTACTTGGGATGGAGTGCTCTAAGAAACACCCATGCGCCAGACACGTGCCTTAGATCAGGTAAACCTGAGCTCTGGGAGTGGGCACCCAAGCATCCTTAAGCTCTGAAAACCACAAAGATGATTCCAAAGCACAGTGAGGGCTGACATCTAACAGGCTCGTACAGCTGCCCCTCCTTGGAGACCTTCTCTGTTTGCATGGTGGCTCTCAGTAGGCTGAGAAGCCTCACCTTTGTGCTTTACCAAGAGAACCCTCTCTGTGTTGTGTCTATTTGAAATTCTGTCTCTGCTGCTTCGGTGGTTGGCTGAATTCTATCTGTCAAAACAATGACCTGCTCGTAGTCTGGGATGTTCTTGCGTTACCTTCAGTTCCAGACCCTTTGTTCTGCAGCTCTCTTGTTTACAGCAACGTCAGCCTCCTAGCGAAGCCCCAGGGCAGCTACATCTCATCCATCCCTTTGGGGACAGAATATTTGCCATCTTCTTGGTGAACTTTGGTTCCAGACAATTCCCAGCACCCGCTGCCACTGTGTCCTCAAAGTGGAGGAAAATAATTCAGATCTGGGCTATTCCTCAAGCTACAGTTCAGTTTGCCATTTCTTCTTTTTTCTTTTCCTACCTTTGGACTGCCTTCATCCAATTCCCCCTTCCCACACCCCCACCTCTGGTAAATTTGATCTCTTTTTCTATGAGTTTGTTTGTTTTTGAAGTATAATTGATCGTTAACATTACGTTATTTTCTGTTACACATCATAATGATTTTGCATTTCTGTACACTTCAAAATGATCGCCACAGTGTCTAGTTACAATGTGTCACCATACAGGGAGTTCCCAATGTGGCTCAGTGGTAATGAATCTGACTGGTATCCAGGAGGATGCAGGTTCACTCCCTGGCCTCACTCAGTGGGTTAAGGATCTGGCATTGCCATGAGCTCTGGTGTAGGTCATAGACGCAGCTCTGATCCCGCATTGCTGTGGCTGTGGTGTAGCTGGCAGCTGCAACTTCGGTTCAACCCCTGGCCTGGGAACTTCCTTATGCTGAGGGTGCAGCCCCAAAAAGACAGAAAAACAAACAAAAAACCACATACAAAGCTGTCACATCGTTATTGACTATATCCCCCACATTGTATATTTCATCCCCATCATGCATTTATTTTGCAGTTGGAAGTTTGTACCTCTTCATCTCCCTCACCTGTTTCTCTCATTGCGCACCTGTCTATTCTTTGCATTTATAATTATGCTTCTGCTTTATCGTGTTTATTTGTTTTGTTATTTAGATTCCACATGTAAGTGAAATCGCACTGTACTTATCTTTCTCTGTCTGACACTTATCATAATACCCTCTAGGTCCATCCATGTTGTCACGAATGGCAAGATTTCATTCTTTTTTATAGATGAGTCATATTCCATTGTGTATATATGTCCCATATCTTCTTCGTCCACTTGCTTTTATTATTATTGGGCACCCATAGCATGACTTGCTCTGTACCTGGCACTTGAGGACACTGTAATCATTGACAGTAACACAGCCCCTGATCTCTAGAGCTCACACCCTAGGACAGGGTATCTCAAACTCAGCACTATTGACATTTGACGTCTAGTAATCTCTGTTATGGGGGCCATCCTGTGCATTGTATGGTGTTTAGCAGCATCCCCGGCTTCCACCCATTAGATGCCCGTAGATTGTTCCTCAGCCCTCAAGTTGTGAGAACCAAAAATATCTTCAGATCTTGCTAAAATGTCCCCTGGGAAGCAAAGTTGCTTCCAGTCAAGAGCTACTGCTCTAGAAGGAATAAGACATTGAACAAATACTCGTAAAAGTTGATAAAGGTGATGACAGGAGCATAAACAAGAGAGAGAGTGACTCAGTTGAACTTGGCAGGAATGGAGAGATAAGAGCCCATCACAGAGACTACCTGTTCCAGCCCAGAAAAATAGCTGGCATTACTTCCAACTTGAGGCTTTTTCTGATTCCTTTGTTGTCTTTTTTTCCCTTTGTGTCCTACAGTAGCCTGCAGCTAGGCACAGTACTAAGCATTTGGCAAGCCGATGTCATTTTATTTTGTAACTACCCTATAACCGTAACTGGCACCATAAACCATTGAAGATTCACTGTGTAAGTAAATTGAAAGTGAACTGAATGAAAGCTGAGACAGTGACTGCCTCTTCTTCTTCTTCTTCATCCCCTGGGCAACAGCCTCCCACTTCACCAATTGTCACGATCCTTTTTGTGCTGTCAATGACTTCTTCATTGAGTCCTTCCTTTGGGGCCTCCAAAATCATTCCCCATAATTTCCCCCTCCACCAAAGCTCTTCTTTTGATCTCACTATCCCATAGAGCTAATCTCCCATCTTGACTCTTCTCAAAACTTCACAGTTGCCCGCTAACACCATCTCTTCACTATCCTTGCTTTGGGGCTTCTTCTCATGCCCTTTACTGAAACAATTGTCTCTAATTAGTTCTCTCAAAGCACTGAATCTGGAGGTACCTTGGTATCCCAGTCAATCTTCCTCCATATTGGATGTTTATAACTCTCCTCCTTGGAAGGTTTGTCTTCCTTGGAGCCCTCCACTATTCACGTCTACTTTCTACCTCCACTGCCTGGTTCCCTGTCCCAATCTCCATCTCTGCTCCTCTCTCAGATGTTGTTTCAGCTTTCAGAGCTTTATTTATCCTACCTATGTGGAAGACTAACCTAAATGTATCTCTTGGGGCTCCTTTTGGATTTTAGCCTCACTTTTCAAATTCATCTGGACACCCCACCAAGATACAACCTTGACATCTCAAATTTTTTTAAAAAAATGTTATTTTCCCAATACAATTTTTTTTCTACTGTACAGCATGGTGACCCAGTTACACATACATGTATACATTCTTTTTTCTCACATTATCATGCTACATCATAAATGACTAGACATGGTTCCCAATGCTACATAGCAGGAGCTCATTGCTAATCCATTCCAAAAGCAGTAGTTTGCATCTATTAACGCCAAGCTCCCAGTCCATCCCACTCCCTCCCCCTCCGCCTTGGCAACCACAAGTCTGTTCTCCAAGTCCATGGTTTGCTTTTCTGTGGAAAGATTCATTTGTGCTGTAGACTAGATTCCAGATATAAACGATACCATATGGTATTTGTCTTTCTCTTTCTGACTTACTTCACTCAGTATGAGAGTCTCTAATTCCATCCATGTTGCTGCAAATGGCATTATTTTGTTCTTTTCTATGGCTAAATAGTATTCCATTGTGTATATGGCATCTCAAATTTAACATGTCTCAAACAAAAGGCTTTATCTTTTCCTCAAAATCACTTCTTTGACCGCAGCCTCGCAAAATCTGTTGTTTCTCTTAGTAATAAGCATCATTCTGTACATTCATCTGTTCACTAATTAATTTCTTGAGCCTATTATGGGCACTGTGCTTTATACATTGCCTGCACTTGTGGAGCTCACAGTCCATCTGGTAAGACAGGTGGTCGGAGTTCCCATTGTGGCTCAATGATAACCAACCGGACTAGGATCCGTGAGGATGCAGGTTTCGTCCCTGGCCTTGCTCAGTGGGTTAAGGATCCAGCATTGCCATGAGCTGTGGTGTAGGTTGCAGACTTGGCTCAGATTCCACATGTCTGTGGCTGCGATGTAAGACAGCAATCGTAGCTCTGATTCAACCCCTGGCCTGGGAACCTCCATATGCCACAGGTGCGGCCCTGGAAAAAAAAAAAAAAAAGGTATATGGTCAAAACGCATGATAAAGGGCTTTGATGAGGGTCATCGTAGGGACAGTCTAATGTGCAGTGAGTCTCTCTTCTTCTCTACCTAGATCCACTGAACTAGTAAGTCCTCCGATTCTCCCATCATCAAGTTCTTCCCATTAGCTGCTTTCTCTGCAAACTTCTGGCCTCTCCCTGGACTCCAAGGTGGTCTTGTCCCCTCTTACTTCTACTCACTTCTCTGAACTCTCACATGTTACATTGCTTTATCATATCCTGTTTCTTGTATATCCCCCCACCACACTATTTAGTTATTCTGTCTAATGAATGCATGTTATTTGTCACTGTATTGCCAGTACCCAGCACAGAGCACTCAATAACTATTGGTGAACAATCACTTGTGATAGAACATGATAGGAGGTAATATGAGACAAAGAATATAAACATATATGTGTGGTTGGGTCACTTTGCTGCACAGCAGAAATTGACAGACCATTGTAAATCAACTATAATTTAAAGCATTTCTAATTAAAACAAATTATTGGTGAGCTAATGAATGGAATTTAATGCCCTTCACACTACCAAAAACTTCCCAAAACTCAACAGTACAGAAAGTATGTTTGAGGTAATATCCTAGAGGTAGCCAAGGGACAGTCCCAGGACACAGCTGGGATGGTTTGCAAAACAGGGACTGTCTCCATGAGCAACAGAAAGGCACCTTGAATGGGGCACTAATGGTTTCCCACTGGAAACATAATAGCCCTGATATTGGAGAGAAACCCGGGGAGGTGCCCGGTTGTTCAGTCCTCAAGAGTTTCTAGGGCTGCCAAGGTGAGCCTCTCGGGTGATAAGAGCTCTCCTTCCATTGCTGAGAGCCGGCATGACCATCAGATCCTGGGTCTGGATGTGGATGCCAAGGATGCTTGGGGCATCTTAGCAAGTCTGAAACACTTGTCCACCATTACCCCCTCCCCCCAGAGGAGGCTTCCCCTGTCTACACTGCTCGTATCATCTCCTTAAACAAAAAGAGGGGTAGACTACTTGCATTGCAATTCTAGCACTGCCGCTTCCTTATTTTCTGTTGGATGACCTTAGTTGTATAATCTCTTGAAAGCGTCAATTTCTTCCTCTTTGAGTGAGATTAATAACAGAAATTATCTCATCAGTCTCTTGATTGTGATTTTAGGATATGAGTATTGGGCATGCTGTGAATATTCACTCTACTTTCATGTATTTAAAGATTTTCCTATATTTTTAAAGTCTATTGTAAGATATTTGTGAAAAGTAAATGAAATTAGCCATGGAAAACGCTCATCAGGGTGCCAGACACAGTTCCTAACACACAGAAGGCCTCCAGTACAAGGTCACTCTCAGTAGCATTAGAGGGAATTTGCTCTCCATGCCGTCAAAGCCTTGCAGTGCTGAGGTTGTCCTCTGTACTTAGTGGTTGGTTTGTATTGTGTTTTTCTCCCCTGGAATTGAGCTTCGTGAGGGCACAGACCCTGTCGGTCTTCACTCCCCACTGTATGTCAAAAGTGTCCGTAGGCAGTTGACAAGTAGTGACCAGAAACATGAACTGTGAAGACCACAGCCAGTTGTGCCTCCCATCCCAGCTCAAATCAGTCACACCTCATTGTCACTCTCAGCACCTCCCACCCCAGCCTAGAAGTCTCATTTAGAGATGGAGTCTCAGGACCAGAGGCAACAGCTAAATGTGTGGCCCTGAGCAAGTTCTCCTAATCCAATGCCTTCCAAAGCCTCTCTCTCTAATCGAACTGAAAAGACAACACAGAGCAAAGGACCAAGAAGAATCGGAGTTCCCGACGTGGCTCAGCAGTTAGCGAACCAGACTAGCATTCATGAGGACACGGGTTCCGTCCCTGGCATTGGTCAGTGGGTTAAGGATCCTGCGTTGCCGTGAGCTGTGGTGCAGGTCACGGATGCAGCTCAGATCCCACGTTGCTGTGATTGTGGCTCAGGCCTGTGGCTGCAGCTCCAATTCCACCCCGAGCCTGGGAACCTCCATGTGCCACAGGTGCGGCACTAAAAAGACAAAAAATAAAAAAATTAAAAAGACTGAGAAGAATCATGGGAGGAAACCCACGAGCTAGAGTGATCACAGAGCGAACTCTTAGGTGAGGCCAGGGCTTAAAAGGGTAAGAACCAAAGGTAGATCCAGCACAGCACTCAGGGTCCTGACACAGGAGCAGCCCTATCCATGTAAGAAAAGACTAGTCTGAGGCCTGTAGAAACAAGTAAACCACAGAAAGAGAGCTTGTCGGGCTAGCGGTGCTCACAGTGAGAAAGAACAGAGGAGCAGGCAAAACGGAGTGAGTGAAGTAGCCTCCACGAGCAGTACAGAAGGAAGAACTACCAGGCTCCTACTGCGCATTCATCTCCTTGGCCCAGGGGATCACTGGACTGGACAAGGTGGGGAGAGATAAAAACCATTATATTTCAGGAAGGATCTTGCCTGTGCCACACAGCACATTTCTGTTTATAATCTTATTTAATCCTGAGAAGAGGTGTCAATCATGATTCCCTTTCGCCACATGAGGAAAACTAACCTCAGAGAGGTCAAGCAGTTGTTCAAGTGGTGTAATACTTTCATTCAGCTATCGTGCATCTTGAGAGTGTAGGGGTGTGTGTGTGTGTGTGTGTGTGTGTGTGTGTGTGTGTTATGGGAAAACAGCCTACCATTGACCCTATTTAAGGTTGCAGTCAAACCTTTCTGGACCCCTATCACATAAGCCACAGTTCAGATACAACATCCTCCATCAGGTGAGCTGGTTTCCTGAGCCTAATATTGGGGGGGACACTTCTTCTCCACTGCCCATGCTTCCTTCACTATGGAGGGATATCTGTCAGTGTGACACGGGCCCTTCTGTGTTTTTCCCCTTCTCTGGGTGGAGAAAAGCATCTGATTGGTGAGTTTGACAGCAATAATTTTACAAAACCATTTCACTGGATGTAGCGGTCGCTCCTCTCTCTAACAGAAGAATCCAAAGGACAATTCAGAGCAAATGATCAACCTGAGAAGTATTGGAGAAAACTCAAGAGGCCAAAGTGTCACATGGAAGCCCTCCTCTCTTCCTCAGCATCTCCCAGCCAGCAAAATACCTGTGCCACTGGACTGTGATAGGCTAGTTGTCCAATCCAAGCTCTGCCTTATGGGCAAGGCTTGAGACTCTTCAGCTCTGTCTTGACTGGGTGCACCATTACTACTACATATCTCACTTTCTTGGTGTTCCTGTTGTGGCTCAGTGGGTAACAAACCCAATTAGTATCCATGAGGATGCAGATTCAATCCCAGGCCTCGCTCAGTGGTTTAAGGATCCAGCATCGCTCTGAGCTGTGGTGTTGGTCGCAGATGTGGCTCGGATTTGGCATTGCTGTGATTGTGGCACAGGCCAGCAGCTGCAGCTCTGATTTGACCCCTAGCCTGGGAACGTTCCTGTGCCACAGGTGCAGCCCTGAAAAAGCAAACAAAAATTAAAAATAAATAAAATAAAACACTTTCTCCAAGTCCTTTATCGGGAATAAAGCTGGCATCTTGACTTGCACCACCGTGTTTTCCTATCTTAATTAGTGGAGAACTCAGCTGGGGATATGAAAAAGGAAGTTATGCATTGCCCCACCAAACCAACAACAACCAGGGAAGAACCTTGCACATATATTGATTTGATTTCACCTCGTTAGTCCATTCTGGTTTGTCCTGCTCATACTAAGATAGTACATGATGTTAAATCCGAATCCGCATCTCAAAGGAATATAAGAGATCGGAAATGGTCCAGAGAAGACTGAGTAAAATAGTGAAAGTTCTGGAAACCAGGCCATGGGAGGAATGTTAAAAGGAATGGGAAGATTTAGCTCAAAGTAGACTGGGCTATGATATGATGCTGTCTTCACATTTTTCAAGGGCTGCCAAGCATAAGAGTGATTTAATTAGATTATGTGACTTCCAAGGTTAGAACTAAGTGCACTGATGGATGTTCCAGTGAGGCATATTTTGGCTCATTATAAGGAAGATATTTACAACTATTAGCATTGGATAAAAGTGGAAGGATTTTCCTGAGAATGTTATTAGTTTTCCATCACCGGGTCGTTCACATGACCCCACTGGATGCAATGGATGATCCTGGAACGGACATTCAGGCACTGGGAGATGGCTGGTCAAAATGAAGTTCATCCATAACTTCCGTAAACAAAGTAGCAGAATGAGATGTTCTTTCCCCCTCATGACTTTTTCCACTCAGTATCACCACTGTCCTGTTGCAGATGAGTCAGGCCAGGGGAGATCCCTTGCACGTGACCAAACCTTGCCTGGGGAACAGGGTGCGGTGGAAACCAACCCTTACGTCATCGTCCCTACAACGGCGTTTCCTTACAAAGAGTTCTTGGTTAACTATCTGCACGTGAACATACACTTCCTGTGGCTTATTCTAGAACCTTCCCTCAAACGTTAAGTGAGAAAAGGTATGGGTGTTGGGTGGGAGGAGCCTGAGGAAGTGATTCCGTCCAGCTCATATTTTAGGACCTGTTATAATCACGCTCATTCTCGTTTGTTTTTTCCAGAGCTGGGGTGGCTCTTTCAGCAGCTTCATCCTTTGACTATGCGGTCACCACCTTCATGGTGCCCTGGTTGGCTAAGAATGAGAGTTAAGATGGCTCTCTATGTGTATTATCTCATTCCATCCTGGGTTTGATTAACTCAGTTTTATAGATAAGGAAACTGAGGTTCAGACAGGTTAACTGACATGCCCTGAGTCAGAAAGCCGGTAAGTGGCAAGGCAGGAGCTGAGAGCCATATCAGTCATTCCCCTAAATGTGTGGTGTGAAACCCTGTAACCTACTGCCCACCCTGAATGACAGTGACAAGGCCTGAACTTAGATGCACATGTGTTGTTTCAAGAGGAGAACAGAGTTTTGGTTTTGTTTCTAATGCTCGTCTTAATGAAGCCCAAATGTGGTGTGACTCCATAGGCTACAGGACCTCAGTAGATGTGAGTCTTTAGAAAATAGGATTCTATGAAACCCAGGTCCCTTTCCAGTGTTTCAGTTGACCGTAAAAGTGGAATTTGGGTTCCATTCAATCCAAGACAGTGTCGGACGCTGAGTGTCTCAAATTAAAATGCACCTGGCCCAGTCGCTGGACCTTGAGCCCTCCGCACACAAAGCATA
Source organism: Sus scrofa (assembly GCF_054392235.1). Taxonomy (NCBI): domain Eukaryota; kingdom Metazoa; phylum Chordata; class Mammalia; order Artiodactyla; family Suidae; genus Sus; species Sus scrofa. The sequence continues at coordinate 7,174,202 of NC_139388.1, forward strand.
CTCAACATGTGGTTCCTAATGGCTTCTGTTCTTGAGTTTTAGAATTTCTTTTCCATGGACATGTATCTTTTCAATGTCCTGTTTATGGCATAAAATTCATGGACGATAATCAATTCTGAGCACAGAGGAATCAATTCTTGTGGATTCTGTGTGAAAGAGGATGGTGATGGTGGTGAATGGGATGGATGCCAAGGGGCCCTGGATCATCCAAGCCAGACGTGTTCCTCCTTTCCACTCCGTCTCTGCACTAGACTTCCTCGTGCTCCCTGCTTATCTTGGCCCCCATCTAGTCTGGCACCCGGATTTGCTGCCTTCTGTCATTACCAGCTGTCTGTTTATCTCCAATTGGTTCATCACAGTGGAACTATCTGAGCCATCTACCCATTAACCTGGTATCTCTGGCTTTGCTTTAGAACATTTGCCTACATCATGTCCTATCGCATGACACCTCATGAGCTAGTCTAATCCCCAACTCTGAGGGCCCAGCATTGAACCCCCAAATCAGGATGGCAGAGAATAAGGCAAAGGAATAGCTTCTGGAAAGGGTTCATCTTTAAGAGCATAAGGAGAGGACTCTAAAATCTGTGGGGTAATCAAGGTTCACAGTCAGATACAAACAAATGGACAAGGCAGCTTTGGCCGTGAGGGTGTAAGCAAGGATAATCTCTGATTGCTTTTTGAGATAAGAACATTTTTGTACCAGGAACCCTTCTGAAGAGGGCTAAGGACAGAGCCATGGTGGCCACCTAGCAAGAGGGGTAGGAAGAAAGATCTGGAGAAGGCAAAGGATAAAGAAGTGGAGGAGAAGCATGGAAATGTACTATCCTGGAAGGCAAAGGAGACCACGTCAAGTCACAAAATATGGTCAGCAGTGCTGGAGCAGAAGCCAAGCTCTGGGGGCTAGGAGGGCACCTGTGACCTTCAGCAGTCTGGTTCTAGGGGCGGGAGGATTGGGGGGGTGTGACCAGAGGATATTCTGTTTGTGCCACATCCTGGCTAAGCAGAAACATGCTTAGAACCACAGAGCCCTGTCCAGAGCAAGCCACCAGTTAGGCCTCTGTAGAACAATGGGGCCTCCACAGCTCGGCCATGTCACTCTGCCCTTTCTACACAGGTGACCCCAGCGAAAAGAACCAGCAGCGCTAGGTACCTCAGCAAGTGGGCAGATCAGGACAACACCATGTGTCCAGCCAGTGACCACAGAAAGGGGAAGACATTTCACCGGCTTGATTCGTTCACTCATGGCTCACTCTCTCATCAACCTTGTGTTGGGTCTAATGTGCTCTGAGACTGAAGAGGGACATGGTCATAAAAGAGATCAAACAGCTTATGATACATTTGGGGGAACATCATTCCATGAGTATATACACCAACTTAAACACCCCAACTAGAATGACTAATCAAGTCACCATTCAAACTTTTATAAAATGACCCAAGTTGGCAGCACCTTTTTTTATGCCTCTCCGTAGAGCGTTAAGGTTAGACTTAAACTGAATGATAAAAGAGGATATGTGTTCACAAGAAAGAAATCCCATAGACTGACTGCATTATAGACTCACTGAGGACTGTATTGATTCCTGACAATATATACCAATGCCCTCTTTCCTTGCAGCATTAAACATCATTGTACTGCCTGTGTTTTCTCTATCCTCCTTCTCCAAACCTAATCAAGATCTAGTTCTGTTTCCAACTGCCAGTGATTTTTCACCTGCACTGCCTGCCCCGTCACAGCCCTCAAACTCAAACCTGAAGTCAAATGCACCACAGGGCCTCTCTCAGTTATCATCATTTTCAAACATCCTTAGCCCCGTCCATGTGTTTGGCCTTTATAGTCCACTAGTAACTATGCTTTAACACTGATAAAGACAGTTAAGAGCAAGGCTTTGGGTGGCAGACAGGCCTGATCTGGGTTGAGTTCCATCTCTGCTGCTTAGTGGTTCAGGGACTGTGGACACATAGTTTCCTCGTTCACAAGACGTACATTATAAGAGTTGTGGGAATCAAATATAAAATGTATATAAAACTCTGAGTGCAGAAATGTTATGTCCCTCAGTCCCTAGTCCAATGTCAAATGTTTATCCATTTCAAAATTCTAACATTAAATTCAAAGGAGCCCAAATCCTAAGCTGATGCCAATGGTGTTCCATTTGGGAATCTTAATTGGACTATTTAATGAGTCCTGGAAAGGCATCACCATCCACACTGGACACCTCATTTGGAGCATAAGGTAAACACTTCCATATACAACACATTCTTCTTCCGCTCCCTGATCCATCCTCCATTGTACCCACTTTTGAAGATTCCAGTTAAGCATTTATCCAACCCAACAAGTTTTAATGAGTGCTAGCTGTGTGTGTCATAGCTGGTTAACCAATTAGCCTGGAAGACCTTCTTATTTTTCTCTCTAGAAAGCGACTTTTCAATTCCTAATGAGGCCCTTCCTGCACCCAGTACCAGGCTCCACAGTATCCTGGGAATCCTCCTGGAGGCACACACTGTGCCCCATCTCGTGGCTATGGTTAGGTGTGGCCACATCCCTCCCAGGGGAGTGTGAAACCCTCCAGGTGTGTGCCCTGCACACAGTGGATACCAAATCAATAGTTAACCTAGATAAGAAAGACTGGAGGGGCCAGGATGAAAGTCCTGAGGGTGGAAAATCAGAGTTACCTATGCTGCTTCTACCAAGTCCAAAGGGTAGACTAAAAAGGACAGCACACAACCTCGGAAGAAGAGGAAGGAACCCCAGGGGGTGTGGGTCCAAGTCAAGCCAAACTGGGAGCTCAGATCCCAGACCTGACAACATGGCAACTGCATGGTCTTTAATTTTCTTCCCCCGTTGCTCCCGGACAATGCATGGCACATAGCGAGGACTCAATAAAACAGTTGAATAAATGCAATGAGTAGGTGAATGCTTCTTCTTTCCCTTTGTCAGCCTTCTTTTTCTTGTTCTCTTTTTATTCTCCCCTAATCCACTCTTCACCCTCTCCCCCCACCATACCAACAGAAAAATCACCCCTCTCTCTCCTTCCCTCCCTCTCATCTACTAACTCCGGCTATGACTGTGTGTATGTGTATGTGTGCGTGTGTACCGTTTCCAGTGTACAGAGGAGGAAACAAGTCCAAAAGCCTAAAACAGGGTAGTTTCAGAGATCATACTACCAGTAAGAGTTTTGTAGCAGATGTCAGCTGCCCCAGATCCCTTGACCATTTTTTGATGCTCTGATTCATAGAGCACTTCCCTCCCAGCAACCAGAACCTGTGACTTTGTCCACTGGCTGCCCAAGATGTGGGAGTTCTTTTTGACAATAGCCACAGAGAGCCAGAAGTGCCTGGAGCTTAAACCTCCCCTCCTCCCCACCAAAGAGTCCGGGTGTCAGCCCTAAACTAATGATTGACAGGTGTGAGGGTAAGAGTACAGCTCCCTGGCCCACCTGGGGACAGCTCTCACCTGTGACCTCAAATGCCCCCAGATCTGCTCCAGGCACTTAAGTCAACATGGCCCTCAGCAGATGTCCCTTGATGCTGAACTCAGGCTTGGCCTCCTCCACTTCCCTGTCCACCTTCCCTACCTCAGGACCTATGTTCCTTGGAAACCTTCCTAATAAACCGTTTTCACACACATCTTCAACCCAAGCCCTGTCCCTGGAGAATCCACCCTAAGGCAAGGTAATGCAAGATTCAAACCCACGCCTGTCAGACTTCAACATTGCTTTTCACTACGCTGTGCTTGAGATGCTATTGCAACCATGCAGGTCTGCTTGTCAGTAATTTTGGAGTCATTTAAAATATTGAATGGCTGCCCTAACTTCAGGGACCTTGAAGACAAACGTGTTCAAATGCCCTATGCTTGCTTATTTTTTCTTCTTCCTATAATTATATGTCTCAGAGACAAAAGACCTTTATCTTAGCAAAATTAAATATGGGACTCCAAGGAAAAAAAGTTTTTGAATTTGTTCTTGTAATTGTCCTGAATCTGGGTCCACAGTTAGGTAGGCACTAAACTGGACTTTATCTTTTTAATGTGATCTCTTTGGTAAAATTTTTTTTATGTAAGTAATATATTAGAGAAAGTCTAAGAGAAAAGCAGATGCAAGTACTCCAAGCCACCCATTCACTGACTGTGTCCTTCTGGAGCTTTTCCTATTCATGCGGCATGGATGTAGTCTTTTCCAAACACCTGGATCCTCTGAATATTTCCCTTAGTTCAGTTTCCATGTTGCAACACCATCCCATGGTTGTCATTTTTTAAATGCTTGTCCAGTGTTACGTCCAAGGAAATGCCATGATTTGTCAGCATTTCAGGCTTTTTTTTTCTTCCATTGTTAATGACATTTTTTTCTTTCTAACTCGACAATGCTATCACCATTTTGATTGCTTTTGATATTTCACAACTTTGAATACAGCTGTGCTGAGCAAATTTGTGAATGTGCCCTTTTGTTTTGCATCTGTCCTTTTTTTTTTTTTTTTCACATTTCGGATTATTTCTTTAAGAGAAATGTCCAAATCCTGAATTACAGGATAAAGGAATAATATTTACAGTTTTGATGCACACTGCCACATTTCTCTGAGTCTCTCCGTGCACACACTAAAATGTGTCCCAATGCGTAACACAAGCCACCTGAAACAAAGATTACCTCAAGTCCTGATAATTTATTTTTTAAAGAGTTTTGGTCTAACTGTGTGCATTCTTTGAACATGTCCCCATGGAGTACGAAAGTCTTGAAAAGTTCTCTAGATTTATATTGAATCTACAGCATTCCTCATGAAAATGACAAAGAGCCTGCAAAGCATATTTCAGTCACCCTTAATGTATGTAGTTCCTTTCTTAATTCTAAGCTTTCGAATTGCTAAGCATTTCATCGAGGGATTAGTCATTGGGCTCGATTTACCTAATTGAATCAGTCATTCTTCCATGCCACTGAACACAACTCAGGACATTTCAACGACTGATGTGGACTGAGCTGGGTATGTATTTGGTACGTTTCTGCACTCCTACAGCTTCCTAAGCAGAGGGTAAAGAACAGTAACAAGACAAACAAGCAAGAGACAATTCCCATTTTCTCAGTTACCTTGAAATCTGCCAGAGTTTATCCTAAGCTTTTGTATTCTTAACTCTTAGCCTTAGAAGTGCTGCCCCCTGAAATTGGTTTCCTAGCAATATTTGGACCACCAGGAGATCATGCCATTAGTGCCAACCACAGCATCATAATTAATTTTTTGTGTGTGTGTGTGTGTTTTTTTTTTTTTTTTTTTTTTTTTTTTTTGTCTTTTGTCCTTTTAGTACCGTGCCTCCGGCATATTGGAGGTTCCCAGGCTGGGGGTCTAATCAGAGCTACTGCTGCTGGCCTACACCACAGCCACAGCAACGCCAGATCCGAGCCACGTCTGCAAACTACACCACAGCTCAGAGCAACGCCGGATCCTTAACCCACTGAGCAAAGCCAGGGATTGAACCCGCAACCTCATGGTTCTTAGTCGGATTTGTTTTCACTGCGCCACGACGGGAACTCCATTTTTTTTTTTTTACCATGCTTAATTGTTCTGTCTTCTTTCGTGCAAGTGAAAAAGTACAAAACATCAATTTGACCTGGAATTACTCTGGAGACATGGGTGCTTGCTACTACCCTCGGAACAGAAAACTGCATGTTGTTGGTATAGCTTTTCACCCACCCAGCCCCAGAGAATTCAAGTGAAACATTGGAAAACCCAGACAGTCTTCTGGATGCCTAATTCCAGGTGATATCAGACATTCACGTAAACAAACATCCCATGGATCCACTGAATTTTCTATCTTTGAACTGTTTGGGTCCTTTTCTTTTTTTTTTTCATTGAAGAAATTTGTTTTCCGCAGCACTTCAGAACAGCAGCAAGCGCCAACTTGCATCTCGTTTTAAGAGAGAATTTCACTATTGAGTTAAAGTAAAAGGCAAGAGAGACGAGTCACTTTCCAATCCATTTCTCAGGGAATTGGGAAACCCCCTGATTTATTTCCATCCACACTCGCTGTTTGCCTTCTCTCCTGAAGGTCAAGGCCTGCGGGTTGGGGTGGGTGATAACCTCCCTGCAAACGATTCTGCATTTGATGTACTAACCCTGGCAGGACGTTCTGGGTTAGGCTAACACAGGGTAGTCCTAATTAAAGCCCTATCCAAGCTCAAACTTCACAACCAAACAAACCAGTTTTACAACACACGGGAATATAATTTCGCTTCACACTTGCAGCGGAAAAAGAAACACAAAGGAAGGAAAAAGCTGGCAGCTCAGCCCACAAGCAGCCGCCTTCTGTACACACTACCAGCTTGATCCAATTAGGAAACATTAGCGGTCCGGTGACAGATCTGAAAACAAAGGTTCAGAGGAGACACAAGAGTCCTGAAAGCAGTTGGGGAAATCACAAAATCTCCAGCCCAGGTGAGTTTCTTTGATATTTAAAAAAATGAAGCAATTATAAGGAGGACTCTTGGCCTCAGAGTTCCCATCGTGGCGCAGTGGTTAACGAATCCGACTGGGAACCATGAGGTTGCCGGTTCGGTCCCTGCCCTTGCTCAGTGGGTTAAGGACCCGGCATTGCCGTGACCTGTGGTGTAGGTTGCAGACGCGGCTCGGATCCCTAGTTGCTGTGGCTCTGGCGTAGGCCGGTGGCTACAGCTCCGATTCGACCCCTAGCCTGGGAATCTCCATATGCCGCGGGAGCGGCCCAAGAAATAGCAAAAAGACAAAAAAAAAAAGAGGACTTGGCCTCATCAGCTGTTTTTTTTGCACATTTAAGGAATAAGAGCCCAAGTCTAGAACATAGCCTGGTATTAATCTCAGGATGAAATTTGGTTTAAGCTTTAAAACAAAACCAAAACAACAACAACAACAAAACCGTATGGAACTTTCTTAGTTGCAAACAAACCGCGCAGGCATATTTGTATATATCCGGGGAAATTAACAACATCTGAGGCTTAGGTTTGAGTCCCCTTCCCCTGTCCCTCCCACCACCAGCCCCTCCAAGCGCACATCCTAAAGAAAGCAAACCAAAACAGGGTAGTGAAAGGCACTGGGGAGGGGCTGCATGCCAAGCAGTTTCTTTTTTCAACGGAATTTGAAAAAAATCCCACTAAGGCTCAAGCCCTGCTGAGTCCTGCGCTGAGTGAGAACCGCAATGCCGCCCGCTTACCTGTGATCAGCACCGCCTTTTGATCCACAGGTAAAAACTCTTGGCCAGAAAAGTAAGCATACATGAGAAAACATGACAGGGAGAAGAGGATCAAGCCCCAGAAGAGAGAGAGGCTGAGCAGGCAAGCCCCTCCCCAGAGGCCAGCCAGGCAGACCATCTTTCTGCCCTCCTGCCTGTGGTTCTTCTTGAGTTTGCAAAGAATTACTGCTCCCAGCACTGCCGTGACAGTCAGGCAGAGCCACCCTGTCTCAGAGAAGAACGTGCCCATTCTCAGATTCTCCCTGCACCTCTCCGTGCTCAGGGCCAGCAAGTCAAGTGGGCAAAGGCAGGCTGGAGGCAGCGGGGGTTATATGAACCAGGAGGCAAGGAGGGAGGGGGAGAAAACAGCCCTGGCTCACTTTCAATGAGCATGAATTAAGCATACTCCTACAGCCACATATTTCCTGGTGGGTAATTTAAACCAGTCTGCAGTTTAATGTAAATACCAGAGCACTTCCTATTTGGTTGCTCCCCCTCTACACCCACTGCACACATGACACATACGAACCCATAACAAACACGCATTATTTTTTTAATGACCTCTGGAGAGATAACAGGTTGGGTAATAATTGACAGAATTCAATCTATGTGAACAGTGAATAACAAAACCTCTCACACACAGGAAATCTCTTCTCCGGGAGGCTGTGTTTGCCTGCCTGTTGAGCCCTTTTCCTGACTCACGGGCGGGTGCGTGTGCATGGGTGTGTGTGTCCGTGTGTAAATTCAGGCATCCAGTTTGGAAGGTCAGCTCTGGAAGGAGAAGGCGTCACGGATTTTGTCCTTGACAACCGGACTTTTGCCGCCTCCCACCAGAATCAGCCTGAAGGGTTAGATGCAGAGAGAGTACAGAAGTGAGGGAAGAGATGCTTGGCAGATGGGAAGCGCTCCGGTTCTACCAAAGGAAGGATGTGCCCGGGAGAAATAACGTAATGATGAGAATATGAATAATGGTCACTATCTCTTGGTACTTTTTCATGCCAGCAACCATGTCCAGCCGAGACTGTATTCTCTGCCAGGCTCTGCTCCAGACACTGGCTCTCAACAGTCTTCATGCGCAGTCTCTTTGAACTCTGTGTCCCTATCAGGTAGGTCCTATTATTGTAGCAGTTTTACAGGCGAGGAAACTGAGGCACAGAGACGTTAAGAGACTTGCCCAAGATCACACAGAAGTAGAGACAAGCAGCCTTGTTTCCAAAAGACGGCCTGCCTTAGGCAAAAAAATAAAAGACAATTAGTACAGGCGTTCCTGCTGTGGTACATGGGGTTAAGGATCTGGTGATGTCTCTGAGGTGGCTCTGGTTCGATCCCCAGGCTGGGAACTTACATATGCCCCGAGAGCAGCCCCCCGCCTCCCCAAAACTTAGTACATTATGCACTCACTCTTCCTTACTTCAAAAGCCTCATTTGAACCATGACATATTTCAAGGTGGATGTTATTATGCACATTTTACAGAAAGGAAAACAGGCTAGAAGAGGATAACTTACTTACATGAGAGTGGTGGGTCCTGACCCACCCTCATGACCTAATGGGCTCAAAAGTCAGCACCCGGAAGCCTCATCTTACTGACCAGCAGTGACAAGGGCGACAGCCCCAAGAGGGCGCTGTCGGGCACCCGGCTGAGAGGGAGGGATGCAGAATCCCGAGGAAGGCTCGTGCTGGCCTATCTGGAGAGGCCAGAGGAGTTCTCCCTCTGAGGGCAGCTGCCCCTATTCTAATCCAGTCTTGGCTCCTGCCACTCACTAACTAGGTTGTCTTGGGCGGGTCCTTCATCTCCCTAAGATCCCATCTCCCCAGCTTTAAAGTAATAAAATTGCCAAGGCAAGGTCCCAAGCACATCCTGCCCCACACGCCAGAAGGAGCCTCGTAAATGCTGGCCGTGTGTGTCTTTCAACCAAGAAAGGAAGAATGAGACGAAGAAAACCAGGCTCCCAGTGGCATACAGACTTGTCCCAAACTATGGCTGCACATGCTGAGGGGTGGGAGGTGGAGGGGAGAGGACTCTGATTATGGATGACAGGAGGTGGCAGCCGCTTATCACATAAGAAGGTGGCACTTCAGAACAGGGAGTCAGGAAAACTGGTTTCTGGCCTCGGGTGCGCCTGAGGTGAACCATGCCCTGGGCCAGCTCACCTGGAAAGGGGTGTGTGGAGAGAGGGCTATAGGAGAACAGAATTTCTGACCCTTAGCCCTAAGCTCCCTGGCCCAGAGCCAGCAGCATCTCCCCACCTGAGGAGTCCATGTGGCTGGGAGGGCAGACAGGAGGTGCCACTGCCCCACTGAGACCTCCTCGATAGCTTTGTCATCACCCCTTGCAGTCCCGCAGCACACTGAGGGCCACGCTCTATCTTCCTGGTGATGAGCCCCTCACAGGTGAGCTGGCCCAGGGCAGTGGTTCACCTCAGGCACACCTGTCTCAGGTGGTGGTCCTTCAGGGTCCTCGTGGCCTTCTCAGCCAGGAGGATTCAGCTGGGCTAGCTCTGGTGTCAGATGGCTTCTAGGTGAGGATGCTGGACAGGTATGGCTCTCTGTGCCCGGGCGCCCTCGGCACTTTGTCAGCAGCTCCCACGCAGGGGATGGAGCCAGACACCCATGTAGGTGTCCTGATGGGGCATGCCTGCCAGAGACGGAGCAAACTTTCTCCTGATGGCAATTCATGTAGCTTCCCAACTGCTCAGCCCTGGGGCTCCCAGAGAGAGGGCAGAAGCTGATGTGACATGGGAGTCTAGGTAAGGCTGTGATGAACATAGGGGTGCACATACCTTTTTGAATTATTTTTGTCCAGATACAGGCCCAGGAATGGGACGGCTGATGCATATGGCAACTCCAACTCCATTTTTAGTTCTTTGAGGAATCTCCATAGTGTTTTCCTGAGTCGCTGCACCAACTTACAGTCCCACCAACAGTATAGGAGGGAAAACCATGAGCTTTAAGACCTCATAGATCTGAGTTTGAGTCCTGACTCTGCCAACTTAGTAGCTGGGAGGCATTGGGCAAGTAACTTGCCCTTCCTGAGACTCAGCCTCCTCCTCTGAAGGAAGGTGGATTATGGAGGAAACCAACTGGCAACACAGACAAGGAGTTTCAGAAGGTCCAGGTGAGAACTTGCCCAATCCCATCCTATCTGAATATCCTCATTCAGATTGAGGACTTCAGGGTCCCGGTCCCTCTAAGGGCTACTCTGCCTCTGAATGAAGACCTCCTCCACCTGTCCGAGCTGAACTGAGTCTCCTTTTAGTCCCCATCATTCTGTCCTAGAGCTATCCTTGAGACCATCATTGCTTGGCCCATGTCCCATTTCTGGCAAGCTCTTGCTTTGCTTCTTAAGGAGAAGGAGCCAATTAGATTGATTCATTCTTGCTAATGATGCCAGTGAGTCAACTTGTTGCTTCCTTCTGCCAGTGGAGGTGCAATTTTGAAGGTGCCTTCTCAAGATAAGGTATCTTACCCTAAAGAGGATTTCTCAGCCCCGGAGGGAAAAGATACTGAGACGCCTGGAATGTATACTTTCTTAGAACCCATGGCTCTTGGGTTTACAGGGAATTTTTAGAAGTGACTTCCCATCTAAAAGAAGGATTCTCTCTGTAACATCCCCACCAAGTGGTCATCTCATCTATTGCCAGTACATCTCTTACAACAGGCCTGGCAAGGTCTCCGAAGCTGACTTTCCAGTTCAGGGCAGCTGGAATTATTAGAAAGATCTCCTCTAGACTAAGCTTGGTCATGTCATTTGCCCTTCCTTTCCCATGCGAAGTCACACAGACCAATTTACCCCCTATTTTGTTCAGATATTCGAAGACTGCTAGCACGTCTCCTCTCCTCCAGATGGATGGTCCTCAGTTCCCTTGCTTGCCCCTTATATGTGGTAGAATATGGAGTATATGGTGCTAAGTGCCTGAAGCAACCACATTTTAAAGAGCCCAAGTATTTAAAAAGTCATGTTGTTGCAATAACTGAAGAATACAGTGTTATGGTGACAACATGATTCATTAAGAAGAGAATGACTATGTATTGATGTCAGCATGACCCAAACTTCAAGATTTGGTCAGGGTGGTGCAAGTCGTAACAGATCATCTCACGGACATCATGGTGGTCTTTCCGATAGCACAAGTTTTGTTACGATTTTCAAGCCTTTGGATGATACTTAATGTTTTAGGCAAAGAGATGTAATTGTGCAGTTATATACCTAGTCTCTATTTCAGAGATTGGGAGGGGAAAAGGACCAAGAGAAGACAACCATATGTTGGGGTTGCATCATTCTTTTTTGTCACTGAAATATTGTGGGGTGAAAATGTCTAAATCATTCATTCCATACGGATCAGGTCTCAATTTATTGAATAGGGTTTCAAGGATCCTTAGCAGCCTGGCCTTTCTTAAAATGGAATCCAAGTACTTACTTACTTCTCCTTCAAAAGGTTAGGCCCGGAAGAGGTCACCAAATTTTCAGTACAATGCAAATAGCACAGAATAGAGCAAGATTATCACCTCCCCTATCCCTGAAGTTATATCTTTATTTATATGTCCAAAGACCCATTTGCTCTTTTGACAGTAGTGTCCTATGATATACTCCCATTCTGTTTGCTATCAAGTAAAATTTCACTTTTTGTGGGAGTTTTCTTATCATTAAATTTTTTTGTTGTAAAATATAATACATGTGGAGAAACTGTTTAAAATATAAATGTAAGTAAATAGCCAGGAGTCCATATGATATAGATAAATGGTTGAATAAATAAATAAGGAAAGACAAATCTCCCATGCAGAAAATTTCCAAACAATTTATGTAGCTATACTCATTCAAGAAGGTGAAACCTAACTCACACTTAAGGAATATGGGCTACACATAGTGACTTCCTTCCAAAGAGCAGAGAATGGAAACTGAGAAAGAAAGTAACTTGACCTAGAGAAAACTGACGGACTCCATCTCAGCCAGGTGATCACGGTCAGCATCACCAGTGATAAGTCATGTGATGAAAATGGCTCTGTTATCATTGCAGAACATTCTACAAAACACCCAACCAGCACTCTTCAGAACTGTCAAGATCATCAGAAAATAAGCAACTTCTCACAACTTAGAATAGATTTACAAGGAGATCCTGCTGAATAGCATTGAGAACTTTGTCTAGATACTCATGTTGCAACAGAACAAAGGGTGGGGGAAAAATGTAATTGTAATGTATACATGTAAGGATAACCTGACCCCCTTGCTGTACAGTGGGAAAATAAAAAAATTATTAAAAAAAAAAAAAGAAAAGAAGCAACTTCTAAGAAATGGTCACAGCCAAGAGAAGCCTAATGAGACATGACAAGTAAATGTGATGTGGGATCTTGGATAGGACCCTGGGACAGAAACAGAACGAGAATATCAGGTAAAAGGTATGGACTCCAGTAATAATAATGTACCAGTATTGGCTCATTAGTTGTGACAAACACTCCACAGTAATAGAAGATGATGATAGTGGGGAAAAGTGGGCACACATATAAAGAACTCTATACTATGGTCATAGTTTTTCTGTTAATCTAAAAGTTTATCAAAATATACAGTAAGTATAAATGTAACTATTAATAGATTATATCAAATGATGATATATATTATAATAAATATATTTTTATAATAATTGATGTGCCTATAGTTATAAATATATCTTTTTTTTTTTTTTTTTTTTTTTTGCTTTTAGGGCTGCACCCACGGCACATGGAGGTTCCCAGGCTAGGGGTCCAATTGGAGCTATAGCTACCACAGCCACAGCAACTCCAGATCTGAGCCGTGTCTGCGACCTACACCGTAGCTCACAGCAACGCTGGATCCTTAACCCACTGAGTGAGTCCGGGGATCGAACCCACAACCTCATGGTTCCTAGTAGGATTCCTTTTCACTGTGCCAATGATAGGAACTCCTTAAATATATCTATTTAAATAAGCTTTTTATCTTAGAGTAGATTTAGAGGAAATTATGAAGAGTACAAAATTTTATTTATGTATACACATACACATATAGTGTATATATAAGCATTTATAGTGGTATATTATGTAGCAAGTATTATATAATATAAAATTTTATGTATTATATAACATGATAAGGTAATTTATAATTTTATATATTATAAAATATGTATCTCCCAACAAATGAGAAATAAACTGTAACACCTCCTTGGTCAAGAAGAACATTTTTAGAAACCCCCAAAAACCTTTCTCATGGCCCCTCTCAGTCACTGTTCTGTCTTTCTTAAAAGTAAGCACTCTCCTCAGTTTTAACACTATCATTTAGTTGTGCCTGTTTTTTAAAATGGTATGTAAATGTAGTGGTACAGTAATTAATATTCAGCTTTATCACTCAGCACTGTGTGGATTCATTCTTACTGTGTGAGTGATTCATTTTCATTGCAGAAACCAGGGGTCGACAAGCTGTAGCCTAAAGGATAAATCTGGCCTATTACATGTTTTTGTAAATGAAGTTTTTTGGAATACAGCCAAGCTCATTTATTTACTTATTTCTGTGGTTGCTTTTCTGCTACAATGGCAAAGTTTAGTAGCTGAGAAAGAGATCACGAGACCTGCAAAGCCGAAAACACTATCTTGCTTTTTTTTTTTTTTTTTTTTTTTTGCTTTTTAGGGCCACACCTGCAGTATATGGAGGTTCCCAGGCTAGGGGTCCAATTGGAGCTACAGCTGCTGACCTACACCACAGCCACAGCAACACAGGATCCGGGCTGCACCTGTGACCTACGCCACAGCTCACGGCAATGCTGGATCCTTAACCCACTGAGTAAGGCCAGGGATTGAACCTGCAACCTCATGGTTCCTAGTTGGATTCATTTCCACCGCCCTACAACAGAAACTCCAACACTATCTTGTTCTTTACATAAACATGTTGCCAACCTTTGCTGTAGAGCATTGGACTGCATAAATATACTGCTATTAACTTGTCCTTTCTGTCAAAGGGAAACTGAGTTTTTCACATTACTGGCTATCATGAATAATGCTGCTAGCAATGTCTCTTGAGGCACATGCATATCCATTGCTCTTGAATATATCCAGTGGAGTGGAATTGTGAGATCCATAGGCTGTGCATACATTCAAATTTTGCGCTGATTACCTTCAAAATGGCTGCACCAATTCACAGCAGATTATGAGAATTCCAACTGTTTTACCTCCTTCTCCAAGTTTGTCATGATCAGTCTTGATCAGTCTTCCTAGTTTTAGCTGTTCTGACAGGTTTGTAATAGGATCTAAATGAGTTTTCACTTACATTTCTCTGATGACTAATAACTCCGAGCACCTTTTCCTATGTTTATTAGCCATGTGATATGCTCTTTGTGAGATGCCTCCACTGAGTTGCTTCTCTATTTTTCTGACTTCTTTAGATGGACAGTTTTTAAACCTTTTTCTTTCTAAACTATACACACTTTAAGGCTATACAGTATTTTCTAAGTATATCTAAGCTGCATCTCCCATGCTCAATATGTGCTCTTTTCATTACTGTTCACTGAAAAATACTTTACGATTTCCATTGGTATTTGTTATTTGTTCCATGAGTTATTTAGAGGTGTATTCTGTAACTTCCAAACACACGGGTAATTGTAGTGATCTTTTTATTGCATTTCTAGGTTAATTTTACTCCAATCCCAAACCATATTATGTTATTGCATATGACTGCCGTCCTCTGAAGTATCCTGAGTCTTGCTCTATGGCCCTCATCATAAGTCAATTTCTGTAAATATTCACATGTGCTTAAAAAGAATGTGTCTACTACTGTTGGTTCCATTCTTCCACGCGTGTTCATTCAATAGTTTCCATCCCTGTAGTTTCCCTTTTGCTGCCTTCTTATATTTCAGATATGTCTCTTCAAACTACTACTTATTAGGGTACTTTTAAAAATTAAGCCAGTGTAATAACTGTTGTCTCTTAATCAAATAATTTAGTTCATTTACATTAAACACGAGTGTTGATATATTTCATTTAAGCCATCTTTTTACTGTTGACTATTTTAATCCCATCTAGTCTATACTATTTTTCTTCTACTTTTTGACTTCTTTCAAATGGATTACTTTCTGTTAGTGTCTCTTCCATTCTTCTCCCTCCTCACATTGACAGTCTTTTTAATTCTTTTTATAATTACTTATGAGGTTTATCAAAGTCCACCATGGCTTCGTACTTTGGCTCCTTTCCTGCCTAATGCAGGACCTTTGAACAGTCTGACACCGTTCCATCCTTCCTGACTTAAATGCTAGTATTGTCATAAATGTTTTGTTATCCAGCTATGTCACATCCCAGGTAACATTACTGTATTTGTTTTATACAGCCAGTGTTCAGTCAATTTGCCCATAAAGTCATGACCCTTTTGTGGCTTCTCATTCCTTTCCGTAGCTCTGCATTTACTCCTGATGTAATTTTTCTTTGGTATTTCCTTTAGCATGGGTGCTGGTGAGGAAATCTCTGCATTTGTCCTTCTGAAAATGTCTTCATTTCACCATTTTTGAAGGATTTTTTTTTTTAAACTGGCTGTAGAATTTCTACTGGGCTGTTGTTTCCTTTCCGCCTTTTGATCCCTTTGAGGAGATATGTTTCCTATTTTATCTGGCTCTATTTGATAAGCCCTCAGCAAGAGGGCTGATCCTAATTACCTGGTCTGCCATTACCAGGAGCAAAGTTCCTGAGTCCTTTTTATACCTTCTGGCAAGGCTCAGCTCTCCTTGTCTTCGTAAGATCTATTATTTATGTAAAAGTGGAAGTCTTGTTAAACTTTATGTAGTTAATATTGGGTCCCCTGTTCTAGCCTCCTGGCTACATGTCATGGGAAAAATCTACATGTGTCTTGGATAGCTTCATCTAAGTGCTGAAGCAAGACATTTAATAAGGCATTCATTCATTCATCACATGTTTATAGAGTTCCTACTATGTGCCAGATGCTGTTCTAAGACTAGAACAGTGAATAAAATGGTTTGGTTCATGCCCTCTGAGAGATCAAATTCTAATTAGGGAGACAGACCAGTAAATAGCTAATGATAATACAGCTATGAGAGAGGTAACACTGGAAATCAATTTCTCAAGTTGACATTGAAAATCATCTGACAATTCTTTATCTTGCCAACAGTGATATCAAAAGTGACCTTGCCACATCCCTTGCTGAAATCCAAAGTCGGTATGTTTATTCATTCCACCAATTAGCAGAGCAATTCTTTTTTTTTTTTTTTTTTTTTTTCTTGACTTTTTGCCATTTCTTGGGCCGCTCCCGCGGCATATGGAGGTTCCCAGGCTAGGGGTCTAATCAGAGCTGTAGCCACCGGCCTATGCCAGAACCATAGCAACACAGGCCAGAACCATAGCAACACAGGATCCGATCCGCATCTGCGACTTACACCACAGCTCACGGCAACGCCGGATCGTTAATCCACTGAGCAAGGGCAGGGATCGAACCTGCAACCTCATGGTTCCTAGTCGGATTCGTTAACCACTGCGCCATGACAGGAACTCCTGCAGAGCAATTCTAATCTGACATTTATTTACTGATCAGGCATGTTTATTCCTTTACCCAAACTGCTCTTTTTATAAGACCCATGATAAGAATCTAATTCCCTCTTCTGATCCATGGTTTTCAGAAGACAGTTTCTTTTCCTTTTTGAAAAAGACAAAAACTAGGAGTGTAGGGCTTTCAAAACTCAGAAGAATTTCTCAGGGTAATTAATCAATGAATGAAACAAAAAGATACAAAATATTATATCAGAAGCCACAGACATGGGGGGAGTGATAAAAATGTGGGGTTATTAAAATGCATTTGAATCTAAGAGATCAGCAACTCAAAATGACCTGACATAATAATATATGTACATGCATACCTAGTAAACTACAAACCAAAAATCTATAACACATAAGACACAGAAAAAAAAGAAAAGTTTCCAAAAATAACACTAAAAATAGTCATCAAATAAGAAAATAACAAAAGAAGACAGGAACAAAAAAAAAAAAACTACCAAAAAAAAAAACACCTCAAACAGTTAACAAAACGGTGATAACTACATACCTATCAATAATTTCTTTAAATGCTCCAGTGAAAAAACATAGAGTGGCTGAATGGATACAAAAATAAGACCCGTATATATGCTGCCTGTAAGAGACCCACTTCAGACCTGAAGACACACACAAACTGAAAGTGAGGGAACAGAAAAAGATATTCTGTGAGAATGTAAATGAGAAAACTGAGGTAGCAATACTTACATCAGACAAAATAACTTTAAAACAAAGACTGCAACAAGAGACAAAGAAGCACATCACAAAATGATTAAGGGATCAATCCAAGAAGAAGATATAACAACTGTAAATATACATGCACACCAGTGTTCACTGCAGCATTATTTATAATAGCCAAAATATGGAATCAACCCAAATGCCCATCAACAGATGAATGGATAAAGAAGACATGATAGAGAGAGAGAGAGAGAGAGAATGGAATATTACTCAGTCATAAAAAATATTGAAGACTGATATTTTGCCATTTGCAACAAGAGGGATGCCCCTAGAGGGTACTGTGCTCAGTAAAACAGGTCAGACAGAGACAGACAAATACTGTATGATTTCACTTATATGTGGAATGTAAAAAAAAAAAAAAGATCAAATGGAACAAAACAAAAACAGGGTCATAGAAAGAGAGAACAAACAGGTGGTTGCCAGAGGAGAGGGAAATGCAGGGAGGAAAGAAATAGGTGAAAGAGATTAAGAGGTACAAACTTTCAGTTGCAAAATAAATGAGTCATTGGGTATGAAATGTGCAGTGTGAGGAATATAGCTAATAATTATGTAATAGCTCTGTGTGGTGACATATTGTAACTGGACCTCTTGGGGCAATCATTTTGAAATGTATAGACATGCTGACCACCAGGTTGTGTAAAAGGAACTGACATAGTGTTACAGTCCATTATACTTCAAAAACGAAGAAACAAAGAAACTCATAGAAAAAGAGATCAGATTTGTGTTTACCAGAGGTGGATGGGGGGAGGGCAAATTGGATGAAGGGTCAGAAGGTTAAAAACTCTCAGTTGTGGGCGTTTCCACTGTGGTTCAGTGGTTAACAAATCCGACTAGGAACCATGGGGTTGCGGGTTCGATGCCTGGCCTCGCTCAGCGGGTTAGGGATCCGGCGTTGCCGTGAGCTGTGGTGTGGGTTGCAGACGCGGCTCGGATCCTGCGTTGCTGTGGCTCTGGCGTAGGCTGGCGGCTACAGCTCCGATTTGACCCCTAGCCTGGGAACCTCCATATGCCGAGGGAGCGGCCCAAGAAAATGGCAAAAAGACAAACAACAAAAACTTTCAGTTGTGAAATAAATAAGGACTAGGGATATAATGCACAATGTGATAAATAAAATTAAAACAGCTCTATGTTACATACAAAGATTGTTAAGAAAGTCCAAAGGGTTCTCATAACGAAAATTTGTTTCTATTTCTTTGACTTTGATCTGTACGAGATGATGGATGTTCATTCACTGAATTTACTATGACACTCATTTCATGATGTCACATCATTGTGCTCTGCACCTGAAACGTATATAGTGCTCTATGTCAATTACACCGCAATAAAACTAGAAGAAAAAATATTTAATCCATGACTATGCCCATTGCATCAAGGTTGTTCGTAGGTAAAATCCAAAGCTGGATCTCAGCTTCATAAAACGAAAGTATCCTATCTTTAAGGTTAGTAAGATTGTATTATATTTTTATTTGTTAGGCTGCAAAAACAATTCCTGTGTAATTTTCCTACAAAACCTTTGCTGTCATTCCAGCTGATAATTTTCCTGGGACTGTAACTAAGTAATTGGACTGCAACTTAATAAGAAAATTGCTTAGATGAGTCGTTCCCAAATTATGCCTTGTAGACCAGTAAACTGTTTTTAAAAAGAAAAAGATACACATGGAGTCACCAATTTTTTGCCAAGTGAATTAAGAAATCAACTACTGACAGTCTATACAAGAAAAGATATTTTAACCCTGAAAAGATGGACAGTCTCAGAATAAAGTGTGGTCTCATACTGAGTAATTTTAACTTTATGAGAAACTTTCTCTGTTGCCCTCCTTTTTCAGTATCACCCCACAAAAGTCAAAACTTGGTCACCTACTGGCAGCACACAATGGATTGCTACTTGGAACCAAAATATGAGGCCTGAGAATGGAAAAAGTCCTGCTCTTAAGACAACAGAATTTCATGCTCAAGAGATGTGGGGAACAAGTTATGTATTCTGTGGATAGGACACAGTATGTGAAATTCCAATATTTTTATCCCTGCTCTTGTTTGGGGATGCGTTCCTTTCTCAACTCTTAGCACTGACCACAGCAAGGGGCAATAAACAGCAAGCACCAAAAAGCAAAAAGCCAAGTATAAGCGCACACACACACACACACACACACACACACACACATCATTTAAGTTCAATATGTATGTTTAAGCAGATGACAAGGTAGTTCTCCTGCCAGGGAGGTTTATAATCTCAATAATAGATTTAAATATTTCTCTGCCACCCTGATGGTAATTTTGGTTTTCTGAACACAGAGATTTTTTGTTTGGCCATGCCCAGGGCATGTGAAGTTCCTGGGCCAGGGGTCGAACCCGCGCCACAGTTGCAGCTGCGCCACCACTAGGATCCTAACCTGCTACACCACAAGGGAATTTACCACACAGATTTATAATCTGAATATTCCTAAATCTTTGGCCTCTCTCATAAGGCTAGAGCCCTAATGCATCATAAAGAACTCTACATTATCCCTGAGGATGTGGGGGGATTTACATTTCTCATAAAGCTTTTCCTGCCACCAGCAGGTCTAGGGAGATCTGATTCCTACTAGCAGTCAGTTCCCTTGGACCCCAGCCCTTCCTTCAGGCTGCTGCGTGAACTCTGAGCTCAGAGACTTCTCTTCACACAACAGAACCAGCACCACATTTGTTCTCAGCGAAAAGCTGAGTTGGGACAGCCTGCATGCACTAGTGTGCCCCACTAGGACATCAAGGCTCTTTTGTATAGCCTTCCATCTCCCTGGAAGCTGCAGGGTGGAAGATGGCCACTAGGGGGCGGCACAAGGAATACCAGAGCGTTGATGGCTCACCATCAGGGACAGTGAAACTCCTTGGCCCTGCCTGGCCCTGGAGCGTTTTCTCAGGCTGACCCTTCTCAGGACTCTACAGTCTGCTTCCAACACTTGTGTGCTAATGAAATAATTAAGTGGAATAGCAACTGGTAAGACAAAGGGAAGTTTAGCTGTCTTGGTTGAAGCCAAAGTGAGGTATGAACTGTTGCCAGGCCTGGTTTCCCATCACCCCTGAAGCACCCCCAAGGCACTGCCTCAGACCCAAGGGCTCTTGGACCCATGACCAGATGATCACTGATTTAATCTCAACTTGCAGTGAGGAACCCGTGTGAGAGAGAGGGGTAACACTTGACTGGGGTCATACAGACAATGAGCATCAGCATTTGGTATATAACCTGGGCTGCTGCTGTGTGTGTGCAAACAAGCACATGTCTGTGGGGGTATATGTGTGTAGGTGTGAATATATTTGACTGTCTGTATGTACAATTGTGTGTCTGTGGGGGTATATGTGTGTAGGTGTGAATATATTTGACTGTACAATTGTGTGTCTCTGGGCATAAGTGTGTGCATGCATGTGTATATATGTGTGGGTGTGTGTGATTATGTGTATGTGCACATGTGTGTGGGTTTGTATATATGTGAGAGTGTATATGGTATGTGGGGAGGTGTCTCAGTGTGTACGTGTGTGTGCCTGCGTTGTGTATGTGGAGGGCTGATGGGGTTCCATCCTGTTCCATTACAGCTCTTCAGCCCCCTAAGCATCTCCGTGGGCTCTGTAGTCTGTAGATTGGAGGTAATAGTAATATTTCCCTCAGTGGATTCTTAGGGGGATCATGTGAACTCAGTGCTGGTTAAGCATTTAGTGCAATGTCAGGTCCAAAGTGCTCGTGCAATAATGGTTGACTTCGGGGAGTTCCCTGATGGTCTAGTGGTTAGGATTCTGTGCTTTCACCTCTGCAGCTGGAATTCAATCCCTGATCCAGGAACTGAGATCCCACATCAAGCCACTGCGCACTGCAGCTACAGGAAAAAAAATGCTTGACTGGTTGACTTCTGAAGTCTCAACTTTACTAGTGGGTCAGAAGGCCATCCTGACGTTCATTTTCTTTATCTTTTCTTTATCCGTGGAGACCATACACAAGCCATCTTTGCCTTTATGAGCCACTTACGACCATAAATCTAATAATGAATCAGTGAGGGTGGAGTGGGATGGGCAACTAAGATTAAACAATAACAGACTGATGCAATAATTGGTTTTTGTCTATTTCATGGTTCATCAAGTATTTATTAAATGTACATTCCATGCCAGTAATTAGAAATGCGGACCCCTCCTTGTCCCGGAGGAACTCAGGTGTGAGTAAAGGAGTGAGTGAACTCATGGAACCATTGTTCTTGCCTCCCACGCATTGTGTATCAGAACAATGATATTAGTAAAGGATCAGCTTGAAAGATCCCTAAGTTCTATCTTGATTTACCTACTTGGAGACCAACAAGGGGTCTCCAGCTCTCATGAATACATTAAGGGATCAACCCCCAAATATTTCTGCCCGTGGATCTACCCATCTCTCTCTCTTCTTCTTCTTCTCCCTCTGAAATGTCTTGAAAAGTCTATATCCCCTGCCTCCGCTTCCTTTCCTCACTCTCAGAAAGGGCTAGAGTGTGAGAATTCTCCCCTGAGTGGGGGAGGGTGATGGTAGGAACACCTTGCTCTCACTGGGCTGAATGTTTGGCCAGCTCCTTCCTGCAGCATCAGGGAGGCTGTGAGTCCCCTTCCATGTTGATCAGCCAAGCCAGAGCAACCACGCCATCGAAGCAGTGATGACAATGGAACTTCCGGTAGCAGTTATTAAATACGGTCTAGAGAAAATGCCTACTTTTCACTGGTCCAGGGTGAGATGGTGATCATCAGCAAGGACCACGTGCTGAGGTTTCACAAGATGGAATCCCTTTAACTTCAAGGATTATCTTTGGAGCTTATGGCCTTCCTCTCTTTGGGGCATTAAACTATCTATTCGTGTATGAAATGGTGGTGATATCACAGTTTGGTGGTGGTTTCTGTTCTGATGCCCTTACGTGGCAAAATTAAAAGTTGGCAAACCTATGTGTTTCCCCAGATTTTGATCTGAAATCTCACCCGTGTTCAAAATTCAAAAATGTGGGAGTCCCACCAGCATACAGCATGGTGGATCCGAGTAAGAAAAACCTTGGGGAGAAATCTACCTCTGCTACTTTCTTGACTACGTGAACTGCTCTCCCTTCTCTGAGCCATGTGCTGCTCACCAATAGTGGGATAATAATTTGTACCTAATATTGGTTACAAAGACAGTTTATGCAAATGGCCTGCCATGTCAGAATTCTCGATGGCAGCCATTGTCACAAGAATCTTTTCAGCCTCAACAAAAAGTTCTGCAATCTAATTCTGTTGGTATCTGTCGCTCCTTCTTGGGACTTAGAGATTAAGAAATGGGAGCTTCAGGGAGTTCCCGTTGTGGCTCAGCAGAAACGAATCTGACTAGCATCCATGAGGACACAGGTTCGATCCCTGGCCTCGCTCCGTGGGTTAAGAATCCAGCATTGCTGTGGCTGTGGCGTAGGCCGGCAGCTACAGCTCCTATTGGACCCCTAGCCTGGGAACCTCCATATGCCACGGGTGTGGCCCTAAAAAGACAAATGACAAAAAAAAGAAAAAGAAAAAAAGAAAGAAAAGAAATAGGAGCTTCAGGCAACCAATGCAGTTTGGTGTGACTTCTCTCTTTCAGTCATGGCCCCAGGCTGTCGCAGAAGGCAACATGCTGGCATCTGTATCTCCAGAAGGGAGATTAAACCTAGGATGAGTCTATTAGAAAGAAGACATTGCAAAATTCGGAAGCACAGCTGAATACCAAAAGTAAATTACACCATAAGCCAGATGTTTCGGCAAACTCTTTTCCGTCTTTTTTGCCTGGAGGAAAAGTTTTAGTTCATAAAGAAAACAATGAGCAGAAATTGCTATCACAGAATTGTTCACGGTTATTTAAAATGAGAGCATTTGAAAATAATCAAAGATGCGCACAGTGATTTATAGAGAAAGTTGTTCACTTCAGTGTTATTTATCGCATGTTAAATGCAGAAACATCCTAAATGGCTTACCATAAAGGATTTGTTATATAAATTACGGTACTTTTATTTGATGAACTGCTATATAGCCATTAAAAATCATGTTGTTGGAGAATATTTAATGACTTGAGAAAACGTTTGCAATATTTTCTGAGCAAGGAGAGCAGGTTACAAAGTAGAATACATAATCTGATCATATGTTATGTCCTTATAAACCAGCTATCAGCTGGAACTTTGTAAGCTTTGGGATCCAGATAAGATTGGCTCGTGGAGTTCTCCGTTAGGGCACAGCGGAAATGAATCCAGCTAGTATCCATGAGGATGCAGGTTTGATCCCTGGTCTCTCTCAGTGGGTCAGCAATCGGGCATTACCATGAGTTGTGGTGTAGGTCACAGACGCAGCTTGGATCCTGCGTTGCTGTGGCTGTGGCATAGGCCAGCTGCTGTAGCCCCTATTGGACCCCTAGCCTGGGAACTTCCATATGCCATGGGTGTGGCCCTGAAAAAAAAAAAAAAAAGAAAAAAAGACTGGCTCAAATTCCTAATCCCACAGCCTGCATAGATAAAAGCCTCACCAAGATTTCTTCAAGATCCCAGGGACCTACCTTCTCATAGTTCCTTCTGCTTCTTGTAATTCACTGCTTCTCTCTACAATTCTGAACTCATTGTGAAACTCAACTTCTCTTTTCTCTTTGCAAAACCAAACTTAAAGCAGTCAAGTCAACTTTATTGGTGTTCTTGCTACCTTTAGTGGCTTTGGAGTTTTGGAGGGAGAGGAGGGAACTCTACTTACTAACAGAGGGCCTGTATGTCTTCCCAGTCACCATCACCGACCTCAGAGATGCTTCTTTGAGAGTCTCTCACTCTCTCTTAACCCCCTCCACTTCCACCTTCCCCTGTTGTTCCCCAGATGCAAACGTCTCCTTCCTCTATTGTGCAGAGCTCTCAGCTCCCAGTTCACTCCAGTGGCCCAATTTACATGTTCCAGACTTGCTCCACTGTCAGCCGTCCCCATCTCAGGGAGGGCAACACTGTCCATCTGAATGTGCAACATACAAGCCTTGACTCAAATCTTTGAACCAACCCACCACCAATCCATCAAGGAGTCTTGCTCGCTCTACTTTCGGAACATATCCCTTGCCTGACGACTCCACTGGTACTAACCTGGTCCAAGCTGCCATCACCTGCTGCCTGGAGGACAGCAACAGCCTCCTAATAAGTCCCTCTGATCCCACCCTGGTCTCCCTGCAGTCTGTTCTCAACTCAGGACCAGAGAAATCCTTTCATCATCTTAGTCTTATCACATCACTCAACTGCTGAAAACCTGGCAAGGTCTCCCCATCTCACCCAGAGTAAAAGCCAAAATCCGTAAGTGGCTCCAAGCCTGGAAGAACCGGCTCCAGGAGCTCTTGATCTCTGACTTCTAGCCTCTTCTTTGTTCCATTCTAATCCCAAGGACCTCCTTTGTCACATCCTGCTCCCACAGGCACAGCTCTGCCTTGGAGTCTTGTTTTGGCTCTTCCTTCTTCCTGGAACACACTTATCCACTTACTTCATCCCCTCATCTTCTGTAATTCCTCCTTGGAGATTTCCTGCTCAGTGCACCCTGCTCCCACCTCCTTCCCACTCACTGTGCTCTAAATTTTCCCATGAAAATAACCTAAGTAACAAATTCATGACAACAATAGAGGCTACAATCTATCTATCTACCAAAAAAAACGAAGCAGTTGTCTTGACCTTGCTGTGATGTTTATTCAAACTGAAATGTGAAGTCACATTTCTTCCAACAGATGATCATTAAATATAATTTGAGGAGTATAACTCAGAAAGAATTCAAATACTTGAATCTACCCAAATGATTTCACCATGGCCAACGATTTTTCCAGTTGTATGATGAATATTTGCCATAAATTGAATGAGGTAAATCTTCAGTTACAAAGCTATTTTAAAATATATATAAGACATGGGGTAGGATTAAAGTATTTTATCAAAAATGTTGCACTCGCAATATTGTATCTGTATTGAAATTGTGAGAATTAACATACGTCTTTTCTATCAAAGGAAGTCTGGGTTACTCCACTTTGTTCCTGCTTCTTCTGAGACACCCTCCTCCCCCCTCCTCTTTCCCTCTTCTCCCAGTAACAATTTGTTTCAAATTAGCCAACAGAGTAGAATGTGCACCCTGACCTGACCAATGGAAGGGGACAGATATACCACCTGTGTTAGGGACAAAGGGGGGGGGGTGTCTTCCCTCTTTCATGCCTGCTTTTTGAGCACCCGCGTCCTTCTGCAGAAGTAAAGAGCCTTGTCAAGATCTCCCCGTGTTCATGTGTCTCACTTTCCGACACCGACGATCCGAGCCAGAGTCACTTTTCCCCAACAAGATGAACAGTACTTTGATGTGCCCAATTCTGAGGACACCTAGTTAAACAACATGCTTCTGAATGAAAAAATAACAGTCACTCCACAGGGCCGCCCCACTGACAGGCAGGAAACCTTTCCCCTGGTGTCTTCCCTCTCTCTTCTTCTACATTCCCAACTCCCTAGGGTCCAGGTTGTGCCTTTTGTCCCCAGCACCTTCCCCTGTATTGTCTCATTTCATGTCTACTCTCTTACCTAAGGTTCTCTTTCAACTTCATCTCGTTCCATGGGACTTGAGATGTGATACAGGATTGAGATGTCTTTGGATCCCGGGAGTGGAAGGAGGGAGCAGGAAGGCAGCTCTGTGGCCTGGCTTAGGATCGACTGTCTAAGAGATGACCAAACCTTGTAGACCTCCAAGAGTAACTTGCTGACATTCTGGGGTGTTCCTCTCGTTAGGAAGCCATCAGGAGAACACAATGGAAGCAGAAGGGATGGGAAGAGAATGAATCCGAGGGACTTGCAAGACAAAATTAAACTGACATGAGAATGAAGGAAAAGAAGGGAGGTCTCAGAATGGTACGGCCAAGGCTAGGTATTGCTGGAGATAAGGGATCCACTTCCGGACATCACATTAAGATACATGGACCAGCTCCATAAAAACCTCCCAATGCCAAGTGCATTTGTATTTGGGAATCATCAGTTCAGGGTTCAGAGTTGATACCAAGAGAAATGAAGAAGTCTTTTAGGTGAAGAATATAGACATAAAAGAAAAGAAGCCTGAAGGCTCAAATCTTAGGTTTTACCCAGTTAGGAGCTGGGAAGAAAGTACAGAGGATGGGGATTCCCTGGTGGTTCAGCAGGTTAAGTAACCAGTGTTGGCATTGCAGCAGTCGAAGCTAGGGCACGGGTTCAATCCCTGGCCTGGGAACTTCTATATGCTGCAGTTATGGCAGAAGAAAAAGAAAGGATGGGAGGGAGAAAGGAAGGAAGAGAGGGAAAAGAAAAAATAGTACCAAGGAGGCAAGAAAGAAAATGGAGAGGAAGGGATGGAGGAGGAGGAAGGGGTGGGGGAAGAGGCAGAGAAGAGCGTAAATAAGAAGCGTTTGTTGAAGAAGAAAGGGATTCTACAGGAAAAGGTTAGGATACTGTCCCTAGCAGAATAATCCAAATGCATGGCAAGAGAGGGAAGATTCTTTGCAAAAAGGCAAATCTAAACAAATTGTAAATTTTAATTTGTCTTACATAACTAAAGACCTAAGGAAACATCTGTGCAAGAATTGCGTTTAGTATCATGCAATGAACTCCTAGTATTCACAACACTACCTTCGGTTTTATAGATGCATCTGAATGGTATAGACACTGCTTTTCAAGAAATGCCACCTGAATGTTTGCCACCAACAAGGATGGAGAAATAAAAGGAACCTCGTCTCTGCACTGTGCACCACCTTTTCATATTATATTGTCCTGCCGTCGTCTCTGAGGGAGGAAAACATTTGGATCTGCAGTGGGTTAGGTAAACGCCCACTAAATATTGATGCATGCATAATTAAAATGACTAAAATAATCCTGGCATAAAATTACCCTTGCAGTCAGAGGAGAGACAAAATGAAGTAATTTGATCAGGAAAATTAATACAAGTCGACTCTCAATTTTCAGTGCAGCTAATTGAAAACCACTTATTATTCAAACCTCACTTTCCCTCATGGTTTGTACTTTTTTCTCTTTGCCCGGTGAAAAAGGGACGTGAGAGGAGCGTCCCAGGGGAAAAGCCATCATATTGAGATGGGGGAGCAAGAGAAGCATGTTTGTTTTTCTAAGGCAATGGCTCCTAAACTTTTATTACCTCTATTGCTTTTGCCATCCGTGACCCACTTCCATGGGCATGTCCAGTGTGATAGGCCACCCCGTCCTCTCTCCCTCAAACCACATTGAAATTACGACACTGGCATGATTGTGATTGTCATCTTTTTAAAGTGACAGTTTTACTGAGATATAATTCTCAAAGATGCAAATCACCATTTAAAGTATAGAGGTCAATGGCTTTTAGTATTCACAGAGTTATGCAAACATCGCCACATTTCATCACCCCCAAAAATACCTACTGGCATTTCCATGGGTCACATTCCAATAAACCACCTGCGCTTGAGTCGTTGCCTTGAGTTCTGCTTCTGGGAAACTCAAACTAGGACACAGTGGTTCTCTCTCACAATCTACTACCAGGATTCCCGGCAAAGCCTCTTCGGAAGAACATCACCCCCTCTTGAGAGGAATAGTCATACACAAGGATGAAATGGTGATGGGGTCCATTGTTCCTTTCCTGAAGGGAATTCAAAATCAGCAGGTCTGCAGAAACAAAACAAAATCGATAACAACAAAAGAAGCCAGTCTGGAGCCGATGTCTCCTGGAGGACCCGTCATTATGAGGTTGAGCGTTTTTACAGCCAGGCTGTTGCACAACAATAGGGAGTAGGCAGTAGAACTCCGGCCGCATGAAACACACAACCACTGTGGTGGTCATTCCCAGGATTGTCTCACCTCTCCTGCCTTGTCCCACACTCGGAAGGATGCTTGTTACCCAGCAAGGGCCCAATACATGCTGTCACTTAATAAGGATATTCTTGGCAGATTAAGCTGGTTCCATCCACACTAAGGGAGGAGAGAGGGCAAGCAATTTCTTTTTCTTCTTCTTTTTTAGGGCCACACCTGTGGCATATGCCGTTCCCGGGCTAGGAGTCCAAGCGGAGCTACAGCTGCCGACCTGTGCCACAGCCACAGCAGTGCAGCATCTGAGCCACTTCTGTGACTTACACCACAGCTCACAGCAATGCCGGATCCCTGACCCACTGAGCGAGGCCAGAGATGGAACCCACATCCTCATGGATACTAGTAGGATTCGTTTCCACTGGGCCAGCATGGGAACTCCAGCAGTTTCTTTTTTAAGCATGTGATGCAGACATTGCAACACATCACTTCTACTCACACTGTGTTGGCAAGAACTAAGCCATGTGGGCATATCTAGCTTCAGAGGAGGTTGGCAAATGTTGTTATTCTGGATGGTCATGTCCTAACAAAACCCCATTATTATGGAAGAAGGGAGAGAGATATTTTGGGTAACAGCTAGCAGTCTTCCACAGAGCACATGTTGGTTTTGTTGGTTGTTGTCATTCTCTGATCATGTGCCAAGAATCCTATCTCTTTAGAAAACCACCTCTGATGTGTTTTATAAGAGTCTTGCCCTGTCCAATGGTTGGGTGGGACTGAAGTAGGCTAAATAATGGTCCCTATAGATATTCGAGCCCTAATCTCTGGAACCTGTGACTATTACCTTCCATCACAAAAGGGACTCTGCAGATGTGATTAAGGATCTTTAGGCAGTTAGAGGACCCTAGATTCCCAGGGTCACCCTAAATGTAATTGCAAGGGTCTTTATAAGATAGAGGTAATGGAAGATTAAACTATAGGAGAGAAGGCCATGTGAAAACAATGGAAGCAAAAAGAGATTTGAAGCACTATGTGGCTGACTTCGAAGATGGAAGAAGGGGCCATGAGCCATACAAAAAATATGGCTCTATAACCCACAAAAGGCAGGGCAACCAATTTTCCTCTAGAGCCTCCAGAAGGAACCAAAACTGCCAACACCTTGACTTTAGCCCAGTGAAATTAACTTCAGATTTATAGCCTTCAGAAGCGTAAGAGAATACCGTGTACGGTGTAAGTCACCAGGTTTGTGGTAATTTGTTACAGCAGCTACAGGAAACCAATGTCCCATCTTAAGGTGGATGATGATCCTGTCTCAGTCAATCAGAATATATCATCTCCAGCTACAGTGATTGGTTAAGAGATAATCACATGACCCATGACCATCCAATCAGTCTTTTCTGAGACTTTAGCTGGAAGTAACAGGAAACAAGTAGTTTTTCTCAAGGCTGCAAGGATGAGGAAGTTGTTGGCTTTGGTTGCCAATGAACCCCATCTTGTTGCCACAGGAAGAGAATCAGTCAAACAGTCGTAGGAAGAGGTGCTGAGAGATGGGGAGAAAGGGCTCTGATGTTTGAGGCCCTGAAGCCAGATCCAGCTTCTGAGCTTCCCGTTATAGGAGCCAATCATTTTCTACCTTTGATTTTCCTATATTGGGATGGATTTCTATGATTTGCAACCTGGAAATCTGACTAACATGGTTGATATCCACATTCTTCAATGTCTGAAAACAGTGAAGAACCAAAGTGGCAGAGGTAAGCTTTGCTTTCTCCAAGGGTCCTTTGCGTCCTTCTAAGAAATCTCCAAATGCTTGAGCCCTGAGCAGAGAGCCCTTGACTGCGATACTCAAAATGACATGTAGTTTTAATCAGCAC
Source organism: Sus scrofa (assembly GCF_054392235.1). Lineage (NCBI taxonomy): Eukaryota > Metazoa > Chordata > Mammalia > Artiodactyla > Suidae > Sus > Sus scrofa. The sequence goes on from NC_139388.1 coordinate 7,204,280, forward strand.
TATTTAAACACTTAGTTTAATAAGAGAAGGAGAAAGAAAAACCATTGACCCAAATAGGATGCTTGATAATTCTGAATAAGTGCTATAAAGGCTTATAAAAGAATGTTAAGATGCTTAATTGCTGAATAAATGAAATATAAACATTCGTTCTGTTACTTGGAGAGTTCTTTAATACGTAATGGGGAAAAACTGTGTATCAAATGAACTGTAAGTGATAAATGCTTGTTTCCTTTTCTAAAACAAATCAATTCTTGGAACCATTAACCACCATTTAAATGTAACTCTATTTTTTCACTTTATTTCTCCCATTTACATTTTTTTCATTAGTGGAAGAAGACAGGTTTATCCAGCAGATAGAGGAGCATAGTGGAACAAGCATGGAATGGCGAGGGATTTGGAGTCTGAAGCCTTGGCTTTTAACCTCAGCTCTGACAATTACTAATCCTGCGACCTTCCATAAACCACTGAACCTCTCTTGGCTTTCAGATGTAGCATGAAACTACTGTCAGGAATCTCTTACCCAGGTCTGAGTGTTGCAGTGACAAACACCTTTTAGGGCAGTATCTCTGTACTGTGCATAGGAGTTCTCTGGGGCCTTCCAAATTTTGCTAAAAATTTTATAAGAATTTTGTGTATTTTCAGGAGTTCCTGTTGTGGCTCAGTAGGTTAAGAACCCAACATAGTGTACAAGAGGATGCGGGCTCGACCTCTGGCCTCGATCAGTGGGTTAAGGATCTGGCATTGCCATGAGCTGTGGTGTAGGTCACAGATGTGGCTTGGATCTGGTGTTGCTATGGCTGTAGTGTAGACCAGCAGCTGCAGTTCCGATTCAACCCTTAGCCTAGGAACTTCCATGTGCTGCAGGTGCAGCCTGAAGGAAAAAAAAAAAAAAAAAAAAAGAATAAAAAAAGAATTTTGTGGATTCTTGTTATGGTTGGAGTGGGACCCAAGATCTGCATTTCTAACAAAATTCAGTTATTAGAAAGCACCCAATTGATGTTAACATTGCTGCTTTTACCTGTTTGGGTAACAAGGTTTAAGGTGTCTTCCAGGCTCATAATGATTTTCCTTCTTTAGAAACCGCCCCAGTTTTTATTGGTGGCTAGTAATTGCTGTTCTTGTGCCCCCTGGCCATAGCTGACTATACTAGTGGTGCTTTCTGATCCAACCTGGACCCAAAGAAAGTCTCACCTGCAAATCTGGTTTTGAACAGAGACAATCGGAGATGGGACATTCAGTCACTTGCTCATCCATTCAGCAGTCCTTTTCAAATTCTCTCTATACCAGATACTATAATGAGCGTTGGAGACACACCAGTCAATAAACCAGGTCTTAGAGTTCCTGCTGTGGCGCAACCGGTTAAGAATCTGACTGCAGTGGCTCCAGTCACTGTGGAGGGGCTGGTTCGATCCCCAGCCCAGTGCAGTGGATTAAAGGATCCGGCGTTGCCATTGCTGTGGTGTAGGTTGCAACTGTGGCTTGGATCCAGTCCCTGGCCCAGGAACTTCCAAATGCTGCAACTGTGGCCATAAAATTTAAAAAAAAAATTTTAAACAGTAGGTCTCTGTTTTCATAGAGCATTCCCCTAGTGATGTGCAAGATAATTCACATACGCTAAGTGCTGTGAAGTGCCTGGAGAATTTACGGGTTGCATTAGACCTACTTTAAACGAGGATGTTGAGGAAAGCCAAGCACTTGCTTCTCTTTCTACAGGGACCTTAGAAGCCCCATGTTGAACCCAGTGGTAAAACAAATAAAAGAAGGCGGGGTCCCTTGTGAATGTGTGCAGCGGGCCACTTCCCCTTCCCTGTGGCGAGAGTGGGAAGTAAACTTTCATTGCATTAAACCAGTGAGATTTCAGGGCTTACCTATTACAGAAGCTAGCACTGCTTCCCATAAATACATAAACTGTTCAACTCTTTCTGAGATTCTAAAAGTCCAATGGGAGCTGCAGCTTCCAGCCTATACCACAGTCACAGCAACTCGGGATCCAAGCCCCATCTGCAACCTACGCCAGAGCTCAGAGCAATGCGGGATCCTTAACCCACTGTTCAAGGTCAGGGACTGAACCCACATCCTCATGGATACTAGCCGAGTTCATTTCCGAAGAGCCACAATGGGAACTCCCTTTCTTCCCTCCCTCCTTCCTTTCCTCCTTTCCCTCCTTTCTCCCTTACTGGCCACCCCATGGCATATGGAGTTCCTGAGCCTGGGATCTTGTCTGAGTCACCCCGTGAATGACTACTAGAGTAGCAGCCTACTCAGTAGCTGCAGTCACACTGGATCCTTTAACCCACTGTTAAAGGCTGGGAAAGAGAACCTGCGACGTGGCGCTGCAGAGACACCTTTGATGCTGTTGCGCCACAGCAGGAACCCCTAGAGCTATTTTCCACTACTTGAAACCTGAAGAATCTTAACGGATACAATTGCGATGAGAATCTGATGAGCAGGTAGGTGTAGTAAAACCTGGAGTTTGTACATCAGTAAGGAATTATTACTGCAAACCGATTTTTCTGAGATGTATTCACTTTCTGGATGTCTTATTAGGGAAAAAAAACTAAAAAAGTATTCACATGGACTCATACTGCAGTCCATTTCTTTCTTGGGTCATTTCTAAGAGTTCTTGTTTAGACCTCTACAAAATCAACTCGGTAAATTGCAATGGAAACTAAGGAAGTAATTATAAAGTTTATAATTTTCCCTTAAAACTTAAGTGCTTAGATTTTTAAAGAGTCCTCAGCGGCACAAGAATATTAACATTTCAATTTGCCACACTTCTTCTTATGGGCTATCAACATGCAGTAAATTTGGATGTTCCTTAGAGGATCCTGAAATTCCCGGCAAGGAAGTCTGTCTTCCAAAATGCTTCCTCAGAGGGATCTTCCTTGGCTACTGGTCCCAAGAGTATGTTTCTGGTCACTCCACCCCCTCATTAGCTCTCCTCTCCCCCTCTTCTAATCTTTGTGCAAATTGTGGGCAGCCAGAGAAAAGCTGTTCCTTAAGACTTCATAGTACAACCATATCTCGGTCTCCCAAGAATTATGGGATCACATAATTAGAATCACTGTAAACCGATAGGCGAGATAGACAAGAATCAAGAGAAGAAAGTAGGAGGGAGGCCAACACATTTCGCTTTCCTCACACAGCTTTCATGAATGTTTATATCCCAGGGCTGGAGGTTTTCCTTGTGACCTCAGTGAAGCAGTAAGTGACTTACTTCATACGGGCCTCTTTGAGTCTGAACGTGGTCAGAACAGTATGAGAAGTGAAAACCCCTTCGCTTGACCCACCAAAATGAAATCGTCCACAGCTCTTGGTCAATTCAGGTGTGTGTGTGTGTGTGTGTGTGTGTGTGTATGCAGAGCCTGCAGCTTTCCATAGAACCAGACTCCTGACCAGGAGACAAAAGATGGGCCTCTCGGAGAGCTTTGAATGGGGATGCCAACAATCCTTTCTACATGGCTTTTAAGTCTGTGCTTCCTGCAGCAACAAAGACTAATCTTAGCATCACTGCCTGTGCAGTGATCCAAAGAAGTGGAACTAGAAAAATAGGGAAATGGGGATACGGGAAAACATACACGTAAATATAAATGTGGAAACTAAGAGATAAATAGAGATTTTAAAAGATACATGAATATTCAGGAGTCTGGAGAGCCTCATCCATCCATCCACCTATCCAATCATCCAAGCATTAACTGCTTGAGCTGAGGCCATCCTATTTTAACAGGCACCGTTAAATAGTGTTGGGGGCACATAAAGATGGAAGTGGAAGTCTAAAAACAGAAATTGGAGGTAGGTACCGCAGTAGACGGGCCCTGAAAGGGCTCCCCCGAAGTTGAAACACATGGGTTGGACACGTCGGGGAGGCTCATGGACTGACCGTGATGCCCCAGTACAGGCGATGGTGCAAGAGAAACCTGCGCATCATAGAGATGCCGAGACCTCCGAGCTTCCTAGAGAGGCCCGGAAGTGGCTCCGGGAGGCCAGTCCGACGGCTCTGGCGCCGAGCGGGGGCGGTGACAGGTAAGAGACGTCTGGGCTGCTTCCCCAGGACGGTCCCGTAGCCGTCGTTGTCTGCTGCCATTGTGAGTGGGCCTGGGTTGGGAGGGCCGCCCCGCTGCGGGGACCTGGCCGGGCTGGCGGGGGCGCCCAGGCTCACACGCGCGTCGGGGGACCACGGAGAGCACACCCCCGCCGCCCTCCGCACTGGTACCTGCGCTGGGTGGCCACTGGTACAGGGCGCGGAAGTGAGTGATGCTGACCTAGATTCCGCCCTTTGTAGTTCCCTCGGATTCCAAGGAGCCAAGCTCAGCTAGGATTTCTAGAATGGCACCAACATCTGCTAGCTTCTGTTTTTCTTTTTCTTTTTAACATGGCAGGCCCCAAGCCCGGAGCTATCAACAGGCACCTGTATCTGGCTGGATCTTTTATTTTCATCACACCTTGGGGGGAAAGACTACGTTCTCTTGATGGCAAATAATTCCGGTTTTCCATTTAAGTGGCCATGTAAGGTTCCCATTAAAAATGAACGTACTTATCGATTAAAAGTAAGTGGATGTAAATAAAACACAATAGGTGAATAATAGTTCCAGAGATACCAGGTGTGACAGAAGTTATGAGGTAGTAAGGGAACACTGCAGTGTACCAGCCCAGCGGGGGGCTCCTACAGACCAGGCTTCATGTCCTGGGTCCAGCTCAGCCACTGACACCTGCATAGTTTGGGAGCCAGTTTCTATTTTTCTTTTTTATATATTTTCCTAGCTCTATTGAGATATAATTGATGTTTAACACTGTGGAATTTTGAGGTGTACAATGTGATGACTTGATACATGTATATGTATTTTGTGAATTGATAACCACACTAAGATTAGCTAACATCTCCATCACCTCACATAATTATAGTTTTTTTGTGTAAGATCTCTTTTAGCAGCGTTCAAGCATGTGATACAGAATTACTGACTGTGGTTGGTCCAGTGCTCTGTATTCGATTCCCCAGATCGCAAATCTGTCTTGTAACTGGAAGCTTAGACCCTTTGACCAACATCTTCTCTTTTCCCTTACCCCCCAGTATCCCTGGCAACCCTACCCCCCAGTTGCTGGCAACCACTATTCTACACTTTATTTCTTTAAGTTCGCCTTTTTTTTTTTAAGATTCTTTCTATGTGATACCATGCAATATTTGTCCTTGTCTGATCTATTTCACTTAGCATTATGCCCTCAGGTTCCAGTTGTATTGTCAGTAATGGTATGATTTCCTCCCTTTTTTTTTTTTTTTTTTTGGTCTTTTTGCTATTTCTTTGGGCCGCTCCCGCGGCATATGGAGGTTCCCAGGCTAGGGGTCGAATCGGAGCTGTAGCCCTCAGCCTACACCAGAGCCACAGCAACGCAGGATCCGAGCCGCGTCTGCAACGTACACCACAGCTCATGGCAACGCCGGATCGTTAACCCACTGAGCAAGGGCAGGGACCGAACCCGCCACCTCATGGTTCCTAGTCGGATTCGTTAACCACTGCGCCACAACGGGAACTCCGGATTTCCTCCCATTTTTATGGCGAAATAATATTCCATTGTGAGTGTGCATATGTAGATAGACCACATGTTCTTTAGCCTTTCATCCATTAAGGGGCACTTTGATTGTTTTCATGATTTAGTTATTGTGAATAATTCTGCAATGAATGTGGGGGCGCAGATACTTTTTCAAGGTAGTGATTTCGTTTGCTCTGGATCATATATATGTATCGGCAGACCAGGTTCTTAAAAGATTGTCCTGAGGCTCCAGTGGTCAACCTTTAAGCACCTAGCCTGTAATAAATAGAAAATGTAGCCATAGCGGTTATTTTCATTTTAGCAAGGAGGAACCAGGGTCACCCGGGGAATAGGTGAGAGAACCAAGTGTAGGACCCAGATTTTTCTCACCTAGGAAGCTTATCCCAGCCTCCCCACTACCTCTGCCTCATGGGAGGGGATGGGATTCCTCCTGCCTCAACGCTGGGAATTGGAAGGGCCCCTCTCAGGTTGCAGAATACATTAGCTGTGAAAGTCCCTGCAGGACTCAGGTCAGCATAGACTTGTTTGCTTCCGGTCAGGGCCTGGCACAGCCCTGAGTGCTTGTTGCGGTTGAGACAGAAGCTGTGCAGTCAGATGCACCTGGATTCCAGTGCATACGGCTCCCTGCTCTCGCACTTACTAGCTGTAGTAAACAGGATTAACAAGTTAGTACCAGCCTCAGAGGCTTGTTAGGAGCATCAAGAGAGAGAATTTGTGGAAGAGGCCTAGCACCATGCCTGGCACACAGTAAGGGCTTAATGACAGCTGACAGTACTTTGACATGTTGAAGTGACAGACAGGCTGACCTAGAAGGGAAGAAAGTACAAGTGTAATACTTTCAGGTACAGCAGAAAATGGTACTGGAAGAGGCTGCAGAGTTCTCACTGCACTGGAACTTACTGGGTCTACCATCTGCCACATACTCGTCCCTGCAGACATCCTGAAGAAGTGGCCTGTGCTTGCGTGGAGTTTACGTGGCACTTTGGGAAGCAGTTGGGAAATACCTATTATAAAATTAATTGTTCCATAAGTATCATGAATAATTGCAAGGATCTTTTGTGCAACAAATATCTAGGTAAAAGGAGTCTGAGTGGGTAGCTGGACAAGATAAGGTGATGAGAATTACGCAGCTTCCTGCCATCTTCACATATATTCAAAATTGTGTGTGCAGATACCCCTATTTGTTTTTGTTTGTTTTGTTTTTGGCCGCACCTGTAGTACGTGGAAGTTCCCGGGCCAGGGATCGAACCCATACCGCAGTTGCAACCTGCACCTGCAGGTTGTGGCGGTGCTGGATCCTTAACCTGCTGCACCACACAGGAATTTCCCCTCTTTGTCATTACTCCCGAACCAAACTTGGGTCCGCTGGCCTGCGGGCAGTCAAGCCAATCTGCTGACACCACATTGTGGTGCAGGAAAATGCAGCGTTTGTTGCAAAGTGCCACACAAGTAGTCTGGGACAGCTAGTGTTGAAGAAGCCTGAACTCCCTGATGGGTTTCAGGAAAGCATTTTTAAGGGCCAGGTGGTGGGGGCAGGGGGCACTGGTTTGAGGGTGAGGTGTTGAGGTAACGGGGCCGTGGTGCAGTTTCGCTTCTTGAGTCCTGAGGCTGCAGCAGGCCTGCGGGCTCTGTAGGTCGTTCACATCTTCCATCTGGTGGTGGAGGTAGGGGGTTCCTGGAAAACAACTCAGGAAATGTGCATCAGATACTATGGTGTAGGTGTTTCAAAGAGGAGCTAAAGCAGAAGATGTGGGAGAGGAGGCGGCTCCCGGGGGGTTGGGGGAGACACCCCTCCCCCCCGAGGGTCCTGCTGAGTTCCATTGTGAGTCCGTTTTCCACTTAACGCTGTGCCCTTAATTTTCTTCCCAAGTGTGTTTGGCCTTTTAGGTTTCCTGCCTCACATCCGTGTTACCTGTATCGGGGGGACTCTCCTTTCCATCCTTGACTGCTTTGTATTCAACACCCATCGTTTCCAGGTCACCTTTGGAATTTGAACAGCACCCTTTCGAAACCGTCCAGCCTCGGTTTGCTTCCTCGGGCTCAATCCAGTAAGAACACAGTTACCTTTGGCCTCCAGGCAGCACTTGGGCAGCAGCGTAAATCGTGCCATCCTAGGGTTAAACGTCCAAGAGATGCTATCAGCCTTAAAGTAAATACAGTAAGCTTTTCTTTTCCTGAGAGCCGTCTTCCCTTCTCCCCACTGTCCCCTCCTCCAGTGGTGCCCCAGTTGTATATTGCTTTCTGATATTCTAATACCGGAGCGTTGGCGCGCCGTCCTCCCCAACCCCCGGGGCAGAGACACTGTGTGCAGAAGCTGTAAGGTTCTTATTACTGATCCCTTGCATTTAATTAGGTCTTTGTAAATCTAAAGTATTCCTAGTCATTTTTATGAGTTTCTTCTCATAACTTCCCTGTGAGATGTCAACTTATTACCCTTTCTATCTTAGTATTATCAAGGGGTCAGGCAGATTTTAACTTTCATCTTTTCATGTTTGTAATTAAGATTTCTTTTTTTCCTTTTTTCTTTGCTTTTTTTTCCCCCCTGAATCACAGACTTACCCTTAACCCCTTAACCGTGTCTGCTAAAATGACTGCTCTGGTCAAATGTGACCCTCCTTCCCTCTCCCCCCCCCACCCCCCCGCCCCCCGAAAGCAGTTACTGAACAAAGCTGAGTTTTGGAAGAGCCTTAAAGCAATTGAGATTATAAAGTCTGGTCTGAGTGCCCAGCCCTAGACAGAATCAGATGGAAACACATAAAACAGAAGCCACGAAATACAAAAAAATCAGGCAGTTGATTGAAGGAAAATTGTGTCTACTCTTTTTCTCCCTCCCTGTTCATGGGACTTTCTTTTGGTTGCCTGCGAAATGTGTTTGCTGCGATTTTTCTGTGCTGGTTGATGCGGGAGCCAGGGAAGGAGGATCGGGGTGATGCCGTTAATGACTGGGTCATCCAGGAAGGTTTCACTGGCCTGGTGGATGGGCTTCTTCGCACTGCTGCTTGTCTTGCTCAATTCTTAATTTTTCCAAACTCATTACCACTCGTCTGACCCTCCAGATCAGGTCAGTTACACAAGTTCTTGCCCTAGATCTTTCTGGAATGAGATGGAGGGTAATGAAGAGTAGCATGACCAGGCCTGACAGGTACTTTGAAGCATTAATAATTTGAACTTGTACATTCCTGGCGTGATTAATGCGCCCATGAGCCATGATTGACCTGTGGTCTTTGAACCGGCCTGGAATGTGTCGTTTTAAAAGCAAAGAATAATTAGAGATTAGGAGGAATTTCTCTTGGAAAATTTTTAACTGGACTCTTTGAGGCCATATCCAGATTTTTCTGATTTCTTCACAGCGGAATTCTTGTGCAGATGTTCAGACTGTCTTAACCTTTGTTATCTGGCATCCTCATAACCAAACATCTTAACCAAACATTTCTAAAACCTGTGAGCTATTTCAGTTGGTGACATCACCCACCTCACTTGTCACCCGAGTCCTGCTTGCTGCCGCCTCCCTCATCCTCATTTGAGCCGGGCCCTCTGGCCATCTTTCAAAAGGACCAAAGCAAACCTACGCTCTCTGTTGTCTCTAGGATAGAGTCCAGGCTCCCCCTAAGGGGGCCCCAAGCTGTCTCCAAGCATCTGGCCATCTTTCCGCCCTGAATTGCCAGCCACACACGTCGGCTTCAGTTTGCACAACCTGTTTTTGTGGCCCAGCACCAGCCCTGCCTGTTGCTCTCCTGTTCATTTGTGCTGCCCGCTCAGCCTGCCTCCATCCTCCTGCGGTTCCAGTGTGGCTCTAATGCCCACTTTCAATGACGTCTCTGGAGACCTGCCCTTCAAAATCACTTTCCCCCACCTCGGCGCCTCCATGGCACCCTGTCAGTACTAACATTATTGCAGTAATCCTGGTGCCTCCTTTTCGCCTGTACTTTGAGTATTTGCAAAAGCGTCTCTCCTCCAGTGCACGCTGCAGAATGCAGGAATTCTGTCTCGTTTCACTCTATTTTCTGTCATTTTCATGCCAGAACATTTCTTCTTAGGTCATCAGTTAAAATGGCAGCTCTGACTGGCATATATAACAATGGCTTCTAGACACTGCAGGGCCCTGCATAACTTGTGCCCATCATAATTTTACCAAACTGGATGTGTTTCCCAGTGCTCAAAATCATCTGTAAGTTGGAGTTCCCATTGTGGCTCAGTGGGTTAAGGACCCAGCATTGTCTCCATGAGGATTGGGTTCTATCCCTGGCCTTGGTCAATGGATTAAGGATCCAGCAGAGGCCAGCAGCTGCAACTTCGCTTTGACCCCTAGCCTGGCAACTTCCATATGCTGCAGGTGCGGCCATAAAAAAGAAAAAGAAAGTCATCTGTAAATTCAACAAATACTTGTTGAGTATTTATTGTGTTTTGGGTTCTGGTGGGGACATGCCAGTGAGAAAGGCTGAAAGTCTCCATTCTCTTGGCACCTACATTCTCTTGGAAGGAAGTCAATAGTTCAAAAGGAAACAAATTTAGATAGTGAAGTGTGCCATGAGGAAAACAAAACATCATTTAGCTAAGAGAGGATTCTTCCGGAAGGGGTGATCAGAAACACCTCCCTGTGTTGAGTCAGTGGCACTTGAACAGACCTAAATATTGAGAAAGATGCAGCCAGGTGTCGATATGGTGCCAGCAGTGGTTCACACCGAGGTGAAACCAAAGTGCATGTGGTCCTCAGGGCACAGGTGAGGTGAGCATCTCTAAGGAAAGGAGGCAAGCCCACGTGCTGGGAGAGGAGGGCACCGGTGGTGGAAGAGCGTGCGTTGAAGTCAGAGACGGATGTCGCCACCAGGTCATGGTGGTGAAGACAAGAGGTCTGGGTGGAGACGCCAGTGACTGACATCTTCTGTGTTTGGATGGAGCATCTGCGATGAAGTCACGTGATTATGTCAAATGACAGAATTGACAACATCTAGTTGTATGGCTACTTCAAACCCAGATGGGAGTGTGCCTACACTCAGGGAATAATAGAAGCATAAGGTCATTGTTGGGTGCATTGGTGGGATGCCTGGGCGTTCATTCCTTCTGGATTTTCTTGTGGGCCCAGCAGCGGCAATTGCTGGTGGGGATCCATCAGCCATCTTCCACGTCATTGTGCTCAATTCCCCTAGTACTTCTCACTTTTCTGCTTACCCTCAAGCCACTGAGATAGTTGCTTGCTGAATCTTGTCTTCAGCTGTCACACCAACTGATTTCTGCACAAATGACAGGCAATCACAGCTCCTTAGTACGGTTATTCAGAAGAATCTGACAAACTTTTCATATCCTTGTGCTTTTGAGAGACCTAAACATGGTACATGGGAAGGCAGAGAAAAATCAAATCCCCAAACTCTGGAGCTTGAAGAAAATGAAACTCAAGCAGTGATATCCGTGGAGCGCCTACACTAAGTCAGATTTTTTGTTTGTTCATTTTGTTTTTAGGGCTGTACCTGCAGCACGTGGAAGTTCCCAGGCTAGGGGTTGAATCAGAGCTGTAGCCACCGGCCTAGACCACGGCCACAGCAACACGGGATCTGAGTCACATCTGTGACCTACATCACAGCTCAGGCAACTCAGGATCCTGAACCCACTGAGGGGGGCCAGGGATCAAACCTGCGTCGTCATGGGTATGAGTCTGGTTTGTCACCACTGAGCCACAATGGAAACTCCCACATCAGGTTTTTGTGGGTTTTTTTTGTACGCTCTCCCATTTGGTCTTGTGGGCCTGCGAGCTCATCAGCTCCACTTTATAGATGCAGCACCCAACTCAGAGGATGACCTTGCTCAAGTGGTGGGGCTCCCGGTTGCCTGCAGTCTCCCTGCCTAACCACACCCGAGGGTCTCCACGGACTTGCGTGTGCACGTGTGTTCCCGGTGCCTCTGAGGACCTGCCTGCCTCCTGTTTGATTTCTTCCCGAGTGTGAAGGGTTGAGCGGCCCCCCTTTGGCTTGTTTTGACTTGTTTTTGAGAGAAGGGGTCTTGAGTCCTTATTAGCATAGAAGTGGAGGGAGGGAATCGAGATGCCCTCAGGCGTTGAGCATGTGCAGAACGGGAGGATTTCCTGGGTAGGGGGACATGGTTTGCTACGTAAAAGATGTTTCTCCCCCCCAACACACACCCTTTTACACATAGGGCTAATAAAATACCAGTGTTAAATGGTGCTACAGTGTGCCATTTTACTCAAAAGATGTTGGAAATTTGCTTTAAAGTTCTGTCCTTAATTTTTCTGGGGGTGTTGGGGGGGAAGTGCCTCTCCCTACCAGATACGAATTCATTCTTGTCAAAAAGACTCTAATGTTTTCCAAGGATTAAGAGTAATACCTTGCAGGAGTTCCCTGGTGGCCTGGCGGTTAAGGATCTGGCATTGTGACTCCTGTGGCCTGGGTCACTGCTGTGGTGCGGGTTCAGTCCCTGGCCCGGGAACTTCTGCATGCTACGGGCACAGCCAAGAAAACAAACAAAAAAATCATGTCTTCCATTTGAAGAGTGCCTTGTGGTTTTCAGAGCACTCCCAAGTCCACTGTCTTACTGAATCGTCACATTGACCTTGTCAGGCACTCAGTGCAGGTATTACTGTCCCCATATTACCCAGGAAGAAATTTGAAGCTCAGGAAGTGAAAGGAGAGGGGTGGGGAGGAGTTGACTGTTGTCCCAAAGCCATGACAGGAACCCAGGTCTTAGCGTTTCTTTCTGCTAGAGTTTTTTTTTTTTTTTTTTTTTTTTTTTTTTTTGTCTTTTTAGCTATTTCTTGGGCCACTCCCGCGGCATATGGAGGTTCCCAGGCTAGGGGTCGAATCGGAGCTGTAGCCACCGGCCTACGCCAGAGCCACAGCAATGCGGGATCCGAGCCGCGTCTGCAACCTACACCACAGCTCACGGCAACACCGGATCGTTAACCCACTGAGCAAGGGCAGGGACCGAACCTACAACCCCATGGTTCCCTAGGCGGATTCGTTAACCACTGCGCCACAACGGGAACTCCTCTTTCTGCTAGAGTTTATCGCCTGTTTGTTTTTATTACTCCCAAAGAAGGGCAGTCGGATTTGGATTTTCTTCAGTAACAGGATGCATACTTCTTTCTTACAGGTCCGGTTATCTGAGTGCCATACATGGACTCCCCCAGGTCTCCAAAGGAGACAGTCCTCATCACGGGAGGAGGTGGCTATTTTGGTTTCCGGTCAGTGCGTCTGTAAAATCTGTCCAGGGAATTATTTTACTGGTAGTTCCTGGGAAGAGTATAGCTTTCAACTCATATTAACACAGTGTAGACTTTTCCTTGTCTGTGTAGCATTAAACCCATGATGAACCATGTTGCCGACCGCTCAGATACTGAAATGGAGATTTAAGAAAGACTTAAATTTGGAGTTACTGTCTTGGCTCAGTGGAAACGAATCTGACTAGTATCCATGTGGATGCAGGTTCGATCCCTGGCCTTGCTCTGTGGGGTTAAGGATCTAGCGTTGCTGTGAGCTGTGGTGTAGGTCAGACACAACTCGGATCTGGCATTCCTGTGGCGGTGGTGTAGGCTGGCGGCTACGGTTCTGATTTGACCCCTAGCCTGGGAACCTCCAAATGCCTTGGGTGCGGTCCTAAAATGCAAAAAAAGAAAAAAGAAAAATTTAAATTTAAGAAAAATTCTTTATAAAGCCATCGAATTGGGGAGGGGAGCTATTCACACCACCAAAACCAATTTAAAATAACAGCTGTTCTTGGAGTTCCCTGGTGGCCTACCAGTTAAGGATCGGGTGTTGTCACTGCTGTGGTGTGGGTTTGATCCCTGGCCCGGGGATTTTTATAGGCCACCAGCGCAGCCCCCCCCAAACATAGAGCTATTCTTTCACAGTGAGGTGACTGTTCACAAATATTCCAAAGAATGGAGGGTGGGTCTCAGAACAGAGGGGAGAAAAAGGTCACCTGTAGACACCACTGTCTTTGAAGATAAAGTCCCTCTCATTGTAATTTAAGTAAATGTGGGGATTCTCTTCTTTGAGTATTTGCATAAGTAAGATTTGCATCAGCGAACATGCAAGTGTGGAACGGATATGCCGAGAAACCTTGGCCAATTACCGTACAGACTTTTCCCAGGCATAACGTGGCAGCGATTCGATCTAACATCTACTCTCTGTTATTTCAGCCTGGGCTGCGCTCTGAACCAGAAGGGGCTCCGTGTGATTCTCTTTGACGTCAGCAGCCCTGCTCACACCATTCCGGAAGGAGTCAAGTTCATACGGGGAGACATTTGCCTCCTCACTGACGTAGAGCGCGCCTTCGAGGATGCGGATGTCACCTGTGTGTTCCACATCGCCTCTTACGGTATGTCCGGGCGCGAGCAACTGAACCGGAGCCGGATCGAGGACGTCAACGTCGGGGGCACGGACAACGTCCTCCAGGCCTGCAGGAGCCGGGGGGTGCCAAGGTTAGTTTACACCAGCACCTTCAACGTCATCTTCGGAGGTCAGGTTATCAGAAATGGCGATGAGTCTCTGCCGTACCTACCTCTCCACCTCCACCCGGACCACTACTCTCGAACCAAATCGGTCGCAGAGAAGAAGGTGCTGGAGGCCAATGGCACAGCCCTGGCTCGACGTGCTGGGGTCTTGAGGACCTGTGCTCTGAGGCCGGCTGGCATCTATGGGCCCGGAGAACAAAGGCACCTCCCCAGGATAGTGAGCTACCTGGAGAAGGGCCTCTTCAGGTTTGTGTATGGAGACCCCAAGAGTCTGGTCGAATTTGTCCACGTGGATAACTTGGTGCAGGCTCACATCCTGGCCTCAGAGGCCCTGAAGGCCGACAAGGGCCACGTCGCCTCCGGGCAGCCCTACTTCATCTCTGACGGCAGACCCGTGAACAACTTTGAGTTCTTCCGGCCTTTGGTTGAGGGCCTGGGTTACAAGTTCCCCTCCGTCCGCCTGCCCCTGCCCCTCATCTACTTCTTCGCTTTCCTCACAGAGATGGCCTACTTCCTTTTGGGTCGACTCTACAACTTCCAGCCCTTCCTCACCCGCACCGAAGTTTACAAAACCGCCGTCACACATTACTTTAGCCTGGAGAAAGCCAAGAAAGAGCTGGGCTATGAGGCTCAACCATTTGACCTCCAGGAAGTAGTAGAGTGGTTTAAAGCCCACGGTCACGGCCGCAGTCCTGGCAGTCAGGACTCAGAGTTCAGTCTTGTTTGGTACGGGCTGCTGCTCTCACTCTTGGTTATAGCAGTTCTCACCTGGCTGCCGCCTTCTGTGATTCTGTCCCTGTGAAGCAGGAGCTAGAAATAAGGAGTTGATGACCCTTGCTGAGATGGAGATCCGCGGTGGCCTAGCAGTTAAGGATTCAGCATTGTCACTGCTGTGATGTGGGTTCCATCCCTGGCCTGGGAACTTCCACATGCCGTAGGCAAGACTGATAGATAGGTAGATGGATAATAGATACCTCGTGCCAAATTTGGGGTCTTCACATTGCTACTTAAGAATAGATTCTTGAGTTCCTATTGTGGCTCAGTGGGTTAAGACCTGACTAGTGTCCATGAGGATGTGGGTTCCATCCCTGGCCTTGCTCAGTGGGTTAAAGATCCAGCATTGCTGCAAGCTGCAGTGTAGGTTGCAAATGCAGCTCGGATCTGGCGTTGCTGTGGCTGTGGCATGGGCCCCAGTTATAGCTCCAATTCAACCCGCAGCCTGGGAACTTCCACATGCCGCAGGGTTAGCCCTAAAAGGAAAAAAAAGAATAGATTCTTGAATTGTCACAATGGTGTAAATCAACTATAATTAAAAAAAAAACAAAAAAGAATAGGTCCTTGGCTTAAGTCTTCATTCCTTACCTCCTTGCGCAAAACCTGAAGGAAGAAATGGAAGCAAAGAGAAGTTTGCGATTTGGTTCCTTGGGTCCTTCTTCTTTAGACGGGGACAGTAGAAGTCCTTTTGGAGCCGCAGAACTAAACTTACTAATAACTAAGACCTGCCGCAGGAGGGCTTTCTTCCTCGGGATATTCTGTTTCGAGGTGTTGCTGCTGCCGACTTTTTGGAAAGCCTTTGTGGTGTGCCCTTAGAGTCTGTAACAGGTGTGTTTACATCTGTTCGGGGTTCCTCAGGTTCGGCCCCCTGAGCCTAGACGGAGGTCTAGGAAACAGCTGGACGTCTGATGCTTAATAAGGATGTTCAGGCTCACGATGCCATTTGTCATTAAAAAGTGAAGCACGGCATTGAACTGCAGAGACTGTTTTTCTTCCTGGGAAGAATGTCAGTCCTCCGAAGGTCCCTCCCGCGAGGAGTGCCCTGCTCGACGGCCGCCCCCGGGGAGGCTGTAACAACAGTCAGGTTGTTCTGCTGTGTCGGAACCGAAGTGGACAGGAGCGCCCTTCCCTGCGCCACGCCGTGAGTGCAGCTACAGAAGGGACCCGTGTTCAGACGCTGCAAGGACAGCTCGGGGCGGAAAGGAGTGTGAGAGCCGTTGTCCAAGTGTGTCGTGGGTTGGGTGGGGGGTGTGCTCAGTGAGGAGCCCCGAGCCGTGCCGCCTGGGTGTTTTGGAAAAAGTGCTTAACTTGATACCGGAAGACCAGCCACCAGGAATCTCTTGTGTGGCCTTCACCAAGTAGCTGAAGCCTCAGTAAGGCCTCTTTGCCTCCTTTGGGAAACAGGAATGACTGTATTTTCCCTTTCTGTAAATCCACCCACTCATCTCACAGGGTTCTGAGCATTAAATAAGATGCAGAGAAAGTACTTTATTTATTTATTTATTTATTATTTCCCCACTGTACAGCAAGGGGATCAAGTTGTCCTTACATGTATACATTACAATTACATTTTTTCCCCCACCCTTTCTTCTGTTGCAACATGAGTATCTGGACAAAGTTCTCAATGCTATTCAGCAGGATCTCCTTGTAAATCTATTCTAAGTTGTGTCTGATAAGCCCAAGCTCCCGATCCCTCCCACTCCCTCCCCCTCCCATCAGGCAGCCACAAGTCTCTTCTCCAAGTCCATGATTTTCTTTTCTGAGATGTTCATTTGTGCTGGATGTTAGATTCCAGTTATAAGTGATATCATATGGTATTTGTCTTTGTCTTTCTGGCTCATTTCACTCAGTATGAGAGGCTCTAGTTCCATCCATGTTGCTGCAAATGGCATTACGGCATCCTTTTTTATGGCTGAGTAGTATTCCATTGTGTATATATACCACATCTTCCGAATCCAATCATCTGTCGATGGACATTTGGGTTGTTTCCATGTCCTGGCTATTGTGACTAGTGCTGCAATGAACATGCAGGTGCACGTGTCTCTTTTAAGTAGAGTTTTGTCCGGATAGATGCCCAAGACTGGGATTGTGGGGTCATATGGAAGTTCTATGTATAGATTTCTAAGGTATCTCCAAACTGTAGAGAAAGTACTTTTAATGTATAAATTGCCACATAAATATGAGATGGTGTGATTTTTTTTTTTTTTTTTTTTTTTTAGTAAAACATGAGACGCTTTTGCTTTTTAGTCCGGGGTTCACTTGTATGAGCACCTCCAATGCATCTAACCCTCCAGGTGCTAAAGGGAGGCTGCTCTGCCCTTTAACGACGTAACAGTCCATTAATGACACCTCGGTCCATACGCAAAGGCGACTGAGAGACCAGGAAAGAACAGTAAGACGTTTAACCGCTGTCATTGAAAGGTCTCACAGACTTTGAAAAGATGTGTTTTTTTATTTATTTATTTTTTTGCTTTTTAGGGCTACCCCCGCAGCATATGGAGGTTCCCAGGCTAGGGGTCCAGTCGGAGCTGTAGCTGCTGGCCTACACCACAGCCACAGCGACTCGGGATCTACACCACGGCTCATGGCAACGCCGGATCCTTAACCCACTGAGCAAGGCCAGGGATGGAACCTGCAACCTCATGGTTCCTAGTTGGGTTCATTTCCACTGTGCCACGACGGGAACCCCTGAGAGATGTTTTTAATGAAGTCTTTCAAAAGAATAATCAGTATTTCTCAGTTTTCTTGAACCATGTATACCGAGTACAGTGGGCATATTTTTGCTTTTCAGCGTCAGGGTAGCCAAATGAAATTCAGGATTGATATATGGGCTTTATTGTCGTCCAGGTATGGGATGTTTTGCCATTCCACAACATCTGACAAGTTGTGCCCTCTCACCTTGAAACAGCGAATTTACTTTTCGTGAACTCACATGCTTCTGGCCTTGTATTATTTATTTCTGGCGACATAACACATCACCTCAAGACGTCATTTTAAAATAACAGACTTTACCTTTTCTTTCGGGTCCAGTATTGGGGTGTGGTTTCCCTGGGTAAGCTCTTGCTTAGGACCAGGAAGGCCCTGAGGGTGGTCTGATGTCACTGGCGCTGCAGAGGCTGGAGGGTCCCCTTCCAGGATGGGTCATCTCCGGGGCTTCGGCAGAAGATCTCAGCTCCTCGCCATCTCTGCAGGGCTGCTTGAATAGCCTCCTGACGTGGCCCTGGCTTCCGCCAGAGCAGGTGGTTCTAGACAAGGTGGAAGCTCCCCTGTCTTTCAGATTTAGCCTCAGAAGTCACCCGCTGCTCCCCACAGTATACAGTCTACACAGGTCAGTCCTCAGTGTGGGAAGACACCACCCAAAGGTAGGAACACCAGGAGGAAGGGGAGTAATGGGGCCTCTGACTCATCCTTCCTTTTCCAGGAAAGGGTTAGAGTTATTCTGCAGATACAGGTATTTTGAACACTTGATTTGTCTCCTCTGAGTCTTTCTGCAGTTCACTCCATCAGGCAAAAGCCCTACCCACACCTTTCTTTCAGATACATTCTTCTCTACCTTGGGCTTCTTCTCAGTCGGCCGAGAGACGATGCCTTTCAACTCTTTAGAAGCCTTGTTGTTTGAATAGCCCTTTGAGGCACAACCTTGGCCGTGGACTGTCATTTCCATAATAAACGGTCTCTACAAGTTGGCCCTACCCCACGTGGAAGGAGACTCGGGGGCACAGATACAGGAGGTGGTGGGGAGGGTCAGTGGAGGCCACGCTGGAGTCTGATGCCGCACTCCTGCTTCTCATCAGGTTTCTTCTCTCCTCCACACCGGCTTTAAATGGCAAATTTTTTCAGTGCCTCTTCTCTCCGCATACTTTCTCACCAAGTGATCCTGTCCAAGCCCCTGGCTTTAATTTCCACCTCTTTCCAAATATATTCTACTAGATGTACCTTTCCAGCCCAGACCGTTCTATCCAACGACCTCTGCCCCTCCGCCTGGTTATTTCACAGGCACCTTTCGTCAACACATCCAAAATGGAATTCGCAGTCCCTCCAAATTCTTAGAGGGTTCCTTTCCTTAATTGATAGCTAGTGCCAGTGTTGAAGTTCTCATGCCAGAAATCTGGGATAATCTTTGATCCCTGCTGCCCCTTAACTTGACACACCCAGTCCACCGTTAGCCCTGGATCTTACCTTCTGCTTATGGCAAAGTGCAGGTGTTTCTTCTCTCCTGTAGGCTCCAGTAATAGCCTCTTTTCCATCTGCATCCACTCTGTGTCCCTTCAACCCACTCTCCGTGTGCCAAGCAGAGTGGTCCTATAAAGAGGTAAATTTATGTCACTTCCCTGCTCAAAACTGTAGTTTTAGGTGTAGAATCATTGTAACCCAGGAGATTTGGCCTGATCTGGCCCCGCCCCCTGCTCCCCAGTCATCTCCCACCCTCCTGCCTTCTCTGCCCAACTCCACTGGTTTCTTGCAGGTTCCTGGGTTCCGAGCTTTTCACACCTCCTCCCCCACTTTTCTAAAATGTTTGGTTCATGTTTCAGGTTAAGTCTCCTCCAGCGGCCTTCCTTGATCCTTACAACTTAGGCTCGGTCCTCACTCCAGTCTCAACCTTGGGTGCAATCCCCAAACCTGCACAGAGCTATAAAATGATGCTCACGCCTGTGGATGTGGGGGCTGTCCTAGACCCTAGCACATAAGCCACCCAGCAGTACCACCCCGGCCACTGCTTCCAAGGAGTTATCCATAAGCCTGTGGGAGGATCACACCATTTGACAGTCTTGCATGGCACCCCAAGGTAATGCCCAAACTGTCTGTGTCTGCAAAAAGGAAGAGGGGCCTGGCAGGCCTGCTGAAATACTTGATTTCCTTATTGCTGCTCCAGTCGTGGGTGGCAGAGGCTACCATGTTAGAACCGTAGTAATTTCTGAAGGGCCAGATGGCTGATACTGGCAGCAAATTACGTAGGTATAGTATTTCTCAAGCGTAAATGGTAGGCCTAGGGATCCTTTTCAAGCAAAGCTTGTCATTTCTAAATTGCCTACCGTGGTGATTTTAAGAAAGCCGGTTTGACTTTGCAGTAGACGGAATCGGTTTACTAACAGCTGTTGGGCATCTTCTACTCTTCCTTCCTTCCAAATCTCCAGTAGCTCAGGTAGTTTACAGACAGGGTAGAAGAGGTGGCCAGCGGAATTCTACCTCCCACCCCAACCCAGCTGGGCACCCTGGGGCTAAAGGCTCCCCTGCCTTACCAAAATCGAGTCTTATCAAAATTGTCACAATTTGCTAGCATACTCTACTCTACTGTGGAGGATGACAACCCACTCCCTTTTATCCGATGCAAGGAACGCATTCCCAGCCCTTCCATAGGGCTGACCTCCGCATGCAGGGCCTGGCAAATCAGAAGGCTGCCATCCTTCTGACCGCAGTCATTGGGCCAAGGTGGACCAATCCGCGTCCTCTTCTCAACTTTTCTCCGGGAGCCCGGAGGCCCGCGCTCCTTTTGCCAGGGTTGCTTCATTCGGGAGGATGGGCCTTGGAGCCGCCATGGACTCTCCTACCCACGAAGGAGAGACCACATTCTGGTAACATTTGGGCTTCTGGCTCCATTTGTGACAACAGCAAAGCCAAGAAATGGAGAGAGAGGAGGTCCCTGAAGACGTCGCGGGGCTCGGCCACGCAGCTGTGCCCAAGGCTGACTTCATCTTGGATCATCTGGTCCTGTGAGTCTCCGTATCTTTTCTTTTGAGCTGAGGTTTGCTTGGCATACGTTAAAGAAGGTCTGGGCTTATACTCTATGGTTCCCAAGGGTGCTGTATTCTCCATTAACCGGTGTACTCTCTTTCTTGCTAAGGGAGCTGCTTTTAGCCCCTGGGGAACTTAACATTTGCTAGAGTCCTTCCAAAACAGACTGATTTCGTTTTCTAGAATCATATATGTTTGGGCGGCACCCATATTTAAGCAAACTGTTCAAACTCTGTTGTTCTATGATAAGCAGATTATTTGATAAAGTGATTTGTTCCCTGGGGATTTTGGTGTCCTGTAAGGGCAGGGACCATGTCTGTTTTGTTGGTTGAAAGAACACATCCCTTCACGTGTTGCGCTTGTTGATTGGCTGGGTGCATCTAACAGCCAGGTGAGCTCACTTGAGAGTAGGACACTGATCTCCCGTTATGCCTTCCTTTAAACCTGTAGCTCCCATCTATGGCTGAAAATAAGGATTCAGGAGGCCCAGGTTAAAAAAATACAGATGCCGGATTCCATACAGTATTAGTAGCCACACTTAGCATACTCTGTGTTAAATATAAGATACATCTCTAGATTTCCCGGACACTCATCACGAAAAACAAAAACAAAGCAAAACAAAAACTATTCGAGGAGGAATGTTAATCAGCCTGATTGTAGTCGTCATTTCACTTTGTAAATGTTTATCACATCGTCGTGTTGAACACCTTAAATACATACAATTTTCATTAAAAAAAAAAAAGTGGATTCCAGAGGAGTGATAATCATGCAGAATAGCAGAGTGAGGAGCTCTAGGGTCAGTCCTTTTGCCAAAACAACTAGTTAACTGGGGGGAAATGAACGGAACCAACAGTTTCAGAACCCGTATATATGTGGCCCCAGTAAAACAGATAAGCAAAGTCCAAACTCTTCCCCTGGTGATTCTGATTCAGAACACCTTTGTGGGTCGGGAATCTATCTGCCCTCTAGTTGTTTCCCTTCCACCAAAGAGGTGAAAAATGCTGTCAAATAACAAACACCTGCTGCCCTTGCATGATACTACGTGAGCGGCTCCCGAATGCTCGTGGCTCTGGCTCGTCCAGTGCTCTGCTACAGCAGGTGCTCAGTACACCTTGGCTGAGTGAGCGAAGTGGGGACGGGACTCACAAAGGATCTTAGACGCAGGTGACATGCCCTCGCCTCCTCTTGGGGGTGGTAGGCCCAGTTGTCGGTTGACTGACAAGTGCTGCCACGTCTCAGGGCTGACTCCTCCAGCCCGCCTGGAACCTGCTTCCTCTGGCCCAAACCCTCCTTTTGTGACCCATCCCTGGGGCCTGGTTGCCTGGTGTTTTGAGCACAAATTAGTCATTTCCTATTGAAAATTTAACCAGAAATGGAGTCAGCCAGACCACAGCATCTTTAAGCTGTGCAAACCCATGCAATGTCACCCTTCGTATTTTAAAACTCCATGCACACCGTGGAAGACACCTCTGTTACTGAGCTCAAGTAATGATGACTGGGGCAACATCTAGCTCACCACCAAGAAATATAACAGAGCTACTTGGGAAAGTGTCTTGCAGCCAACAAGGGGTTGATCTGCAATAATGTGCAATGTTTATTTTTAACAGAGCTGCTCGAAGCATACAAATAATTAAAAAATTCTTCATTACTATGATACAGGATCTTAATCCCGGCAAATATTCTAGCTGTCTTTTTCTCAGGTCCTCCAAGGGAGCCTTATTAGAGATCTAAAAGTAAAATACATATTTTTAGATTTTGTTATGAGAATGAGTTGTACTTCTCACCATCTCTAGAAGTTAATATGGCTCGGAAGTGCTGCCCCGCTCTGAAATGGAATTATTTGCTGTGTTGCTGAGGCAATTACAACACCCTCGCTGAGTTGTGGTCATGCTAGTTCCTTAGGGGATTTCGCTTCTGGATCTGTTCATCACTGGGATGAGGGTAGATATAATTCATCACCCTCATTAACTAAATTATTCAAAGACGATCATTCTTACTAGTTAATTGCTGCTATTTGTTGAACGTTTACCATGCATAAGGCTCTCTATTCCTCAAGATCATTTAATTCTGTCAGTGGCTTGAAGGAGTGAGTGGGCTTGTTTATCATCTCCAGTGTATGTGTCAGAAATGGGGGTTTACGAAGATGGAGCATCTTGCTAAAGGTCACCCAAAGTCACTCGGCTAGCAAGTGGCAAAGCTTGGATTTGAGACAGGTTCACTTGAATCCAGACACCAAGCTTTTTTCTTTAATGGCTGCACCCGTGGCAAATGAAAGTTCATGGGCCAGGTATTGAATCTGAGCCACAGCTGCTACCTACGCCAGGTACTTTAACCCACCGCACCAGGCAGGGGATCGAATCCTCACCTTCCAGAGACCTGAGGCACTGCAGTTGGATTCTTAACGCACTGCACCACAGCAGGCACTCCCAGACACCAAATTCTCGGAGGCCATGTCTGAGGTGGCTTTAGCGTGTGACACTATTCAAGGCCAAATGTCACCCAAACTGCATTTGCATTAAACTATTTTATTTGTTGCAAAAAAAAAAAAAAAAGTAACTGTGCATAGTGACTTTGCCTGCACAAACTCATGTAGGTTATATCAACAAGCAAAGAATTATTTTACCAGGTGAATGTGTATGTGGTGCGGCTGGTGTTGGGGGCGGGGTGTGGAGGAGAGTGTAGGTTAATCTATTAGAATTCTATTTATTTAATGAAGTGTATGGTATGTTAGAGCCCTAATAATCCACAGGACATCCTCCAAGAGTAGCTGATTCACTTTCACATCTAATCACTTATCTTCATCAGTCACCTTGCACGTGCCTTAATTTCCTCTCCCCAAGTAGCAGTCTTCATCAGTAGCTCAAGAGCAGAGCCCACACATTACTGCTGATTGATATCTGCCTCCCCTGCCGTCTCTCTCTGTCTCTCTCTTTTTTTTTTTTTACCATTTTTAATCATTTACATGTACTATTCAGTTGTATTGAATATATTCACATTATTGTGCAAATGTCACTACTTCTCATTTCCAGCACTTTTTCATCATCCCAGGCTGAAACTTCATACCCATTCAACAATAACTCTCCCATTGCAACCTCCCCCCCAGCTCCTGGCGCCCACTATTCTTTTTGTCTCCATGCATTTGACTCTAGGTACCTCATGTAAGTGGAATCATGCACTTTTAGCTCTGGTTTATTTCACTTATATAATGTCTTTAGCTCTGATTTATTTCACTTATATAATGTCTTCCAGGTTCATCTATGTTGTGTAGCATACGTGGGAATTTCCTTCCTTTTTAAGGCTGAGGAATGTTCCATTGTATGTATATAGCACATTTGGTTTATCATTCATCTGCCCATTAGAATTTGTGTTGATTGTACCATTTGGCGACTGTGAATAATGCTGCTATGCCAACAAGGATGTACCAATAGCTGTTTGGAGTCCCTGTTTCCAGTTCTTTGGGGTCTGTGCATAAAAGTGGAGTTGCTGAATGTTACAGCAATTCTGTGTTGAATTTTTTGAGGAACCACTGTACAATTTTCCACTGTAATAATAAGGGTTCCAATTTCTCTATGATCTCACCAACATTTCTTCTGTTTTGTTTCATTTTAGAGTCACTATCCTAGTGAGTTTGTGAAGTGGTATCTCACTGGGGTTTTGCCTGCATTCCCTAATGATGAGCAATGTTTAACCTCGTTTCATGTGGTTTATCTTTGATGGAGCAGTGTCTATTCAAGTCCTTTGTCCATGTTTTTTTTTTTTTTTTTTTTTTTTGGTTGCACTCATGGCACATGGAAGTTCCTGGGCCAGGGATTGAATCAGAGCCATAGCTGCTGCAGATCCTTAATCTTCTTTGCTGGGCTGGGGATCGAACCTGTTCCTCCACGGAGACAATGCCGGCTCTTAACCTGCTGCACCACAGTAGGAACTCCCCTGTGTCCATTTTTAAATTAGAATTTTTGTTGTTGAGTTATAGGAATTCTGTGTGTATTCCACGTATTTCTCCGTTAGGAAATACACAATTTGTATTTTCTCCTATTCTGTGGTTTGACTTTTCATTCTTCTGATAGTGTCCTTTGAAACTCAAAGGTTTTTAATTTTTTAAATATTTTATTAGACTATAGTCGGCATGCAATAATGTGTTAGTTTCAGGTTTACAGAAAATGAATCTCATATGTGTATGCATATCCTTTCTTTTTCAGATTCTCTTCCATGTAGATTACTACAGATTATTAAACAGATTTCACTGTGCTATACAATAGATCCTTGTTAGTTATATATTTATATCAAATAGTGTGTAGCTGTCAATGCTAACATTCTGTTTTATCTCTCCACCTCCAAGTTTCCCCTTGGGTAATTGTGAATTTGATTTCAAAATCTTGGAGTTCGTTTTTATGTTGTTTTCGTTTTCAGCCACACCCATGGCATATGGAAGTTTCTGGACCAGAGTTCACATCTGAGCCACATCTATGACCTACGCCACAGCTGTGGCAATACCAGATTCTTCACCCACTGATGCTAGGCTGAGGATCAAATTGGCAATGCCACAGAGACAATGAGCTGGATCATTAACCCACTACGCCATAGCAGAAACTCCTGTTTTTGTTTTATAAATGAGTTATCTTATAATATTTTTTATTTGATTCCACCTATGTGATAGCCTATGATATCTGTCTTTGTCTTCCTTCACTTAGTATGATAATCTCTAAGTCCGTCCATATTGCTGCAAATGGCATTGTTTCATTCTTTTTATGGCTAATATTCCACTGTATACATGCACCACATCTTCTTTAATCCATTCCTCTGTCATGGACACTCAGGTGGCTTCCATGTCTTGGCTATTGTAAATAGTGCTGCAGTAAACACCGAATCACATGTATCTTTTCAAATTATAGTTTGGATATATGCCCAGGAGTGGGATTGCTGGATCATATGGTAGTACCATATTTCGTTTCTTGAGGAACTTCCACAATGTTTTCCGTAGTGGTTGTACCAATTTCCTTTACCACTAACAGTGTAGGAGGGTTGCCTTTTCTCCACACCCTCTCCAGCATTTATTATTTATAGACCATACAGAGCAGAGCATCATGCTGCACTATTTAGTGAGAAACACATGTAGCAAGGCGAATGTGAGGCAGGAGGTAAGAGCCGGGAGCTAGAACCCCACTGCCTCACTTTCTTCTTTATGGCAGCATCCGAGATGGCACATGAAGTTCCTGGACCAGGGATGGAATCCAAGCTGCAGCTTCGAGCTGTGCCTCAGGTGTGGCCACACAGGCTCCCACTGCGTCGGGCCAGGAATCTGCCCAGTAATACATATATATATGCATTCTTTTTTCTCATATAGGTTATTACAGAACACTAAGTAGACTTGCCTTGCTATACAGTAGATCCTTGTTTGTTATCTATTATATATATATCTATTAATCCCTCTTCCCAATTTATCCTCCCCCTCAAAATTTCCCCTTTGGTAACCATAAATTTGATTTTGAAATCTGTGAGTTTGGTTTTAAAAATGAATTCTTTTATATCATTTCTATTAGTTTCCACATATAAGTGATATCATATGTTATTTGTCTTTCTCTGCTGACTTCCCTCAGTGTAATAATATCTAGATCCATCCATGTTGCTGCAAATGGCATTTCATTCTTTTTATGGCTGATAGTATTCCATTGTATATATGAAATGCATCTTCTTTAGGAGATACCTTTGGATGTTTAGAGTCTCCCACGGAAAGGTAACCTTTTTCCAAAGCACCTCAAGAGAGAACTTTCTCTAAGCCCAGGAAGACCTGTAGACCCCTGGCCCAAGTGGAGAAGAATACTGTGGTGGGTAATGTTGATTTCTCAATGTTTAAGTTACTCGGACACTTGTTTGTACTTGCTTAGGCAGGATCCATCTCTAATACGCAATGTGACTTCCAGCAAAACCACCCCTCATCTGTAAAATGGAGATAATGCTTTACAGGGACCCTTGTGTGATACCTGCAAAGCTCTGTACACAAAATCCTTAATTATAGTTGTCTTTCTGGGAGAAGTGAAGTGTTTGCAAGGGGTGTTGGTGATCTGCAGGAAGAGATGCGAGACTTGGCTAGTTGATTTGGAAACATCCAAGGAGAATGCTCAATGGTTAGCAATGTAGGAGTGGAATTTTATTAGGAATGGTCTGTGTGGGTGAGGTAAGTGGGGAAAAAGTTCAGGTCTCTTCAGGTGAGGTAGTAATGAAAATGTTTCATTGATTCACTGCTATCCAACAGGTGCTAATTTGCTTACTGTGGTTTTAAGTACCTCAATTCACGGATGTTATAAGTTCCAAACTGAAAATAGAGAGAGTTTCTTTTTTTAAGTTGCAGAGTAGATGACATAGTGCTAAAAGAAAAAAAAAAAAAAAAAAAAAACAAAAAACCTGTGTCTCTCTGCTCTAAATTTCGATGTATTTGAACACTCTTAACAGTGTATCTTGGTTTTATAGGCCGTTGGTCTGAAAAGGTCAAGTTCCTAATGCTATCTGCAGAATTCTTCTTTTTAGTTTTAAAAGCACCTATCTAAATACCACACGAATGCATTTTCCTTATAGAAAGTTAAGACATTGCAGATAAGGCCTAAGAACCCTTTTAACACTGTGTCTCAAATTGTGCTATACGTAAGTACTGAGTACAGAATGAGGTTGTGCAGAGTTGCCTGCTGTGGTGCAGTGGGTTAAGAACCCGACTGCAGGAGCTCCCATCGTGGCTTAGCGGTAACCAACCCAACTAGTATCCATGAGGGTGCAGGTTGGATCCCTGGCCTCACTCAGTGGGTTAAGGATCTGGCGTTGCCATGAGCTGTGGTGTAGGTCGCAGATGTGGCTTGGATCTTGAGTTGCTGTGACTCTAGTGTAGGCCAGCCGCTGTAGCTCCAATTCGATCCCTAGCTTAGGAACTTTGATAGGCTGCGGGTGTGGCCCTAAAAAGAAAAAAAAAAAAAAAAAAAGAATCCGACTGCAGCTGGGCAGATTGCTGGCCCGATGCAGTGGGTTAAAGGAGCCTGTGTGGCCACACCTGAGGCACAGCTCGAAGCTGCAGCTTGGATTCCATCCCTGGTCCAGGAACTTCATGTGCCATCACGGATGCTGCCATAAAGAAGAAAATGAGGCAGTGGGGTTCTAGCTCCCGGCTCTTACCTCCTGCCTCACATTCGCCTTGCTACACGTGTTTCTCACTAAATAGTGCAGCATGATGCTCTGCTGATGATGGTATCTCTTCCGCGTTGGCTGATATAGGGAACGTGCAGGTATATAAATATAGGGACTCTATGTCCCATTTTGCCCAGGACCGTACCAGTTTATGTCTGTATATGCCTACAGTCCTGTCCTCATTTTTAATAATGCCTCTTTTCACACTCATATGTGTCCCATTTTGTATAATTGTATGGTCACTCTATATAAGATATTATGGTAATAATACAAGGATTATGTATTTTCTCATAATATCTGTATAAAAATTTGTAGTTTTGAGGGAAAAACACTCTTTTGAATGTGTATAGTAGAATCTAATAGGAAGTCCTAAATTCTGACTGTGGCAGTAGTTCTACCAGCGCTGAATTATCAGTATAAAATGACCGAGCTAAAGAAAATTTTATGTATATGTGTTTATTGGCAACTCTTTTATGTAACTGGCAGCAAAACACATTTACTGGTGGAAGAGAAGGTAATTTAACATCCGATAGTGTAAAATCATATGCTGGCACTGCGTTTCACTGAATGCTGGTAACTAAAAAAGAAAGTCACGATGTAAAATTTATTTGAAAGAGTTCCTCCACCATGCATGCAAAATAAAGCAAATAAAAACAGGTACAGCCACGTAGCAACCTATAATACATTTGAATAAATTCCTCTGCCAGTAGCCATTGTGCATGTAGAAAGATAAATATTTCAGTAAATATTGGTGCAAATTATGCATCAGTGATACACTTGAAAGAATTCCATCAACCTTGTGAGTGCGGTAAAATAAACTACTTTGCAGAATGCTATAGTGTTCAAGCGAGAAGAAAAACATTTCAATTAATTCAAATGGAACTTGTTATTTCAGTAAATATAGCAACTTAGGCCAAAAGTATTTATAAAATGCACTTACCATGTTTTCCTCCTCATTTTCACAACATTTAAAAAGCCATCTGCACTGCCTGAGCATAGGTAATTCTCTTTATAATTGGCCATCGCTGTGTTCGTAGTTGAGTCACTAGTAGCCTCAGTGTGTTGTCCTCGATATTACGGTTATTATTCTAGTAATTCCACTGCTGTGTCCGACTTGGGGAACAGCCACATCTTGCCTGGGCCAGCCGTACAGGAACTGGTATTCAGGTGGAACCCTCTGGCTCCCCAGGTGCGGGGAAAGCTCCTGTTCTAAGTGCACATTAGAACTTTGCTGACTCGTGTCACCACCTACCTCTGGTTGTGCCCTGTCTCCTCTCCCACCTCCCTGCTCATCTTCCAAGGTTCTCAGCATGAGCTGCCTATTCTGAGGGTAAAGTCCATTAGCCAGGAGGTCTAACTCCTGGGGTGCCTTTCTGCTCCCCACCCTGGGCACACATGCAGGGTTGTAACGTGGCATCAAGGGAGAAGCCTTAGAGTGTGAGTTTGGTGATGCCCAGCCTAGATCTTATCTTCGTAATAGAGGATGTGTGACGCTTTTGGGTAGGATGATATCACAGAATATGTCTTACCTATGACCAGCCAAAGGTAGTTACCGCCAGTTCTTTTGAACCCTGGTATTCCACACTGTAAATACACCACTGTTGAGTCTGCCCTTTCCTTAGAGATGTTTGTTCAGTTTGTTTCTAATTTGCCGTTTTGTCAAACAGCAGAGCCATCCGTGCTCTTAGACACATCTCCTTGGATACACAGGCAGGTAACTCTCAGGGGTGGATACCCAGAGGAGGAACTGGAATTTTAATAGACACTGCTGTATCAGACATGAATTCAGCTGCTCATTTTTTGCAAATCACCTCGGAGTAGCTTAAAGTTTCAGGGTTTGTTGTTCTCATGCAACAACGAGTCAGCAGGTCTGGGGTGGTGCCGCGAGGGACCAGGCCCATCTTTCCACACTGTTAGGCTTTCATTCTAATAATTCTCACCTCCCCGTCCTGAGAAAGTGGCTGCACTTTGGGCACCATTAAGATCAAGAAGAAAAAGGAAGATCAACAAGGTTAAAAAGAAAAAAAGGCCACCTGCTTCTGTTCCTTTTAAAAAACCTTCCAGAGGAGTTCCCACTGTGGCTTAGTGGTTACAAGTGAACCCGACTAGTGTCCATGACGATGTGTGGTTCGATCCTTGGCCTCACTCAGTGGTTAATGATCCGGCATTGCCACGAGCCGTGGTGTAGGTCACAGATGCTTTCGTGGCTGTGGCTGTGGCACAGTCAATGCCTAGCCTGGAAACTTCCATCTCCCGCAGGTATGGCCCTAAAAAGGAGGGAAAAAAAAAAAAAAAAAAAAACCTTCCTGAAAGCCCATTCAGTGATTTCTTCTCAGACCCACTGGCCAGAACTGAGACCCACAGCTAACCCCTAAACCAACACTGGAAGGGCTGGGGGTGGAGTCGGGGTGGGGGTTGGGCCACACTGTTGATTGGCTTTTTCTGAAGTGGCCGCACACACTGACCCTCCCACCAGAGCTCCTAGTACCTCTGGTTCTCTCACGTTTAAATTTTTACTAATCTGATGAGCAAAATCTGGTATATCGTTGTTTATAAAAACTGAACACCTGCGTGAGGACGACTAAAGCTAGAATCTCATCAAATACTTGGAGGACCTTGGGTTTTCCTCTCATGGGAAGTGCGTGGTCGGGTTTTTTCCCACTCCCCTCTTGGATTAGTCATCTCGTTTTATGGCTTTGTAGGATGTATTCAGTGTTGTATTGTTGGAGACCTGGGTTCCCGACCTTCCTTAATCGATAGAAGTTGATAATGAGTCCAGGCAGGAAATTCATGCAAGGTTTTAATGGGGCCCCTGCTGCAGAAGTAGGGAGCTCACATGAGCAACAGGTCCTGCTGCTCGCTCCCTCGCTGGGAGGGTCGAGCTGGTTCCTTATAAGGAGTGAGGGTAGGGGCAGCTCCAGGGATCTGGCCTGATGGCTTTGGGATTCTGCCCACCCCTTTGTTGGTGTTGTGTGCAGGGGGTATGTTGTACCCTGATTTATGCTCTTATTTAAGTAGCAGTTGGGGCTTTATAATCTGTCTATACTTTGTCTAAAATTGCCTATAATTTGTCCCAACTGTGCATGCAGTTACTTTTAGTTCTATTTATAGTTTCTTTGTAATTTGTTGTTCAAGAAGATGCTTGTGAAGGTACAAGCCCTGCAGCAAAGGGCCCCAGGTCCCAGCCTGTCTCCTTCCTCCCTGAGTGATTCTTCGCTCTCATTCCTAAGGTGTGAGGGGCCGGAGGGCTCCTCTTTTGAAGCATCTTCCTGCTGGATGGTGCCTCAGACCCTAGCCTACCCAGAAGCAGAGAAATCCATCGCTGACTGTTTGAAGGATCTGGGCCACCCTCCACTGGGGCAGGTTGAATTCCTTGAGCCTTCACAAGCCTTACTTCGAACTGTTGGAGCCTAGAAGGCACAAAACTTAACTAAAAGGTTAAAGAGACAAGGACCAAGGAGGAGAGCAACAGGAGCACTTCGGGGCGTAGAGCGGGCAGGAACCAGGTGAATTTGGGGAGGGCTTCCTTAACTGTTGACCATGCAGGGGAGGTGATCATCCCTCTCAAAACTGAAGCCAGGAGTTCCCACTGTGGTGCAGCAGGATTGGCAGCATCTTGGGAGGACTGGGACACAGGTTCGATCCCTGGCCTGGCACTGTGGGTTAAGGATCCAGCGTTGCCATGGTTGCAGCTTAGGTTGCACCTGTGGCTCAGGTCTGATCCCTGGCCCAGGAACTCCATGAGCCTCAGGGTGGCAAAAAAAAAAAAAAAAAAGAGAGAGAGAAGGAAAAAGAAATTGTGAAGCCATTCAGCTTGAGTGTTTATTTTTGTTACTCTCAGGGTTGAAGTATAACATGTTTCTCTCTTTGGAGAAGGGACGGCCTGGACCTATTTTTCCCAGGTTTCATTCTTTGACCAAAAAGTCTGGGCTTCAGATTTAGAATAGGAGGGAAGACGACAGAGATCTAGACAAAACAGAGCATAAGTCAGTATGACAGAGAAGAGCAGGGCTATTAGAAAATGAAAACCTCCTGCCAGAAAATTTTCATACTTTGTGCAATCTAAGAGGACAAACTACAGGACCAGTTAGCAATTTCCCCACCCATATGGATTAGTGACGATTGGTCCTTAACTGTCTGCTGAAACCAGGTTGAATTTCCTCAATGTTGGTTTCTGCCTAGGCAGAGGTGTTTGATGTATGTACAGCAATAAGTATTGGCCACTGCACATACCTAGCCCTCCTTCTTCTGCCAGCAGACAATGCCAATTGGTTGTCAAGTGCCACCTTGGCCAGGGCACCTAGACTTGTTTTAGTTTTTGAGCGGCTTATTGAAGATTTTACCAATCTCAGCTCCATATTTTTCAGGGGATTTTTTTGCACTGGAAAGTCCTGTTTCTCTCCAGAGAGCTATGTGGGCTTGGATAACAAGGAAGAGCCTGCTGTATAGCACAGGGAACTCTTTCTAGTCACTTATGATGGAACATGATGGAGGATAATGTGAGAAAAAGAATATATAGGTGTGTGACTGGGTCACTTTGCTGTACAGTAGAAAATACAGAGAACACTGTAAACCAACTATAAAGGAAAAAATAAAAATCATTAAAAAAAGAAAACAAGGAAGGCATAATTTGAGTCTGTGTGTGTGTGTTTATGTATTTATTTTTTTGCCTTTTTAAGGCCTCACCCGCGGCATGTACAAATTCCCAGGTTAGGAGTTGAATAGGAGCTACAGCTGCCAGCCTACACCACAGCCACAGTGATGTGGCATCCGAGCTGCGGCTGTGACCTACATCACAGCTCATGGTAACACACTGAGCGAGGCCAGGATCGAACCTGTGTCCTCCTGGATACTAGTCGGATTCATTTCTGTTGAGCCACAATGGGAACTCCCAGTGTCTGTATATATGTTTATAATTTTACCTTCCCTTGAGCATAAGGCCCAGGTTAAGTCTCTCAGCTCCGCCCTCTGAGCTGAAGTACTGGTTGGCAAAAGTCTAGCTTCTGTATCACTAGGAGCACTTGAAGTAGTGGGCCTTTAGTGGCTTCATGTAGAGGCGTAGCCATTAGCCCAAGTCCTGGAATCCAATTTCTGCAAAATCCTGCCATGCCTAAGAAGGTGCAAAGACGTTTGTCTTTGGGGCATTGAGGTTACTTAATATAGCTTGTTTTCTACCTGGAGATAATTGTCTACTTCCAGGGTTTATAATATATTCTAGATAATTAACTTGTTGCTTTGAAATTTCTATCTTGTTCTGGGAGACCCTCTAGCCCTGGGCCTCAAGGAAATTGAGGACCTCAGTGGTATTCTGATCTGAGGCCACCATGGTGGGGCTACCTATTAATGTATCACCTACATACTGTAGAAGAGTGCCTTCTCATAGGTGTGTTTCCCTTAGTTCTTTTCCTAGGGCCCAGGTGAACAGGTGTGGGCTGTCCCGAAACTGCCAAAGCCGTACTATCCAGGTGTATTGTTGCATTTGGCCTGGGTGGGAGTTAGACTGCTCAAAGGCAGGCAGATGCTGTGATGAGGGGTGAACTGGGATGTGAAAGAAGCCATCCATGAGGTCAAGCACAGTAAACCATTTGGCATCTCCAGGAACCTGAACTAATATATTTTAAGGATTGGACACAGGAGAAGTTTTAGGCACCACTGCATCATTTACTGCTCTGAGGTCTTGTACCTTCCATGCTCTCCATTTGGCTTAACAATGAGCAGAAGAGGAGTATTGCCTGGAAACTGACAGAGCACTAAGAGATCATGTGTGTGTTTTTTTTGTTTTAAATAAAAATCAATATATTATCATTATAGTTGATTTACAATGGTCTGTCAATTTCTGCAGTTATAGCAATATATATATATATATATATATTGACCCAGCTATATATATATGCATTCTTCCATCATGATCCATCTCAAGTGATTGAATATAGTTCCCTGTGCTATATAGCAGGACTTCATTGCCTCTTCACTCCAAATGCAATGGTTTGCATCTACTAATCCCAAATTCCCAGACCATCCCACTCCCTCCCCCACCCCTTGGCAACCAAAAGTCTCTTCTCCATAGGCTTGTTTCTGTTCTATAGATAGGTTAATTTGTGCATATTTTAGATTCCACATATGCATATTGTATTTGTCTTTCTCTTCTGACTTATGTCACTTAGTACAAGAGTCTCTAGTTCCATCCATGTTGTTGCAAATGGCATTATTTCATTCTTTTTTATGGCTGAGTAGTATTCCATTGTGTATATGTACCACACCTTGTTCATCCATTCATCTGTCAGTGGACATTTGGGTTGTTACCATGTCTTGGCTATTGTGAATTGTGCTGAAATGAACATGGGAGTACATGTATCTTTTGCAATTAAAGTTTTTCTGGGAGTTCCCGGCGTGGCGCAGTGGTTAACGAATCTGACTAGGAACCATGAGGTTGGGGTTCGGTCCCTGCCCCTTGCTCAGTGGGTTAACGATCCGGCGTTGCCATGAGCTGTGGTGTAGGTTGCAGACGCGGCTCGGATCCTGCCTTGCTGTGGCTCTGGCGTAGGCCAGTGGCTACAGCTCTGATTCAACCCCTAGCCTGGGAACCTCCATATGCCGCGGGAGCGGCCCAAGAAATAGCAACAACAACAACAACAACAAAAAGACAAAAGACAAAAAAAATAAAAATAAAAAAAAGTTTTTCTGGATAGTGGGATTGCTGGGTCATATGGTACTTCTAGATTTAATTTTCTGAGATACCTCCATACTGTTTTCCATAGTGGTTGTACTAATTTACATTTCCACCAACAATGTAGGAGGGTTCTCTTTTTTCCACACCCTCTCCAGCATTTATTATTTGTGGACTTATTAACGATAGCCATTCTGACTAGTGTGAGGTGGTACCTCACTGTAGTTTTGATTTGCAGTTCTCTAATATTAGTGATATTTTTCTATTGGCCATTCATATGTCTTCTTTGGAGAAAGGTCTATTTAGGTCTTCCGCCTCTTTTTCAATTGGGTTGTTTGTTTTTTTGCTATGTTTTTTGAGTTGTGTGTGTATTTTGGAGATTAAACCCTTGTTGGTTGCATTGTTTGCAACTGTTTTCTCCCATTCCACATGTTGTCTTTTTTTTTTTTAATGGTTTTCATTGCCGTACAAAAGCTTGTAGGTTTGATTAGGTCCCATTGGTTTATTTTTATTTCTATTGCCTTGGGAGACTGACCTAAGTTGATGTTAGAGAATGTTTGCCTATGTTCTCTTCTAGGAGTTTGATCATGTCTTGTCTTATGTTTAAGTCTTTAAGCCATTTTAAGTTTATTTTTGCATGATGTGTGGGTGTGTCATAGTTTCATTAATTTACATGCAGCTGTCCAGTTTTGCCAGCACTGCTTGCTGAAGGGATGATTTTTTTCCCCATTTTATATTCTTGACCCCTTTGTTGAAGATTAGCTTACCGTAGGTATCTGGGTGTATTTCCAGGTTCTCTATTCTGTTCCATTGGCCTGTATGTCTGTTTTTGTACCAGTATCACACTGTCTTGATTACTGTAGTTGTGTAATAATGTCTGAAGTCTGGGAGAATTTTTTTGTCTGGGAGAGTTCCCCCCCCCCCCAGGATTTCTTTGGCAATTCTGGGTCTTTTATGGTTCCATAAAAAATTTTGGTTTGTTCTAGTTCTATGAAAAATGTCATGGGTAATTTGATAGGGATTGCATTAAATCTGTAGACTGCTTTGGGTAGTATGGTTGTTTTAACAATATTAATTCTTCCAACCCAGGAGCATGGAATATCTCCATTTCTTTGACTCCTCTTTAATTTCCTTGATTAATGATTTATAGTTCTTACCATGTAAGTCTTTTATCTCCTTGGTCATGTTTTTTCCTAGGTATTTAATTTTGGGGGTGTGATTTTAAAAAGGTATTATATTTCTATATTCCTTTTCTAATATCTCATTGTTATAATACAGAAATGCAGCTGGTTTCTGAATGTTATCTTGTATCCTGCTTCTTTGCTGAATTTGTTGATCAGTTTGAGTAGTTTTTGTGTAGAGTCCTTAGGGTTTTCTATATATAGTATTATGTCATCTGCATAGAGTGACAATTTTATCTCTTCTCTTCCACTTTGGATACCTTTTATTTCTTTTGTCTGATTGCTGTGGCTGGGACTTACAATAATATGTTGAATAAAAGTGGTGGAAGTGGGCATTCTGGTCTTGTTCCAGATTTTAGCAGGAAGACTTTCAGCTTTTCTCTGTTGAACATGATACTGGCTGTGGATTTGTCATAAGTGGCTTTTATTATGTTATGTTCCCTCTATACCCACTTTGGTAAGAGTTTTTATCATGAATGGATGTTGGGTTTTGTCAAATGCTTTTTCTGCATCTATTGAGATGGTCATGTGTTTTTGACTTTTCTTCTTTTAATGAAGTGTATGTTGTCGATTGATTTGTGTATGTTCAACTATCCCTGTTGAACATACACCATATGCCCAAGGTGTAGCCCTAAAAAGCAAAAAAAAAAAAAAAAAAAAAAAGAGAGAGAGAAGAAGAACAAGCTCTTGGTTTTATTGGTTTTTTTTTTCTATTTTTTGAATCTCTATTTTATCGATTTGTTGCTATGAACTTCCCTCTAAGAACTTCTTTTTTGAGTAGTTGTGTTTTCATTATCATGTCTCAAGGTATTTTTTAATTTCCCTTTTGATTTCCCCATTGACCCACTGGTTTTTTTAGTAGCATGTTGTTTAGTCTTCTTGCAGTCAGCCTTTTCTCATTTATTTCCCTGTGATTGATTTCTGGTTTCATGCCATTGTGGTCAGAGATGATGCTTGAGACAATTTCTATAATCTTAAATTTGTTAAGGTTAGTTTTGTGCCCCAGTGTGTGGTCAGTCCTTGAGAATGTTCTGTGTGGCCTTGAAAAGAATGCATATTCTGGGTTTTTGTTTTGTTTTGTCCTGAAAATATCAATTAAGTCTAACTATGCTATTGTGTCATTTTGGATCTCTGTTACCTTACTTATTTTCTGTCTAGAGGATCTGTCCATTGATGTAAGTAGGGTGTTAAAATCTCCTACTATTATTGGATTCCAGTCAATTTCTTCTTTTATGTTTTTTAGTATTTGTTGTATGTATTTGGGTGCTTCTGTATCAGGGGCATATACACTGATGTGTGTAACACCCTCTTCAAATTGATCCTTTTAATATTTGAAGTGTCCTTCTTTGTTTTTCTTTATGGTCCTTGTTTTAAAGTCTATTTTGTCTGATAGGAGCATTATAACTCTTGCTTTCTTGTCATTTCCATTTGCATGAAATATCTTTTTCCATCCCCTCACTTTCAATCTATATGTGTCCTTTGCCCTAAAGTGAGTCTCTTGTAGGTAGCATATTGTAGGCTCTTGGTTTTTTCAATCCAGTCTCCCACTCTTCGTCTTTTGATTGGAGCATTCCATCCATTGAAATTTAAGGAAATTGTGGATAAGTATGTATTTTTTTGCCATTTTAAGCCTTGTTTCCCAGTTGATTCTATTTCTCCTTTTTTCCTTTCTTTCTTTCTTTCTTTTTTTTTTTTTGGTTGGATGATTTCCTATTACTTTATGCTTGTGTCATCTTCTTTTTAGTTTTTTGTGAATGGTAATTTGGTTTTGATTTGTGGTTGCCATGTTTTTCAAGTATGTTAAGCCCTTCCTATATCTGCTTGCTTTACCCTGATAGTCATATAGGCACAAACACATTCTAAAAAAGAAAGTATAGATTTTCTTGCTTTCATTCCCCACATTTTATGACTCTGATATCCTTTTTTTGCACCTTCATGCTTATCCTTTTGTTGTGCATTTTATCATCACTTTTACAAATAGGTTTTTTTTTTCTTTAGATCTGTATACTAGCTTATTTAAGTGATTACTTTCCAACTGTGATTCCCTCTATCCTATATCTTCTAACTTCTTTATTATTTAGAGGAACCCCTTTCAGTATTTCATGTAGAATTTGTTTAGCATTGCTGTACTCCTGTACTCTTTTAGTTTTTGTTTGTTGGAGAAATTTTTTTTTTTTTTTTGTCTTTTTCTAGGGCTGCTTCCCACAGCATATGGAGGTTCCCAGGCTAGGGATCAAATCAGAGCTGTAGCCACCAGCCTACACCAGAGCCATAGCAACGCGGGATCCGAGCTGCGTCTGCGGCCTCTACCACAGCTCACAGCAACACCGGCTCCTTAACCCACTGAGCAAGGCCAGGGATTGAACCCACAACCTCATGGTTCCTAGTCGGCTTCGTTAACCACTGCGCCACGATGGGAACTCCAAGTTAGAGAAATTCTTTATTTCTCCTTCTATTTTAAATGATATTCTTGCTTGGTAGAGTATTATAGAGTGCAAATTTTTCCCTTTTAGAACTTTGAATATATCTTCCCACTCTCTTTTGGCCTGTACTGTTTATGTAGAGAAATTGGCTGATAGCCTTATGGGGATTCCCTTTTAATTAACTCTTTGTTTTTCACTTGCTGTGTTTACAATCCTCTCCTTATATTTAACTTTTGCTATTTTTTATTATAATATGTCTTGGAGTGAGTCTGGGTTCAACTTACTCAGGCCCTCTGCTTCCTGTAACTTGATACCTGTTTCTTTTAGATTTGGAAAATTTTCAACAATAATTTCTTCAAATATATTTGCAATCCCCTTTTTACCTCTTTATGGAATCCCCACTACACATAGATTGGCTCACTTTATATTATGCCATAGATCTCTTATATTGCTTTCATGTTTTTTCATTTGGTTTTCTGTCTGCTGTCTGCTGTCCTGATTGGGTGATTTCCACTATTCTATCTTCCAAGTCACTTACTCATTCCTCTTCATTGCCTTTAACTCAGCTTGCTTCTCTGCAAATGAATTTTCTAATTTTTCTTGGCTCCTCATTATATTTTCTAGTTCCTTTCTAAAGTACTCTGCATTACTGTTCATATCCACTTTTAATTCTTTTTTTAAAATTTTTAATGATTTTTATTTTTCTACTCTGAATTCTTTGATAGCTGTTCTTAATTCCTTCAGAATTTTCACTATCTCCTTTTTGAACTTGGTGTCTTTTCAACTACAGTGGTCTGTTTCACTCTTTGCTGCTTCAGGTGAATTTTCCTGTTATTTAAACTGGTAATGGTTCCTGAGCTTCTTCATTTTGCATATATTTTTCTTAATCTGTGAGTTTAGGGAAAACAACTACTGTAATCTTGGAGGCCTATTTATATGTGAGAGCACCCCTGGGTAGTTTGTGAGGGCTTACTAGTTATTTGTTTTGTTTTGTTTTTTATTTTGGGGGTGTGAGGGCTGCCTTTTGGTTTGGATGCTTGCTGTCTCTTGCCTTAGTGTGTGCAAGCTATTATCCCCTTGATAAGGGGTGTGCTGGTATATGGCCTGGGTGTGCTTCCTGGGAGATGGAGGCAGTGAGCAGGGCCTGTAGCCAGTGCCTGGTTGCTGGACCCTTGACAGTGGTTAGGACCCACAGGGAGGTGACGCAGGCTCCTCCTGATTGCAGGGCCCTGGGAAGTGTCAGTGACCCCCAGGCAGGTGTAGGTGATGCCTGGAGTCATTGGCAGTGGCTACAGCAGGGTGTGTGTTCTCCCAGAGGAGTGAGAGCAATAATGGGTGGCATTCAGTTGCAGTGCCCTCTTCTGCAGCATCCCCTGAGGTGACTGAGACTGCAGGTGGTGCCTGTTCATAGGCCCCAGTGGTGGCAGGCCATGCCTACCTCTGGAGTTTGAGATGGCTGTGGCAATTTGCCCCCTATGCTTGTAGCCCACGCAAGAGGCACCCAATCACGTGAGAGCCCCCGTGTGTGCAGAGAAAGATATTCCTATGGCAGTCCTGCCCCTCCTCCTCCTCTTGCCCTCCCCAACAATGGTGCATTACTTCTCCTGGGGCCCAGGCCTCCTCCCACACTCCATGGTTGTGGCACTCTACTCCCCAGCCCATGGCACACCACTCCCAGCCCATGGCATGCTGCTTCCCAGCCCAGGGCCCTCCACTCCCCAGCCCCTTGGGCTGTCTCCACACAGCCAACCCTAGTCCTCTCCCCAGAACTAACCTCTGTAGCCTGAGTCTCAGCATCCAGCTGCCACCTGAGCATCTCGGGCTGTGGTGTCCAGGGGCAGTGGTACTGATGGTTTGTGTGGCTCTCTTTCTGCTTTGCCCTCTTCAGTCCAGCTGCTGTGCTTTTTTCTGAGGCTTTGAGGTTCCCTCTCAATCTCGGCTGGCCTCCCACGGTGCAGATTGTTTTCCTATTTCATGGCTCCCTCTCAGGAGTGCTGGTCCTGTCCTGATTCCTTCTTTTTCTCTTCTCTCTCTCTTTTTTTCTGTTTGTTCTACCCAGTTAATCTGGAGGGTTCCTTGCCCTTTTTGGACGTTTAAGGTCTTCTGCCAGCCTTCAGTAGATGTTCTGTGCAAATTGTTCTACACATAGATGTCTTGTTTTGTTTTTTGGTGTGTTTGTGGGAGAAGGTAAGCACCACATCTTACTCCTCTGCCATCATTGGAGATCACATGTTAAAAATTGATCCATGAAGGGTTGTAAAGGTACTTTGCTTCCACCATGGTGGATTACTGTCTGTCGTTAGGATAAGTGACTTCAGAGCTAAGGCTAATTTTTACAGGTTGGACATTCATACCTTTCTCAGGGCTTGCTGTGTCCCAAACTGCAGGCTTTACCAGTTGTAGAACATGGGAATAGGCCCTTGTTCTTCCAGCTGATTTGTTTTAGGGTCAAGATTAAGGGGCTGCTTGGGTCCTCCTAACCAAAATAGGTTCGAAGGGGGCCCAGAAGGTCTCTCCCGGGTAGTGGGGTAGGACAGTCAGGCACAACCAAAAGGGCATGTGTGATCAAATGCTGTTCAAATTGGCAAATGAGGGGCCCAGTGAAGTAATGGGTGTGAAGTTTTCTGTTGACACCAGTCACTGTACAGCTTTTGGAGGAGAGAGACCCAGTGTGAGAAATCAGGACAGAGTACATGGCTTCCATATCATTTCAAAAATTGATTTTCTTACCTGTCACATCAAGGATCGCCCGGAGCTCCTTGATGGATTTAGACATCTCATGGCACGGGTTGGGTCTCTGGGCACCAGAATCCCTGGGCCGCCTCCATCATCCAGCATGGCCACCTCAAGAGTGGGAGTCCCCCTCCCCCTTTGGGACTGGGAATAGTCCCATCTTCATTGATCTGTTGGTTTGCAGACTGGCCATGGACCAGGGGGCTTTCTGCACTTGGGGGCCCAGTGGCTGGCTGACTTACCTCTGAAGCGTTCTCCCTTGCTGGTTTTATCTCCAGGTCGATGGTTATACTTCCCTGGCTCCTTGGGTTGTCCTGAGGTTGCCAGGCTTGGCTAATAGCAACTGCCATCAGTTTAGCCTGAGCCCTAGCCTGCCTATTTTCATGCTGGTT
The DNA here is from genome assembly GCF_054392235.1 of Sus scrofa. Lineage (NCBI taxonomy): Eukaryota > Metazoa > Chordata > Mammalia > Artiodactyla > Suidae > Sus > Sus scrofa. Next base: position 7,245,364 of record NC_139388.1, read on the forward strand.
TCTCTCTTCCCCCTCAGCTTGATCTCGATTATGAAATACCCCCAAAAGCACCTCTAGTAGTTGTGGTATAGGAGTTCGTGGGCCTAATTTTAATTTTTGAAGTTTCGTCCTAATATCAGGGGGCCAACTGGCTGATAAAATGTTCTCCCAGCAGGGCTTGACCCTGGAGGGAGGGATAAATGTTAGTAAACTTTCTAAAAGCCACCACAAGCCATCCCTGAAAGAGGGCTGGGTTTTCTTTTTCTTCTTGGGCCACTCCTTTAACCTTTTTGTAGTTAACTGACTTGCTGATACACTTTCTCATCCCTTCCTGTATACGCTGGATCATGTGTATCCTGGCTTCTGTTCCCTCCAGGAATTGTAATCCTAACAGGGCTTCTGATTAGGGATTGAGTCTCCATCCATAACAGAACGTTGGGGTTGGTCCTTGGCAAGCTGGTTGGACCTTGGACTTCTGCCCAAATTCAGTTTTTTCCCAGGACTGCAGCAAGTGGATAGGACTGTTTAGACATCCTTCCAAATTAAATCAGAGGCCACAGAGTTCCCATTGTGGCGCAGCGGAAATGATCTGACTAGGAACCATGAGGTTGTGGGTTCAATCCCTGGTCTTACTCAGTGGCTTATGGATCTGGTGTTGCTCTGAGCTTGGTATAGGTTGCAGATGTGACTTGGATCTGGCGTTGCCGTGGCTGTGGTGTAGGCTGGCAGCTGAAGCTCCAGTTTGATCCCTAGCCTGGGAACCTCTATATTCCATGAGTGCAGCCCTAAAAAGCAAAAGCAAAAAAAAAAAAAAAAAAAAAAACAAAGGCCAGCAGAGTTAGAGCCTGAAACACTTGAGCCAACTTACTGTGGTCCCAGTCTCTGTTTGCATTGGGCTTAATGGGTTAAAGAGACGGGCACATGTGCTTGAATTGTCCCTTTGCCATTTGCCACTTCCCTAAGAGGGCATATTTCCCCTGATCCTGGGTGGTGGAAAGGTCCACTATGAGTTAACCTGGAGGGACTAGGCTCTCCGACCCTGGGGCAACAGAGGATGTAAAGGGATGTAGGGAAGTGGAGAGGGGGCTGGTCAGAGGGATCTGGGGAAGTTGGTGGCTCTGAAGAAGCCGGGGAGGTTCCCCATTGACAGCAGAGGAAGGTTAGAAGGGAAACATCTAAAATGTTGGGGAGTCCCCCTTGTGGCTCAGCGAAAACAAACCTAACTAGGAACCATGAGGATGCAGGTTTGATCCCTGGCCTTGCTCAGTGGGTTAAGGATCCGGTGTTGCTGTGTGCTGGGGTGTAGGTCGCAGATGCAGCTTGGATCTGGCGTGGCTGTGGTGTAGGCCAGCAGCTACAGCTCTGATTCGACCCCTAGCCTAGAAACATTCATATGCCGCATGTGCAGCACTAAAAAAAAAAAAAAAAAGAAAGAAAGAAAAAGAAAAGGGAATATAGTTGGAGTGTTTCTGACTCCTCAGGCTTTTGATTACAGGAACCACAGAGAGCAGAATTTTAGTAAAGGACCATGAAGGCTTGAACACAGGGAACCTCGGGCTATTTTCCCATCTTGTGACAGTAAAGATCCAATTGCATGGTGGTATTATAATTTAGAGACCCATTTTTAGGCCATTTTTTTTCAATGTATATAAAGGCCAGGCAGTAGAGTTTTAAGTTTTCCCCTTTTCAGCCCATCGGTTTCAAAAAAAAAAATTTCCATTTCTTTTTAAGGATATACTCTAGAAGGTTGTATTGTATTGTTTTGTTTTTCTGGCTGAGAAAGGGATCCTTCCATGTTGAGAACCTGCAACCAAGCCCTCCTAGAAATGCAGTCCAGCATGCCAGAGACCCTTCCCAGGAGGTGTTTTTTGGAAGGGCACCAGGGTGTCCTCCATGCTCCATCCTTAGCTAATGGGGCTTTGAGCATCCTCTCCTCTCCCATCGCCTAACCAGATGTCTCTGCTCAACCCAGTCCCTCATGCAAGGAATTCCCAGGGGGATGTCTGAACCAGTGCCTTGTCAGGACTCTACTTGAGAAGATCTATTGTCGATAAAGCTTATGTCCTGTAACAAGTTTCCCTATGCTGGGTTGTCTTCCTTGAGGCGGAGCATCTATAGAGCCTAGGATGTGGGCTGCTAGCAGGTAGGCAGCCCAATAAGAGGTCTGTAACTGTATCTGGGCTGCCAGGGCCTGGACTGAAGGGGGGTCTGAGACAAGTAAAGGGAACCCTTGGAGAAACTGAGCTGGGCACAGTGGAAGATGCCATGGGAGTCAGGAGCTGAGGGCCTAGTGGTGGGAGTATCCCCACAGGGGATTTTTAAACGGAGGGTAAGCTGAGAGACTAGACAGCAAAAGAATCTGAAGTTCTTTGTCCCATTTGGAGACCAAAAAAAAAAAAAGTTGGAGCAAATATAGACCTCAATTAATAGAATTTGGAGTTCCCGTCGTGGCTCAGTGGTTAATGACTCTGACTAGTATCCATGAGGATGCAGGTTCAATCCCTGGCCTCACTCATTTAAGGATCTGGAGTTGCCATGAGCTGTGGTGTAGGTCACAGACACAGCTTGGATCCTGCCTTGCTGTGGCTGTGGAGTAGGCCAGCAGCTACAGCTCCTGTTAGACCCCTAGCCTGGGAATGTACAAATGCCAAAAAAGCAAAAAAGAAAAAAACAATCAGAATTTGATATCCACTGAAACATAATCCTTTTTTTTTCTCTAAAACTACTCTCATTTTTACCAAAGATGAGCCAAACTGCAATGTATTTGATTGCAAATTAAGTCTGATTTTAATCACTTTGGCTTGACTACTTATGTAAGTGTAATTGATCATATAAGTTGTTTTAAATTGGCTGTGTTGGAACTTTTCAAAAGGAATCTCAGACTGAATGTTTAAAAGGCCACTCAGGGCCAAGAAAATGATGCCCAGGGCTTATCACAGACTTGGTCTTACAGATTTAGATGGCTCTCTCCCTTTTTGAAGTTTCCCAAAAATACCTTGAGATTCTGGCACCTGTTAGGGTTGGCCTTTAGGGGTTTGCTGGGAACCTCTGAGTTTCCAGTTTCTGGAGGGATCAGATAGAGGGAAAAGATAAATGTTCCACTTCTACTCAGAAGTGTAATTTACCAAACTCCTATAAATTATAATTAGCTTCAGGGGAAGGGTTTTCTTTCCATCTGGAAAACACAGAATAAAAGCTAGTGATATCTCCGACAAAAATTATAACCATATCCTGCAACTTAGTCCCATGTAATTAGCAGTTTTCTAAGGCCATCAGGTTTACCCAGTTTAGTGAGTGGTATGATAATGAAAGTTACTAGAACGCTGTATTTGTCAGAAGCTCTGTGAATTTCCTTGAAGAGAAAGTATTTTTGCAAGGCATCAGCTTAAGTGTCTCTGAATGACAAAGACGTAAAAGGCACAGTTAGACACCTGATCTCAATGCTACGGACAAAGTGGGTTATAATAACTAGAATGCTGACTGATAACATGTTATCAGGCTATGCCAGATCTTTAGGCATGGTATATAGTTTCTAGAATATTTACGTTAATAGCATTTACCCCTGGGATGCAGCATAAGAGAATGTAGTTCTCATTTGACAACATGCTTCCAAGTCATTGAACATCCCACATAAACCCGACTGGTTTAGGATGTCGCTTTGGGACGCCCCGGGGGCCCTTTGAAACAGCCTCATGTTAGCTGGAAATCAAAAGAACTTCCTTTAGAATTTGATATTTGGGAAGTCTGTCAAAAATATCAATGTTTGGAACACGCAGTCAGATAGGATCATAGGTTGCTGTGAAACAATATTGCTCCCCTTTCAAGTAGTGTCATAGGTTATCACTTCTGTGTGGAATCTAAAATGCGGCACAATTGAACCTACATACAAAACAGAAACAGACTCACAGACAGGAGAGTTGTGGTTGTGGAGCAGGAGGGGAGGGGGTGTGGGGTGGATGGGGAGTTTGGGGTCGGTAGATGCAAACTATTATATTTAGAATGAATAAGCAATGAGGTCCTGCTGTAGAGCACAGGGAACTTATATCCAATCTCGTGGGATGGACCATGATGAAAAATAGTATGAGAAAAAATATATGTATGTATGTATATATATGTATGCATGACTGGGTCACTGTGCTACACAGCAGAAAATGGCACAACTCTATAAATCAACTCTAATTTAATTTTAAAAAGAAATGTTTAGACAATCAAAAAATACTTAATCCTTGAACTAAGGTGAAAAAATCTTTCAAAAGTAAATACAGGAGTTCCCGTTGTGGCTCAGTGGTTAACGAATTTGACTAGGAACCATGAGGTTGCGGGTTCGATCCCTGGCCTTGCTCAGTGGGTTAAGGATCTGGTGTTGCCATGAGCTGTGGTGTAGGTTGCAGATGCAGCTCAGATCCCGTGTTGCTGTGGCTCTGGTGTAGGCCAGTGGCTCTGGCTCCAATTCGACCCCTAGCCTGGGAACCTCCATATGCTGCGGGAGCAGCCCCAGAAATGGCAAAAAGACCGAAAAAAAAAAAAAAAGTAAATACAGATCCCACTCCCGGGCATCTATCAGGAGAAAAGCATGACTCGAAAAGATGCATGTACTCCAGTATTCACTGCAGCACTATATATAATAGCCAAGACGTGGAAACAATCTAAATGTCCATCAACAAGGACTTGGATAAAGAGGTTGTAGCACATACACAATGGAATATTACTCAGCCATTAAAAAGAAAGCAATAATGACATTTGCAGCAACATGGATGGACCTAGAAATTAACATGCTAAGTGAAGTCAGTCAGTCAATGAGACACCAACATCAAATGCTATCACTTACATGTGGAATCTAAAAAAAGGACACAATGAACCTCTCTGCAGAACAGATACTGACTCACAGACTTTGAAAAACTTAGGGTTTCCAAAGGAGACAGTTTGGGGTGTGGGGGGATGCACTGAGGGTTTGGGATGGAAATGCTACAGAATTGGGTTGTAATGATCGTTGTACAACTGTAAATGTAATAAAATTCATTGAATAATTTTAAAAATTAAAAAAATTTTTAAAATAAAGAGCACTTAAAGGCATAGAAACTCAAATGATATCTTTTTTTTTTTTTTTTTTTTTTTGGTCTTTTTAGGTCTACATCTACAGCATATGGAGAGTCCCAGGCTAGGGGTTGAATAAGAGCTTTAGCTGCTGGCCTATGCCACAGCCATGCCAGATCCTTAACCCACTGAGCGAGGCCAGGGATTGAACCCGTGTCCTCATGGATACTAGTCAGATTCCTTTCCGCTGAGCCACAGTGGGAACTCCTCTTTTCCTTTCTTCGTTGTCCCCCTCCCTCCCAGCTCCTTACTTCTCTCTCAGCATCTCTCAAGTTGATCTATTTATATCTTTCACTGCAAAGATAACATATTTTCAATTATTAAGAACTTATAAGGTCTTTTATATTTGCTAGAACTTATATCCCTCTGCCAGTTTCTTTTCAAAATGACCAGATACGTGACTTATAAAATCTATGTGGCTTTAAAATCAGCTTACAAAGTTCTGTGAAAATCTTGGGAAAGTTTTACACTAAATTTGCTTTAATATTACTGTGAAGAGATAAATTAACAGAGTTTGGGGATACTCCTTTCACAAATACAGTCTCTCCACTTTTTATGACCTTTTGCACAGTTTCATACTTTTTTATATGTAGGTTGATGGAAGACACGTTCGCATGTTGAGGTAGGAGGAAGTCATTCCAGCTTTTACATGACCTAAACTTCACGCTAACTAGAACAGCCCGTTTGGTGGCCTTTTGTACGCCTGCTTTAATCATTAAAGAAAAGTAAACGTATAAACATGACCAGAAGTAAACATGTCTGTTTTAAAGATATGAGAGTAAATGCCACCTTCTTCCTGGGACATCAGGGCTAATAATCATTCTTTGCTGAGGCTCCCTTCCCAGGCTCCAAGGCCACGCTGATGGTACGTGTGTGTGCTCATCTGTGTTTTTAGAAACCTTGAAGGGATGTACCCCAGTCATGACCATGTTCTTTGTTCTGGCAAGATGGGAAACTGCTGAAAATGATGCTTTCCCGGAACAGTTCCTCAGAGCGGAGAAGCTATCTCCCAGGCTGTCGTCCTCAGTTAGGCTCCAGTAGAACTCTCCTCTAGTTTTATGTGGCTGCACCAGTGGCATATGGAAGTTCCCAGCCCAAGGATTGAATCTGAGCCTGTGGCAACACTGCATCCTTAACCTACCAAGCCACAGTGGGAATTCCCTCCTCTGTTCTGATTATAGATTGGTTATTGATGATTTGTGTTGACAAGGTCTTGAGCATTGTTTTGCTAGGTTTATTCTAAGGAACTTAAAGTTCTAATTTCTACTATTATGAAATAGAAGGAAACAGTCCTCCAATTCTTAGAGAAACACAAAGGATCCCAAATCTTGAAAAGGAAGAAGAGAAGAGAGCTAGAGGCCTCATAGTTCCTGATTTCAAAACATATTAAAAAGCTATAGTAGCAAAGGATACCATAAAAAAAACCCAAAAAAACAACCTAGGGATTGGGAGAAAATAGTTTCAAACAATGCAACCAACAAGGGCTTAATCTCTAAAATATACAAACACTTTATACCACTCAACAGCAAAAAAGCCAACAACCCAATGGAAAAATGGGCAAAAGACCTGAATAGACATTTCTCCAAGGAAGATATACAGATGGCCAACAAGCACATGAAAAAATATTCAACATCACTGATTATTCAAGAAATGCAAATCAAAATGATCACAAGATACCACCTCACACCAGTCAGGATGGCTATCATTATTAAGTCCACAAATAACAAGTGCTGGAGGGGGTGTGGAGAAAAGGGAACCCTCCTGCAGTGTTGGTGGGAATGTAAGCTGGTACAGCCACTGTGGAGAACAGCATGGAGGTACCTTCAAAATCTACACATAGAACTACCATATGACCCAGCAATCCCACTCTTGGGCATATATCTAGATAAAACTTTTGTTGAAAAAGACACATGCACCTGCTGCTTTTTTTTTTTTTTTTGAAACAACTTTTCCCTACTCTAAGGTTGTGAATAGCTTCTAGAATTTTGTTATTATCTTTTACATTCTCAACTCTTATCTAACTAGACTTTATTTTTGTGGGGGGGTGTAAGGTAGGGGTTAGATTTCATGCCCACTGGTGAGGCTAAAAGAAATTTGCTTGGAGTTCCCGTCGTGGCGCAGTGGTTAACAAATCTGACTAGGAACCATAAGGTTTTGAGTTTGATCCCTGGCCTTGCTCAGTGGTTTAAGGATCCGGCATTGCCCTGAGCTGTAGTGTAGGTTGCAAACGGGGCTCGGATCCCTCGTTGCTGTGGCTCTGGCGTAGGCCGGTGGCTACAGCTCTGATTCGACCCCTAGCCTGGGAACCTCCATATGCCTCGGGAAGCGGCCCAAGAAATAGCAAAAAGACCAAAAAAAAAAAAAAAAAAAGGGAATTTGATTAACAGATTTAAAAAAACTGGCAATACTGGTCACGGTGCCTAGCCAAAGATGAATTGAGTCTCCACTGGACACAGTTTGCATTTCTGTGGACAAGAATCATCTGAATTACTCACAGTGGAAGGTGCAGAATCAGATTATCTGGAGGGCTGGGAGCATAAACACGTATTAGTCTTTGAACTGTCCTTTGAACCAGTTGTCAGGCTTCATTAGTTCCCTTGTTAAATTAGGAGTTTTGTAAATTTTTGGACATGTGTTCCGTGTATAACTTTATGAGAATTATGACTTTATCCATTTTTTTAAAAAGATCTTTTAGCCGTTCTAGTTCCTTCTTTGTTTTTCACTACTTCCTGCTGGATTTGTCATAGGCTGTTCCCAAGGTTTTGGATCAGGGCGACCAGTCCAATCACCAATAGACTGAGAGTTGGGAAGATGCGTGGCTTCCTGAGCATTGGGACTGATGGCAAGAAGATACAGTGACTGACAGTTGCAGCTTGCCCTGTCACTTAGCTGAGAAATACAGGTGTTTATGAGAATATTACTATTCCTTTAGCACAAGACTGACAATATGTGGTCACAGAGTAATTTTGTAAGCTTGGGGTTTTTTTTTTGCTGTTTTGTTTTGGCCACACCCACGGCATCTAAAAGTTGCCAGGGACTGAATCGAGCTGCAGCTGCAACCTGTGCCACAGCTGTATCAACATCAGATCGCTAACCTGCTGTGCCACAGCAGGAACTCTAAACTTGGGTTTCTACACAGAGTGAGCTTTTGCTGAAAGTCAGAGACTAGTAACCTAGAGAAAAGAGGAAAAGATAGAAAAATGTTGTTGAAGAAGAATCATTATTGTAACTATCTCGTGACTGAAGTATTTCTTATTTTACATGAGAAAAAAAAAAGTGAAGAGGATTGAAAAACAATGACAGCCACAAAACAGTTCTGGGCAGATTGCTATATTCAATTAGACCAAATTTTTATTCTTTAAAAATGTGATACAGCCGTTTGGTTTTCACATGAACAACAGTCAACATTTTATGTGACTCATGATTCTCTATGTACACACCAGCACACACTATTCATATAAAAAATAAATTAAGCTTTAATAATGAAACACAAGTTTACAAATGCAGCTTTTTAAAGCCTATCAAAAAATGAGAAATATGGACATTTCTGAGACAAGATCACCGTGGAATCTGGCTCTTCAGGAAGAACCTCTTTTGAGAATGAAAAAAGCCTGAGACAAATCACTATTTTCCAAATGCCGGTTTTGTAATTCTGCATATTTCTTCATCTAACTACTAAGTTTCTGTTGGCAAGGATATATAGGCTTTTAGGATTATCTCCAGAAATTTAGGTGTCACTTAAGTTACATTCCGTCTAAAAATTAAAAGAGCTAAAGCCCCTTTTAGCTGGTCTTCTTATTTCCAAATACAACTCATCCCTAGTAATTCTAAGTCAGCAGTCTTAAAATTTTATGCTCAGAGACCTCATACATGAATTTTGAAAACCTGTATATCCCCTTATGTTTCTGAATTGATGCTTAATGTTTTCCATAATAGTTGCAAAGGATAGAAGTGCAGGCATGTTGTAGACACTGCATCTTGGTGTCTAAATTCCCCCTTAAGCCAAGAGGCTCTACACACCCTAGCTGATGATCATCCTTGGAAAAACTCACACAAATAAGGCAATTTTTAATAGTAAGAAATGCCACACTTTCCTTTTTTACTCATTGAATTTGTATTTTTATTCGACTTCCTCCTCAAAAATTTAGCCTAATGATTCTTGGCTTTTATGTTGTTTAGTTGCATATCATCCTAAGGCTCCATATATTTTTAAACTTCTTCTGGGTGGAGCCTGATCGATAAACAAGCAGCATGCACATTTTAAGTAAATTATTAAACACAGTAAAATTGCATTGGCAGTGTAGCCCGTGACGAGTTCAAGAAGGGCCCCCCCCCCCCAGTTATTTGATCTCTGTGTAGGTTAATATTATCTGTTAGAATGGGCATGGTACAGTATCAACTCCATTCTTCTTTTCAATGTTATGTACAGCAATGCTGACGAGCCTTGTTCACAGAGATGGGAACGGGAAGATTGGGGATAGCAGGGTCACTGAATTCCTCCCAGCTTCACAATTGCATGCTAACATAAACACTCAGCAATCTTGGGTGTTCCTTCAGCTTTGTTGAGAGAGAAGAATGGGGAGCCACTAGAACTGCAGAAGGATTTGTATCCTGCCTGGAGGCTTTCACTTGCCAGACACCACGTTTTGAATTTTACATCTTGAGTCCCGCCTGCTCTACCGTGAGACCGAATATGGGGAAAGATCTGTTTTCTTCTCTAAGTGGAGAAAAGGGCATGTTCTCAGGCAGATGAGTCTTAAGAAAGTACAGGAGGAAGATGGGGATCTCAGAATTGGTAGACTGCTGGGGGCAAGGCTGGCCCAGCCAAGAGACCAATGGCCTTGGTGGCTTAAGTTTCGATTCGATTTCACTGTGTCATAAAGCATATGAATGATGAGATGATGTTACCTTCTTACAAAAGCAGCAGGTTCTCAAACGTATTCAACTGTAACTATCCCGTAAGATATTTCTTGAGCTCACATTTGGGAAATGCAATATTCTCCACCCCTCTGCACCATGCACATTAGAATATCCAAGTTGGACAGCAGCGAAGAAACTTGGTATAACCTCAGTTTCCCCAACTCAGAGTCTACCCAGGCTCCTCCATTTATTTTCCACGTCATAACTGATGTTCACCATTGCCCTAATTATTGAAAGACAGTTGCACACATAAGCAGTCACAGCTTGGATCCATCAGTGTCACTGCCATCTTTCTAAATGTTCCTGTCACCCGTCTGCTTGACCTGAATTGGTGGCGCTCATTACATGGCTGTTAAACCACAATCTCAGTCAGAGACATTCTGTACTTAGGTTATGTGGCATCTGGACAGGCTCTGCGAAGAGCAGGGATGTCATCTGTGCCCTTCACTGTCGCTCTGTGTGTTGTTCCCAAGAGAATCCTAACCCCACCAAGAGTCAGGTTAATGTGTTACCCTTCAAGGGGAGAGAATCACAATGCCAAAGCAAATATTTTCTAATGGTGGGTTCAGTCACTGCAGCACCAGGGAGGAAGAGCCAGTTTTAGGGGAGAGGGTTCTTTGCAACACCATTTAAAGAGTATAACCCCCCCTCACCCCCCGCTTGATCTCTGCACGGTGGGGGGCTGGGTATGGATGTTACAGAAGAGCAGCTGAGAAGATGCATGGCTTCTGCCTTCTATGCTGCCACTTCTGAATGTCTTTGACACAGGAGCAGAAAATCCATTTTAGGCAGAAAGAGGATCCTGGCCTTAGCTTTTCGTGAAGCTGAGGTGAAGTGGGAAGGCTGATATCTTTTGTGCACCCCTGAGCTGAAAACAGAGGTAATGACATCAATAGCTGAGCTTGGAGAGGTAATGATGGAGCCAAAAGGGCCTTGGGGGTAGGGGTGCAATAATCAGGCCCAGTGACTGCCTGGCCAACAACTAATGGGGCAAGGGCACAGGGCCTGAGAATTTCTTCTCTGCAGCATTCAGCTCAGTGCCTTTTCCATCTAATCCTTTTTTTGGTCCATCTAATCCTTCTTTGCTACCATCAGGAATATCTTCCATCAGTTGCCAAGTGCCAGATATAAAACAGCAACTCGACAAGGAATAACAAAGTCATTACAGCCCTACCGTGGTCAGGCTGCTGTTAGGTATACTCCCGGCTCCGGGAAGATACAGTGCATTTCTTTTATAAGCAAATGGATAGGTTCCATGAGACCAGGAACCCTGGCTCTTATTTTTCCTTGGTTTTCCTTTAGACATTGTAGCCCTGGACTTTGGCATAGAGCTTGGTGTATGGAAATACTTGAATAACCTGTGCAGAACGAAGGGGTGGGGTTTTGAGATCAAACAGCGCGTGGCCGGTTTGAAGGTACCCTTCGCAACTCATGCACGCCAAGCCCAGGCTAACAAGGGGCGGGCTGAATGGGTTTCTAGGACACAGGCCTGTCCAGGGAAGGCCACCAGGCTCACGGCTACCTTGTTCTTTCCCAACATGATGGCTTTTTCCTCATAGTTACTTTTTTTCTCTCAAGTCGTTTCTCCATCCACTCTGACCAAGTGGTGGCTCTCCTGCCCCTTCCCCTGCCCCCACACCCCACCCTATCCTCGCCTTTGAAAAGCCTTGTTAAATCATCCCTCTGCACAAGTCATTCAGTTGCATCTCACGAGGCAGAGGAACTGAATCTTGGCTTAGGTGGGCCTGCCCCTTGGGTGGGGGCTGCTGCAGCGATTTCTTCTGTAGTTTGCTAAGGCTTTGCTCGCTGCTCCAGGAAACTGGATAAGCCAGAGAGCCTTAACCTGCCTCACCTCATTTAATCAGTCAGTGACCCCCTGTCTGAGGAGAACTGCCCCCCACCCCCCCGCCCCCGAGCCGGCTGGTGGCTGTGCAGCCAGCTCATGTGTGGACAGAGCAGGGGTGAGAGGAAGCTGGCTGACCTTTAGGGGCTCTGATCGCTGATGGGCTTTGTATTCAAAGAGGCCCCAAGACTTCCACCCTTGACCCCCACTCGCTCCAGTCACAAAGCAAGTCTCCATCTTAATGAACAGGTTTCACCCCCAGCCCCTCTCAGGCACAGCGCGGGTCTGTCCAGCCGGCTAGTCAGCCGGTGGTAGGTAAAGTGCTTTGACAGGGGCAGGGCGAGGGCTCCTCTGGGCCCTGGTGAAATCCGATGGCCTTAATTGTCAGATCCTTTGCCTTTTAGTGAGAATCCTTTCCGGAAGCTAATGAATGAGTTCCTTACACACCGGGGCTCATCTTCTGAGGAAGTCGATTACCTGGGTCGTTAGAGGCCCGAGAAGGAGTCCTGCTCACTCTGCAGGTCGTGCACAGAAGCTTTAACTGATCGAGATTTTTCATGCTTTTTTATTCAGTGACTTTGGAACACGCGAGGCCAAACACGAGCGAGCACGTTTTGGGCATCCTCTAAAGAGACTCTAAGTTAAGAGATTTGTCCGAGATGAAAAAACTAGCAGGAAATCGCCCAATTCATGCCAGCTGGGTCTTCTTCAGACAGGTCGTCTGGGTGACAAGCTTGAGGGGAGGATGACGTCCCAGATGAGCCCGCCCCGGGCACACACATGCTCCCACGTGTGAACGCGCCCGTGCGCGCACGCACCGCGGCTTCTAGGAGTAAAACTTGCTGTTGCTGACCCTCTTCTCTCTCAACCTGCGGGCAAGCAGATTTCACTGTTAGTCTCAGACAGGGGCCAAGGGCTGAAGGCCAGCGTTTCTCCGGCCACACAGCTGAGGGACATTCAGGGCTGGAGGGCACAGGGCAGAGTCGGAGGGGTGGGCCCCCGGCACTGTACCCTTTCTGAATCTGTTTGCTCACTGGGCGCTGCTACTCTGGAGGTGTAGAAAGAGGCAATGAGAATAACACGGGTAAGGAGGCTCCACGCTGTTTCCAGGGCATTTTCTTGGGGAGAGTTCTTGGTGGGCCAGGGCAACGTGGCATCCTGGCTGGCCCTCCTTGTGTGCCTGCAGCCCGATCAGAAGCATCCCCGTTGGGGAGGGGGGTGGGGTGGGGGTGGGGAGTCCTGGACCAGCCCATGCTTGGGATCTCAAGCAAAGCTCCTTAAAGGGTCGTGGCCGTGGCTGGCTCTCCCTGGTAGATGGAAATGCCATTCTCCCGAGGACAGTTCAACTCGGGCAAAGTGCAGCTGCTTAAGATGTGACTCTACGTAATTTACGAAGCAAAGGGACGAAGAGTCCAGGGTGCCAGAGGCGGTCTAAAGACGGAGGCTTTCCCAGAGCCCTGGCCAGGGGACCCGCGGGGCGGGGCTGACCCACCTGCGGTTGCACTTCTCCTGGTAGAGCTGCAGCTGGTTCTCGTTGACGTTGAACTCTCGGACGAGGGCATCCCGGTTGGCGTTGCGCAAGTTCTGGTGTGTGTCGTACAGAAAGAGCTGGTTGTTGAGCTCCTCCTGGCGCCTCCGCAGCTGGCGGCAGGAGGCGTAGAGCTCCTCCTCACTCTCCTGGAGGAGAAAGGGCAAAACAACCATGTGGGGCTGGTCTCTTAAAACCGCAGCGTGGGCGGCAGCCCCGGGCGGGTGTGAGTGCAGGGAGCCTGGGGCGCATCTGCTCATCTGCTGGGATTTTCCCAGAAAAGCCAGGGCCCATTTTAACCAAAGATACGCTCACCATGATTTAGTCCATTGGAAGCAAGCAGTTTAAGAAACTCTGGTGCACAGGAAGGGGTAACTTTATTATGAAACACTGAAAAAACAAACGCACTGCTGTCTGATCCTATTTCTTCATTAAATCTGGTTTCTCATGGGTCTCTGTCTCCTTGTGGCTCTCATCCAAATGCAAAGGCTGTGTGCTTCCAGTGGCACACAGCAGGTGAGGGGACAGCAGCCTGAGGGTGGAGGGAGTGGAGACAGCTAAGGAGCAGGAGTTTCTTTTGGGAGTGATGAAAATGTTCCAGAATTGGTCATAGTGATGATTACACCTCTGTGAATAGACTTAAGAACCACTGGATTGTATGCTTTAAATGGGTGAAATGTATAGCAGATGAATTATATCTCAACAAATACTACCCTCATTCTCCTCTGGTCAAAAGAGCCAACGTCACATAGGTTATGCCCTAGAGATGGGCATGTGACTCAATTCTAGCTGATAGTAACCACCTACTCCCCTGCCACACCTATCTCCAGGTGTGTGACCCAAGTCATGCCAAATAGAAGTATCCACAGGGCTTGGGTTGGTGTTCTTGGTAAAAAGACAGTTGCTTCTCTTGGGGGTTGGCAGAAAGAGTGACGAATGTTTCCTGCCGCTACTGGTCCCTGTGTTGTCATTCATGTAGAGAAAGAAATAGAGCCACTGGGAGAGCACCTGGATCCAGCCATGACTGAAACATACCCTACTCGTAAACCCTGAGGTTGTCTAAACCAAAATATAATATTTAGCAAAATATTATGCTAAAGAAAAAAAATTGGGCATTCCCGTTGTGGTGCAATGGAAACGAATCCCACTGGTACCCATGAGGATGCAGGTTTGATCCTGGCCTTGCTCAGTGGGTTGAGGATCCGGTGTTGCCGTGAGCTGTGGTGGAGGTCACCGATGTGGCTCGGATGCTGCATTGCTGTGGCTGTGGCACAGGCTGGCAGTACAGCTCCAATTCAACCTCTAGCCTGGGAACTTTCCCATGCCACAGGTGTGGCCCTAAAAACAAACAAACAAACAAACAAAAATGTTATGAAGGTCAGGAGTTTGGATTTCAGCATGGGAGGAGGAGTGTCTGTTACCTTACTGATCTTTTAAAAAGATCTCTTATCGTCTAAGGGATGGCGACTCAGGAGGCTAGTCCAGTGGCTGTTAGAATCAACAGGGTAGTTCAAGCGAGAGGCTCTGGTGCTACCAAAACGTGCATTGATACACACAAATGGGCTTCTTTTGTCGTTTATTTCTACCAAAATTGGACGCAGAGCATACCTCGCCCTGAAATTTTTGTCCACCTTCACAACCTAACAAAACATCACAGACCTGCCCTGGGGTAACAGGTAGACTTTGCGGAGTGAGGGTAAAGCTGAGCCTGGCCCCTCGTGAAGGGGAGGCGGAGTCAAACGATGATGGTCCCGCCCAAGGAGCGGAGGTCGGAGAGAGTCCTTGGTAGCTGGGAAGAGTCCGTGAGGACCTTGCCCAAATGTATATCCTTCATCAAGGAGACCAGCTTTCCCTCCTAGTGAGACGAAAACAAAACAAACAAAAGCCCCACCGAAGTCCTAACACTGTTCTACAAAGGGTCTCTCCTCACCTAGAAGAAAATGTGGGTTGCTTTCGGAGATGGAATGATGGTAATTGGGTTAAAGTCAAAATTCACCTCTTCTGCTCATGCGTCTAGAATTGCAGGGCTCTGTCTGCTTTTCTGAATCCCAAAGCATTTATAGCTATTATGTAATTTAGTCCTTAGTAGTCGAAAGACAAATGGATAGGCTGGTGCAGCAGATATAAAGAGAGATAAGGTGTATGCATCGTCGAGATCTCTCTCTACGTATACATCTAGATATATGTATATGAGATGTGATGAACATTCAGAAAGGTACATAAAACATATATACAGTTTGGCGAATAACTAGAAACCAAACAGCTATGGAGCCACCACCCAGTCAAGAGGTAGATCATCATCCGCTCGATACACCCTCCTGATCAAAACTCCTTCCTTCTCTGTCTTAGAATTTTGTGATAATTATTTCCTGGCTTTCCTTTGACTGAGGTTTTTTTTTTTTTTAATTTTATTGAAGGACGGTTGCTTTCCAATGGTGTCTTCATTTCTGCTGTACAGAAAAGCGAATGAGCCACACACATACATATACCCGTCCCCATGCAGGCTTTCCCCGAACATTGAGTCGATCTCTCTGTGCTCTCCAGCAGGTCCCCACGGATGATCCATTCCTTTCACAAAAGTATGCACTTGCCCTTTGCAAATCCCCAATCCAGCCCTCTCTCCTGACCCTTCCCCTTTGCTCACCGTAAGTTTGTTTTCTATGTCTATGAGTCTGTTTCCATTGTGTAAACAAATTCTTCTGTATTGCTTGTTACTAGATTTCACATAGTAGTGATCTGAGGGGATATTTGTGCTTCTTTGTCTGACTAACAACAGACACAACCTTTACGGTGATCCCTGTTGCTGCAAATGGCACTATTTCATTCTCTCTGTGACTGAATCGTATGCCACTGCGTTTATGTGCCACATTTTCTCTACCCGTCTTTCTGTCAATGGACATTTAGGCTGCTTCCATGTCTTGGCTGTTGTGAATAGTGTTGCCATGAACACTGGGATTCGTGTATCTTTTCTTTTTTTTATTTTTTATTTATTTTTAAAATTTATGTATTTATTTATTTATTTTGCTATTTCTTTGGGCCGCTTCTGCGGCATATGGAGGTTCCCAGGCTAGGGGTCGAATCGGAGCCAGAGCCACTGGCCTACGCCAGAGCCACAGCAACGCAGGATCCGAGCTGCGTCTGCAACCTACACCACAGCTCACGGCAACGCCGGATCGTTAACCCACTGAGCGAGGGCAGGGACCGAACCCACAACCTCATGGTTCCTAGTCGGATTCGTTAACCACTGCGCCACAACGGGAACTCCTCGTGTATCTTTTCAAATTACGGTTTTCTCCAGATAAATGCCCAAGAATGGGATTGACTGGTTCATACGGTCGTTCTATTTTTAGTTTTTATAGGAACCTCCATAATGTTTTCCACTGTAGTTGTCTCAATTTACATTCCCACCAACAGTGCAGGAGGGTTCCCTTTTCTCCACACCCTCCCCAGCATTTGTTATTTGTGGACTCTTTGATGGTGGCCATTCTGATTAGTGTGAGGTGATACCTCATTGTAGTTCTGATTTTCATTTCTCTAATAATCAGTAATGTTGAACATCTTTTCAAGGCTTTTTGGCTTTCTGTGTGTCTTCTTCGGAGAAGCCCTATTTAGATCTATCCCCCCTCCTTTTTTTTTTTTTTTTTGCTCTTTGCTCTTTTTTAGGGCTGCACCCTCAGCATATGGAAGTTCCCAGGCTAGGGGTCGAATCTGAGCTGTAGCTGCTGGCCTACACCACAGACACAGCAACATGAGATCTGAGCCGTGCCTGCGACCTACACCCACAGCAATCAGAGCTGTAGCTGCTGGCCTGCACCACAGCCACAGCAATGCGGGATCTGAGCTGTGTCTGTGACCTACACCACAGCTCATGGCATCGCCGGATCCTTAACCCACTGAGCGAGGCCAGGGATCAAACCTGCCACCTCATGGTTACTCGTTGGGCTCATTAACCACTGAGCCATGACGGGAACTCCCCATCGCCCATTTTTTGATTGGGTTGTTTGACATTGAGCTGCACGAGCTGTTTGTATATTTTGGAGATTAAGCCCTTGTCAATTGTTTGTTTTGCAAAGATTTTCTCCCATTCTCTGGGTTGTCTTTTCGTGTTTTTTTTTTTAATGGTTTCTTTTGTTGTGTAAAAGCTTTATGTCTAATTAGGTGCCATTTGTTTTTATTTTCACTAAGAGATATGTGAACAAAGATACTGCAGTGATTTATATGAGACAGTGTGCTGTCAATGTTTTCCTCTGAGTCTTATAGTATCTGGCCTTATATTTAACTCTTTAATCTCTTTTGAGTTTATTTTTGTATGTAGTATTTTGAGAGTGTTCTAATTTCGTTCTTTGACATATAGCTGTTCAGTTTTGCCAGCACCTCTTCTTGAAGAGACTTTTTTTCTATTGTATATTCTAGCCTCCTTTGTCATAGATTAACTGACTGTAGGTGAATGAATTTATTTCTGAGCTTGCCACCCTTCTCCACTGATTTATATTTCTGTTTGTGCCAATATCATACTGTTTTGATGACTGTAGCTTTGTAGTATAGTCTGAAGTCAGGGAGCCTGATTCCTCCAGCTCCATTTTTCTTTCTCAGCATTGCTTTGGTTATTTCAGGACCTCTTTGCATTTCCATGCAAATTAAAAAAACTTTTTGTTCTAGTTCTGTGAAAAATGTCAATGGTAATTTGATAGTGAAGGCACTGAATCTGTAAATTGCATTGGGTATTATAACCATTGTGAGATTATTGATTTTTCCAATCCAAGAACGTGGTATATCTTTTTCATCTGTTTGTGTGATCATCAGTTTCTTTCACTAGCATCTTACAGTTTTCAGAATACAGGTCTGTTGCCTCCTTAGATAGGTTTATTCCTAGGTATTTTATTCTTTTTGATGTGATGGTTAAGTGGGGTTGTGTTTACTTGTTTTCTCTTCTGAATCTCTGATTGTTAGTGTATAGGAATGCAAGAGATTTCTGTGCATTAATTTTGTATCCTGCAACTTTACCAAATTCATTGATGCACTCTAACAGCTGTCTGGTAGCACTGTTAGGGTTTTCCGGGTACACTATCATGTCATATGCAAACAGGGATAGTTTTGCTTCCTTTCTGATTTGGATTCCTCTTACTTCTTTTTCTCCTCTGATGTGTTACTAAGACTTCGAAAACTCTGTTGAATGAAACTGGGGAGAGTGGACATACTTGTCTTGTTCCTGATCTTGGAGGAAATGCCTGTAGCTTTGCACTATTGAGAATGATGCTAGCTGTGGGTTTGTTATATATGGCCTTTATTATGTTGACATGGGTCCCTCTATCCCCACTTTTGGAGAGTTTTTGTTATCATAAATAGGTGTCAAATTTTGTCAAAAGCTTCTTTATGCATCTGTTCAAAGGATCACATGGTTTTTATTCTCCAGTTTGTTGATGTGATTTATCACACTGACTGATTTGCAGATACTGAAGAATCCTTGCATCCTGGGATAAATCCTGCTACACCACAAAGTATGATCCTTTTAATGTATTGTTGGATTCGGTTTGCTGGTATTTTGTTGAGGATTCTTGTGTCTATGTTCATTAGTGATACTAGCCTCTCATTTTCTTTTTTTGTAGCATCTTTGGTTTTGGTATCAGGGTGATAGTGGCCTCACAGAAGAACTTGAGAATGTTCCTTTCTCAGCAATTTTCTGAGAGAGTTTCAAAAGGACAGATGTTAGCTCTCCTCTGAATGTCTGATAGAATTTGCCTGTGAAGCCATTTGATCCTGGACTTTTGTTGGTTAGAAATTTTTATTTTATTTTATTATTTTTTTAATAATTTTTTTATTTTCCCACTGTACAGCAAGGGGATCAAGTTGTCCTTACATGTATACATTACAATTACATTTTCCCCCCACCCTTTCTTCCGTTGCAACATGAGTATCTAGACAAAGTTCTCAGTGCTATTCAGCAGGATCTCCTTGTAAATCTATTCTAAGTTGTGTCTGATAAGCCCAAGCTCCCGATCCCTCCCACTCCCTTCCCCTCCCATCAGGCAGCCACAAGTCTCTTCTCCAAGTCCATGATTTTCTTTTCTGAGGAGATGTTCATTTGTGCTGGATATTAGATTCCAGTTATAAGTGATATCATATGGTATTTGTCTTTGTCTTTCTGGCTCATTTCACTCAGTATGAGAGTCTCTAGTTCCATCTATGTTGCTGCAAAGGGCATTATGTCATTCTTTTTAATGGCTGAGTAGTATTCCATTGTGTATATATACCACATCTTCGGAATCCAGTCATCTGTTGATGAACATTTGGGTTGTTTCCATGTCCTGGCTATTGTGAATAGTGCTGCAATGAACATGCGGGTGCACGTGTCTCTCTCTTTTTTTTTTTTTTTGTCAGAACTTTTCTTTTTTTTTTTTTTTTTTATTTTCCCACTGTACAGCAAGGGGGTCAGGTTATCCTTACATGTATACATTACAATTACATTTTTCCCCCACCCTTTCTTCCGTTGCAACATGAGTATCTAGACAAAGTTCTCAGTGCTATTCAGCAGGATCTCCTTGTAAATCTATTCTAAGTTGTGTCTGATAAGCCCAAGCTCCCGATCCCTCCCACTCCCTCCCCCTCCCATCAGGCAGCCACAAGTCTCTTCTCCAAGTCCATGATTTTCTTTTCTGAGGAGATGTTCATTTGTGCTGGATATTAGATTCCAGTTATAAGTGATATCATATGGTATTTGTCTTTGTCTTTCTGGCTCATTTCACTCATTATGAGATTCTCTAGTTCCATCCATGTTGCTGCAAAGGGCATTATGTCATTCTTTTTAATGGCTGAGTAGTATTCCATTGTGTATATATACCACATCTTCCAACTCCAATCATCTGTCGATGGACATTTGGATTGTTTCCATGTCCTGGCTATTGTGAATAGTGCTGCAATGAACATGTGGGTGCATGTGTCTCTCTTAAGTAGAGTTTTGTCCGGATAGATGCCCAGGAGTGGGATTGTGGGGTCATATGGAAGTTCTATGTATAGATTTCTAAGGTATCTCCAAACTGTTCTCCATAGTGGCTGTACCAGTTTACATTCCCACCAACAGTGCAGGAGGGTTCCCTTTTCTCCACAGCCCCTCCAGCACTTGTTATTTGTGGATTTATTAATGATGGCCATTCTGACTGGTGCGAGGTGGTATCTCATGGTAGTTTTGATTTGCATTTCTCTTATAATCAGCGATGTTGAGCATTTTTTCATGTGTTTGTTGGCCACTTGTATATCTTCTTTGGAGAAATGTCTATTCAGGTCTTTTGCCCATTTTTCCATTGATTGATTGATTTTTTTGCTGTTGGGTTGTATAAGTTGTTTATATATTCTAGAGATTAAGCCCTTGTCGGTTGCATCATTTGAAACTATTTTCTCCCATTCTGTAAGTTGTCTTTTTGGTTTCTTTTGGGTTTCCTTTGCTGTGCAAAAGCTTTTCAGTTTGATGAGGTCCCATGGGTTTATTTTTGCTCTAATTTCTATTGCTTTGGGAGACTGACCTGAGAAAATATTCATGATGTTGATGTCAGAGAGTGTTTTGCCTATGTTTTCTTCTAGGAGTTTGATGGTGTCCTGTCGTATATTTAAGTCTTTCAGCCATTTGGAGTTTATTTTTGTGCATGGTGTGAGGGTGTGTTCTAGTTTCATTGCTTTGTATGCAGCTGTCCAGGTTTCCCAGCAATGCTTGCTGAATAGACTTTCTTTTTCCCATTTGATGTTCTTGCCTCCCTTGTCAAAGATTAATTGACCATAGGTGTCAGGGTTTATTTCCGGATTCTCTGTTCTGTTCCATTGGTCTGTCTGTCTGTTTTGATACCAGTACCACACTGTTTTGATGACTGTGGCTTTGTAGTATTTCTTGAAGTCTGGGAGAGTTATGCCTCCTACTTGGTTTTTGTTTCTCAGGATTGCTTTGGCGATTCTGGGTCTTTTGTTGTTCCATATAAATGTTTGGATTGTTTGTTCTAGTTCTGTGAAAAATGTCCTGGGTAATTTGATAGGGATTGCATTGAATCTGTAGATTGCTTTGGGTAGTATGGCCATTTTTACAATATTGATTTTCCCAATCCAGGAACATGGAATATCTTTCCATTTCTTTACATCTTCTTTGATTTCTTTGATTAAAGTTTTATAGTTCTCGGCATATAGGTCCTTTACCTCCTTGGTCAGGTGTATTCCGAGGTATTTGATTTTGTGAGGTGCAATTTCAAAAGGTAGCGTATTTTTGTATTCCTTTTCTAATATTTCATTGCTGGTATACAGAAATGCAACTGACTTCTGAATGTTAATCTTATATCCTGCTACTTTGCTGAATTTATTAATCAGTTCAAGGAGTTTTGGGGTTGAGTCCTTAGGGTTTTCTATGTATATAGTATCATGTCATCTGCATACAGTGACAGTTTTATCTCTTCTCTTCCTATATGGATGCCTTTTATTTCTTTTGTTTGTCTAATTGCTGTGGCTAGGACTTCCAAAACTGTGTTGAAGAGCAGTGGTGAGAGTGGGCATCCCTGTCTTGTTCCAGATTTGAGTGAGAAGGCTTTCAGTTTTTCCCCATTGAGTATTATATTTGCTGTGGGTTTATCATAAATGGCTTTGATTATATTCAGGAATGTTCCCTCTATACCCACTTTGGCGAGGGCATTGATCAGGAATGGATGTTGGACTTTGTCAAATGCTTTTTCTGCGTCTATTGAGATGATCATATGATTTTTTACTTTTTTTTTGTTAATGTGGTGTATGATGCTGATTGATTTGCGTATGTTGATGTTGGTTAGAAATTTTTTAATCGCAGTTTCAATTTCAGTACTTGTGAACAGACCAGTACTTGGGGTCTCTTCATATTTTCTGTTTTTTCCTAGTTCAGTATTGGAAAGTTGTACCTTTCTAAGAACTTGTCCATTTCATTGGCATATAGTTGCTTATAGTAGTCTCTTATGATCCTTTGTATTTCTGTGGTGTCAGTTGTAACCTTCCCATTTTCATTTCTTTTTTTTTTTTGGTCTTTTTGTCTTTTTTGTTGTTGTTGTTGTTGTTGCTATTTCTTGGGCCGCTTCCGCGGCATATGGAGGTTCCCAGGCTAGGGGTTGAATCGGAGCTGTAGCCACTGGCCTACGCCAGAGCCACAGCAACGCGGGATCCGAGCCGCGTCTGCAACCTACACCACAGCTCACGGCAACGCCGGATTCTTAACCCACTGAGCAAGGGCAGGGACCGAACCCGCAACCTCATGGTTCCTAGTCGGATTCGTTAACCACTGCGCCACGACGGGAACTCCCCCCATTTCCATTTCTAGTTTAATTGATGTGAGCCCTCTCCCTTTTTTCTTCAACAGTCTGGCTATGTGTTTATAAATTTTGTTGATCTTTTCAAAGAACGAGCTGTTAGTTCATTTATCTTTTCTATGGTTTTCTTTGTTTCTATTTCATTTATTTCTGCTCTGATCTTTACGATTTCTTTTATTTGGGTTTTCTTTGTTCTTTCTCTAGTTGCTTTAGGTGTAAGCTTAGGTTGTTAGATTTTTCTTGTTTCCCGAGGTAGGCTTGTATTGCTATAAACGTCCCTCTTAGAACTGCTTTTGCTGTGTCCCATAGGTTTTTGATTGTTGTATCTTCACTGTCACTGGTCTCTAGGTATTTTTTTGTTTTTCACTTTGATTTCTTCAATGATCCATTGGTTGTTTGGTAGCATATTGTTTAGCCTCCATGTATTAATGTTTTTTGGTGTTCTTTTCTTGTAGCTGATTTCCAGTCTCATAGAGTTGTGGTCAGAAAAGATATTTAATATGATTTCAATTTTCTTAAATTTACCTGGGCTTGATTTGTGGCCCAAGATGTTATGTATCCTGGAGAATGTTCCCTGTGCCCTTGAGAAGAATTGAGTGAGTTTTCACACCAAGATTTTGTTTTTTCTTTTCCAAGTCATTGGTTATTTCTATTTTTCTGTACATACATCTTACAAATTTTTCTCACCATTGTTTCTTGCATTAATTACATCCCTTCTTGCTTACTATGGCCATTCTTTTAGCAACATTTATTAGCTAGATTGTCTTGGTATATTTGAAAATACTTTCATTGTCCCCCCACTCTTGAATGGTATCCATTAGGATTCAGACTATCTGGACCTCCAGCTGTGTGTCTAAAGCATTTTGAAGGTATCCCTTAGTCTTTAGGCCACTGTTTCCATACATGGAAGCACTGCTGTCAATCCTTTGTAGTCGTCTTTCCTTTTTCTTTTGTAATTTTCTCTTTATCCTGGTATTCAGCCATTTCAGTAAAAGTGTCTCTGAGTCTGTATGTGGATCTGTATCCATTCATACTCCTGCGTTTAGAGCTGGAGGATGTTTGTCTCCAGTCATGGAAAATTCCCAGCCATTAAATATCTCAGATATCTAACGTTGCAGCTTCTCATTGTACCCTTTTTTTCCCTTTTAATATCTTTATCTTTCTGTATTAAAGCAAATTCCCATCACAATCTTCACATTTAATTCTTTCCTTAACTGCATCCGTTCTGGAATTTCCCACTTACAAACTTTGTATTTCCAGGATTTCTTAATTGGTCCTTTTATTCCTACATGTTTTTGATTCCTTCTAAGAAGCATCGTTCTTTTTAAAATGCAATCAGTGATTTTCAAATTCACTGGAGTGGATTCTCTTGCTTTGGTACTTGTTAGCTATATGGCATTATTTTCCTTGAGTGTCAACATTTTGATGCGCAAGCTCATCTTGAATGGGAAGTTTCTTTCCTCCTTCAACCTCTACATTGGCATTTGGTTTTCTGAATGCTGAGGGTGGGAGGAATAGTGTTACATTGTGGCCTAGGGCTCACTGTTCTCAAGGAAACTACATACTCTGTCTGTGTCCTGGCTGCAGGGCTACATCCACTTTTATCTGACCCCTCAAGCAAGCAGCTGGCTGCTGGCCTTAGTCTTGGGCAACTACCAAATCTCTTTTTCGGAAGAGTGAAACCCAGCTAGCCCCAGGCCACCTCTCTGTGCACAGTCTGTGTACAGTCCCATTTACATCAGGGCACAAAAATGATATGAATGTATTATGTAACCACACGTAAGGAGTTATAAAAAGAAGGCTAAGGAAAGCAGACTGAATCACTGAAATGAAACAGAAAGGGCTGAATTAGAAAACCAAAATATTTTTTAAAGTTGAAGAGCTAGGTTCTTTTGTGGGAAAAATAGTCAATGAAGTAGATAATCCAGTATCTAAACTGATCTAGGAAATTATGAAAGGCCAAATAACTAAAT
Source organism: Sus scrofa (assembly GCF_054392235.1). Taxonomy (NCBI): domain Eukaryota; kingdom Metazoa; phylum Chordata; class Mammalia; order Artiodactyla; family Suidae; genus Sus; species Sus scrofa. The sequence continues at coordinate 7,270,003 of NC_139388.1, forward strand.
AAAACATAAGGATAGGTATACAACTTTAGATAAAAAGATGCAGAAGGAACCTGTGAAACAGAAAAACAAGTGATAATGAAAAGAAGAAGTGTGAGTATTTATTATAAGGCTCTTATACCTCCAATATCTATTATAGGGTTGTGTATATATATATATATATATATATATATATATATATATATATCCTATTATAGAAAAGTATCCAAGAGAAAAATAGTTGATTTTATCCTAAAAGAAAATAAGAAAATTCTTAAAACCAGGCCCAGAAAGCTTCACACATGGTGTCTTTAACATCTTCTGGTTTCCAAATAGTCTTTAGGAAGCCGGCATAACAAAACCTGATGAAACACCTCAATGAATGCCAGTTAAAAAACAAAAACAAAAACAAAAACCTAAATAAAATATTAACATGTACTTTGTAAAAGCACATTAAAACAGTACAATCCTACAACATGGATTAGTAGTAGGATTGAACTAAGAAATTCTTTTTTCCTTCTCTTTAAGATGACTGTTTCACACCTCTGCTCTCCCCAAACCTCCCCAATCGCAGCTGATGGCCTTGCTGCTTCTTTCATGGAGAAGAAATTACATGGGAAATCTGCCCATCTTGGGCCCCTTACCAGAGTCCACACCTTCTCACCTGCTGCCCCCAGAGTCCCATCTCCTCTCCCCTGCTCATAACCTTACGCTGTCCTGTATCATTATCTCCTTTCTCTACTCCCTCCACCTAACCATGTCCAGCAGCAGCATGCAAATAAATACATCTTAAAAAGCTCTCCCCAGCTGGAGAGCCACATGTAAATCAATTAAGTTATCAGAACACTCCCTCATACCACACACAAAAATAAACTCAGAATGGCTTAAAGACTTCAACATGAGACATGAAATTATAAAACTTGTGAAGAGAAAGCAAGCAAGACCTTCTGACATAAATTCTAGCAATGCTTTCTTAGGGGCAGTCTCCCAAGGCAAAAGAAATAAAGGCAAGAATAAACAAATGGGACCTATTTAAACTTAAAAGCTTTTGCATAGCAAAGGAAACCATAAACAAAATGAATACATAGCCTACTGAATGTGAGAAAATATTTGCAAATGATGCAACCCATAAGGGGTTAATTTCCAAAATACAAAAACAGCTCATGCAGCTCAATATAAGACAAACAACCCAATCAAAAAAACTGACAGACCTAAATAGACACTTCTCTAAAGAAGACGTAAAGACGGCTGATAGGCACATAAAAAGATGCTCAACACCGCTAATTATTAGAGAAAGGCAAATCACAACTACAGGGAGGTATCACTTCACACTGGTCGTATTGGTTGTCATCAAAAAGTCAAAAAATAATAAATGCTGGAGAGGATGTGGGGAAAAGGGAACCCTCCTACGCTGTTGGTGGGAATGTAAATTGGTGCAGCCACTATAGAAAACAATATGGCGCTTCCTCAGAAAACTAAATATAGAACTACCACATGACCCAGCAATCCCACTCCTGGGCGTGTATCTGGAAAAGACAAAAACTGAAATTCAAAAAGATACATGCACCTCAATGTTCACTGCAGCAATAGTCACAGCTAAGACAGGGATGCAACCTAAATGTCCATCAGTGGATAATCATTTATCCAGATGAATGGATAAAGATGATGTAGTGCATATATCCAGTGGAATACTACTCAGCCATTAAAAGAATGAATAATGCCATTGCAGCAACATGGATGGACCTAGAGATTATCATACGAAGTAAAGTCAAGTCAGACACTGACATATGATATTACTTATACGTGGGATGTAAAAAACGACAAATTTATTTACAAAACAAACAGGCCCGCAGACATGGAAAATAAACTCAGAGTTATCAAAGGGGAAAGGTGCTTGATGGGGGTGGGGGTGGACGGACATAAATTAGAAGCTTGGGATTAACAGATACCCAATACTATATATAAAATAACAAGGACGGACCTACTGTATAGCACAGGGAACTATATTTAATCTCGTAATAAGCTATAATGGAAAAGAATCTGAAAAGGTATACATATATACTATATAACCCAATCACTGTGCTGTACACTAGAAACGAACAAAACAAGGTAAATCAACAATATGTCAACTTAAAAAGAGCTCTCCCTTCCCTCTATATTCCTAGCAGCTTCTGGTCATTTTCGTTGAATGTCATATGTGCCCCATCAATGTATCATCCACTCTTGCTTGCATTTTGTATTTTCAGCCAAGAAAACAGAGGATCATTACCAAAACACCCAGCTGTCTCCTTGTTCACCACCCCCTGCCCCTTGATCCCTGCTCCATAAAGTCAACAGTTGTTTCTTTCGATTATTGACCGAATCGATCTAAAACACAACAAAAACATGCTTAAACAGCAAGGTTAAGCTCTTTTCCTCCCCTAGTGAGATAACCAAAAATGGGTCTATCAGTTGGTTTACACTGCAACTTCATTATGATTCCCACCCTTGGGTCTTCCTTAATCCCTTGTTTTAGATGGATGTGTGTGTGTGTAATGCAACGTTTAAAATCTTTGAATTCTTGGAGAATGCTTTTGGTCATAAATCTGACCTTGCCTGTGACAAAATCTGCCTGGAATTCTCTACCTTTAGGATTTTTTCCCCCTGCTTTTTCCTTTAAATTTTCTTACATTGCTGTTTTAAACTTACAGAAAAGCTGTGATAAGAGTACAGTATATGTTTTCATACCCGGCACCACCCAGAATCCCCAGGGTTACCATCTAGTTACTATACCAATAGTACAGTTATCAAAAGAAGACATTAGCATTGGTGCCATAATGTTAACTAAACTACAGATTTTATTCTATTTCCCTGGGTTTTCCATGCATGTCCTTTTTCTGGCTTGAGAGCCAGTCCAGGATCCCACATCACATGCAGTTGCTGTGTCCTCCTGTCCCCTTCAGTCTGTGGCATTTCCTCAGCCCTCCCATCGTCTTGTATGACTGAGACAGTTTTGAAGAGTCCTGGTCACCTGCTTTGTAGAACACCCTGCAATCCGGGTTTGGTGTTTGCTGGTGACTTGTTTGAGGTTATGCCACAGAGGTGATGGACCTTTTCCGGAGGTGCATGATGTGAACACGCTGCTGGTGGTGACACGGATCCTTTTTGGTTAAGATGGTAGCTGCTGGGCTCATCCGCTGCAAAGTTCCTATTTTTCTTTTTCCAATCAAATTTCTTGGAGGAAGGGACGTTGAGACTATGCAATAACCCTGTTTCTCCTCAAACTCTGACTAATTTTAGCATCCACTGGTACTTCCTAGCGGCAGCCATTATTACTGTGGGGTTCCAGTGGCGAGTCTGTATTTCCCGCACTCCTTCTGCATTTATTAAGGGAATTCTTTTGTAAAGAAGAGCTAGCTTTTCTCTCTCCTTTAAGTGTGAAACATTCATGGGTTATAATCCAGTATGATTATTTTGGTGCTTAAAGTCTTCCAGCTCTGGCCATGGGAAGATTTGGATATGTCTTCATCCTTTCTTCAGCACTTCTTTAAACTTGCTTGAATTTCAAGATACTCTAGGCTCATTTTATAGTTTATCTGTCCCAACTCTGGAACTAACCATTTGTCTAAAGAGCTCTGATCTCTTCTACAGGAGAATGGTATTTAAAAGCCAGATGTGGGTGCTTGGGTGTGCTCACAGCTACTGTGGTGTCAGGTGCTCTCAGCAGAAAGAGCTAGGGTATGTATATATATGTACGTATGTGTAACTACTACAAACACGTATTTATTTCTGCACACACATGTGTGTGTGTGTGTATTTTAAGTGAGGTTATAATGATAGTTCTGATTTCCATCAAACAATTTTAAAAGGTTGCTCTATATATGTCTACTTGTTGGGGTGTTGCTTTATGTCTTCCACTAAGATTTCATACTTCTCCTGCTATAAGCCCTATACGTTTCTTTAAATTACACCTAATGTGTTATTACAGTTTTTGTCAATATCATGAATGAGATTTCCCATCAGTCCCTGCCTCCCACTCCAAGTTTCTGTTATTTCTAGAATAGAGAAAAGAAAATTAATAGACGCCCAACAAATAAATTGGTCTCCTTAAAGTTGGAATCTTTTTTAAAAATACGTAACCGTACTTTGTGGACAGATAATTTTATCTCTTTACCACACTTGATACTGATTATTTCTTTTGTTACATTTGTTGCATATAATGTAGATGTGTTTTCTTGCTGTGTTGCTAACTGTGCCGGTGTTAAACCATCCTTACATTACAGGAAATAAACTACTTAATTATAATATACTGTTCTAGTAAATAGCTGAAAATGAATTGCTAACTTTTTCAAGAATTTTAACCTGCATTCATAACTGACCTTGATCGGTGACTGGGTGGGCAAGGAGGCATACGATTGGCAACTCTGATGTGAAAGTTATATAGTTTCAAGACATTAACAGGAGCGTTTGCATTTTTCTGTTGACTTCAGTGGAATTACATTCTTTAAATCCAGATAGAACCCAACTATAACACCATCTGGGTCTGATACATGTGGTACTTGACAGGTGTTTTATTACCCTTCAGGTGTTTTCTGTTGGACTCTGTCTCCAAGTTTTCTACTGCTTGAAACAATTTGAGCCTATTCTTGTAGGCAATCAGCCATTTGCACTAGTTCTTCAAACTTAGCCTCTCGTTATTTGGGGTTCAGTCACCTTTTAAATATTTACTCTTAAATGTTTTTGCCCTTACCTTGTTCCTTTATTAAGCAGGCAAAGGGTTTATTTAATCAATCTTTTCAATGAATCAGCATTTGCTTTATGTTTCATTCAGATGGCTTTTATCTTTCTTCGTGCTTTTTTAAAAAGTTTAGATGAATATTCAATCTGCTATGCAGTTTTAAGGCAAGCGCTCTCCTAGACATACTTAGGGCATACATGTTTTACCACTTTGGGGGTCATTTATTTCTTTTCTTTCATCTAGGAATTTCTTCTTTTCAATTAGAGACCATTGTGATGACCTTTCTATCTTTCAAAGTTTATCAGGTTACAACATATGAAGGTTTTCTTTGCGACCAGGTACTCAGTCAAGTTTCTGAGAAATAGAAGAAAACACTGTGCCTTAGACTTTGTATCCTCCAAGTGCGTGTCTCTCTCAAATCAAACTTGTTAGTCACATTAGTTTGATCATGTGTCCTTGGTGATTTTTTTTTTTTTTTGGTATATCAGACATTCAAATTCTGAAAGCTAAAAGTAATCTTTTATTTGTAAGGACTTTTGTTGTATGTATTTTCTCATAGTGAGGCTGGTTTCTAATTAAACATCTATGACTCCTGCATCCCTTTTGAAAACCGAACAGTCTCTCATTGGCCTGTCATTCCTCTTGATGCTCTTTTGTACTTTTTATCATAAAGTCTACTTTAGTATTAACTTTCCTTCTGATTTTTCCCAGTTACTCCTCATTCTCTTTTTTCCCCTAACCTTTGTTGTAGGCTGATTTCCTTTAAACACTACATTGAATTTCTTCACTTCTTTTTAATGGGATTCAACCCATTCACTAAATCCAATGTAAGTTATATCCATTCCATTTTAATTTTATATCTTTTTTTCTTCTAATCTTTACTTTAGCCAAGTTTCTGTTGATCTTCCCCACCCTCTGCATTTCAATTCTTTGCATAGTTATCTTCAGTTTCTTTAACGTTCCCTTTTTAAATCAAAATACCAGAATTAACTCTCCCCTTGTAGGATGCTTTATTTGGCTACTGATCTCAGAGGTATAAATGTCGAAACCTTCTAGGATGCCTTTACCACGCAACTCCTGGGTTTTGCTGATATTTGATTATTCTCAGTTCTAGCCAAGTATGAGATTGAGATCTCTCTTGAATGGGATACATGATGTTTCTGGAAATGTGCATATCCATAGATGTTTTCCTATGGTCTTGACATGGCAAGTGGGTGGCTGGGCATTGAATTCCCCTGGTCTCCAGTGCCTAAGAGGACAAGTCTGATACATATTTATTTAGTTTTCTTTTTAGATAACTTGATGTGTTGGAAAGTTTACTAAGCTATGACTTGGGGTATTGAGTGTTTTTTGTTCATCCCTTCAGGCACCAAGTGAGTCATCTCAAGGGGCAAATCAGAGAATTCCCTCTATTAACTGTTTCATTAGGAGCTCCCCACCATTCTGTTCCATTTTGTCCTTGGGAAACGTTTGCATGTTAGGTTCAGAGGACAGGTGCACATGACCTATCTTTTCCTTCATGCTTTCCATCTTGTGGCATTGCTCTGGGATTTGAGACATTATTTCCATGTTGTCTTTTGGGTTCAGTTGCAGATCTCACTATATAATGAATTTTTAAATGCAGGAGAACACTTTTTGGTTTCAAATTCTAAAAGGTTTTTTTTAGAGATTTCAAGGATTTCCAAATAGAGTTCTAATGTGTCAGGGTTCTCATCAGATGCTTCCTGCAGCTCTACTTCAACTGCCAGCCACCCAAACCAGGTATCCAGCTGGTTCTGTCTTCCTCTTGCTGCCGTGTGCCCCGTTTTCCATTGCATGCTCATGGTTTTGTATATCTGCTAGTCCCATCAAGTCACTGGGTCATGGTAGGCACAGCCATTTCTGCTGGGACCAGCACCGGGCAAACTCCAGCTTTTGACACACACGCAGGGTCTTTCAGGCGCCTCCAGGTCTCTGAAGCATAAAAAAATCTTTCCTAATCGCAAGAAGCAGGACCAGCTCAGCTCCAGAGTGCAGCACCCACTACTGATCCTCCAGGACTTTAGAGGGTGGGGCACAGCACTCCACCAAAGGCCTGCGTGTGCATCCACACATCTGCTCCAGCTACGCTTCCTGAGGCACCACGGATCCTGGTCTTTCCACCCCGGCCACTCTACCCCTGGTATCCCGGCTCCTGCTCCCACAGAGCTAAGCGCTGTCCGCTCCGGGATCAGTACGCAGAGATCCTGTGCCAGCCGGTTTTCTGAAAGGCACCCTCCAGATACTGCCCGCTTTGCCCATCTCTGATCATCGGGAGGAACATTCAAGTTTGCTTCCTTTCCCCCGCCCCACGTTCTTCCACAGCTCACGGGCCCTTTTCAATTACGAGCCAGACTGGGTATAATACATCAACGTAAAAGAAACTATTTACTTCCAGAGACAAATTCAACATGTATCTAAAAATAAGATTTTCTTCTTTCCCTCTTTGATCTATTATTCCATTACTCAATAGCTAGCCTCAGGAAATAATTTTGAGGCAATGTTATATGAAGACCTTCATTATTTATAAAGTCCAAAACTGCAAACAACCTAAATGTCCATCAGGGGGGGAACGGCTAAGTGAATGAGGGGCCTCCACCTGATGAAAGAGGCATTTAATGGCTTTGAAAAGCCTAATAGCACGGAAAAAGGCTTAACAGAATCTCTGAAGTGGAAAAAAGGCACATATTCATACATATTATATGAACCAACTGTGGAAATAATCACAGGCAAAAACAAAAACATGAGGCCCAGGAAAGATACCGCAATGCTAGCAGTAGTTATATCCATGTGGTTATGGGGTTTTTTTCCAACCTCCCCCCTTCCTTCCTTTTCTTCCTTCTCGAGTTAAATCTAGTAGGGAATAAAATGTGTTAAAAAAATACTCTTTGTGGAGTTCCCGTTGGGGCTCAGTGGAAACATATCTAACTAGTATCCATGAGGACGCAGGTTCGATCCCTGGCCTTGCTCCGTGGGTTAAGGATCTGGTGTTGCTGTGGCTGTGGTGTAGGCCGGCGGCTACAGCTCTGATTCAACCCCTAGCCTGGGAGGCTCCGGTTATGCCGTGGGTGTGGCCCTAAAAAGAATACTCTTTGTAAAGCGTAGGTACAGCTAACCAAGTAACAGAGTTGATAAGTAATTGTGACATTTAAAATAACTGTGACATTTAAATGCCTTCTTCCAAAGGGGCTCACAGTGCTTACAGACAGTTTTCTGGGGCTTTAAACTCTTATCGCACTGAATGTTTTATAAGTAAACTCCAGCTCAGCACCCACTGGATCAATCATTTGCTCAGACAAGGCTTTCTGGAAGCTGTTTACCAGAGTGCCGCCCTGGCGCCGCCGGGATAGGGTGATAAATAAAACATGGTCCGACCTTGGGCACCGAGAAAGCTCAGGTCTCCCAAGCACGACCCTCGGTGCACTGTGGAGAAGAAGCCCCAGCCGTGCCTGTGAGTGGCGGAGGACCAGGTGACAGGTGTAGGATTAAATAAAAGCTGGGGAAGCGGCAGCAGAGCTGGAATCTGCACTCACTCGGCTTTCCCCTGGGAACCCCACACCACCCCACAACTTCTGCCAACCCTTACCATGGTCTCCCCACCAGCCCTCGATACGTGAAGCTTCCCTCAGCAAGGAAGGCACGTCCGAATAAACACTTGTTCTGTTGAAGAGACTCATTCTTCTCTCCTGCCGGTGCTAGCAACTCACTTCACTTCTTCACATGCTTCCACGTTGCTTACGAGAGCTTGGCAGAGCAGGGTGGAGACAAATGCCAACCCGCTAACATCTGCCACCACTTGGGTCACTGCCTTTGCCCATGAACGTGTCTGCAGACAGACTGAATGTACAGAGGGGAGGCACTGGCTCCCTTTCCCCGGGCAACGGCTGGATGAAGCCAGATCCGGCAGGGGGCAGGGGGCGGGGGAGCGTGACTAGGCCAAGCGCCTTCAAGCCTCCTTAGGCCAGGTTTTCGCGGAAGGCCCGGATTTTACAATTTTATGATCCTGCTAAATGAACTGACCCCAGGGATTCCGGATCTTGGAATCAATCCGCAGGAAATACTTGCGAATGAACAGAGACAAAGGGTAATTCCGGGGAGAGGCTCATGAGAGCCTCGTCTGTACACGGAGCCCCTCTAAGGGGCCAACCTGGGGGAGTAACGGTCAGTCGTGTCAATGCCAGCGAAGGTCAGGTAACGGGTGAACGGGCTTATGATCGCACTTGAGGGCAGCGGTTCTCAACCGAGGGCAGTCGTGCCGCCCGGGGGACGTCTGACCGTGTCTGGAGATACTCCTGGTTATCATACAAGGTGCGGTGGGTCCAGGAGGTTGAGGGGAAGATGCTGTTCAACCTCCTACAGGGTGTGGGGCAGCCCCCACCACACCCAACAGCACGGTCCCCAGCATCAGGTGCCCAAGTTTGAAAAGAAAAAACTGCAACTGTTCTTCAAAAAAAGGGGGAAAATGATATAATAGACATGAATTTGTAGTCTTAGGATTATCATACTTATGCGCTCGCCAAAGAGATGAAGGAAGCAAACAGACCAAATACTAATTTCATCTACTTAACTCTCTGCCCGCTAATTACACAACTATACTTGCCACACCATCTGGGCTGTGTTTTGTTTTGTTGTTTTTAAACCATTTATACAAAATAATCTACTCTGGCTTAAGTCTTTTTAAAAAATAATTATTTATTTTATGTATCTTTTCTGCTTTTTAGGGCTGTTGCTGCAGCATATGGAGGTTCCCAGGCTAGGGGTCGAATCAGAGCTATAGCTGCCGGCCTACACCACAGTCACAGCAATGCAGGATCTGAGCCGAGTCTGTGACCTATACCACAGCTCACAGCAAAGCCGGATCCTTAACCCACTGATCAGGGCCAGGGATCGAACTTGCATCCTCATGGATACTAGTCGGGTTCATTACCGCTGAGCCACACTGGAAACTCCTGGCTTAAGCCTTTTAATGGACTTATTAAAGACCTCAGTTTTATCAGTAATAAATTGACAAATGCATAATTCATTCTAAAAGAAGAAAAATATAAGACTTGGGCCCCAACAAGGACTACCAGGCTGACGGACTCATTCACCCTGGTGGAGGAAGGAAGGAATTTCTAAACACTTTGACGACCAAGCATGTCTGTTGCTTAGACTCATGGAAGGTGATTTCTTGGATCCATAATTTAAGGTTCAAACTGTAATTTTCACAGAAGCACCGCTTTTGATGAAGTCTAAGCCATTAACATTTAAAATCTGTTTCAAAATAGAAAACCTTCCATTATCCAGCCTCTTATTCTTTGCAGACAGTTTCATCATGAGCTTATTTTATACCAGCAAATGGTCCCTGGGGTTCTTCACCCGCACCCACCCCCGCCAACTACTGTGCCTCTTCATCTCACATCCTCGTCCCTCTTTTTTTTGGTCTTTTTGTCTTTTAGGGCCATAGCCACGGCATATGGAGGTTCCCAGGCTAGGGGTCCAGTCGCACCTGTAGCGGCCAGCCTACGCCACAGCACTGCAGGATCCAAGCTGCGCCTGTGATCTACACCACAGCTGACAGCAACGCCAGATCCTTAACCCACTGAGCAAGGCCAGGGATGGAACCTGAGTCCTCATGGGTGCTAGTCGGGTTCGCTACCCACTGAGCCACCACGGGAACTCCACATCCTCGTCCCTCTTGCTGCTTCTCCAATGCCTTGAAGTGGGAACTATCAAGGTTACAGAAACTGAACATAAGGCAGAGAGCTATGCAGAAAGCCTGTCCTCTCCTCGGAGTTTTTACTGCATGGACTACAGATTCAAAGGCATCCCCACCTCGGCCACCTCCCTTCCTCACTGGGTGGGTCCAGTCATCCAGGCCCACTGGGGAGAGGCCACTGCAATTTAGCCCAAAGTGCAGTAAAGCCAAGGCGCAAAGGTTTTTTGGGTTTCCAGTGCATTTAAGAATCATGTTGACAGGATGCTGTCGTCATTAAAAATACTTGATGGCTCGAAAATGCGAACCATTCCTGAGCAAAGCCGCAGCAGTGACACCCAAGATCACTGAGCCTGGATCATCCTAACAACGTAATAACCATGCAAGCTGGGAAAAGTCTGAAATACGAGAACTGCCAGGATGTGGCACAGAGAGAGACAAAGAGAGCAAATGCTGTTGGGAAAAGGGTGCCAACAGACTCGCTGGTCACAGGGTTGCCACAGACCTTCCATTTGTTTAAAAGACACACTATCTGCCAAGCGCTGTGTGATACGCAACTTCCAAATCTCTAGTTATTCTTAAAACCAAAAGAACAACAGTGTAGGCGGTGGTTTCTGCTCCCAGAGGACAATCAGGATAAGAAAACAAGATGTGTATCCGGGGGACCTGACCAAGCCCGTGGCAGCCCGCGGGGATCCGGGACCACAGTTTTTTCCAGGTTCTCCCAAGAGGCCTGGAGTGACCACACGTGCTCAGCCCACACTGCGTTTTGCGGTGGAGGCATGAAAAGATCTGGAGAGGCTGTACCAGCTGCAGATGGGGCCTTGCAAAAACACAAGCCTCGTGGGTTTCCCTCTATAAGAAGCCGTCGGGAAGATGCTGAGGCTCCAGAACCACGGTACCAATCCAGATCATCTCCTGCCATCAAACCCAAGACTTGAACTCCCCACAGCTTGGTGCTGTGTCCTGACCAACCTTACCGCATCCCATTTCATAGTCTAAGGAGGCCAAGCCCTTTCCACCAAGAGCCCCCAAACTGGTTAAATCAAAAGAGAGACTAAGTATCTTCAAGGTCTTTGCAAACGAAAAGGACCAAGCAGGCAGGCTCCTCCTGGCCAGAGGGAACCACAAAGGCAGTGCCACTCAGAGTGGGAAGTGGAGCCCTGTGAATTTCCCTGACAAGGCTTCACGGGACACTTGAGACCTCTGGCAGGGATTATGGGAGACCAGCAGGTGGGGAGAAGCCCGCAGGAAAGCGGCTTTACCTAGAAAGGCATCCTCTTCCCTGGCTCTGGCTGAAACGAAAGTCAGCCACTTCCAGCAACCTGCCCCTTTCCAGCTCTATGACCTATTCAGAGATGTGTTCAGCATCTTCCAAAAAAAAAAAAAAAAAAAAAAAAAAAAAAGCTGCTGGAAGGAAACACTTAAGACCTCAGAGGAGACGTGTAGCTGAAAGGCTTCCTTCTATTACGACGTGGCACGCTTGGCTAGGCAATTCTCAACGCATCCCAGTCCCTGAGCCCACAGAACGCACTGGTCGCGTACAGCCCACCAGTCGACGTGGCTCAGGGAACCCCCGCTGGTGTGCCTCCACTCACCAGGACTGGCCGCATCTCACAGAAAACCAGGAGGGACGCCAGCTCGATGTCTTCACTGTACCCATTCTTCAGAGGAACAGATCGGTATCCTGCAGATGGGAAAACAACAGAAAGGCAGGCGGTTAAGGGCAGACCTTCACTTTCTTGTAGACCCCAGGGCTCAAAGGCCAGGCTCAAGAGCCAGAGAGGTCAGTGCCCGGGCTGAGGGCTGGCTTCCGGGAAGCCAGAGGTACCCACCCTGACGGTCAGCAAAGGGGCTGCGGAATATACCCGTGACCGACAGGTCCACCCGGAGAAGCGAAGTTACAAATATCTGCCACCTAGAAATGAAAATGATTCACTCAGAAGAAATTAAAACCCACGGAACACTGCACCTTGAATTGAGAGTGACTACAGCTGTGGTTCAACTCTTTCAATACTCCCGAGGCCGAAGACTCAGAGGAGTAATAAATGCCCACATCCATTTCCTCCACTTAGCCCTTTGCACGCGCAGGACAGGGGAGTGTTTCATCTCTAAAGATTTCCAATGGGAAGAAGTCTTCCTGCCCCCTGGCAGCCCACAGCAGTATCGATCATCCTGCTCTAAAAGCCATTCCCTCTTTACAATCAGGACCTGTGTCTGACAGTCATTTAGATGCTTCTTTTGATTTAGCAGCGGGTTGAGAGGGGCCGAGTCCCCCCCACGCCTCCCCATGAAGGAATGCTTAAGGCAGCACATACCAGAGGTTGGTCTGCTTGTTCTGATGCAAGATAATAGCCAAACACAGTTGAAATGCAAGTCTTCCTCCCACCCACTCACAACCCCTTTTCTAGAAGGAACCCTTGTTCATAATATCTTTCCAAGACAGGCTATGCACACATTCATTTCCCTTAAAAAAAAAAAATCACAGTACCACTGTAGCTCAGCAGTTAACGAACCCAACTGACTAGTATCCATGAGGACACGGGTTCGATCCCCGGCCTCACTGAGTGGGTTAAGTATCCGGCGTTGCCAGGAACTGTGGTGTTGTTTGCAGACGTGGCTTGGATGTGGCGTGGTGTGGCTGTGGCCAGCAGCGACAGTTCCGATTAGACCCCTAGCCTGGGAACTTCCATAGGCCGCAGGTGCGCCCAACGAAAAGAGAAAAAAAAAAAAAGACCCCCCCCAAAAAATGATATAATAGACATGAATTTGTAGTCTTAGGATTATCATACTTATGCGCTCGCCAAAGAGATGAAGGAAGCAAACAGACCAAATACTAATTTCATCTACTTAACTCTCTGCCCGCTAATTACACAACTATACTTGCCACACCATCTGGGCTGTGTTTTGTTTTGTTGTTTTTAAACCATTTATACAAAATAATCTACTCTGGCTTAAGTCTTTTTAAAAAATAATTATTTATGTATCTTTTTTGCTTTTTAGGGCTGTTGCTGCAGCATATGGAGGTTCCCAGGCTAGGGGTCGAATCAGAGCTATAGCTGCCGGCCTACACCACAGTCACAGCAATGCAGGATCCAAGCTGCATCCTTGACCTACACCATAGCCCGTTAGGTTACCATGGCTGTGTCTGACTTAGAAGTGGAGATGTGTACCTCGAAGGCTGGTATCGGCACTGTCTCTATGGATTCTCCAGGGCAAGCAAGGCCCCGGTTAGGGCTTTTAGGCTGTTTGCTCTGTGCAGGTCTTGGCTTATTGGATGATGAGTCTTACTTCTCTTAGAGCACATTGGAGTCTGTTGATTTATCGCCTCTACGTGATACCTCCTGAACCTCTCCCTTTGCACTGCTTGTGATGAAACTGGAGTGCTTACATAACCCTCCAACTTTGGTCCTGCCCTCCTCTCATCGGGTAAGCTGTATTGTTATTTCTCCATCGACATGGTGTGTAATGTTTGCATTCCATGTTGTAACCTTAAATCTCCCATGAGGGGAGGCTAGTTTTTCTGGTATTTAAGCAGCAAAACAGAAAGAATAGGACCAGGCATACATTGCCCCACCACCGCGATCTCAGCATTAACCTTTTACTGTGCTTCGTGCTGCATTCATCCCCCCACCCATCGAGCATGTGTGTGGTACTCACTTCACCTGCCAAGGAAAGATGAAGACTCCTGTATGCATCTTCCTGATGTTAGCATACATTTCATTAACTGGAGCTCACTATTTATTCGGTGTCGTTTTTCTGACTACACACAATGAAACGCGGGCATTTTTTCAGGCACCCAGTGCTCCCCACCTTCCTACTGCCCTCTTCCGTCGATATTTTGGCTGGCTCAGTTTGTCTTCTCTGCTCTGCAGTATGAGCTCATGGGACATATAATCCCTGGACTGTGCCTCTTTGAACACATCCATCCTTTGATTTTATACTTGAGTGACAGTGTGAGCTGGTATAAAATTCTCAGGTCACACTCTTTTCCCTGGAGGAGCTTGGCGACACTGCTCACCTTGAATTCTGCTGTAGAGAAAGTTTTCTGACTTATCCTCCCCTTACAGGTAGCAGGAATTATGTGATGTGCGTGAAAGATGTGAATGGCCTGTGGGTCTCAGGAAAAGGCAGATTCTGCCTCCAGAGGTCAGGGATGGGGCTGAGCCTCTGCATCGCTGATGAGCCGCGCTGGGGGAAGCTGTCAGCCTAGGTGGTGACCGGCTTCTAGGATGCACGGAAATGCTGAGTGCCGGGTGGGGGTCGGGGAGCCGAGCGCTCCAGGGATGGGGTCCCAGCACCGAGGTGCAGCCCCACACGGCTGCGAGCCCCCGAGTGTGCGGCTGTGAGCTCTGTCCCAGGCCTTGGCTGGAGGCCTCGTTTCCTGTGCCTCCTCTCACTGCCCGAGCCTCGTTAGGAAGGGCAGCCCTTTGTATGTATTAGGATCAGGGCTGAGAGGGGTTTGCCAGCTGGACTAAAGGTAGTTGGATCTCGTTTTTCTTGTTGGTTTTGGTTGTGTCAGAGAGGAAAGGGTAAGAGAGACCTGTTTTGAAACAGGATCTGAATGCTGGCACTTTGCGGAGGAGGGGTGGCCTCTGGCATGGGGTCTGGCACGGGTTGCACAGTAGAAAGAACATGGGGTCTGAAGTCAGACTTGCTGGGGTTGAATCCCAGCTCAGGTCGGACAGGTGTGTGACTTTGAGCTAGTTCATTAAGAGCTGCAGGACCCAAAGTGCTTCCATTAGAAAAGCGGAGATGCTAAGACCCCTTTCACAGGAGTGCTGGGAGGAGTAAAAGAGACAGACTTTGGGGCGCCCCACACAGTCAACACTGTTTTCCTTCCGTGCTGAGCTGCAGCTGGCTTAAAAGCTTAAGCACATGCCTAATGACAATGGGCAGTTTATTTCCAAGTTCCAAAGGCCCCGTGCCTTACACACAGAGGTACTGTTCATTCCACCTCAAGCCTTCCGTGTGCATGTGCCGGAGCAGCAGCAGCAGCGGGGCAGACATACGAGGTCTTACAGGGAGGAGCGCACAGCTGGGGGAGAGGCACATTCTGTACCGTCCTTGAGA
This sequence comes from Sus scrofa, assembly GCF_054392235.1. Lineage (NCBI taxonomy): Eukaryota > Metazoa > Chordata > Mammalia > Artiodactyla > Suidae > Sus > Sus scrofa. The sequence continues at coordinate 7,285,482 of NC_139388.1, forward strand.
TGCTGTTCTTTATTTTTTAAATCTCTCCAGGCTGCGTCTTAGCCTCTTCTAGAAGACTAGACACAGTTTGGTGGCTGGGAGGGGCTCCACTGCTCATACCCTGGTCAGGACACGTAAGGGGTGGGGGGACGGAAACAGCACAGCCGCTGGTCTGTGCGGGTGAGGCCAGGAAATGTGTGAGAAACGGGTGGGCACTGTTACCATAAAAAAAAATCGGTCAGAAGCCTGCCTTCTTTGGCTGATCTGAAAGAGGCCAACGGCACGTAAAGTACTGCAGCTAAATAGCTGGGTCTCAGGTAGGTTCCAGGCCGGGCAGGTTCACCCAGACGGTTAGCAAACATCAGGCATCTGGGACCTAACGAATGCGTGTTTGCAGCTGCTATTAAATGAGGAAAATGGTATTTCTAAAGTATTAAAAAATAATCAGACTGTTTAAACATTTCTCAAGTTCTTGTTTAATCTCCTCCTTTGCTTAGGAATGTGTTTCCTCCATTCAGATGGGCAGCTGAGGTCTCGGTTTTCTCAAAGTGCCATCTAATGAGGGGGCTGACATGCACATTCCTGGGCCACCCACACCGGCTGAATTCCAACACCCCAGGATGGGTCCTGGCACCTGCATTTTCTAACTGGAGCACACACACGCACCCCACATGCCTACGTGTAGGGCAAGCGCCCAGCAGGAGAAATGATCAGGTTTATGATAAAAAGAAAGGCAGAAATTTAAAGAATATGTTATGTTCCAAGTTAGAAAAAAATTTTACAAAGTGGAAAACGGGACCTAAGGCTCCCAGACCACAGCAAGAGCAAGGACCACGTCTGTGCATAAATCACTCAAGTGAGAGTCATCTTTCTCTTTCAAAAAATGGTCCATAGAAAACAACAGGGAAGCAGTGATTTCTCGAGGAATCCAGAAGGATCTATGATCATGTCTCAAAGTACAGGGCCTTTCGCAAAGTTTGGAAGGGTTTTGTGTGTTTCGTTCAGCATGAGAGAGAATCACGAGAAGCCAATCAACAACCCCACTTTCATAAAGGAGGAAGGTGATGCACTGACAGCCCAGGGGTCTGCCCAGGATGACATGGGCAGGGGCTCATCTAAGACCATAGCTCAGGCCTCTTCTTTTCTCCAAGCGCCTTGCCAGCCCCTGGCCCTGACTGAGAGGAGGCAGCTTCTAACCTTTCCAAATGAAATCAAACCACAGTGCCAGGTGGATCATCAACCCCGTTTCGGATGCAGATCCCTGATGGCGACCTGCCAGCATCCCATCCCACCAGCTGCCCTGGTCTCTGTCCCAGCTCATGGCAACTCTCAGGCCATCAACTATCCCAGCTACCGACAATTTAATAAAAACCAGGCTGCTTCAATGTTTTCAGAGCAACAGCCAAGACCAAAATGAGCAGTGTAATTAAAATGGGTCTTACCTGATTTGATGCCTTTAATGGGGTAAGTGGCGTGAGCGAGAAAGTTGGGATCGCTGAAAATATCTTCCTCATAAACCACGAAGCGCAGAAATGCGAGGTTGGGGTCATAAATTTCAAATGTCACCTTCTCCTGCGTTGGAGCCCAAACAGGGCTTAGGCCATTGTCATCTGGAAGGAGAGGCAAGCACCTTGAGAAGCCCCATTCATCCTGCCCCCTCTTGGTCAAACCATGCTCCATCCATCGGCTGTGAATCCCCTTAGCAACCAAGTAAATTCACATCTAGGCCAAGATCTAAGAAGGTACTTTTCCCCAGGGGCATCACAGGCCTGCTTCTCAGCAAGCAGAGGGGAGGAGGCCACCTCCCCGGTAGATCTCGCATCTCAACTCTGGGATGTGGGAGGCATGGGAGCTGGAGGCCAGAGCAGCAACAGGTGGGTTTGGAAGAGAGAAAAGGAGAAGAGGGGAGAGCCACGGCCCTCGTCTGCTGAGGGCGATGGGTCAGGCTCTCTGAAGCGGGAGTGGGTTCTGGAGTTCTCAGGGGAGAACCAATCTGAGCGAGCCTGGGAACTAGTTAACTTTCCCCTCCCACAAAGACGAGTCTCACGGCTCAGGACGGGAGTTGTTCAGGGGGCTACCTTGCACCAGAGGCAGGGAGCCAGGCCTTCAAAGGCTGGCAATTCACGGTTCCTTCCCGGCTTCAAATGGCAGAAGAGCCTTTCTCAGGGCCTCCCTGCCTCCATGGGAGAGGATGACTCCGGCCAGGCTGCAGCCTCTGGCTCAGGTCAGCTCCATCCTCTCTGGGCCCTGGACCAGCAGGTGAGGGCGGCTGTGTCATGAGGCAGGGAGCCAGAGCCTGGGCGGGGCCTCCCGCCGTGCGTTACTGGCTGAGAAGCAGAGCAGAGGGTCCGAGTTCAACTCTAAAACGCGGCCCTTGCTCTCCCTCCCTGAGCTGCCCGCGGCAGGCAAGAGGGATGGAGGGCGAGGCTGGACGGCACAAGCGCGGTCCAAACTCCCCAGCGCCCAGCATCGCCTGCAGCTGAGGAGAAGGAAGGACCCAGGCAACTTACTCACAACTGTTGTTTTGAACTTGTTGTTGTCATACTCGGCTCCGCATATTTCCACCTCCACAAAGGGACACACAATACTTCGGCCAGTTTTGGGGAGATGGCGAGCCCCGAGGACCTAGGAAGCCAAAAGCAAGTATAGGAGTTCTCCATCCTGAGCAGAGCTGACGGGTGGGTCCGCATTTCCTCACTGGACCTGCTCCTGCACCGGACACCCCCCCCCCCCAGCTTCCCTGCTGGGGATGAAGAATGGGGTGGGGAGGCAGCGAGGATCCCACAGCTGCTAAGGATGAGCCAGGATCCAAGCCCCAGCCCTCAACCTCGGCAGGGGGGGCCTCGCCTACACACGAATGCACACACCAAGGCCAGGTGGGCAGCTGGAGGGACAAGAGTTGAGTCACCCAGTCTCCCAGCCAGCTGCTCTCAGGAAAGGATGGAGGACAGACAATGTGGAAAACCTTTTGGTAGGTGACCTTTTTAAAAATCTTTTTAGGGCCACGCCCACAGCACATGGAGGTTCCCAGGCTAGGGGGCAAATTGGAGCTGAAGCCACTGGCCTTCATCACAGCCACAGCAATATGGGATCCGAGCCACATCTGCCATTTACACCAAAGCTCACAGCAATGCCGGATCCTTAACCCACTAAGCGAGGCCAGGGATCAAACCCGAGTCTTCATGGATGCTAGTTGGGTCTGTTAACGGCAGAGCCATGATGGGAACGCCTGAACTTTTTTTTTTTTATTAAAAAAAAAAAAGAGTTTCCGTTGTGGCTCAGTGGTAACAAACCCAAATAGTATCCGTGAGGATTTGGGTTCCATCTCTATGGGTTAAGGATCCAGCATTGCTGTGAGCTGTGGCGTAGGTTGCAAGCTTGGCTCAGGATGTTGTAGCTGTGGCTGGCAGCTGTACCTCCGATTAGACCCCTAGCCTGGGAACCTCCATATGCCACGAGTGCGGCTCTAAAAAGACAAAAAAAAAAAAGAACTTTGGTTCCATGTGCTTCAATTTCTCTCCCTTAATCTTATGAGAAATGCAGTTCATTTCCTGACCTTGAAGTTTTCAAAACAGGAGCATAGAAAAACTCTTACAAAAAGAGATAGCCCACTCTCTGAAAGTTGAATGAACTGTAAAAAAAAAAAAAAAAAAAACTTTCTCCCCCAAAACTGGCCCTCTTGGGGATAAGCTCTCTGCTCCATGGAGAACAAAGAGCCACTGCCCACGTGTCCTATTTGCCTCCTTTTCCGGCCAGAGGCTGACCTCACAGGGACCTCGGACCCTGCTGAAGCCGGCAAGACACGGATGCATAAATTCACGTCTCCTCCAGCAAGGGGAGATGATCGAGATGAAGTGGGAAGACGCCCACCCCCTTCCCTCCTCCCCCCGAGACCCCGGGCCGCACGGTCGCTAAGATCCTAAGGAGTCCTCCACGACGCTGACGGTTTAGACAAGGAGACTGCGCCCCAGGCACTGGCCGTCCCGACCCCACGCCGCCCGGCTCCCTGGCCTGGGCAGGAGAGCGGGCCTTACCTTGACCGTCAGAGTCATCAGGATCTTCCTCTGGGACTCGGGCGGCATGGGGTCGTACTTCTCGGCCCTCATGCTCTCGGGCTGCAGGACGTAACCCGTCCGTCCGTTGAGGGAAAACAGAGCGTGGTTCATCTGCATGTACTTATCTGGGAAGCAAAGGCAACGCTGCTGAAACTCAGGCATGAGAAGGGGCCCGCAGGGGCCGGGAAGGGTGGTTCATACCTTTTGCCAAAAATAACTGGAGGCAGCTATTAAAATAGGCAGCAGACCCGAATACATGGGTTTAAAAAAATTCATCAAAAACTCATGTTACTGAAAGAAGACACGGAATTTTGTAAAAAGTCGCAGACAAGGAGACACCATTCCAAGTATGACCCAACAATCCAGAACCTACGGAAGCTAAAAATGACCACAGAGGAGGGAAGTTCCATAAATGTTGATATCCTGAAGTTATTTAAACTCAAATGACAGGCACATTTATACATGTACATTTAACCTATAAAAGATCTGAGAAATGCGTGCTGTGAATACCGACACCCCCTTAGAAAAACTGGGTAAGAAGCATGAGTGGAGTCTGCAGAAAACAAAATGCAAATGCTTCTTAAATGTACCAAAAAACTGGTTAAACTGTTACTCACGGTGAGAGATTCCCACTAAGGGAGGCTCAGACTACAACGTAAGGTCACTTTTCACCCATCAAAGAGTAAAAAGTTTGCTGCAACTGTGTTGGAAAAGTTAGCCAGACATGTTACAACCGTATCTGCCCTCCCGCCCACAGCCCCTGCGGAGGGCGCTGGGCAAGGGTCTTAGGATGGACGCTGCTGGATCCAGGTGTCCAGGGCTTTCCCTCACGGCCAAGTCAATCAAAGCTGTCGGATCCACCCTGCACTGGGGAGAATTCTGCCCGGAGATGTACTCCCACTTCTACAATGATGCTCACGTAGGTAACAGGGGGCGGTGCCGTCTATTATAACAGCAAATGAAGAGAAATAAAAGGGCCTCGGCAGCGATCAGCTGACTACACGGTGGTTCCGTGCAGTGGACTCCTACGCAGATGTGAAAACAACAGCGAGGAGACGACTGAGCTCCCCCCAGAGAGGCTTCCAGAACAAGCACAGTGCAAGGACCTGTGATTAACGCTGTTAGCATAAGGAAGTCTTGCATGTTGGCTTTTTCCAGCATGACTATCTCTGCACGAGAGCCTGAGCATGAAGCTCTCAGAAAGGGATGAACAGAAGAGGAGAGGGGGCCCCAAGACAGCCACTGAAGGAACACCAGGATGCAGCTATGCCTGAGGCTGAGCGTCAACTCCTAGGCTTTAAAATGACGTGAGCTGGTGCATTTCCTTTTTCTCTCAAGCCAGTTTGACTCCACGTCTGTCGCTGGCCATCATGGACCGCCCCCCCCCCCCAGACACAAGTAAGTGCCCGCTGTGCCCAGTGGTCCGCTTCATCACTCTGATCAACGGATGAGCCTTGAGCTGGTATCCTGGCCACACTCAACTCCGCTTTACCTGCGGTCTGGAAATTGAGTGCCACCATCTGGGAGCCACACAGCCAGAGGCGGAAGGGGTCGTAGTTGGAGGAGTCAACCCGCTGTCCCTTGGGGTAGATGCGGGTCAGAGCCTTTTGATTGTATTTGAGGAGGTCATTGGGTTTCTGTCTGGTGACGCTGTCAGCCTTCGTTTCCACAAAGGAGCGGATTTCTCGGAAGTCGGGGTTTTCTGCACACAAAGAGGAAGTCACCATTTGTTCTGTGTCTTATGCAATTTCTATATGCTTGATACACTGGTTAGATGCTTGGGTTGGAAAATGGAACCAGGAATTGCTCTCGGATAAGATACTCAAGTGGTTATGACAACAGTGACAAAATTGGTTCTGCTATGGGCTCCTGCCCTTGGAGGGTCCTCAATTTTAAATGGAATCCCAAGAGTTCCTGCTGTGGCTCAGTTAGTGAACCCAACTAGTATCCAAGAGGACATGGGTTCGATTCTGGCCTTGCTCAGTGGGTCAGGGATGTGGCGTGGCCATGAGCTGTGGTGTAGGTCACAGACGTGGCTCGGATACTGTGTTACTGTGACTGTGGTGTAGGCTGGCAGCTATAGGTCTGATTCAAGCTCTAGCCTGGGAACCTCCATATGCCATGGGTGCGGCCCTAAAGAGGGGAAAAAAAAAAAAAAAAGGGAGCCCAGGGTTCCCATAGCCTTTTAGTCTAGGATTATGGTCATTTACTTTTTGTTTAAAACAACCCACAGCCTTGGACAAGAAACCACCAAAGCGGCACAGTTCTAGAGGACGGGGGAGGGGGACCTAAGGAATGAAAGATGTGTCAGTGGACGTGACTTCCTCGTCACCAGACACAAGGTGAGTAAACCCTGCATCTGGGGAGGGAAAGCCAACGGCCACAGCAGGGGATGTGAGGGCAGAGAGGATGCCTGCGTGGCTCAGGGGACAAAGAAGGGGAGGAGGCGTGTGGAACACGAGGCAAGCCTTTGCTCGTGCGGAGCTCTGCTCCTCACGTCAGCCGTGGTGGGACGGCTCGTGAACACACGGAACCTGCCCAGGGCCGGTCTGGCACTTGGACATCTTTCCCTGCGTCTGGGCGACCCAGAGACCAGCCTCCCAGTGACCACGAGCCCTGGGGTTCAGTACTGCTCCTCTGGTCCTGTGCCCTGGAATCTCAGATGCCTGCGATCCGAGACAGGAGCTGCTCGAAAGGGGCAAGAAAAGATGAACGGGACCATTTATTAGATCAAAGAACTTGCTCCTTGGCAGAATGCGGTCAACGATCCATTTCTGAACCTTTCTGCAGGAGGCTGAAGAACGGTCCCAAACCCACCCGGGTCCTGGTCTCTGGAACCTGTGACCGTGTTCCTTATGTGGCAGAGAGACTTTGCTGACTAAGGTGACGGGCTTGAGATGGAGACGTAGGCATTGGAGTGGCATGGCCACAAGCCAAGGAACGCTAGTGCCACCAAGCCTATGTGCAATGGAGAATTACACCCATAAAAAGAGTGAAATAATAGCATTTGCAGCAACATGGATGGGCCTAGAAATTACCACACTAAGTGAAACTACTCAGACAGTGAGACACAAACATCATCATAAGCTATCACTGGTGTGTGCAATCTAAAAAAAAGGATACAGGAGTTCCCGTCGTGGCTGAGCGGTTAATGAAGCTGACTAGCATCCATGAGGACGGAGGTTGGATCCCTGGCGTTGCCAGGAGCTGTGGTGTAGGCCGGCAGCTACAGCTCCGATTCGACCCCTAGCCTGGGAACCTCCAGGTGCTGCAGGCGTGGCCCTAAAAAGCAAAAGAAAGAAAGAAAAGATACAAATGGACTTATTTGCTGAACAGAAACAGACTCGCAGAGGTTGAAAAACTTAGGGTTACCAGGTAGGGGAGGCGGACGGGGGTTGGGCCTGGAAGTGTTCTAAAATGAGGTTGTGTTGATACAAATACAATAAAATTCACCGAATTATTTTTTAAAAGGAAAAAAAAAAAAAATAGCCGAAGAGGCAAGGAACAGACCCTCCTCCCTGGAGAACGTGAGGCCCTGCTGACACTTTGCCTTGCTCAGGGAGCCTGATTTTGGACCAGGAGGGAGTAAATACATGTGCTTTCAGCCACCACGTTTGTAGCAACTTGTCACAGCAGCAGGAAAACGACTCCACCTTTGAAGAGGCTTTTCCTGCTGAAGGTAACAGAAGCGCCTGTTTGCCCAGGACCCTGGCCCTGAGCACAGACCCAGGAGGCTCTCACTGTGCCCTCGGGACGTGTGGGAAGCGTTCTCACTGTGCCCTCTGACACCAGACGCCAGAGGCATGGAGGGCTTTCACCAGGTCCAGAGGCAGAGTCACGGGGGACGGTACCTAAGTTGTCCTTGGTCTTGCTGGTGGGTTTGCAGTAGACGACCAGGTCCGAGAGCTCAATGGCGATGGACTGGTTCTTCTCCCAGTACCTCATGTTGTTCTCCTGCGTGGAGCCAACCAGCATTAGCTTCATGCCACCGCTGCAGCACCCCCGCCGCGGTGTCCTCCGGTCCCCTCTCCCGCCTCCGCCCCTCGCGCATGCTCAGACCTTTCATGCCCTGGACCGCGCTCCTTGCTGCTGCCCCTCCCCCCCCTTCCTGGAACTGCGGAAAGTCTCCCCCGAGCTGCCTCGGCCTGGGATCCGGGATCGGTTCTAGCCACAGCTCTTGAGAAGAGAGGGGAATGAGGGCTCTTCTCTGTCACACCCCTCCCTCCATAACCCTCGGATCCAGGCCTCCTGCCCCCCGACCCCCAAGCTGTTACATCAGGCTCTAGCGCCCGAGCTAGACGCTCTCCAGACCAGGGCGTCCTCGTCCTCACTCCCTCCCCTGCTCTTCAGGAGCCGGTCACATGCCGCAGGCCTGGGAGTTGCATTCTCCGTCGGGGGCCCCACAGTCCAATCCGTCTTCAATAAGCGTGGGCGCTCACGTCACTCCAAACCAGGCCGCCCTCTCAGGCCACACCCAACCCACTCATCCTCCCACCGGCCAAGGGGTCAGGGGACACTGGAGAGAAGACCCCACGCAGATGGTGACATTCACCATGGGGGGTGGGAGGGGCGCTTGGCCTGGGGCATCGCTTGCTGGCGATTATCTAGGCCCCGCTTCCCTGAGAGGAAGACTTTCTCTCTTTCTACCACGGAAAGGCAGAAGAGCCTTCCCCAGGCTCCACCGAGGGCCAGCGCTGAAGCCATCAGCCTCACCCGCGTTACCACCCTGCGTCGTCCCTTGTACGTCATCAGCCTCCACTGGAGAAGACCTCTCTGAAATGCACGAGTTCCCCATCCCGGGTCCCTCTGAGAACCACAGCAAGGACCTCCTGGCTCCTTGCCCTGCAGCAGCCCTGTCCTCCCCCCTCCTCTGCAGGGCCATCAGAGCCTCTCTCCTTCTGGACGCCCCCCAAAGCACTGCTCCTCCAGGATGCCCACCAGGAGGACTCCATCCAGAACTGGGAAAGAGGTACTGCTTTCCTCAAACCTTCCCGAAGGCTCGCGCCTCAGCTCTTCTCGGCCGAGGACTGTCCTCCTTACAAAAGAAAGCGGGTGCCCTCACCTGCTTGTCTAAACCACAGGTGTGCTCGTCCTTGACCCGGGGAGGCGTGCCCGGGCCGGTCCGCTTGGCTACACCCCCTGGGGGCCCCATGCCTGGCGAGGGCAGAGGCCTCCTCATTTAATGCCCCCAGGAGCTCTGGGAGGTGAGTACTCAGGTTAGCCTCGTCACACAGCCGGGGAAACTGAGGCACAGGGAGGCTGGAGGCCGTGCCCAGTGGGCAGAGCCAGCTTTCAAACCGGCCTCAGAGGCCAACATTCATAGGTAAGATGATAAAGCCAATTAAAAAGGAATGGAGAGCGAAAGCCGAGGCGAGCAGCCTTGAAGAGCGAGGCTTAACTTCAGACACCTTCATGCAGTTGGCAGGGGAGGGCACACGCTTCAAGTGAAGTCACATTTTTCTCCAAAAAGAAACGGAGAAAACCAGGAAGCAGCAGGCCGAGGTATCAGCGCCAGGCCCCATCCCCCCAGGAGGCTTGAGTGCCCGAGAATCAACACAGCTGCTCAAGGCGTCCTCACGAGTGTTTTAGTCCTTTCTCAGCTAGAGGGGCCCAGAATCCCAGACACGAGCCCATGCTCACGGAGGGCACATGCCAGCAGGCGGTGCCACGCAGATCTTGACAACCACTCACGGGCAATGAGAACATGCCTAGAAGACGGGGATGGGCTCTTTGAAACGAACCCCAGGACAGCCCCCCTGCCCCCCCCGCCGTCGCTTCGGAGCTGTACTGCAACGGAGGCACCAGAGGGCAGTAAGAGGGGAGCAGCCTTGCTGGCCACAAGCTTGTGGTTCATCCCAAGTGACAGAAGTCATGCTGTGACAAGCCTTGCAAAGAATAAGGACCCTCGCAGTTCCCGTTGTGGCTCGGCAGAAACGAATCCGACTAGCATCTATAAGGATGCAGGTTCAATCCCTGGCCTTGCTCAGTGGGTTAAGGATCCGGCGTTGCCGTGAGCTGTGGTGTAGGTCGCAGATGCAGCTGGGATCTGGCGTGGCTGTGGCTGTGTGGTAGGCCAGTACCCACAGCTCTGACTTGACCCCCTAGCCTGGAAACCTCCATATGTCATGGGGGCAGTGGCCCTAAAAAGCGAGAAGGAAAAAAAAGAGAATAAGGACCCATACGTAAGGCTTCTGATGGGATTCCAGTACAGGGAGAGACAGCAGGCCCTGCCAGGGAGGGTGCCCAGCTGAACAGCCTTCTGCACAAAGTTGCTTAAAGAAGGATGAGTCAGGTGGCCTCTGGTGACCAAAGACTGGCCAGGATGCGAAGGCCCCCACAGCGGGCGGGGGGCAATGATCAGCCAAGTACTTGGGGTCGGGAAGGGGGAAGAAATGCATGAGCTATAAGCACAGGTCGGAAGGGTCCAAAATCAGTCCTCTGGACCAAGATCTGCCTTAGAAGCAAGTGACTGCATGGGAAACCCTAAAATTTCCTCCCAGTTCTCTGGAAGGAAGAAAGAGCAGACAGCACCTCACTCCCTCATCCAAGACATGGCAGCACGCAGGGCCCCTTGTCCTCCAGGCAGGACAGCAACGCAATTCAATAGCATCATGACCTGGGCCCCTGCCACGTGTCAGGCTCCAGAGGGAGCACTTTCCACACAGCATCTCATTTCATCCTCGCTGCATCCTGGGAGTTAGGTATTTGGCTCCTCATTACTGACAAAGAAACCAAAGTCCAACAAAGTGCGGTTACGTACCCAAGGCCCAGCCCTGCCGGGATACAAACTCCAGTCGACTTAATTCTAATCCTTACCTAGAACCTCATCCTTCTCAAAAGACCTCAAGCCAAGCACTAATGCTCCATTTTGGATAAACCCTAAAAAGCCCATTCCTGTCTCGAGTGGAAGTTCTCCCACAAGAATACAGCCTTCTAGAAGAAAAGGGCTGGATCTTGTCAATTACAGTGTCCCAGAACCCTTTCCAGTCCAGGGAGGGGAGCTCCATGAAGGCTCACTGGAAGGATCCAGGCTGCTTTAAACAATACTGAGAAACAAGACAGCCTTCAAAAGGAGGAAGGCAAAACTTGGTTAAGAGACACGGGGCCAGTGCACACGCTGAGCCTTCAAAGACCCGGCTCCCTAGGGGACTCCACTGTCCCTGCCTGTTCCTACTCTCTGAACGCCCCTCCACCTCCACCTTGAACTGGGCCTGCCCCTCCTGCGGCCCAGACCCACCCCTGCCCCGCAGAAGCCTGAGGGTACCAGGCCCACCTGAGCCCAGGTGAGCAAAAGCCTTACCTTGGTGTCTATCTTCCAGGTGATCTCCCGGATGCTCTGAAACCACTCAAAGAGCTCCTCCACCCTGTCCGTGGCAAACTCCACCGGCGGGTCGCCCTGCTTCTTGGGCTCCAAGATAAAGACGAAAGGCTTCTGGTTTTTCCCCTGGGGGGCTTTCACTTCGGGAAAGGATAACAAAAGACCCCATCAGCCTCTTGGAAGGCCACGAAGACCAGACGGGTCCACTGCCCAGGCCACTCCTCTCATGAACGCTGCCCAGCCGCCACTGCTTGTCCTCAAGGTCAGCGCTGACGGGGACGTCTACCTTGTGGCCAAGTCTTAACCCCCAGGGCCTGTGAATGTGACCTTATTTGGAGATGGGGTCTGTGGGGATCAGGATGCCACTTTTAGGGTGGACCCTAAAACTAAGAACCAGTGTCCTTTACTGGAGAAAGGAGACGACAAACTGAGGCAGAGAACCAGGGGCGGTGGCCACTGAAGATGGAGGCAGAGATTGGAGTCACCGCCTTGAGCCAAGGATCGCCGGCAGCACGAGAAGCCAGACATGGATCAGATCCTCTCTGCAGAAGAGTGCTCTCTAGCCACGAAAGTTAAGGCGACGAGGAGACCGTATCTGCCCAGTGACATCATGGGCTAAGATCTCTGGGCTCTTGGACGCCAAGATGTGCTCTGAGCAGCTCACACACATGGCATCTCAGTTACTCCTTATCACACCTTTCTGGGGGTGCTGGTCCTGTTCTGCCCAGGTCACGGGAGACTCAAGGCGAAGAAACCCACGGAAGGTCCCAGAGCTGGCAGTGGCAAAGCTGAGGCTCAAATCCGGCCTGACACCACACTCCCTCGTATAACCCTGAGCCTGCTCCTGGGCCCTGCAGACTCGGGGCGGGACACACAAAGGCCACACAGCTAAGAGCAGGAGCCTGAATGCGCGGACCCAGCTTGTCTGGTAACTCACAGGTCCTGTGGTCCCTACGGGGACTTGCTTTTCTCCCCAGTTAACTGGAACCGAGATTCCCTCGCCCACCTGCTGAGGCTAATGGACCGACCAATCGCAGGGGGCACAGGGGCCTGCTGTGGGAACGTGGGCTGCTCGGGAAGAAAGCTGCCAGGCCTTCTTGCCTAGAGGGTCTCTCCACCCCGCCTTCAGCCCCTTCATCTGGAAGGTGCCAAAGGCTCATTTAAAAGGCCCAGGAAGCCCCAGGCCCATCATAGCCCTCCCCCCACCACCGAGGCTGTGTGCTCCCTCCTGCACCAGACTCTGGGGGAGGGGGGAAGGGGGGCGCCGGGCCAGGTTTCCTGACGCCTAGCTAAGCGGCCAGGAAGCTGCAGCTGAGAGGAGCAGTGACAGGCCCAGGGTCTCAGAGCCACTGAGAGGCAGAGCTGGGCTGGGAACCAGACCCTCCCGACAATACGCTCCACTGCAGCCCAGCCAACGTCTCGCCCCCCGCCCCCACACCCCGAGAAAAGCCTGGGGCACCCAGGCAGACCCCAGAACGCGGATGATGAAGCTGGGAGCAGCATCGACGAGCGACCGTCCAGCACCTGTCATGCGCAAGCCAGACTCAGGTTCACAATTTTGCAGATATTAACAGCAGAGCCATCAAGACCTAGCACTGCACCCACTGCCCAGACTGGCACTACCCAGCCTCGGCGGCCGGGGCCAGGCTGGAAGGACCCAGGCCCAGCCACCTCCCTGCCCGGGGCCGTCCTGAGGCCAGGCCATGGGGGATTTGGGTGGGAATCTGGGCTGATGTGTGCACATACCCACATTATAGGTGTTGAGATCCAGGATTCCTCTGCAAAGAGACCCTAAGGGATTGTCTTCAATAATCTGTGAAGAAACAAGACATAACTCACGTTAGTCTTAATGGAAATAATAAAAAGATAACCAGGTTCCAAAGCACACCGTTTAGCAGAGACACTGCCTGTGGAACTGTTTAAAATGCGTTTTCATCACAGGCTGTGTCCGCGGGGAGAGAGCTAAGTAGTGAAGCACGTTGCTGACGGGGACCCGGCAGCGAGCAGGTGCGGGCAGGGCCCGCGTTTCATTTTCCAGGCTGGAACGATGGGCCCTGTGAATCCCAGAAGAGGTTTCGAAGCATTTCTGCGGCTCTGGTTTCCAAAAACATCCTTGACCTTTTCTTCTGCCATGACGACGAAATGCGCCTGTCTGGCTGCCTTTTTAAAGCCCCGCTCGAGACCCTTCGGCAGGTCCCTGTGTCCTACAGGAGCAACACCTCCGCGGGGTGATCTGGCCTTGAGGTTTTCTGGGCCCTGCTCAGCCCTGCGGCTCTTCCTCCGGCTGTGCACCTGAACCACCCCCGGGGCCAGGTGAGACGGGGAACTCCGGGTCTCAGGAAGGTGAGCAGAACTATCCCTGGCTCACACTTACCCACCTCTCCACCGGGCTCCTGCCGACTGTGTGGGTGAGGGCGGCCCGGGACAGACACAGCGAGGGGGGGTCACGACTCTGCCTCAGGCCGAGCACAATCAACAAAACTGCATTCCCGCCACACACTTTTGCGTAGGCTGTACCTCCCACCTGAATTCCCTTCTGCCGGCCTCTGGCTGTTGAACTCTAACTTGAATTCTAAGACTCAAAGCCCTTTTCCTCCATGCAGCCTTCCCAGATTGCCCCACTTCCTTAGAAGAAGGCCTAAGACTTGCCAGCCTTGGTGCTGGGCTGTCACACTGAGAGTGGCTGCCCTTCGAGCCTTCCGAGCAGGAGGCAGCAGGCAACAGACACCAGGTCTGGAATGAAGCCAGGACGACCTCAGCTCCCCTTCCACTTGGGCCGGCTTACACACACCAAGCACGTTCTCAGCGTCTGGCGGGCCAAACTCAATGTGTTTCATTTGCAAGCCGCTCTCAGCAAAGGACAAATTTCCCATTTGGCCGTTTGGCTGTTTTGACTCTGGAGGGAATTCTCCTGCATATGCAAAGCCTGCCAGCCCAGCACATCCTCATTAAAACCTGACTGTCCTGTCACAGTGCCTTTCACCCTCCACGCCTAGGGGGACAGTCCCAACTTCCCCGTCACTGCTGTCCCCTGTCCCGGAGCTCTGCGGGGCCCACAGAGTCACGCGTGTCAAATGTGTCCACTGAGATGGCCTGTGGATCCCCAAGAATGGGATCCGGGGTTCCCCCACCGTGTGCGACGGAGTCTCACCTGCTTCTCCAGCTCCTCCACATCAACGGCTGAAATGTCCTCGACGTAATTGGACGGGAAGTACTGCTGGATTCTGGTTCCGTAGTCTCCTTTCCACCTGCCGAAACACATCGTCAGAGGGCCGCGGTGGAGCAGTATTACCGCTCACCAGCTCCCAGCTGGGGAGGGGGCTGGGGGGGGCACGGGGAGGGGGTTAGTAGCCACGTGACCGGAGGAGGCGGTCATTAGCTGTGACAGCAGAGCATAACAAAGGGATCCCCTGCTTTTTTAAATCAGCTCTGAGTGCTGGGGGGGCAGGGGTCAGGTCACGTCCTCCCCTGACCATGCTCCTGGGGTTTGGTCAAAGCCACCAAAAGTCCAAAGTCTCAGTTATGTACGTGGACATCAGACACCACACAAGACAGAAGCTCTGCTCTAGAGCAGGCGCAACCCCCTTTCAGGAAGGGCTGTGAATAACGAAGGTTCTAGAAGCAAATCCAATTTCAGTTCCACTGCCAACTCCACAGGAGCTCTGTGCCTCTGACCCTCCCTCTGTAAGTGGGGCCGTCCCAGGGCCACCCGCAGAGCATTTTACTGGGACTGGACGAGTTACCATACGCTGCTGGCTTTGAATAGCGCCTTGTGCATATTCAGCCCTCAGGGGGGTGTGTTCTTGTTCTTCAGCTAAAACCGTGCCCCCCCCCCTTCTTCCCTCCTCTGTGGCAACACTGATACCTCAAAACATAGGCAATCTACGCATGCGTCTCGACTCAGCCAAACTGGCAGGGCCCGAGATGCTCCCCCAGGTCCACCGCCTGGACATGCAGGGCTCCCCGCCCAGCCCTTCCTGTGGGCTACTTCCTGTGCCAGGGGGCACTTTCCAGAATGTACCTCTGACCCCACCACAGCTTGCAAGACCTTCAAACCCAGGCCTCAACTGTTTAGCCTGCCAATCAAAACCCAGAATGCACTAACTCCAGGGACTCTCGGCCCTCAACCCCCTGCATCTCTCTGACTGGAACCAGATAGTCACTCCAGACCACCCGTGTCCCCTTCCCCTTGTGGCCCTGCCATGCCGTCCAGCTTCTAGGCCTCGGTCCCTGCTCTTCATAGCCAGCTTAAATGGCTCCTACGAAGCATTTAAGTCTCAGCTGGGGCCTTCCTCCTCCAGGGAGCCTTCCCTGACTGCCACCGAGGCCGAGTGCTCTTCTTCTGTGCTCCTGGGCATCTGTCCCCAGAGCTGCTGAAGCCGTCTGCGCCTTGTATTAACTTAGAGTTATACATCTGTCTTCCCCTCTGCGTGACACCTTTCTTGGTCTCAATCAAATCTCTACTCGGGGGCACTTAACAGAAGGTGGTGGACCTGAATAAGCAGAGTGAGGACTGGTGGCAAATACAGAATTACCACCTATGAGCCCACTTCACACTCTTTCACCTTCATTTCTCTAGACCCATCCCGGGCAAAGTCTAGCTGTATACAGGGCAATCGTACAGCCCGTTTGCCCAGAACTGAGCGCTTTACACCTGTGGTCCAGGTGTAACTATGAAAAAAGCACTTTACTCTCAAATACATCCTGATTTGAACAAAAGTTATCTGGTCCTCTAATCTGGAAGGAGGCAAAAAAAAAAAAAAAGTGGTCTGACACAGGCATCCCACAAGGTGGCACTGTTGCCACCAGGAAAAGAGCAAGAAATGAGGGCACCTGAGCAGGGCCCCAGGTTGCCCTGCAAATCCTCACCGAAGGCAGTTAACACTAGTCTCTTAACTCCTCTTGAGACAAGATCCACTGTGGATCCAGCTAAGAACTGGGTTGGAAAGAGGGGGTTCTCCTACTTAAAAACTCTGGACCTAGCACATGAAGTGAGGTAGAGTGTGGGCTCCCCAGAATTCCCGTTGTGTCTCAGCAGTTATGAACCCAACTAGTATCCATGAGGATGCGGGTTCGATCCTGGGCCTCACTCAGTGGGTTAAGGATCCAGCATTGTCATGAGCTGTGGTGTAAGTTGCAGACACGGCTCAGATCCCGAGTCAGCATGGCTGTGCCTGGCAGCCGTGGCTCCAATTTGATCCCTAGCCCGGGAACTAACACATGTTGCAGGTGTGGCCCTAAAAAAGAAAAAAAAAAAAAGAATGTGGGCTCTTGAGACAGAAGGGCTGGCTTCAACTCTCAGCCTGCGGTGTGGCCCTGGACAGGTTACTGTACTTCTCTGTGCCTCAGTGTCCTCATCTCTAAAACGCAAGTAAGAACAGAACCAACTTTATAGGGTTGTTGTGTGGATTAAACGAATTATTTCAAAGCGCTGCAGAGAGTGCTCAAGATTGCTCCATTCGAGCTGTGATTCAGATTTCTAAGTCAGGTCCAGCTATCTTGTGGGAGGAAAAGATTCCAGTTTTGTGGGGTGCCTGAGTCTCGGCCATGCTCATGGTTATCAACAAGTTACTGCACTAAGGTAGGAATCATCCCCTGAACCCACCTGCCTAGGGACCTGTGGATGGGCAGAGAATTCTTCTCAGGGGAAAAGGGAGAAGAACTAACTCAACCCTCACAGACCCAAGTGCCTTTGGCCTAAAAAATGTACCCTCTGCAGTCCAGGATGCAGCCACTGCACGGGACTAAGGACTTAAGGCACACAGGGCACAGGACTAAGCACGAGCACAAGAACTTGAATTTAAAATCACACACAGGCTTGTGTAATGGGAAGAGCCTGTGCTGCTTTGTCGCTGGACCTTGCAAAGCCTCATATGCTGCATCTATAAAGCGCGAATGATCACCAGCATAACTCAGCAGGGCTGTTACAAAGATTGGGCTAGATAATGTGTGAAAGCAGCGTAGTGTTTGGCACAGAGGAAGACCTCAATGAATAGCAGCTGCTATTAATAATTACAATAATACACAATATGATGTGATCAATGACATAGCGTTGTTATTCATGTTTCCGAAGAGAGCATGCATCAAGTCACCTTCCCAGAGAAGGTATGACAGGCCAGAGCCAGCCCAGAGCTGCACATAAAGGGGTCAGAGCTCAGCCAGCACTTGAGTCTCACCACTAAAAAGGGACAAGTCAAGTTCATCCCCTCAGCCTTACCAGCCCCCCGGCTCCTTGGAGACATTATGGATGAGGGCGCCACGGCAGAAGCTCAGCTCATCGCTTTGCTTGGCTCTGTAGTCATACAGCGCTTTCACGGTTCTCTGAGGCTTTCAGGGAAAACAAGAAGGCAAAGGTCAGGCCAGGCAACAGGAGTAGAGGGAGGCGGCTGCATTTTCGGGCGCATGTGGGTCTTCTCCACAGAGAGGGAAGCATTAGTCCAGGGTTACACTGCCATCTGCTGGTGAAAAGCTGACATCGCAAGGGAGCCGCGGCTCCATTGTACCTGGGAGTAGGGATGGGGACTGGCCAAAGTCAGAGCCTAGGGCACCTCAGAGTGACCCAGTATTGCTGGATTTCCGCAACAGAGAAACGATGTGCCCTCCTATTAAGCCAAGAGCACCACCTCAGAAATCCTCAGTGCCCATGCTGGAAGTTCAAGGTCAATGCCATCTCTGGCCATCCCTGAGCCTCACCAGTATTTTTACCTAGGCCAGGGGTCCCCTAGCTAGACTCCTGCAGGACGCTGACAGTTCTGCAAAAGTAAAAGAAAGAGTAAAAGAAACACCTCTTTCATGAGGTGCTTCTCCATGAAATTCATCAAAAGGTGCTCTCCAGGAGTTCCCACTGTGGTACAGCAGGTTAAGAATCTCCCTACGAGGAGTTCCCGGTGTGGCGCAGTGGTTAACGAATCCGACTAGGAACCAAGAGGTTGCGAGTTCGATCCCTGCCCTCGTTCAGTGGGTTGATGATCCGGCGTTGCCGTGAGCTGTGGTGTAGGTTGCAGACTTGGCTCTGGCGTAGGCCAGCGGCTACAGCTCTGATTCGACCCCTAGCCTGGGAACCTCCATATGCCGTGGGAGCGGCCCAAAGAAATAGCAAAAAAAGAAAGAAAAAAATCTGCCTACAGCAGCTTGGGGTTTTCTATGGAGGTGTGAGTTTGATCCCCAGCCCTTCGCAGTGGGTTAGAGGATCCGACATTGTGGCAGCTATGTATGGCTCAGATTAAATCCCTGGCCCAGGAACTTCCATGTGCCTTGAGTGCGGCCACTCAAACTACAATAAAAGCTTTTTAAAAAATGGTGTTCTCAGTACTAGGGAAAACAGACAGGACTGAGGGCCAAATGTCTCTTCAGCGAATGTGCTTTGCTGCCGGCTGCACGGCAAGCATAAATCCACGGCAATACCAACACCCACACAGCAAGCAAACACTAATGGGAAAACCTCTGAAACCGCCCACCTGTTTAGACCAGCGGCTTCCCCTTCCCTCGATCCAAGGAAATGGGAATGAGGGTTTTACAAGGAATCCCCAAAACTGCTCCTCAGAGCAGGGTCTATGGAGTCACACCTGTGGGTTCAGATCCTTGCTTTGCCCCTTCCTTGCTGGCCATGTAATCTTGAGGCTCTCCCAGCCTTAGTTTCCCCATGTGTGAAATGGGAATTAAGACTTTACACATGTCTCGCGGTCACTGAGACTATTAAATGAGATAATATAAGGACAACATTGAAAATAATTAGCATTTCCTAAGTGATTACTACAGTCAAAACCCTGTTTTAGGCCTTTTATTTATAGTACCTCCTTTCATTTTTCACAACAGGTAGGTAGAGGTAATATTATGCCCATTTTACAGAGGAGCAAACCGAGGTTTGGAGAGATGAAGTATCTGTGCCCAAAGTCAACCAAGTGGTAAGTGGCTGAGCTGAGGAAGAATCCATTAACCTGAGTTATTGCCATTGTCCACAGTGGTCCCTAAGAAGCAATGTTGCTACAGGAACCTCCAACCAGGGGATATTCGGAGCTTTTGCCCTCGACTCTCTGACCTGCAAAGAGAGCCGGCTCCACCTCTGCAACCTGCTTCAAGGGTGGACTTGAGGACCAGAGCCGCATCTTTCCCCATGAAACCGGCAGCGGGGATGCCAGATAACAGCTTCCACAAGGAGCAGATCTCCAGCTGACGGATGGCAGGACTGGTCCTCATGTCAGGTGCCTCCTGAACAAGTGAAATAAGCCACCCACGCCTTCCTCACCAAGTCTTCAGCCTCCGTGCACCTCAGTTTCCTCATCTGTACAATGGGCACAAAAATGGTGCCTAACGCCTGGGGCTGCTGTGAGGACTGATGACCCAGGACGTGCTTAGAACGGTGCTCACTAGAGGGTCCTCCGTGCGTGTGGTATCTGTTATCACTGCTATTATCACTCCAGTTCTAAGAACTCCTCCAAGGGACCGAAAACGGAAGACACACAGCCTCACACATGAAGAAACCCATGTTCGTGTTACCTAGAAGAGCCTAATGGCCGTTCATGGGGACAAGGCTAAGTGGCCACAGCCACCCAGAATCTTCTTCAGCATTAAAAACACTCTTTTTCAAAGTTAAAATTCCAGCCCACGTTCTTCATCTAAATTACCTGGCCTCCCGGGTTCAACCGAAACAGCTATTAAGAAGATCAGCAATGGGAGTTCCCACTGTGGCTTAGTGGTTAATGAATCCGATTAGGAACCATGAGGTTGCGGGTTCGATCCCAGCCTTGCTCCATGGGTTAAGGATGCGGCATTGCTGTGAACTCTGGTGTAGATCGCAGACAAGGCTCGGATCCCGTGTTGCTGTGGCTGTGGTATAGACCAGCAGCTACAGCTCTGATTAGACCCCTAGCCTGGGAACCTCCGTATGCCACGGGGGCGGCCCTAGCAAAAGACAAAAAAAAAACCAAAAAAAATCAGCAGTGGAGACAGTTCCATGTGGCCACATGACAGGTGAAGAAAAGCAGAATACAAGTGGCAAATGCCGGTGGGGGTGACGAGAAACTCCGTCTCCAGGCAAAGACCAGGGGGCCAGACCACCCAAAATGCAGACAGCTACTGCATCAGGACCGCGAGACGGAGGCTCATTATTTTTCTTGTTTCCCGAGTGTCCCTTTTAAAATTGTTACATCATTTTTTCTTCTATCACAGTAATACTAATTGGACTTTGAGGCATTCACTGTGGTCTGGCAGCGTGGGATCCAATTCCACATACAGCCGGGTTTTACTGGCCTCAGTACAGGAGGACTCTCTCTGCAACTTGGTTTAGTTGCCAGCATTTTAAAACGGGGAGATGTCACATCAAACATCCAGATTACTGGCTGCCCTTGAGAAATCAGGAGGCCCGGCCTGCTCTCTGGGTGGACAAGCATCACAGCTCACAGGGAGGTAGCTGCCCCCGAGAGGGGCTGTGTGTCCTCAGTTTAGCACGGCTCCTGCCACCCCCGGCCATCTGGCTGCCACAAGGCCATGGCATTCTCATAACCAAAGCATCTGTCACTCCTAATAAAGGGTTCTGCTATTAAGCTACGTCCCCAATGCATCTCGTACACAATTCCATTCGCCCACAACTTTTCAAGACTTTGTTTCTTGCTGAAAGGGATTTGCATCAGCCAAGGAGTATCAGTTTCTATTAAAAAAATTATAATAATTCTACAGAGCCCACCAGCAGGGCCCCTTCCTAAATGAGAGGTGTACGCTCATCGTGTACCAGACAGCCCCCCAAAGAGAGAACTCGCCACCACTCTTCCTCCACAGGCTCAAACTAAATTGCAGATGGAACCAGGAGCTGCGGGCGGAGAGTGAAATCCAGCCCTGCCTGCGTGAAATTACACAGCAGCCCGGGTGGGAAGACGAGATAGCTTTCGCACCGCGAACAGGTCACTGAACCAAATGGAATTTATAAACACCACAGGCTCAGTGGGTGAGCAAGGAACATTTGAAAGACTTTTAATTAGAAGCTGTCTGGCCCAAAGGTGGTTCATCAGACCTCAGAATTATAGCAAGAAACGGTCGCATTTGGATGGAATTCTATTAATCTCTTCCCAGACGCCAGATGTCATGCTGTCAATCATCATTTCTTCAAAAAAAAAAAAAAAAAAACTTTTTTTTGGGGGGGGGCCCCAGTTTTCCCAACTGTCCCCTCCCCCTGTGGCTTCCGCGTTCATCTAATGTCAAGATACCACTGTGAGTTGGAAGGTCGGCACTATACCATGGAAGGGTTGATTTCACTGGGATCCACATACATTCTGCTGACGTCATAGAGGGAGTTGATATCTCTTTCCTGAAAAAGAACAAAGAAAAATTAACAAATAAATGGAGCCATCCGCGCTCCTGGGACAGCCCTTCCACAGAACAGGGATCCTAGGCATCCTCGTGGTTTCCCGCCCTCCAGCACAAGAGCTGAAATCTCACGGCTGACTCCCCTCGCGGGTGGAGACAGGAAGAAGCTATTAAGGAGTTTCCCCACCCTTGGAAATGTCAGCCCCAAAGCAGAGAGGCCCCCATTTCGCCTACCAGGTGCCCAGCGCTGTGCCCCTTGGTAAAAACATAATACCCTGAAGTCCACGGGGGTGCGGGAGCGAGCTCACTGCTCTTCCTGACCCACATTCAACGTCGGCAGCTTGAAACTGGCCACTGTGGAAGCACTTACACCACGGAAACTGGCAAATGCCACAAACCAGGGTTTCTTTCCACAGAGAAGCGGGAAACCTTCACCAGCGCACAGACAAGATCCATCGTGCCCTTCGTGTGCCTCCCTCCCTGGCGTCAGCCCCGCCAGCCGCAGGGGCTCCACTCCCAGAGCCACCTCAGGGCTTGGGCGCACCTGCTCCCGCACCCGGAATGGGCTTCCTGCACAGCTCCCTGCGCTCCCGAGCTCACCCTCTGCAGGAGGCCTGCCCCGACCCGTCTGGCCCCAGCCTGAGGGGCCGCCCGCCCTTAGGGCACCATCCTGTCTTCTTTCTTCACTGTAACTCGCCCTGTCCAAAGGCATCTTACTGATGTGATGGTGCCATCGAGTGTCCCCAGCTCCCTTTCCTAGAACCTCCCTTTCCCAGTGTGTGCTCCACATCCTCGCAGTATCTAGAACAGCTCCCGGCACACGGCTGGGAACACAACGTCTCTTCTAAGTCAGTCCGTCGGGCAGGAACTGAGACACCGTCATCAGGTCAGGGCTCTTCTCGGCTCAGAAGAAAAGCCCACGTGTGACGGGGGCCCAGCACCGCCCCGTTCCATCCTTATCTAGGTGTACCACACACCGGCTCACTCAGTTCCAGCCACCCAGCCTCTTCTCTGGGCCTCCCTCCAGGCATGCGCTCGCCGCAGGACCTTTGCACTGGCTCCTCCTGCTTCCTCCTCCTGAGGGCGGGCTCTCGCCTCTGCCTCCTCCAGTGGCTGCCCACCCATCTCCTTGTCACTGAGATCTTCCAGAGCCCCCATAAGGGCAGCCCTGTCCCCATCCCTCTTAACCATCAGCTCAGTCTGTTTTTCTCCATAGCACTTATCACCCACCATCTAACGTATGCTCTGTATACTTTTTTAAAACTTTATTTCATTTACTGTCTGTCTCCCCTACACTAGACTCCAAGGGCAAGGTCTTTGTCGACCGCATGCAATTTGGGGCCTAGAGCCCCGTGGGACACACGTGACGTGCTCCATCAAGGTGTGCCAAACAAACAGGTGAGTGGTAACCTCGGACAAGACATTTCACCCTATCTCGGGCGAGTCAACCACGCACCATATTGTAGCGCTCCAGCAGCTCGGGGGTCACAGGGTAGCGCAGTCTCATCTTCCGGTAGAGCGCGTGCTTCTCGTAGTAGCTGACCAGCTCCACGAGGCTCTCAAAGTAGGCGGAGGTGCCCAGCACGAAGTGCCGGCCATCCCGGTTGATTCGGCAGTGCTTCACCTTGCCCCTGGCCCTGGGGGGAGACCACAGGGGGCTGACGTCCTGGCAGCCAGGTGATGCCCAGGTAAGTCCCATCAGTGAGAGACAACCTGGTCAACCCTCCGAGGGGACCAGATAAATGAGCAGCACACAGCACGTGCATACACACACACACACACACACACACACACACACACACACAGAGGCATTCAATGACGTGGGTCTTCGCAAAACAGAAAAAATACTGCAGAGTGACTCGGCGAGGTCTTCCTCTTGCCCTTCTCCACCCCCCCCCAACTGCAGGAGCATCTCGTGTCCAGATGAGGGTCAGCACACTGTGGCCCACAGACTCAAGCCGGCGCCCCTCCTGTGTATATAAACGACGTTTTCTTGAAACACAGCCATGTGCACCTGTTCACGTACTGCCCGTGGAGGCTTTCACGCTGGGGCAGAGCTGAGCAGCTAGAGACCATGTGGCCTGCCAGGCCTAAACTATTTATCTTCTGATCCTTACAGAAAATGTTTACCCACCTCTATTCTAGAATTCTGGGACCTGATGCCCAAATCCTTACGTCTTATCTTCAACGGTCCCACTGGTGCCACAGTGGATTTTTTTTTTTTCTAAAAGGGTAAGTATTTTATTTCCTCGCCTATTTAAGAGGCAGAAAAAAATCCAAAACAGAATAGAATCCTCAGTCTTAACAGCTTTTATCAGTAAGAACAGAAATCCTGGGGGAAGTAACTCTGACCCTAACTTCACAACTTCACAGCCAAGAGTGTCTTTAAAACTAAAACTGCAACAGCACAGTGATGATGGGCAAACCACTCATCTTACAAAAATTTTGTACCTTAAAGATACCCCCTTTTTTGGGGGGGGGTCTCTCCTTTTAGGGCCACACCCGCGGTATATGGAGGTTCCGAGGCTAAGGGTCAAATTGGAGCGCAGCTGCTGGTCTACACCACGGCCACAGCAACGCCAGATCCGAGCCACGTCTGAGATCTACACCACAGCTCACGGCAACGACCAATCTGTAACCCACTGAGCGAGGCCAGGGATTGAACCCACAACCTCATGGTTCCTAGTCGGACTCGTTTCCACTGAGCCACCACGGGAACTCCTTCTTACTGTTTTTAAAAATACATCCTGTAAGAAAAAGTCCTGTAAAAAATGCTAGAAGACTCCTGCTTCAGTAGCTTATGTGCAGTGATATTACATGTTTATTTTTTTAAAAAAGAAAAGAAATACTGCTGAGTGAATAAAACAAGCTGCAGGATGAAACTCCAGAATGATCCCATTTGCTACTTTTTTAAAAATGGAACAGAATGCCACTAACAAGAGTTCCCGTTGTGGCGCAGTGGTTAATGAATCCGACTAGGAACCATGAGGTTGCGGGTTCGATCCCTGCCCTTACTCAGTGGGTTAAGGATCCGGTGTTGCCATGAGCTGTGGTGTAGGTCACAGACGCAGCTCAGATCCTGCATTGCTGTGATTCTGGCGTAGGCTGGTGGATACAGCTCCGATTGGACCCCTAGCCTGGGAACCTCCATATGCCGCGGGAGCGGCCCAAGAAAAGGCAAAAAGACAAAAAAAAAAAAAAAAAAAGAATGCCACTAACAAAATGGCACTATATATATATATATATATATATATTCCACAGGTGTACAAAAATTTAAGTCTTGATGGAGACACCAGTTAGAACGCTATGCTTTCTGCCAAAAGAAGGACTGAGATGGGAAGACCAAAGGGGGCTTTAGCCTTCACTGCAATGTCTTTTTTTGTAAGGAGAATACACGTATGGAATAAAGTTAATTTTAAAACATTAGAAAAAGCTCCCCAGGGCAGGGAGACTCTGGGGTGCTGAGGTTCACAGCGTTAAGGTTAAGGTCAGGTTCTGGCTCCTCTGCCAGGTACCCAACCTCCCTGAGCCTCCGTTTCGTCATCCACAGAGGTGGGGGCCCACAGCGCCTGCCTCCAGGTGTCAGGACCGCTGTGCATTAGGGAAGCAGGGCAAGCCCTCTGCAGTGTGCCCAGCACGCACAAGGAAGGAAATAAACGGATGGGTGGGAAAATATCAAGAGCCAAGCCAAGACTTCCTTGGGAGAGAGCACCGTCGCAAGGGGAGACGGGAACAGGGCTGGATGCGTGCATTGTACTTTCCAGCCTCCTGGGACGTGCTGCCGTGAGACAGTGGATGCTAACACTGGGCGTCTCAGCGTCTCCAAGAAGGCCCTCGTCACTCTGAACAACCTCGCCTCTTTGCGTGGATCTGAAAGCAGACACATCCCTCCTGGGGAAACCTATCCTCAAGTTCCCGGAGCCTAGAACAGCGCCTGGTACAGGAGGGCTGTATCAGGGGTTCAGGTCACCTCCCTGAGCCTCAGTTTCGTGGCAACTGTACATATATGGGCGGGGGGTGGGGGAAGGAGGGGAGATGCGTGTGCGTCACGTGATGTGATGACCGCTCGCATCCGCACCAGGCCACTGGCTTCAGGAGAGCAAGGGCTGGGCTGTTTCTATCGCGCCTGTATTTCTAGGCCTGACACAGAGTAGGTGCTTATCCAACATTTACTGATTCCTGAAAAAGAAGACCTCTAGCTCTCAGGGTGCCTCCTGTCCCATGGGGAGGACACACGGGCAAACAGAGCATGGTACGTGTATATAAGCTGAATGCCAAGCCCCCTTGCATCTATGTACTTCCAGTGAAGTGACCCCAACCTCACTGCCAGCTTGAAGGTGCCCCATCAGAACAAGTTACCCAGCTCGAGCAGGGACAGTGGGAGTACCCCATTGGGCTTGACCTCTCTGCCGGACACTGTCCTGGCACCCCAAGGTAAAGCCACCTGAGAATAAAGACAGCAGAGTGTGACACCAAGACACTCAGAGCTCGTCTCCTGAGCATGGCAGGTGAGGCTAGATCCAGGTGTGTCAGAGGCCAGTTTCACTTCCCGAGCATCTCAACCTATGGCCTGTACGTCCCTACCTTTTTTATTTCAGCCACCGAATTTGGTTTCTGTCACTTGTACCCACAGCATCCTGATGACAGGCTACAGCATGATGTGAGCCCCAACAGAGGTTGAATTAAACATGCCCAACTCCCACCCAGTTCTCATTAAGAACTTTGGGGGAAAGAGCAAAGACACCAAAGATACCAATGCCAAGAAGCCCAGGGCCCCCTCAATGGCAGCACAAAACAGCCATGCTGGAGAGAGCTGGCGCACAGTAGGTCCTCAGTAAATAGCAGCGACCACTCCCTGAAAACCCCACCCAAGAAGGCAGCTCAGGGCTAACAGGGGCAAGAGGGGCAAATCCAAATGCCCAGCGGGGCAGCCCGGCACACTGGCCAAGGGGGCACGGCCACCAGCAAAGGAAGAACAGGAGCAGCCTGGGCACACCTGAACCCCTACTGTGCAATAACCAGAGCCGAAACAGTGACAATGCCTGATCCTTAACCCTGTGAGCCACCAGGGAACTCCCACCTCCTCTCGTTTTTTCATAAGAAGCGATCTGAGTTTCCAAGCACAAGTTCTCAGTTTTTAACATCACCACGCAAGCTGAGCAACATACCCAAAGGCCCACAAACCTTCTGCTTAGACCTCACAGTCAAGAGCCAAGGCTTTAGAGGTGACAGGCCTGAGTCTGAAACTCTGACTCAGCCCAGGATGAGGCTGTGTGGCTCTAGAGAGGTCACTTAACCTCTCTGGGCCTCCATTTCCTCACTTGCAATAACGAGAACTTGCAATAATGAGCTCTACCCTCAGGCGCTCCAGTGAAGGACTCGATCAGGTGAGGCCTTGAAGGCAGCCCAGTGTCTGAAATATTAGTTGGGAACTCAACATATGGTAGCCGGCATTCTACTATCACCATCAAGAAAGTGCAGGGAGGGAGTTCCTGCTGTGGTTCAGCAGGTTACAGACCGACTAGGATCCCTGAGGATGTGGGTTCAATCCCTGGCCTCACTCAGTGGGTTAAGGATCCAGCATTGCCATGAGCTGTGGTGTAGGTCTCAGATGTGGCTCAGATCCCGCATTGCTGTGGCTGTGGTGTAGGCCAGCAGCTGCAGCTCCAATTCAACCCCTAGCCTGGGAACTTCCATATGTCGCAGGTGCGGCCCTAAAATAAAAAAAATAAAAATAAAAATAAAAAAAAGGAAAGAAAAAGAAAAAGAATGTGCAGGGAAACCGTGGTGGGGAAGTGGAGGGCAGTATGATGAACTGGGTCGAGATGCGCCCAACATTGTCACTGGTGGGAACTGGAAGAATCAGGTGTCTTGGGATAGAATAAATGCAGAGAATCACAGCCCCGGAGGTGGCTGCTCCCTATGCCTTCCCACCGGCAGTGGGGCGTCAACTGCGGAAGGGAGGAAACGAGACCTGTAACATCACCCATCAGGGCTGCCAGCGCTGCCTGGGTTCAAATCCCAGCTCCACCACTTACTGGCTACATGTTTCAGCAGGTGATTTAACCTCCCTGTGCCTCAGTTTCCTACTGCAAAAAAGGGGCATCCTGGCCATGCTGACCCCAGAGAGTTGCCGGAAGATGCATGAATTAACACAAAACATGTTAGTCTCGAGGATACACCAGGGCTCAGCACACGGAAAGCACCTGTTAGTTTGCTGTTGCTACTATTGTTATGGTCATCATTGTCGTTGGCACAATGGGCAGAGGGACAGCCCAGCTCCGCCCCCCACCTGTGGTTCCCCCCTTGTTCTCCACACCTGCCCACCCTGAGTCATCCATGGACAGTGCAGAGGGCGCCAGCTGGGGTGCCTACCTGAAGGTGATGGCGTAGGAGTCGGTACCTTCCCGCCTCCGGATGAGGAAGGCCCCATCCCGGGGAACCCTCATCAGCATGTCCTCTGCTTCTCCACGGCTCAGCCCGTCATAGTACCACCTGCAGCACAGGGCAGGGAAGAGGGCCGAGGGAGAGACCGTTGAGGCTGGCGGCAGGGCAGCCAACAGTGGGTTCTCAGGATGCCCAAAACACAGCCCCGGAACCCACCATGCATGGTGGGCCTCCCTGGGTGAAAACACCCCTCAAGACGGCAGTTTTTAAAAAGATGACCCAGATGCAGCTTGGGCCAAGCGTTCGTGTAAGTGGGCCTGCTTGGAGCACGAGACAGTAAATCAATTTACATCTTTAGCCGTCCCCACTGACCCAAGCACCAGAGGGTGGCACGGCCAGGTCAGTGTCTCAGAAAATTGGAGGCAGAGAACCCAGGGAACAGGGCTTTACAGGGGCTCTTGGTTATTTTTAAAGACGGGAAATACCACATATTAAGGCAATCTGTTTGAAAAGAGATAAGAAAAGTAAAAATAAAGTTGTATGTCTTCCAGAGAAAGGTGCATTCTTGTAGCTAATCCTAATGGATATTCTCTTACGATTTTTTTTTTTTGCTTTTAGATCAACAGGAATGAGCTCTGGAAGCAGAAACATTGGGCCAAAATTAGTCTCTAAAAATCGAAGCCCAAGACCTTGGGATAAAGCAGAAGAAAGGGAGGGAGAGGAGGCAGGAGAGGAACCGAACACCGCACAGGAACCAGGCATAGGTATGGACACTGGCCGACCTGGGGACTTTAAGAGACCCCGGGGGGCCCAGGTAAGGAGACTCGGAGAAATGGAGGCCCCAGCACGCCCCAAGGTTGGCATTTTGTCACTGCAGCTGCCTCCCCCGAGCAGCGCACACAGCACACGTACGGCTTCGACTCGTGCGGGTTGGGGTTGGGCACGGGGTCGGTCAGCCGGAGCTCGAACTCGGCACAGCGCAGGTGCGTCTCGCGGTAGTGCTGGATGAGGGCGTAGATGCTGGTGAACATGAGGTTGTCAGTCAGGTAGTACTTCATGACCCCGCCCTCCATGGTGGAGCGGATGCGGCAGTGCTGCACTCGGCCTGACCGCCTGCGGGAAGAGGGACCACATCAGGGCCCAGCCCAGGCCGGCCAGCCCTTCCTGCATCCGGGCGGCAGAGGACACAGGCTGCGCCCGATCTGGCCAGCTGCGCGGGAAAGGCGGGCCTGCTCCAGGCAGCCGGGCATTACCAGAAGGACAGGGTGTAGTCGTTGGGGTAGGTCTCGCTCTCCCGCACCAAGAAGGTCCCATCCTTGCCCCCTGTCTCGGCACAGTACTCCTGCAGCAGCTTCTCGGCACTTGTCCTCTTCTCCACCTTCTTGTGGAACCACTTCTCCCCAAAATGCAGCTCCGTGGGGGGCGTGTTCTGGGCCACCAAGAGAGGAGAAGTTTCTGAAAACCTGGACCAGATCCCCAGCACCACCCATCCGGTCCCTGTGCACATGCTGATGCTGGGGATGACAGATGGGGGCTAGCTTCAGCTTGCCTTCACCCTCAGAGGACCTCTCTCCCCTGCCACCCACTCCTGAGAGCCTCTACTGTGGTGGTCTGGAGTCCCGAGTCATGGGAGATGGGGGTCGGTCCCCAGTAAGCCTTCAGTTCCACTGTTCAAGAAGTCTGAGAGCCATAATGCCATGCGGGCTGCAGTGAAGACATAGTGCCAAGGATGGCCAACAGACCAGCGGGGAGAGGAGGGCAGGAAAGCCAGGATCCTGGCCAGTGGGTGGGGCTGGACAGAGCATCCAAATTTCCGCACCATCCCCAGGGATCACAGGCCAATCAGGCCTTTCTCAGAGTAGGACAGACTCTTGAACCTCATTGGTTAAGCTCGTGCGCCGGCCGGCCAATCAGAGAAGAGCCAGGCCAGCCCTAGACCATCCGCAAAGCAGCAGCTCCTTGAACTGAGTACGTCCAGGCCTGCCCCCCACAGGATGAGAAGAGCAACACAGGAGGTCTCCCCCTACCACGGGCGGTTCCTCCTCCACAGTCTGTTCAATGTCATCGCTGAAGGACAGCTTGGCATCAGCAATGGCGCAGTAGTGCCGGGTCCATTTCTACAAAGCAATACCAGCATTAGGTCTTCCCCAAGAGTCTCTGAGGCCCAGGGCCCCTGCCTGGCATCACCCTGGAATTCACTGGGGACTTGCCTTTCCCTGCTAGTTTCACAGACTCCGAGCCCCTTGAACATGTTTCTTCTAAAACATTTATTTATTCTGGGGATCTTTTGGCATTTTCAGGACTTCTTATACAATTTATCTAAGGATAAATATACCTTAATATCATATTCATTTAATCAGAAGACTTTTATGAATGACTGGATTGCTTTTTGTGTCCTCGTGACTTTTTTTCTATTTTATCCACTTTTTAAGACTTTCGGGATTTCTCAGCCAGTTTGTCTAGGGACCTTTTCTTCAACATTTAAATACGACTTAATTTGCAACAGGATTTACTGTTGACCACTGGGAACTACATTCAATTTCTTGTAATAACCTATAGTGGAAAATAATCTGAAATGTATGTATATCACACTGAATCACTTTGCTGTACACCGGAGACGAACACAATATTGTAAATCAACTACACTTCAATTAAGAAATGAATACATAAAAATATATTCAGAAGGACTACACGTTAGGTTAAGGGATATGAGAAGTGGTGTGAGCATTCAAAATCCCTCATTCTCGTCCAAAAAGAATGTTTCCAGTGGAAGTGACCCAGATCGGAGGATACTAAGGATTTAAGACAACTAACTGCATCGTTGCAAGCTAGATTGGATTCTGGACCAGAAAATGGACATGCGTGACGAACTGGTGAAACTGGAATAAGGCTCATAAATTAGTCTGTAGTATTGTGCCCAGTGTTCCTTTTCTGGTCACGAGGAATATTCTCCCACGACAGAGGATGTTAGTATTTGGGGAAGCCGGGTGAAGAACGCATGCGAGCTTTCTGGACTTGTATGTGTGAGAACACACAGTATGTTACATTGAACAGAAAATTATTTCAAAATGAAACATTAAAATAATGCAAAAGAAGGAGTTCCTGTTGTGGCTCAGTGTCGTGGCTCAATCATGAGGATTCTGGTTCCATCCCTGGCCTCGATCAGTGAGTTAAGGATCTGGTGTTGCCATGAGCTGTGGTGTACGTTGAAGATGCGGCTCAGATCCCACACTGCTGTGGGGTAGGCCAGCAGCTGTAGCTCCGATTCAGCCTCTAGCCTGGGAACTTCCATATGCCACTGGTGCAGCCCTAAAAAGACCCTAAATAATAATAACAATAATAACAATATAGTAATGCAAAAGAAAAATAAAATTTCATTAAAGTGACAAGTTCACATGGCACAGAACGGGATTAAGACAGCAAAACACCCGGAGCTTTCCAGCAAAGCTGGATGCAGTGAGGTCTGAGAAGGGGTGTGAGAAGACGCACCTGGTCGATGGAATCCCACATGTACAGCTCGCCCTGCTGCTTGTGCTCATCTTTCTTGTCCTCCATGTTGACATCCACGTCGCCTCGGGGGCCCAGCTTCTTATGCTGAGGGGAAAACACACAGGCCTGGCTCCCTGCGGCCCAGCTCAGGATCGTTCAGCAACAAACACTCATCCACATCAGCCAAGCGTCCATCTGCATTGGGGCACCTCAGGGCCTTTGCACCGTCTGGTCCCTCTGCCTGGCTCACCACATTCAGCTCTGGGCTTCATGTCTCCTCCTCAGGGCAGTGTCCCTCCACTCCCCTCCCCATCCCTGTCACTCTCCAGCCCTGGGAGTTAACATTCATGCTCTTTAGCCTACGTGCATCTGTGTACCTACCTGTCCTCTGCCTCCCCTGCTAGAACTGAAGCCCCACGGGGGCAAGGTCTACCTCCTGTGCTAGCTCGGCAGTGAGTGAGTGCTTGCTAAACATCTGCTCAATCAAGGATGCCCAGCTCTCTCCAGCACGCAGATGCCAAGTCCAGGGGGCACAGGCACACTGGGGATGTAGATTAAGAAGGCCCGTGTGCAAAGGTAGGTAGCTGTGTGACGCTGGGTAGGTAGCTACACTTCTCTGAGCCTCGAATGTCTCATCTGCACAACCGAGACGATGACTACTGGTAACGTCCACCTGGGCGAGTACTGACAGCCCACAAAAAACAGGCGCTGATCAGGCCCAGTTGGGGTGACCTGGTGGAGGGAGGTCAGGACTGGGAGTCAGACCTGGGCTTGAAGTCAAGGCCGATCGCCTTCCTCGTATGTGTCCTTGGCTGTGAGACCATGTGTCTCAGCCTCAGTAACTTCCCCTGTAAGATGAGGGCAGCACAGCCCCTGCCGGGGCCCGGGAGGCAGTGGGCGTGCAGGACGCCTGGAGATGGTGCAACACAACGTGAACGTTCCGTTTTGAACAGTCTGAATTACACCTTTGCCAGGAACTAACTGTGTCACCTCCACTGAGTCAAGCTCTAGACGTCAGTGTCCCCATCGGTCCCCTGGGCTGGGGGTTGGGGTTACTGTCCTGCAGGGCTGCCATCAGACTGAACAACACCTGTGACCAGGCTTAGCCCCGTGTGCAGCACACCCTGTGTCACAAATGCTGCCTCGACCCCCTTCCCTGAGACTGAAGAGGGTGAGCCACAAAGTACCACACTGGGTGGGGCAGTGTGTACTCTGAAAGGGGATGTCAACGCCTTGAACCCTAAAACAAAAGCTGGAAAAGCCCTGAGGACATGCAGAGCTGTCCTAACAGAAACCTATAGAAGCCACGGGTGAGCTGGGGACAGAGAGATGCAAGGAGGTCCCTGAAGACTCGCCGACCAAACCTGAGAAGCCGTGGACCCATCCTGGCTGAGGCCCCTTCACCTCTCGTCCTGCCCTCCTCACCCTAGAAGCTTCCCTGGGCATCTCTGTGAAATCCGCTAGGACATTAGCCAATTCCTCCAAATAAGCTTGGTGCTTTGACCCCTGAGGACACCCGCATCCTCCCCTCCGAGGCCAAGTCCCCTCACTGGTCAGCGCTTCTCTGCCTAGGAGTCCGTCTCCCCACAAGACCGTTACCTCCTGGCAGGCAGGCAATGTCCCCAATGCTGCTTCATGGCCCAGTGACCATCCAGGGAACTTGCCACATGTTCACACTGTCCCACTTTCATGGATGCTACACGCCCAAACCTGAAGGGCCTTCTCCTAGTCAATCTCTGTCCATCCTTCCTATGAACCTGCCAGGTGTCAATGAGATCCATGCCGCTCCTTCACCAGGGGCTGCCCAGCTAGAGACTTCGTAATTCAATGTGCCTGTGCCCTCACATCGAAGCAGACAGGACGGGACCCTGGGGCAGAGCAGTTAGCAGTTCTGTGCCATGGACCCCCCAGTGAAGTCTGGGGAAGACCATGGACCTGCTTCTCAGAATAACGGAACTCCGAAAAACCAGTGACCTTGAAATTATTAAGATAGTAAACCAAAAATACCCGCAACACACAACACTGGGAATCAACTACACTTCAATAAACTTTAAAAAATGAAAACAAAAAAGAAAATACCTGAATATACTAACAGACATGCTTCTTTATTAACACCTTATGTAAGATCTAGCGGAGATCTAAGAACCACCGTAATT
This sequence comes from Sus scrofa, assembly GCF_054392235.1. NCBI lineage: Eukaryota > Metazoa > Chordata > Mammalia > Artiodactyla > Suidae > Sus > Sus scrofa. The sequence continues at coordinate 7,319,165 of NC_139388.1, forward strand.
TCAAAGTAGTGACAAGCACGCGTTACTCTGAGATATTTACAGCAACTGTAAAAGTGATATGAAAGGATCCATGATTTCTGTGGGTGACAAAGCTCCCAATGGCTTGTTGCCAGTGTTCACGATGGAAGGAAATGTTAAGTTTGACTTACGTGTTAATAAAAATAAAGAGGCAACGTTTTTGCCCTAACTTCACCTGCCCCCCCCCCAGTTCCATCTGTGGATTCTCAGGGGGTCTACAGAACCCCATCTGAAAGCCCTTCCCCGGGAGACTGTGGAACAAGGTGAGAGGACCCTGGGGCCCTGGCAACCTTGTGGACCAGAGCTCAAGCTCCTAGCACCTTCTCTGCCATGTGAGGCTTGGCCTCACACGCTTTAAGCCATTTGTTCTCTTGACCCCAGTAAATGCCACCCCTCTCCATGACTGGCATGGTCGGCTGTCAGTCTTCCCCATGGCACCCTGTGTGCCACCCCCAGCACCCCATACACACAGCCCTGTGGGGCCGCTGTCCACCTCCAGTCCACCTCCCATACTAGACGGGGAGCTCCCCAGGGCAAGAACAGAAGCTGGGTCTTGGGAACAGCCCCAGCACCTCGAGAGGGCCTGAGGCGGAGCGGGACGGGGCGAAGGTGTCCCCCAGATGCGCGATAGTGAGCAAAGAGGCACCTGCCGTGGGACAGGGCAGTTCCAAGCACCGTGCACACAGCCTCTCAGGGGACGCTGGCCGCGCACTAACAAAGCGGCTTTTACCAGGAAGCCCCCGAGGCACCGGAGGTGAAACGAGGGGACAGGGCGGCCCGGGCGCCGCTACCTTGATGATGATCTTCTCCCGCAGCTGGCTGGGCGAGGGCAGCTGGTCGGCACTGGCCTCCGTGGGCTTCGTCAGCAGCAGGTCCCCAAACACCTCCTTGAACACCCTGGCCATGTGGCGCTGCTGCTCCACGCAGCAGTGCTCCTCGATGGACAGGATCACGGGGAAGCTGCGGGCGGCGGCGGGGCAGCGGCTCAGCCGGGGACGCGGCCCGGCGCCCCTCCCCGGCCTCCAGAACCGGGGCCGCCCTGCGCTCCGGGCCTGAAGGGGGTGCCGGCAGGCAGCAGAGGACTTGCTGGCAGTGACTCTGGCCAAGAAGGCGCCGGTGGGCGGGGGGTCTGTGCGTGTCTGTGTGTGGCACAAGCGTATCTGCGTGTGTGTCCATGTGGGATGTATCTCTGTGTGTGAAGAGGGTATGTCTGTGTGTCTGTAGTGGTGGTGGGGGCGGTGGGCGTCTGTGTGTGTGTGTGTGTGTGTGTCTGGGTGTCTGGGTGTGTGAGTGTGGGTCTATGGGGGGGCCCTGCATGTGGGTGTCTCTGCGCGTGGAGGGTGTGTGCCTGTGTGCGCAGAAGGGGAGTGTGTTCTGTCTACCCAACCAGAGCTGCCATCCTCTAAAGACGAGCCTCCGGGACATCAGCCAACAGACCTGGAGGTGACGAAGGCATGGTCTTTGATGGCCTGCACCACATCGTCAAACTTGATCTTGGTGGTCCGCGTCCAGCCGTGGTAGATGATGGGCTTCCCGTCGGGCCCGTCCCAGCAGTCCACTGCGGGAGGAGGGCGGCCTCAGCACCTGCCCGGCTCGCCTCCCGGGTCCACGGCTGGCGGACGCTGCCCGGGTGCCGGCCGCGCCGCCAGCCCCGACCCCCCCCTCCCCGACTGGCTCCGTCACCAGGACGCGGGGGCCAGACCCAGTATCACCGCCAGGGGCCACCAACACGAGGACACACGTTACCTGTGGACTCACATTACCTATGCGGTTACAGGAAGATTTGGGCTATTTAATTAAAGATCCCCTTGTAACCCAATGCATTGGTCCAACCGAAACGCCTTTAAACATTTCTTTTTTGAAAAAGAGATCTATAATGCATTTTATCTTCGGACTTGACGTGTGTCTAAACCCTGCCTGCTTTTTCTGCTAGTGCCAAGAATACAGATCAATGAAAAATTTATTTTTAAAGATTCATGGTAAACTATTCAGACAGAACTAGGTTATGAAGAAGGGGAACATCCCCTCTATTTTTAAGCCCCCGAGGTAACAGGAGCTGACAGTTTCAAACAATTTTTTCACATTCTCTTTTTCCTAAGTGAGAAAAAAGCCTAAATGAGCCAGCACTCTGTAGGAATCATTTTCCATTCAAGCTTGATACCGTGAGGAATGCTTCTGCTGACAGTGGAGCCTAAATCAGTGGTTTGTGCCTTTTCTCGGCCCAACACCCCTGTGAGCCTCTGGCAGTGAGTCAGGCTCGGCGTGAGAGGTGAGGAGTTGAGAAGAAGCTGGCTCCTGGCCACGTTCAGGGGCCTGGCATCACCTGTGTCGGGGTGGCTGTGAGCGACTGGGGACAGAGTGGCCTCCGTAGCTGGGCTGCTGCTAAAGTAAGCAGGGCGTCTGCCCCCCTCTAAAAACAGCCCCGGAAGAAGCCGAGGGAGGACAGAGAGCAGGACGGCCGTCTCTGCTACTGGCCTCCCAGTCCCTCCACTGTATCTGGACACTTTCTAGACGACAAACCCACTGCCCAAGCTTCTGTGCCAGGCTCGACATCACTCCTTGTCCTGGGACATTTTCTTCAGGAAAAAGCTCCCCAGCTGCTGGTGGCCACACGGCTCACCCCAGATGCCACCGGCTGCCCCTTCGCTCTGTCCTGCCCTTCCTCAGAACTCAGGCCTCCACCCCAACCAACGCAGCAAGTCTCAACTCGCTGTCAGTGTGGCGCCACCAGGAAGGCGGTACTCACGCTCGATGCAGCGGCAGCCCATCCGCAGACAGCGGATGTACGCCTCTGTGGACGACTCGCTCCGCAGCTGGTCACCTGTGAGGTACCTGCAGGATGGGAGGCAGGCGGCAGGGTGAGGGCAGACCTGCCCCTCAGGACAGCCTTGGGGAGCTTCTCAGCCCAAGTCCCCCATGTCCTGGGCTCTTCCTGTCTAGAAAGACCCCCTTCCCCCCCAAAAAAAAAAAAAAAGAGAGAGAGAGAGAAAGAGAGAGAGAGAGGAAAAAAAAAAAAGAAAGAGCAAGAAAGAGAGAAGAAAAAGAAAGAAAAAAGGAGTTCCTGTCGTGGCTCAGTGGTTAACAAATCTGACTAGCATCCGTGAGGATGCGGGTTCAATCCCTGGGCTCACTCAGGGGGTTAAGGATCCAGCATTGCTGTGAGCTGGGGTGTAGGTCGCAGACATAACCTAGATCCCGCATGGCTGTGGCTGTGGTGTAGGCCGGCGGCTACAGGTCTGATTGGACCCTTAGCCTGGGAACCTCCACATGCTGCAGGTGCGGCCCTAAAAAGACAAGACAAAAGGAAGAAAAGAAAGGAAAGGAGAGGAAAGGAAAAGAGAGAGAGGAAGGAAGGAAGTTCCTGTTGTGGCACCAAGGATCTGTCACGTCCTGCAATGCTAGGACACAGGTTCCATCCCCAGCCCCACACAGTGGGTTAAAGGATGTAGCCTAAGTCACAGCTGTGGCTTGGATCTGACCGCCGTATGCCATGAGGCAGCCAAAAAAAGAAAAAAAAAAAAAAAAAAAAACCCAGAAAGACCCTGCTTCTGGGCCGGACACATGCCATTAAGTGGCCATGCCAGTCATGCACCTCAGACTCAGGCCATGATCACAGGAGCCAACGGATAACCATCCCGGGGATCCAAGCGTGGGGTCGAGGACAGGTGTTCTTTCAAGGAGAACTCAAAGTGTGTCAGGAGCAGGACTGACGGGCGATGATAAATGAATGACCCCCATAGCTGCCCCCCAGGCCCTCAGTCTCAAGAGGGCAGAGCCCAGGCCACACTTTGAGATCAGGGCCCCAAGCAAAAAACAGACGGGACTTACTTCTCCATGAACTGTGTCCACCAAAACTAACATAAAAATATCTATCTGTATCACTCTCCTCTTCACCACGTTCCCCCTTAAAAGGCTGTGTTATTCAGCCGTCTTCTGGGTTTGGTAGAATTCCCCGTCTTAAGACACAAACATGCAAACCAGCGGGCACAGCGGGGAAGAGAGGCCCAGGGAGGCAATTTGCCCCTGAAGGACAGTACCTTCCACGAGGCCTGGAGATGGACTTAATAAAGCCTTCTTGCCAACTCCTGCCTGGAATGACACCTGGGCAAGTACCAAGCTCCAGCTCTCCTGGTGCCCAGAACCCAAGGCTTCCACCTTCTCACCGTGCAAAGGAGACTGAATATCTGAACTTGAGTGTAACATGCATCTCTCTCATGGGGTCTGCTTGTTTTTGCGCTCAGGGCAATCTTTCAAAGATATTCAATTTAAGCATGCTGCTCTCTGGCCTAAAAGCCGTCAGTGGCTCCCATAGCCGCTGCCCTCACTGTGACTCAAGCTGACCTTCGTGGTTGCCTCTCCTGCCACTCACCCTCCCAGATTCCACAGTGTAAGCCTACTAGACCTCTCTCAGTTTCTCCTGCCCCTGGACCTTTGCACCTGCTGTTCCTCTGTCTAAAACCCCCTCCTTGCCTTCCCACCTGTCCTTCTCTCACCAACTCCTACTGATTGTTAAGACCCAAAGGAGGCCTTTTCCCTCCAAGCACATGAGGACAGGGCTGCTCCTGCCCTTGTCACTGCTGTACCCTCAGCACCCAGCAGACACATGGCTTGGCACAGGGTAAAGAGTAAATGTCAGTTCCATGACCCATTCTACTGCCTTGCTGTGACTACTATGAATGAGATGCCCCAAACCAGCTTTTGTCAGCCTGCAGTTTAAGGCCACAGAAAAAAGGATCACTCTTAGAAACACCAGCTAGGAAAGAGAGATGCTTCTCCTGACCCCTGCAGAAGCTTCCAGACATTCTAGTCTGAGCAGCGAGGACCTGCACTCTGCCCGCTGCCCACACGCTTTGCCAGAGCAGCACACTGGAGCGCCCTCTGTATCGCCCTCCATCCGCCCAACCCACTGCGGGCCCGTGGGCGGGAGACTCACGTGTTGTGGGACGAGGAGATCCAGTAATGAGACAAGGGGTTGTTCATGTCCTGCATGTCCACCACGTCGTACTTCTCGTCCCAAATGCTGTTCTCCCGGGAAAACAGGTACGTGAGGAACTAGGAGAGTCAGCGACACAAAGACGGGATCGTTAGGACGGTGGTGCTGGTTCTTTCCGGTCTGTGCCAGCTTGGGGAGACCGGAGCTCGGACAGGTGAACATTCAAGAGCCCGTCTCCAGACCTTAGGTACCCCAGTTCTCCATGCAGAAAACTCAGACTGCGATAGGCTGTGCCAACACCACGTCTTCCTTCTAGGTGCGTGCAGATATTTGAGGCTGTGAGAGCATACGCTGTCCACGTGTAAGTTGTAAGGTACAATAATACCGTGGACATTGGTGAAGCCACCACCCAAGGTGAGAAACAGAACGTTACCATCTAATTACACCTAAAGGCAGGAAATGGCACAGTCCAATTCCTGACTCCTTTAAGAAAAAATCAGAATTCGTATCTACAATGGAATATTATTCAGCCATTAAAAAGAATGAACCAGTGGAGTTCCCATCGAGGCTCAGTAGTTAATGAACCCAACTAGCATCCATGAGGATGGGAGTTTGATCCCTGGCCTCGCTCAGTGGGTTAAGGATCTGGCATTTGCCATGAGCTGTGGTGTAGGTCACAGACGCAGCTTGGATCCCACCTTGCTGTGGCCTGTGATGTAGGCCGGTGGCTGTACCTCCGATTTGGCCCCTAACCTGGCAATTTCCATATGCCGCGGGTGCAGTGCAGCCCTAAAAAGACACACACACACACACACACACAAAAAGAACCAGTGCCATTTGCAGCAACATGGATGGACCCACAGGTAATCACACTAAGTAAGTCAGACAAAGAAAAACAAGTATCATATGATATCACTCGTATATGGAATCTAAAAAAAAAAAAAAGGCAATACAAATGAATTTATCTACAAAACAGAAACAGGTTCACAGATTTTGAAGACAAACTTATGGTTATCAAAGGGGAGACACGGGGGAGAGATAAATTAGGAGTTTGGGATTAATATATACACACTCCTAGATATAAAATGGATAATCAAAGAGGACCTACTGTGCAGCACAGGGAACGCTACTCAAGAAGATTCTGTAATAACCTGGAGTCCACGTCATTGCTCAGCAGTTAACAAACCCAGCTAGTATCCATGAGGATGCAGATTCAATCCCTGGCCTTGCTCAGTGGCCGTGAGCTGTGGTGTACATCACAGACGCAGTTCATGTCCCGTGCTGCTGCGGCTGTGGCAGAGGTCGGCAGCTGTCGCTCTCCAACTTGCCCCCTAGCCTGGGAACTTCCATATGCTGCAGATGCAGCCGTAAAAAGAAAAAAGAAAAAAAAAAAAAGATTCTGTAACAACCCATATCGGGAAATAATCTAAAAAAGAATAGATATATGTATGTGTACAATTGAATCACCTGGCTGTACACCTGTAACTAATACAACATTGAAAATCAGCTATACTCCATTATAAAATAAAAATTAAATGTAAAAAAAAAAAAAAATCAGGAGTTCTCGTCATGGCCCAGCGGAAGACAACCCAACTATGAACCATGAGGTTTCGGGTTCAATCCCTGGCCTCGATCAGTGGGTTAAGTATCTGGCGTTGCCATGGGTTGTGGTATAGGTCACAGATGCAGCTCAGATCCTGCATGACTGTGGCTGTGGCCGGCAGCTGCAGCTCCGATTAGGCCCCTAGTCTGGGAACCTCCATATGCCGTGGGTGCGGCCCTAAAAAAAAAAAAACCAGAAGGCTGAGTGACACTGAGGTAACGTTCTGCTTCCTGGGACCCACCTTACATGAGACAGGAGCCTGGGTCCCTGCTGCCTCCTGCAGGGCCACACGCTCCCATTTGCACATCTTGTAGGCACCCCGTTAACCTCGGCTTTCTGCCGATGTGCTTTTAATGGTTAGAGGCTCCCTGGCCGCACACGAACCTCTAGTGGAAATGCAAAGACCCCACCTGGGCTATGTGGTCAAACAGAGGAAGACAAGAAAAATCAAAAGCTGTGATCGTTCAGAACCCAGAAGAAAATCAGCTCTCAACTAAGAGAGCCAGTCTGAGAGCATCTGTCAGCCACACCCTCCAAGGGAAGAAACCCAGAAAATACACTCTGGAGGACAGAGACGCGAATCGAACAGTCACGCACTCACCTCATCCACAAACAAGAAAGGCTCGGCAGTTTCCCTCATGGTGTCGTCAATAAACTTGGTCATCCGCTCACGGACTTTGTTCAGATCCTGAGCCCAAAGTTCCTTAGAATGACAAAGAGAACACAAATCATCAGAAAGAGGATTTTTGCGACCATCTTCATTTCTCAGGATTTGGTTTCACTCAAAGACCAAAGCGTGGGAGCTCCAGTCATGGCGCAGCAGAAACGAATCTGACTAGGAACCATAAGGTTGCAGGTTCGATCCCTGGCCTTGCTCAGTGGGTTAAGGATCTGGTGTTGCTGTGAGCTGTGGTGTAGGTCACAGACACGGCTTGGATCCTGCATTGCTGTGGCTGTGGTGTAGGCTACCAGCTGTAGCTCCAATTGGACCCCTAGCCTGGGAACCTCCATATGCTGCGGGTACAGCCATAAAAAGCTAAAAATAAAAAGACCAAACACAGATGAATTCTGGATGGACACGCAATTAGGGCCTCACCCTGGGCACGACAGACATTGTCCCTAAAGGACCAGAGGCTAAATGTTTTAGGCTTTTGGCCACAACCACTCAATTCTGCTACTGTAGTGCAGATGGAGCCACAGACAACAGGCACACAAATGGCGGTGGCAGCATGTGTCAATAAAACTTTATTTATAAAAACAAGCTGGGGGCCAGCTCTGGCCATTGGGCATAGATTGCTGACCTCTACTCTAGGCTAATTCTTTTTTTTTTTTTTTTTTTTTTTTTGGTCTTTTTGCCATTTCTTGGGCCGTTCCTGCAGCATATGGAGGTTCCCAGGCCAGGGGTTGAATCAGAGCTGTAGCCATGACCTACACCAGAGCCACAGCAACGTGGGATCCAAGCTGTGTCTGCGACCTACACTGCAGCTTACAGCAATGCCAGATCCTTAACCCACTGAGCAAGGCCAGGGATGGAACCCGAAACCTCATCGTTCCTAGTCGGATTCGTTAACCGCTGAGCCACGACTCCCTAGGCTAGTTCTTTATGTATGTTAGCAGGAGGAGGCAGGGAGCAGTTACATCAGATCCCTGGGGTTGCTTGCCCGGCTTGTGCCAGGCAAGCTACAGACCCTCTCTGTGCCTCCTCAGCTATCACGCAGGGATACTGACAGCTACCCACAGAGGCTGAGCCACTGCACGAAGTGGGGCTGGGCTTAACACAGCACCTGGGACACAGAGGGGGCTCACGTCACGGCACCTCGTGGGAGTGACTTTCATCCTCCTACGACACGTCCTTTAGTCAGACAACTCTGCAGGTCACAGTGTCATTGTCATTTTAGAAACAAGGAAACAGCACTTCAGAACACCATGTGATGATCCCGCCTGCACAGAGCTGGTAAGTGGGAGAGTGGGGATTCCAAGTAACTCAGCTGTTTTGGTGTGGGGGTGTGTGTGCACATGTGCGTGCTTTCTGCCACACCCACGGCATGTGGAAGTGCCCGGGCCAGGGATCAAACTCGAGCCACAGCAGCGACCCGAGCAGCTGTGTGACCGTGCCAGATCCTTAACCTACTGCTCCACAGGGGAACTCCCCAAACAACTAAACTTTGAAAAACTGAACATAGAATACATCCTCTTTCAAAGATCAGCCCAGTAATGCTGCTCAGATACCCATAATTTCTGAAAAATACATGACCAGTTCAAAAACAGCTTATGACAAACGACTTCCTAACAGCAGGCCTCTGCATGACAACTGAGCTCTGGATCCATCGTTAGTAAATGTGTCAACAATATTTAAAAAAAAAAAAAAACAGAACAGCTTCTGCACAGTCTAAGAAATTTGAAAGCCTTTTAGAGAAGGAATATATTATACAAAATCACTTTACTGTTTTCCTCTCCAAACCCTAAACCCCCAAATGTCCTTAGACAAAAGGATGAACCATGACCCAAAGCTTCAACTTTGATGCATGTTTTCTTAGTTGCACGTATTCTAAAATCTCTATCTTTAAGAATAACAAAAGCCGGAGTTTCTCATTGTGGTTCAGCAGGTTAATGACCCGACGTCCCTGTGAGGATATGGGTTCGATCCCTGGCCTCACTCAAGTGGGTTAAGGATCTGGCATTGCCAGTTTAAGGATATGCTGGTAGGCTTCAGTGTAGGTCACAGATGTGGCTCAGATCCGGTGTTGCCATGCTTGTGGAGTAGTCCTCAGCTGCAGCTCTGATGCAGCCCCTACCCCAGGAACTTCCATATGCTACAGGTGCAGCTGCAAGAAGGAAAAAAAAAAAGGCTGATGTGCTACCAGATGTGTGTGGGTTGCATGGGAAGGGTCAGACCAGGATGTCTGAAAGAAGGAAAAGCCTAAAGGCAGATACAAATGAGGTGGGTGCAAATCAACAATAAGCCTTGCTGTTGATTCTTGCAAATCTACGTGGATGAGAGACACCCAAGAGCCAAGAGCCTGGGGACCAGCCAGTTCATTTGAATACCAGGGTGCCATAATCTTTGAATAATAGAACACGAAACTCAAAGTGCAGGATACCTAATGCAAATGCCTTGGGAAGCCTCGATGCGCCCCCAAAGGCCAAGGGCCAGAAGCTTCCTGCTTCCTTCTCCTTAGGAGTTTTCACATAAAAAACATGGATACTTAGCTGATACCGCCCAGAATTAGACTGGCTGTGAATGAAAAACCCTCTGCCTAAAGGAGTTTAAAATACAAATACTCTGGACAGAGGTTAGAAAATGTATCTACTTGGTGTGGGGTCTTGTGGTGGGCGATTGTAACGACGCAAATGCTAAGAGCCGTGACGAGAGGAATAACCAGGGCAGTGGCTCCGGGCAGGGCTCTGGGCTCAACCTCATCACACAGTGACTCATTTTAAACTCACTCAACCCCATAAAGTACATACAACCTCATTCTCCAGTTCTGTAAAAAAGACAACTGAGGTTTCAAGTCATTAACTAAGTTGACCCAACGACGAGACCCACACCAACCCCAGCACATCGGTTTCGGGTCAGCCAGAGTCACCCATCCCTCCCAGGCCTGGGCTGCGGTCCACTTAAGCAGCTCCCTCATGGGAATTCAGATGAGTTCCAAGTTCTCATTTCTATTAAAAATGGTGCCATTATTTAATCAAAGTACCTATACCTTTCCTCCCAGTGCTCGTGTTTTTTTTTCTAAAAACCCTAACTAACCTGCCCAAGTATTTTCTAAAAACCCTGCACTAACGTGCACACCCCGTGCTGCAGTGGTTGTTCCACATATGAGCATCCATCCCCTCCCACCAATGTCCTAGGTGACCGGCTCTGCTCCGTGCCAGGGTCACACAGAGCGCTGGGAGCTGGGACATGAAGAGTCCACAGGACTGATGGCGCAGGGGCCGGTCCCCAATAAGCTGTTTGGCTACCATCACTCACACAGGGGCTCACGGGTCACCTGCCTCCCAGCTCCTGGATGTGCGACCCTACCTCCCTGTTCGCTGCTCCTGGCACGCAGCTCAGCGAAGGGGCCAATGTGGGAAAAGCCTGTGACTCCCCCTGGAAGAAGAGGCCCCGGCACCAGGTGGAGATGGCAGGACACGAGGCTACTTGTACTGGCGCTGGACACACCCGAGTAACTCAGCCTGAGGAGGAGCACGGCACCCTGCGGCACCCTCTGGCAGCGCAGCACCCACCAGGTCATCGTGCCCATGCCGAGTCCTCTCACTCCCCTCATTTCACCTGCCCTCGGTCCTAGTCTCAGGGCAGGCAAGGCGGCCTCCTCGTGGCCACTCCCACTCACCCCCTGTGGGGAAAGCACGACACCTCAATGTCCCTGGCCCTCACGACCTCGTGCTAGTGTGTTTTCCTTACAATGAGACGTGTACTGTCTGCCACTGAAAAATGAGTGATGAATGTGAAAGGTGCCACAGGAGTATCGTGGTGGTTTTGTTAAAAAAAAAAAAGAAGAAGAAATCCATTTCCTAAGAGAGACATAATGAAGTTTGGTTTTTTTTTTTTTTTCTTTTTAGGTCCGCATCTGCAGCATATGGAAGTTCCCAGGCTAGGGGTGGCATCAGAGCTGCAGCCACAGGCCTACACCACAGCCACAACCACACAGGTTACGAGCCACTACCTACACCACAGCTCTCGGCAACTCATCCTTAACCCACTGAGCGAGGCCAGGGATCGAACCCGCATCCTCACGGGGACATCGGGTCATTAACCGGCGGAGCCGCAACGGGAACGCCTAAAGAAGTATTTAGAAATGAAATGATACACTGTCTGGCGTTTGTGTTATCCGACCTGCCATTCCACATCTTTTGATTGAAGCATTTAGACCAGTGACAGTTAAGGTAATTACTGATAGACAGGTATTTACTGTCCCGGTGCTTACTTTAGAATTTTCCAGCAAAGAAATGAAGGAGGAAGAAAAGAAGAGGTGAGTGTGGAGATGGAAGATGGATGAAATCAAAGTGGCCAAATGCTCCTAATTTTGTGATCTGAGTGACGAGCACGGGGTGGTGTCAGCCTGTGTGCTTTTGCCTGTGTTTGAGAGGGTCTACCACAGAAAGGTTTTTTTAAAGTAAATGACCCGAAGATGGGTGTCGTGAGCAGGAGGATGGCCCGGGCCGGCTGCCTCTACACGGACTGAATCACGAGCCGCTGCAGCTGCTGACCCGCAACACCCCGTGAAAGGAGCTCAAAGCGGATCCGGGGAGGGAGGCCCTCTGGGCTCCGGAAAAGCTGGCAGAACAGGTCTTCGCACAGCCCAATTCTTACATCTCCTTGCATCTAGCAAAGCACTAAAATCCCTCGTGGTGGCGTCTGCCCCCCGTGACGAGCGGGGACCTTCGCAAGATGAGCAGCGCACGTCTGTTCAAGTGTGTGCTGATTGCCTGCACCTCCCTGTCACCAAAGTCCCATCTATCCTGACCTTCCCCCACCTCTCTGGGAGGGTTTTCCAGAGCCCTCTGAAATGCCGCCTCCCGGGCTAGAGTCCTCCTCCTGCCCCAAATAAAACTTCACGCTCACCTTTTAGGTTGTGCATATATTTTTTTAGGTCAACGTTATGAACCAAAAATTGCTCTGGAAAAGGGCTATGATTTAAAAAAAAAGAAAAAGAAAAATGAAAAAAAGGTAGGGGGGAGGAGGAGAAGTTCTTGCTGTGGCTCCGCGGGTTGAGGCTCCGGCATTGCCAAAGCTATGGTGTAGGTCACAGCTGTGGCTTGGATTCCATCCCTGGCACAGCAAATTCTGTGTGCCATGAGTATGGCCAAAAGAGGGGCAAAAAAAGAGAAAAAAAACTTAAGAGAATACAAGTAAATGAAACTCCAGTGATATAAGTAAAAATTTAGACATGTAACCATGCATACATACAGTACTCATCAATACACACAAAGATCAATACCGCCTTCTCTGATCCCACAGGTCTGAGAGGTGGGGTTCTCATGCCCTTTTAAAGAGGAGGAAACTGGGACACAGAAAGGTCAAACCACCTGCCCAAGGTCACACAGCTCGTGAGAGGATGTCAGGTTTATCTCAGCCGAACTCGGTTTCTGGGCCGAGGCACTGCTGACATTTACGGATGAGGGATTCCTCGTTGCGGGTGGACTGACCAGTCCATCTCAGGATGTCGAGCAGCACCCCTGGCCGCTGCCCACTAAATGCCAGTAGCTGTCCTGAGCTGTGTCTGCAGCCACTGCCCTGGGGCGGAACCTCCCTTTGAAAACCACTGCCCAACACCAACTCCTCTATCTCAGCCACCAGCTCAGAGCCCACATGCAAACACGCCTGGAGACGCCCCTGTGTCTTGTGTTTTAAGGACAGCCATGCCATCTTATCCCCCAGAGGACCCACAGACTCCCCCACCTCAGTCACATCCTCCCTCCAATAGGGCAGGCCTCCTGGGGAATCACACCTGAGAGGAGCCGGGGAGGGAGGAAAAGCCAGCCGCCCGCCCGGGAGCCCTTCCCTCTCACGATCTGCACCCAGCAAAGGGCTGGTATGAGGCCAATCTCGTACCAGAGTCTAAGCCCCCAACGCGGCAGGCGGTAGAAGGAGAGAAACCCTCAGGACGGCTCCCCGCCAGAGCCCCCTACCCCGCAGTCCTCTCACCTGCTGCTCATGTAAGAGAAACCGCTGGAAGTCGTGCAGGTGGACAGCAGAGGCGTCCGGCCGGTCAGTGTTGCTGCCCTCGGGGAAAGAGAGGGTGTTTAGAGAGGAGCTTTGGACCGTCAGGAGGTGACCCCAGCCAGCAAGCCAGCCGCCCAGACACCCTGCCGGGTTCCCCCACAGTGCCAGGTGCAGGCGGCCAACGGGAAGACAGAGGTGACCCAGATGACATCTGGGTCCCAGGAGGATTCAAAGAGGAGCCGGGACGCCAGGATCTGGGAGAATCGGGCCCTGGAACCCACACGTAGCTGCTCCCAGGTGGTCCAGGATGGGAAGCGGGGTGGGGGGGCACGTGGACTGTGTGCGCTTGGACAGGACAGCACGGAGCGGGAGCTGATGCTGGAGAAGTGACCCCAGAGTTTGCTGAGCCACCAAAGGCCCTGAAGCAGGAGTGGGGGCGCAGGTGAAGAATCAACTCTGGCAGACGGGAAGAATCAATGAGTCCATGTACGCTAAGGGCCAGGGAGCGAGCAGAGGACCATGGGCAGGGAGAATTTTCCATCTGAGAGGAGGGAACCCCTCACCCTGAATCAGGGTAGACGTCACCTCGGCCGGCAGCTGGCCGGCTGATGGCCTCGTGCAGAGGATGTTCGAGGACCTCACGGGACTGGCGCAAACAACCCTGACCTCTCCAGAAAGCACGGCCTCGAGGGCAGGGCTCTCCAAGGCAATCAGTACTTTCGCCTGCAATTAGCACTTGCAGGGCAGGTGGGAGGGGGCTCTTTTTTAAAACACAGGAGATGAAACAGGCCTTAAGCCTTTTCCCTTCACTCAGAGTCCAAGAGTCTACTGTCTGTGAGTATATTTCTAAGCTTCTTTCCCAATCAGCCTCACAGTTCAACAGGCGTATTTTCATAAAAATACTACATGAGAACCAGATTTCTTTTATATGTATTCTTGGAGTCTTGGAGTTTCTGGTGTAGAACGTGGCAGTTGCCAGAGCACCCTTATCCCTGAGAGCTGGTTCCAAAAGAGCAGGCCCAGGTCCACAGGCAGCAAATCACATTCCCCGTGCTATTATCTCTGTGGCCAACACTGTTTCCAGATCAGCAGGCTTGGGAGACACAGCACACTTTATAAATTCCCCCACTTGGGGAATTAATAAGGGCAGTAAAGGTCCTGACAAGTCCTGCAGCACTCAAATTTTAGTAACAGTATCGTCATCCGCACTTAACAAGCCTTGCCATGAAGCACTTTGTATGCTTTGACCCACTTTAATTCGGTTGAACCTCTTTAACTGGAAATTTCGGCAACTCATCTCTGGGGAAGGAAGTCCTAGAGAAGCAGGCTTCGCTACACAACCTCCTGGATCAGCCTCCCAGCACCGCGCAAGCCCTGGTGCTGTGAAGGTGTATTCTCGGCTCGGGCTGAGGACGGCCAGTTCCCTAAGAGGAGGAGCCCGGCCCTGCGGAGACCAGTGCCTGCCAGAGAGGTGGCCCCCTGGAGGTCAGATGGCCAGGCTGGGAGGACCCACGAGGGACCAATGCCCAACACGGCTGCCCAGAACGTAACCCAGCAGTGGTGCCTCACCCCAAGATGAATACGGAGGAGTCCTTTTTGAATTCGTCGAGAATCTATGAAAACAGAAAGAATACATGCATGAAATAAGAACATGAGAACTAGTCAAGCCAGTTAATGCAAATAAATAGGTTTTACATGGTTAAAAAATTACTGCCATTTATGTGACTAAAAAATGTTTCAACTTGACTGAGAATTATGAAGCAAAAGGTGGAAGTCTTCCTCACCCCTTCACAGTCTTAATCCTGACAAGCAATCACTCTTAATTTGGCAGGTGCCTGTCTCAAGTTCATTTTATGGTTTTTTTTTTTTTTTTTCTTTTTAGGTCCACACCTGCTGCATATGGAAGTTCCCGGGCCAGGGGTTGAATCGGAGCTGCAGCTGCCAGCCTACACCACAGTCACAGCAACGCCTTATCTGAGCTGCACCTGCGACTTACACCACAGCTTGAGGCAACGCCAGATTCTTAACCCATGGAGCGAGGCCAGGGTTCAAACCTGCATCCTCACAGATACTAGTCAGGTTCTTGACCTGCTGAGCCACAACGGGAACTCCCACTTCATAAATATTCACTTAATTATACCTTATCATGTTACATTAATCTATATTTCCCAACTTCTTCAAGCTTTACATGTTATTCTGTAACCTCAAATCGCCCTGCTCTGAAAACCCACACTGTATTCTGTATGATGTGTGTCTTTTGATTTTCTACTTTTATGACCAGTATTATAAAGAATGCTCATACAGATCTTAGCACAGCTGTGCCAGTATTTCCATTAGGTAGATTCTTTGGTGGGAAAGCACCTGGATACAAGACGTGGGTGTTGGAGTTCCCGTCGTGGTGCAGCGGAAATGAATCCAACTAGGAACCATGAGGTTGTGGGTTCAATCCCTGGCCTCGCTCGGTGGGTTAAGGATCTGGTGTTGCCGTGAGCTGTGGTGTAGGTCGCAGATGCGGCTCGGATCTGGCATTGCCATGGCTGTGGCGTAGGCCAGCAGCTGCAGCTCTGATTCAACCCTTAGCCTGGGAAACTCCACAGGCCACAAGTGTGGCCTAAAAAAAAGACAAAAGACAAAAAAAAAAAATGTGCATGTTAACTTTGACACATTCACCCAACTGCTCTCCAGACAGCGGCCCCAGGAAATCAAAACTACAATGAGGTATCGCCTCACCCAGCAGGCAAAATTCTCACACAGCATCAAAAATTCTATAAACAATAGGGGGAAAAAAGCCTACAAACAATAAATCCTGGAGAGGGTATGGGGGAAAGGGAACTTTTCCACCCTGGTGGTGGGAATGTAAACTGGTACAACCACTATGGAGAACAGTCTGGAGAGTCTTTAAAAAACTAAATATAGAATTATCATATGATCCAGCAATCCCACTCCCGGGCATGTACCTGAGAAAACCGTAACTCAAAAAGGTAACATGCACCCCCATGTGCGCATGAACGCTGTTCACAACAGCCAAGATGTGGAAACCGTCGAAAGAGCCACTGACAGATGAATGGATAAAGAAGTGGTACATATATATACAGTGGAATATTACGCAGTCATAAAAAATGGAATACTGCCATTTGCAGTAATATGAATAGGCCTAGAGATTAGCATACTGAGTGAAGCACATCAGAGGAAGACAAATATCACGATATCCCTTATAGGTGGAACCTAATAAAGAATGATACAAAAAAACTGATTTACAAAACAGAAACAGACTCACAAATTTCTAAATCAAATCCATGGTTACTAAAGGGGGGGATACATTAGGAGCTTGGGATTGACATGTACACACCACTGTCTACAAAACAAACTAACAAGGACCTACTGCAGAGCACAGGGAAATCCACTCAATATTCTATAATCACCTACACACGGGAAAAGAATCCGAAAAAGAATGGAAATACGTATACGTATAACCGATTCGCTTTGCTGTACACCTGAAGGAAGTCACCTATACTCCAATACATTTAAATGTATTAAATTATTTACATTTAAAATAAATTTCTAGAAAATTTTTAAAAAAAATATTTAATTGAAAAACCACAAACAGTTGCCGTGATCAGCACGCCCACCTATGAACACACACCCTTTTGTGCGCCTCCACTGCTACATCTCACACCCTTAACATCTCAGTGAGCTCATTTCTACTCCTCGAATTGGAGAGAAAGAAATACTGGTCGGCTTTGGTCCTGCTCTTCACGACCTGCTGATGCTCTGACTACTGAGGTAAGAAGAGCCTGGGGCACCTGCCTCCTAGCTCAGCTCCACTTGCACCAGCTCATTGGCCAAGCAGTTTACACACACACACATACACCTGCCCATCATACCCTCACACACCCATACCCCACGTTCATTTCTGGTTAGGTTAGCATTACTTTAAGCATCTTTAATGAGGCTGTGATTGGATAAGCATTTGAATAATTCAGGGTACAAAGGGAAATACAGTCCTGGCAGGTCATAAATGCCAATGACATAAAACAACTCCTGCTCTAGACTCCCCAGTCCCCTTGCCAAAGTGCCTGCACAACAGGATGACCTTTGGAAAATCAATGTTCTAGAAAAGGTATTCACAGGCCCCTGGGAAGCATCATGTGGTCTGCATAAATCTGGGCATGTTTTTGTCTGTTTTCTGGAAAGATGATCCACAGCTTTAACCGGCATCTCAAAGAAGCAGGCCACCCCAACAGGTTAAGAGTCACTCTTAAAGACTCAGAAGTAACTTCCTTTCATTTCTGTGTCATTTGCAGCATGGCTATTTCTTTCTTTTAAAAAAAGAAGAGAAAGGGAATTTTAGGCAGTGCATGCTGTTCATTATCTGGACTGACGGGCCCTGTGATCACAGGGTCAAAACAGTGTTTAAGGCCAGATCCTTTCCAAACCCAAGCCCCGAGACTGGTTTTCC
This sequence comes from Sus scrofa, assembly GCF_054392235.1. Lineage (NCBI taxonomy): Eukaryota > Metazoa > Chordata > Mammalia > Artiodactyla > Suidae > Sus > Sus scrofa. Next base: position 7,336,851 of record NC_139388.1, read on the forward strand.
CACCTGTGGAGAAAACTCATCTGCGACCTGCCTTGTTATCCAACCCCTGAGGTCCTTAAAGCCAGCCCCTTCCTCTCTGTGCCTTGCAAGGAAACACAGAAAAATTTCCACCTCCTTTCAGCCACAAGAGAGATGGGATGAAGGTGGAGGTGCCCCCTGAGCCAGGAAGGATGGGGACAAACCCTCACTTCCCTTCTCTGCCCACAACCTCCTGTCACCCCATTTGTTGAAACCCCCAGAAGCCTGTTAGCAGAGGGAACGTGTTTGCAGGAATCAGCCCCTTGGGATACAAAGCAGGGCAGGACCCGACTGAAAGCAAAGCAGCAGATCCCACCAGCCCAGGGCTCAGCACTCAGCAGCACACATGAAAGCAAACTCAGCTCTCTCAGAATTCAAGGCCAAGCTGCCTGAGAACACGCTAGCAGAATGCATTTGGGACCAAGTCAAAGGAACTGGGAGAGGGGAGCCAAAGTGATTCCTGAGCCCACCCAGGGGGGCAGCTCATGTTCACTGCAGTGGAGATGGGGACGGCATGAGGCCTCTTCTGGATATTCTAGTGTGAGATGCCAGGCAAGCTGGCAGTCAGGTAGGAGAGCCTGGCATCCAGGGGCAGGTGGGGGATGGAGACTTGTTTCCAGAAATAATCAGCAGAAGGATACTACTGGAAGCTGGGGGACCAGACATGCCCAGATCAGGAGTAAACACGCTGATAGAGACAGGAGCTCTGTGGACTAAGTTTGGGGCATGGAAATAACAAAAAAGCCACAGCATGGTGGGTCTTTTCCTGAAAGCAGCCGAGTGGCCACTCCAGGGCTGCAGTAGGTACCAGGCATTTCTCCCTCTGGGTTTCAGTGTGACCACAGGGAAAGCCACGGACGCTTGAGGATTCACTGGCATGGGTGAGCAGGGGGCTGGCTGGCACTGACGGTGCCCCACTGCGTGCACCCAAGACTCTTGGGGATCAGGATGGGTGGGAGAGAGTGTACTCAGGGGCCCCCTCTGGAAGCAACTTTTTCTTTTTAGGGCCGCCCTGTGGCATATGGAAGTTTTCAGACTAGGGGTCGAATCAGAGCTTCAGCACGCAGCCATAACCACAGCCACAGCCGCACCAGATCTGAGCAGCTCTGTGACTTATGCCACAGCTCACGGCAATGCCAGATCCTTAACCCAGTGAGCGAGGCCAGAGATCGAACCTGCATCCTCATGGATACCAATCAGGTTCTTAACCCGCTAAGCCACAGCAGGTACTCCTGGCAGCAACTACTGGTACCAGCACATGCCAGCTAAGCAGTAGCCCTGCCTGGGACATGCCAACCTTTACATACCAAGAAACTGAAGACCCAGCCAAGGATGTTGTGAGCGAGCGGACGGCAAGGTAAGAGAAGACTGAAGATGGCGTAGCATCCACAAGCCAAGTGACAATACCAAGGAGAGAGTGACCAACTGTCACATGGGTCACAAGCCACTGAGCAGATAAGATAACGACCAAAGGATGGATCGCTGGGCTTGTCAACACAGAGGTTACTGGTGATGAGACAAGATGAGCGGCTGGGGGTGGCAGGCAAGGAAACACAATGGCAGTGGGCTCCAGAGAGGGAGGGTGGCAAGTGGAGAAGCGGTGTGGATGGCGCTCCTGGAATAGGCTGCCGCATGGGCGGCAGAGTAATGGGGCAGCAGGTGGAAGGGGGAGACGTCGGGGGGATGCTCTACAGACGGAAGAACATACAGCACATGTAATGGGGAGAAGAACTGCGTCCCCCGAAAGACACGTCCACGTCCTAACACCACCTATGAATGCGACCTTCTTTGGAAATAGGGTCTCTGCAGATGTAATCAAGTTGAGCTGAAGTCATGCTGGATTGGGGTGGCCCTAAATCCAATGACTGGAGTCCTTTCTAAGAGACAGATGTGCAGACAGACAGACACAGGGGGAGACGGTGCCCATGTGATGATGGAAGCAGAGGTTGGAGAGCTGCGTCTCTGAGGTGGGGAGCCCCCAGGATCCCCAGCCAACACCAGAGGCCGGAAGGAGGCAAGAGAAGGGACAGCTTCTCCCCTGGAGCCTTCAGAGGGAGTGTGACGCTGCCAAGACCAGATTTCAGCCTTTCAGCCTCCAGCACTGGGAGAGAATAAAAGTCCGCTCTTTTAAGCCACTCAGTTGTGGGTCCTTGGTGACAGCCGCCCTGGGAAACTGACCGGGCATGTTTGCGAGCTGCCACGGGGCAGCCGGGATCTCACCATCACCTATTAGGAAGGCAGGAAAACAAACCCCACTTCAGAAACAAGGAACAGGCAGGGAGCACACATGATCGTTCCAAAGCTATGGTCTGAGAAATCCACACCCTGATAAAACTCTACTGCCCCACACAGCAGGTGCAAAGGCACGTAAAATACATGCCATCCTAGCAGTATGGGCAGAATATTCTAGATGCTATGGGCACACTGGGGAGGCAGCAATTACTTTATTTTAGCATCACTGTGTAGGGTTACACAGGACATTCGGCCCTCTGTGACTCCAGGTAACGTCTTTGAACCGTTTCTCCCAGCCAAGGTCAAGGACATCAGGGTGCTGTCTGTTCTGTGGACCCCTAGGGCCTTCCTCGGTCACTGAAACATTTATGGAAGGGATGGCTAAAATGATAAGATACACAAATTTCTCTGGGGGAAATTAAAAGGCCATAGGGAAACTAAATGAAATTGAAGTTAAATTAAGTTAAATTAAAAGGCTCCAGGGAAAAGTCACCCATGACTTTTGGTCCCCAGGAGAAGAGCAGGAGAGGCTGTTACCAGCTAGACAAGGATAGAGGCCACGCCAAACGGGGGCGACTGCATAAATGATGACCCCCAGGGTCAGAGGCCCCCCTGAGGTGGGGAAGTGGGGTTTTTCCACGTGGTTGGGAGGAATCACGCCCTCTGGGGCTGAAACTGGACCTCAACATTTTCTGTGCCCCGCGGGTCCTGTGAGGTGGCCAAGGGGAAGATCGCAGTGATGGGAAAGCTAACCAGATTCACCGCCTCCGTCTACACTGTGGAAGCCTGTCGCCCTGGACCACCGATTAGAATAACCTGTGACAGGCCTGGAATCCACCACCAAAACATGACAATGTCAGTCACCCACTCCCCACGTGCCTGCACCCGTGGAAAATCTGCAAGAACAAACATCAAGCTTCTTAACTGAAAGTATAATCGCAGGTATAGTCACAGGTAGGCTTGCAGGTGTTTTAATTTCCTTTTTAATTTATATGTACTTTCTTTTTGTCTTTTCTATGGCCGCACCCACGGCATACGGAGGTTCCCAGGCTAGGGTTCCAACCAGAGCTGTAGCTGCTGGTCTACACCACAGCCACAGCACCTCGGCATCTGAGCCGTGTCAGCAACCTACACCACAGCTCATGGCAACGTCAGATCCTTAACCCACTGAGAGAGGCCAAGGATCGAACCTGCAACCTCAAGGTTCCTAGCTGCATTCGTTAACCATTGAGCCACGACGGGAACTCCTACATGCACTTTCTACTTTGCATGGAATGACGATGCATTGCTGTGCAGATGTCAGAAAGGAACTTCCTGTCATGGCTGCCGGTCTTCTGCTTCAGTACAGGGGCAGAGCAAAGGACACTCTGGGAAACCTACTTGTGACCAAGAAGGTCTTCTGGAAACTGGACGAGGCCAGCTGACCTCCCCGCCTCCAGGGGGGAACCTGTCTCCTAAAGACAGGCCGACAGGAACAGTCAAACTCCACGTCCTGAGGACAAGCGCATGCCAGACACACTGCTGGGCGACTGAGAGCTATGAGTTCTTTTAAACTTCGAGCATCTAGGACAGGCACTGTCACCCCCAGGAGGGTCAGGAAATTTAATACTGCTCCAAGCTAAAAGGAATGCTAAAGGAATATGAGTGCCACCTTACAAAAATTATAGCAGAGTTGTTTTCTATTTTAACAGGCAGACAAGAACCTACAATCAGATCCCGGGGGGACACAGTATGGGACAGCAGAGGGCTGGGTATGTTTATATTCCCTTGCACCTTGCAAGGCTGGGAAGGCCCTTGTTCTTTGAACTGCACTGGATATAATTTGTAAGCTGATTATTGATTATTCGTGAGCTGCTGGAGAGCGACTCGGAACCCATGGTGGACTTTGAAAGATGGCTCCAGGGATCTCCACTTCCTGCTAGCCAGACCCTGTGTTGGCCCTATGACTTGCAAACATAGTGGGAGGTACGCAATGGTGAGTGTGTGACTGCGTGGTGATGTTACATATGCTTAGAGTACCACCTTGCTGGCCTTGAGGAAGCAAACAGCCAGGCAGGGAGCCCCAGGCATTGAGAAGCTACAGGGAGGCGACAGGAGGTACGGGCGGCCAGCAAGAAGCTGGAGCTCTGGGTCCTACAACCGCAAGGAACCCAAAGCTGCCGCCACCACCTGAGCTTGGAAGCAGAGCTCTTCCATCTGATCCGCAGATGAGACCACAGCCCCAGGGAAAATCCTAAATGTAGCTGTGTGAGACCCCAGGGGTAGAGAATCCAGCCAAGGGATGCCTGGATGCCTGAGCCCCAGAAACGGAGGGAGAACAAGTGCGCACCATCGTAGCGCTCTTAGGCACATAACAGGAACTAACAGAGAGCGACCAGAGGGTACCAAGAATACATCATGTGAAACGGCAGGGCTAAAACCAGAGGAATCGACTGTCACCCAGGAGGTCCCCTGTGACGCTCCGCTAAGTACCTGGCATTGTCACTGCAGCATCCCCGGGTCACTGCTGTGGTGCAGGTTCAGTCCCCAGCCCAGGAACTTCCACATGCTGCAGGGTGTGGCCAAAAAATACAACCAAAAAAAAAGGGGGGGGGGGATTCCAACCACCTCATGGGACCACAACGCCAGTCCTGGACGGAGAGCAAGAATAATATCGGTCAGCCATCCTCACTCATCACCAGGGCCTGCAAATCCCACACCCACAGCCCCCACGACCCGAGAGGGAACTTCGCGGGTCAGGCAGGGAAGTAGCAAAGCAGCAGCTACGAAGCGGGGTACTAGATTTAAACATTTAAGGGAAAACTGGCACAATGTCTTGGGTTTTCTTCAAAATCACCTGAGAAGAGGGAAGTGTCTAAGGGCAGAGATGAAATGAGACGGCCAAGAAGGGACCACTGCTGAAACTGGCTGACGACACATGGCAGGGGTAGGGGTGTTTGTATTATTAGCTCTGTGTGTCTGTGTTTGACATATCCCGGAATTAGTAATGCTCAAAAAAGCTAAAAAGAATTCTCAGTGGGTGGGCCATGAGGCTGAGCAAAGGGGAACTCAAATCCTGGCCCTGCAGCTCTGCCAGCAAGACACCTCTCTGAGCCTCATGCTCTTCACGTGAATAAAGATAGTAACAGCACCTCTCGCTGGTCGTGAGGAAGATAAAATGTACTTTAGACACTCAGCATAGCCTCGAATTCACCTAGGAGATGTTAGCTCTGATCTTTATTCATAATACTCTTATTACAGTCTAGGCAGAGATCCAGTCCCTCCCCAGAAAGGAACACATGGAATTAAATTTCCTATCTTCCCGCTGCTGCACAACTTTTAGAAGCCTTGAGGCTTGACAGCAGCAGCATAAGCAGGTGGTTAGACAAAAGGAGGAACTGTCCATCTCAAGTTGGAGGCCTACAGCTACGGATAAGCAGGAACCCACTCCCTGGATTTGGCCCTGGGGGTCACCAATCACCGCCCACAGCCCTGTCTCCCCAAGGAGCCCAAGACAGCCAGCTGAGCCCCCGGGAGCACAGAGGCGATAATTTTCTCTGCACTGAGCTTTCAGCGAGGAGCTCAGGAAGCAAGTGATACGCTGACACTGAGGGGGAGAAAGGTTACCCACAATGAGGCTTCGCAATCAGGCCAGTAACCATCTACAGAGCCTGGGGCTTCGTGTTCAAATTCCGAGTCACAGAATTATAATATGCAGTGATATTATAACACGCAGACTGGACAGTTACATCCTTCAATGGTGGAGGTCAGAGGCTGGTGTTCCAAAAAGCCTTAGAGGCCGGGTAGGTGACATGAATTAGTGGAGAGCTGGGTATGGGGAGGGGGCTGAGGCAAACCAGAGCGAGCTTGACTCCCTCCATCCAGAGGTCATCAAATATAGCCAGAGCTCAGGACCCGTACACAGCCGGAGCTCTTTTTTTTTTTTTTTTTTTTTTTTTGAAGAGAAGTGAAAAATCTTTTTTTTTTTTTTTTTAAATGGCCACACCTGCAACATATGGATGTTCCCAGGCGAGGGATTGAATCAGAGCTGCTGCTGCAAGCCTACACCACAGCCACAGCAATGCCGGATCCGAGCCACATCTGCAACCTACACGGCAACGTGCGGCAACACCGGATCCTTCACCCACCGAGCAAGGCCAGGGATCGAACCTCCATCCTCACGGATACTATGCAGGTTCTTAACCTGCTGAACCACAACAGGGACTTTCACTCCCAAGTTTTAAATGTAGGCAATTCATTTAAAAACAAACCCCCAAACCCCATTTAAACCATTAAGCCCCCAAGGATAAGTGAACGCCGACGGGTGAATACAGAGTTCTGGCCACCTGGGGATTCTGCAGAAATCTGACTCAAAGTTCTTCCTCTTCTTCCTCTCTCTCTCTCTGCACAGACAGACAGACAGACAGACACACACACACACACACACATTACGCCTGAGGAAGAACCATAATGTTAAGTGCTCTCGGGTGGCACTTCATCAGGGCAGAGACTATCAGTGACCACCTGACGTACCAGCAGGTGCCAAAGCTTTGGTGCCAACCTTGTTCTCAAGCTGTGTCTGCCCACTGTCTGATAAGACAGCATCTTCAAATTTAAGGTACACAATTATCAAAACTGCTTTTGGCAACTACTTCTCCCAAGTGAATTGAGCTTTTCTCAGACCTGGCCAACTAAGACACCAAGAGTTGCTATTCTGGATTTCACGTATACAATGTCATCACAACGTTTTCACTGTTCTCAAGAACTGATTATACATAAAAGTGACAGATTTTAAGCTAACAGGTGTTTTGATCAGTTTTTATGCAGCACTTTTTAATTAAGGTTTCATATAAAAAGGGGGAGGGATTAGAGAGGTTTTAAAAGTGTTAATAGCCGATGACCTGATTTAACACCTTCATTTTATAGAGGAGGCGAGTTGGGGGAGGTGGGCAAGGAAGGCTTTTCCCAAAATCAATCTGTCAGCTAGAGGTCAAGTTGGGGCTGGAATCCAGGTCTTTCAACACCCAAAGCCTGCAATCTTTCCACTCACTTTGCTAAACCAAGAACTGACCATTACATGTGTGAAAAAAGGAACACACTATAAACCAACCTTTTGCTCTATAAAATAAGGCATTTTCCCCCAATTTGGACAGACGAGAAATGGATCTCCCATTTTCCCACTTCAGATACAACCCAAATCCCATGGCCAGTGGTCACCTACCCAGAGCCCTCCCCCTGCGGCCAGCGTGCAGACCTCCAGGCAGAAGGCAACTGAACACTGTCGGTCACGCTCATCACTTGAAAATGCCTGCACTTGACCCCCAACCCCTCCCCACTTTCACGATCCCCCTGAGCCCGGCAGAATGGGAATCACTGCCCGCACTGCACAGATGAGAGGGTTGACCGTGGGAGGGGTCCGTGGCTATAGCTCAAGATCAACAGCTGGTTGGAGAAAGTAGGTCCATCTGGCTCCAACCCCCAAGCATCCTCTGTGCCCTCACAGCTCTGCTCCAGAGCCACCTCAGCCACCTGCAGAGCTCCTGTCCAACAGTGACAGCGGCAGTCACCTACCAGCATGGTGCTCCATGCACGGCAATGAAAACCTCACTTTTTAAGCTTTATGAGCTTTTTTTTTCTTTTTAATGGCCGCACTTGCAGCATACGGAAGTTCCCGGGCCAGGGACTGAATCTGAGCAGCAGCTCTGACCGACTGTGTTGGCCGAGGATTAAACCCTTGCCTCTGCAGCAACCCCAGCCACTGCAGTCAGATTCTTAACCCACTGTGCCACAGCATGAACCCCTTTATGGGACTATTTCTAATTGCAGAAATAATGTGCTACCTGGGAACAAGCTGAAGAAAACTGAGGTGTGGCAAAGAAAAATGTAATTTTCGCTCCTGCACAGCTTCCCAAATCCCTCCAGGACACAGACAAAGAGCATATGATATCACTTATAGCTGGAATCTAATATACGGCACAAAGGAACCTTTCCTCAGGGAAAAAACTCATGGACTTGAGAACAGACTTGTGGTTGCCAAGGAATGGGGGGAGTGGGATGGACTGGGAATTTGGGGTTAACAGATGCAAACTATTGCCTTTGGAATGGATAAGCAATGAGAACCTGCTGTATAGCACTGGGAACTCTGTCTAGTCCCTTGTGATGGAGCCTGATGGAAGATAACGTGAAAAAAAGAATATACATAAATATACACACACACACATGCACGTGTATACACACAAATATATATACATACACACACGCACACATATATCTGTATGACTGGGTCACTCTGCTGTACAGCAGAAATTGACAGAACACTGTAAATCAACTATAATGGAAAAAATTTTAAAATCTTAAAAAAAAAAAAAGGCAACACTAAATGTGAGGTGTGTGCTCTTCCATACTTTCTCTTTGTTCTAAAAACACCCACAAATATACACAGGAGGATTCTTTGTTTGTTACCAAAAAAATCAGACCTAGTTCCTCGAGTGAATCTGCTGCTGCCTTTCCTCACAAAATATCATGAGCATCCCTCCAGTGGGACAGAATCGCAACTGACTCGGCCTCCTCATCGGCCGCATAGCATGGATGGACCAAAATGACCCAGCAACTGCTCTACACCGAGGCGTTCGGACAGCTCCCAGGTATTTTGCCAGCATAAGCAATAAACGATCTGGTAACACACTCCTAGGTCTCAGAGTTTTCATTTCTCTAAAAGAGCCCCCCAAAACGCCACCGTCAGGTCAAACTATATGCAAATCTTAACTCTAGAATAGCATATTATCTTAAAAAATATATTCTTGGAGTTCCCACTGTGGCGCATCAGGTTAAGAACCCAATGTAGTCTCTGTGAGGATGTGCATTTGATCCCAGGCCTCGCTCAATGGGTTAAGGATCCAGCACTGCCACAAGCTGTGGCGTAGGTCACAGATGTGCTTCGTGTCTGGATTTGCTGTGGCTGTGGCACAGGGCTGCAGTTGCAACTTCGATGTGGTCCCTAGCCTGGGAACTTCTGTGTGCTGTAGGTGCAGCCGTTAAAAAAAACAAGAAAAGAAAAAATATATATTCTCATTAACATCAGTCAAGGATAGAAAGAAGGAACACACTCAAATAATCCCTCCAAATGGAGATGGTCACTACTAATAAGCAGACACATTTCTTTCCAGAATGAGATTAAACAGCAGAGTTGGCTGAACTTCTTTTTACTTTAATAAGTTTGGATTAAATTCCAGGCAGACTTAGGGGCACTCATGTTCCCACCAAGAAGGTATGCACTGTCCCCACGGCTCTGTCACGGTGAAAAACTTGGCCAATCTAAGAGGCGAAAAAGCATGGTGCCATCACCCCTGCTTCGTATTTCCTCGACTAGCAGGGACGTGGAACACATCCTGGGTTGCTTAGGAACATGCTGGACTTTGAAACGCAGGGAAAACAAAAACACCATTCAATCATTTGCCCAAGAATCATCTTACCGATTTTTGCTGTTCAAACATAAGTTTTTTATAGAAGAGATGGAACTGCTCAAAGCTGAGTTCATCTTTGTGTGCGCCAATTTCCTGTAAATGTAAAAAAAAAAAGTGACCACACGATTTCTGGTGTCCACCACAAGAATGCCTCCCCCCTGTTCACACGGCTCTCCTACAACACTGGCTGAAATCTAACTTGCATTGCTCTGAACCCACCATCCACAAGCTTCCTACTTTATCTGCCTGGAGCACATGCCCACCAGGGACCCAGGTAAGACCCTGCCCTTGACAGCCCAAAACAGTAGGGTCCCAGCTGGAATCCCAAGAGCCTGATTGTAGAGCTCCTCCTTCTAGAGGCAGAAGATACTTTCAAATCCAGCCATACTTACAGGGTATGTACAGATAGGTCATACTTAAAGGCCTAAGGAAAGGAACCAAGCTTTTGGAGTTAAGAGTTCAATTCCAGTCAAGGTTTGTCCCCTGAACTGCTTCATGGCTTTGGGCAATTCACTCGAGCCTCTCAGACCCTCAGTTTCTTCATGTGTGAAATGGGAGAGCCACTACCACCACCCTCCTCCTCCCGGACTTCCCTGAAACCAAACCAGATAACAACCACGAAGCACCTGCCGGCTAAAGCCTGGATAAAGAATGAACTTCCAGTTATGTGGCAGCCAGTGGGCGGTGCTTCTTAAGTCTCTCTTCTCCCCATCCCCACCCTTCCCTGGTTTTGCCTTCTTGGATTAGGTGGGATGCTCGGGGCCAGCCAAAAGACGGCTTGATAAGCCATCAAGTGTGCCTTCCTCCAGGAGTTCTTTGGCACAACCATGAATGAGGTTTTTCAGCTGAGGAGTCCGGTGACATGGCCCTGTGACTCCTGCAATGCGGACTACTGGGACGGAATGTCATTGGGTTCCTGACAAGAGTCAATAGGTCTCTGAAAGCCAGAAAGAGTGCCCAGAGCTCACCTCCATCCTTCCACCACTGAGGAGAGCCCACCTGACCTACCCATCACTCATGGAGCAACTAGACCTACCGATCTACCGATGGGTCACCGAGCCAGGACCATCATTAAATGATGACAGGCAGAGGAGCGGTAGGGGGATGGGAGGATGGGCAGGAGGAAGGATGGGCAATGAGGGGCGGGTGGGAAGAGGGGTGAAAGGCAGAGAGATGCTGGCTCTGCCAACGACGCTGTCAGGACTTGCATACAAAACGCCATGTCGCCGGCAACCTTCATAATGAATCTTTCAGAGTATTTTCCAAAAGAAACACATGTGTTCATGTTACTAAAAGGCAAAGAGGCTGCGGGACGGTGAGGGGAAGGGCAAGCTGGACGGTGGAAACGTTCCCAGTCAAGCAGCCCGGGGAACACGGTCTGTGTGGACGCCGTCCCCTGCCAGGACTGAGAACGCGGTCCGAAGACGTGCCCACGATCGCTCTGTGCTAAGAAGGACGAAGAAGACGAAGGACTTTCCAGGGCACCATTCAGAGGAGCACGAAGGCACCGTGGCCCTGGGTTCACATGATCGCCAGGCTGAGTCACGCAACTTACCAGAAACTTGTCTTTGAGGAACTTGGCGCTGCTCACTTTGAAGTTGACCAGCGGCAGGATGGCCTTCAGCTCTCGGAGGCTGATGCTGCAAAAGAGGGGAACCCCAGCCCGTCAGCCTCGACGGGTTTCATCCGCGGAGGGTCAGTGTCAGTGGGCACTACCTGGGAACAGAGGCCCGGGATTCAAGGGGCGGGGGGTGACCTCCCATTCAGGGATGGCTGTGGACACGGGTCCTGTAGGAGATGCACGGCGTGGGCAGACATGGTGTCAGATGACCTTTGTGGATACGAAATGTCACAGGAGCTCAAACCAAGGGGTGGCCACTGAAGGTCAGAGGGGCGGAAGGAGCCAACCTTGTCTGAACACCTACTGTGTGCCAGGCTGCCCTGGGAGCTATTCAGGCAATGTCACCTCACCCTTCCCTACATTCAACCCCCTACACAGTGTACATTCTCGACTCCCCCCAGGTTCAGAGCTGGCAATGGGGGTGGGGGGCAGGGGATGCTGCTCAAGGTCAGAGCAGGTCTAACGACCTTCAGAGGTGGGTACCCATCACTTCCATGTTCCCGATGAAGACACTGAGGCTCAGAGAGGTTCGCTGCTAGGACATCGGGGCTGCAACTCCACTGCTGGCTGCTTCCAGCTCTGCCTGTACCCACTGCATGGAACTGGGTGGGTTGAGGCGCAGTGAGTCAAGGGTGCAGAGCTAAGTGTCAGCCAAGGGAGAGCGGGTGGTCTGGGGAACTTTGGTGTGGCCAAAGAAAACTGCTCTGTGTTCTTGGAAACGTCACACTAGACAGGGGCTGTGCGCGGCCAGGAAGGAAGTCTGCCCAGGCTGCGGGCAGAAAATGGCCCGGCTTCCCCTATGCTGTAAAGGCAGCCTCTGCCAGGACACCAGACAGAAGCAGCACATTACACTCAGCAGCTTCACCAGGAGATGACCCAGGGGACTCCTGGCCACCCCAGGGTCCCTGCCTCCTGCATCTCTGTCCCTAACATCAGGGACCTTTGTGGGCCAAATGCCCTCCTACGGCCCCACGACCACCAGGGCCAGCAGTCAGGGCTTTCCCAGCAAGACGGTGAGAGCAACACAAAGCTGTGGGGCCCGCTGGCAGAGAGGCAAGCAGGCTAGCTGAGACCCCTGCTTCTGACCCAGCCCTATGGCATCCACAAAGAGCATGGCCAGGGCAGGGTGGGGGGAGAGGAGCAGAGGGGGCTGGCGCTGCAAAATGAGGCAGGGCGGTGGTCGGACCGAGATGGTGGCCGAGGGGCGCATCCAGGACCAAGGGAAAGGTCACAGTGCCTTGGGGGACCCAGAACTTTCAGGCAGAAATGGGGCCAAGAAGCCTTCCCACATCCAAGAACAGAGAGACTGGGGAGGTGGGGGGCACTGCGGCAAACACGGGCTGTGGGCACATGCGAACCTGAGCACGGGGACATGCAAGCCCACCTGCTTCCAAAGACCTGCCTTGCAGCGGAATGACTGAGCCCCCAGGAAAAGGGGGACCAAAGAGCCTCTTCAGGCTTCTGTGCAGGGACCTTGCCACTCCACTCCCTGGGCTGCATCTCCCCCTCGTGCTCCGCTCTGGGCACACTGACTGCCAAGCCGCTGGAGACTAGGAAGCCGGCAGCTCCCAGCTGCACCCCTCTCCCTGTCCAGGACTTGTCATCAGATAGAGTGCCTCAGCCAAGGTCACGTGCCACCCTGTAGCCTTAATCAGGACAGCGCTGCAGGGCTGTCCTCAGAGCTCCCCATGGGGTCAGCTGAGTCAGGGGCTGTGATGGCACCACCACCCAATGCCCCTTCCCACCACCCCCTCCCTGACTTCACGTCCACAGGGGTGGATCCCCTACTCACTCCCCTATAAGCTTCCTGCACACAAACCCACATCTCAGGTTCTCTTTCCTGCAGGTTCAACCTGTGACCACAGGTTAGGAACCAGGGCAATCTCTTTGGGGAGAGATGGCAAAAATCCCCCTCATTTTGAATTAGCTTATTTATTTGTTTGTTTGCTTGCTTGCTTTTTAGGGCTGTACCCACAGCATATGGAGGTTCCCAGGCTAGGGGTCTAATCAGAGCTGCAGCTGCCGGCCTACACCACAGCCACAGTTACAGCAGATCCAAGCCATATCTGCAACCTATACCACAGCTCACAGCAACGCCAGATCCCTAACCCAATGAGCAAGGACAGGGATCGAACCCACATCCTCATGGATCCTAGTCGGGTTCATTACCCCTGAGTCACAATGTGAACTCCTATACTCAGATTTTATTTTTTGTCTTTTGTCTTTCTAGGACCACATCCGTGGCATACAGAGGCTCCCAGGCTAGGCGTCCAATCAGAGCTGTAGCTGCCAACCCACACCAGAGCCAAAACAATGCAGGATCCAAGCCGCATCTGGGACCTACACCACAGCTCACAGCAACACTGGATCCTTAACCCACTGGGCGAGGCCAGGGGTCGAACCCACATTCTCATGGATGCTAGTTGGGTTCGTTCACTGCTGAGCCATGACGGGAACTATATATATATAGTTATATATATATTATACGTGCATGTATATATATGTGTGTGTGTGTATATATGTATATATATATGTATATATATATTATGTATGTATGTGTGTGTGTATATATATATATGCAGATTTTAATCAAGTAAAATGAACAGACCAATAAATAAAGTTGAGGATGTAAATCTACTGAAAAAAATTGTGCCCAGAGCTAACAATGCTTACCATTTAATGTCAAATTCATAGTTTTTCCTAGCTTTCAGTATTTCCCAAATTCTCTATAAAATAACAAGTGGCTTGCAATGGAGCATGATAATGTGAGAAAAAAGAATGTATACATGTGTGTGTGACTGGGTCGCCTTGCTGTGCAGCAGAAAACTGACAGAACCCTGGAAATCAGCTGTGAGGGAAAAAATAAAAATTATTAGAAACAACAACACAACAAGTGGGGCGTCCCCACCGCGGCTCAGCGGTTAGTGGCTGGGAGGAGGAAGAAGTGGAGCTGGGGTTTAATGGGTACAGAGCTTCGGCTGTGAACGAGGAGCAGTGCCCTGAAGGTGGACGGTGACGGCAGCCCAGCAACCTGAATGCCCTTGATCTCAGACGGGAATGCTGTCTGGAAAGGCCAAGCTGTCTGTTTTGTATATTTAACCACAGTGAAACACATTAAATCATTTCACGCCCTAAGCAGGGTGGGGCAGGGAAGACTGCTGCCTTTTACCAGCCTGGGGATAGGTTTGGCACAGGTGACCACCTGGGGTGCTGTGGACAAGACTGAACCTCCCCTGGCCCCGCTGTCCTCCCAAAATGGACCAGAGGGTGCCTCGCTCACCAGTCTGAGAGCATCGGGTCCTCGTCTGCCCCCCTACACTAAGCGCAGAACCTGCTCAGAACAGTGGCTGCTGCAAAGCGACGTCTCCCCAAACGCCAGCTGCTGTTATTTCGCCTCTTGAGAGGCTGAAAAGTGAGAGCCGTGCCCAGGCCAGGAAAAACCCGGGAGTGGGCGCTGCCCCAGCCGGGCTGGCACAAGCCCGCCTCCTGTGCCCTCCCGAGACCTTTCCCTGCTGCCGTGGCTCCCTTGCTGGCCTTCAGGAAACGCGATTAGTGTGGGCGACAGGAAAGGAGGGGAACTGGCAGCTCGGACGTCAGCAGCTCTGTCCCTGGCACCCTGGTCAACGTTCCTTCAGAGGAACTCCCTCCGGGCTTCGCGGAACCACAGGAAAGGTGGGATTTTCCACGTGTTGATAGGGTGGCAGGGCTCTGCCCGCCGGGAGCGAGGTCGGGGCGCCGGGAAGGCAGAATAAGGAGTCAGGCCAGAGACAAGCTGGCTCTCTGCCCAAAGTTCCAGAAAAGACGTCTCCGTGAAGGCCTCTCAAGAATCTGCTCTGAGCACGGGAGCCAGGGGAGTTTTCATTTCCCGACAACAGACGATGGAGAAGCGGACGCGGGAACCAAAGCAACAGCCCTGTCCCGACCGCACGGCGCGCAGAGCGGCCGGGGAGGGCTCCCGCCGTCCTCCCGGTGCCAACGTCTGCTGTGAATCACCCGGAAGCCACAGAGAAGGGAAACAGGGGCGGCCCCACCTTGGAGGCTGAAAGAGACCAGTGTGTCCAGAATCCTCCAACACGGGGCCCTTGTTTGATTCGCCGCCGTCACACAGGGGCAAAGCCCAGGGTGTGGGGACCACAGTGCTGAGAGGAGGAGGAGGAGGAGGGAGGGAAAGGCAGATGGACAGAGGCAGGGAGAGAGCTGCCAGCCGACCTAACCACGTTCCTAAACCCTGCCCTGCTCCCTGGCTACCGCCTGCAAACCATCCTATGGGGCGTGTGTACACGAGACCACGGAGGCTCTGAAATCCACAAGGGATGGGGACAGTGACCTGACACCCAAACGCCTTAGAGGTGGAATGACTTTCACAAAGACGGGAGAGGGACAGAGGTTTTTTGTGGCCTCACAGATGATGGTGACACCTCTTACTGGAGAATGAAAAGAAGGAAAAACACAAAAAATTTCTTTTTTTACAGCTACATCTGTAGTATGTGGAAGCTCCCTGGCCAGGGACCAAAACCGAGCCAAAGCTGCAACCAATGCTGCAGCAACGTTGGATCCTTTAACCCGTGCCTCTGCACCAACTGGAGCCACCACAGGTGGATTCTCAACCCACTGCATCAAAATCGGGAACTCTTAAATTTTTTTCAAGAGGTCTGATGTGAGGCTAAAATAACACAATGACTGGAAAAGCGCTTAGCACAGTGCCTGGCATACTGGGTGCTCCATCAATGGCGGTTCTTTTCGTTACATTATTAACAAGACCCGGATCAAAACATTAAAAAAAAAAAAAAAATGATGAGAGGATGTTTAACCTCACTCATAAAGAAACACAAGTTTAAGCCAAAATCTGCTGTTGCCTTTCACCCATCCAATTAATAAAGGTCCAAGTCTGGTGACACAGGGAAATGCACAAATGGGAGAAACATAAATTGCCACCACCTCTCTCAAAATGGCAGACCAGATGACGCATGGCTGCTGGTTCTCCTCCTCCAGGAAGTCCTCCGGCTCCTATTCTCATCACACACGTATAAAAAGAGAGACCTGAAGGTTTTCATAGCAGCCATTATTCACCATGATAATAAAGGACCTGCACCAACTTCAGGTCCATCAAGAAGGAAAGGATTTCTCACCAAGGAGGGAATGACCCTGCATCCGCCCAAGAACAAACCACATTTGTTACAAAACCGTCTGGCAGAGAGCACTGCGTGTGCTGACGGGGACCACGCCAGGACACTGAGTTACACACTGTGCCGTCACATGGCTCGTGTCTGCCCCGTCCTTACACGCATGGCCCTGACGTGGGTTTACGTCTTTACCATCAGGCTCTTTCCCACCACAAAGTAAGGGCAGGCACCTTGGCCATCCTGTTTCTCGCTGGGACACAGAAGATGCTCAAGTGCAAAGGCCTTGAGGATGTGGTCCAAGCACTCCCTGGCAGAGACGTCACCTCTGAGAGAGACTCGAACTTTCCACTGCAGGGAGGCTGCTCGTGGGTGGAGACTGTGTCACCACGACCTCAGGCACCTGTCTGGCACCTTGTAAGTCAAACCCGACTTCCTGAGGAGCTTTCCACCGCGAGCATGCACTCCAACTCCCTTGGAATTTTAAAGAGACAATGAACACCGGGAGACCAAGACGATCGAGAGGAAAACCACAAGCATGTGACAGACTCTTACCTGTTTCTTCTGGTTTGATCCACAGAATAAATCTGCTTTCTCAGCCAACTGGGAAGAGAGTTGATTCAAAAAAGAAAAAGCAAAACAGAGAGAGAGAGAGGGACAAAGTGAGAAAATGGCACAAGTTAAAAAAAAAAAAAAATGGTAAAAAAGGAGTTCCCATTGTGGCTCAGCGGAAACGAAACTGACTAGCATCCATGAGGACACAGGTTCGGTCCCTGGCCTCGCTCAGTGGGTTAAGGATCCAGTGTTGCCGTGAGCTGTGGTGTAGGTCACAGACGCAGCTCAGATCCTGCGTTGCTGTGGCTGTGGTGTGGGCCGGTGGCTACAGCTCCGATTGGACCCCATGCCTGGGAACCTCCACATGCTGCAGGGCGTCCCTAAAAAGACCCTCAAAAAAAGAAAGAAAATGGCACAAGTGTGAGTTCTATAGGATGGGACAAAAGAAACCGCAAACAAAAAGGAACGTTTTCCTGCTTTCTAACCCAGGGAACTTGGGAGCAGCAGCTTCTCCTTGTGGCTGAAATGCCCTCGCTGAGCCAAGGGGCCCCTTGGCCTCGCAGAGGTTGGCGTTCTTTACACTGACACATTCCCTCCACCAGCAAGTGTCAATCCCCAAAAAGCTGGTAAGAAAAACAGTGGACAGCAGAGGGCCTTGTTTACCGGGGAGACAATAAGTCACAGACCGGTCCCAGCCAGACATCCACGATATTGGCCGGACCGTCCCGGGAAGGCTCTCGGCCAGCCTGGAGGAAGGGGCACGTGGAAAACCGCAGGCCTCAGGGCTGAGGCCCTCCCAGGAGGCAGCCTCAGCCCCGCTTCAATCCTTTAGGAAACAAGCCTCGGGTCCTCCCCTGCCCCACGACACTAACGCGCGTTTCCGTCTCCGTGGTGCCCGGGCACCCCTCACCCCAGAGGCCCAGGCCCGTCAATGGGCCACCCCTGGGCACCTACTGCATACAGGACACTCAAGATGAAATGCCGCTTTCCCTTTCTTCCTCCCTATTGGCTAAAGGGAGCGGAATAAACGCCTGAGTGAGCAAACCCCAGAGAGAAAGAGGCCACAGCCGGTCACCTCTCGATCACGGTGGGTGTGGACGCGCTCATCACTTCCTGGTGTAAGATTTTCAAGCCAGAGAGCCATTTCATCGCATCTTCTTTAGAGTCAGCTGGAGAGGAAAGAAAGAAGAAAAAAATGCTGTGTTTCCCTCTGGCAAGAGCTCTGCTTAGAGACACTGCCCCACCTCCCCAGCCCCACACAGACCGTGGGAGCGGGAGGGTTCTAGGACCTGCTTTTTGTCTGGGATGAGGCCACAGGCCCCTGGTGAGCCTCTTACAGCAGGGGTGACAAGCCAGCGACGTTTTAAAGCGTTTCCGCTTTGGCGTTCGCCTGTGGCACGGCAGGTTGAGGATCAAGCATTGTCACTACAGCAGCTCAGGTCACTGCTATGGTGTGTGTTGATCCCTGGCCCAGGAACTTCCACATGCCACAGGCATGGTGCAGTCAAAAAAAAAAAGAGAGAGAGAGAGAGAGTTTGGGCTTCAGCCCTACACTATCGAATTAAAGGCAGGACCTGGCATAATTCGCACCACAATCCTGAGCAGCGCTCAGCATCTCCCCGTCTCCAGTCAAGGCCAGAGAAACAGGAAGAACGTAGGCGATGCTGAGCTGGAAGGGAAAAGCAACAAAGGGTAGTTAAGGGTCTGGCATCAGGAGTTCCCGTCATGGTGCAGTGGTTAACAAATCCAACTAGGAACCATGAGGTTGAGGGTTCGATCCCTGACTGTGCTCAGTGAGTTAAGGATCCGGTGTTGCTGTGAGCTGTGGGGTAGGTCCCAGACGTGGCTCGGATCTGGCATGGCTGTGGCTGTGGGTGTGGCGTAGGCTGGCAGCTACAGCTCCGATGAGACCCCTAGCCTGGGAACCTCCATATGCCTTGGGAGCAGCACTAGAAAAGGCAAAAGACCAAAAAAAAAGGGGGGGGGGTCCTGCCATCATAGGGCTCCCTTGTGGTCAGGATCCAGCGTGGCCACTGCTGTGGCTCAGGTACTGCTGTGGCACAAGAGCGATACCCTGGCCCCCAGCACTGCAAGGCTGTGTCATGTTCCGCCAGTTATTTAACCCTCTGTGCCTCATTTCCTCATCAGTAAAATGCCGCTGGCAAGGCAAACACCTGGTCCACTTATTCAACACCTGCGAACCATCAGGGACCTCGTGAGTCTGGACAGAGCATGCCAGCGTTTCTGCTCTCACCCTTCCTGTGCGGATGAGGAGAAAACCAAGGCTGAGAAGACTTAAGGGGCCTGTCCCAGAGCCAGTAAGTGGGAGCTGGGCTCTCCATCCAGATCCTGCCCATCCTTCTACGTGACCTGGAATTGCAGGGCGCTGGATGGGGGCGCCGCAGAGCATGAGACATCAAGCTGGCATCCTAGGCTCCATGTCTGGGGTGGGTTCTCATGGCCTCCCTACCAGGAACAGCAGCAAAGCCTCAGGCCTGCAGGGGGGCTAAGTGGACACAGCTCTGAAAGTTCATGGTCACAGGACCTCTCTCCGGCCCCATCTCTGCCTCCTGCCACGTACCATCCAGAAGAGATATACCCATCATTCCCGCCTCCAGCTTGCTATTCCCTTCCTCCAAGCCCGGGCACAGACAATGCCCTCTCACTGAACTACCCTCTCTCTTTCCTCCCAACTCCTGGTGATGCCTCAAAACCCAGTTTAAAAGTCACCTCCTCTGCAAAGCCTTCTCTGGAATTAGGCACTGTATTCCTAAAGCACACTGTATAGCGTTTGGACCACAGCCTCCATCACCGTGCCCTGCAGTTCCCGTCCCCACGTCTGTCTCCCCAAGTACACTGTGAGCTCCCAAAAGGCACCAACCAGGTCTTACGCATCTTTAGAGCCCCTCTGACATCTAACGCAGCCCAGCACAGAGCAGGTGCTCAAAAGATGCCTGTTGAAAGTATCCTGAATGAGAAGTCAAGCCAGTGAGCGTGATCTGACCCTAAGCTGAATGTCCCCAGCACCACTCAGCTTCCAGTTCCCCATGCTGGTCTCCTGGTAATGCTGTTTATTTCCTCTTCCATGCGACGCGACTGGACGCAGGGGTCTAAGTCAGTCAGTTCTGGGACTGGCCCTGAAGGCGGCCACAAGCTCCTGCGCCCTGAGCAAAGTGCCTGAGGTTTTTCACAGCTCTCCCCCTGGCTGCTGTGACTTTCTGGTGGAGTCACAGGGATGGCTGGAAATCACCCCTCCAGGTACATGTGTCTATGTGTGTGCACATGTATGCATCTGCAGGTGCGCTATGCGTGTGCATGTGTGCGAACAAGATACAAGATTTCAGGGCAGTTGCTTCGGATCAGTGAGACTGAATAAGCGGTGTATGGCCGGACTATGTTGGACAGAAAATGCAACTGCCTTCAGCTCTCAGCACGAGCCAGGCAGGTCCTTAACATCCGCCTTTCAACACCCCTACAAGATCAGCATTCTTCGTCTCCCCGTTCCACAGCTGAGCCGAGTGCAGCTCAGAGAGGCTGGAGCACAAGCTGGACGTCACACAGCCGGGGAGGGGCAGGGTAGGGCTGAACACCATGACGCCCCCAAACAAGCAGGGGTGGGGGGCAGGTGCGGGTTTCTCGGCTGGAGAACCTTCTGGGAAGGGCAAGGCGACAGGAGGGAGGGAGAAGGCACACGACAGGCACCCACCTGCCAAGCTGAGGGTGCTGAGGACGAACTGGGTGCCGTAGAAGATGGTGAAGCAGCAGTCTTCCTTCTGGCGGACGGCTTTCGCACGCTCGAAGTCCTTGGAGTTCTTCCCCGGGCGGATTTCCTTTATTTCCATGATATCCACTGAAGGAAAGTGAACGTCAGCCAATGAGAAGCTGGCGTTGGCGCCACCCGAGGCCGCAGCCACGTGCCTGCAGCCCAGACACACACAGCCCAGCTCCTTCCATCCCGGGAGGCAAGACAAGCTGAGCCTGCTCCCCCACCCCCAGCCTGCAGGATTCTGGGCAAATAAATGACATGCTTGTGCTAAGCCACTAAGTCCTGGGGTGACTGCTGTAGAGCCACAGACAAGAGGAGGAAAGCCATCCTTCTCTGTAAGCCCTGTGGCCACGTGACTCCAACCTTCTCCCGGCCAAGGAGGGCCACCTGATCCAGGATGACCCCTCCCCCCCGACAAGGTGGTCACCTGACCCAAGGGAGACCGCCCCCCTTCCTGCCACAAGATAGCCAGTGAACTAAGGAGTGTCACAAAGAGACACGCTCCACCAATCCCTTCCTTTCTTTCTTCGTCCAAAAAAAAACACCTTTTCCTGGGATGGGTCCGCTTCACATGCCTGAGATGAAGGTGAGCCTCACCTCCCAGCACAAGCCAAAGGAGGGGCCGAGGGGCCCAGAAATGGCCAAGATGCCCCATTTCTGGCCCGGGATGGGGTTAGGGCCAAGCACGTGGCCTAAGCTGCGCCCATCAGCCTCCTCCTGGGCCTTATTTGGCCAAAGCTTTTCATCAACTGTTTCCTGCTGCTGCTGCTGCTGCCAGAGTGGCAAACCCTGAGTCTGGAGGTAGCAGGGTGCCTGCTGCCTGCCACGCAGAAAGCAAAGATTCAGCACCAAGGCACCAGGGAGCCCCTGGGTCCGTGTGGGCTGGACGCCACTTCTGTGCCGGAGCACCCAGTCCAGTCTGTTCTGCTTTGCTTAGTGAGACGTGAGTTTCTGTCATTGTGATCCTAAGATTCCTGGATTCTGGCACTGAACAAAGAGAAAAGGGGGATAGTCCTGGAAATGAGAGAAGAGGGAAGGGGCCCTCAGCTTTGACCTGGAATGGAGGAAGCAGACGGATCCAGGCGCACAAAGGCATTTCAGAGTCTGAGTTGAAATGGCAGGAAAGGTTCATGGTGATTCACGCAGAACAACAGGAAAAGGGGACAGAGAATTCAATTAGGGGAGGAACGGGGTGGAATGAACTCAAAGCTTTCTGCTTTTCTACCACGGGGCTAGCTAGCTTGAGAACATTCGGGGGGGCAAGAGTCATGAAGTCAAGTGAAAAGACTTAAAATGAACAGCATTTGCTCTGCGGCGGCGGTTACAAAAATCTATGCAGGTGGTAAGATTCCTGAAAACGATCCACCAAAGACACAAATTGAGTGAACACTAAAAAAAGAAAAAGTGAAAACCCATTAAGGCCTGAGGTTTAATAATATTTTACCAGTGTTAATTTCCTGAGTTGAGTAACTATGGTTATGAAAGATGCTATCACTGGGAGAAGCCGGCTGAGTGGTACACAGAAACCCTGTGCTGTTTTTGCAGTGTTCTCATGAGTCTCACATTGTTTCACACTAAAAAGTTTTAAAAATCATTTATCAACTTTGGGTGTCCCTATTATTGGGGGGCCCCTAAACCTTGGGGGTAGAAAGTTGGGGAGACTCTTTATCCAACCCCGAAGCCAGGGAATCTTATGTCTACCTTCACTCCTTCCAAACTTACAACAAAACAGACAGCCTTTGGGCCCGCTCAGAGTCACAACCTTCTGGAAGGCTCTGAACTCGAGCAGTTATCTGAGAACATCTCAGGTATTAACATTTTCTTCCTCAGCCATCAAATTACTCCACCACCCAGCTGACTGCCAGTCAAGGTCTAGTGACTCTAAGCAACAGTCCTTTGTTCCATAGCTAGTCTAGCAATGACTACCGAACCACTCTTTCCCCGTAAACTATCTCGAGGAGGGAATCTCTGAATTGGCCTACTCTGAGCTTTTGATCCCTTTTACAGCAAAAATTCAACAAAAAAATTGACACATACCTAACTAAAGAAAAAGGTTCAGATAAGGTGACACCATCTTCAGGCAATCACCAAGTCTTATCAATTCTTTCTAAACGGCTCTTTTTGGCTTTTTTTTTTTTTTTTCTTTTTTTTTTTTAAGGGCCGTACCTGCAGCATATGGAAGTTCCCAGGCTAGGGGTCTAATCGGAGCTGTTGCTGCCAGCCTGCACCACAGCCACAGCAATGTCAGATCTGAGCCACCTCTGTGTCCCACACCACAGCTCACAGCAACGCCAGGTCCTTAACCCACTGAGCGAGGCCAGGGATCGAACCCACAACCTCGTGGTTCCTAGTCGGATTCATTTCCACTGCGCCATGATGGGAACTCCTCTAAATAGCTCTTGAATTTGTCACCTTCTATCCAGCCTCACGGCCAACACCACAGCCGCCGTGAGCTCCTGATGGGTCCACTGAAGGAGCCAGAAGATACCCCCAGAGATGTTTTTATGAAACGCAGACACGCTCAAGCCACTCCCGGGCTTCAAGCCTGCCAAGGGCATCCCAGTGCTGTCAGGACTAAGAACCAAGGCCGTGTGTCGACCCCACCGACCCCATCTGGACCAACTATATGCCCTTCTTTCCCCAAGGTCCAGCCACACGGGCAAGTGGCTCGAGCTCACCCACACGTGACATCAGCACACGTGCTGGCTCTGCCAGGAACGCTGTCAGCCTGCTTAGCACAGAGCCCTCCCTTCCAGTTTCAGGCCCATCACCATCAGGTTCACAGGAACCCCTCCAACTCCTGCTATTACACCCGCCAGGCCCCCTCCCCCATGGCACCAAACACAGGATCGTGCTCAGCATCCTGCCTCACTGTGGTATTCCCCACCCCTGGTACACAGAGCGACTGGCACACAGTGGGCCCAATAAAGAACTGCTGAAAGAGGAAGGGGTCAGAGAGGGTTGGGGGACACAGATGTGGAGCGAACTGGAGATGGGACAGCATGGAGAAAAGGGCAGACGGATACACAGATATAACACACATAAATGGAAACACCCTAACGGGGTGAAAAGGGGGCAGAGATGAAGCCAAGCACCCAGATTGAGGAAGGAGACAGATGCAACCCTGCATTTGCCACGTCAGAGAGAAACAAACACGGGAGACGAGAATGATGCAAGCAGCATCCGACGGGCTGTTTCTGTTTCATTCTCTTCTCGTCTCGCGTGATCACCCCTACACCACCTTTCACTTCAGCACCAGCAAAGCATCCTTCGGAGGCCAGCCCTGGCCCAGGAAAGGGCTGTAGGCATCCGCCCCCGTCGGCCAGGACTGGTCACTCCCATTCCCTCGCCCCCTTTCTTCTCCCCAGATGAGCCCTGGCCTATTCATCATTCTTCTCAAAAGACTATGCTCTTTCCATTGGATTGCCTTCATTTCATTGCCAAGATCCATCGACTTGATGAAGGATCTACATTTGTGTGAGCCTCCTTCTGGACTCTCTAGTCAGTTCCATTGGTCTAACTGTCTATTTTTTCACCAGTGCCTCATCGTCTGGAGAACTGGCTTTAGAGTAAGACTGCGAGTGGGACAAACACTCCAGCATCGTGAGCGCAGCTGCCTTCCAAAGAAGGACCACATCCTCCCCTGACTGTGTCACTGCTCTTCAGTACCAGGGTGGCTGTTCTGGGTGTTTTCTCTCCACATACACTCTAGGATCAGTCTGTAACTTGCTAGGATGCTGACTAAGATTGTGTTGACGCTACATCAAGGCGTGAAGAACAGACACACTGCGTCTTCCTATCCAGGAACACAGACTATTTATTCTGCTGGAGGTATTCTGCTGCAGGTACTTAGGGCTGTAAGACCCTAAGGTCCTGGCCCTTAGGGTCTTACAGACACATCAGTTTCATGCTTGAGGATAAAAACAAACAGTAACAATCATATACAACTCTTCCACGCACTTCCTTTATGCCCGGAACAGTGCTCATAATGCTTTGTATGTCAGCTCCCTGGAAGCCAAGCCTGACACAGGGGTTCTTTTTCAGGTCGGAGGTAGGGTGATGCTTAAAGAAGAAGAAAAACTAGGCTGTGGTCCCAGCAGGGGACAGGCTTCAGCCTGGTTGCGTGGGGCTCTGGAGCAGGGATGCAACCACGGACATGAGTTTCGTGGAGGCACGGAGGCTGGCCTCTTGGTCGACAAGCCTCCAGCAGTTAGGAGAAGGGCACAGGCCTGGTAATGGGATCCGGGTGGGCCAAGACAGTGCCCCGTACTGACTCCTCGATCCTCACAAAAACGCTAGGAGGCAGGAACCACGACTGGCCCTACACACTGAGAACGAGGGCACTGAGGCACTGACTGCTGACACTTTAGGCAGGGTCCCCAGCCAGCAACTGGTAGAGCCAGGCTTTGAACCTTGATGTTACTTCTCATGGTCAAGCACGAGACTCTGAGAAGCCACATGAGAACACGAAACCCTCTTCCTGCTGCTGTCCGCCCACAAGTCCCACCATACGTGGGTCTCCTGCCACATGGGACCTCATGTTAGTGACTTCTCAACACTGCCTTCCCTCTCACTGCTTCCCTGCCGTCACTACGTCTGTGCTGTAAACCTCCTCCCCAGCGCCCCCGCATTCACAGGTTCATCTCTTTACCACGTGCCTGCTCTCTCCTCTGGCCCCCAGAGGACAAGGGTCGTGTCTGTCCCTCTCACGACTGAAGCCTCCCGGCTGCCAGCCCAGAGCCCGGCTCAGAGCTCAGAGCAGAAAGTCAGACTGCAGTGCGTTAAATGACAGGTGTCCCAGGTGGCCCGGGCCAGCCTTCCCCAGAAGCAGACCCTGAGACAAGCCCTTGAGCACATGCTGTGTGTTTGGGGGCTCACCCCGACAAACACCAGCAGAGGACAGGGACGTGAAGCAGACAGGG
The DNA here is from genome assembly GCF_054392235.1 of Sus scrofa. Classification (NCBI taxonomy): domain Eukaryota; kingdom Metazoa; phylum Chordata; class Mammalia; order Artiodactyla; family Suidae; genus Sus; species Sus scrofa. The sequence continues at coordinate 7,362,527 of NC_139388.1, forward strand.
GAAGGCGCTGGTAAAGAGGCTGCTAGGACATCAAGCTGGTGCCCCCAGGGGCACCAGGAGCTGATCCCACGGCAATCTGGGAGCCCCTCAGAGTTGGCCACACGGAGGAGCGAGGGAGCTATGGTGTTTATCCCCAACCACCGTCTGTCACTGTTGAGGGCTTAACCCTAGACCCCCCAGGCCTCAGGCAGAAGGCCTCAGTGCTCACAGCAGGGGGCCTACATCATGCAGCCGCGACCCGCACAGCATCGGGGTCGGCCCCGTAGCATCCTCTGCTGCATCAGGTTATCCATCCGGTAGTTTCTGTGCCACCCCCACTCCCCCACAACTCAGAGGTGAGCTGCGTGAGGGGTCCGAGTGCCAGCGGGAGCTGGGACCTGGAGCCCGGAGGAGATGTTACTGCCCCTGCACGTTCCGTGGTCTCAAGGGAATCCTGGGATCCCCAGGCGGTTCTAGAATTACAGGTATCTATGTACTCTCTCTCTTTATTAAGATATAGTTCTCCTGCCATCGAAGGCATTCACTTAAAAACCCTCCTACGCTGATGGTGGGAATATAAGTTGGTGCAGCCCCCGTGGAAAACAGCATTGCAGGGGCCTCAGCAAAGGAAAAACAGAACCACCGCATGATCCAGCAACCCCACTCCTGGGCACATACCTGGACAAGACCCTAATTCAAAAAGATACGTGCACCCCTATGTTCACAATAGCCAAGACACCGAAATAACCTAGGTGTCCACCGACGGAGGAATGACTCTGATACATACGCAACATACGGTGTGTACGCAGCATGGACTACTATCTGCAAGCACACGGATGCGACAAGAGCACATCATACCAAGTGAGGTAAGTCAGAGAGAGAAAGACAAACACCAGAGACTATCGCGTATATGTGGAATCTAAAATATGACACATCTATGAAACAGAAACAGACCCACAGACATAGAAAACAGACGTGCGGTTGCCAAGGGAGAGGCGGCTGGAGGAGGGATGGAGTGGGAGGCTGGGGTTAGCAGAGGCCCACTATCGGCGCTGGGATGGATGAACAACGCGGTCCTACTGCAGAGCACAGGGAACTACAGTCACTATTCCCTGATAAATCATAATGGAAAAGAGTATTTTCAATGACAACACATGGAGTTCCCGCTATGGCTCAAACCCAACTGGTATCCGCGAGGACAGGGGTTCAATCCCTGGCCTTACTCAGTGGGTTAAGGATCTGGCGTTGCCGTGAGCTGTGGTGTAGATCACAGACGCGGCTTGAATCTGGCATTGCATTGCTCTGGCTGTGGTATAGGCCGACGGTTGGAGTTCCAATGCATAGGTACTTCCATATGCTGTGGAAGCGGCCCTAAGAAAGACCAAAAAAAAAAAAAAAGAGAGAGAGAGTGTATATATGTGTATAACTGAATCACTTTGCTGCACAGCAGAAATGAAGACAACACTAATGAATTATCCTTCAAGTTTTTTAAAAAGTCATCCACTTAAAATGTACAACTCAACTGCTCTTAATATATTCACAGACTTGGGCAACTCCCCCCGCCCAGAGTCGATGTTAGAACATCTTCACCTGCACAAAAAGAACCCCATAGCGTTCATCCTCCACATTCCCCTTATCCCCACACCGGCCCCTGGAAACCACTCATTCAGTTTCTCTCTCTACGGATTTGCCTGTTCTGGACGTTTCACCTAAATACAATCATACAGTATGTGTGTGGTCTTTGGCGCTACTTCATTCCTTTTCATGGCTGACTAATATTCCACTGTGGGGATGGACCTCATCTGCTTTGCCCACTCATCCACTGATGGACATGTGGGTTGTTCCCACTGTCTGGCTGTTGTGAACAGTGCAGCCGTGACCGTCCACATACCGGTTTCTGTTTAAACATCAAGGTTTCAGTTTGAGCACCTGTTTTCAGTAATCTCAGGTTTCTGGTGGGAGCAGACATCGGCCTGCTATTGACTGACTACTTCCTCGGGGCTGCAGGTGTAATGGCAACTTGCTCCCTTCATACCATGCGGTTGGCCAGTCACCAACTGCGACGAGCAAAGCCACGTGTAGGCAGGTGGTAAGTCACCCACATGAGCTTGTGGCTGGGCCTCCGTGAGCCACCACCACTTACCAGGCCTTGTGGTCTGGCAGGAGCCACTTCCAGGGACAGAGTCTGGCCACCGCCTTGATGACCAGGAGCCCCAGGGAGTCAGGGAGGAAACCCTTGGCCGGCGGGAGTGGTTTTCTATTGGGTAATCGGCGGCGTTGGCAGGGCCCACTGGGCACTTTTGCTGACACGCCCAGCACTTGACCTTGCATCACGTGGGGCCCCCAGAGGTGCGGAGCAGCAGGCTTCAGGGGAGGGGGTGAGTCCCACTGCCTTCAGTCGGGTTAATCCCAAACCACCTTTCTGACCTGCCCCTGGGAATAACACCCACGCTGGGGATGCAACTCCACACACTCCCAGGTCTCCCAGGTCCGGACAAGCTTCCGGCAGGTGATGAGCAGATGGACTCTGGAACCAATCCACCTGGGTTCGAATCGCAGCTTACAGCAGGTGGTTTGGGCAGTAAAGTGACGTCGCTGTGCCTGTTTCCTGATGTGAAAAACAGGAGCAGCATCGGTCTTCCCGCGTGGTGTTTTCTGAGGATCAAATGCAAGCGTGGGCGTGTCCACTGAAACAGTGCCTGGAAATTTCAATGGACGCAGCTGCACTAACTTCTAAGCACTGGTGAGCTATTCTCTTTGAAATTACCAAGCAATTGAATAGCGCTGGACCCGTATAAGGCACAGAAAAAAACAGCATCCCACATATCAACTAAATTTCAATAAAAAGAAAAAGCACAGTCTCTCAATTTATGAGTTGTGGAAACTGAAGAGGCAGATTCTTATGTACTCGTATGGGAAAACTCCACAAGAGCTTACATACACAGGCTACCGATTCATGGGCCTGCATCTGCACATGTGGGGGTGCTGGCAAGCCAACTACCAGTCAGGGCTCAATTTAGAGGATTTCTTCAGGTTTTTTTTTTTTTTTTTTTTTTTTTTTTTGGTCTTTTTGCCTTTTCTAGGGCCACACCCTCGGCATATGGAGGGTCCCAGGCTAGGGGTCTAATTGGACCAGTAGCCGCCGGCCTACACCAGAGCCACAGCAATGCCAGATCCGAGCCGCATCTGCGACCTACATCACAGCTCACAGCAACACCGGATCCTTAACCCATTGAGCGAGGCCAGGGATGGAACCCACGACCCCATGGTTCCTAGTCGGATTCGTTAACCACTGAGCCACGACAGGAACTCCTCTTTAGAATTTTAACAGATTATTTCATTATCATTTCTATTAGGCTACAAAGTAGTCACAGGACAGAAAAAAAATCAAAATTCAGAACTACTATTGCATAGTAAGATATGTACTAGTAGTAAGTTCATTGAAGCATCTAATAATTAGGCATTTGTTGCTACCAATGCTTTGTATTCTTGCAGAAACTGGTTGACGGGTTGGGTTTCAGATGGTAAGCAACACTGGGGAAACTGGCTGGGTTCTTCAATCTGTTGGAAACAGATCCATCTGTATCCACGTGCGGCGACGTAACAGACTTCCGTCCAAAAGAAGATGCTCGCCATTGTGTTTTCAGGACGGCGTCAGGCTCGGAGGGACGCCTGCTCTTGTACACGTGTGCACATATGAGTGAAAAGGGTTAAAAAAAGATTCCCCCCAGTTTGCAGACAAGAGGGGCTACTGGTGGGAAGGGTGATGGGTAATGGTGGCAGAGGGAGCATGAGCTGCATCGGCTGGAATGGTGGTCAAGGGCACAGAGGCACTAAGGGGACCGACTTTACTTTCCAAGGGGGCTCTGGTGGCCAGGGCTCAGGCCCAGTGTGCTGGTGCGGTCAGGCTCTGCAGCCGTGCTTCCTGCTTGAAGAGGTGAGATAACACAGCCACAGAAGCGAGGCCTCTGCACAGCTCCCCCCACTTCCCGGCATCACCTCGGGTCTTCCCAGGTCCGACCACCCCTCCCGCCACCCTCCCCACCCATCACCACCAGCAGACGCACACTTGGGGTTTTCTGCCTTCGCCGGCCATGCCCGTGACCCAGCTCTTCAACTCCTGTTTCCTTCCTCCTCCTCCGGACTCTGGGCCGCTCTCACGCAGCCCCCACACCTAGAATACCCTCGTACCCTCACTCCCATCAACTCAACTTAAAGCGGCACCACCGGCCAACAAGCTTAACCAAGTATCTTCAAGGAAGCTCAGATGTAGCCAAGGAGGAAACAGAGGGACAAGCTTGGGCACCTTCCTGCAGGTACCCCCATCCTGCTTTTGATCTTTCAGTCACTCAACCAACCAGGTTGTGAGTAAGCATCGAGCTGGGTGCCAGGATGAAGCCAACAGGCACAGTCCCCATCCTCGGAAGCTCAGCGCTGGGAGGACAGACCCTGAGCAGAGCAGCACACGTCAATCTACCACCGCACTAAACACCTCCCAGGGGCAAAATCACGTCTACATGGGGCTTCTCCCCAGCAAGGAGAAGACGGCTTCTGGAGGGCGTGCATCTTGCCTGAATTCAGAAAGCTCGAGTTATCCTGGTAAGGGGAGAGGAGAAAGCCTTGGCAGGAGGCCTGGACTCAAGACCCTGGTTCAAATCCCACCTCTGTCCCCAGCAACTCCTGGGAACTTGGGCAAGAGACCTCCCTGCTCGCAGCTCTCTCCTCATCTGCACGCACGGTGGAAACAGCACCTCCTCTCCTAGCTGCTCTGCAAACGTGATGAAATTACATTACACAAAACCTGGCGCGCCCCCAGAGGGTCTCACAGTCAGCGTTAGCTGAGCTATTGGGATGAAAGTTCTTTCAGAGCATCTTTCAGTAACACCTTCACCACGGTGGGTGGTTTCACTTTGTCTCAGTGTTGCTCTGTCTCAGGGAAGGACCCTGCTTTACAAAAGCAAGGCTGTGGGATTATTTCACATACACAGCAGCATCTGACCTTGAAGCCAGATCACTAACTGAGATGCACCGCAGAATACACAGTTATGAGAGGTTCAGCGTGGGAGAGGACACAGGCCAACATTAGAAGATTAAGGATTAAGTTGTCACTTCTGCGGCTTGGGTTCGATCCCTGGCCCAGGAAACTTCTGCAGGCTGTGGCCCAAAAAAATCCCATATACATGTATGTGTCTATTTATCAGGTATATAAAACAGGTGGGGGGCAGCTAGGACAAACATTATTAAGGCAGCGAAAGAAGGACTCACTCCCTCATACACAGCTTACTCAAATTTTATTTTGTACTTCACTTTAAACCAGGATTGTGAATCAAAATTACAAAGAAGGCCTTCACTGTACCAAGGCTATATACATTTTCCCCCCAGTGGATTGGCCAGTCTTTGGATGGGATTTTTTTTGGAGCCATATGTGCTTCTGACACCATTTCCCCAACTTCGGTCATTTGATTATCAATTTTGTCAAGTCTGCCCTATCTGCACAGTGCTGGCACTGTCTGTCCAATATTTATTTACTTAGCCTTTTTTTTCTTTAAAGCCACACCTGTGGCATATGGAGGTTTCCAGGCTAGGGGTCTAATACACCAGAGCCACAGCCACACCAGATCCAAGCCACGTCTGCGACCTACACCACAGCTCACGGCAACGCCGGATCCTTAACCCACTGAGCGAGGCCAGGGATGGAACCTGCAACCTGATGGTTCCTAGTCGGGTTTGTTTCTGCTGCGCCACAATGCGAACTCCAAATATAAAATAGAAATATTTTAAGAATGAGTTTATGTCTTTGGATAAAACGAAAACCAACCCCGCCCACTGTGCATAATAGGAATTGTTAAAAAAATGAAGTCAGTGGAAACAGCATCACATTATCCCGTTCTGCCTACAGTTTTAAGAGGAGAGAAACGGTTGGTAGAAGACATGAGGCGGCGTCAGCTGCAGCAAGACTCACAGGAGGCAGAAGCAGAGCGGTGGTTACCCCGTGGGGACAGTGGTCACAGACCTGCACACGTTTAAATTTCAGCTCACACTCACTGCAATGGCATTTCACCATGTGTATGTTATAGCTTATTAAAGAAGACTCAGGCCTTTCAAAATGAGATGTGTGAAAAAGTTTAGGAATCAGAAAAAAAAGAACGGAGATATAGAGAGACAGACAGATATGACTAATTCACTTTGCTGTACACCGGAAACTAATACAACATTGTAAATCAACTATACTCCAATAAAATTAAATTTAAAAGAGAACAGGAGATTAGACGATACAGAAGAACAGATTAGCAAGCTGCTTGCCAGAGGGAGAGGCAGGGCCAAAATAAATGAAGGAGATTAAGAGGTACAAACCTCCAGTTACAAAATAAAAAAACCAGCACAGCATCTCTTAAGCGGTGTAACAGGTAACATAAGGCGTATGATCAATAATACGGCAATGACTGTATGGAGACAAGTTACCAACCTATCAGGGAAATCACTCTATAATGAATGCAAAGTCAGATCAGTGTGTATTACGCTTGAAACTCACATAGTACAGTACATCAATATTTCAATTAAAAAAAAACAGACAAAAAAATTTTAGAAATGGAGGTGGGTGTGGTTATTAAGAGATGCTGGTAACGGCAGAACTTGAGTATTGACGGTGGTGGTGGACACAGCAGCCTGCACGTGGGCTAACACTGTATAGAGCTACACACACACACACAGGGTACAAGGAAAGGTGGGGAAACCGGAGTAAGGAGAGCAGTGGATGGAGTCAGAGTCAACGCCCTGGCCGTGACGTCACACCACAGGACACGATGCTGCCCCTGGGGAAACTGCCTACAGTCTGCACAGAGACAAATCCTCAGTTATCTAAGAGAATCTCCAATTAGCTCAAACATTTTTTCAATTAAAAATAGAGAGTATCAGAGTTCCCGCTGTGGCACAACAGGATCAGCGGTGTCTCTGTGGAGTGCTGGGACACAGGTTCGATTCCCAGCCTGGCACAGTGGGTTAAGGATCCGGCACTGCCTGCAGCACTGGATCTGATCCCTGGCCCAGGAACTCCACAGACCACAGGGCAGTCAAAAAAGGGAAAAAAAAAAAAAAAACAGTATCAAGAAAGAAAGCAACTCTGCTCGTAACAAACACATGTTCTCCTGAACATGAACAGAAAGATCGGAAAGGAACTTCTGGGAACCGTGCTTCCACCACCAACTCATGCTCCGGGGGCCCTGCTGGAAACTGCACTCCACAGCACCGAACTGGGGACTGAATCCCTCACGCCTCCCAGGAGGCCGCTTCTCCATTCGAGGAGCCAGCCCGTGCCCCTCGCTCCACCGGGATCCCTACTATTTCTAGCAGGACCAGAAATAGATGGGAGTGCAGCCGGCTGATAAGCCCAACACTGAAACCCAGAGGAAGTGGCCTGCAGGGGGCCTGGCGTGGGGGCCCACTCATTCTGCAGAGGCCAAGGACAGCGGTCAAGAGCACAGCTCCCATGACCGGCCGCAAGGAGCTGGAGCGCTCAGCACGGCGGGAGGGCAGCGTGGATTCCCCTTCTAACCAAGGCCTCTCAGCTCCTCGCCCCGCTCCCGACCTCAGTTCACCCAACAGCACTGCACATACACACAGGCTCATCCTTTAGGTCTAATGGTCCTTGTCTTTTTTTTTTTTTTTTTTTTTTAATAGGAAAAGTTAAGAGAATACAGGCAATTATCTCAACCTGGACCAGGTGGTGTTGAGAAAATTCTAGAGGTCGATGGATGATGCATATCATCCCATGGAAAACGCTGGGCCTCATCTTCCTTCCTGGGACCTCCTGGCTTTGGGGGAACCAAAGAAGCCACCAGGGAAGGGAAGGCACATTCAGAGAAACACCTAGTACAGCCAGTACCTCCCAGGCGGCTGGCCAGGGATTCTGACACATGCGCACCAGGGGAGCGGAGTTCGCCACCTGCGTCCCTAAGACGGGGACCCTGAGGCAGAGATTCATGACTTTCCCAGGCCACACTGGAAAAGGCTTGAACCCAGCCGTGTGGCTCCCAGCCTGCACCCTTAACCACTCACAGGGAAAGCAGAGCTCCCAGGAAGACCTCCCCCTGCTCGGACCCCATCCTGAACCAGCTGGGTCCCGCTGGACCTTCCTCTCAAGAGCATCCAAGGGTCCTGGCTCTGAAACCCCTACAGTCTCAAAAGCACTGGATAGACACGGTCCACCTGCCACCCGCCAAGTACGTGGTGCCCATCACCTCGGGGTGCCTCCTGCAGCCCTAGGAGGTGAGTGGCCCCTGCTACGAGCACCCCCATTCTGCGGAGGAGGAAACAGACCCTGGCAGGCTGGGCGACCAACCAGGCTCCGAGTCTTGTCAGTCCGGCTCCTGAGCCGGCGTTCTCCTGCACAACCCTGGCAGACTCACTGCCAGCAGATGACAGAGCCCTGTCCGGATCCAGCCCAGGGCAGAAACACCCGACCTGGACGGAGAACAGACCAGACCCTTTGTACAGAATATTTATTAGTTGCCAGAGCCGACCTCACCACCTCCTTAATCCTCTGCCAACCTGGGGAACAAACCCGCGCTTTCCCACAGTGGCTCAGGAAGACGACGTCACCCCACTGGGGCCACCTGGCCAGGCCTCGATGCCAAGGGCAGCTGGGCAGCGAAGTGGGGGTGTCACAAAGAGAGGGACCTGCAGACCAGGGGAGCCTGGCTCTCTCCCCTTCCCCACGTCCACTTCCACTTCCAAGGGGGCTGCTCCTACGACGGCCTCTCAGAAAACCCAGGGTGGAGGGATGGGTTACACACTGGCTAAAGGCGGCTCCTCTCTTTGAAGCCAAGTCTCAGCGGGTGGAAACAGGCCGAAAGTATCCAGGGCTCCTACTGCCCCAGTCTGTCGCTGGATGAGACAAGGCAGAGACGCTTCTTCACCCTGTGAGTGATCAACAGCCCTGGCTGGAGGCAGCCAGAGGCTTCTCCATGGTGGGAGGCGCTCTGGCTTCTCCAGCAGGGCCTGGGCCGTGCTGGCTAGAAAAATGGCTCAGGACCCTCGGACAGACCGACAGAGCCACGGTCAAGGGAAAGGGCTCTGAGGGATGTGGACAGGTTCCAAGAGACAGCCCTGCTCTTCGAGAAGCTGCCCCTGATCCCGGAACCCCGGGGGGGATGCACCCACCCTGGTCCTTCCCATCGGGCCCTCTCGTCCCTGAAAGCTCTGCTGAGAGGTAAAGCCCTCGTCCTTTAAAGGGGGTCCTCCTGGGGTCCTTGAACCCCACATTCAGTGCCTTCCTGGCAGGGAGGGAGTAGGCCCTCCGGGGAGCCCGGGAGCAGGAAACAGAGCTCATCGCGGCTCAAGGCCCCCGCTCAGATGCCCCTCTCCGGGAGGGCTTTCCTTCCTCTTCTGCACTTCCCCTTTCCTGGTTCTCATCACATTTTCGGTAATTACTCTTCCCCTGCCTTCAGTGCTCCGACCTTGACCCTGGCCCCGGCCTCAGCCCCTCGAGAGCTGGGCACCCTAGAAGCCTTCCAAGTGGGGATGCCTGGACCTCCACAGGGTTATTAGCTCACCCCCGCCCCACTCCCTTACACTAATTGAGCACCCAGAGTCTTCCCCACCAGCCCCCAGGCAGAAAGACCAGCCTCAGCCTCATTCTTCAGCATTGTCTGACCTCATGATGCCCTGTGCCAACTCAGTATCAGAGAGCTTACGAATGTTTAACTCATACGGCATATTCTGCTCAAAAAAGGAAAAGAAAAGCCTGCATCCGCAGATATTCCGTTAGCCCTCTGTGGCTAACCTGAGGATTATTCCTAAAAAGCAGCTACAGTGTGGAGCGGAGGCTGGGAGAGGGAGGCCAAGTGTCTGTCAGCCAACACCATGGCAGTAATACTACCAGCCCCCGAGTCGGCACAGTGTAGCCAGGTCCTGGGAGAAGGCATTGCGTGCACCCCCTCATTTGAGCACCAGATCACCACAGTATTATTATGGTCACTCCCATTTAACAGAGGAGGAGACTGAGGCTGGAAGACTAGAAAGCCCGCAGCTGGGAATGGACGCCAGGCTCCCAAGCCCCATGGTGCCATGCGACTGGTTCCAGGAAGACAGCAGCCTGCAGAGGTGGGTCCTCTGTGCTGGGGGCAGAGAGGAGCCCCGTTGCCCCTGCTTTGCCTTTGCAAATGAGTCTTCACTGTGGTTAGCCAGCCAGCCCTTCATTTCCCCACCAGGCTCAGAGTTTTGCAAACCAAGGTTGGGGGGTGGGAGGTGGCAGTTCCTGTTACAGTGAGCTAGAAGGTGAGCGCCTTCCTTCCCTTTCAGAGAGGGCAGGATTGGGGCAAGAGGGTCCCCCAAGCCATCCAGCCCAGGCAGGTCCATCCTGCATCCTCCCCACACAAGGATCTGATTCTAGCCTGCGGGGTGTGAATGCCTGTCTGACCCCACAGGCTGGGGCAGACACCCACAGCCCGTCTCCTCTTCTCCCGGGTTCGCCAGGGACCCAGCCGAGGCTCCCACCTCGGGAGCTCGGGTCAACAGAGGGTCAAATTCCAGCCCCACCCTTGCAGCCACCCACAGCCATGCTGGCTTCCATTTCCCTGCAAAATGGAATCAGGGTGAGTAGGGTCAGGCCCACGGAGGTGACGTGAAGATGTAAGGAGATGACAGCTCACATCAAAGAGCTGCGCAAAGAAAGAAAAAAAAAGCTGCGCATGACACAGCAAAGGTGCTAAATGCTCAGTGCGGTCCTCCACAGACCATCTGGGTGATGGCACCGCGCAGCCATGCATCCCGTCAGCCAAGAGGGGCCAGGGCTCCACGGGCCTGGTATAGCTGCGGGGGCTGGGGATACCAAGCAGACCCAATTTCTGCCCTCAAGGAATGACACTCTCAGGGGACAGACAGATCCATCAGGATGTATTATATGCACATTACACCTGGTGGCACATGCCCTAAGAACTGAACCACAGCAGAGTGAGGCCTGGTGGGTGATGGGGCAGGGAGAAGCTCTGGGAGCAGGTGCGATGGGGGTGGCCTCCTTGGAAGAGGTGCTCTCTGAGCTGAGGCTTGAAGGAAGCGAGGGCAAATCCATGCGGATGCCTGGGGGAAAATATGCCAAGAAGAGCCAAGAGCGAGTACAAAAGACCTCAGGAGGCAACGTGTGCTTGCGTCAGGCACTCTGCTAAGCTCTTAGACGTGAGGAGGAGGAGGACACTGGCCGGGATGCAATGCACAGATTCCCTGGAGCCTCCGTGGCCCCCAGTGCCTGCCCAATTCACCTCCCCCACCTATACATTCTAATTACACCAGTCCTGCAGCTGTACCTTCATGCCACCTGCTGGGCGCCCATACCTGCCCAGTCTCTGCACCTGCCTGGAGCCTCACCCCCTCATCTTTCTCACCCTTCTCCACTGCTGCCCACTGTATCCATCCAGCTCCATCTGGGATCTTCTGGAGTCGGTGGCGGCCCCTGGTAGGTGGTCTTACCATGATTTTTTTAGTTCTACAAAATAACCGTCCCCTGATTTCTGCACCCACAGCACTCAGGAAACTACCTGGCACCAAAAAGGAACTCACCCAAGAGGCAGAAAGAGGCCTCTGGAGAGCGATCTGGTGATCGCCGATTACACTGGAAATGCACGCTCCCTCCCACCAGGCGAGTGCCCCTCTGTGTGTCCACACACCGGCAATAAACTCCCGCCCCTGCTGACTGCAGCACCGCTCACGGCTGCGGAAGAGAAAGGGAATCAACGTGCACGTCCAACACGGCAGAGTGAGCAAACCGGCCCTCGTCATCAACGGACCCCCCCCCCCGCCCCGCCCCCAGCAAATGAAGCTGACAGATCTATACATGTTTTTTTGTTTGTTTGTTTTGTTTGTTTGTTTTGTCTTTTGTCTTTTTTGTTGTTGTTGTTGCTATTTCTTGGGCCGCTCCTGCGGCATATGGAGGTTCCCGGGCTAGGGGTTGAATCGGAGCTATAGCCACCGGCCTACGCCAGAGCCACAGCAACGCGGGATCCGAGCCGCGTCTGCAACCTGCACCACAGCTCACGGCAACGCCGGATCGTTAACCCACTGAGCAAGGGCAGGGACCGAACCCGCAACCTCATGGTTCCTAGTCGGATTCGTTAACCACTGCGCCACGACGGGAACTCCAGATCTATACATGTTGATATGGATAAATCAAAACAACGCAATACAACATGGTGTTCTGGATGGATCCTGGAGAAAGAGAACATTATGGAAAAACCTGGTGAAATCCTGTTTCTATTGGCCATCTGCATGTCTTCTCCGCAGAAATGTCTATTTAGGTCTTCTGCCCATTTTTTGACTAGGTTGTTTGTTTTTATGCTGTTGAGGTGTGTGAGCTTTTTGTCTATTTTGGAAATTAAGCCCTCGTCAGTCGCACTGATGGCAAATATTTTCTCCCATTCTATAGGTTGTCTTTTCGGTGTTTTTTTGTTTTATGGTTTCCTTTGCAGTGCACAAGCTTCTGAGTTTGATTAGGTCCCATTTGTTTCTTTTTGTTTTCATTTCTATTGCCTTGGGAGACTGACCTAAGAAAACATTGGGGTTGTTTTTTTCTTTTTGTTTTTGTTTTGCTTTTTAGGGCTGCACCCAAGGCATGTGGAAGTTGCCAGGCTAGGGGTTGAATGAGAGCTACTGCTGCCAGCCTACACCACAACCACAGCAACATAGGATCCAAGCCGCATCTGCGACCTATACCACAGCTCACGGCAACACAGGATCCTTAACTCACTGAGCGAGGCCAGGGATGGAACCTGCATCCTGAAGGATACTAGTCAGGTTCAATAACCGCTGAGCCACGAAGGGATCTCCAACACTGGTTTCTTACATCAGAATGTTTTGCCTATGATCTTTCAGGAGTTTTATGGTATCTCGTCTTATGTTTAAGTCTTCAAGCCATTTTCGGCTTCTTTTGTGCATGGTGTCAGGGTGTGTTCTAACTTCACTGATTTACATGCAGCTGTCCAACTTTCCCAGCACCACCTGCTGAAGAGACTGTCTTTTTCCCATTTTATATTCTTGCCTCCTTGGTCAAGGATTAATTGACTGTTCTGTTCCATTGATCCAAATGTATGTTTTTGTGCCAAGACCACACACTTTTGATTACTGTAACTTTGTAGTATTGCCTAAAGACTGGGAGGGTTATGCCTTCTGCTTTGTTCTTTTTCTTCAGGATTGCTTTGGCAACTCTGAATCTTTTGTGGTTCCACACAAATGTTTGGATTATTTGTTTCAGTTCTGCGAAAAATTTCAAGGGTAATTTGACAGGAATTGCATTAAATTTGTAGACTGCTTTGGGTAGCATCACCATTTTAATAATACTAATTCTTTCAATCCAAGAGCATGGGATATCTTTCCATTCCTTTGAATCATCTTTCCTTTATTAATGTTTTATAGTTCTCACCATATAGGTCTTTGAACTAGGTCTTCCTTGGTCAGGTTTATTCCAAAGTATTTTTTTTTGGTATGATTTTTAGAAAACATGATTTTTTTACATTCCCTTTATTTCATTGTTCATGTATAAAAACTGCTCTGCTGAATTTATCCATCACTTCAAGCAGATTTTGTGTAGAGTCTTTAGAGTTTTCTATAAATAGTATCATGTCATCTTCATATAGTTATAATTTTACCTCTTTCCTTCCAATATGGATACCTTTTATTTCTCTTGTCTGATTGCTGTGGCTAGGACTTCCAACACTATGTTGAATACAAGTGGTGAGAACAGGCATCCAGATTTTGGTGGGAAGGCTTTCGGCTTTTCACCATTGAGTAGTACACTGGCTGTGGGTTTGTCATCAATAGCTTGTATTATGTTGAGATATGTTCCCTCTAAACCCACTTTCGTAAGAGTTTTTATCATGAACAGACGGTGAATTGTGTTAAATGCTTTTACTGCAACTATTGAGAAGATCATGTGGTTTTTGTCTTTTCTTTTGTTGATATGGTGTATCCCACTGATTTGTCTATGTTGAATCATCTTTGTGAACTTGGGATGAATCCCACTCGGACATGGTATACGACCTTTTTTACATGTTGCGGGACTCCGTTTGCTAGGATTTTGTTGAGAATTTTTGCATCAACTGCTAATTATTAGAGAAATGCAAATCAAAACTACAATGCGCTACCACCTCACACAGGCCAGAATGGCCATCATTAAAAAGTCTATAAATAACAAATGCTGGAGAGGATGCAGAGAAAAGGGAACCCTCCTACACTGTTGGTGGGAATGTAAGTTGGTACAGCCACTACAGAAAACAGTATGGAGAGTCCTCAGAAGACTAAAAATAGAGTTACAATATGATCCAGCAATCCCATTCCGGGGCATATATCCGGACAAAACTACAATTCAAAAGAATATATGTACTTGTATGTTCATAGCAGCATTAGATACTATAGCCAAGACATGAAAACAACCTAGATGTCCATCAACAGATGAATGGATTAAGAAGAGGTGGTGTATATATATGTACAAGGGAATACTACTCAGCCATAGAAAGAATGAAATTATGCCATTCACAGCAACATGGATGAAACTAGAAATTTTCATACTAAGTGCAATCAATCAGAAAGAGAGAGGCAGGAGTTCCCATCATGGTGCAGTGGTTAACGAATCTGACTAGGAACCATGAGGCTGCGGGTTCCATCCCTGGCCTTGCTCAGTGGGTTAAGCATCCGGCGTTGCCGTGAGCTGTGGTGTAGGTCACAGACGCGGCTCGGATCCCGTGTTGCTGTGGCATAGGCTGGCAGCTACAGCTCCGACTGGACCCCTAGCCTGGGAACCTCCATATGCCGTGGGAGTGGCCATAGAAAAGGGAAAAAGACAAGAAAGAAAGAAAGAGAGAGAGAGAGAAAGGCAAATACCATATGATATCACTTACATGTGGAATCTAAAGTATGTCACAAACGAATCTATCTACAAAAGAGAAACATCCATGAATTTGACAAAGTCGCAGGATACAAAATTAATACACAGAAATCTGTCGTGGCTCAGTGGTTAACAAATCCGACTAGGAACCATGAGGACGCAGGTTTGATTCCTGGCCTCGCTCAGTGGGTTAAGGATCCGGCGTTGCCATGAGCTGTGGTGTGGGTCGCAGATGAGGCTCAGATCCCGCGTTGCTGCGGCTGTGATGTAGGCCGGCGGCTACATCTCCGATTAGACCCCTAGCTTGGGAACCTCCATATGCTGCGGGTGCGGCCCTAGAAAAGACAAAAACGAAAAAAGAAAAAAAAATACACAGCAATCAACTGCATTTCTTTCACTAACAATGAAGGATCAGAAAGAGAAAGTAAGGAAGCAATCCCGTTTACCATCGCATCCAAAAGAATAAAATACTTAGGAATAAACCTTCCTAAAGAGACAAAAGACCTGTACTCTGAAAACAATTTGACGCTGATGAAAGAAATCAATGACACAAATAGATGGAAAGACATACCATGCTCTTGGATAAGAAGACTTAATATTATCAAAATGACTATACCACCCAAGGCAATATACAGATCCAATGCAATCAAACTACCAAGGACATTTTTCACAGAACTTGAACAAAATATTTTAAAGTTTGCTTGGAAGCACAAAAGACCCAGAATAGCCAAAGACATCCTGAAAAAGAAAAATGGAGCTGGAGGAATCAGGCTCCCTGACTTCAGACTGTACTACAAATCAACAGTCATCAAAACCATATGGTACTGGCACAAAGACAGAAATACAGATCAGTGGAACAGGATAGAAAGCCCAGAATTAAACCCACGCACCTACAGTCAACTCATCTATGACAAAGGAGGTAAGAATATACAATGGAGAAAAGACAGCTTGTTCAATAAGTGGTGCTGGGAAAACTGGACAGCCACATGGAAATGAATGAAATTAGAACAGTCCCTAACACCATAAACAAAAATAAACTCCAAATGGATTCAAGACCTAGATAGAAGACCAGACACTATCAAACTCTTAGAGGAAAACATAGGCCAAACACACTCCAACACAAACAACTGCAACATCTTCTCTTCTCAGATCCACCTCTCAGAGTAATGACAGTACAAACAAAAATAAACAAATGGGACTTAATTAAACTTAAAAGTTTCTGCACAGCAAAGGAAACCCTAAACAAAATGAAAAGACAACACACAGAATGGCAGAAAATCTTTGCAGTGAATTGACTGACAAGGGATTATCTCCAAAATTTATAAACACCCCCTACAGCTCAATATCAGTAAAAACAAACGACTCCATCCAAATATGGCAGAAGATCTAAACTGACAATTCTCCAAAGACGACATATGGATGGCCAAAAAACACATGAAAAGATGTTCAACATCACTCATCATTAGAGAAATGCACATCAAAACCACTAGGAGGTACCACCTTACCCCAGCCAGAATGGCCATCTTCAAAAAGTCTACAAACAATAAGTGCTGGAGAGGGTGTGGAGAAAAAGGAACCCTAGTACACTGCTGGTGGGATTGTAAATTGCGGCAACCACTGTGGAAAACAGTATGGAGATGCCTCAGAAAACTAAACATAGAACTACCATTTGATCCAGCCATCCCACTCCTGGGCATCTATCCAGAGAAAACCATGACTCGAAAAGACATGTGTAGTCCTATGTTCACTACAGCACTATTTGCAATAGCCAAGACATAGAAACAACCTAAATATCCATCGACAGAGGAGTGGATAAAGAAGATGTGGTACACATACACAATGGAATATTACTCAGCCACTAAAAGGAAAGAAATAATGGCATTTGAAGCAACATGGATGGACCTAGAAATTATCATACTAAGTAAAGTCAGACAATGAGACACCAACATCAAATACTATCATTTACATGTGGAATCTGAAAAAAGGACATAATGAACTTCTCTGCAGAACAAATACTGACTCACAGACTTTGAAAAACTTATGGTCTCCAAAGGAGAGTGGTTGGGAGGCGGGGGGATGGGCTGGGGGTTTGGGATGGAAATGTTATAAAATTGGATTGTGATCATCATGTACAACTATAAATGTAATAAATTCACTGAGAAATATAAAAAAAAAAAGAAAATGTGATTTTACGGAAATAGCATAACATAGCTGGAGACATTTAAATAGTAAGAGAAAGCAACCACCTAGTCCCTAGTTACTTATAAGACATAATCATCTATCTAAGGGTTTCATAAATGCACAGTAAGAACTGACAAGACTTTTTTGTTAATTTGACTTATATTTCAAAATACAGACAAAAACATATAAACAGACTTCTACTACTACTTGCATTTTCACACGACTTCTTTGGTTGCTACACCTTGATTTGCTACCAAAGTGCAAATAACGTATTAAAAATAGTATTAGTTTAAAAAAAAAGAGAGAGAGAGAGAAGCAGATCCATAAACACAGAAAAGAGACTTGTGGTTGCCAAGGGGCGGGGTGTGTAGGGATGGACCGGAAGTTTCGGTTTGGCAGATGCAAACTATTACATATAGAATGGACTAACAACAAGGTCCTACTGTATAGCACAGGGAACTATATTCAGTATCCTAGGATAAACCATAATGGAAAAGAATTTTAAAAAGCATCTACATATGTGTATAACTGAGTCAATATGCTGTACAGTAGAAATTAACACAACATTGTAAATAAACTATATTTTAATTAAAAGGAAACTTTTAAGGAGTTCCCTCGTTGGCTCAGTAGGGTAAGGATCGGGTCTTGTCACTGCTGTGGCGCGAGTTCAATCTCTGACCCAGTAATTTCCATATGCCACGGGGACAGTAATAAATAAATACACAAATAAATAAGTATTTTTTAAACTAGCTAACTCCAAATAAAGTCTGAAATTTACTTAATTTCACACACCCATGTTAATTTCCTGGTTTGAGCAAGAAACCTACAACAGGAACCTAGGAGAAAGGCATGTGGAAACTGTGCATCTTTGCAACTCCTCTGTTAATCTAACATTATTCCAAAAGTAAAAGTTTAGTTTCAAAAACTGCTGAGCCAGGGAAAAGTTGCAAAAGTTCAAAAATTTATAGAACGGTAATGACTTTTTTAAAAACATAAAGCAACTGTCATGGGTCCATGTGACTGCAGTTACTCCAGGGCGTGCAAAGTGTGACACATAAATGAGGAGGGTACACGCCATCACAAAACATTTCCTTCTGGGAGAACTGACAGAGGGCTTTGTGGCTGTATCTCACTTTTAATAAAAAGAGCTCCCAGGCAAATATAATGAAGAAAACACTAAGAGTTGGTAAACCTGGAGTTCCCGTCGTGGCGCAGTGGTTAACGAATCCGACTAGGAACCATGAGGTTGCGGGTTCGGTCCCTGCCCTTGCTCAGTGGGTTAATGATCCGGCGTTGCCGTGAGCTGTGGTGTAGGTTGCAGACGCGGCTCGGATCCCGCGTTGCTGTGGCTCTGGCGTAGGCCAGTGGCTACAGCTCCGATTCAACCCCTAGCCTGGGAACCTCCATATGCTGCGGGAGCGGCCCAAGAAATAGCAAAAAGACAAAAAAAAAAAAAAAAAAAAAAAAGAGCTCCCAGGCAAATATAATGAAGAAAACACTAAGAGTTGGTAAACCTGAGTCATGGTGCACAGGTATCATTTTTATTGCTTTCTATGCTCTGCTTTTTATGCCTGAAATACTTCATAATTTAAAAACTCAAACATGTATTCATTGAATGAAAACTCATGAACAAATGAAAACCACAGAAACAGAAACAGAGAGAGGGCAGAGCTAAGGCACATGCCTCACCATCACTAAAACCCAGATTCTATAATGTTCTGACTCTTCCTGAGTCTAGAAATCTTGAAGAAATTCAACGTTCAGAGCGGAGCATTCTTCAGGAATGCCTCCAAAACCAGGCTGCAGGTGCTGAGGTACTAGGACTCACTCTATTAACATCTTCAATGTGCACACCCAGGAACTCCACTTCCGGAACCCATCCTGCAGAAATGCCAGCGCAGGCGTGCAAAGATGCAGGCACAGGGCAATTTCTATTCTGGATGGTTGGAAATGCCCTCCCGCCCGCCTGGAGAGAACTTGGGTGAAATAAATGGGAGCACAGCCACCCTCTGGAACACCAGGCAACCGACAAAAAAAGAACGGAACACACCCTCGTGTACTGATGAGAAAGCTGCCCAGGGGACAGTAACAGAGAAAGGCAACTGCAGAACAACATGCATCACGTGGTCCTACCTCTGCTTAAAACACTGCCCATCAACTTATGCACAAGATGCACTGCATGGTTAATACTGGTTCTCTCTAAGATTGGGGGAAGGAAGGACCCTATTTTTTTTTCTCATTTACTCGGTTTGAGTTTGTTATAGTTAGCAAGTACTGTTTTTGTAGTCATATGGCAAAAATGAGGCCCCTTTATCTGAGTGTTTGCAGGAGCTAAATAAAAAAACAAAACCCTGGAACCATAGCAAAGACAAGAACACCTGAATTACCTGTAGCTCAGCCATGTTGCGAGTGAATATGCAAGGAGTCAAAAGAACGGATTGGACCATCGGTGGCAACTGAATCGGACAAGTTTCCTGAGCTGTTATTTAGTGACAAAAGCAAAAATAACAACCACCACCACCACCCCTGTATACATAGATGAGTTACAAAGACGAGTCAAGCGCCGGTTGCGAAGGGAGGAGGGGTGATGGAGGGACCCGTGAGAGCTTCTGGAAGGTGGCAGTGTTCTCGGTCTGGATTTGAGTGATGGTTACACAGCAGTGGGTCTTTTAACTATTCATTACACGGACTCTTTAATATGTGTTTTCTCAAGTTGAAATAATGAGAAAAGCTCAGTGACAACAAGTCCAGGCAGTGGAGTCTCTATAGTGACCATAGGCCCACAGCTCACTGACCTCCTTTCCAGCCACACCTTGCTCTTCTTGCCTTTTTTTTAAAAAACACAGCAAACACTCTCTGGCCACAGGGCCCTGGCACTTGCCAGGATTCGGAGCTTGTTCTCGTGCAGCATTCACGCCTCCCTCTGCACCACATCTCCCGACCCAAGCCGAGTCCGAACAAGACCAACACAAACAGAAAACCCAAACAGAGAGCCAGGTGTCAGGGCGCCTGGGGGAAGGAGGGCTCCAGTGATGAACCTCGGGGGCTCGGGGGCTTTCTCAGAAACTTTGTAAATTGTACTCCACAACTTGGAAAAGAGAAAGAATGCAAATGGACTGGAGGAGGGTGCTGTCAAGGCCAGCTGGGTCTCGGAGGCGTTTTAGAACTTGCTACAAGTCACACAAGCATGTCTTCCCAGGATCCTCTGTGGACGCCAAGGACCCAGCAATCAAAACTGGGGCTCAAATGAGCAAAGGGGGAGGCATAAAATGCCAGGCAACAATGAAAAATCACAAACACCCTCCAACAGACTTTACGAATCAGTGGCCAGGGACCTGCATCTGGCTGCAGCCGTGTTTGGTTAGGTCAAGATCACATTGCTTCTTTATCTGTTTAAATGAGTCAGCACTTTTTAAAAATGAGCCGATTTTGCAATAGCGACCTACATTTCCAGCCACAGATCTGTCGACCCTGAGCCTGCAGCCTGGGGCGCGATCTGCCCACCTCACCCTGGGCAGGCTTGGGCTCCCCAAGCACCACAGTCCCCACCCGCCCCCACACCTCTTCCACGCAGCAGCCTGGGTTTGCTGTCATTTGTCCCTTAGACTCAGCCCAGTTCTCTTATTTAGGTCACCTGCCTGGCCTCCCACAAGTAACTGAGTTTCTGGTCCTGCACCCAGAACAGAACAGGTGGACGTTTAAAGGAATCCATGCAAAGTTCTACTCTTGGGTCTGAAAACTTAATTGAAGCTGTGGAGAAGTAGCCAGAGCTCCCAACCAACAGAGACCCCGAGTAATGGCGGCAGAATGGACTCTACCAGGCTTCTGCCCACACAGCCCATCTCCAGGGCCCCATGAAAACGTTCAGTGAGTCTTATTGCAGCACAAGGCCAACAGGGACATGTCTCTTCCAGCCACTGAGCACAGCGACAGAGAATCCACTGAGCACGAGGCGATGCCTTGGGGGACTGAGGAGGCTGAGTCCAGAAGGGAGTTCAGGGCCAAGTGCCCTGGCTTCAGTTTCCTGACCCAGAGGAAGCAGGAGCCTGGGCCCGCTGAGCCCCAGCAGTTAGATCCAGACGTCCAAACGGACACAGGAAGAACTTCCAGAAAACCCAAGAGTTGCTCAAAAATTGTCTCAGGCTGCCTTGAGACAGACTGGAAAACGTCACAGCAGGGTGACTGCAGCTACGTGGCTGCGGGAAGGTCAGGCTACTTCTTGAGACGGTGGCCCTACCTGTAAAACGGGCAGGCTTTATAAAAGCACAACGAGGGTTTAGGAAGCACCAACGGCAGAGGTTACTAAGACGCCTCAGAGGACACGAGGACAGAGGGGCTGTTGCTTGATGATTATGACTTTCAGTGCCCTTTCCACAAATTATGGACGGTCTCATTCTAAGTGCTTTTTTCTACTGTAACACATTGAATTCTCGCCAATCTTTTTTTTTTTTTTTTTTTTTTTGGCTTTTTTGGGCCGCACCCGGAGCATATGGAGGTTCCCAGGCTAAAGGTCCAATTGGAGCGGTAGCAGCTGACCTACACCACAGCTCACAGCAACGCCGGATCCTTAACCCACTATGGGAGGCCAGGCATTGAACCCGCAACCTCACGGTTACTAGTGGGATTCGTTTCCTCTGAGCCACGATGGGAACTCCAATACATTTAATTCTAAAACATCCCTACAACACAGGCTCTATTTTATTCCCATTTCATGGGCGAGGAGGCTGAAGTCGTCAGAAGGAAGCAATGTGACCTCAAGAGCACACTGCCAAGTGCAGAGCTGGCATTTGAGCCCAGGCAGTCTGTCTTTGGAGTCCAACCTTCTGACCATACCTACGGCCTCCTGCCACCTGTATGAAGGACCAGGTCACAGGGCTTCTTTCTCAACCCCTCCCTCCATCTCTGAGCCTAGATCCTAGTACTGCGCAACTCCCGCAGGGGGCAAACCTATCTCCAGACGGCGATAAAACCCACAGAGCTCAGGGCCAGATCTGGTATCGGAGGTGAAGGAGGGAGAGGGGGACCAGGAGGCCCTGGGTGGGTGTGGTGAGCCTCCCGCCAAGACGGGCAAACAAGGAGTAGGGTTTTTGTTTTTTGGGTTTTGGTTTTTGTGGCCACCCCCACAGTATGCAGAAGTTCCCAGGCAAGGGATAAAACCCGCACCACAGCCATGACCCAAGCCACAGCAGTGACAATGCCAGATCCTTAACCTGCTGAGCCACCAGGGAGCTCCAACAAGGAGTGGGTTTTAAAGAAGGGGGCCTAGGAGTTCTCTCGTGGCACAACGGATTAAGGATCTGGCACTGTCACTGCAGCAGCTCAGGTCACTGCTGGAGTGCGGGTCGGATCCCTGGTCTGGGAACTTTTGTATGCTGCGGATGCAGCAAAAAAATAAATAAAGAAGGAGGCCTTAGCAAAGCATAGCTGCATGTACCCCTGCACAGCATCAGTACCTTGTCTATCTCCCTCGCAGGCTGTGAACCCCCACCTGGAAGGGGGGGGGGGTCCCCACCCAGCAGAGTGTCCAGAATGTGGTCAATGCTGAATAATCGCTATCAAATGGGCCAGTCTAAATGATCTTGGAAGGAGATGCATGTCTGGGAGTGTCTTAGCCTCCTGTTACCGCTCTAATAAATGATCACAAACTTAGAGGCTTAGAACAATGCATGTTTATTATCTCACAGTCCTGGAGATCAGAATCTCCAAGTGGGTTATATCAGGGCCACGCCTCCTGGGGGCTCCGGGGAGAATCCGTTTCCCTGCCTTTTTCAGCTTCCAGAGGCAGCTGCATCCCTTGCCTGTGGGGCCCTTCCTCCACCTTCGAAGCCAGAATCCTTCAGCCTCTGGCTCTGGCCTTCTACCCCCCTCTTCTATCTCTGAAAGGCCTCTGTGATGACACGGGGCCCACCTGGCTCACCCAGGACCATCTCCCAGCTCAAGATTCTTAAATTAATCCTATTTGTGGAATTCTTTTATTTTTTTTTTTTTATTGCCATCTCAGCTCACAAAGCCACAGGTTCTAGGGATGAAGACCTGGACGTCTTGAGGGACCACCATTCTGCCCACACAGGGGGGTGTCCCGGGAAAGGACTGAAAGGGCAGAGGTCACAAGACGGCAACCCCCGAGATGAGCCCAGCCCTGGGATGTGTGTTACTTCTTTTCAGCCCTGATGGTAACAATGACTATTGAATCTGAACACCCACCATGCCTGTCACAAAGGTGGCACATGAGGAACACGGCAAGAGGCCCCAAGACAGACCCCAAAGGGGTCCACGCAGAGGCCTGGCCAGCACCTGTAGTCTCACCCTGCGCCAGGTGCCGCTCCTCCACAGAAGCTGGCCGGGGTCTTGACATTCAAAATTCCAGGGCTTGTGTGGTGCCAAATCACAAGAAAACAATCGTTTAAAAACCTCAAACACAAACCCACACCAGACAGGGAGGAGCCGGCCCAGAGCACCAGGCGGCAGAGCCCCGCCCCATCCCACCTGGACCCCGACGGAGGAGGAGGCGGCGGCGGCGGCAGCGGCGGGCGGGCTGGGGCAGCGCACAGGAAGCCTGCCCCCCGCCCCCCGAAAATGCACGGCTCGTTTCTCTTCCTGCTCAAGGGAGGGAGAGAGAGGAAGCCTCCGGCAGCAGTTCCCCCAGCCACGGGGGCTCTCAGCCACCTGACCACAGAGTCGATGGCTCCGAGGCCAAGCCCCAGGGAGGCCAGAGCATCTCCAGTCCCAAAGGCTGGACCAAACCGGCCATCCTTGCCAGAAGAGCAAACACATAAAACTGAGCCCGGGGGCCACCATCAGGAGGTGACCTTTCCACAAAACTGTAACAACATAAACCTGGCATGCCGTGCAAGCTTCCTACGGCCGCTGTGACAAACTGCCACAAATCTAGAGGCTTAAAGCAACATAAATGTAGTCTCTTTCAGTTCCAACGTCAGAAGCAGTCTCACTGGGGTAAGGTGAGCTGTCCAGGTACAGGCAGGGTTGGGCCCTTCCAGAGGCTCTAGGGAGGAGTCCACTTCCATGGTTTTCAGCATCCAGTGGCCTGGCTGGCGGCACTCCTTGGCTTGCGGCCCCTTCCGCCAGCTTCCAAGGACATCTCTGCAACCTCTGCTTCTGTCATCATCTCTATGAACTCCGACCCGCCAGCCTCTTCCTTAAAAGGTCCCTTGTGATTACACGGGACATACCTTTCCAGACCGTCCAGGATGATCTCCTGTCTCAAGACCCGTAACGTCATCACACCTGCCAGGTCCCTACTGCCACATAAGGGAAGCTACCTGCGGGTTCTCTGGACATCTTGGGGACCATTAGTCATGGCCTACCTTTCAACGCTCCCTATCTGTGGCCCTCAGAGGAGGAAGAGATTACTTCAGAGACAGCTTTGGAAGTATCTTCTCGGGAAAGCTCAAGCGTACCCCTTGCCTCCTACCTAGCACATGTGGGAAGGTAACAAACACGGAGGCACCTGTTCTGGGAAAAGGAAAGAGGGTCCGTTTGTTTTAAAAAGTCACTCCCCATGTGCAGCAACCCACCGCGTGGTTAACAAAGAGAAGGGGCTGTGCGTATACTTAAGAGTATGGTCCCGTCTTTGCCAGGTAGCACCAAGGAAAAGAGAGGCTCAGAGAGGTTAAGGAACGTGGCCAAGAGCTCTCAGCCTGCAAATGATGCATTTGGGATTCGAGCCGGACCGGTCTGGCTCTCGCTCTGTGCTACTTAGGAAAAAAAAAAAAAAAAAAAACACTTGGATCCTTTTTTCTTTTGATCCCCAAAAGTTGTTCAGAGTAAAACCTTTCCTTTTGGGTAGGAAATTATGCAAAGCATTTGCCACTGCCCCCACTTGCTTGGAGACTTAGCAGAGAAAGATCTATTTTGGGGCACTGCGCTCCAGTGATCTGCTTACTTGGCCTAAAGCTCACCACCCGCTGCTTATACATTTTTTTTTTTTTCTACAGAGGCCACTTCCTGAGGCTCAAATGAGGCAAGCTGGTGGGTCTGCCCAGCAAGACCGGAGGCAGGCTCAGAGGAGGACGCGGGACAAGGAGGAGAGCCAGCACTCAGCTGATCAAAGGCCCCAGGACCCACCTCACAACAAAACCTGCCTGAATTAGAAGCAGCAGGGTCTGCCTGTTAGCCTGCTGCCGAGATGCATGCATGACACCGGAGCCTGTGGTGAAGGCACTGCCCTGGACGCTGCCCTTTTTGTTATTTTCTTCATTCACTCATGCTACTCACCAGAGCTCCGAACTGCAAACAACCCCAAGGTCTATCACTCGGTTTGGGGGTTGTTTGTAACAAGCAACATATACCCCCAAACCGTTAACTATTCTTCAGTAACAACCACCATCATGTAGCACCTGCCGTGTGCCAGGCATTCTAGTTACTCACAGGAACTCATTCAATCCTCACAGTAATCCAGCAGAGTGGACCATACCCCCCCGCCTTCAGCCCATTTTACAGAAAGGAAAACTGAGGTACCCAAGGTCACTCATCAGAAGAGGTAAACACAAAGGGGAAGCGAGGAAGGAATAAATGAGGAGCTTGGGACTAACACACACACTCTCCCATATGTAAAAGAGACAACGAACAAAGACCTACTCTATAGCACAGAAAACTCCTCGATGTTTTGCAAGGACCTATTAGGGAAAGAGTCTGAAAAAGGATAGAGAGAGAGACAGACAGACAGGCAGGCAGGTAGGCAGACAGGTGGATAACTGAATCACTTCGCTATACACCTGAAACTAACACAGTGTAAAGCAACTATACTTTAACAAAAGTGATTTTTTAAAAAAAAAGAGGTAAGCAGGAGTTCCCATTGGGACCCAGTGGTTAAAGAATCCGACTAGGAACCATGAGGCTGAGGGTTCGATCCCTGGCCCCGCTCAGTAGGTTAAGGATCTGGCGTTGCCGTGAGCTGGGGTGTAGGCTGCAGATGCGGCTCAGATCTGGCGTTGCTGTGGCTGTAGTGTAGGCAGGCGGCTACAGCTCTGATTCGACCCCTAGCCTGGGAACCTCCATATGCTGTGGGTGCGGCCCTAGAAAAGACAAAAAGAGAAAAAAAAAAAAAAAGAGGTAAACAGACAGTGGGTTCAGCCAATGCCGTACCACTCATCAGTAGAAAAGAGCAGACGGCTAAGACGCGTGATAATACAGATGAACCTCGGGAAACATCACACAGCGTGAAGAAGCCAACCACAGAGTACACACAGTAAGATCCCAGTTACATGAAATCCTAAGGCACAAAACAACCCCAGAATGGCAGAAAACAGATCGGGAGGTGCCTGGGGCAGGAGTGGGGAGGGGAAGGGTGGGGTGCTGACGGCAAAGGAACACGGCGGCGCTTTCTGGGGTGATGGCGGACTGGTGGTTACACACGTGTGTGCATGTGTCAAAGTGCTCTAAATCACGTAACTTAAAATGGGCACATTTCACTGCATATAAATTGTCCCTCAATAAAGTTCATTTTTTAAAGTTTAAAAAAAAACTACCAGGAGTTCCTGCTGTGGCTCAGCAGGTTAAGAACCCGATACTGTCTCTCTAAGGTTGTGAGTTCAATCCCTGGCCTCCCTCAGGGGGTTAAGGATCTGGCATTGCCTCAGGTGCTGGCCTGGCCTGATGCAGCTTGGATCCTATGTTGCTGTGGCTGTGGCACAGGCCAACAGCTACAGCTCTGATGCAACCCCTAGCCTGGGAACTTGCATATGCCACAGATGTGGCCATTAAAAAAAAAAAAAAAAAAAGGCACATCTGTCTCCCAGAAGATCGTAACCCTTGAAGATGAAATACATCTGTACAAAAAAGCAATCAAATGCTATGTTGGTCCCTGATTGGGTTCCTAGATTATAGGCCATGGAAGATATTTTTCTTTTTTCTGTGTTTTTCTGCTTTTTCCAAGGTTCTACAATGAACATGTATTCCTCTTGGAAAATGAAACTGTCGTCAATGCAATTTTTGTAACTCAAGTGGGGTGTAGCCCAGATTCCTGAGACGGCTTGGATCACTACCTCTGCCAAGGAAGGGGGAGAAGCCCGGAGGCGGTCCTGGTTCAGCCTGGAGCTTCCTGAGTGTCTTGGGCCCAATCCTGAGTCTCTCTGAGCCTGGCTGTACAAGGGGACTCATGTGAGGCCCTCCTGACAATTCTGCCCCACCACCTGGCTCTGGAAGGGCCACGAACCACCCCGCGCCCACCCCCTACCTCCCCAGAAGCAGCCCCACACCCAGAAGGGTCCCTGTGTTCCACACCTAAGCCCTGCCATCCGTCACTCAAACCCAGAGACAGGCCAGCCAGGATGTGGATCCTAACTCTGCCACCCCCTGGCTGTACAGCCTTGAACACGTCACTGGACCTGAGTCTCGGCTTCTTCATCGGTAAATCAGAAGTTACACCTGCATATGAAGGGGCCGGAAGAATGAAACGAAATGACTGTCTGCGGACAACCTGAGCTCCCACTAAAAAGCTGTATTTGTCTTCACTTTTGATTCACAGTCTCCCAGCAAACAATAAAATCCAGTGAGATCCAACAAATCTATGGAAGAGGAAGCGTATCTCCCCCATTCATGCTCCTTCCCAACCCCAATTCCCATGATGCTCCTCGCCACCCTCCTCCCTTAGGCCAAGGCCATGAGTTAGGCAGCCCTTGGTTTCCATGGAAACCCACGGCAAGGGGCACCCACAGAAACTACTCCAACCATTTCTTTCTGCCTGCAAGCGCCAGCGAGACCTGCCACATCTGACCAATGCTGTGCCCGGATGGTTGGCCCTGGCCTGGCTGTCATCCAGACCACAGGGGCCTCCAGCAACACCGCCCTCACTGGACAGAGGGTTCCTGCAGCCCGGGCCTCCCGACCTTGACTTCAGGGCAGCAGAAGGGGATCCCCAGGCCTGGGAGGAGAAGGCCGGCATTCGCCCGCTCAAAGGATGTCTCTGGGAGACCAGCACGAGCCGGTCACTGTGCAACACCCTGGAGCAGTGCCCAGGGCACAGCCCCCTTCTGGGGGCTGACACCAAGGGCAAGGGCACCAAAAGCCCACAGAAATAAGGACTGGTCCCAAGTGTGACAAAGCTCCCCAGGAGCAGGACACGGCGGAAAGAGAGCGTAACAGGAGGCAGACCCGCAGGGCGGGAGGAGGCGAGGAGCTGACCCGAGCCCGATGCTCTGAGCCAGAAAGGCCCTCGCCCGCGGGGAAAGGAGGCCCAGAGGGTGGAAATGGTCAGAGCCACTCTGAGAGCTTCGGATGCCAGGGCACCGGATCCTCACTTTACAGTCAGGGGCCTTGGGCCCGCAGAGAGGAAGTGACTGAGCCAGGTCACGTGGCGGGAAGGAACAGAGGGAAGATGACAGCCCGGGCCCTCCTCGCGCCCCTCCCTCCCCGAATCGGACTTCTCCTTTCAGTCTTGCTCTCAGCCCTCAAGGTTCACTGAATCCCCTCTTCCCTCCCCCACGAAGAAGGGACACGCTGGCCTGAGCCTGACCAGTCGAGCTGGAAGCGCTCCATAGATGCGCTAAGCGGAAGAAGCGGACCCCTGTGTGGCGGCGCGGTCGCCTTTGGCGGCTTCTTGAAGGGCAGGTGCAGCTTGTGAGCTCCACTTTGACCAACTGTGTTTAACGAGGCTGGAGTCCCACAACATACACCTGAGAAAGGGCATATTCGAAACTGCTCTAGGGCCTTGATGAACGAGGAGACAGTGACCTGCCGGCCGTGCCGTCCCGCGGCGCCTCCCAGCAAGACCCCCTGTTTGGAGCTCCCGTACTGGTGCAGCAGAAACAAATCCCACTAGGAACCATGAGGTTGCAGGTTCGATCCCTGGTCTCGCTTAGTGGGATTAAGGATCGGTGAGCTGCGGTGTAGGTCACAGATGCAGCTCAGATCTGCTGTGGCTGTGGTGTAGGCCGGCAGCTACAGCTCCCATTCGACCTCTAGATCAGGAACCTCCATACACCATGGAAAAAAGACCAAAAAAGAAGCTTCCCCACCTTGAATCTGGGCTGGCCTTGAAACCTGCTCTGACCAACAGGATGAGACAGACGTGCCCTTGTGCAAGTTCTAGAACCCGTGCCTCAAGAAACCTTGCAGCTTCTGCCTCTTAGAATAGTTGAGGAGTTCCCGTCGTGGCGCAGTGGTTAACGAATCCAACTAGGAACCATGAGGTTGCGGGTTCAGTCCCTGCCCTTGCTCAATGGGTTAGCGATTCGGCGTTGCCGTGAGCTGTGGTGTAGGTCGCAGAGGCAGCTCGGATCCCTTGTTGCTGTGGGTCTGGCGTGGGCCAGTGGCTACAGCTCCGATTCAACCCCTAGCCTGGGAACCTCCATATGCCATGGGAGCGGCCCGAGAAATAGCAAAAAGACAAAAAAAAAAAAAAAAAAAAAAAGAATAGTTGAGACCTTTCACACGAGAGATCCGGGGCGGGCCTGATGGAGGATGAGCAGCCACATGGAGAACAGAGGCTCCCAGCCAACAGCCAGCCCCAGCTGCCAGCCCCGTGAGGGCAGCCAGCTTGGAATGTCCACCCAAGGGAGGCCAGCACAGCCAGCAGAGGGACAGCCTCAGAACCATGCAAAATGACAAGGTGTTGCAGTTTTAAGGCATTAAGTTCTGGGGTACTTTGTTACAGAGCAAGAGACAACTGAACCCACTGTGACTGCCACCGGCAAAAACCAGTGTTCACTTAGCAGGTACTATGTGAGAGGCATTCTTCTCGCCACTCGAACATGAACTCGATCCCCACAACAGTCTGATCCAGTGCATGCTTCCCCCTAATTAATTAAAAAAAAAAATCTGGGGGGGTGGGTGGCACACACAGCACACAGAAGTTCCCAGGCCAAGGACTGAACCCGGGCCACAGCAGTGACAATGCCGGATCCTTAGCCCACTGAGCCACCAGGGAACTCCATGCTTTCCCCCATTTTACATAAAAGGGAGGCTAAGGTGTCAAGAGGTGAAGTGACTTACCCAAGGTCGCCCACCCGTGGGCCTCTGAACTCAGTTCCTTGGGCTCAAGCCCATGATTCTAATCCCCTACAAATAACAAGACCCAACATTCATTCAGCCTGCTCTGGGTGCAAGGAATTCAGCTAAATGCTCTGTGTGCATTAACTTACTAAAAATTCACCACAAGCGGCAAGGTAGTTGTTGAGATTATCCTCCTTTTACAGACAAGGAAAAAGCCCAGAGAGGTTAGGTAACTTGCCTTACGTCACAGAGCTCGAGAGAGTGCATGCCAGGATTTGGACGGGCTGTGCGGCTTCTGCGTCCTGGTTCTTAGCCACCATCCTCCACGGGCCTCTCTCAACAATCACTAACGTCTTTGTGTCTCCCCAGCTGGTAACACCCTAAAGACACACAACTGTCTGCCTTCCGGTCCGCACTGCCCACTCTCCGTCAGGTATACTAAGTGGATACAGCAGGTTCCATCGCAACATAGACCCCCCCCCACCCCCCCAATCCAAAGCGCCACCAACAGGCTGGCACACCATTCGTGGTCTTTTGAGCATCACGCACACACCCTCTTTCACATTTCCCAAAAGACGGAAGAAGACCCTTCTTGCTTTTACAATAATAACACCTAAAAGAGCTTTCTGGGTTGGGTTTTTGGGGGGTGGAGGTTAAGTGCTTTACAGACCTTAACTCATTTTATCTTCACAGCTGTCCAAGGACAGAACTGCTAATACTCCCATTTTACACATGGGGAGACTGAGGCTTCAACATCCTCGGAGAGGCCTTTGCTGACCCCCACCCCCACCCCCCGCGGTGGGTCTTCTCGCCCCTTGAGTTGCCTGCATTACTGAGGTCCGGTCCTTGTCTCCATTACCCTTTCATGATCCATCTCTTCCCACCAGCCCACAAAGGTTCACGAGAAGGACCTTGTCACTGTCATCCGCCTCTATTCACCCAGCATTCCACGCATCTAGTGACAGGCACCTCCCAGGTTCTAAGTGGGGAGTTGAAGGGTTTCCTGGTGGCCTAGAGTTTAAGGACTTGGCATGGTCACTGCTGTGGCTCGGGTTCACTCCCCAGCCCGGGAACTTCCATATGCCAGAGGCAAGAGCAAAAATAAAATAAATAAGCACGTAGTTGAGCTACGGGTACAGCAGCTAAAGAGCTGACTCAGAGAAGACTCACAGCCCAGCTGGAAAGATGCACAAGGGGGACACAGCACAGCCCGAGGCATCCGAGGCCCGCCCTGTGCAGAGCTCTCAGTTCTCCTGTCTGGAACCCTAGCATCTCAGGAGCAAGGAATTATTTCTAACAAGGAACAAGGTCCCCTTCTCAGGCTTGTCCGGTGGCCCCTGCATGGCCCCAAAGTGGGTTATGCGTTACTGTCTGGAGGTCAAGTGTAAAGACAGAAAATGACATGTGTTAAAGCCTCGCAGGGGTTTCCACCAAGGGGGGCACGGGAACGGAAAGAGCCACCGGCACTGGGCTTGGGACTACATCTGGCATCTAAACCGGACCCCTTCCCGCCACTGCCACCCCCCAGAAGGTAGGACCCACTGGGGCTCGGGCCCTGAGCTACTGGAGAGGAACCTGTGTTCCAGAAGGCTTCTGAGCTCCTTCAACACTTGGAAGGGCCACAAGTCCCCCAGACAACCAGGTGAACTGTCGGAACCCAAGCAGGGGTGGGCAGATGGAAAACAGCCCCGGGCCACGACAGTTCTAAAGCGACAAACCAGGAGTTCCCATTGTGGCTCAGCTGATTAAGAACCTGACTAGTATCCGTGATGATTCGGGCTCGATCCCTGGCCTTGCACAGTGGGTTAAGGATCTAGTGTTGCCATGAGCTGCCGTGCAGGTCACAGGCGAGGCTCGGATCCCCTGTGGCTGCGGCGCAGTCCAGCAGCTGCAGCTGCCTGGGAACCCTCGTCTGGGAACTTCCATGTGCTGCGGGTGCACCCCCACATGCTCACAAAAAGGAAAAAGAAAGTAAGGACACAAATCAGGAAGTCTGAGAGGATGGTCTCTCAGCCCCCAGGCTTCTTCCTGCAGGGACAGGTCACCCTGGGGCTGTATCTTCTGGGATTCAGGGCGCTCGGCCAAGCCGAAGGAGCGCGCTGTCTGGTATGGCCCCCACCTGCTCAGGCCGAGACCCCTCAGGGAGGGCCGGGAGGCTCACAGGCTAGCCTGGCCCACCAGGGAGAAGAGAGACCCTCCAGCTGGAAGACCCCTGGGGTGCCCTGTCCAGAAGGCCTCAGAGACAACGACACTGGCCTCCCTTCACCTACACTCAGCACGAGCGGTCATGGCATGTGGTGGCCTCAGAGGTGGTTTATTTTAATCTTTGAATTCCTCAGCTGTGGACAATGACTACGCATTCCTTTCATAACTGGGGAAAAAAGAAACCCTTAAACATTAACCTCCAGTGACCAGAAGGTTTAGTCCTGGAAGGAGCTTTGTCAGCCTGGCACAACTTCTGAAACCAGCAGTCCCAGTGGTAAGACGAGTAACTACGCGTTAGCCTGATTCTCAGCACGGACGTCAAAGGAGCCCTTACTCTGGGCCAAACCCTGAGCTACCATCCTGACACGTGTTAGCTCATATGATCCTTACTCCAGCCCTCTCGGGTGGGTGCTATGATGATCTCCATGGTACAAAGAACCTGAGATCAGAGAGGTTAAGTTAACTGCCTATGGTCACACAGCAGAGAGTCGAGAAGCTACGACAGGAGCCAGGGTCTCTGTTCTCCTATCCCCCTGGGCTTCATCCCCTATTCTGTCTTTCAGACCAATCTCAGCTAGACCCCAACTCACCGACCCTCCCAGGCAGGTCCTCCACACTCCTGAAGGCTCTGGGACAGAAAACAAACAGCACAGACAGTCCATCTCTCAGATCCGATGGCTTTCTTCTGTGGTTTTTTTTTGTTTTTTTTTGTTTTTTTTGTTTTTTTTTTGGTATGTTCTTTAATGACAGCTGATGTACAGTGTTGTTCTCACTGTGTCTTAAGATGCCTGTGCTCCAGCCCCAACGGTCTGGCACAAGCGTGGGTTCCCTACTCTCTACCTACCACCCCCTCCCCCCGTGGAGAAGATCCTCTTAATATCCACTTTCTAGAGCTGCCTTTTGGACATCCAGACAGGTCCAAGGTCAAGGCCCAGGGAGGCAGAGAGATGCCCTGGGCATCTCTAGGGTCTTTGTCTCTGTGGGTTAAAGACAGCCACAAATCCTCCGCCACTCTTCCAATTAGGAGGCAGACTCTATTTCCCACCCCTTGAGTCTAGGCTGGCCTTGGGACTTGCTCTGACCCGAAAAATGCCGCAGGAGTGACACTGTGCCAGTTCCAACCCAAACCCTTAGGGTGACCTGCAGTCTCTGCTCCCCTCTGACTGCCCCCCAAGAGAAGAAGCCAGCCCCGGGTAATAAGTCCAACGACTTGGAGACTGCCAGGCAGTGAGGAAGGCCGAGCTCCCCATGAGGAGGGAGGGAGGTGGACAGGCAGGCAGACTAACTGCAGGGAGGAGCCGGACATGAGAGGAACTTCCAGCCCAGCCAGCGGCCGAACACGTCCAGGTGAAGGACTCCAGTCCAGTTCCCATGGACAGACCAAAGCCTGCTGAGACCGGACCAATTTCCTGACCCCCCCTCCCGTAAGTGTTTCAAGGCCCTGTGTTGATATGGTTTGTTATACAGCAACAGAGAGCTGGAATTCCACCTGCAAAGTGACTTCCAGATCTGAGATGGGGTGGTGTCAGAGGGTACATCACCTTCTCAGGAGACTAAACCCAGGAACAGCTTTCACCCTTGTGGGTCCTTGACCCAGGGTGAACAAAGCCATCCCCTACCGGTGACACTGCCAACAAAAGCACTCAATTAAGCACTGAGCTAAGGCTGCATGTAGCAGCCTCGGGGCTGCTACCAACCCAAGAGGGAGGGGGTGTCATCCACGGGCCCATTTTATGGATGCAGACCCTGACGCGGGGGGAGTCACACACACAGAGAAGCAGAGCCATGAGTCACATCTTGGCTTGCCCAGCCCCATCGCTGCTCTCAGAGTGTTGGTGACCCTGGAGCAGCCCATCAACCCCTCCAGGTCACCCCAGCCTGTGCACGCGCACGGCCCTCTGGGACACAGGTCAGACGTGGCCTTGAGCCACAAAACTCAGCCATGAGGGCCAGAAAGGCCACAGGTAGATCAGTTTGGCTGCTGTTTCCTGGGCTCCTATCAGGGACAAAACCTCCTGTGGCCCCGCAAAGAAAGTGATCGAACCTATCTTCATTTTCATTATAAATGCGGTCCTGCGGCAACTCAACCCACGTTTTTCTCTCCCCCAAACCATCACAGCCATAAAATTAAAGGCCATGTTTATTTCAGTTAGAACACAACAGTGCCCTGCCCTTGATCGCTAAGTAGCTATATGATCGACTAGTGGGAGGAACGATTCAGCAATGATGAAAAAGGCAAAGAGGTGGCCAGTTTGTAGGTGGCCTCTCTCACTGACCAGCCTTCAAGAGCCACAGCCAAGATGTGTTCTCCTGACCTCACTTTCCAAAAAGCTTTCACGACCTTGCAGTAGAAGAGGCTAATTCTTTTATTTCTTCTTCTTCTTTTTAGGGCTGCACCTGCGGCATATGGAAGTTCCCATGCAAGGGGTCCAATCAGAACTGCAGCTGCCTACCTACACCGCAGCCACAGCAACACCAGATCTGAGCCACATCTGCGACCTACACCATAGCTCACAGCAACGGCAGATCCTTGACCCATTGAGCGAGGCCAGGGATCAAACTCACATCCTCAAGGATACTAGTTGGGTTCTTAACCTGCTAAGCCACGATGGGAACTCCAGAAAAGGCTAATTCTAAAGACACAGACCTTCCTCCCACTCAAACCAGAGGCCTGCTACCTCCTGGGACTGTGGGAAGAGCAGGCAGAAGGTTCTGGAAAGCCGGATCTCAGGCCAAGTTTCACCCTGAGATTTCCAACAGGTGGCTTTGGCGGCGGGAGACGCTCAAGCCCAGGGAAGACGCCTGACACACGCTCCCACGCATCCTCTGGCCTCGGAAGACCCTGTTCTTCTAGAACTCACATCACTGGCCCAAAAGGGGGCCCGTAACAAAGCTAGTCTTATCCCCGGGGTGATGTGTGCAGTCGATTCTCATCCTTCGCAGCAGCTACACTCTGTACAGTCACCGCAACAGTGATGTGGCAAATACTGATCCACTGTCCACCGGGGGAAACACAGGCTTAGGTTCCCGTGAGCCTCTGGTCATAACATTTTTTTCCCCCTGGCCTCAGCCATGGCATGCAGAAGTTCCCAGGCCAGGAACTGAACCCGAGTCAGAGCAGTAAGCAGAGCCACAGCCGTGACAACGCCAGAGCCTTAACCCGCTGCACCACCAGAAAACGCCCAGTCCTAA
Source organism: Sus scrofa (assembly GCF_054392235.1). NCBI lineage: Eukaryota > Metazoa > Chordata > Mammalia > Artiodactyla > Suidae > Sus > Sus scrofa. The sequence goes on from NC_139388.1 coordinate 7,397,904, forward strand.
CCTCTTCCTCAACAGATCAACACAGAGCCTTGATTTATGTGTGTTTAAAGACACCTTACTTAACATACACCGTCAATTCCTCAACACTGAACACACAGCCAGCAGCACTACAACGCACGCCTGGGCAAAGCTTCTGTAACACCTATTAATCTTCTCCATACGGAGCATCACAGCCTTCCTGCACTTCAAGGCAGCCCTTGGGGGCATTTTTAAACAACAAAATCACAAAAGTGTCAAAGACTTGTCACGCAATAGTCAGTTACAGTGTGAAGGCTGCAACAAGCATGCAGCCAGCTGGGAATGGACACACGGGGCGACGCAAACATTCACAGCTCCGCGCACGCCCACCAAAGACTGCAGAAGCCACGAGGATTGGTGTAGGGATGACACGTAAGTGTTCCCTAGGAAGTGAATTTGGAAACATGGAATCCACGAGAGGGGAAGCGTATAGATGCTGAGGGAACCAAATTGCTTGCGGGGCTGCTGGGCTGGGGCTGCTCACAGCCAGGCCGCCTGCTCTATGGAGACGCCCGTCTCTGAAAGGACAGAACAAGGACACACTGCAAAGACCAGCCCGAAGATGAGCAAAGAATGAGAGAGGCAATTTCTAGTCTGCTCCCCTAGGCCCTGGCTCCTTGGATCCGGTGAATTACAGGGCATTCTTCTCAGCCACATGTTCTAGTAAACTGCTTTTGCTTGAGATGGTCCGACGCCCGCAGCCCAAAGATGCCAACTTATGCACTGGGCATTGGTCACTAAACATCAGACACACTCTCTAGAATCAGGACAGAGGTGACAGAGAAGACTAGCCAACTGGCAGCCAGAGGAGAAAGGCACATGTATGCGCGTGCGCACACACACGCTCTCTGCTCTGCCAGCTGATCAGTGCCACCTGGGACACAAGCCTTGCCCGGAGGGTTCTACAGACGACTGAATAATTCGCAGAAGCACAGCTGGAACTGGACACTCAGGGCCCAGGGATCACTGCCACACCTCAATCTAGGACAGCTGCCGGGTCGATGGCAAAGCCAGCAGACAGACATAATTCTACACTTTCGTTCTCTGTGGGAAGTTAAAGCCACCAGAGCCCATGAAGCAAGACACAGATGTGCCAGCTGTTCTCTCAGCTGCCACAGAGAGAACACCTTGCCACTCGGGGGGGAAGGAAAAGAATGGGGATGACAAAAGAAGGGGGTGATGGAAAGAGAGGGAACTGCATTGTCTGATACAGCAACTACTGGCCGGATATGGCTAATGAGCACTCAAAATTGAACTGGTCTAAACTGAGTTCCCTGGTGGCTCAGTGGGCTAAGGACCTGTCATTGCCACTGCTGTGGCACAGGTTTTATCTCTGGCCTAGAAATTTCCACATGCCACTGGTGTTCTGTAGATATAAAACACACATTGGATTTTGAAGACTCAAACCAAAAACAAGAATGTAAAAATCTCAATAATTACATTGTGTCCACATTGAAAAAATATTTTGGCAGTACTGAGTTACATAAAACATATTATTAATTTCACCTCTTACTTTTTTAACATAGGGACTAGAATATTTGAACCGTGGCCTTGGTGGCTCACATCCCATTTCTCTTGGACAGGGCTGGTCTAAAAGCAGCACAGTACGGCTACAGCAGAGTGGAGAGGAGGGTGGGTGGCCAGTGTGCTGGGATGGGGGGAAAGAGCAAGTGAGGTCTTTGTTCAGATCTTTTTGCCCATTCTTTTGTTCCTTTCTAGAGCTGCACCTGCGGCATGTGGAAGTTCCCAGGCTAGGGGTCAGATCAGAGCTGCAGCTGCCGGCCTACACCACAGCCACAGCAACACCAGATCCGAGCCACATCTTGACCTAGCCGTGTCTTGCGGCAACACCAAATCCTTAACTCACGAGTGAGGCCAGGGATTGAACCCACATCCTCATGGATACTAGTTAGGATCTTAACCTGCTGAGCCACAGTGGGAACTAATCTTTTGCCCAGTTGTTTTTTTTGTTTTGTTTTGGTCTCTTGAGGGCCACACCCACGGCATATGGATGTTCCCAGGCTAGGGGTCAAATTGGAGCTGTAGCCGCCAGCCTACACTATCGCCACAGCAATGTGGGATCCAAGCCACGTCTTTGACCTACACCACAGCTCACGGCAACGCCGATCCTTAACCCACTGAGCAAGGCCAGGGATCGAACCCACATCCTCATGGATTATAGTTGGGTTCGTTAACCACTGAGCCACGACAGGAATGCCTTTTGCCCAGTTTTTAAGTGAGGTGTTCATTTCTTTATTGTTGAGTTTCAGGACTTCTTTATATATTTGGGGCACAAGTCCTTTATTTGCCATGCATGCTGCAAACATTTTCTCCCCATCAGTAGCTCTTCTTCTCAATCTCTTAACCTAATGTTTTTTTATTGCACATGGCGAATGGGGAGATCTGGTCTGATACAGTTCCTCTGAAAAGCTTGGTAACCTTAGGCAAGTCACCCAGACTCACTTAACTCTCCAGTAAAAGGGCCCAACTCAGAGGCTTACTGTGACGACTGGAGCCCACACACGAATATCCACACATGTGATCACACGGATACCTGTGCACTTGCTGTGCCCAGTATGATGCAAGACTCACGGCACGTGCTCGAGACATGCCGTCATTACTATGCCTTCAAGGCGTTCCTGCCCCAGTGCCAGCAGTGCCCCGCGCCCCAATTCCATGTACCTCAATTCCCCTTAGGGGGTGGCTGGCAGCCAAATGGCAGGCAGAAGAGCTCCAGCAGACACTTAGGAAGTGAGGTGGCATTTCCAAGGCTCTGTGAAAAGGTTCACTCAGTATGGGCACCCTGGGGCCCAGGCGTTAAATCTCAAAGTAATGGAAAATCTGTGCCCCCCTCACCCACGGCATCCAGGTGAACTGGAGCATTTACTAAGGAAACTAAGATGAGCTACCACCTTCAAAAAAGTATCCTTTGGAAGCTACTAGAACACTGTAAATCAACTATACCCCAATCAATTTAAAAAAAAAAAAAAAAATGATCCTTTACTCCCGCCACAGCAAAAGAAATGGTTCTAATGTATGGTTTTAGACTCAGGCCAGGAAGAGCCTCCCCGGCTACGGAGGGTCAATGTTCATGGGTTCCACACAACCCTTTACAGCCTTTCTTCATTCGTTTGCCCCGTGTAAGCACCCAGATGGCAATGCCAGGCCCCAGGAAAGTGAAAGGAATATTGGATGCTGCCCCCAGAGAGCCAGGGCTGGATGGGAAAACAGTGCAACCATGAAAAAGCACACTGCATAATGAGTGCCCTTTAAAAAGGAACACTGAGCCATCAGGGAGATGCACATCAGAACCCCAATGAGGAGTTCCCGTCGTGGCGCAGTGGTTAACGAATCCGACTAGGAACCATGAGGTTGCGGGTTCGATCCCTGCCCTTGCTCAGTGGGTTAACGATCCGGCGTTGCCGTGAGCTGTGGTGCAGGTTGCAGACGCGGCTCAGATCCTGCGTTGCTGTGGCTCTGGCGTAGGCCGGTGGCTACAGCTCCGATTCGACCCCTAGCCTGGGAACCTCCATATGCCGTGGCAGCGGCCCAAGAAATAGCAAAAAGACACACACACACAAAAAAAAAGAACCCCAATGAGGTATGACTTCACCCCCATGGGACAGAGATCATCATAAGACAGTGACAAGCGCTGGGGAGGCAGTGGACAAACTGGACCCCTAAGACACTGCTGGCGGGAGGTAAAATGGTGCAGCCACTGTGGAAAACAGCCTGGCATGTCCCCAAACAATCAAACACAGAACTACATGGGACCTGGCAATTCCACTCTTAGAGAATGAAAATGCAATCGCAAAGAAACTTGCACATAAAGCTTCACAGCAGCATTCTCCATGACAGCCAAAAAGGAGAAACAACCCAAATGCCCATCAAGGGATGAGTAAACAAAATATGCTCTGTCCTTACAATGGACTATTATGCAGCCCTAAAAGGGAGTGAAGTACTGATTCATGCTACAAGGTGGATGAACCCGGATATTACACTAAATGAAAGAAATCAGGTGCAAAAGGGTAACATGTTGTATGACTCCATTTAGATGCAACGTGCAGACTAGGCCAAAGGCCAATCTATACACACAGAAAGCACTTCCTCCCCAAAAATGGACGGAAAGAAAGAAAACTGGCAGCTCATGGTGGAAGCTATCCACTCACCAGCACACACTTATCGAGCATTTACTGGTGGCTCTGGTGCCAGAAGCCAGAAGTACAGAGACCAAAACACCCCCACCTCAAGGACCTAGAGTCAAGTGTTTTCATTCCAGCAGCCCCTCAGTTTTGGAACCAACTTCAAAATGGAAGGGCATCTGGAACCTCGTTCTTTTTTTTTTTACTTTCTTTTGGGGTGGGGCGCACCCCCGGCATATGGAGGTTCCCAGGCTAGTGGTGAATCGGAGCTGTAGCCGCCAACCTACACCAGAGTCACAACAACGCCAGATCCGAGCCACATCTTCAACCTATGCCACAGCTCACGGTAACACCAGATCCTTAACCCACTGAGCGCGGTCAGGGATCGAACCTACAACCTCATGGTTCCTAGTCGGATTCATTTCCGCTGCGCCACAATGGGAACTCCAGAAGCCTCATTCTTGAGAACAGGAAATGACACCGACATCCCAAGAAGAGAGAGCTTGCTCTGCTGGTAAAACGCATGAGCTGAGCAGTCAGAGTAACTGGAACTAAACCCCAGCTGTCAGCCCTGGAAAGTTCTCGGCTTCCCTCAACATCCAGTTTCTCTTATCAGCTTTCACAGGGTTGGTGTGAGGGCTCATGAGCCGCCTCAGTGCCTCCGTTTTCCACCACCATCCCAAGTGGTCCTACTGATGCCATGGCGAGACCCACAGCCGTCGGCCAACGGGGCAGTCAAGCTGCTGGCTCTGTAGCCTGGGACAGAGTAAATGCAAAGCAGAGAAGGGAGCACAACTGACACTTAGGACACCCTTTGTCTGCTGATGAAGTTCACATCTGTGGGAGGCGTGAGAGCCCACGGAGGTCCAGACGCGGGCGAGGGTGGCGGGAGGTGGCCATGCACGTGAGCACAGCTTTCCTGGGGACAACGGAACCCTGGGCCCAGAGCCCATGGCACAGCCTTTCCTTCCTCCCAGAAATTGTTTTTCTTTTTTCTTTTTCTTTTTTTTCTTTGGCTGCACTCCTGGCATATGGAAGTTCCCAGGCCAGGGATCCAATCCAACCTACGCTACAGCCCCAGCAGTGACAATACTGGATCCTCAACCTGCCATGCCACAGTGGGAACTCCCCTCCTAGAATTCTCTTAGATATTTACCCTGGGGAAATTACCAGGGATGTGACCTCGAGTTAGCTATGAAAATGTTCCCAGGACCAATGTGTTTGACAGAGCAAAATAACACGATATCCAAAAACAGAATATCGGCGAATACATAAAAATTTAGAAATGAGGTAGAAAACTATAGTCATTTAAAACAAAATGGGAGGAGTTACCATTGTGGTGCAGCAGAAACAAATCCAACCAGGAACCATGAGGTTGCAGGTTCAATCCCTGACATCGCTCAGTGGGTTAAGGATCCGGTGCTGCCGTGAGCTGTGGTGTAGGTCGCAGATGTGGCTCGGATCCAGCATTGCCACGGCTGTGGCGTAGGCCAGCGGCTGTAGCTCCAACCCCTAGCCTGGGAACATCCATATGCTGTGGGTCTGGCCCTAAAAAGCAGAAAATAATAATAATAATAATAAATAAAAATAATACTAAAATAAAACGGGAGTTCTCTCGTGGTGCAGCAGATCAAGGATCCAGCATTGTCACTGCAGCAACTTGCATCGCTGCTGTGGCTCAGGTTTCATCCCTGGCCTGGGCACTTCCATGTGCTGCAGGCATGGGAAAAAAAAGTGGCATCCACCGGGGATGCAAAGATGCTCCCAACTGGAAACAACCTAAATACCCATAAACAAAAGGACAGGGGAGTCTATCAAGGTGCACTCAGAGTGAAACGGCTAGGGACAGTTCAAATGAAGCCACTGACACTCTGTGGATACCTCACAAATGATACGATGTATTGATTATACATTGCATACACTTGTTGAAATTTCTGAAATACATGTACAAAATGTGCATGGGAATGACAATTATCAAAGATGATGCTGGTTCCTCTAGGGAGGGATACACACGAGGACTTAACTGTAATACTTTACCTCTTAAAATCAAAAAAGATCCAAAGTCGGTGGGAAAGGTGTATTCGTCTCCTTTTGTTGCGGCAACAAGTTCCCACAAACCTAGGGCCTTAGGACAGCACCGTTTATTATCTTACAGTTCTGGAGGTCAGAAAGCAAATACAGGTCTCGCTGGGGTAGAATCATGGTGTCAGTGGCGCCCTTCCTTCTGGGGACTCTCGGGGAGAATCCGTTTCCTTGATTTTTCCAGCTTCCGAGGCTGCCTGCATCCCGAGCCTCGTGGACCCCTCTGACCTTCAAAGCCACTGATCTCATCACTCTGACCTCCTCCCTCCCTCCTGCACTCACAGGACCCCTGCGATGACACCCAGGCCCCCCTGATAATCCAGAAAGTCTCCTCAAGATCTTCAGCTTAATCACATCTGCAAGGAACCTTTTACCACACAGGATAACACAGTCACAAGTTCTGAGGATTAGGATGCGGATATCTTGAGGGGAGGGGGGGTCTTTATTCTGCCTACTACGGACTATATAGAAATAATAAGAGGAGTTCCCGTCGCGGCGCAGTGGTTGACGAATCCGACTAGGAACCATGAGGTTGCGGGTTCGATCCCCGCCCTTGCTCAGTGGGTTAAGGATCCAGCGTTGCCGTGAGCTGTGGTGTAGGTTGCAGACGCGGCTCAGATCCCACGTTGCTGTGGCTCTGGTGTAGGCCGGTGGCTACAGCTCCGATTGGACCCCTAGCCTGGGTACATCCATATGCCGCAGGAGCGGCCCAAAGAAATAGCAAAGAGACAAAAATAAATAAATAAAAATTAAAAAAAAAAAAGAAATAATAAGAGTAACAATAAAAACAGCAGCAGCAGCTCTTACTGAGTGCTCCAGAATCCTTGTGAGGTCCCATCTCCCAGGGTGCTACATAGTCCGTTCTCCTAATCCTCACGGGAACTTGCTCAGGAAGACGCTATTATCATTCCAAGTTACAGATGGAAAATGAGAAGCTAAAACAACCCGTCCCTGATGTAAAAAGTACAACCACTATGGAAAACAGCATGGGGGCGCCTCGAAAACTAAATATAGAACGGCCAGGGTTCCCGTTGTGGTGCAGCGGAAACGAATCCAACTAGGAACCACAAGGTTTGATCCCCGGCCTCGCTCAGTGGGTTAAGGATCCGGCATTGCCGTGAGCTGTGGTGTGGGTCGCAGAGGAGGCTCAGATCTGATATTGCCGTCGCTGTGTCCGCTTAAGACTCCTAGCCTGGGAACCTCCACGTGCCACAATCCCACTCCTGGGTATGTATCCAGACAAAACTCTTAATTCAAAATGATACATGTGGGAGTTTCCGTCATGGCTCTAGTGGTTAACAAATCCGACTAGGAACCATGAGGTTGCAGGTTTGATCCCTGGCCTCGCTCAGTGGGTTAAGGATCCAGCGTTGCCATGAGCTGTGGTGTAGGCTGCAGACGCGGCTTGGATCCCACATTGCTAGGCTGGCAGCAACAGCTTCAATTAGACCCCTAGCCTGGGAACCTCCATGTGCCACGGGAGCAGCCCTAGAAATAGGCAAAAACACCAAAAAAAAAAAAAAAAAAAAAAAAGAAAGATACCTGTGCCCCATGTTTATCACAGCACTATTCACAATTGCCAAGGCATGAAACAACCTAAATGTTCATCAGCAGAGGAATGGGTAAAGAAGACGTGGCATATATACACAACGGACTACTACTCAGCCATAAAAAAGGACAAAATAATGCCATGTGCAACAACATGGATCCAACTAGAGATTCTCATACTAAGTGAAGTCAGAAAGAGAAGGACAAATACCATTTGGTAACACTTATGTGGGGAATCTAAAATATGGCACAAATGAACATATCTACAAGACAGACTCACAGACATGGAGAACAGACTTGATGTTGCCAAGGCGGAGGGGGGAGGGAGGGGGATGGACTGGGAGTTTGGGGTTGGTAGATGCAAACTATTAAGTTTAGACTGGGTAAGCAATGAGGTCCTGCTGCACAGCACAGGGAACAATCTCCTGGGGTAGATGATGATGGAAAATATTTTTAAAAGAATATATACATATATTCTTAGGACCCCTACCTATATATATATATGGCTGAGTCACTTTGTTATACAGCAGAAATTGGCAGAAAATTGTACATCAATTGGAACTTTTTTTTAAAGGGAGAAATTTTTAAATTAAAATGAAATAACTTGTCCCTGATCATAAGGGACTGTAAGAGGCAGAGCCAAGACCTGAAGCCGGGCGGTAAGACCCTCGAGGACGTGCCCTGGAACACACGGGTGTTTGTCATCTTCCCACACCGATCACAACATGCAAAGTAACTCATACGAAGAAGGTGGTCACAAGACAGCACAAAATGAAAAAGGCCTATTACTAAAGAATATTATAAAAGAACTACATTTCATAAAAAATTTATGTGTCTTCCCAAAAAAAAATTCTGAAGCAAAAAAAAGTTCCCATTTCAGCTCAGTGGGTTACAAATCTGTATTTTCCGTGAGGATGCAGGTTTGATACCTGGCCCACTCAGAGGGTTAAGGATCCAGTGTTGCTGTGAGCTGCGGAGCAGGTCACAAACTCAGACCTGCGGTGGCTGTGGTGTAGACCAGCAGCTACAGCTCCGATTCAACCCCTAGCCTGGGAACCTCCATATGCCACGGGTGCAGCCCTAAAAAGTTTTTTTAAAAAGTCTGGAAGGGTGACACCAAGCGTGAACACACATCCCTCTGGGTGGTGGGAAGGTTGTGATCCTCAAAGGTTCAAGTTAAAAATGTTTCTATGAATGGATACATGTTACTTCTTCAGAGAAAAGGAAAAAAGAGCCCTTTTAATGTGTGGAAATAAAACAAGGGCTGAGGAGCCGCTCAGGACTGTCTTCCACATGAAATCGGTGTGATTTCACCTCCGCCACCTCGAAGCAGGCCCTTTTCCCTCCCCTGGTCCTTCCCCAGCCAGCCCGCTGCTCCCACCAGCAGAGGATGGCAGCAGAGGCTGGCAGCAGGCCTGGCGAGGTGGCCAAGTGAGATCCAATCACAGAGGATGAAGCAGGAGGAACCCAGCATCCTGCCCTAAGCCCTTGATGGCGCCGTGCGGATGGACTCCAGTTTCTATTCGCCAGGTCAGTATGTTCCCACACTTTCTTTCTCCGAAGAGAGTCCTTCACTTTGCCCCCAAAACTTGTGGCTTCGGGCACACCTTATGCAAGATGAAAGCGTCTTAGAGCTTACACCTGCTGTGCCGGGAGCATGGGAAAGGCCCTCCGGCTCTAAACCAGCATCATCACTGACTCTGGTGACAAAAACTTCACCACTGCTCTATGGACACCTAGCCCCCAGCCCAGGCCCCCCCAGCCTCAAAGAAGGACAAAGGCAAGGGGCTGGGCTGCCCAGGCTCAAACCCAAGGGACCTGAACCCCGTAGGACCCCTACCTACGAGGGTCAGGAGGGGGCAGCCTCCACCTGGGTGGGCTGGGCCCCGGCCCCGGCCTGTGTCCCTGTCACACACAAAGGCAGCATGGACAATGTTATCTCGGCACGAGCCTACAGGGTAGCCCATTTGTCACCCATCACACAGAGGTGGAAACGGAGGCACAAAGAGGCTGGGCGGGGGGCCCAAGATCGTGCAGCCGGTAAGCACCAGTCCCAGGTTGGAGGCATCCTGTGTGGTGACAGAAGTTGTCACAGATGCCCTGTCTTAACCCCAGACACTGCCATCGTGGGGACAGAGAGGAGGCCAGAGGCTGAGAGGACAGCCGGGTCCCTCCCCCGATCCCTGTGCTGCCCCGTCACCAAGACGCACCTGTGTGAGTCAGGCACCGGCCAGGCGCTGGGGGTGCCTTCCTGGTGAGCAGAGCCGAGGGGTCCCTGCCTCCTGGAGCTTACAACCTACGGTGACAGCCTCCGAGGGCCTGGCTCCAGCATTAGACAAGCCCGGGGGGCAGGATTTTGGGCTCCAACTCCAAGGGGTACAGTACCTAGATCTCTTCCAGGATCAAACAAGCCCTGTCACTTTGCCAGTCTGCTACACGGAAAGGCAGGCTGACATCTAAGATGGGCTGGGGCGGGGGCACTGTTTTCCTTCCTAAAGGAGGAACCAGGGCATGCCTTTTAGCAGCCCCTGCCCGAGGCAGACATGCATAAGAGATGCAACCCGCGTCCACACTCACCCGCGGTTCAGGAACCTCTGATTACACGGAGGAGGAACCCCGACTTCCCAGGCCGTGGCGCTCATGCGCCAGTCGCCTGGCTTCTCAGATCCGATGGGTCCACACCCCAGCTGTCTCCCTCCCCTTCTCTCCTCCTCAGCCGGACGGAGTCCTGGCCTGGGACACCTAGATCCCCAAAGGCCAGACCAAAAGAGACCCCGTCCACACCCGCAGCCATGGGAGCAGGGAAACCGCACCACAACTAACCAGACACGCTCGGGGTCCTCCAAAGGGGAGGCTCCGCTACTCGGAGCAGGGAATCCAAGAGGTGGAGGTGACGGGAACGGAGCGTGAGTCAGGCCAGCACGCGCAAGCCTTAGGGGGCGCGTCCCTGCCTTTCTATGTGACTGACCTTTAGGAGCCCATCTGATGGTCCTAAACACCCTGCAAGGTGGGTACGACCGTGCTCCCCATGTTACAGCTGAGGGAACAGAGGCGTCAAGAGGTAAGTCTCTTGCCCAAGGTCACACAGCGAAGAAGCCACAGAGTCAGGATTCAAACCCAAGCAGGCTTTCGCCAGTCCGCAGGCTGAACCAGAGCACAACACGGCCTTACGCCCGCTGAACTGAGACCAATGTGGCCAGGAAAGAAGCTGACACACAAATAAAGTAAGGGCTCTTAAATTCCTTCATGAGCAACTGCACTTGTCCGTAATACCTGTGGCCCCAGGAGTCCATCCACTGTCAGGCTCACCCATGGCCCTCAGGCCCCTTTTAAAAAGGAACGTGGAGAAATTGTACCACAACTAACCAGACACGCTCAGGGTCCTCCAAAGGGGAGGCTGTGACGCAGTGGAAATGAATCCGACTACCAGCCATGAGGTTGTGGGTTTGATCCCTGGCCTTGCTCAGTGGGTTAAGGATCTGGCATTGCCATGAGCTGTGGTGTAGGTCGCAGACGTGGCTCAGATCTGATGTGGCTGTGGCTGTGGCCAGCAGCTGTAGCTCCGATTGGACCCCTAGCCAGGGGAACCTCCATATACCACAGGCACAGCCCTAAAAAGCATAAAAAAAAAAAAAAAAAGGATGTAGGATGTATTAGCAGCTAGGGCTGCTGTAACAAATAGCCTCAACTGGGTGCCTTCAACAATAGAAATGCATTGTCTCACAGCTCTGGAGGCTGAGGTCCAAGATCAAGGTGTTGGCAGGGTTGGTTCCTTCTGCAGCTGTGAGAAGAGGAGGTTCCCTGATTCCGTTCCCGCTTCCGACGGTGCCAGCAAACCTGAATGTTCCCCGGCAGACAGAGGCATCACTCACCACTCCGACCTCTGAGTCCATCATGCACAGCCTTCTCCCTGTGTGTTTGTTCCCTCTTCTTATAAAGACACTACCTGCAGGGATTAGGGGCCCGCTTTGTGCCAAGGTGACTTCATCTTAACAATTACATGTGCAATGATCCTATTTCCACATAAAGTCACATTCTGAGGACCTGGGGGTGAGGGCTTCAATGTATGAGTTTGGGAGACACAATTCAACCCGTAACAGGGACCCACCTCTGCCCAGACTCCCTGAAGAAGCCAGACCCACCTAAACCCCCTCCACTCCCAAGGTGACTCAATGACACTGATCGCAAAGGCAGCCAATACCCCTGCACTGGCTCAAAAGACCTGGCCAATGAGAGGCCTCTCTTGGGCTTCCATCCTTGGGACACTAGGAAACCAATGCCTTTTGTCAATGGAGCTACACAGAGTCAAGGTGGGGAGCTTTGCTGGGGAGGGTCTAGTTTGGGCTACAAGGAAAAGGAAGGGTGGGAGTTCCCACTGGGGCTCAGCAGTTACAAACCCAACTAGTAGCCATGAGGACGCAGGTTCAATCCTTGGCCTTACTCAGTGGGTTAAGGATCCAGGGTTGCCATGACCGTGAGCTGTGGTGTAGGTCACAGACACAGCTCAAGTCCCATGTTGCTGTGGCTGAGGCATAGGCCGGCAGCTACAGCTCTGTTTCGACCCCTAGCCTGGGAACCTCCATATGCCATGGGTGCGGCCCTAAAAAGACGAAAAAAAGGAAAGAAAGAGAAAGAAAAGAGAAAAGAAAACCTAGGGGGGCCAAAGAGGCCCATCTCTGGAGAGATGCCACCACCAGTGGCTCTCGTCTCAGACGGGATGGGACAGTCCTCAGCGCCACCATCTCTCCTCCAGGAGGCCCAGTGCTAAGGCTGTTCCCTTGCCCCAATTCCTACAGGAACTCCTAACTCCCTACAGTCACCCCATTAGAGCTCTGCGGGGCTCCTACCTTCACCTCCGCATCCTCCGAAATTAGGGGCCCTGGGGGGTGCCCGCCAAGCCCACTTCCCATGCTCCCTGGCACACCATTGGGCCACATTCCCAGCATCCTTCGCAGCCAGTCACATGCCGAGTTCTGGTCAGTGGAAGGTGGAAGGTTCCAGGCCTCGCCCATAAATCCTCCTAAGCCAACCTCCACTCTTCCTCTTCCCCCCATGCTGGCTGGACACGGAGGATCCTGCAGTGGCTTCAGATGCCTGAGGGTACAGCGGTGCCACCAGAGAGAAGAGCCCCCGCCCGCAGTCCTCCCGGATCACGGCTGCAGTGAGGACCCGAGCATCCCATCGAGAAAGCACTTGCCACTGCAGCTGGTCGACTGCAGCTCAAACGGAAACTTTACTGCTGTGCCGTCTGCCCGGAACGCTCTCCCCCTACAGCTTCCCATGGCTCCCTCATCACCTTCCAAGTCTCAGCTCCAGAGTCACCTCCACAGAGAGGCGTCCTTGAGGCCTGACCTCCCAAAATAGTGCTCTTCACTGGTTACGCTGTCACGGGCCCTGCGTCCCTCACAATCCAAGATGACTAAATGGTCTGGCTTTTTCTGTCTTTCCTCTGGGCACCTGCACGGCCCTGTTCACCACACGCCTCCTTCCTCTGACATCTCAGCCACAGGCAGAGCCTGTGCTCCGCACAAATCAGGAGCGGGGGCCTTCCCTCCCATCACAGCAAAGCGTGAAGGAAGCGGTCATTCTTGGGTCCCCAGCAGGGTGCTTCTCTATCCCATACAGACTCAAACATCTCTGGGATCAAGCAAGAGGAAAAAGCACCACAGGGCAGAAGATTTGAGATTCTGAAGGCAGACTGAACGAGTGCAAACTGTAGTTCTGCCCCCTCCTGGCACTGTCACCTCGGGCATGTCACCTAGTCTCCCTAGGACTTAGTTTCCTTGTAAATAAAGTGGGGGGAATTCCTGCTTCACTGGGAGGATTGAAAGAGTGGTTCCACGCAGGAACTTACACAGGGACTAGCACACAGACACACACAGAAGTCTCTCACTGCCATCCACGCCATCAGCACCACCATCAGCACCACCAGCACCACCATCACCACCAGCACCACCATCACCATCAGCACCACTGTCACCACCATCGCCAGCACCACCACCATCAGCACCACCACCATCACCAGCATCAGCACCATCAGCACCACCAGCACCATCAGCACCACCACCATCATCAGGTATTAGAACTTATATCAGGGAAACAGAACAGGCCTTATTTTTGAGAAGCCCTCACTCATGAGCAGCCACAACTTACCAAAAAAAAAAAAAAATCAAATGGAGCAAAGGTGTGTAAGCAAGAGTGAAGGCTTGAGGATAAAAGCCCATTCAGTCAAGATGGACGTGGTCCAAGCCCTCAAAGGCAGCGCATCACAGAGCAGCCCCATCCTGACCCCAGCAACAGGTCGCCCTCCCAAATGGACAAGATTCAAGAGGACCTGCAAAGTTCAACCCAGAAAGGCCCCTGAGCAGGCTCCTTTCTAGCTGGAGCCCCTGGAAGGAAAGAAAAGTGACAGAGGCAGCACCTCCCGACCCCCAGAGCCTCTCAGGGCCACCCTGCAGGAAGGACTCCAGGGCACCTGTCCATCAGCCCTGGAAAGCAAAGGACAGAGAGGGGCAGCCAAGAGGTGGGCGGCTGCCTGAAGTTCATCTTCTTTATCAGAAGCAAGGCCTTAGGACTCCCGCCCATTAAAATAAGTACATTTTATATACATACAAAATATGTACATGCAGAAAGTACATCAAGTCTATGTGATGCTCACTCTTACTGATAAGAACTATTATCATCTCACTTGACCAAGAAGGAAAGTGAGGCACAGAGAGGTCAAGCAATGTGCCTCAGATCACACAGCACCATGGAGGTGGCACAGCAAGGATTGGAGCCTCAAGCCTGGATCCAGAGCCCAGGTGTGGCCTGGTCACCTGGCTCCAAGGTGGCCACTGTCAACTCCTTCCCGCCCTGGACATGCATGCCACGTCCTCTCCAAGAGGAGAGTCCCATTCTTTGAGCCTGGGCTGGCGCAGGTGACTTTCTGGACTTCTCAGGCTAAGTCATAAGAAGCCCTGCAGCTTCTGCAGGCCACTCTCAGAACACGCACCCTGGAGGGACATCAGGCACCGTGTAAGAAGTCCGACTACCCTAGGACCACCAAGCGGTAGGTGCTCAGCCAGCATTTCCACTGAGCACAGGCTTCCAGCCATCGCGACCATGGCACCAGACGTTGGAGGCAAGATTCTGGAACATTTCAGACCAGGTGACATGCCAGTTGAGTACCACCTCTGTCTAGGCCACAAAGAGCAGAAGAATCACCCTGCTGAGCCCTGCCCAACAATCAACTCGGGTGCAGGCAATAGCACCTCCTGACCCCCCTATCAGGGCAGCTGTCCTCCTAGCCACCAGGCAAGCCCCTCTATCAACTCTCCACTCATGTGGCTTCTCTGCTACACGGTCTCCCTGGATCCCTGAGACCTCCCCCCATTCAGATGGACAAGCCTTCCTCCCTCATCCGGTACCCAGCACAGACCTGCATGTTGGTACTTGGCACACGGTCCCGCTGCTGCACCTGTCCCCCTCCAGGGCAGGGACTGCATCCCTCCTCCTCTCCCTCAGCAGAATCTAGCTCCCAATACGAAGGCAAATATGGGCTGAACACATGAAATAGCTCTTCTCATGACAGGGGCCAAAGAGAAGCCCTCGGGTACCAGGGACATGGTCCTAAGCAAAGCAAACCCATGACTTTGGACCAGGGGTTCTCCTCCCTGACATGGGTGATATTTCACATTGGATCACTGGTGGGGGGAGTGGGGGAGTGGCCTGTGCTTTGAAAGATGTTTAGCAGCACCCTTGGCCTCAACCCACCAGATGCCAGAAGCAACCCCCACCCCAAATAATCACAACTAACACTGGATGCAGGCACTGCCAAATGCCCAATGGGGTGCCGATGGGATTGCCCAGCTGAGAACCATTCACTGCTTTGGACAATGAGACCCACGGGTATCTACCTTCACCACGGCCTGCACGGTGGGCAGGGGGGAGGTGACACAGTGGTCACAGGCCACTTGCCCATCACCCCAGAACCACACATCCGTGATCCGTCCTGCCTGTCCGCCCTTGCACACCTCATGGTAACCCGAAGCCTCCTGCCAACGAGAACCCCCAAAGCAACACTACAGCTGGGAGTCCCCCCAGGACACCAACACGACACCAGGAGGCTGGAAACACCGCGCTGAGAGTCCCCATCGCGGCCCCGAAGGGCTGTTCTAAGTGGTTTCTAGGCTCTTTATCGGTTTTCAGTCACTTTGCAAATAGCATCAACACAGCCGCCTGCCACAGGCCTGCCAGCGCCTGTTCAAGAATGACAACAGGGTCACGCCAACCCTCTTCTGAAAACCCTCCCGTGGATCCCTACTGCTCTCAATAAAAAGACCCAACACCTAGGCTGCCCCAGACAAGCTGGACACCACTCATCAGCAACAACGATGCGAAAAACAAACCAGGGCCCCTCCCACGGGTCCTGGGCTCACCCTGTGCTACACACCGTGTTCGGCCCTCCGACGGATCGACTCATTTACTCATTCCCTGTGGGAGGACACCAATATGATTCCCACTCTACAGAAAGAGATTAGATCTCAGGACACGGATGGAACGTGCCTGCAGTCCCATAGCAAAGCTCATCAAACAGCGCCCAAAATCAAGCTCCAGGCCTGAACCTAATCAAACGATGCAGGCTCCCCGACGACTGGGGACTAATTTAATTACCACTCCATCTCCAGTACCCAGAGTAGCACCTGTCAGAGGAGGCATTCAAATACAGATGGAAGGATGCAGGGAAGAAGGGACGGAGGGAGGGAGGGAAGGGGGGATTCACGGGAGGAAGGAGGGGTGCAGTGATGGAAGAATGGATGGATGGAAGGAAGGATGGACTGACGGAGAGAGCTTCTGGAGCAGTACCCACCAAACCTGGCTAGCTCCCAGCATCACCTGGAGAGCATGTTAAAATACTGAATCCCAATCCCTCTAGCGAATAATAGTCATCCCCCAAGGAGAAGGAAGAATTGCTTTTAGTTAATGAGTGGGAACTAGAGGGTGTGGATGGCAGGAGCCAAAATCCTGTCTCCTGTCCATCACAACTTTTAGGAGAAAGTTCTAGTAGTCTGTGCCTTAAATGCTCCCCAGGGGTGCACTGGCTTGATGCAGGATCTCTGTTCCCAGACCAGGGACTGAACCTGGACCACAGCGATGAAAGCGCCAAGTCCTAACCACTAGACCAGTAGGGAACTCCCCTGCCAGGTGTCTCTGATGTTCAGCCAGGCTTGGGACCCACAGGCCAAGAAGAGAAGGGACCAGTCATCCACCCTCAGTCATTCATTATAGGTGCATGTTCCACCCCCCGGCAGGCCCCCACCCCCGCCGCCGCCGCCGCCGCAGCTGCAACAGGTTCCTGGGCCGCCTGGGAGCTCGAGTGTGGCCAATGCAAACAAAAATGGGAGGGAAGCGGGCTGCCTCCACACGGGGGCACTTTCAAGGCAGGGCTCCTGGCTCTAAGCCATCTGAGACATGCTCGTCTCCAAAGCCAGGAGAAAGCTTTCGGAAAGCTACTGAATCTCACTCGAGATAAAAGAAATCAGAATGATACACCGAGCTATCCAAGGCCCCCTGTGAACGGCCCAGTTGAGAACCCCAGGGCAGCGTGGACGAGGGGTGGGGAACAGGAGGTGCTCTCCTCGTGGGCCTCCGTGGGGTGTGGTCAAACTGTCCTTCAAAGTCAAAATACCCTGTACCCTTGAACTCAGAAGTAATCCATAGAGGAAGTTGTCTTTCAGATAAACCCAATACGTGTGCATAAAAAAAAAACACTGCGGAGTTCCCGTCGTGGCGCAGTGGTTAACGAATCCGACTAGGAACCATGAGGTGGCGGGTTCGGTCCCTGCCCTTGCTCAGTGGGTTAACGATCTGGCGTTGCCGTGAGCTGTGGTGTAGGTCGCAGACGCGGCTCGGATCCTGCGTTGCTGTGGCTCTGGCGTAGGCCGGTGGCTACAGCTCCGATTCGACCCCTAGCCTGGGAACCTCCATATGCCGTGGGATCGGCCCAAGAAATAGCAACAACAACAACAACAAAAAAAGACAAAAAGACAAAAAAAAAAAAAAAAAAAAAAAAAAAAACACTGCAAGGATAACCTTCGCACACAGCTGCTGGGAACTTGAAATGGTGCGGCCACTCGGAAAACAGTCTGGCAGCTCCTCCAGTGGTTCCACACAGGTCACCGGACTGACCTAAGAGCAATTACACTCGCTGGCCTACACCCAAGAGAGGTGGAAACGTACAGCCAGACAAAAAAATCGTCCATGAAAGCTCAGAGCAGCATGATTCCTAACAGCCAAAAAGCATCCATCGACAAATGAATGGATAAAGAAATTGTGGAATATATAATGGTATATGGAGCCACCTAAAGGAAGGAAAGCGCTGAGACACACCCCAACGGGGGTGAACCTTAAAAACACTGAATAAACGAAGCCGGTCCCAAAAGGGCACCCATGAGAGGACCCACTTCAAGGGAATGTCTAGAACAGGGAATCTAGAGAGACACAGAGGAGATCACTGGTTGCTCAGGGCAGGGATGGGGATGAGAAACAGAGGGTGATGGGCCCAGGGTTCCTTTGGGAGGCGATGCACCTGCCTGTGAATATAATCCACTGTTCATCTGAAGTGGGTGAATGGTAGCATACGCGAATTCTCTCTCAATAAAGCTGTCACCACAAAAAAAAAAAAAAAAGAATGCACGTCTAGTGGCTGCAGCAAATACCAAAAGATGGGAAGAAGCCAAAAGGTCCATCTCCAGGGGTTCAATAGTTACACTGTCACCAGAACGCCAAGCGGCCACGAAAGAATAAGATGCCTCACCATGATGCTAAGAAACCACTTCTGACGTCACTATTACATTCAAAGACGTCATCAAAGTGCAGAAGGCCATGGAGTAGGCACCCATTTGTGTGACAAACACAACACACGTGCAGCACAAGCACAAACTACTTCTGGAAGACTAAGGAACTTGGTGATGAGCTTGCCCAGCGAGCACAGGGTGGGGCTGGGGAAGAAGGACACTCATTTATGAATTGTTTGATTTTTCCCCCAGGGGACATTTTAATTTCTCACTTAAAAAGTAGTCAATAAAAAATTCACAGTAAAAGCACTGAACACTGCGGAAGTCTCCTGACTCTTAGAAACAGTCGTAGGAGCTTTAGGAACTGGGGCCAACTGCCCAACCTGAAGGAGATGGGAAAAGATGCCGCCACTGGACCAGAGCTTCAATGGAGAGCCACAGACAACATTCAGCGATGTGCTCTACCCACATGAAGCTCCAGGGCAGGCCTCTCGCTTTTCTGCTGGCAGTAAAACTCAACAAAGCATTTGGCTGCCAGGCTATGAGCATCCACAGGCTCAGGCCAGTCGGCCCTCAAGAGGGCAGACGCCTTGACCATCAACGGCAACGAAAGGGTCGCTGATGCTGTCAGACAGGAAGCCCAGGTGACCTGCCCGGATGCCACTTCCACGTTGGCCCACGCGGGCCTGGTCCTTCACCAGGGCTTTCTGGCTGAACTTCCTGCACCTGCTCCAAACTCCATCAGCCACCCAGACAAAGTGGTCTCACTCTCACTTTCCGAAGAAGCCATCAAGCCCACAGCACCCGCCGGGACGAGCAAAGGCTGGAGGTGGAGAAGGGGCCCGGCCGCCCCTCCCCTCGCAGGTACTCACGGAAGCCCTCGATCTTGTCCGCCGTCTTGCTCCAGGCCACCTGCCGCGTCTCCATGATCACCTGGACGGTCCTCCGCTCCGGGGTGGACTTGCGGAAGCTGAAAACGGTCATGACCGTGCCCAGCTCCAGGGCCCTCTTGATCTGACTCTTCTCGTACTCGGGGAGGGCGTCCACGCTGATCATGGCGCTCATGGTCGGCCGCCCCGGGGGCAGGCGAGGGATGCGCTAACTCGGAGGCTGCAGGGGCAGAACAAAGGCGGGCACGGTTTCAGGTCACCAAGCAGGACTGGGTTAGCAGGGCTTGGCCTTTCAAAAGCCAAAAGCCTGCCTCATGCCCATCGGGATGAGTTTGGCGAGAAGGTTCTAGAGGCAGGGACTGGCGGGCCACTCAGACAGCAGGACACACAGAGGTTTAAATGGAAGGGGAGGTGGGGGAGGAGGCCTTGACCTCACTGACCCAACCGTTATCCCGGCTTTGAATAACCAAATCACCCCAGCCTGGCCGCCACCTCCTCCCTCCCCAGCCTTGTTAGATTTGAATAGCCAAAGCAGCCCAGCCTGGCTCCCGCCCCTGCCTGCAACACCAGCCTCCTCATCGCATCCTGCCTCAAGACTTCTATCCATCCCTTTACCTCCTGAGCGAAGTCGGGAACAGGAGAAAAACCTTGAGAATGTGTCTGGGGAAACTTGTGCATTGAAATGGGGCACAAAGGGCAGAAAACAAGGGGCCAGCAGCCTCGTGGTCAATCATGGTGTGGGTTCCTGGAGGCTGTGTGGCCCTGGGCAGGCTGCGTGACCTCTCTGAGCCCCAGTTTCATCCTTTCTAAAAGGGCAGTGTCAGCACAGTTAGGAAGCCACAGGTGAAGCACCTGGCGGGCAGCTCAGCCTCCAGGAGGTGTTCTTGGTCCCCTCCCCTTCCCCTCCCCCACAGTTGACGTTTCCCAGGGAGGATCTGGGTCCCAAACCTCTGGGCCTTCCTTGCGTGGCTTCTCTCACACCTGCCTCCGATCCACAAACAAAGGCAGAATCCAACCAGTCTCACCGCTTCACTGGTTCCTCCCAGAACCATCCACTTGGGGCCATTCTAATGGCCCTGCTCCCACCCAGCCCCTGCAGGCAGCTCTGAGACCCAGAGCCGGGAGGATGCTTAAGGTGCACTTTGCTATACAACTGCAACTAACACAAAATTGCAAGTCACCTATACTGTAATACAATTTGCTTTTTAAATAATAATAAAATTAAAAAACCATTTTTTTAGGTTCCTAGGCTAGGGGTCGAATTGAAGCTGCAGCTGCTGGCCTACACCACAGCCACAGCCACGCAGGATCCAAGCCACATCTGCAATCTACACTACAGTTTACGGCAACACTGGATCCTTAGCCCCCTAAGCGAGGCCAGGGATCGAACGAGCATCCTCATGGATGTTAGTAGGGGTTCCTTCCCGCTGAGCCATGACGGCAATTCCCAAAAAATTTTTTTAAAAAGAACATGAGTGGAGGAGTTCCTGTCGTGGCTCAGTGGTTAACAAATCAGACTAGGAACCATGAGGTTGTGGGTTCGATCCCTGGCCTTGCTCAGAGGGTTAAGGATCTGGCGTTGCTGTGAGCTGTGATGTAGGTCACAGACGTGGCTCAGATCCCGCGTCGCTGTGGCTCTGGTGTAGGCCGGCGGCTACAGCTCCAATTGGACCCCTAGCCTGGGAACCTCCATGTGTCGCAGAAGTGGCCTTAGAAATGGCAAAAAAAAAAAAAAAAAAAAAAAAAGAACATGAGTGGAAACCCTGTTGCTCCCTAAGCCCCTGAGCTGCACACCACTCCCTCCAGCCTGCCTCCTACACGTCCCAAGACTCACTGCCCATCACTCGGAGGGGACCTGACAGCAGGTCTGCAGATGCAGCTGTTACCCAAGTCACTTACATATCCAGGACCACAATTCTGCCTTTGTGAAGGGGGAGATAAGAGATGAAAGAACCTCCAAAGGTTCTTATAAGGATTAAGCCAGATGATATATATATCAGCCGTTAATACAAAGATACAAAGCCAGTGCTCTTTAGCTTCAGCTCCCTGCAACTGTCACCATTCCTGTATCCTTCTTAACTCCTCCCTCCTCCAAATCCCTTTAGGCCCCACAGTCCTTACCCTGTGGATGTCCAGCCAGGGCTGTCTGTGCCTCCAGACTGGTTCTGCCTCCCCACAGCCTCGTTGGCCGAGGTGCTCGAAATCAGCGCCTCAGGTCGTATAATGGGGCTAAAAATACCACCCTCCAGGGGTTCTGGAAGGACGAGACTCCCCGCAGCCACAACACAGGCATGGCCCCCAGCGGCTAGCTGAGCCTCTGGCGGTATTGACCAGCACCTGGTCAAGGCGTTAATCAAGGGTCAACTCAGTCCTGGTGCAGAGCTGGGGGCTTTATGCAAATGAGGGGGCGGGGCAAGAGGCCCAGGCACTGTCCTTTGCCCCCTCCCGGCTCAACCTCACACCCATAGCCGAAGGCATCTCTGCAGGTGCACTGATAGCTGAGATAAAGTTGTAAATTACACCCGCTCTCCGCCCATCTGGAAACAGACCAGCCAGCTCAGTGATTCCCAGGTAGGGTACGCTTAGGAGCAGAGACTCGGGAGCAGCGGGAAGGGGCCCCCAACTTAGTCTGGGGAGAGGCTGGGAATTCTAAGTGCTCAGGAGAAGCTTCTCGGGGAAGAGGGAATCTGAGTCCAATCTTTAATAAAGGTGAAGCAGGAGGGAACAGTGTTCTAGTCAGAGCAACAGGCTTAAGCAAGGCCCAGCAGCGCAATTAACAGGGTGTGCCGGGAACTCCGCCTGACCTGAGCCTCCGCCTCACCGCCCTCTGATCCAGATCAGGGGATGAACAAGGTGCCTGTGGCCACTCTCATCCTGGAAAACCAGCTGTTGATTGACCCTCCCCAGGTGCCTGCACCTGCCATAGCTGGCTGGCTTCATTTACCTCAATGAGAAATGTCAGAGGTGAAAACTCAAGTGCGGGGAGGTGAATTCCCGTGATCAACGTCACGCAGACACAGGGCAACCCCAGCATCATAACCCTGGTCTGAATCCCCTGCCCTGGCTCCTTCGGCTGCTGCCTCTGGAATTCAGAATCCGGGGGCAGAATCTGGCCAGACAGTAACTAACTTGGCAGAGAGGTCAAAGGACTTGTCCAAGGTCACAGAGCTGCGAAGTGTCAGTACCAGGATTTGCACCTGGTCCCAGCTCCGCAGCTCTTCACACAAGGACTGCCCCCAGCCATGCACCTCTTAAGTTCCCTGCTTTCAGGTCTCAAGGTCCCTGTGCAGCAGGGCACAAATAGGAAACACGCACCACCTCACAACACCACCTATTAAACCAGCCAAAAGGGAAACATTAGGGTCCTCAGTTCTTCCTGACTCTGGGAGGGCCTTGGACTTAAACCTCCCGGGATTCTGGTTACTTCCCGATCAGAAGCCCAGGGGCTTGGCTCAACCATAAACGTCAAGTCTCTCAGTCCCCTCCCCGACAACTGGAACGACATCCTCGTGATCACAAGTCTTTGGCCCCAACCACCCAAATCCACCAGCTCCCAACTCAGGCTTCCAGAGTTGAATGCTTCGGCAACTAAGGCAAGGCGTTGTTCTCCAAGGCCTTGACCCCAGGGGAAGGCACTAGCCAATTTCCATTTTGCTTCTGCTTTCAAAAAAAAAAAAAAAAGCCTTGAAATCCCTTTTTTGTTCCTGTTTCTCATCCTCCGTGGGTAACTTTATAAAATGACTTATGGTAATAAATATAAGCATGGCTGAGATTTAATAAGATTCCACTTTTCACGTCCTTGGAAATAAACTGAGATAACAAGCACCCAGAACCAGGAAGCAGGGGGATTCTTCTCTTGAACGCTCTCCCCAAATGTTAGAGCAGTACAGCGCAGCAGGTAAAATCCCACCCAACCCTTCTGGTACATGTCAACAGGGCTCCACCTCTGAGAGGCAACCACCCCTCCTACAGCACAAGGGATGTTACTACTGCGACGTACACAGACTCACATGAGCCCTGTAGCAATGGGACACTGCATATTTTCACCAGAGGAATCAGGCAGAGTCAGCCACGGCAGGTAGGAATGTGCATTAGTTGGCCTTTTTTTTTTTTTTTAGAGCAAGTTCTGAGCATCTAATAAAATGTAAAACATGCATATGCTTTGATCCATCGTAAGTGCAGAAACATGCACAAAAATGTTCATAGAAACATCATTTGTAATAGAAAGGAAAAAGAAACAGGAAACAAATCAACTGCTCATGAATGGGGGGGGGGGTCCCTAAAACGATGGCACTCGCACATTAAGAAGGCTCAGTAGCTATTGCAAAGAATGACTAAGATTTATAAGGAATCTGATCTGCAAAAATTCGTGCAGCAGATGAAAACAGTTACAAACGCCTAAGTACAAATGTAACATAATTACATTTTTAAAAAGGCTGTCTGCTTATAAATCTAGAAGAAGTGGTTACTTTTGGAGGGTGGGAGAGGGTAAAAGGGCTGCCCTGAGGTTTGACGGATTTAAGTGATAACATAATGGATAAGATTCTCTGCGTTGCTCTTACTCTTTTCTACATGAAAACTGTTTTCAAAAGTTTTCTCCCCAATTCCATCCAGCCGAAGGGCTATCTATGTATGGGGGTCCTATCTGCCTCTGCCAAAGGAGTTTCGGGCTCCAGGTCCAAAGGTGGGAGGGAAGGCTGCAGCATCATTAGGCAATTTCAGCGTCAATGAAACCTGCAGTGAGCACTGTCCAGAACACACGTGGCAAACACACACCTGTGTAACAGAGGTAAGGGCGTAGGGCTGCCAGGGATCCCTACAAGGCTGCAGCTCAGGATAATGGCCCAAGCGCCCACGTTAGGGCCCTTACCCAGAGGGTCAAGGACTTGCAGGTAAGCCCCAATTCTCCACACAGCCCTGGAATGTAGGCCTAGGTATCCCCAGCATCAGTATCCAGTGGAAGAAACTGAGGCTCAGAGATTTTTCAACTTGCCCAATGCCACACAGCTGGAACTGAAATTCGAATTAAGTGGACTGACAAGACTACCTGTTTCCCATGTGCAGCGTCAACCCCCTCCGTATTTTTTAATTCTAGTTCAAGGTCCGGGTGCTAAACGCGCCCTTTCTAGGCCCCCTCTGGAATCCAGGCGCCAACCCCCCAGCCAAATGGGACACATCTTTCCCCCGCATTCTTCGGCCATGGAGGTAACGACCTCTTCGGGATTCCAAAACAGAACCAGCAAAACGCAAAGACCCACACCTACACATCTGCATACAATTGTGGGCTGGGAGAAGGAATCAGGAATCCTCCGAAAACTCTTCTCTATCCCAAGGCGAAGGGCTTGAGCCTTCGTGGTATCGCTTGCCACCCACCCAGCCGCAACCACCTGTGTGTAATACGGGGAAGTGCCAGGGGCCGGCCTGCCTCCTGGATTCAAAAGCCCTGGGCACAGAGGCGACCAGGAAACACGCCCGACCCCACGCTGAAGCCCGCGGCCCCGGGAGCCTAGAACGCCGACGCCGACGCCAGCGCTCGCGCACGACCCCCGACCGCAAGCCGCGCCGCTTCCTCCGGGTTCCCATTCAAAGCTAGGTCTCTGCAGGGCACCGACCGACCAAGTGACGCCGGCCCCAAGTGAGGAAGTGGCCGGCGACAGAGCCTTGGACCTCTGTCCTCACCGCCCCGGACCCGGGCACAGCGGGCGGGGGCCCCGACAGCGCGCCCCACCCCTGCCCGCGCCCGCTGCGCCCTGGCGCAAGTCCTCCGGTGGACGCCGCTACCCCCCACCCCCGGCCCCGCGCTGGTCCCGCAGACGCCGGTCCCCGGGCGCCCGCGTGCGCTCCCTCCCGATCGGACCACTCACCTGGCCACACCCCCTCTGCCGGTCCCGGCTCCGGGGTCCCGCGCGCAGCCGCCCGCCGTCCGGGCTCGGGGCACTCCCTGGCGCGCACGCCCTCCGACGCCGGCGCTGCTACTTCTGCTTCGGCCGCGGCCGCGCGCCACGTGACTCCTCCAGGGCCGCCCCCCGCGCCCTGGCCCGCCCCACCCCCGGCCCCGAGGCGGGCCCAGGCTGGCCCGCCGCTCGGAGCATCCCGGCGCCGCGTCCTCCGGGCCGAGGAAGAAACTCAGGCAGCTGGAGGAGATGGACCTGACCCCCACGTCACCTGCAAGGTGCAGAGAAAACTTGCAGACAGCCTAGCATTCACGGAGCGCCTACTGCATACACGTGTTTTACAGGCATGTAGTAGACTCCCCATCGTCAGCAGAAGTTGGCGGTTCGTGGCCCTAATTTGAAATCGCCACTGAGGCTGCGCTGCGGTCAGATCACCTCTTCCTACCTGGAGCGAGACGCATGAATACCCTCGGCCTCAGGGTTCTCGTCTTTCAGATGGGATCAAATGTTGCCGGCCCCAAATGTTGCAGGGAACATACAATACTAGGTAATTGATTCCCCATTTTCCCAATGAGAAGGTCTTTCTATGGCTCACTCACTTCTAAGCATATAGATAACAAGGGCAAATGCCTAGTCAGGGTATTTAATTGATTCATTTAGCTTTACGAAGCCTTTTCCAACTCACTTATATGTTGTAACATATAAGAGAAATACTGCTTTTTTCCATTGTCCTGTTTCATGAAGCAATTTTATTCAAACCTTTAATATGCATCCTTGACACAAGGGTCTGAGGTGACTAGAGCAGCTTTCCAGTCACCTACAGAGCTGTCAGGACATGTCAGTTCTACTCCTAAGCCGCTTGAGTTACAGCATTTTCTGAATCTCTGAATGTTGCTCTGGCTGAAAATATTGAATCTGGAGCCGCAGGACTCATTTGCTGGCGTGAGGCAACCTGGACTCATTTCTTTCACTGCTCCTATCTCAGGGGTGTACCAGACGCTCTTCATCACAGATCACTTACTGCACCATTTTTTTGATGGTTTTGGTTTTGTTTTTTGTTTTTGCTTCTTAGGGCTGCACCTGTGGCATATGGAAGTTTCCAGGCTAGGGGTCCAATCAGAGCTGCAGCTGCCAGCCTACGCCGCAGCCACAGCAATGCTGGATCTGAGCCGCATCTGCAACCTACACCGCAGCTTGCAGCAAAGGTTCAGTGGATCCTTAACTCAATGAATGAGGCCAGGAATCGAACCCACATCCTCATGGCCACTAGTCGGGTTTGTTGCCACCCAGCGACAACAGGAACTCCATCCACTGTACCGTTTTTTTAAAGAAAGCTTGGAAACCACTTGGAATCATGGGACCAACTCCCCAGGACTGATGACTGAATCTGTTTTAAATTTCTTTGACTTTTTTTTTTTTAAAGAACCTCAATTTATATTTGTTTCCATCAATCCTTTCAACATTTTGATTTGGTTCATGTTAGGTAATGTACATGGTAATATGTGTACAACCATCTACGGGTAGAATTTATTCTTACAAAATGGTAAGATATAGGGAAGCCTCTTGAATCTCTTGCAGATAAAGTGACACTAAGTGCAATTGGTTTTGGAAACCACTGTGGGAAGCCTTGGCTCCTAACCTCTGTTCAGACAGATGCTCATTCTGGCTGGAGTTTTCCCTGCTCCCCGAGGACAAAGCAAGAAAAGAACATGTAGCACACGTTTCAGTTTATTTTTATTTATTTATTTTGTCTTTTTAGGGCCGAGCCTACTGCATATGGAGTCTCCGAGGCTTTAGGCTTTGGGTCAAATCCGAGGCACAACTCGGGATCCGAGCAGCATCCGAGACCTACACCACAGCTCATGGCAACGCCAGATCCTTAACCCACTGAGCGAGGACAGGGATCGAACCCGCAACCTCATGGCTCCCAGTCAGATTCGTTAACCCCTGAGCCATGACAGGGTACTCCATGCTTCAGTTTAAAGAACTGCCTTTTAATCTGTGACTGTGAGCCTACAGCATTTTTGGAGTTAAATAGGTCTGTTGTGTCCGAGAGGACGGTCGTAGGAGTGGCAGTTTGCTTTTTTTGTTGTTTGTTTGTTTGTTTGGGGCCATGCCCACCAGACACGGAAGTTCCTGGGCCTCGGACTGAACCCCAGCCACAGTAGCAACAAGGACATATCCTTAACCACTAGGCCACCTTTGAACCTCGACTTTTTTTGCATTTTTATATTTTTACTTTTTATTTTGCATTCTTAGTTGCTTTTCCTCTTTGCCTTGTTTTTCACCCTCAGGTGAACAGCTAAAGGAATTCAGTGCAAGGAATGGAAGTGTTTGGGTTTCTGCATCACCTCTTTTTTTACAAACTCCAACTTGGCTGTTCAAAATAAAGAAATTGAGATGGTAGCCCTGATTCTGGGAAGGCTGAAATATAAAATGACCCCTCTTCTCCAAGGATGATGGGTTAGGAGAGAAGACGCCCTGTATATTCAGACACATGTGACAGAAAGCCCCCATCACAGGCTGGCTCTCCTAGGGCTGGAGGCCATTAAGTCTGTGGGTGGTGGGGAGGCCAGCTTTGAACCTGAGTCTGCCTGGTGTCAGAGCCATGGGCCCACGGGCCCACTGCTCATCCCCAGCCCTATCAGGAGGCGTTCAGCAGAGAGAAGTGAGTGTGTAACCACTCCACATAGACTCACAAATGGGTCAGGAAGTGACCTCAAAGGGTGGAGGGAACTTTCTTTTCCTTTTCATATAAAAAGAAAGAAGAAGGGGGGGAGGGGAATAACCTGAGCAAAAATTGTTTTAACCACCATCGGCTGGACTTTCTGTGTCCCTCACCAGGCCTCAGGGAGGCACATGTTTTTTCCCCATAACCCTCTTCCATTTGCCAGCAGCCATGAGCTCCCCCCACAGTGCCTCAGCTTCCCTCTCTATAAAATGGGTATAGGAACACTGTCAATCAACCATACTTAAAAAAAGTGGGGGCACATGGGTACAGGAGTTCCCACTGTGGTGCAGTGGGTTAAGAATCTGACTGCAGCAGCTCAGGTCACAGCAGAAGAACGGATTGCTTCCCCTACCCACCAGAGTGGGTTAAAGGATCTAGTGTTGCCACAGCCATGAAATTAAAAAAAAAAAGGGGGGGGGGAGTGACCTTTGTGGCTCAACAGTAACAAACTCAACTATTATCCATGAGGATGCAGGTTCAATCTGTGGCCTCGCTTAAGGGGTTAAGAATTGGCATTGCCATGAGCTGTGGTGCAGGTTGCAGAAGCAGCTCAGATCCTACATTGCTGTGGCTGCGGTGTAGACCAGCAGCTGTAGCTCTGATTCGACCCCTAGCCTAGGAACTTCCATAGGGCGAACACGTGGTACCTACCTCCCAGGGTGATTGTAAGAATTAAATCAGACAATGGCGGGATAAAAGAGGCATCACCGTTCAACTATCAGGGCTATTTTTAGTACTGTTATTGGAGAGAAGAAGGAAAAAAGCCCATGGTCCAGAGGGAAACCGTGAATTTGGAGGACAGGGAGATCTGGGTTCAAGTCCCAAATTCACTTGGGACTCAGCAGGTTCAAGTTCCAGGGCCACTTCCTTAACTGTGTGACCTTAAGCTAAGCTGGTCAGATACCCTCTCTGAACTTCCAATTTCCCCATCATTTGATCTACCTTTGGGATATTAGAGAATAGGCAATCTATAGAGAAAAAAAATTCGATTTGTGGTTGCCTGGGACTAGGGCTCAAGGGAACAGATGACGACTTGGGGGTACAGGGCTTCTCTTCGGAGTGATGAAAATCTTCTAAAATTGATTGTGGTGATGATGATTGATCAGCTCTGTGAAATACTAAAAGCCACTGAACTCTACACTTTAGGTGGGTGAATTGTATGGGATGGGATTTATGTCTCAATAAAGCTGTTAAAAAAAAAAAAAAAGAGGAGTTCCTGTGGTGGCTCAGTGGTTAATGAACCCAACTAGCATCCATGAGGACACCGGTTCAATACCTGGCCTTGCTCAGTGGGTTAAGGATCCAGTGATGCTGTGGCTGTGGGGTAGGCTGGCAGCTACAGCTCCAACTGGACCCCTAACCTGGGAACCTCCATATGCCACGGGTGCAGCCCTAAAAAGACAAAAGACAGAAAGAAAGAAAGAAAGAAAGAAAGAAAGAAAGAAAGAAAGAAAGAAAGAAAGAAAGAAAGAAAGAAAAGAAAGACAGACAGACAGACAGAAATTTGTGTGAAGAATTAATGGCTGACACAGCTTAGCACAACATGGCCTTTGATCAAGTAGCAGCCACTCGGTAGAAGAATCTTCATTAGACAGGGGGTCTCCCAAACCTTGCCCCATCATACATGGCAGCAGCCAGGCTGAGGCCCACCACGCCGCCCCAGGGCCTGGCCAACCTCCTCCCTCCACCCCCATAGCCAAAAACGACCAGAAAACCCCTGAGAGGCTCTGAGTTTGGTTTCCTTTCCCGATATTGTTCAGAGAAGTGCATGTCCCCTGGGGACAAGCCGAGTCCCAGCTGCTGGCTGGCAGGCCTCTGTGAGAGGAAGTACCACCCAGAACTGGCTTGCAGCCCTGGTCAGGGTTAGGCCGGAACCAGAAGCTTCTGCACGGGGGTGGTCAGAGGCGCGGCCAATTCTTTTTTCAGCTTTATTGAGGTGTAATCAGTATACAAAAAAATCTGCACACCAAGTTTACAGTCTGATGACTGTGGGCATAGGCGTACACGCACAGAACCACCACTGCAACCAAGAGAATAAACATTCCACAGCTCCAAACGTTTCTTGTATCCTTTTGTTACTGTTGTCATTTTTTGTTTTTGTATTGGTGTATGTATGTGTGGTAAGAACACTTCACATGATAACTACTCTCTGGAAAAATTTTTCTTTTCCTTTTTTTCCAGTTGCACCTGCAGCCTATGGACGTTCCCCGGGCCAAGGGTCAAATCAGAGCTGCAGCTGAGGCTTATGCCTCAGCCACAACATCACCAGGTCCAAGTCACATCTTTGACCTAGCCACAGCTTGCTCACGATCCTTAAGCCACTGAGCAAGGCCAGGGATCAACCCACATCCTCACAGAGACCAGGTCAGGTCCTTAACCCACTGAGCCACAATGCGAACGCCTCAACGAATTTTTTAACGTAAGAGTTGCCTGGTGGCTCAGCAGGTTAAGGATCCAGTGTGGTCATTGCCATGACTTGGGTTCGATCCCTGGGCCGGGAACTTCTACCTGCCGTGGGCACAGCCAAAAGAAACCCTGAAGTGTAAAATACAGTATTGTTAGCCAGAGACCATAGACACAACCCTGTAACGCGGATTTCTAGAATGTGTTCATCGTGAAATAGAAACTTTATACCCATTAAACAACTGCTCATTTCTCTCTCCTCCCAACCCCTGGCAATCATCATTCTATTCTCTGCTTCTATAAGTTTGGCTTATTTTGGCGAGTTCCCTGGTGGTCTAGTGGTTAGGATTCAGTGCTTTCACTGCCCCAGCCAAAGCTCAATCCTTCGTCTGGGAGCTGAGATCCCACATCAAGCCACCGCACAATGCAGGAAAAAAAGATAAAAAGAAGAAGTGTGACCTATTTGAGATGCCTCCAGAAAGGAATCACAGTATTTGTACCTCTGCGTGTGGCTCATTTCATTTAGCATAATGTCCTCGGTGGTGTCACAAATGGTAGGACTTACTTCTTCTTGAAGGATGAATAACATTCCATTGCATGGAAATGGGATGGCTGGTTCACATGGTAGTTCAATTTTAAAATTTGGGGGAACCTCTGCTGTTTTCCACGGTGGCTGCACCATTTTACATTCCCACCAAGAGCACACAAGGGTACCAATTTCTCTATATCCTCTTCAATTTTTGTTACTTTTTGGTTTTTTGGTGATAGCCATCCTAACAGGTGTAAGGTATTATCTCATTGTGGTTTTTTTGTTTGTTTTGTGTTGGTCTTTTTAGGGCCGCACTCATGGCATACGGAAGTTCCCAGGCAAGGGGTCACCTTGGAGCTGCAGCTGCCGGACTATGACACAGCCACAGCAACACCAGATCCAAGTCACGTCTGCAGTCTTCGCTGTAACTCACGGCAACCCTAGATCTTTAACCCACTGAGCAAGGCCAGGGATCGAACCCGCAGCCTCATGGATACTAGTTGGGGTCGTAACCTGCTGAGCCACGCCGGAACTTCTCACTGTAGTTTTGATTTGCATTTCCGTGATGATTACTGATGTCAATCACCTTTTCACACACCTCTTGGCCGTTTGTACATCTTTGAAGAGATGTCTATTCAGGTCCTTTGCCCATTTTTAAGTGGTTATGTGAGGGTTTTTTTGCTGTTGGGTTGTAGGAGTCTACTATTCAAATTGAGGGCTGCTTGGAAAAGCCTCCAGTGCTGTGGTTTTAATTTTGCAAGCCCCAGTTTCCAGCTGGAGCTCATTTGGTCATTCAACAAACACAATGTTTGCTGAGTGTATGTGGCAAGCCAGGGAATGCTGGGCTCCAGGGAGGTAGCAGGAATGATCTAAGTCCCACCCAGCAAGCGTGCAGTGTAGTTGTGAGGACACAGAAAGGGGGCTCGAGTGAGACTGGCCGGGTTCGAATCCCAGTTCTGCCCCTCACTGGGTGTTCTGCACACAATTTTCACCCTCTCTGAACCTGTCTCCTCACGGGGATCAGGTTGCAGTGGAGGAGCTGGTCAGATAAGGGTTGTCCAGGTGCCAGGCATGGCTCCTGGTTAAAGAGGACCCTGGTTGCTGGCGGTCATCATGTTGTGACAGATGCAGGACACTGTCCCCGCTCTGCTCAGAGCCCGGCTGCAAGCAGGCCTTTCCCAGGCCTTAAACCTCAGGGAAAATCGAGACTGATGGTTTAAAACCAAGAGCAACCATGTGGAGCGGCTGAGTACAGGACAGGGAATCTGGCGGACCTGGGTGTCAACCCTGGCTCCGCCGCTTACTCACCCTGTGTCCCCAGTGAAGCGATTGAGTCTCCTTGTGCTCTGCTTCCCAATCTGCACTGAAGACGGAGGCCCCACCTCTAATGGCTGGAGGGTCAGGTAGGATTTGCTCAGCTTCCTCAAAACGGCTACCATCTCATGTCACTGGGAGCCCAGGAGGGGTTGGTGGGGGAGGGGGAGGGGGAGGGGAGCAATCAGGAATTCAAATTCATGGGTGGGACGAAGATTCTGCCGCTTGTGGGAGTTCCTGTTGTGGTGCAGCAGAAAGGAATCCCACTAGGATCCTTGAGGTTGCGGGTTTGATCCCTGGCCTCACTCAGTGGGTTAAGGATCTGGCATTGCCGTCAGCTGTGGTGTAGGTCGTAGACGCGGCTCAGATCCCTTGTTGCTGTGGCTGTGGTGTAGGCCGGCAGCTGTAGCTCTGATTCGACCCCTAGCCTGGGAACCTCCATATGCCTCAGGTGCAGCCCTAAAAAGATCAATTAAAAAAAAGAGAGAAAGAGGGAAGCTTTGTTATCAACAAGGCTGTTTGGACAGAGCTGATCAATGCCCTTGGAAGAGTGGTTCCCCGTGTCCAGGATGGGGCAAGAGGGATGGGCTGTGATGGTCTCGATTTTGGCCTGGTGATTAACGTGAGGCGGTCACTCGGTGAAAATAGATTCAGCCTTACGCTTACCACTCGTGTGACTTGATGTCATACCTCAATTTTAAACAATTAGTATTTTTTTTATTTTATTTTATTTTATTTTTTTTTTTTTGTCTTTTTGCTATTTCTTGGGCCGCTCCCGCGGCATATGGAGGTTCCCAGGCTAGGGGTCCAATCGGAGCTGTAGCCGCCAGCCTACGCCAGAGCCACAGCAACTCGGGATCTGAGCCGCATCTGCAACCTACACCACAGCTCACGGCAACACCGGATCGTTAACCCACTGAGCAAGGGCAGGGACTGAACCCGCAACCTCATGGTTCCTAGTCGGATTCGTTAACCACTGCGCCACGACGGGAACTCCCAATTAGTATTTTTAAAAGGCTGTTCAGTGTGCGAACAGGTCGCCCCTGACTGATGTTTCTGCCCTCAGTGTTTTCTGCATACGCTTTCCTGAGCATGTCTTAGCTACACTCGAAAACCAAAACGGTTTCAAAATCCAAGTTGTTAGCGGTCACTCCGGAAGGGAGTGATGAGAGGGGGCTGGGGGAGCCCTGGGGATGCGGTCAAGGCCTCTTCTTCATGGGGTGCTGGCTACACGGGTGAGTTCCGTGTGTGAAAACTAAACTGTTCACTTATATTATAGGCACTTTTCTGCATTCTGTTTTGATCAATAAAAACATTAAAACAGGAGTTCCTGTCGTGGCGCAGTGGAAATGAATCCGACTAGGAACCATGAGGTTGCAGATTCGATCCCTGGCCTTGCTCAGTGGGTTAAGGATCCGGCGTTGCCATGAGCTGTGGTGTAGGTCGCAGACACGGCTTGGATCTGGTGTTGCTGTGGCGCCGGCAGCTACACCACTGATTAGACCCCTAGCCTGGGAACCTCCATGTGCCGCGGGTGCAGCCCTCAAAAGACAAAAGACAAAAAAAAAAAAAATGAAAACATAAAGCAATTAGCTAAAAGGAGGAGGAAGCATTTAAAATCTTTGTGGTTTACCCCAATTGGTAACATTTACTGAATACCTACCTCGCACCAGGACCTTCACGCAGTAAATGCATGAAGCCCTTAGAACAAAGTTGGGGAGCTCAGTTATCTTCACGTCTATCTCACCAACGAGGAAACTGAGGCTCAGAGAAGTTAAATGATTCACAGAGGTGACCCCGCAGTTAGCGGCAGAGTTGGACTCCAAAGCCTGGAGCCTCCTCTAAGATCTGGAGCTATTTCCACTCCCACAGAGGACTCCTGCTTCTCTCGGGGGTTCTCAGGAAGGTCTGAAACATATCCAGAGATGCTGGGCCAATGGGATCAGAACGTTGAGGGTGGTGCCTGGGAATCTGCATTGTTTTAAACCCCCCCCCCCCCCGCCCCATGATTCTTTTGTACACCCTAGGATGGGCAGCAGTGCCTCCTGCTGAAATAAGAAACACGTGGTGAGGCTTTTCAGAGGTGGAAAGCCGTCAGAGCACTTCAGGCAGATATAGGACGGTAGTAGTCATAAAAATAAGGAGGTGTTGCATGGTGGATTCCAGAAAGACCGCCTCGTGATGAGTTCCTTCGGGAAAGAGGGCACTGATAAGCCCTCCCCACATGGACTCTGAGACAAATTCTCCTTAAGCGGCAATTCCGCAGATCAGTCGTTCAGTGGTTCAGTCTGCCTAACTACCTGCTATGGGTTGGTCACTCCTCGCGGCTCTAAGGCTGAGCAAAGGAGACGTTCAGTCTTCATTAGGAGGTACCAACTGGTCGGAGAGATTAGCAGGTTAAAAAAAAAAAATGGTTACTCACCTGCTAAAATGGCTAAACTACAAACACCTGACCATACCCAGCGCTGGGGCACACACGGAGCAGCTGGTGGAAAAACAAAACAGTGCAGCCTTTTTGGAAAACAGCTGGGTGGTTTCTTACTAAGTTAAACACACACTTGCCTTATGACCCAGCAATCCCACATCTAGGTATTTACCCAAGAGAAATGAGAACATCCATCAATGCAAAACTCGCTACACTAAAGCTTATAACAGCTCTGCTCATATGCACTGAAAACTGGACACAACACAAATGTCTTTCAACCAGTGAATGGATACACAAACACCCAAACACTGAAAGAGCACCCACGGATAGAACTGAAGAAACTACTGCTCGACAGAGCGCCAGGGAGGAATCCCCCACACTTTCTGCTAAGTAAAAGATGCCAGCGTCGGAACAGGGCTGCAAAGGTGTGACTCCATAGATAGGACATTCTCGAAGAGGCAAAACCACTGGGACAGAAAATAAATCACTAGGTACCAGTGGTTCAGGTTGGAAGAGGGACCGATTACCAAGCGCATAAAGGAATTTACGAGTTCTCTTGTGGTGCAGCAGGTTAGGGATCTGGCGCTTTCAGTGCAGTGGCTTGAGCTGCTGCTGTGGCTCAGGTTCGATCCCTGGCCCAGGAACTTCCATATACAGTGGGTGTGCCCCCACCCACAAAAAAAAAGGAATTTTCAAGGGGTGGGAGGATGGATGGATGGATGGAATGGTTTTATATTTGGTTGTGGTGAAGCTACAGGACTATGAAATTGCCACAACTCACAGAACTATATACTTAAAAGGGTGAATTTTAATCATAGTTTACTTTGGAAAAAAAAAAAAAGGTGGGGGGAGTTTCCATCATGGCTCAGTGGTAACAAATCTGATTAGTATCTATGAGGATGCAGTTTCAATCCCTAGCCCCACTCAGGGGGTTAAGGATCCGGCATTGCCATGAGCCGAGGTAGAGGTCGCAGATGTGGCTCAGAACTGGTGCTGCTTTGGCTGTGGTGTAAGCTGGCAGCTGCAGCTCTGACTCAGTCCCTAGCCTGGGAGCCTCCATATGCCACAGGGTGTCACCCTAAAAAGACAAAAAACAAAAAAACAAAAAAAAAAGGTAGAGTTCCCACTGTGGCACAACAGAATCATCAGCATGGCTGCAGCATCAAGAACACAGGTTCAATCCCTGGCCTGGCACAGTGGGTTAAAGGATCTGATAGAGCTACAACTGCGGCTCGGATCTGATCCTGGCCCAGGGACTCCGTATGCTGCAGGAGGGCCAAAAAAAGGAAAAGTGAAAAACAAAAAAACTAAACAATGGGTGAATACAAATACAGATAAGGCCAAGGTTGAGGGAGAAGGGACAATTACTACAGCTTTGGTGGGAAACGGGAAGAGAGACAGGAGGGCTTCCTGAAGGTGGTGATCCTTAGGGGGAGACCAGACAAAGGATGAGAATTCAAGTTCATCAGCTGAATGTAGAGAAGAGGAGAGAGGGCGAGATTTCAGGCAGGAGAACAGCACGAAGGACACTCACTCTGGATGTGCCTGGAGGGGAGGAGGCAGGGCTCCAGTCCTGCAGGGCCAGCCGGGTCTCGCTAAGGCATCCGGACTGGGCCCAGGAGCAACGGGAGCCATCAAAGCTCTTAGAGCAGAAGAGTGACCTGGATGATTTGCGGCGTGGAAAAATCACTGTTGAGCCCGACGAGGGAGCCAGGCTGAGGGTGAAGGAGCCAGGCTGAGAGCAGGAGGGCTGGTCGAGACCTTCTCTGTGTCGGGTTGTGCATCCCTGTCTGAGGCATCTTGCCACAGGACAGACATTAACCAAACACTTGGCACTTGCCAGGCAGGACACACAGAAGCCGAGGATGCAGGAACGGATCGCGTTCCCTGTCTCTCACCTGCTAATGGCAAAGACAGACCATAAACAAGGAAAGAGGGTAACATTTCCGAGGGGGTGAGTGCTTTGACAGAGAAGAGGAAGAGAACGGGGAGGTGATGGAGACATTTAGATGCGGGGGCACAAAGGCCTCCCAGAGGAGGTGATACTTCCAGACCTAGGGCTGGAGGGAGAGCCGGCTCTGTGAGGCTCTGGGGAAGGAACTTCTCAGGCAAGAGCCCCAGGTTGATGCCTGATGGCTTTTGAGTCTCACGCAGTGGGGGCAAGACGTGGAACCCCCAAAGCCCTGGTGTAGAGGGCAGAGCCTTCTGCGGGAGCGGCTGTGTTTCCCTCCGTGGTTTGGTGAAGCGTGGTTTAAGGCCCTGGGCGTGTGCGCAGAGACTCGCCTGAATCCACAAGCACAGCTTTCTTCTTGGCCAGAAAGGTCACAGCCGTTGCCACTATAAACAGTGCCCGTGTTGACAGAACCACAGCTGCTCCAGAGACGGGCAGACGCAGGACACACCTGGGAAGTCCAATCTGGATTTTCAAATTGAAAAAAACAAAAAATAAATCAGAGCAATTCAGCACACAGCAGTGACCGGTGACTCATCCATTACGTGAGTCCTCCCCAGCAACACAGAGGGCCCTGTGAGTCCTCCCCAGCAACACAGAGGGCCCTGCCCAGGGCCTTCCCCACCTCACAGCGCAATGTCCACAGGAGGTCATGGTTTCAGAGACTGAATCTTTGCATCAAGTCTGAATTAAGCTGCCAACCAGCCAGCTGGACCCCCCATTCATGAGGCATCAAAATGTTACTGACAAGATGCCCTGGTCTCTTGCAGCTGCTGTAAAAAAAAATCACCAACAAGAGAGCTTAAAACAACAGAAATTCAGAGTTCTCATTGTGACTTGGCAGGTTAAGGACCCAGTGTTGTCTCCGTGAGGACGGAGGTTTGATCCCTGGCCTCGTTCAGTGGGTTAAGGTTCCAGCATTGCTGCAAACCATGGGGTAAAGGGCAGC
This sequence comes from Sus scrofa, assembly GCF_054392235.1. Classification (NCBI taxonomy): domain Eukaryota; kingdom Metazoa; phylum Chordata; class Mammalia; order Artiodactyla; family Suidae; genus Sus; species Sus scrofa. Next base: position 7,435,558 of record NC_139388.1, read on the forward strand.
TCCAATTCAACTTCTAGCCTGGGAATTTTCATAGGCTACGGATGTGGCCATAAAAAGAGAAAAAGGAAAAAAGAACAAAAAGAACAGAAATTCACTCTCTAACTGTTCAGGAGCCAGGAGTCCAAAATCAAGGGACATTCCCCCTTTGAGAGATGGGGTCCGGGTCCCCTGACCTTGAGCCTGGCAGGTTTTGTAAATTATTATAATTGCTTCATTGGAAGGTGGCAGATGGGGCAGTGCAAGAAGCATCTGCCTGGCTAAGGACACATACCTTAAGAGCCCCAAGTGGACCTGGAGGCCAGCTACCCTGAACACACCCTGTTAGAGCGTCTGCAGAGAGAGAACAAACAGAGACGGGAAAATACCTAGGGAACCCCAGCTGCTCCAGCTCCTCTCTGGTCTCCGCAGCCCAACAGCAGCTATGAGGGTGAGCAGCCTTTGAAGATGGACTGAACCCAAATCAGCACCTGCCTGCAACTTCATGGCTTCCCCACCCCAACCAGAACTGCCGCCCCCCCATTATCGAAAGACAATCAACGAATGTTGTGGTTTTAAGCCAAAGAGAATTTGTTACACAGCCACAGATAACAGGTGCCAGGGGTTTGCTTTGCTGAGTGAGGCTTGCAAGTTTAGGGCAGAGTGGAATTGTCTAGGGCAGCAGAAGCAAAGCAGGACTCTGCCCTCTGGAACTCTCCTTCTTTGCCCTTCCAGGGAACCTCCTCCTCTGCCTCTCCTCTAAGTAAAATCTGAACAAGTACTTGTAATTTTTTGGTTTTGTTTTGTTTTTGGGTTTTTTGTTGTTGTTGTTGTTTGTTTGTTTTGCTTGCACTGACTGCATATGGAAGTTCCCAGGATGGGGACTGAATCCAAGCCCCAGCAGCGACCTATGCCATGGCTGCAGCAATGAGGGATACTTAACCCACTGTGCTGGGCTGGGGACCAACCTGCACCACTCCAGAGACAATGCAGACTCCTTAACCTGCTGAGCCACAGCATGAACTTCTGAATGCGTATTTTTAAATGTGCATTTGAATGGACACTGTATGATCAGCCTGCCTGTCGGGGTGAGGGGGGAGGCGCATATGTATTCCATGGTGACACACCTTTGCACAGGGTGGGGTATTGCCACTGTCAGAAAGCCCCAGCCCTTTCTCACTCTTCCCTCTAACTGATGAATTTTGTTTCATCCTATAGGACTGAGCTCATTATGTTAAGGACAAGGACAAGACCAAATTTACACTTACACTTATGTTATTTAAACTAACAGCTGAGAGTTGCTTTTAAAAAATAATAATAGCGCACAAGCATACATTTTTCCATTACTCTGAATGCATTAAAATTAAGATGCCTTAGTGATTGGAAAGAAACAGATATGGATAGAGACATGATAAAAACAAACATAGTAGAGGAGTTTCTGCTGTGGCTCAGTGGGTTAAGCATCCAGCGTTGTCTCTACAGTGGCTCAGGTAACTGGTGAGGCATGGGTTTGATACCTGGCCTGGCGCAGTGGGTTAGGGATCTGGTGTTGCCACAGCTGCAGTATAGGTCACCACTGTGGCTCGGATCTGATATGCTGAAGGGCAGCCAAAAATGAAAAAGAAAAGAAAAATATGTAGGAATAAATGACGAGAAAGGGGGAGTTCCCTGGTGGTCTAGTGGATAGGATGCAGCATTTTCACCACTGTGGCTGGGTTCAATCCCTGGTCTGGGAACTGAGATGCCACATCAAGCTGTTGACAAGTGCTGAGTGGAATGGATGATACCCTAGAATTTCAGGGACAATTGACAAGTATAAGTCTATATGTGTAAACCAGCTCCAAAAAAATCACCATGTAAGCATTAACGGTGGGTATCCCAGGAGGAGTTCTGATGGCTGGGGCTCAGGGTAGGAGACTTATTTTAAACCCTTAGAATGCACTTATTATCTGCCAAAAAATAAATACAGCATTGAATTGAGGGAGTTCCCTTTGTGGCTCAGCAATTAATGAACCCAACTAGGATCCATAACGATGCAGGTTGGATCCCTGACCTTGCTTAGTGGGTTAAGGATCTGGCGTTGCCGTGAGCTGTGGTGTAGGTCGCAGACACAGCTCAGATCTCACGTTGCTGTGGCTGTGGTGTGGGCCAGCAGCTCTAGCTCCAATTCCACCCCTAGCCTAGCCTGGAAACTTCCATATGCTTTGGGTGTGGCCCTAAAAAGCAAACAAACAAATAAAAAAAAAAGAATTGATTTGATTAAAATGATAAGGAAAAAGGAAACATTATTAAATACTGATTATGGTAGTCTCTGGGTGATTATTTTTCCATCTCTTTATACATTTCTTCATTTTTCAAATATCTTAGCATGAGAATGTATACTTTAATAATCAGAAAAAAGGTACAATGAAAAAGAACTGGAGCCCACAGAATAGGAAAAAATATTTGAAAATCATATATCTGATAAAAGACTGTAACTTTTATCTAGAATATACAACTTAATAATAATAACTCAAGCCAATTTTAAAATGGGCTAAAAAATACAAATATACACTTTTTTCCTAAGATGTACAAATGGCCAATAAGTGCATGAAAAGCTTCTCAACATCACTAGCCATGTGGGAAATGCAAATTGAAATCACATGAAATACCCCTTCACACCCACTAGGATTGAAAGCCTCAAAAAGACAATAACAGTAGTTCCTGTTGTGGCTCAGGGGGGTTAAGAACCCCACTAGTATCCATGAGGATGTGGATTCGATCCCTGGCCTCGCTCAGTGGGCTAAGGATCCAGTGTGGCCACAAGCTGTGGTGTAGGTTACAGACACAGCTTGGATCTGGCATTGCTATTGCTGTGGCAACACAGCTGCAGCTTCGGTTTGACCCCTAGCCTGGGAACTTCCATGCGCCACAGGTGCGACCCTGAAAATAATTTTTAAAAAAAGACATTAACGAGTGTTGACGAGGATGAGGGAGAAACTGGAACCCTCACACACTGCTGGTGGGAATGTAAAATGGCATAGGTGCTTTGGAAAACAGTCTGGCAGTTCCTCAAAAGGTTAAACACAGAGTTACTATATGACTCAGCAATTCCACTCCCAGGTGTACACTCAAGAGAACTGAAAAGATATGTTCATACAAGAACTGGTATATGACATTAATATCAGCATTATTCAGGGAGTTCCCATCATGTCTCAGCGGTTAATGAACCCAACTAGTATCCATGAGGATGTGGGTTCTATCTCTGGCCTTGCTTAGTGGGTTAAGTGGGTGTTGCCATGAGCTGTGGTGTAGGTTGCAGATGCGGCTCAGATCCCACGTTGCTGTGGCTGTGGCGTAGGCCGGCAGCTGTAGATCCTATTCAACCCCGAGCCTAGGAACCTCCAGATGCCACGGGTGCAGCCATAAAAAGACACCACCACCAACAACAAAAATCAGCATTATTCATAATAACCAAAGGATGGAAACAACCCAGACACCCATCAACAAATGAATGGATAAACAAACTGTGCAATATCCAACAATGGCCGGTATTCAGTGATAAAAAGAAATTAAGGGTTGATACAGGCTACAGCATGCATGAACCTCAAAAACATCACGCTAAGTAAAACAAGCCACGCACAAAAGACCACCTGGTGTGTGATTCCATTTACGTGAAATATCCAGAATAAGCCAATCTATAGAGACAGGTACATTTGTGATTGAAGGTGATTCAGGAAAAGGGGAGATGAGGAGGGGCTGCTTAAGGGGTAAGGGCTTTCTGGTTGGGGTGATAAGGTTCTAAAACTGTGGTGATGATTTCACAACTCTCTGAATACACTAAAACCATTGAACATACACTTTAATTGGGTCTATGGCATGGTATGTGAATTATATCTCAATAAAACTTTTATTTATTTATTTATTTATTTATTTATTTTTGTCTTTTTGCCTTTTTCTGGGGCTGCACCCGCGACATATGGAGGTTCCCAGGCTAGGGGTCTAATTGGAGCTGTAGCCACCGGCCTACACCAGAGCCACAGCAACGCAGGATCTGAGCCGTGTCTACAACCTACACCACAGCTCACAGCAACGCCAGATTGTTAACCCACTGAGCAAGGCCAGGGATCAAACCCACAACCTCATGGTTCCTAGTCGGATTCTTTAACCACTGAGCCATGACGGGAACTCCTCAATAAAACTTTTAAAATGAAAAAAAAAAAAAAAAAAAAAAAAAAGAACTGGAGGAAAATGTCAAACCGTGGCTTTATTCTGTTTGTTTTGGGATTTGTGTGTGTTTTGTTTTCAAGGCCTGGCACAACAGTGGAGTTTAGCAAATGTTTCTTGACTGAGTGGATGGATAGATGACAAAAGGTGGACTGGATGGACAGATGGATGGACAAATGGATGGAGGTAGCCAGCCTCCAAGATGGTTCTCAATGATCCTTGTCCCCCGGATTTACGCCCTTGTGTTGCTTCCTCCAACAGTGAACAAGGGCTGACTCTGTGAGTAACAGAATCCTGTAGGAGGGACAGTGGATGATGTGTAAGGCTATGTTATGTAGGCCTTGTAGCTTCTGCTTTGCTCTGTTGGGCCACTCTCAGGGGGAAACCAGCCACCATGCTGAGAGGACACTCCAGTAGTCCACTGGAGAGCCTCACGTGGAGAGTGTCTGAGGCCTCTCACCAACAGCCAGCACTAACTAGCCAGCTATTTCTGAGTTCCTGACCCTCAGAAGCCATGAGACAATAAATTACTATTGTTGTTTAAACCACTAAGTTTTGGTGTCAAGCTGATTATTAAAGATTTAGAAAAGGATGGAGGGATGAAGGTATGGATGATGGATGGGGAGTAGATAGATGGAAAGATGGGTGGGTAGATGGATGGATGATGGATGGGTGGGTAGGTGGATGGATGGATGTAAGGATGGATGATGGATGGGTGGGAATGGATAGATGGAAGGATTGGTGGGTGGGTGGATGGATGATGGATGGGTAGGTGGATGGATGGATGTAAGGGTGGATGGATGGATGATGGATGGATGGATGGATGGATATAAAGATGGATGTAAGGATGGATGATGGATGGGTGGGAATGGATAGATGGAAGGATTGGTGGGTGGGTGGATGGATGATGGATGGGTAGGTGGATGGATGGATGATGGATGGATGGATGGATGATCGATGGATGTAAGGATGGATGATGGATGGGTGGGAATGGATAGATGGAAGGATTGGTGGGTGGGTGGATGGATGATGGATGGGTAGGTGGATGGATGGATGTAAGGGTGGATGGATGGATGATGGATAGATGGATGGATGGATGATGGATGTAAGGATGGATGATGGATGGGTGGGAATGGATAGATGGAAGGATGGGTGGGTGGGTGGATGTATGGATGGGTGGATGGATATATGGGCAGAAGGAAGGATGGATGGGCGGAGGGATAGAATTTTCAACTTGGGTCCCCCTTAGAGCTTTCTTTTCTCTTTGACTCACCCAAACGCAAAGGAGACACAACTACTTCAACACGATTCTCTTTTTGAAACTCCATCTCAGCAGAGTTCAGGCTCAGGCAAACATGCATGCCCAAAAGATACGCGGTCCCTACACTTCCTCCCACATTTCCTCTCCCTCGCCCAAAGTAGCAGCAAGGGGAAACGTCTGGGATCTCTTACATGATCTTGAAAAACACGCGTAGAGGCCTGGTGTGTCTGTTCCAGCCTAGTTCCAGGTCCCAGAGTCCCCAGGAAAGATCAGATTTGGAACAAACTGCTGAAGAATCAAGGTAGGTGGGTGGAGTCACTGAAAGAGCAGTGTATCAGGTTCAAAACGTAGCTCCCTTGCTGAGGCAACTCACTCAACCTCTGTGCTCACATTTCCTTTTCTGTAAAACAGCCAGAGACACCCTCCTCGTAAAGTCTATGTCCCTTCAACACCAATATTCACGAAAGGTTCACGTGGGACCAGAGTCCTAGGATACCTTCCTTCTTCCTCCTACCAGCTCTCTGTTTGTCCTCTGCTTGTCGGCATGGTCACCTGTACTATCTCTGAATTCAGATGTCCTGGGCTGGAGTCCAGGCTCGGCTCCCCTGCTGTGTAAACTTGGGCAAAACACCGGAGTTCCCTGCTGGCTCAGGAGGTTAAGGATCTGACATTGTCACTGCTTGGCTCAAGTCACTGCTGTGGCCGGGGTTCCATCCCTGGCTCAGGAATTTCCACATGCTGCAGGTGTGGCCAAAAAACAAACAAACGAAAAACTTAGGCAAAGTACCTAACCTCTCTGTGCCTCGGTTTCCTCATCTGTCAAATGGGGATAATAATAGTAGCTGCCTTAAAACTTCGTTGTGAACATTAAAAGAAATAATCTTATGAATCACAAAGTCGGTGAGCACAGCACACAGAATACGCGCTCCATGAACGCTGGCAGTAATAATACAGATAATAGTAATACAGCCTATCACTACATCCCTCCCGTCAAACTCTGTCTGAAAGGCAGGGGGTGGTGGTGAGTTACCAGGCTGGCCCTGGGGGAAATGCTGCCATCCACCCACCTCCCAGAAGGTCCTGGGCTTGACAACCCTGCACTTCATCCTGTTGGAGCAATGATGGCCCCGCCACTCCGCTGAGCTCACCCTACCTGACCTCTGAAATCCCAATGTGCCCTTGAACTAGAAGCCCATCTTTCCTGCCAGAAAGGCTGTCCCACCCCCTGGTCTCCATGGAAACAGACTGCAGGGACCAGCTTGGAGGCGGGGCGAGACTGGGAGGATTGCAGGCATGGCCACGCCCTCATGTGGAAGCACCAGGGGAGCGACAGTCCTTCCATAGCCTTTGGGGAACATTCCTTTCCAGATGGGCTGGAGCTCTGGAGAAGAACGCAGTCTTGGATGTCCTTGAGGGTGTCCTCTGAGCTGGCAGACATGGCTGAGGAGCTGAGGGCAGGTGCTCCAGGTAAAGGCACAGGCGGGGCAGCAGCTCCCTGACACAGGTTTTATCTCCTGGCCCCCAGCCCAAGAGAAGGGAGAGGGGTTTTTTTCAGCCTCACTTTACAGATCAGAAAATGGGATCAGAGAGGCCAGGCACCCTGTCTAAGGACACAGAGCTGGCTCTTCCTCTTCCTACCTCTTCCTCGATTTGTGCTGTTGCCAGGGTGATGACTGCTGAGCCAGGCTAGAAAGTCAGCTTGACTTCCAGGAAGAATTCAAATGCTGCAGTACCTGGGACAGTAGGGAGTTCCTGTTGTGGCTCAGCAGGTTAAGAATCCCACTAGTATCCATGGGGATGCAGGTTCGATCCCTGGCCTCACTCAGTGGGTTAAGGATCTGACGTTGCCACAAGCTGTGGATCTGGTGTTGCCATGGCTGTGGCGGAGGCTGGCAGCTGCCACTCCAATTCGACCCTTAGCCCAGGAACTTCCATATGCTGCAGGTGTGGTCCTAATAAGAAAAAAAGAAAAGAAAAATAACCTAACTTTTTAATAATTATAATGTGCCAGGGGTTTTTTACACGTTATTCTACTTAACCTTCATGCCATATTCTATTTAATACCCCAGAGAAGGTCCTGATGCCCTTTTCAGGATCTGTGCAAATATTTAAGACAGGCATAGTTTTGACAAAGCTAAGGAGAAGTGTCAGGAGGGGAAGGGGGTCCCAATTAGTGAGCTTGGCCAAAGCGCCATTCAAAAAGTCACTCACTAATGCAGGTATTGAGTGCTGACTCCTTACCAAGTCCTTGATGTGGAGAAACTGTGAAGTGAGGTACACTGCTTTGTGAATGTCCAAACCACTGACCACCTGGGAGAAAGTAAAAGGAACAAAGACAAATGGGAAAGGAAAATGGATGGAGAAGGAAGGGAATCGGGGAGGGGTCCTGGAAGGGTCTTCCGGAGGCTTCTCTGTCCCTTCCTGATGCAGGTGAAGGTGGCAAACCTAGAACTAGGTCCCCAGGATCTGGGGACCCTGGCTCACCCCCTAGGCATGGTCCCCAAGTACCAAAGCCCTTAGCCTACCAGGTCTGGCCTTGCCTTCTTCCTGGAAGCACCCTAGGTCAGCAGGGCTGTGATGGGGACTCAGACCAGGCCAGCAGGCCAGGCAGCACCTTTATACCAGCTTAGCCTCCACCAGAGGTGGAATGGCCTGGCCCTGCCCGTCTCCCCTCCCTCGGGTTCCCTCTCCTCAAGACAAGGGCCAAAGCAGCGCTCCTTTCATCTGGGTCCAGAGCGCCTCTTCCTGTCCCTGCAGTCATGGCTGTGGCCTGTCTTCGGTCATTCTCCCAGCTCCCTCCTCCTCTCCCAAATCAGGGCCCAGAGTGGACTCCATCGAGAATGGTACCATCAAGGTCAAAGGGAATAGACAAGGGCTCCTCCTCGCCTGCGCCCGCACTGGTCAGCATCCTCCGTCTCCCCTCTGGTCTTGGCCCAGCCTCTCCCAGAGTTGGTCCAAGCCATTGCTTTCCAGCGTTTGTGTTCAAAGGCTTAAATCATGGACAGGGCAGAGGGACTCCTTTTGGATGAAGGGACATCCCCAGAGCCCTGAAAAAGAGGAAAAAGAAGTCTGAGTCCTGGGGAGGGACCAGGACCAGCCCCGAGGGACGCGTCAGAGAGGCGCCAGGCTGGTGGGGAGCTGCAGAAGCTATAAGACTTCAGAATCACGTCTCAGCCAGCATGCAGATGCACCTGTAACCGGAGCTCGCCGTCACCAGCACTTCCTGCAGATCAGGCACTGTTCCAAGTAAGTAATTACCACTCAAGCCCCAGGAGGCAGGTGCTGGCTCACCCCACGTTACAGAAAGGACACTGAAGCACAGAGAGGGGGAAGCACTGGCCCAAGGTCACGCCACTGGGATGGGGGCAGAGCCAGGATTTGAACCCACCACGTCGCGCTCCTGATTCCATCATCCTCTGTCCTCAGTACCACAGAGGGGGCCTCCCCACTGCCTGGTCTTAATTAAGACCCCAAGACTTTGAGCAGTTCCTCAAGAAACCCCCAACAGAATTACCATAGGACCCAGCAATTCCACTTCTGGGTATTCACCCACAAGAACTATAACAGGGGCTCAAACAAATACCTGCAGAGCTACGAGCACAGCAGCACTTTTCACAGCAGCCAAGACGTGGAATCAGGCCCAGTGTCCACTGCTGGATGAACGACAAGCAAAATGGGGTCTCCACACACACAATGAGATAATTCTTCAACCACAAAAAGGAGAGAAATGCTGACACCTGCTACAACATGAATGAACCTTGAAGACGTTATGCAATTGAAATAAGCCCATCACAAAAAGACATATACTGTAGTGCCACCCACATGAGGCATGTAGGGTGGTCAGATTGGTAGAGATGGTAGAAGGGTGGGGTGCCAGGGGCTGCGAGGGGGGAAGGGGGAGTCAGTGCCTGATGGGGACAGTTTCAGTTGGAGAAGAATAGAAAAAGGTCTGGAGATGGATCATAGTGGTGATAGCGGAACAATGCGAAGATACTTCATGCCACAGAACCATACACTTAAAGATGGTTAAGGAGTTCCCATAATGGCTCAGCGGCAGCAAACCCAACTAGCATCCTTGAGGACGCAGTTTCTATCCCTGGCCTCGCTCACTGGGTTAAGGATCTGGTGTTGCCAGGAGCTGTGGTATAGGTCGCAGACACAGCTCAGATCCCACGTGGCTATGCCTGTGGTGTAGGCCGGCAGCTGTAGCTCCAATGTGACCCCTAGCCTGGGAACTTCCATATGCAGCGGGTGCAGCCCTAAAAGGACAAAAAAAAAAAAAAAAAAAAAAAAAAGACGGTTAAGATGGTTGATTTTATGTTATGTCACTTTTACCCCAAGAATAAAAAACCCAGGGCTTTGGCACAACATGGGGCTGGACACCCCAGCAATAACTGACGCTGGTATTTTGCCAAGCTGGCTCGGTGGGGCTGGGACGCCACAGACTAAGGCAAGGCGGTAGTCCCTGTGAACCTGAGCTTGAGCCGCACCTGCTGCAGGAGGGAGCTGGGGCAGCCGGGACAGGCGCGAGTGGAGACAGGGCGGAAGCCAAGAGCACAGCTGGTGGTTGGGACTGGTGGGGGTGGAAGGGCATCCTGAGAGGCTCAGGCCAGCTATAGGCCCTGCTTAATAAGAGTTAATACCATTATTAAGCACCTGCTGTGTACCAGGCTCTGTGCTTAGCACCATATGTGCAGCGCCTCATTTATTTCTTACACCGGGAGGTGGTATTATTTAGGTCCATTGCACAGATGAGGAAACTGAGACAGGGCTGCTGCATCTGGGCCATATCCTCCACGGACGTTGCTGGAAGCCCAGGCAGGGCCCCGAGGGAGGGTGGTCAACACTGGGTCAGGGTTCCTGGGCCCTGAGGGGAGGCCCCTCCCTCCCTGGGGTCCGGGGTTGCAGGGGAGGCCCTTGGACATGCAGGTGGAGAAATGCCCTCCGCCCAGCGCCTGAGCCCGGCCAGGGGCTCTCAGGGGCCTCCTCGGCCACTGTCTGGACGGCTGCCATGACTGCGGTCACAGCTGCCTCCGCCCCAGGGAAAAGAGGAAGCGGTCAGAGGCAGTGAGAGAGAAGAGCGAGAACCTTAGAAGAGGACGTGTCCCAACCCTCGCCGCCCCCTCTCCTCAGAAGAAAAGGGGACGAGCTGGCTCAGAGCTTCTTGGAACCTCCCACCGGGCAAGAAGGAAGCTGCTTTAACCCCCTGGTGTCGTCCTAAAAACTCGAGAACTCTTAGGGCTTCTAGCTTTGGGGCGCCCCGAGGTCAGGGGCAGAGGAGAGGGGCGGCCCCAGGCCCAGCACTTGACACCCCACCGGCTCAGAGCCCTGAGCAAGGCGGGTGGGGCCTCGTGGCAAAGACTGCCCCTCTGGAGTTCTGGGTTCCAATCCTGCCCTGTCCTGAGCAGCTCTGCGGTTGGGGACAGGTTGCTCACCTTCGCTGGGCCCCCCGTTTCCTCATCTGCAACCTGGAGATAACAAGAGTCCCTAGCTTGTGGTGAGAATTCAGTGAGGTTCGAGATGTCAAGTGCTAAACGCAATGCCTCGTATGCAGTCGGAGTTTAATAAAGGGTAGCTACTGCTCTGTCAAAGGAATTGCTGAGGCCCACACTCTCTTCACTAGGAGGCTGGACCTTGGGCTGACAGCAGGTAGAGGCTGGGCACAGGGTATGCTGTGAGAAAACCAGCCATACTGCTACCACGGATGGAGAGAGAATCCAGAAAAATCTCATGGACAAAAACGGATGATCCCCACCCCTCCAGAGGCCCACTCCGAACCCCTCCATGGGGCGGCCTAAGCTTCACCACCTCCAGACAAGGAGGAACCACTGACACGCCAAATGGCACAGCACAAAGGGTCTGGGACCTCCATCACAGGAGCTAAACCAAACTCTGCTCCCTTGACTTGGATGCAGAATCAGCTGCGTCTACTCCACCGCCATGCTGAATGCAGTGGTGCAGAAACAGTCAATGCTACGCTAGGCTTGCAGCACAATGGCTGTGTCCAAGTGTTTTGTTCTGTCATCAAGAAGCAGTCAACAGGGAGTGTTCCCATTGTGGTGCAGTGGTTAACGAATCCGACTAGGAACCATGAGGTCGCGGGTTCGGTCCCTGCCCTTGCTCAGTGGGTTAACGATCCGGCGTTGCCGTGAGCTGTGGTGTAGGTTGCAGACGCGGCTCGGATCCCATGTTGCTGTGGCTCTGGCGTAGGCCGGTGGCTACAGCTCCGATTAGACCCCTAGCCTGGGAACCTCCATATGCCGCGGGAGCGGCCCAAGAAATAGCAAAAAGACAAAAAAAAAAAAAAAAAAAAAAAAGAAGCAGTCAACAGGGCTGGGACTTGAGTGAGGTGGGGAAAGCACTTAGGATGGGCCTCTGAGAGTAAGTACCTCCATGGTTGTGTGTGTGCATAGTTGTGCATGTCCATGACTGTGCGTGTCCATGGTTCTGCGTGTCCATGACTGTGTGTGTCCATGGTTGTGTGTGTCCATGGTTGTGTGTGTCCATGACTGTGCGTGTCCATGGTTGTGCGTGTCCATGGTTGTGCGTGTCCATAGTTGTGCGTGTCCATGACTGTGTGTCTCCATGATTGTGCGTGTCCATGGTTGTGTGTGTCCATGACTGTGCGTGTCCATGACTGTGCATGTCCATGGTTGTGTGTGTCCACGACTGTGTGAGTCCATGACTGTGTGAGTCCACAACTGTGCGCATCCATGGTTGTGTGTGTCCATGACTGTGTGAGTCCGTGACTGTGTGTATCTATGGTTGTGCATGTCCATGACTGTGTGTGTCCTTAAATTCTGCAACTGGTGGGAAGTTCCCACTCAGGATATACTCGAGGCCCCTTTCTCACCTCACTCTAGCCTTGGCCTTGGCCGTCAGTCTCTAGGTTCCTCTTGCAAACATTCCAACCAACTCCACTTTCAAACTGTTCGCCAAGAACCAAGCAATATACTTTACAAGAACTGCCTACATTAAAAGAAGGGAAGAAAGAAGAGTTATGCCATTGACAGGAAACTTCCTTATTTTTCAGAGCCCTTTAATTTCATTGCATTAAAACCCAGAGGGCTCTCTGCTTCAAGTGCCAAAAACTCTGCTCCAAAATACTCTCATGAAGAAGCATTGGAAATCTAAATAGAAACCCCTATTGTGAGACATGGTGTCAGAATTTTACACCCTTTGCAGGTGACAAAAGACCAAGGAACAGTAATGTTTCAGCAATTCACACAAGAGGAAACACAATTGGCCAACTGAAAAAAAAAAAAAAAAGGTCACGCTCACTAATCATCAAAGAAATGAAATGTCATTTTTTTACATTCTAGTCAAATAATGTGCTATCTAACCTCATAAAATATTTATGTTATTCAAACATATCTTTGTGTATATATGCTTCCAGCTAACTTTTTTTTTTTTTTTTTTTTTTGCAGCCACATCTACAGCATATGGAGGTTCCCAGGCTAGGGGTCGAATTGGAGCTGTGACTGCTGGCCTATGGGGACAACGGTGGGTCCCTAACCTGCTGAGACACAGAAGAACTCTCAAAATGAGATCATTTTTAAGTTCAATTACTGTGGATATTTTTCTAGGCCAGCAAATCCAGCAAACCTCATGGCGTTCTGTTTCGTTTTGGTCTTGAATCAGCCGTACCCCTTTGCATTCGCTGATGAAGATGGAGATGCCTTGCATTAAGCAGTTGCTGACTGATGGGCTGCTTATCTGTTAGTGTCTGTCTCTTATAAGCAATGCAGCTTGGCATGTGTATCTTTTTTTTCCCCCTTTTACGGCCTCAACTGCGGCCAAGCAGAAATAAATCCGACTAGGACCCATGAGGACGTGGGTTTGAGCCCTGCCCTGCTCAGTGGGTTAAGGATCCGGGGTTGCTGTGAGCTGTGGTGTAGGTCGCAGACGCAGCTTGGATCCCATATTCCTGTGCCTATGGTGTGGGCCGGTGCCTACAGCTCCGTTTCGAACCCTCGCCTGGGAACTTCCATATGCCACGAGTGCAGCCCTAAATAGCGAAAAGAAAAAAAAAAAAAAAAGAAAGAAAAAAGAAAAACAAGGCAGCTCAGATGGGCTCAGGAATGGGGTTCTTAGGCTGAGTTAGCTCCTGGTCCTCCAGATAAACCACTAGACCAGTCGTGCATGAACATGTAAATCGAACCCATGCTCTGGACACCCAGCACCAACTTCTGTTTCCTGCCTGGAGAGCCCCATGTAAAAGCAGCAGTGGGAGGGCAGCTGGGCTGAACTTGAGGCTCCACCCTGGGCCCCCTCCTGCCACCTCAGCCCTCAGGGTTGGTGAGGTCCCCCGCAGGAGGGAAGGCGACAGGCTGAGTCCCTAGAAAGGGCTCAGTCTCCATTCCAGCTCTGACAGGGTCCCACTGGACGACTTGGAGCTAGTTGCTAAGACTCTCGTAGCCTCAGTTTTCCTAATCTGTGAAACGGGCGCGATAAACCCACCGGGCTCACTCATGGTGATGAGACAGATGTGGGAAAGGATGTGAAAGTAACTGGTCTTCCTTCCTTCTGTGCTGGGTTTGCCACTACATCTACAGCTGGGGAAAAGGGGAGCCCAGTCTGGGGTTTTCTGACCACAGCGCTTTCCCAGAAACAATTTTCTCTGAAGTTATATATTTCTTTATCTGAATAGATTATACATGCAACATGAAATCCAAAAGGTCTAAAGTGGTGAATGAGGCATTTCCTATTCCCACGCCCACTCCCCAGACTCTCCAGTTCCCCTCCCCAGAGGCGGCCTCTGTCACTTCATTCTTCTCCCTTCCTTTCGGGTGAGTTTTTGTGCACGTCCACAAAAATGCAGCATTCTACATTTTACTGCTCTTCATCTTGCTTTAAAAAAAAAAAAAATGACCAACATTTTTTGAAGCTTTTCCCCTATCAGTACGTACGGAGCTTCCTCATTCTTTTTCCTCCCTAATTTTTACTTGGAAAAATTTCAGTGCTATTAAAAGTGTTGGAAGATCAGGGAAATAAACAACCGTATTTTTCAACTTAGCGATGACTAATAACCAATTCTTAGTCTACACCATGTTTGGTTTTTCTCTCTTTTCTCAACTATCCAAGAATCAGGGTTTCAACCCCAAATACCTCAGCAACTATCTCCTAAGAAGAAGGACATTCTCCTGCGTAACCACAATACAATGATCATGCGCAGGAAGCTGAGCACTGAAAACAACACTGTCATCTGGTGTGCTGCCCATCATCAAATTTCCCCCGGTGCCTAATTAAAAAGTGCTTTTAGGAGTTCCCGTCGTGGCGCAGTGGTTAACGAATCCGACTAGGAACCATGAGGTTGCGGGTTCGATCCCTGCCCTTGCTCAGTGGGTTAATGATCCGGCGTTGCCGTGAGCTGTGGTGTAGGTTGCAGACGCGGCTCGGATCCCACGTTGCTGTGGCTCTGGCGTAGGCCGGTGGCTACAGCTCCGATTCAACCCCTAGCCTGGGAACCTCCATATGCCGCAGGAGCGGCCCAAGAAATAGCAACAACAACAACAACAACAAAAGACAAAAAAAAAAAAAAAAAAAGACAAAAAAAAAAGTGCTTTTAAAAAAAAATAGTGTATTGGGGAAATTAAAAATAAGGGGGGGAAAAAAGGACAACAAAGATACCTTTCTTAAAAATCTAAAAAAAAAAAATGAGGTTTCAGGTTTGATCCCTGGCCTCGCTCAGTGGATTAAGGACCCAGCGTTGCCATGAGGTGTGGTGTAGGTCGTAGATGTGGTTCAGATCCCGTGTGGCTATGGCTCTGGTGTAGGCCGGCGGCTACAGCTCCGATTAGACCCCTGGCCTGGGAACCTCCATATGCCCCGGGTGCAGCCCTGTAAGGACAAGAGACAACAACAACAAAAAATTCAGGTTCCAGTTAAGAATTGCCCACTGCAAGTAATGGTTGTGTCTCTTTAGTTTCCTTTAATCTGGAACAGTCCTCCAGTCTCTCTTGTCTTTTAATTTGGATTCACCTGATTCTTTCCTCAGAGAAGATTTAGGAAAAACTTGGGTTTTTTTGGCAGCACTTGCAGCAGGAGCGTATTCCCAGGCCAGAGATCAAACCTGTGCCACAGCAGCAATGTAAGCCACAGCAGTGACAATGCCTGATCCTTAGCCCACTGAGCTGCCAGGGAACACCAACACTTTTTTTTTTTTTTTTTTTTTTTTTTGCTTTTTAGGGCTGCTCACAAGCCGTATGCAAGTTCCCAGGATAGGGGTCGAATCTGAGCTACAGCTGCTGGCCCAAGTCATGGCCACAGCAACACCAGATCCGAGCTGCATCTGCAACCTACATCACAGCTCAGGGCAACACTGGATCTTTAACCCACTGAGCAAGGTCAGGGATCGAACCTGCATCCTCATGGATACTAGTCAGATTCTTTTCGGCTGAACCATGATGGAAACTCCCTGAAGTTTTTGTTTGTTGGTCTTTCTGCCTTTTCTAGGGCTGTTCCTGCGGCATATGGAAGTTCCCAGGCTAGGGGTTGAATCTGAACTACAGCTGCTGGCCCAAGTCATGGCCACAGCAACACCAGATCCGAGCTGCATCTGCAACCTACATCACAGCTCAGGGCAACACTGGATCTTTTTTTTTTTTTTTTTGTCGTTTTGTTGTTGTTGTTGTTGTTGTTGCTATTTCTTGGGCTGCTCCCGCGGCATATGGAGGTTCCCAGGCTAGGGGTCTAATCGGAGCTGTAGCCACCGGCCTACACCAGAGCCACAGCAACGCGGGATCCGAGCCGCGTCTGCAACCTACACCACAGCTCACGGCAACGCCGGATCGTTAATCCACTGAGCAAGCGCAGGGACCGAACCCGCCACCTCATGGTTCCTAGTCGGATTCGTTAACCACTGCGCCACAACGGGAACTCCCAACACTGGATCTTTAACCCACTGAGCAAGGTCAAGGATCGAACCTGCATCCTCATGGATACTAGTCAGATTCTTTTCGGCTGAGCCATGATGGAAACTCCCTGAAGTTTTTGTTTGTTTGTTGGTCTTTCTGCCTTTTCTAGGGCTGTTCCTGCGGCACATGGAAGTTCCCAGGCTAGGGGTCGAATCAGAGCTGTAGCTGCTGGCCTAGGCCAGAGCCACAGCAACGCCAGATCTGAGGTCTGCGACCTTCACTGCAACGCAGGATCCTTAACCCACTGAGCAAGGCCAGGGATGGAACCCGCAATCTCATGGTTCCTAGTCGGATTCGTTAACCACTGAGCCATGGAGGGAACTCCAGTATAATTCTTGATGTTTGCTACAAAGCACTTCTATTTGTTCAGTAAGCTGCTACAATTCAAAAAAAGGGATTCGTTAAGCAAGCCCTGATGGATGCCATCAAGCCTGCGAAGTGCGCATGACTAACATGCCCGTCTTACACATAAGCAATTAGGCTCAGATTAAGTAGCCTGTTCACTCAAGTTTGAGTGAGGAATAACCGATCCAAACCAGCTGGCCGTCACAGAAGTGTAAACATCCCCCTCGGGTGTTGGAGGTGAACAGATACAAAAACAAATCCTACATATTAATTCCAAATCCGAAAATTGTTAATCTCCTGCTGCCGCCTTCCACTGAGGTGAGGCCGCCTCGGTTCCCACCGCTGGGTTCTCAGACTGCTTGTAAACTACCCTCCCCAAAAAGCACCGTTCTGTTCTCGGGGACTCGTCTGGCCCCTGCGGACTACATTTCCCAGAAAACAGTGCGTCCACATCCGCTGGTACGCGGTTTCTATTTCCGGTCTACGTATATTCTGGGAGTTGCGGTCTCTGACCGTGCTGGGATGGAAGTGCTAGGACGGGAGGGGCTTGGGACTGTCTAGGCAGCGATTCCACGTGGTACAAAGCCGTCTAGTGGGAATAGATACCATATTTATAAAAAGAGAGGCACTGGGCAGCCTGAAAGCACTTTCTACTTCCCTTTAGCCAACCGACTGGCTCTGTGGCCACTCCATCGGTTGAGACTTTCTCTGACCGAGGTTAGGGTTAGCAGAGTGCCTTTAGGCTCCTGGAATTTACTTACTATTGAGTCTTCTAGAGGGCCTGAGATTCTGGCCCACATTGCCCCAGAAACACACCCCATTTCTTCCTCCTTGAGACACCGGCACCTTATTAAGCAGGAAAGAAAAAAAAAAGAAAAGAAAAGAAAATGAAGGAAGCACCTTTTAAAAGCTATCTCAATACTCTGGGCAGTCAAATAGTTGTATTACAGGCAGGAAGTTCAGAATAAAGTCTGGCCGCTCAAGTCAGCTTCTGAATCACTAGCTGAAAGTGGAGGTTCTCAACCTCCTCTTTGTTAAAACTCACACGCCTGTGCCAACTCAGATCTACTGAATCAGAGTCTGGACAAAGCTCCCCATGTGATTCTAACCTGCAGCCAAGGCCAGAACCTCAGGTTTACAGGAGAAATATGAAATGTTTGTATTCTAGATTTACTTATGTTATCTTATAGAAGCTACCAGACTGCCTGCCTGGAGAGCAATAAATGTGCATCATTTATTATTCCAGGACCCACCCTGGAATAATAGCAACCTGGGGTTGATATCCAGCTGCTATTTGCCATATGGCCACCGGTCTGTGCCCATGTCATCCTGGTTGCCAACTATATTGAGTACAGTTCCTAAGTTACTCTGTCTGTGTGTGTTGGGGGGCAAGGAATTCAGCAGAATCCAAGCTGGAAGTGACAGAGGTGAAGATACTTGGTGACAACACCAAGACGGTACTGGCACTTACAGAAAAGAAGGATCTCTGTGGCCACAGGCCATCATGGAAGACTTCTGCCAACCCTACCTATTTCTAATAGGTTGGCACCAAGTCACATGCCCATCCTGTCCAATCAGTGGGAAGAGAACTAGGAATGTAAGGACTGGCTTAGACTAACCAAGATTCAGTCTCTATGGTGCCCTGGCATGGGGTAAGCAAGCAGGAAGGGGAACCTCTAACACCACGTGTAACCGAACACACCTTCTCTAGCTCAGCCCTGTCCTGCCCTGGATGCGAAACCCAGCCTTTTCACGGGGGTTGACGTACCATGCACATTTAATGATTCCTGTATTCTTTACCAAATGTTTATGGAACAATGGGGAGAAAATTGCACTGCACAACATTCTTTTTTAAAATCCATTTTTAAAAAAAGTGTTGGGGTTCAGATTAGAAATTTCTGTTCTAGAAAAAAGCACTATTTTTTCATCTCCCCTTCCTTCACAAAGTGCCCAGTCTGGTTGGCTCCTCTTTCTTTCTTCCCTTTTATTTTATCTTTTTTCGTCTTATTAGGGTCGCACCTATGGCATATGGAAATTCCTAGGCTAGGGGTCGAATGGAAACTGCAGCTGCTGGCCTACACCACAGCCATAGCAACACCGGATCCTTTACCCAATGAGCGAGGCCAGGGGTCAAACCAGCATCCTCATGGATACTAGTCAGATTTGTTATCACTGCGCCACAATGGGAACTCCTGGGCTCCTCTTTCAAACTCTCTGAATTTTTCTCAAAAATTCCATTTCCGTTTCCCACCATTATTCAGAGCAGGTCAGTTCTTTCCCAGCTTCTTGTCCACATCTATATCCTCATCACCGCCATCACCACTGCAGTTGACCCGGGAACAATGAGAGGGTTAGGGGTGCACACACCCTCACAGTCAAAAATCTGTCTGTAACTTCACAGTCAGTCCCCCTCCCCGTCCCAGGTTTTGCATCCAGGGATTCAACCAACCATGAACTGTGTAGCAGGCCTTTTTTTTTTTTTTTTTTTTTTTTTTTTGCCATGCCCAGGGCATGCGAAAGTTCCCAGGCCAGGGACTGAACCTACACCACCACAGTCCATGACAATGCCAGATCCTTAACCCACTCAGCCACCAGGGAACTCTGAAAGATATTTACTGAAATGATCAAATCCATGTTGTTCAAGGGGCAGCTGCACTTCAGAGTCTGTTGCAAGGCAGAGAAAAGTCAGCTAAAACTGGCTGAAACAAGAAGGCATAAATGATCAGCTCATGGAACGAAAAGCCCAGGCCTGCAGGCACAGCTGGATCCAGGAGGCCAGACAGTGTCAGGGTACTTAGTCTCTCTCTCCCTCACCCTGCTAGGGGACAGTGACCTCAGGCAGACTATAGTAGCCTCAGGAGCTCCAAGATTACTTTCTTTCGGCTTCCCGTCCACAAGGAAGAAGAAGTCCAGACCCACCAGGTTCAGAGAAAGCCCCGAACCCAAGTTCTCATCAGCTCAATGTGGATGAAGTACCTATTTCTGAGCCCAAGTGGGAATGGACATGGGCTACAGGTACCAGCTTAGGTGGGACTGGATGATCAGCCAGTCGGCGTGTCAGCACCACCCAGCTCTCATTGGGGAGAACCTCAGTATTCTAGGGCAAGTTCATCACTAAGGGATGTGGTCTATCTGCTTATTATACATAACAGCCCACCTCTGGGAACCCTGCCACCCAGCTAAGGAGCATTAAGCTAAAATGTTTCTGTTTAGTTCAAAGGAAACATCCCGACCAGGCCTACCTGTGAATAACTGCAGGAAGGAAGAAATAAACACACCCCCTCTGGAGGTTGATGGCAGCCAGGAAATATTTGACTTTACTCCCGCCCCTTTCAGCATAAAAGAAGCCTGAGTTCTAACTCAGGCAAGATGATTCTTGGGGGCACAAGTCTACCCGCTTCTCAGTCTGCTGGATTTCTGAATAAAGTCACTATTCTTTGCCCCAACAACGGATCTCTTTTCTTTTCTTCTGTTTATGGCTGCATTTGCAGCACAGGGAGGTTCCTGGGTTAGGGGGTCAAACTGCAGCTGCAGCTGCGACCTACACCATAGTTTACGGCAACCCTGGGTCCTTAACCCACTGAGCCAGGCCAGGCATCGAAACCACATCCTCACAGAGTCAACAGGGTCCTTAACCTGCTGAGCCACAGTGGGAACTCTGCAAAACTCATCTCTTGATGCACTGACCTAAAGCGGCTAGGAGTTTGGACTCGGGAACAAGATCGTGGACTCAGAGTGCCCAGAAAATGGTTCCCTCAAGGGACCTGGCAGACGGTCAGCAAAGAAGGGAGAGGGGGATGCCGGGTTAGACCTTGCTTGTCCACTGGGACATATTCTGTATTAAATACTTCACAGAGCAGCCCGACCAGCGGTACACAAGAGGGACTGTCATCCCCAGTGAACTGATGAGTAAACTGAGGCCAGTAAACGGAGACAGTGAGATTTGAATCCAGGCAGTCATAACTCCAGAGCCAAGTGGGTTCAGGTGCTCAGTGAAGCAGAGCATCCTCTGGTCAACAGGCCGCTCCTCCCCCAGCAAAGAGTGGTGCTCTCTGCTGCTTGCCTGTGACTTTAGGGGCCCACCCTGAGCAGCTCATCAAAGCATTTCTAGGCAACAAACAGGGCCCTCTCCACTGGAGCAGAGGTTTAGCCCGAGGATTGGGGTTAAAGAGGTCCGTGAACTTGGACGTCGTTATTGATAAATAGATAAAACAGCATCTGTGTCCTCCCCAGATCCTCAAGTTGAAGCCCTAACCCTGCACATGGTGGTATTTGAAGATGGGGCCTTTGGGAGGGGATTGGGGTTGGATGAGGTCAGGAGGATGGGACCCCTAGCCCGGGGTTAGTGGCTCTGTGAGAAGGCGCTGTCCGAAAGCCAGGACACGAGTCCTCATCAGGAACCGAATTGGCCTGCACCTTGATCTTGGGCTTCTCGCCTCCAGAACTGTGAGAAACAAATATCTATTGTTCAAGGCACCCAGCTTATGGTATTTTGTTACGGCAGCCTGAGCTGATACAGATGGGGAAAATGACAGCTTGATTTGCACCAGCCTTTCACTGAAATGTGGCATTTCCTTCCACAATGACCACTGGCAGAACAGAGCCGTACCTGCAGGACCTGTGACTTCCTCACACTCAGAAAACTCAGGTATTTCCACATCACATTACAGCTGTTGAAGATGCCTCAAAGTATCATTGCTGGGCATCGCTCCGTGGAAACTCTAAAATCATTAGACTGCATGCCAGAGCAGGTCCTAGCAAGCACAGGCACCAGAACTTTGGATTTTTCTGTCTTTTTTTTTTTTTTTTTTTCCGCTCTGTTATCGTTGCACCTACAGCATATGGAAGTTCCCAGGCTGGGGTCAAATCAGAGCTGCAGCTGCCAGCCCACACCACAGCCACAGCCACGCCAGATCTGAGCAGCATCTGTGACCTACACCACACCTCGCAGCAATGCTGGATCCTTAACCCCCTGAGCGAGGGCAAGGATGGATCCTGCGTCCTCACAGACACTAATTGAGTTCTTAACCCGCTGCACCACCACGGGAACGCCTACATTTTTACATCTTGATCAATGTATTCAATACAGCTGGTTTACTCAAGACTCCTTTGATTTCATCCTATGTTCTTAAAACCATTATCGGAAGGAAAAGGCACAGGCGCGAGCCCAGAGGGCGCCTGGGGAGCAAAATATTCTCATTCTTGTTACTTCGCCTGGGAAGAACTGCTGAAGGGACTGGCAAGGTTCGGCCCAAAGAAGGTAAGACCTGGGGACACCTTAGGTGCCATCAAATCCTAAGGGACGTTCACAGGGGAGAGCTAGGACCCAAAACGCGAGCTACAGGAGCAAAAGTCTGGGGTTCACATAAGCGGGCTATTCATCACCGTCAGTGACCCCACCCCTGCCCCCTCCACGGAGTTAGACTCACTGTAACCATGGCAATCGTTTGGAAGATGGGACCGATGACATCGCTCGGTCACTGTACATCCCATGACCCCTGCTGGCCTCAGGACCTCATCCAGACTCCGTCCCATGGGCCCCAAGAGCCGATCCACCCAGCTGCACCTTAACTTCGCTGCTGCCACTGCATCCCTCCATCCAGCCTCGTGGCTTTGGGGCTTGCAGGTGCCTCTGTCTGGATGGCGCTGCCGCCTGCCCTTTGCCCAGCAGATGGCCGGCCCTCCTGTGTCACTCGGTGACCCTCTGGGAGACAGAAAGCACCCTGGTTCTTTTAACAGAGAGGGTGAAATGTAATGTAACTATTGACCAGGTTTGCAAACCCTAAAGATAAGGGAACATTAAGGGGTCATGGGCTCATAGTGACCCAGGGCAGCCACCCCCCCGCCCCCAAGGCCTGGAGGAACAAGGGAAGCTATGGAGAGGTAGCTTTTCCTATGAAAGCTAGAAAAAGGTAGCTTTTTCTGCTATGAAAAGGTAGAAGCTTGGAGGGGGACATGGGCCTGGCCCACCTGTGAGCCGCAATTTAAATACCAGCGCCCTGGAGAGGTGGCCCTGATTGTGGCAACAGCCCGCCAGGGCCCCTATCCCCGTGCTTCAGAACGCTGTTGGGGTGCTAACGCAGTGTGAACACGTCCTGAGGCTGGCCTGACCTCAGTCTCCCCTGGCACCCCTAGAGTGGTGGGTCTGTCCCCCTGTATTAAATGTCCCCCCCCTCGGGCACAGAGTCAGCCCCCGGGGACCATGCACCGGGAGGCCTCTCCTGGCTGCCCTGGGTCTCTGCCAGCTTAGCTCAGCTCTCCTTGATCTGGAACCTGGGCTGGGACGAGAGTGACCAGGAGCCTTCTGGACTCATGGTGGAGCTCCCGCTGGGCCTTGCAGGTGTGGGGTCAGCCCCAAGAAGGAGCACCCCTCCGCCTCCTGCCCCGGCCACCACTGCTTCACCTTGAACTCTGGGCCTTTGGACCCTGCCAGGCACCCAAGAGGGGTTCAGTGAGATGAGCCAGGAGCCCAGCCTGTGTCCCAAGGGCACACAGCCCACTTGGAGTAGTGAATCCTCCAGGTCATCTTTTGGCTGAGAAAGTCTATACTGCCTTTCAAAATCCCCCTCTTCTTGGATGGTAGATTTTACATTTATATTATTTATGATTAAAAAATATTTTCTTAATGGGAAAAAAGTCCCCCCACCAATAATAAGCCACTTGGTGTTGTGGAAAGTGCCCCTGCTCTGGAGCCAGATTGGGTTCAGATAAAAGTGATTCTACTTCCTAGCTGTGTGGCCTTGGGCTAGTCACTTTACTTCTCTGAGCCATAGTTGCCTCACCTGTAAGTTCAACTAAAGTAACATCAAAGCCCCAGCATAGTACTTGGGGCACGGAAGATACCTTACACAAGTCTGTTTCCTCGTCTTGTGAGCACTGATCCCAGCTCACAGAGGGCCTGACTCTGAGAGAGCAGGACTGACCTAGCGTGGGGCTGGATCGAGACCAAGGCTGAGGGCACTGGTCCATGGGAGAAGGCACCTGCCCCCGGGAACAAAGAAAATATGTGGATCAGAATTCTATTCAAACTTGCTTAAGCAAAGTGAGAGATTTATGGTTTCCCAGGATCGGAATCCAAGGGAGGAAAACGGCTTCAGGTCAGGCTGTATCTAGGGACTCAACTAGACCGTCGTCAGGTTGTTCTCACTCACTAACCCAGTGGCTGCCCTTGCCCGACTCATAGACCCCGTAGGGGTGCGCAGGGTTAGGAGCTGTGATTGGCAGCGCCACTGAATAAGCTTCTTGAGGGAGGGAGAAAGGTTGACGTCACCAGAAGAAGAGAGTGAAGCAAAATAAATAGCAAACCTGCCGCGCACTGTTGGCAGCATTTATACTTGTTAAGTCATTGAATCCTTGGAAGAGCCCTACAAAGTGGGGGCCATTTTCATCACCCCCAAAGAACAGATGATGAAACTGAGGCCCTGGGTCCCTCAGGTCACAGTCAGTGAGGGACAGCCCCAGACAGTCTGGCTCCAAGGCCAAGTGCGTCACCACTTCCCCGTGTCACTTCTCCCCATCAAATAAAAACAAGAGATGGTGTCACAGGGGCAGCTCTGGGGGCCCACTGTTCCCCTTGAATGGCACGGACAGCAGCTGAGGACCCCAGCTGGCCCAGCCTGGGTGAGAACCGTCTTGAGTGCCTCCTGCTGTGTCTGGAAAATGCTGGAGTCTCCCAGAGAACTTAACAGAAATCGAGGACATGCCCAGTCTCCACCCCGGGGGCCAAAGTCCTGGCCTGAACTCATAAACCCCAGCGTCACAGGGTCCAAAGCCAGCTGTGTGACTTGGGGCCAGTCACTGCCCCTTTCTGGGGCTTCTTTCTTTTGCAGATGACTAAGTTGGGCCTCAATCTCTGTCCCTGAGGCCAGGGGTTCCCCCTGGGGAAAAACTGGGGATGAACGGCTCCAATTTGTGGTCAGCCACAAACTGCTCTGTCCCCAACAGCACCAGGTGCTGGCAAAGCCAGGTGGTCCCCTCCCCAGCCTGGGCCCCACCTCAGCACGTCACCAAGGAGGCCCAACCACGAACCCAGCTTCCTCCCAAATGGTGACCCCAAGTCCCTGGCTGACCATGGCTGGGCCCACCCCCAGATAGCGCCCACGCGCCAGATGTGCCACCTCCGCCCCCAGCCAAGTTCTGCTCCATGGAACTTCCCCCTCTGCAGCCTCGGAATCATAAACAGGTATCAACAAGTCACGAGGGTGGTGGCTCTCAACTGGGTGCTTTTGTTCCCCAGGAAGAAATTCCAGATATAACAAATAAAAATGCTATCTCTGGGACCGAATTCTTTGAAAAGTTATGAGTCACTTGTCTGAAATGTACATTTGACTGGGAAACCTGTATTTTATCTGGCAGCCGTAAGCTCAGGAGACATCTGTCCACATCTGGAGACCTTTTTGTGTGTCTCTTTTCAGGGCCGCACCCGTGGCATATGGACGTTCCCAGGCTAGGTGTCAAATCAGAGCCGTAGCTGCTGGCCTACACCACAGTCACAGCAACACGGGATCCGAGCAGCATTCTCAACCTACACCACACCTTGTGGCAACCCCAGATCTTTAACCCACTGGGTGAGGCTGGGGATTGAACCAGCATCCTCATGGATATTAGTCTGGTTCTTAACCCACTGAGGCACAACAGGAACTCCTGGAGACACTTTTGAGGATCACAAATGGGGGGTGCTATTGGCAGCCCGTGGCTGGAACCCAGGCCTGCTGCTGGACAGCCTACCAAGCCCAGAACACAGAATGACCCAGCCGCTAATGTCAGCAGTGCCCGAGGGTGAGACAGCTGCCCTGGGTCGTTCCTGGCATCTTGGGGACTTGTCAGAGGGAGCGGTGGTGATCCTCAAGTGAGAACCAGGAAAACCAAGGCTCAGGTTCATTGGCTTGTTCAAGGCCATACAAAGTGGAGTCGTCTGCTGGCCAGTGCCCCCTCTCTAATACTCTCATCTGTTCTTCCAGATATGAGGCCATGCAAAGTCAGCCAGGAAGCACAGCGGGGGAGGTGGGATATGGAGAGCTTTACAGGGTCCCCAGACGCCCAGGACTGGCCTTCTGGGTGCCCAGTGGACAGGCAAGCCAGTCCCGGAGAGGGTGGTGCCCAGTAACGAGGGCTGTTGTCAGTTCTGCCACCAGAGGGCAGCAGAGACTTGGAAATGATTCTGCAGCCTGGGTCCCACCCACGGAGAGTCTGACCAAGCGGGTCTGCAGGGGGCGCCAGCCATCCTAGTGTTTTTTAAAAGCTCCCAGGTGATTCTTCTTTTTTGTGTGTGTCATTTTTCTATTTCTTGGCCTCTTCCGCACATATGGAGGTTCCCAGGTTAAGGGTCGAATCGGAGCTGTAGCTGCCGGCCTACACCAGAGCCACAGCAACACGGGATCCGAGCCAGGTCTGCAACCTCAGGGCAACGCTGGATTCTTAACCCACTGAGCCATGCCAGGGATCAAACCTGCAACCTCATGGTTCTTAGTCGGATTCGTTAACCAGTGAGCCACGACAGGAACTCCGAAAGCTCTCAGGTGATTCTAACGCAGCCAGGATTGAGAAACGCTGGTCCAAGGCCTCATTTGTCATGACTGATTACGTCAGAATCACCTGGAAGCTTTAAAAAATACCGGTGGGGAAACAACCCAAATGTCCCCAGACCAATGAAGAGCTAAACTGTAGGTCAGGGAGGTGTGAGTTTCCAGGAGTCACAAGGGCACCAAGAAGGAAGCAATCCTGAGAGAGTTTCCCACTATCATCCCATCCAAAAGGGAGACACCCCCCCACCCCACCCCGAGGCAGGAAGCAGTGGGAGATGGGCCTCAGGAGGAGGCAGCCTCGGGGAATGCACACGGGGACCCTCACTTCTGCGGCCCCCACCCTGTTCCTCCCAAAGCACACATTTGGGCTATGAGCACACGCGTGTACCAAAAAAAAAAAAAAAAAAAAAAAAATCCTGTCATTTCAGTCAACAAAGTTGCCATCAAGCCATCAGCTAATGATGCATCTTTTTTTTCTTTTTTTTCCCTTTTTTTAGGGCTACACCCATGGCATATGGAGGTTCCCAGGCTAGGGGCTGAATCCGAGCTGTAGCTGCCGGCCTACGCCAGAGCCAGGGCAACGCGGTATCTTAGCCTCATCTGGGACCTACAGCAATGCTGGATCCTTAACCCACTGAGTAAGGCCAGGGATCGAATCCACAACCTCATGGATCTCAGTCAGGTTCATTAGCCACTGAGCCACGAAGGGAACTCCTAATGATGCACCTTGAGGGGAATCGGGGCTGGAGAAAAACAGGGTATTTGGCCCTAGAGAGTTAAGGATGCCTATCAAAGGAATGATTTCATCAAGCCCAGACTCCAGCATCTCCCCATACATAGAAAGGCACCAAAATCATTAATTTACAATGTCCGGTTTGAGCGATTAGCAGTAGTCTTTTATAATCTCTCTACTATATGTTTTTGCTTCTTTTCCTCCCCCCGCCCGCAAAACTCCTGTGTATCCTGGCTCCTCCATGTCCCCTAAGGACAGTCCCTCAGCGCTGAGAGGCTGCCTTCTTGGCCTCAGTCATGGCCTCACATAAAACAACTCCCAAATTCTAGCTAGTGCTTTTGTGCTTTTTTTTTTTTTTTTTTAATCAGCACCTCCGTGGCCAGCCAACAATGACCAGACAAGGTCAAGGACAAAAACACTTTAGTCCGCATCTACCTTCAAGCTTTCTTTCCCCCCCACCCCACTTAGGAGGAGGTAGGGACTCAGGAAGGGGAAGAGGCATGAAATGAAGGTGAAATTTAAGTTCTCAAGTAGCCTGGACATTTTGCTACCAAAGGTGTCTTTAAGAAACTGGAGGAAGTCTCTCGTGCCACCGCGGTGGCTTGGGTTCAGTCCCCGGCCCGGGGAACCTCCAGAAAAAGAAAGAGAAATTGGAAAGAAGGCCATCGGGAAACAAGATTTAGAGACAAAGAGAACCGCGTTTCCCCGGCAGGCTCCATCCCTGTGCAGGGGGCCAGCTCCCCTCGCTGGGTCCGGGCTGAGGATCCCAGGAGCTGGCAGTGTTCGGAGGCCTCGGGAAAGGTTCCTTAACCAAGGGCCATTAGAGATAAAACAACGGCGCTAGGAGTGTGGGGGCGCGGGGGGGCCGCTACTGGGGGAAGGGCCGCGGAGGAGGCCGGAGCCGTTTTACGCCAAGGCAGCTCCCTGACTGCAAGAGAGGAGATGTGTCTGGTCGACGGGCTTCGGGGTGCGGATGGAGGGTTGGAGGGAGCCCCTCCTGGTACTGGCACCCTGCCCTCTCGCGGGCCGCCCTCGGGGGCAGAGCCATAGGCCTGGGGGGTGGGGGTGGGGTCCAGGGCTGTCTCGCAGCTTCCCTCAACCCCGCAGAGCCGTCCCCGCCAGCCCGAGGGTCTCCTGAAGCTGCAACACGTGCGGATGGCAGCGGGGGTCTCCATGGCAACACTGACGTCACGGGCCCGGAGTCCCCGAACGCTGCCTTCCGCCCCCAGCTCGGCCTGGTGCAGCCCCAGCCTCGTTCTGCAGCAGCTGGGACATCTGGGGCGTTAGAGCTGCCGCCCTGCCTTCCTCTCGGTCTCGTCCTGGCCACTAGAGGCAGACAGGTGTGCACTGAGCCAGAAAGGTGTGAGCCGAGCCAGCCGCCTTCCGATCCCGGCTTCCTCCCGGCCCTTTGTCCTCAGCCCGCTCTCCGCCGGCTGCTGGCGAAGCAGCCTTTACTTCCTGTTTCAGTAACAGGAAGCTCCCTCCCGGGGAGAAAGCACATTTTAAGAGAATGCGGGAGGAGGAGCTAGGTCCCTCCCACCTCAACCTCTGCTCCCTCTGGTCCCTTCCACTGAAAGCCCAGGGCTTATGGAAACTACTCCCAAATTATCATATCCCCCTTCCCCAACACTCAGCCTCTGCTCTGGAACCTTCTACTGCGAGGACTAGGACCTAAGGGGCCCTGCCTGTCTCTCCTGCTGCCAGGGACCCCACACTTCTGCCTCCTAAGAGTCTGTTCCTTCCAAGGCCAGACACTGCCTCAGGGCCTCCGCCCTTGCCCTTCCTCTGCCTGGATGGCTGTTCCCTCCTCCATCTCCCTCCCGGCTGGCCATTTTGGGCTCGCTCCATTTTAGCTCTGTGCACCACTGTTGTGTGCTTACAGGTTTGTGGGAGCTCCCTGGTGGCTGAGCAGGTTAAGGATCTGGTGTTGTCACTGCTGTGGCTCAGATCGCTGCCAGAGCTCGGGTTCAATCCCTGGCCTGGAAACTTTCTCATGCCATGAGTGCAGCCAAAAAAAAAAGCTGTGTGGGATTATTTGTCTAATGGCTGCCTCTTCCCTGACTGTATGCAGTGGAGGCAGTGTGCCAGGCACACAGGAGGTGCTTAATGTATACTTTTTTTAAAAAACTGGCTTATTGAGACATAATTCACATACCATACAATCCACCTAAGTCAAGTGTACATATGGTTTTTAGCTTATTTACAGAGCTGTGCAGGCAACACCACAGTCGATGTTAGGTGTTGTCATCACTAAAAAGAAACCTCTACCCCGCAGCTCTCACTGGCCTTTCCCCGACCCCTCGGCCCTAAGCAACTCTTAGCTGACTTTCTGCCACCATACATTTCCTGTGCTGGACGCTCAGATGGCTGGAGTCTTATAATTTGTGGACCTGACCATCTTTCACTCAGCAGCGTTTTCAAGGTTCTTGCTCAGTGAATGAATGAAGGGGTGTCTGAATGGAAGGCTATGGGAAGCGGAGGAGAGGGGCTCTCCTGGGTGGGATGATGGGCACTGGGTGGAAGGACCTGGGTCTGTTATGGGATCCACATCTCACAGGGCACAGACTCTGAGTGAGACAGTGGCTGAGCCGCCCCAGATACACACTTGATTGTCTTCAGCTTGATGTCAAGATTCCAGGCTCGCTGCCCAGCCTCTGACGTTAGATGTAGGTCGGATGGGCAGCCCACCGCCCCTCGTTCGCTTGCAGAGCTGCTTTCCTTTCTTCTTCCTTTTTTTCCCTCTCTTTTTAGGGCCACGCCTGTGGCACATGGAGGTTCCTAGGCTAGGGGTCCAATTGGAGCTGCAGCTGCCTGCTTATGCCACAGCCAGAGCCACGCCAGATCTGAGCTGCTTCTGTGACCTACACCCGCAGCCTGTGGCAATGCTGGATCCTTAACCCACTGAGCAAGACCAGGAATCAAACCCTATCTTCTTGGATATTAGTCGGGATTCTAACCCGCTGAGCCACAATGGGAACTCCTTTCTTTGGGTTGGAATTTTTCATTCATTCATTCATACCATGTAAATGCATGGTTATGATCTACAAGTCTTTACCTTAAATATGAATATACTTTGCTTTTCAAAAATCAACTAAAATAGACAAAGGCTTTCCAGGGGGACTTGAGGCCACACCCGTGAACCTGGCGGCTCTGGACATCAGGGCTGCAGGAGCCCCCCACACCCACCAGGGGGTCCAGCCTGGGTGCCTTCCCTGTGTCGGTCCCTCCCAGACAGCTCTGGGGTGGTCTTGAAACGGAGCAGGAGCCTGCGAGCGGCTGCCCTCACCCGACAAGCCCTTCCTGGGTCCCGTTTTTCTTAATTTGTAGGAAATCGGCTTCATTCAGCCTCCTTGACGTTCCCTGACTTCCAAAGGGCAGCCCCGGACAGTTGCTAACCCGGGAAGGGTCAGAACACAGAGACGAGGAGGAGCAGTCAAGAGGCTGCAGCGCAGCCACGGGCCAGGGTCCCAGTTCCTCCTCAAGGAACACACCTAGCAATACCTTTGAATTCTTTGGCAGGACTAAGGCTCCACCCAGGTGGAGGATGGCAACTTCAGGCTGAGCGCAAGATTCCTGGAGCACCGCCCAGTGACCTCACCACCAACCAATCAGAGCAAAGCCACATGCCCCCGCCCCCAAATTCTGCCTATTAAAAACTTCCTCCAAAAACTCTGGGAGAGTTGGGGAGGGGCATTATTGAGCACAAACTCCGCCCCTGCAGGAAACTGTCCTTGGCTCCGTACTCTGATATTTTCGACTAACTTGTGTTCGGTAACAGCCTCTCAGCATGGCTCCAAGAACACTTGACACATGTGGCTTGCATTCTGTCTCTAAGACGGCACTAGTCTTGAACAGCCACCCACCTGGGGGGACAGCGCCCCCCACCCCATGACCGTGATGGACGCCACTGGAGCTGTAACCATGTGCGACCCTAGGGGGCCTTCCTGGGGCAGGCCCTTGCCCCATATCCTCTGCTTTAGCTCCTCTGAAGTCCCTCCATAAGAGCATCTGAAGTGCATTTCCTGAGTTATTTACACAGGTGAAAATCCATGGGCTTATAGCCCCTGGGCTTCCAGGAGCCTAAGGACTGAGAGCATTACCCCCTGTGACTCCGCCTTTGTTACCTCCCATCAGCCAATCAGAGAACTGTGCAACAGCAGATCACTTACCCTGCACCCCCCGCCCCCCAGCCCTGGCTTTTAAAAATGCTTTGCAATTTCGGTTGGGGCTTTTGGGGGAGGTGGGGGCACGAACCACCCATCTCCTTGCATGGCTCTGAAACAAACCTTTCTCTTTTTGAGTTTGGCCTCACTGTGTGCTGGGTGCATGAACTTGCGCTAACAGACCTCCACCCCCAGCTCAGCAAATCCCCGGGAGCCAGTGCAGATGGAGGTGCAGGGGGAACCCCAGACAGGAGGTGCTCTGAGGGGTAAGTTGTGCCCAGGAAGGTGCTAAGACTCCAGAGCCCCGTTGCCTGAACCTCCTTCCACGGGATCTCACAGCCCCTTCTCCCAAATCAGAAAGGAGACACAGCCCAGTGTTTAAGGGAATAGCTCATTGTCCCTACCGTTACATTAGAAGAAAAAAAGCTGAAGTGTCTGTCACCAGCCTGTCCTCAGCCTCCAGTTCCGTGGAGATGACCAGAAGCGCTCCTTTCCAGAAGTGGTTCTGAAGGGCAGGTCAATACACTAATGAGAGAATCCATCAGAGACCACGTGGATTTCATCTCCCTGACAAAGCTGGGAGAGGTAGCTCAGGCTAGCCTCATTTAGCATTAGTGTGGGAACGGCAGGGAAGGCCAGCATTGAGGTTTTCAAGACCCCATCCAAATATGGATAGCGTATACTGAAAAGTAAAGCCAAGTCATATATCCCACCATGTACAGCTGTGCAGGTAGTGCACTGCACAAGGGTGCCACATTTAAGGGAGCTTATTACAAAGACTTGTATATTTATGACAACTTTCCAGCAGGTGGCAGTAGAGTGTTTTGAGGAGGGGACACATAACCATTCAGCAAGAGGCTTCTGAGGGTGGACAAGTGTGACTCTGATAGGAGACATGGTAGCATTGGTACCCCTCATCCTCCCCAGCCCAGATACAGCAGAAAAGAGCAGCAGATTTTCATGGAAAGAATTCTCTTTTGATGCCACTTTAAAGAAACTGAAAAGAGCCATAACTTGCTTTTTGGGTTTGCTTTTGTTTTTTAAGGCCACACCCACAGCATATGGAGGTTCCCAGGCTAGGGGTCTAATCAGAGCTGTAGCCACCGGCCTAGCCACAGCCACAGCAACACAGGATCCAAGCCACGTCTGCAACCTACACCACAGCTCATGGCAATGCTGGATCCTTAACCCACTGAGCGAGGGCAGGGATTGAACCTGAAACCGCATGGTTCCTAGTCAGATTCATTTCCATTGCACCACAACGGGAACTCCCACAACTTGCTTTTTGATATTACTTATATATGTAATCTCAAATCTAAAAATGAACCTGTCTACAAAACAGAAACAGACTCACAGGCAAAGAGAACAGACTTGTGGTTGCCGGCGGGGCGGGGAGATGGATTGCGAGTGAGATGGAATGAGATGGACTGGATATATGCAAACTATATTACATTGAGAATGGAAAAGCAATGGGGTCCTACTCTACAGCACAGGGAACTATATCCAGTCTCTCGGGATAGAACATGATGGAAGCTAATGTAAGAAAAAAAACGTACGGATGGCCAAAAAGCACATGAAAAAATGCTCAACATCACTGCTTATTAGAGAAAAGCAAATCAAAACTACTGTGACATACCACCTCACACCAGTCAGAATGGCCATCATTAAGTCCACAAATAACAAATGCTGGAGAGGGTGTGGAGAAAAGGGAACCCTCCTGCACTGTTCCTGGGAATGTAAATTGGTACAACCACTATGGAAAACAGTATGGAGGTACCTCAGAAAACTAAATGTAGAACTACCATATGTCCCAGCAATCCCACTCTTGGACATATATCCAAAAAAACTTTGCTTGAAAAAGACACATGCACCCATATGTTCATTGCAGCACTATTCACAATAGCCAAGACATGGAAACAACCTAAATGGCAGATAAGTGGATTAAGAAGATGTGGTATATATACACAATGGAATACTACTCAGCCATAAAAAGGAACAAAATAATGCCACTGCAGCAACATAGATGGAACGAGAGACTCTCATACTGAGTGAAGTAAGTCAGAAAGAGAAAGACAAATACCATATGATATCACTTATATCTGGAATCTTATATATGGCACAAATGAACCTTTCCACAGAAAAGAAACTCATGGACTTGGAGAACAGACTTGTGGTTGCCAAGAGGGAGGGGGAGGGAGTGGGATGGACTGGGAATTTGGGTTTCGTAGATGTAAACTATTGCCTTTAGAATGGATAAGCACCGAGATCCTGCTGTATAGCACTGGGGACTATATCTAGTCACTTCTGATGGAGCATGATGGAGGAAAATGTGAGAAAAAGAATGTATATATGTGTGTGTGTGCGTGTGCGTGTGTGTGTGTGTGTGTATGTGTGTGTGAGAGAGAGAGAGACTGGGTCACCTTGCTGTACAGTAGAAAATTGACAGAACACTGAAAACCAGCTATGATGGAAAAAATAAAAATCACTTTAAAAAAAGAATGTTAAAAAAAACTGAGGTGAAATTCAAATGAAAGAAACCTTAGGAGTTCCCATTGTGGCTCAGCAGATTAAGAACCTGACATAGCCTCTGCAAGGATGTGGGTTCGACCCCTGGCCTCAGCCAATGGGTTAAGGATCCAGCATTGCCGCAAGCTGCAGCATAGGTCAAAGATGCGGCGAAGATCTGGCGTGGCTGTGGCTGTGGTGTAGGACAGCAGGTGCAGCTTCAGTTCACCTCCTAGCCTGGGAACTTCCATGTGCCACAGGTGCAGCCCTAAAAAAGAAAAGAAAAAGAAACCTTAAAGTGGCGTTTACAACATTTACAGTGTTTTAATACAATCACCACCTCTCACTGGTTCCAAAAATTTTTCATCACCCCACAATCAGGTCCCATAATGACTAAACAGTCACTCCCCAGCCACTGGTGAACATCAGTCTGCTTTCTGTCTTACAGATTTGCCTATGCTGGATTTTTCATACAAATGGAATCACACAATATGTGGTCTTACATCGCGTCTGGCTTATTTCACGTGGCATCATGTTTTCGAGATGCACCCACGCAGGAGCAAGTACCAGTGCCTCATTCCTTTTTATAATGGATGGCAGACTGCCGGGCACGTATATCCATATTTATTTGTTCATCCATTAATGGGCATTTGGATTGTTTCTTTCTACCTGCTGCCACTTTCAAAAAGTTGACACGTAACACACACAGTAAGTGACAAACCTGAAGCGTAGAGGCCACTAGTGTGCGAACATCTCTGTACGCAGAGATCGAGGTGTCGAATGTTTTCCACACTCCAGAATATTCCTTCCCACCTTCCCAATTACAACCCCTCCCTCTTGCGGAGGTAACCATTACTGTGACTTCTGCAACCGCAGATGCCTTGTGCCTGTTCATGAACTTATGAAATGATCAAACAGCAAATCCTCACTCGCGTCTGGCTCCTTTCACATAACGTCATGTCTGCCCCACTGGTTCACACCGCCGTGCGGCTCTTTTCCTGTGCCAGGTCTTTCTCTTTTTCTGCAGAAACCCATCTTAAGGATGTCTCATCGTGTATTTATGCTTCCTCTTGTTGATGGAGACGGTTGCGTTGTCCCCCGCACGTCTGTTCCAGTTAGTTTATGCATTCTCTGTTAGTGGACGTTTGGGTTGTTTACACTTCGGGCTCTTGAGAATAACGTTGCTATAAACATGCTTGTTTGAGTCTCTGGCAGACACGTGAGCTCAGCTCTCTCAGCTGTCTACCCAGGAGTGGAGCGGGTGGGTCATGATGCCGCCAGATGTTTCGCTTCAGAGCTATGCTTCCCAAAGCAGGCAAACCCACTTCTGTTCCCGCCCGCGGAAGGTGAGAGCGTCTGTCGGCCGCTCTCCTTGGGGAGTGTTTCCCGGCCTCCCCTCCATTCTGTCCCTGGCCCTCTGGTCCCCTGGCCCAATCGGTCCCCCTCTTACTTTGGGCTTCCCAGGAGCAGACTCGGAGATCACACGTAGCTCATTTGGAAAGTGGTCCCAGGAACCACTAAAGGGAGGGTGGGAAAGTGAGGGGAGAAGAGCGAGTGAGCCCCGGGGGAGGGGGCAGCTGGTCCCGGGGCAGGACTCCAGGAGCCCGGGAAGCAGGGGGCCTGGGAGCTCCCAAGCCTAGTGGGAGGGAGAGAGCTGCAGCATTTACGGCCCAGCCCCACCTGCCAGCAGGGCTGCTGCTAGGTAGAGGTGCCATTCTGGGCCTCGCAGAGCCTCCGGGAATAAGCCAAGAAACCAAATTCCTTCACTCCTTGCTGGCCCTCTGCCATACCAACCACCACATTCTGCATTTTTGTTTTTTTTAATGATATGGAAATACCTGGGCCAGGGATTGAACTAGAGCCTCCACAGCATCCTGAGTTACTGCAGTCAGGTTCTTAATCCACTGTACTACAGTGGGAACTCCCTGCAGTTTTACCTTTTTTTTTTTTTTGCTTTTTAGGGCGGCACCGGTGGCATATGGAGCTTCCCAGGCTAGGGGTCAAAATGGAGCTGTAGCCTGCGATCTATACCACAGCTCACAGCAACACCAGATCCTTAACCGGCTGAGCGAGGCCAGGAATTGAACCTGAAATTTCACAGTTCCTAGTTGGATTCATTTCTGCTGCACCACGACGAGAACTCCATTGCAGTTTTACTCTTAAGCTTCTCTTGAATCTGTTTCTCCATGTGCTCCAAGCCCCAGCCCCGTCCATTCACCAACCAGCAGTGGAAACACCTGCCCATAATGCCTGGGTCAGAAGTTTGCCTTGGTGCTCGGCTCCCAGTGTGACCTTGACCAAGAGACCCAGCGTCTCCTGGCCTGCACTGCCCCGTTGGTCGAGAGGGATCACGTTAGCACCCGCCTCATAGGCTTGCCAGGAGTAAGTGAGTTCAGACTCAAAGAACCCAATGGTGTGCCTGGCGTGTAGTAGGTGCTATCTACACGCTTTGTCAGAAAAACGAGTATGAAAACTGCAATGTCCTTAAACCGCTCCTGACCCTGGGGACAGGTCCCAGATGCCTCAGGATGACCAACGAGGCACTGGCTCATCTCACCTCCTTCCGCCACGGCCGTGTGTTGAACATGGCCCCAGAAGGTGCTTTTACCTGGGACTGGGGCCTGGGACCTCGTATGGAAAAAGCGGCTTCCTTGCAGATCACGTGACCCCATTAAGGCTCTGTCCACGAGACCATCCTGGATCATCCAAGCAGGCCGAAAATCCAACGTCCAGTGTCCTCACAAGAGAAGGGCAGAGAGAGATGTGAGATGGAGGGAGGAGGTGGCCGCATGAAGCAGAAGCAGAGGTGCAGGGCTGCAGCCGCCAGCCAGGACGCCCCAGCCCCGGCGGCTGGAAGGGGAAAGGCAAGTTTTGCTGACATCTCCATTTGGGGCTTCGGGTCTCCAGGAACGTGAGGGTCTATTTCTGTTTGGTGGTCCTCTGGACACAGGTGCACTCCCTGTCCTAGGGTTGCTGGGAAAAAGCACCACCAACTGGGGGCCTAAAACAACAGAAGTTCATTCTCACACCAAGTTCAAGGTGTCGGCAGGCTGGTTCTTGCTGAGGCTGGGGGGTCTGTTCCCGGCCTCTCCCCCAGCTTCTGGAGGCTCACCAGCACTGCTCTGCCCTCGTCTGTACATGGCCTCCCGGTGTGCCCGCCTCTTCAGATTCATTTCCTGATGAACCAATCCGCTTCTGGGTTCTGGGTCTGAATTCCCCGTTTTTACAAAGACACCAGCCATGTTGGATCAGGGTATCCTAAGACCACATTTTAACTTGAATACTCTGTAAAGACCCTATCTCCAAGTAAGGGCACACCCTCAGGTCCTGGGGGGTCAGTTGCCTGCCTCACCCCATGTCGTGGCTTGCAGCTGGCCGTGGTGAAGCCAGGGACATCTGGCCTGAAGACCAGGATGCCTGGGGCCTGCTGGCCACCCCTGCAAGTCCAGGCCCCTCCTCTTCTCACCCACAGCACCTGCCTTCCCTGTGTGGCCAGAGCTGGCAGGTGGAGCAGCTGACAGGCCGCCCAGGGGCCTCGGGAAGTAAGGCTGGGCGTGGGCAGGAGCAGGTGTGCGGGGATGCCGAGAGGATGTGGGGCAGGAGGTGGTGTGGGGGGACCAGGGGACAGCCAGGGGTCCACCACTTGTCCTTGGGAGACAGATGAGGGCCTGGCTGAGGGTGGGGGATGGGGGTGCAGAGGGACAAGGAGGGGACTCCTGGGCTGGACATGGGGCAGAGGGAGGGACGGGGCCACAGGGCGGAGAGAAAGTTTCTTCTTACCTGGGGAGGAGGTGGCTGGCCTCAGAGAGCCCTCCACAAACCAGGCGCATCCGCATGGCCCAGCGCTCCTCAGAAATGCAGTCTCGGGCCCCGCCCAGGGCTGAGAACCTGCATCCTCCGAGACCCTGATGGACTAGAGCTTCAGGGAGGCCCTGCCCAACGACAGTCCTGGTCGACCCCTGGGTTCCACCCCGCCCCTCCCCTGCCGCCCTGGACGGGTGGCTTTGTCACTCAGGGACACCAGGCACCATCTGCTGGGGGGGGTGTGCTCCTGGCCTCTAGTGGGTCAGGGCCCAGGAGCTGCTCAATCCTCTTCAGTGCTCAGGCCTGGCTCCCAAAAGTGCAGAAGGTGAGGAGCCCTGGACACTGGGAGAGGGTGTCCGGGCTCTGCTGTGAGCCCCCCCGCTCTCAGCCGCGGTCTCGCCCCGTCCCCCCGCCGAGGCCCCTTGAAGCCGCATAGAAAGGCCAGATGTCAATGAGTCACTTACAGTTTATTTTTGCCTGAAAGTATTTCACATCTCTGAACACAGCTACGTGACAGCATATTAACCATCAGGAAAAGCAACAGTGCGAAGGGAAAGGTGGCATGTCTCGGCTCTTCTTTTTTTTTTTCTTTTTAAATTTTTTTTTTTTTTTTCTTTTTTGCTTCTGCTTCTTCCTGCACCAGAGTGCTGTAAAGTATGGGACTGGAGGGGAGCAGGTAAAACCGAACAACAGAAAACAACAACAACAAAAAAAACAATACACGAAACGGAACACACTCACACGCACACACGAAATCAAACCTGGCACGGAAAATGGATTAAGACTGAAACCCAATGTCTTTTTTTTTTTCCTTTTTTAAAAAAATGAGGGCATAGTCGGGGGTGGGTAATAAAGTCTACCTAGCAAAGTATAAAACGACAAAAGCATGGTTTCCATTGAATAAGATTAAATATATATAAAACAATTACATTGACGGGGGGTTAGGTCTGGAGGTGCCGGAGGGGGTGTTTGTGCTAAACCAACAGAAGAAGGGGCTTGGGGGAGAGGGGACCCCAAGTAAACCAGGAGGGCTGTTCTGTACAGTGAGGGCTTGTCTATAAAAGAAATGGAGGTTGGTGTGTCTTTGGGGCGGGTGTGGGACGGAAGGGGACAGGAGGGGCGTCTGCGCTGCAGTGGTCACATTCGTGGGGGGGGGCAGGCTGGTGGAGGCGATGTCTCTCTTCTCCCGAGGGACCATGCAAAGAGGCGGGCATGCATGAGGGGCGTGGGAGGCACAGGACGGTGGGGAGGCCACGGGTCGCAGAGTCTCAGTTGGGACAGGGACCTCAGGGGCCACTGGAGACGGGAGGGCTCTCCTACGGGGCGGACGGACGGAGGACAGGTTAGCACATCCCTCCTCCAAACGTGTAAAAGGGGCCGAGAGAAAGCTGGGGCCTCAGAGGAGCAAGACTACAAGGTGGGGACCCCCGCTCTTCCTCCCCCAGCCTGACTCCCACCCCACGAGGAACCTGGAGACCTCTGGAATCGGGGAAATGCACGGTGGCGGGGTGTGGCGGGCAGAGGGGCTGGCGGACGGACAAGAGAGCGTTAGCATACAGAATCCATTACGAA
The DNA here is from genome assembly GCF_054392235.1 of Sus scrofa. Classification (NCBI taxonomy): domain Eukaryota; kingdom Metazoa; phylum Chordata; class Mammalia; order Artiodactyla; family Suidae; genus Sus; species Sus scrofa. The sequence goes on from NC_139388.1 coordinate 7,474,563, forward strand.
AAAGCAAGTCATTTTCCAAGGAGATTGTTTTTTTTTTTTTTTTTTTCTTTTTGTCTGTTTGTTTCCTTTAAAAAAATAACAAGAACACAACCACTACCCCGACAGCTGACTGGTTTGTACAGTACGACAGGCCAGGGCGGGCGGGCGGGCGGGCGGGCGGGTCAGAGACTTCATAAATAAGAGGCAGGTCCCAGACCTGCAATTTGTCAACGTTTCTTAAATAGGCGCATTATTTAAATCTTATGTACAACAAGAATCACGTTGCATAGCAATGGCGAGGACACAGGACGGTGGGATGACGTGACTGGGTCTAGTCCGACGGCGATGGTGGGGCGAGTTCCCCGCGGGGCCTCAGAGGACAGCATCCTTCCTCCGCCTCCAGGCCCACTGGGGTCGCGTGACGGTGGCATCGGAGTTGACTTTTCCCACACGGCATTGAACACAAAGGCAAAGAAAATCCACGAAGGGTCCCCCCTCCCCAAGCCCCCACCCCCACCCTCTCCCCGACCCGCTGGCGCTCCTCTGGTTGCTACAAAGTCCGTTTTAGATCAGGTCAAGGTATCCGATTATGAAGCTAAAAGAATCAGGCGGGGGCTGGGCGTGCCTCCGACCCTCCCCCCTCCCCCCTCCGCCCTCGGCCCCCAGAAAGACCCCCCATCTATGTCACAGCCAGGACGCGGGGGCGGCCCCTCGGTCCGCTGCTCTCCGGCGCTTTGTCAAGCGTGTGCTGCGGGTGCAGCGGCTTCCCGCCCGCCCGGGCTTCACCAGGCCTCCGTGTAGCGGACGTCCACCTCCTTCAGGTTGGGAAGCTTGGCCTGCGGGGGGGGCAACAAGGATGCGGTTCCTTCCAGGACCCGGGGGCTCGATGTCCACCAGCACCAGTGCTGGCGATCTCGCCGTGCCCTCCCCACTCTGCCACCCCAGGCCCAGAGCCGGGGGACCTCGGCAGGACCTGGCAGGGGATGCGGTGGCCCCGAAGACCGCAGGTGACAGGGGCTGGGGAGTCCCGGCCCGCCTCAGGGGATCGGCTCACTGGCTCTGGCGGCAGGCAGCCTGGGGTGTGAGGCGCTGCTCTGCCACTTGCTGGCCAGGTGCCCTGGGGCAGCGTCCTGGCCTCCAGGAGCCAGTTTCCTCATCTGTGGAGGGCATCTATCTCCAGGCCCTGGCTCACAGGAGGCGGCGAGGGACCAAACACCAAATGCAGGGCAAATGCAGGGCATATGCAGGGCTCTCTGTCCAGGCAACATCACGTGCTCTGTGGACGGAACTCTTCTCACTGTACTGCCGTTCATGCCCTCGGGGTTGTCAGGAGCCGGGTAGGGAGGGGACGGGGGATCCCCAAGCTGCGCGCCTCCGGAGCGGGGTGGGGATGGGGTGCCGAGATCTTTGACGTTCGGGATCCTGGCCCTCGAGGTCCCCCCTGCTGCTCCTCAGCGCCACTTCCCGCTCCCATGCCTGCCGCACAGACACCCCTCTGCCCTTCCTTCTACAAACAGCTGGCTTTTTCTTGACAAGTCTTCACTGTACAAAGAGGCTGCTAACTGGTCTCCTGGCTTGACTTCCCGCCTCCCCAGCTTTCCTGTACACTGGCCAGTGTGATCTAACAATCTCCTAACATGTGCCCAAGGCGCGTGTGTACACACACACAGACACACACACACACTTCCTCGCTGTTCCTCTCCAGTGCTCAACAACCCTCAATGGCTCCCCACTGCCCAGCGAGAGGTTACAAACTAGGGGCCAGGAGTCACCAGTGCAGTATTATTAAAAAAAAAAAAGATCCAAGCCAACAAACCAGCCTTTCAAAGTTAGGAGACTGCAACAGAAGAATCTAGGTTTCCAGGTTCTCTGGAAATCTGGAAGCTCTGGCCAGAGTGGGTGGTGAAGTTCAGCTTCGCTGACCTGCTGTGGCACAGAGGCTGCCTCTCCCGAGGCAGGCAGCCCCCAGTCCGCCCCAAGGCCCACGGCAGAGGCTGGGCATCCTGGGCCAGGGTCACCAACGTGAAACCATGTGTCTCTCAAACGTGCGAGTAACACACCGACTGGAAGGGACTTCTCTTCACAAGTGGCTCACTCACCCCTTTCCTGGTTGGTGTCTACAGCTAAGCTGACTAAAGCAGCGCCAGCTGAGAAGTCTCTGCTTCTTGTGCAGGAATCCTCAGGACGGGGCTTAAAATGCTCACTCAATTCAGCAGGTTGGGATGGGCCCTGAAGCCTTTCTGATGGCCCAGCCCCTGAGGGAGGCTGGTGGTGCTGGGGTCTGAAGCCCTCAGAGGACACTCAGGCCACCGGCCCTGGCCCCTCATGTGCGCCTTGCCCTCGGCTCACCACGCACTCCTCAGGAGCCTGTGGATGCCTCTCCTGGCCTGCTTGGCAGACTCGCTTCTTAAGACCCTCTTTTGTGAAGGTTCTTCCACCCTAATGAACAGAGCTAGCCGTGCCAGCCCTGCTGGCCCCTGGGCCCCATCCTGCCCCTGTATGCTGCTTGTCTGCCAGGACTGAGCTTCTGCCCAGGCAGGGCTGAGCTAGCCGCACTTCGGCCCCGTGCCCAGCATGGGCTTGGCACACAGTAGGTGCTCCGAAGGTTTTTGGAGGCTTGGTCAGTGAGTTAGCCCCGGGCTGCAGATCTGGCTGAGCTGGAGCAGCAGCAGGAGGGGAGCCCCTGCTGGAGGTGAGCTTCGGCTGAGGGCTGCGGAGGATCCCTGCACGTGGCTTCCAGGGTGCCTAGGTGCCGGCCGGCTCAGGGCACCACCTGTGTCTCCTGGCTCAGCCCTTCCTTCCCAGGGCGCTGGCTCTGATGCCATGCCCATTCTTCTGGACCCAGGATGGGGGCAGGGGGAGCCTGTTGAAGGCTGAAGAGACATGCTTTTTTTTTGGCTATGTCCAAGGCATATGAAAGTTCCAAGGCCAGGGATCCAACCGGTGCCACAGCTGTAGCCTGAGCCACAGCAGTGACAACACTGTATCCTTAACCTGTTAGGCCACCGAGGAACTTCCAAGAGACATGCTTTTCTTTTTCCCTTTTACAGCTGCACCTGTGGCATATGGAAGTCCCTGGGCTAGGAGCTGCAGCTGCAGGTCCACACCACAGCCACAGCAACACAGCATCTGAGCCACATCTACAACTGACCCCGCAGCTTGTGGCAACGCCGGATGCTTAATCCACTGAGTGAGGCCAGGGATTGAACCCACATTCTCAAGGACACTACGTCGGGTGCTTAACCTGCAGAGCCACAACAGGAACTCCAAGACATGCTTTTAAACATAAGACATGCCTGCCTTCCACCACTCAGAACCTCTTCTCTTTCCTCGAGAAGTTGCCAACCTAGCCCGGCCCTGGTGACCCCAGCTTACCCGTGTGACTGCAGCAGCCCTGCCAAACTATCCACGTGCTGCTGCTCATGCTTAATCCTCCCCCTCAAAAAACCCATTTCCCATGTAACAGCCAGAATGAGCTTTTAAAAGCAGAACTCATCACCCTGCTTAGAGCCTCTGAAAGCTTTCCACTGAATCTGGGTGAAATCCCGGGACCTATGAGGGCTCCTTCGAGTCTGGCCCCAGCTCGCCCGCGCTCTCTCACTTTCTAGTCGCATTCGTTACAAAGTCACTTGTTGCCAACCTTTCTGCCTCAGGACTTTTGCACTTGCAAAGGAAGGAAAGAAGGAAGATGGGAAGGGAGGAACGGAAGCTCACCTTCAGGTCTTCATAGGTGTCAGCCGAGAGCTTGGTGCTGTTCATGTTCAAGCTGCAGAGGCTCTTCATGGCTGTGCAGTGACAGACAGACATGACCATGAAGTCAGTCAGACCCCACGGGGGGCAGCTGCGGGAACTAGACCCTCAAGCTGGGGGCTGACTGAGTTTCCGAGGCCTCTGCTTAGGGCACGGGGTGGGGGAGCTGGAGGTTCAGAGCAGAGGTGGGGGCCGCGAGGTACAGAGTCTAGTTCAGGCAGGTGCTGACCTGAATTGGGCCCGTGTTCTCTCCCTGCCCCTGTGACCTTCCCTTCCGGTCCCCTGTCATGTCCCTGGAGCTTGCCTGCCACCCTGCAGACCAGCCCTAATGGGCCAGCCCTGGCCTTCCCCCCAAGGAAACCCTGAAAGCTCTCCCCACGGGAGCTGACGTGGGCCCCGGCTTCTGGAAAGCAGGCCTCATGCTTTGGCTTTGCATCCAGAGTTGCACAGGGCGCCTGTTAAAGACAGACGCCCGGTCCCCCTCCTGGAGGCGCTGAGTGCGGGACGCAGGAGCCAGCACTGTTCGCCAGGACGCTACCCCGCTGGGACTCCAAACCTCATCCTCCCGGTGCTCCGTCAGCCCTGTCACCTGCCCCTAACCCCTCAAAGCCTCCTACCAGGGGCCAACGACCCGCTGCCGGGCCTGCCAGCTCCTTGGCCACCCCTACGTGAATGGCTTCCACGCCCAGGTCCAGTCCTCTCCCTGGGAAACCCTCCTTGCTTCTTCCCAGCTGGGATACACAGGGCCTCTCATCTAAACCAGTGGGTCTGACAACAGGCAATGCAGATTCCCAGGCTCAACAGCACCCAAGGTTCGAGTTCAGGAGATGAGGGTCGGGGTACGGGCACCAGCAGCTCCAGGTCCCTCGAGCATTCTCTGGCTCCGTCTACGAGGGCAGCGCCTCTTAAATGTTAACCCGCATGAGAATCACTGGGGCTTTTTGTTACAATGCAGTTTCTGAGTCGGCGGGTCTGGGGCAGGGCCTGAGAATCCGCATTTCCAACCAGCTCTGGGGGAGCCGCTGCGGCTGGTGGGGAGGGGGCACCTCGGGCCTCTGACACTGTCGGGAGGGCATGAGCCCGGCCTCACGCGTTTTCCTTTTTTCTAGAATATCAGCTCCACAAGGGCAGCGGCATTTGCCCTGGTGCTGCTCCTGGTGGAGGAGGGCTTAGCGAGGCCTCGGCATGGCCCGCAGCCCCGGGGAGGGACCAGAGAAGGCGGCGGGACTCACAGCTGAGGGCCAGCAGGCCGGCATCGGTGACAGGCGTCTCGCACAGGTTCAGCACCTGAAGCATCGTGAGGTGTTCCGACAGGAGCCGCAGGCCGGCGTCTCCAAACTGTGGGGCAGAGACCCTCTCAGCCTGGAGACCGACTCCAGCCTCCGCCCCGCACAGCGGTGGAAGGAGGCAGAGCCTGGCTTTGTGGCCCAGGACCTCCGCCCTCCACGCCTCAGGGCCAGGGCTGCTCTCGCTTCTCTCCAGAGACTCCAGGGCCATGACCTGGGTTCAAATCCAGCTTCTGCTGGTGCCATGGCCCAGACTAGTACCCTCCCAACCCTGTGAGTCGGTGCTACCGTCTGTCTAGGGGGGTTGTGAACCCAGTGGCTCTCTGAGTGAGGGCCGAGGTGGCCCTGCCCTGGGGGAGGGTGGGATGGCTGGACGGCTGGGCCTTACAGCACTGCTGAGCCCACATGTGAAGATCCACGCCAAAGGCTCAACCGCTAGATCAATGCTGAGCAGGACAAGGAGCACCGTGGCCGTTATGACACGGAAGGGACCCACAAGCCACCCGCACGCTCCCGAGGGAGGGGCATTAGACCCGCTCCACACGTCAGCTCTGCCTTTCAGCATGGGTGAGACTCTACATGTCCCCTCTGGGCCTCAGCAAATCCAGCCGTGAAAGGGGCTACTGGGCATCGGAAAGGCTAGACCTCCTCTGGCTTAGGACCCTCTGGGGAACGTAGCACTGAGCCATGGAGGGGGCATGGGATCAAGGGACTGGACCCATGGGTTCTGGGTGGAAAGGCCAGCCATGGAGGAGGGTGCAGGGCAGGTATGGGGCAGGGAGGAGGGAACGCCCCCCACCAGGGGGCAGGGAGGGCTGGGCGGAGCAAGGGAGAAGGGGGCGGAGCAAGGGAGGAGAGGGCGGAGCAAGGAAGGAGAGGGAGTGGTGCAGGGAAGACACGTAGCGGGGTGCAGGGCGGGCCCGTGTACCTGAGTGGACCACAGGTTTAGCTGCTTGAGAGAAGGCAGTTTGATGAGGTGCTCTGCGCAGGCACTGGTTACATTGGTGAAGGCCAAACTGAGGTTCTCCAGGTTTCCGAAGGAGCCAGAGCTCAGCAAACGAGCCAAGTCGGCATCCTGCAGAGGGCAGGCAGGCGGGGCTCAGGGGGCGCCTGGCACAGCCCGGCGCCTTCCCAGGCCCTCTCCACCCCCACACTGTCTGGCCCGGTGGGTTGGGCTAAGGGGGTGTCAAGGAGGCGGGCTGCCTCCCTATCTCCATGGGTGGTAGCTGCCCGGCTGGAGAAAGCCTTTGGGTGCTGTGACTCACACCCTGAGTCACCACTGGGGTGTTCAGAGGCCATGTCCCTCCCACAGGCCTGCACGCACATGTCTGTCTGACCAGCTCGCTTTCCCAGGTGGCAGCTGGTGGCCATTCCCAGCAGCAAACAATAAGCCCCCTGCAAGTCTAAGGCCTGTGGGGATCGATGAACATGAGAGCACTAGATGAGGATCGCTGACCTCTTCCATCTTTGGGACAGAATCCTTAAGTTTTAGCTGCCATATGGCTGCCCTGAATTAAGGCTACATTTTCCAGCTACGTGGGGCCACATGCTATATCTGGACAATAAGCAGTTGTGACCAATGGAACTTCCAGGAAGGTCCTTCAAGAGAAGAGTTGTGTTCTTTGCCTGCTTCTCCTTACTCCTGGCTGGAATGGAGACAAGATGGCTGGAGCCTGTGCAGCCTATTTGGACCATGAGGTGGAGGCTATGTGCCAAAGACAGGACAGAGGAATTAAGAGGCCCAAAGTTGTTAAATGGGGAAGGGAAGAGGCACCAACCTAAAAGGCTTGTTGTGAAGACACAGTGCACTGTGAGCACAGTATCTGTGCGTGAACGCTTCAACATACGTGAACTATTACTGCTGTCACTATGAATAACTGGTAACATGTCAACATTAATATCCACCATAATCTGTACCATAATGTTTGGTTTCTTACAATCCAGTTCCCTCCAGAAAAGCCGGCCTGCCAAGTACCACGGTGTCCTTGTTCAACCCCCGACCGCATCACCAGCAACAGGCACTGCTGTTCCCCAGCAAGGAGGACCAACCCACCTTCCTCCCTCTGCCCAGCCCTGCCAGACAACGAAACCAACTCACTGTGGACTTGGAGGGCAGTGTTAGCCTGGTGGGCCCGCCTTTCCTTTGCTGCAAGAGGAACCAGAGTGATCATGACCCACTTGCCCACGAGCTTCCCCCGGCCCCACCTCTAGCATCACCTCTCAGGGCGCCATTTGATTTCCTGGGATGGAAGCCCATCCATGAAGGCCCTGAAAGGATGAGGGTGCTACCAACCCGCTATGCCTGGGCTCTGGGGAATGGCAGAGAAGTCAGGTCTCAGAGGGGCCCCATTCAAAGGAGGAGCATCAGAGCTGCTCTGGGGCCTGACTTCCCGACCCCTTCTGTCCTGCTGCGCTTTGGCCAAGAGGTACAGGGGCTGGCCTTCTGAAGGCAAGCCCCACCCAGGCACTCAAGTGAAGGGCCTCAGGGACGTGGGGTCCCTGACAGCGACGGCCCTGTGGGACCCAGAGGGTGGGACAGCACGGGGTCCTGGCCAGGTAGGGGGCTGTTTGACCCTGGGCCACCAGCCTGGCCTGTCTGGTCATCTGGAAAGGGGGAGGTGGCCACCTCGACGTCTTTGGGTCTGAGGAGGATGCCGGAGAGGGAGGCCCACAGAGGCGCCGCAGTCCCCGGGCTCTGCTCCTTGGAGCCGCTGTGGACTCACCAGCTCCTTGAGCTCCCGCTGCCGGTCGCACAGCTGCTCGTACATGCGCTTCCCCACGCCCGTGCTCTCCAGGGTGGAGATGATCTGGAGCTGGGTGTCGTTGTTGTCGATGATGTTGTACTCCAGCATCAAGCACAGGATCTGCCGAGAGCCGGGGCGGCGCGTCACCCCCTGCCCGAGACGCCGGGCGGGGCTGCTCCTTGAAGGCGCAGGTGCCCAAGCCCTCGGCCTGCCCCACCTGCCGGGAAGGGGGACCACGCGCAGCACAGCCCGTGCGCCCCAAGGTCCCAGTCTCTCCCCACACCCAGCACTTCTGGCCGTGGGACGTGGGCCAGTTGCCTGACTTCTGGGGCCGAGGCAGGAAAAGCGACACGGCTTCCGCCTGGTCTCTCGCAGGACGAAGGCCTGGGTGCATCGGCAGCCTGGCCGGGGGCTCGGGCCTGGCTCCTTACCTCCACCATGGTCTGGTTCCCCCTCAGCGCCAGGAGCATGCAGGGTCCCAGCTTGTTTTCCGCCAGGGAGAGCAGGAATTTTTTGGTCTTGTAACAGGAGCCCATGAGGATGTGCACCTGGAGGGAGGGACGGCCCGGTGAAGGCAGTGACCGCCACGGGCGGTGGCCCCGGTGTACCTCTGCAGGTGCCCCGGAAGGGCTGCGGAAGGAGAAGGGTGGGCCCCGGGGCCGGGAAGCGGGTGGAATCAGTGCTGAGTTGGGGGAGGTTCAGTTGGGGAAGATGAGAAAGTTCTGGAAATGGATGGTGGTGATGACCGCAGAACAGCGTGAAGGCACCGAGTGCTCCAGGACTCCGTGCTTAACAACAGTCGGGGGGGGGGGAATTCATGTTCTGTACATTTTACCCCCACCCCCTAAGACACACCCCGAGGCCTTCTCCCGCTCCCCTTGGGACTCTGCTGACAGCCAGCCCTCTGGGTTCGCGGTGCTGGCAAACCTGGTGGAAACTTCTGGGTGGCCCTGGCTCACGATGCACAAGCCCAGCCCTCACACGAGGACAGGGAACTGTATGGAGCCCCGTCTCCGCTACCCAAGGCCCCTCGGAGCCCCAAGGTAGTCTGAGTGATTGCCCTAGAAATCCAAGAACTGGCAAATTCTGCTCCCCCTTGGGTTATGTGTGGGGCAGCCACTAAGAGAACTGTATGTTTTTTTTCTGGTGCATCTGGAGATGGGGCCCAAGGGCAGAGGTCCCCAACCAACAGGGCTGGGGATACCAGACACCTGCTTTGCCTGACTTCATGGAAGAGCAAATGACCCCCCACGGTTGGAAACGGCTGCCACATCAAGGGGACCTCTTCCTGCGTGCGTTTCCATGGAAACGACACACTGCCATCCCAGGGGCTGCCTGCTTCCTTCCCCACGTCCACACTTTCCCGCTCCATCATGAACAGCTCTGGCATACAAATGCGATCTCTCAGGCTGGGAGCTGCCAGCTGCCTGACTTCTCTCTCACAGTCCCCGCACCAAGGAGTGGGGGGACCACGGGCTGTTGCCATGGTGAAGCTGTGACATCAGAGGAGCCTGTGAGAGGTGAGAGAGAGGTGGTGCAGGCAGGCAGGGCTGGCATTTCTAGGAGGCACAGGGCACTCAAAACGGGACCTGTCGGGCAGCAGGCGAGGCATGCAGAAGGAAAGGAACCTAAAAATAAGCCCCTTTTAAGAAAGGATCTAGGGAGTTCCCGTCGTGGCTCAGTGGTTAACGAATCTGACTAGGAACCGTGAGGTTGTAGGTTTAATCCCTGGCCTTGCTCAGGGGGTTGCTGTAAGCTGTGGCATAGGCTGGCAGCTACAGCTCCAATTAAACCCCTAGCCTGGGAACCTCTATATGCTGCGGGTGTGGCCCTAGAAAAGCCAAAAAAAAAAAAAAAAAAAAGGATCTAGAGGCAGCGCCAGGGTCTGTCATCACTGCACAGACCCTGCCGCTAAGTTCGTTGCCGGGAGCATTAGGAGATGCTTGCGCTGCTGGACCAGCCACCCAGTAGGAATGAAAGTAACCAGAGCTGTCACTTCCGAGCACCGACATGCACTGGGCCCAGGCGGGGTGCCTTCCATCTGCTGTCATCACAGGCAGCTGCCAAGGGGATCCCGAGGCGCCAGTACTATGCTCCCTGTTTCACAGAGGAGGAGACTGAAGCCCAGAGAGGAAAGTTCCTCACCCAAGGTCATCAGGCCAGCACGTGGCAGGTCTGAGGCCTCAACCACGGCTGGCCCAGGCTCTCGTTTTCTCACGTTCCAGAACATGCGTGATTGTGGAACAGGCCAGGGGACCATCTGGGACCCCTTCACAAGACGGACACTCTTTGCTACCAGAGGAGGGACAGCATGAGCTTGGCTGAGGGAGGAATTTGGAGGCCAGGAGGACCTTCCCACAAGCCACCGCACCTCCCTGGGCCTGGTTCAGCACAGGTGCAGGGAAGGGAAGGGTTGCCACCACGATTAAGAGACCTCGTGCGTGTGAGGGGCTGGTCACAGTGAACAGAGCAAGTACTGGAATTCACCCCAGAGGCAGTCTGGTCTGGTGACCTCAGACTCCTCATCTCCAAGGAGGGCTCAGCATCCTGACCTCGGCTTATTGCAAGGGTCGGACGAGCTGGTGGATCCCAGCGCCTTCCAGAATCCCTGTGCCTGTTAAGGGCTTGGTCCCTTGAACTTCACCTTGCACTAGAGTGAACCTGGTGCGCTCGGGCAGTTAACGCCTCGGCTGCAAAATGGGGTAACACAAAGGGTCACCTCCTCATATGGGTGGGGGCCTGAGGGAGGGCAGGACCGTCAAGCCTCTGGCTTGGCACCTGCTCAGGTGAAAAAATGAGAAAGCAACACTGGTGGCCGTTGTCACCAACACCTTCATCAAATCAGCATTCTTTCACCCTGAACCTCCGGGTGACCTGCGCCACCTCTTTCACTGGTCAGGGAGATGAACAGAGCGCCCACCCACAGCTCCAGTCCAGGCCCCCTGACATACCATGCTGGCGAACAGCTCCCCGTCATCGTCGCAGGCCACCCCTCCAGGGCTGTAGAGCTGAAACCAGCCGTCTTTGCCGGCGCGCACACTCAGCAGGCACGAGTGGACCTGCCGGAGGAGAAGCACTCGGTCAGGCCCTGAGCCACACATGCAAATGTCAGAGGTTCGGACAAGTCCCATCGTTAAGCAATCTGTTTAACTTTGTTTCATCCAATACTCCCAGCCTCCCCTCGATTCCATGGAAGGCCTTTGGGGGAAAACTCTGACCTCCCCAACTCCACCCATTCGCCATCAGAGCCTCAGATGGAGGGCAGGGCCCTGGCTTGGTTAGTTGCCTTTTGGTTTTTTGTTTTTTTTGTTTTTTTTGGCTGCACTCGCGGCAAGTAGAAGTTCCCAAGCCAGGGATCGACCCCTCTAGAGCCACAGCAGTGACGATGCCATATCCTTAACCCACTGAGCCCCCTGGGAACTCTGGGGTTAGTTAGGTGCCTTGAATGAAGCAAGTCTGTGGCCAAGGCCGGGGAGAGAGGTGAGAAGGAACGGCTCAGCCCAGCCCCGTTCTCCACGCCTTTGATGGGGGCATTTCTTTGGCCCCGTTCTGTCTGGGTCTTTGCGCTCCCACTCGACCTCTCCGATTTCTCTCTCGCCTCCTGCCCTCCTTTTGCTCTGAACCCCTGCCCAGCTCACTTTTGGGGTCTGCTCCCCACATTACTGACCCTCACTCTGGGAGCATCCACCCCCCCTCTCCACCCCTGGGGAGGTCTTTGTCCTGCTCATCTCTTTCTTTCTTTGGGACCCTGACACCTGCTCGTTAGTCTCTGTTGGGGGGGGACTTCAGAGCCCAAAGCACAGCTTTCTCAGTGACTCCCAGAGCTCTGCGCGCCCGTGTGCGGGTGGCGTGTGCGTGCGTGTGTGCAAACACGTGTGCGTGTGTGGGAGGAATTCCACACCCACCCCGGCCCCGCTGTAACTGCAGCGAGGGAGACAAAGGCCTTTGTTCCTCCTCCTCCTCCGTCCTGGGCAGACAGCGCGGAGAAGGGCCCCATCATTTGCTTCAGGAGTGAAGGACCATCTGCTGCCAAGAGTCACTTACTCACAGACACTCAACTGATCACAACCCACACGCGGGTACACAGAACGCAGGGGCGGCAAGGCTCTGGTTTTTCCCTCCGAGTTGGAAGACTATCAAATGTTAACTTAGCTACTTCAAAGAAACAGGGAATCAAGAGAAAGAAACTCTACTCAACAGAGAGAGCCAAGCGCTGGCTCCATCTGGGGGGAGGGCAGAGAAGTCGGAGGGGAAGGCAGGCGGGCGCGGGCGGCCAGGCCGGGCAGGGGGCCTTGTGTGCAGCAGCCTCGCGGGTGCTACCCTGGCTGGGAAATCTCCCTCCTGGCACTTGGCGCTGCTGCTCTGCTCTGGGAAGCAGCTGGTACCACTTTTATTCATCAACTTCAAAGTCGGTGTTTGAAAGAAAGCCTCACTTTCCAGGGGAATTCTGACAATCTGCCTTTGCCACGGTGGGAATGGCTCAGGTCTGACAACTGTGAGACCATAGCTGGTACCCAGACGTCCACAAGCTCCCCGTCTACCGTTTCTGCCATCGTGCCCGAGGACTGCTCCTGGACTCAGGTGTAGAAGCCTGGTGCTTTCAAACTAGATCCTCCCAGATGCTTCTAGAACTAGGCTTTACAGGGTGGTCTTAACAGACCATATTTTGGCTGTGTTGAGAGCAACTCGGTCCCTCCCCTGCCCGTCCTTATCCTCCTGCTCTGCTGGGGGCGCCCCTGCCTGCGAGCAGACCCCTCAGGTCCCAAAAGCCACGGAGAAGGGGGCCTGACCCCTCGGGGAAGCCCCACTGGCACAGTGTGCACGCTGGCGGGCTGCTGACCCCACAGCCTGGAGCCGATTCCCCAGGTAGGAATCCTGCCTCGGCCAGGCCCCTGGGCATGGAACCCGTTTCCTCAGCTCTGAAAGGAGGGTAGCTCTGATGTGGAATGGGCATGATCGCACCTGCTCAAGGGGCTGAGGATTAAGCGAGGAAACGCACGTGCCTGAGGGAGGGCGAGGACCCAGTTCTGGCTGGCCTGCGGTCCTTTTCTTGTTGCAACGGAAGCAGGACCCCTGGGAATGGGGGGGTGGCCCTGGCCCACAGAGGCTCCGGGATGGAAGCGGCCCTCGCCCTGAGCCTTGCTGCTGGAGGGACAGACTGGCCCTCAGGGAGGCCCTGGGTCCCCATGCCTGGGAAATGAACCTTGGCTCAGATCCTACCTGTCACCTCCGCGTCCCTGATTCTCAGAATGCTGGGGCCAGAGAGGACGAAACACCGTCTCAGAGAAGGTCAAGAGCCTCCTAAATCGAGCCTGTGCTCCAAGGAGGGCCTGCCAGCCGAGGGGGAACAGCCTCTGCTCAGCCTGAGACCAGAGGCAAACACTCGGACACTCGGGCTGGGGCTGTGCTTATGGACAAGACAAGGAGCCTGTGAAAACTGTGCTGGACGCCCGCCCATGGGGGACAAGGAGGCCCTGCCGCTGCCCTGGGCTTGCGCCTGCCGGGCAGGAGGGGCCTTACCTCCTGTCGTGGGTCTTCAGCGAACCTCTGGATCACGTACTTCAGTTCCCTGAAAGAGATGGGGTCGGGTCAGAGTCACGGCCGGGGTCCCGGCCTGGGCGGACCCGGCTGGGGGCTGAGGGGAGGGCGGCTGAGCTGGCGGCATCAGGAGATGCACGGACGGGCCCGGGCACGTGTCAGGAGAGCTTCCGGAGCCGCCCCGGCTCCCAGAGCTTCAGGAGCCGCCCCGGCTCCCAGAAGGCACGCGAAGAGGATGGGAGGAGGGAGGCTGGCCATGGGGGGGCGACCGCAGGGGAGACGGGCACATGGGCGGCGCCCGATACTCACTTGGTGAACTTCTCGTGTGCGAGGGCTCTGCAACAGACAGAGGGAAACGCGCAGTGAGCGGCGCGCTGGGGACAGCACAGCCACCCAGAGCTTCCTCTGGGGACGGCAGGCTCGCTGCCCGACTCGAGGAATGAAGCGGACCCGGGCACCCAACACAGACACTGTGTCTCTACTGGGGAGGAAGGACTAAGGCCTCTCCTTGGATGAGGCGACGACGACCAGAGGGACAGGACCGGGCTGAGCCCCCGGGCCCAGGCCTGGAAACGGGAGCGGCGCTCGCGGGGGTGGACGCGTGTGCGTCGGTGCGCGCGTGTCTGCACGTGGGCACCAGGGGCCCAGGTGTGTTTGTTAACTGTGCCACAATTAAGGCCCGGCTGCACCAATTCCCGCCGTGCCTCAGAGTGGCAAGGGGGGCCCGGTCTCCAGGCAAGTTGCATCATGGGCCCACTGTCAGGTGCACCCCTGGGGCTGCGGGGACAGCGGCAGCGGCCAATGACGCCACCGCTCTCAGGAGTCAGATTTCTCCGGTCTCACATCCTGGGGGCTCCAGGGACCCGCCAGGCCGGCAAATGGGGCAATTACGGAGCATAATGTCCCCCTCGGAGAGCCGCATTGCATAAACACCCTCTCGTTAATCGGCTCCGGAGAGAGTCCCGAGCTGCCTCGGGGGCCCCGCTTCCTCACATCTATCAAAACAGAGGCTGCAGGCATTTGGGGGCCGCTTCTGCAGCCGAGCCTTCTCCTCAGGCCGCTGCCTGCCGGACGGCTCTCTCGCCCTTTTCCTGTGAGACATGCAGGCCCGGGTTAAGGGCCGGCAGGAGAGGGAAGGCTGTGTCTCGGGCCCAAATCACTGTGCAGGGAGCTGAGGGGTAACGGGTATGATACGAGAACTTTCTGTACACGGCTGTGCGGCAGATACAGCAACTCCTCACGCGTCATCCCTGGCTTTTACTGAGAAACGAGAGGCGGCTTCTCCTACTCCCATCTGATGCACAAAACCCCGCTGACTGCAGCGCGGGAAGGCACGGGGCGGAGGGCTTCGTGGTCTTAGCCCCGGGAAAGAGTCCAACAAAGCAACGAGGTGACTTCCCCGTTTCCCGGGGCCTCCCCGGGGGTCCCCCAGGTGAGGACCGACATCTCCATCGCCCGCTGTCGTCAGCAGTATCCCCACATGCATCCCGAGACCTGACCCGTGCCCCTGCCGAGGCGGTGGTGGACAGTGGAGGTTTTCCGCTCAGGCTGGAGGGTTCCGGGCGCGTGTGTGGGACTTACTCTTTGGGGAATGGAATGGGCTGAAGCAAGCTGGCCAGAGACGGTCTCCAGTCATCGTAGTCCGACCTGGAACGAGAAGGGACGGCGGTCAGGCCTGGCCTGACAAGGGCAGGTTCACGGGGCGGCGTCACAGAGGGTCAAAGACGGGGCGAGAGTCTGGCAGAGACCACACGGCACCGACTCTGCTTTGGTCCCCTCTGCTCCCAGGGGCCCCGAGGGACAGGCAGCTGGTGTCTCAGCGTGGCCGCGAGGCCTGACAAGTCTGTCCAGACGTCTCTGCTGTCACTGAAGGGTGAGCCACCCAGCAACCCGGGGCTCTTATCCTCAACGCGGGCCCCGGGCGCCCAGGTTTTGTTCCTCTATCTTCCGAACTCCTGAGCGGGGTTATGGGCTGAAAGCCGTGCCCCTCAAATTCACACGTTGACGTCCTCACCCCATGACCTGAGAATGTTGCTTTATGGAGGTGGGGCCTTGAAAGGGGTGATGAAGGTAAAATCGGGCCATGGGGGTGGGTCTGAATCCAGCCTGATGGGTGTCCCTGTAGGATCAGGACACAGACACACACAGAGGGGGGCCGTCTACAAGCCAAGGAGAGGGACCTCAGACAAATCCGCACCACCCACACCTTGATTTTCAGGCTCCGGCCTCCAGAACTGTGAGAAGACACACTGCCTTGTGACACTGTGCTGGAAGCTGGCCTAGGCGGAGGGTGGCCCCAGACCCCAGAACTAATGCTTGGCCCTATGGCCCCAGGACTCCTTTGTGTTTAGAAACCACTGGGTTTTTCTTTTATTTTTACGGCTGTACCTGCAACCTACATGCAGCTATGGCAACGTCAGATCCTTGAACCCCTGTGTCAGACAGGGGATTGAACCCACACCTCCACAGTGACCCAAGCGGGTGCAGTCAGATTCTTAACGCACGGCGCCAAGGCGGGAAGCTCCTAGATTTCACTGTTTTCTAACCTTCTTTTCATCATTTGGGCCCCTCTGCCCCTTGACAAGGAGCTTTCTCAACATTTCCCCCAGCCGCTCCCTCGGTACACCACACATCTGTTTATATGCTGTACGTCTGTCTATACCTTACACCAAAAAGGGGAAGGTCTTTCCACCCCCAAGAACAAATGTTTGCCCCCACCAACAACGCACAGTTTAGCTAACTCCCCTTCCTCCAAATAAACTGGTGAGAGAGTGGCAGCCTTCAGAATCCAGGTCACACCCTGGAAGTGTTCCAAGGAGAACCTCCAATGCCAGACACACAGCAAAGAATTCCCAGAAAAGCCTGCTGGCCTGAGATAAGTCCTCACGGAGGTGCCGACTGAGGCTGACTAAGCACTCACCAGGCCTTGCACTGGGCACAGACTGGCCCACTTAATCCTCAGAACAGGCACTTGAGGATGAGCATAGCACACCTGCCCTGCGGGTGAGAAAGCGAGGCCCCATCTGAGTTGAGGCAGCCAGGAGCGAGGACGCACAGCCAGCCTGGGAGCGTGTGTCAGCGGCTCGTCCTGCTCTGCTCCTGCCATCACGCACTCTTAGGAGTATGCGCTCCCTCTAGAGGCCAACCAGCTGGCCCAGGGTTAAAATTCAAGGTGGCAAATGAGTGGCCATCATCTCTGAGGCTGGGGGCCTAGGCATATCCCCTTCTCTGCCCCGTCACCCCAGCAGGGATCTTCCCGGGCTGCAGAGAGAAGCCAATGGCCTCGAATGCTCCAGGGAGCATCTGGGTTTTGCCGAATAGTCACATGCCCCACGAATTCGCATTTGAAAGTTTCCAATGGATCCATCCATGCTTGGGAAAACATACACTAGACGTGTACCCACATACATGTGTTTCTACTGCATCATGTAAACCCTCACGCAAAGCCCACGCACGGAGATGCTGCTGATGGAGCTGGGGTACCTCCCCTTGCTGCAGGCCTGCTGGGGGCCAGGTGCTGTGACAAAGCTAGGCCCGTGCGGACTCACGGAATTCTCACGGCAGCCCTCAGGGCCAGAACCCATCCACAGGAGCACGATCCTTATTTCACAACCGGGAAACCAGGAGAGAAAGAGGTGGACTCGTTGCCCGAATCATAGTCAGTTAAATGCCGGGGAGGAAGTATGAACCCTGGTCTGGCAGAACCCCCAGACTAGCGTGTTCATCCAAGGAGCTGGTCGTTCCACGCCCCCCTGTCCCCCAGCACCAGCTGTGACCCTGAGTCCCATAGGAAGACAGTGGCGGTGGAGGGTGAGCCCGGGGACTGAGGACCTGCCCCTGGACTGCACCCTGGCCCTCCTGCTGCTTGCAGCCTCCCTCTCCCTCTCCACCTCTCAGCCTGCTGGAGCTATTCCAGCCCTTCCTTGTCTGCCAGGGTGGCCAAGCCCCCCACGAGTCCCCCTTCCCTGCCTGAAGCCCTGTGCAGAGCAGTGCAGTCTTCACCGTGCGGGACTGTCCTGGGTGACACCTCTTGCCTTCTACAGTCTAGTTACACTTCCCGGTCACCGGGACAACTCCGAGTCATCCACATTCCCCCTAAAGGCCCGGGAGGGGTGCAGCGTCTTCCCCGTGACCTCCAGCCCATCAAGGCCTCTTTTATTTCCCCTTCCTTCTTCCTTTCTTTCTTCCTCTCTCTTCCTTTTTTAATGGCATGGCATATGAAAGTTCCCGAGCTAGGGGTGGAATCAGAGCTGCAGCTGCTGGCCTGCACCGCAGCCACAGGTACACTAGATCTAAGCACACCTGTGACCTATGCTGCAGCATGCAGCAAGGCCGGATTCTTAACCCACTAAGCGAGACCAGGGATCAAACCCGCATCCTCACGGACGCTATGTCAGGTTCTTAACCCAGTGAGCCACAACGGGAACTCCAAGGCCTCTTTTAAAAGCCAAGTGTTTGGGAAATCATCAAGTAGCCAGATTTGAGCTGATCAGAAACAGGGGGTGTGCCCACCTGTCTCATGAGGGTGGCCTTTTTCTCTTTCTAGACAGAGGAGCATCCTTTTGCCTGTGGCCACATGTGTGCCAGCAGATTCCCAGGTGCCATCCCTCCAGAGCAGACGATGTCACTGCTTTTAGCACTTGGGGCTAAGCAGCTTCAGAGGGACTGAGTGCAGGGGATCAGCTGGGTCCCTGGCCTTTAGGACAGAGCCTGGCCCACCTGGGTCTGCAGTATGTGTTTGATGAAAGAAGGCATGGATAGATGGACGAATAGATGCGTGACCTGCACACACGTGCCCAGCAGGTAAGAGCTGGACTCTGAATAAGTACAGCCCAAACTTGCTCCCAAGTCCTCATTCTTTCCATCGTACCCCCAAGCCTGGGCCTCACAGGCCCGTGATTTCAGCATCAACCTTGACCTGTGCTGGGAATAGTTTTCAAGAGTCTCTAGGGAACATTTTGCAGCTTACATGACTTTTCAGAGGTGTCAAATTCTAACGATCTGAGGGCCTTCTAATGGGAACACAGCTAGTCAGGGCCCCTGGCTTCAGGTGGGCCAAGATTCTAAGCACGGCTTCTCTGGCCTCACAACACACTGTAAAGGACCCTCAATTCCACATTAGAGACTTGTTATTTCATTCCTCCCCCGCACTTTTTACGGCTGCACCTGTAGCATATGAAAGTTCCTGGACTAGGGGTTGAATCAGAGCTGCAGCTGCCGGCCTACGTCACAGCCACAGGGATGTGGGATTTGAGCCGCGTCTGCGACCTACACCTCAGCTTGCAGCAACACCGGATCCTTAACCCACTGGGCGAGGCCAGAGACTGAACCCACAACCTCACAGAGACAATGTTGGGTCCTTAACCTGCTGAGCTACAACCCGAACTCCTGCTCTTTCATTCTGTACAGATCACTCTCATCTGGGGTGTCCTCCCGTTGGTAACAGCAGTCCAATCTTACCAAGAACTGGTGCTGGACCAACACTGGAAGGGTCCTATATCGCTAAATTCTCCCAATAGTCCCTCTGAGGAAGACACCCATTTTACAGACAGAAAAACTGAGGCCCAGAGAAGGCAAGAACACTGCCTGAAGTTATACAGCAGATTAAGTCCTATGGCCACATTTCCTCAACTATCAGATGCCTGCCTCTTGCAAACTGAGTCTTCCTTGAATGCTGCACTTTTTTTTACCCCTTTCAAAGTGCTGTTATTAAATCAATGAAGCATCGTACTCCCAGCGGTATCTTAAAATAGAGGAAACACAGTTGTCATCGGAAAGTGTAGTAGTTCCCGTTTGCCCAGGCTCTACGCCGGCGAGGCGCCTGCTCTGTGCTGGGGTCCAGAGCCATGCCCTCTGCCTCATTCTAATGCCTGGAGGTCAGTAACCGGCCCGAGGTCACGAGGTAACGCTGACAGCCATGGCCCCGGAACCCAGCAGTCTGGCTCTGAATCTGTTTTTCCAACATAGCAAACTGTGTGCTTTGGGCTGCTGGGGTTTTGTGGCCTGTACACATGTGGGGCTCCGGGGGGCCAGTGACTCAGGCAGGCAGCAGAGTTAGAGAAGGAAAAGCTGTCAGACCCGCATCGTGTTCTGAGCGGCCCGAAGATGAAAAAAAGGCTCCTAGAAACATAAACCCTGCTTCAAGAAGACCTCCGGGTCGGGTGGGAGGTCCTGCCCTGAGCAGGGGCCAGGAACACCTCCCGGCTCCCCGCAGGCAGCCCCTGACCGGCCCCCGACCCCCCCATGACCTGGCAGCTGGGCTGTGCGGACAGCAGGAGGTCTGGAAGCAGATCGGGAAGAACAGGGTCCTCATTCATGAGCGTGTTTATGAAGGAGGCAAAAAAATATGTGTCAACTGCATGATGAAACTCAAACCCTTAGCGCTTAATGAGAAATATGAGTCAGGGCCGGAGCTGGCACAAGAACCTGGGAGTTCCAGGTGTTTGCTGAAAACAGCCGGAGCCGGGGGCCGAGGAGGAGAGCAGGGCCGTCTCTGGCCTGGCGGGCCCCCTCTCAGCCAGGGTGGGGAGACTCGGCCACGCCGGCCTGTCCCTCAGAAGGCAGACCACCACCCCTGGGAGAACGCGGGGACTCCTGCAGCCTTAAAGAAACTGAGATGTGTTCTCGAAGATGCTCTCTGTGCAGAATTTGGAATCTGCTCTGGTCAGTGTAGGTGGGGGTGTCGCTAAATGCAGTGGGGTCTCTGCTGCTAGAACCATGGTTAACCTGAAAGGACCCCCTCCAAGGCTTTCCCCCTCCTCCCCAGGGCCCAAGTATTTGGGGACGGTGGATCCGGGGTCTCCTTCCAACATGAGAAGCCACCGCGTTACGTGTGCATAGGGGTGTGTGCCTGTGTGTGTGTGCTCACCCTCACAGACGCCACCGGCCTTACTTTTAGAGCATGGGGGGGCACCCTGAAGCTCCCCCATTCACCAGCTCACCAGGCAGCTGGCAGGTGGCCTCCCCCACCTGGACCACGAGTGTATTCCAGGCGGCATGCTGATGACCAGAGAGCAGAGCAAATGCTGCAGAGCCAAGCAACGATGAAGCAGAGACTCAGTGCAACCCCGGTAACGGTGATGAGCCCCAGGGGACAGCCCTGCCCCCACAAGATGGAGGGACCCTGCTGCCTGTTCCCCACAGATAGGCACAACGCATGGGTCAGACGTGACCACGCTGTCACGCCCCTAATCACTCAGAAAACACCCGTCTCCCATCACCTACTGCACCGGCAACGCCCATCCCTGCGAGTGGGGCAGTGTCCTCCTGGGAAGCACAGCGCTTGTGGGAGCCAGAGGGGGCGGCACCTGCTGGGTTCTCCAGGCCAAGCTGGTCCACGGAACTGCAGGGCTCAGTGCAGGGCCGGAGGGAGTGGACAGCAAGGCCCCTCTACCTGGGGTGCCAGGAACCAGGGTTCTGGGGGGCAGCGGGTAATAGTGTGAATGGGGAACTGGCAAGTCTCTTGGGGATCAGAGACAATGACACCCCTTTCATTCTAGGATCATACAGCCGAGGCTCAGGGAGGGGCAGGCGCCCCACTCAGAAGCTGGGCCACCGGGGGCAGACTGGGTCTCCTGCTACCATGCCACACCCTCCCTGCCCATCTGAGGAGGCTGCGGTGGGGGAGGGAGGGGGGAAGGGGGGGCATGCCGGCACCTGACACTACACACCAAGCACACAAAGCATGCAAGGATCACACACTCACATGGTGGGTAATGGGCATAACCGCACATATACACAGAGAAACACACACACACACTCCAAGTCATGCACAGAAGCTCACGCCTACACATCTGCACTCTCAGCCACTCATGCCCCAAAGCAGCAAGCACATAGACACAACCACGCTTGTGCACTTATACTCACAGGCACTCACAACGTACATATTGGCCTGTATAGAGATAGTCACATGTGTTCCACACCCAACTCCTATATGTGTACACACACACACAAACACATACACACAAACGCACGCACACTCGGGCAACCACCCATGAGCTCTCATGCCCTCATACATCCTAAGGCTTTTACACTCACACAAGGACAAACTCAGAGTGAGCCCACAGCCCACACAACACACAGAGATGGCTGTGCCCTCACAGACACACCCAGGTACCCATGTCTCAAGCACAGCCTGGCAGGTGTACCCACACATTCTCACTCACGGACACATGCGTGTATGTTGCACGTGTGCGTATACCTCACACGTGCGCCCAGACCCCCACGCCCATGTATACGTGCACAGCCCTGCGTGCACCCCACACTGACACATGCATACCCCAGATGAGTGCCCTCACACCCTACACCAGCATCCTGTGCACATGTGCACACCCCAACTCGAGTGGGGGGGCCCAACACGCCTCTGAGGATGCCCCCACCCCCAACCGAGGGTGCCGGGCAGCGAGGGGTCACTCACAGCAGCTTGAGGATCTCCACGTAGCAGCCGAGTGTGCGGTCGGCCTGGGGGCCCAGCTCGATGCTCATGGTGCTGCAGGCGGGGCTGACCATGAGGCAGTCGATGAGGTTGGGCTCGCTGTCGTTGCCCGCGCTGGCCGTCAGCGCCGGCTTGGCAGTGCTGGCGGGCTCCACCTCCACGTGGATCTCGCTGGAGGCCACGACCACCGACTTGAGCCGCGCCTCGGACAGTGTGGCTTCCTGAGACACCAGGTCCGGGCTGGGGTGCAGAAGGCGCAGAGGTAAGGTGGGCTTCCGGTCGCAGGGCTGCTGGCAGCCGTTCCGGATCTCCTTCAGGCTGGGGGAGTTGTCGCGGCTGCGGGAGAAGTGGAGAGGGGCGTGAGGTGGGCCCCGGCGGGGGTGACAGAGGCCACCAGCCATCATCTAGTGGGTGCTGCCGAGCGCTGAGCAGCCTTCTGCTAAGTGGCCCTGGAACCCCTAGGACTTGTGTGAGCTGGTGCTGCCAGTGAGGAAACAGGCTCGGTCTGGGGGCATGGCTTGAGGCTCAAGGCCTTGACACAGGGAGAGGTGGAGGTAGCATGCAAACCAGGGTGCCATCGCTAAGGCACAGGCTGACGGCCCAGCACACAGCAGGTGTCAACACATATGCGTGCAATGAACTGTGAGTGCAAGACCCACAAGGCCCTTGCTGGCATCCACCTCCACCGAGACGCCTTCCCTGCTCACCTTCCTGACTCCTTTCCGACCTGTGAGACCTACCAGCATTTCTGCTTCTAGTTGCTTCCTGCAGCCTCCCTCCCCCTGATGCCACAATGTCCTCCTGGCAAGGCCCAGGCCCCACCCCTGCCAGCTGAGAAACGAGCATCTGCTCTCCACCTGGGAACCCACTTCAAAGGGATCCCAAACCCGATTCTAGTCCCCTGGAGTCTGCAAGTCCCTCCTGTGTGCAGCACCCCCAGCCTCTTGGCTAACCCCTCAGTTACAGCATCCCCACTGCCTGGAGGAATGATGTGTGTGCAGGGGGTTAATAGGTGTTAAGAGGGTGCTATGGCATCACTGAGGTCACACGTGTTTGGGAGATGCTGGGACAAACACAAGGCAATTAGGCCTGTTTCTTGCAGGACTTGTCAGAGCTTTGAGGCTGGGTAAATGCCTCCTACCAGGAGCTTCCAAACATTACAGGGAGGTGTGTCAGAACAAAGGTAACTCTAGCCACAGGTTCCCACGGCTGGTGCCCCGGGGCTGGCACACTGCAAAGTGCTATTACACAGACCACCCAGAAGTCTCAGATACCTATGAATGGTAGGTATGACCAACCCACATTACAGGTGAGGAAAGAGGCTATCAGAGGTCAAATGATCACACTGCTTGCAAAGTGGAGGGGACCGGGATTCAAAATTAAGTCTCTGCACTTTTAAGAACCTGGATGAGCCCAGGCAGGTCCTCCTCCTCCATGAAGTTTTCCCTGATTTCTTCTATCTGCTGCCCTCCCCGTTCCTGCCCCTGTACCAGAGCTTTTCATCCCTGGCTGAACGCCAGTGTCCCTTGGGGGGCACTTCTAAGCATTCTTAGGTCCCATTAGGTCACAATCTCTTGGGTGGAGTCTGGACACCAGTGGTGGTAGGGCTCCCTGCATGTGCAGTCAAGGCTGAGCCCACTGTTCTAAGGGACTCAGGGCACGATGCATGATCCCAAACAGCTGCCCGTCCACTCCCTCCCTGAATGTGCCACACGCATGTGCCCGTGCAGCCAAAGAGACTGTGTGCGTGTTCTGTGTGCACAAGGACTGGGCCGAGCGGAGGACTCACACGGACCCAAATGCACGCGGAGGGCCTGAACTCGTCCGGCATGTGCCATGAGCCAGGCCTGAGCTGAGCCCACCAAGGATGTTTGATAAATACACTTGAAACTTTGCTGGGGAAAAACAAAACCCATCGGGCTGAAGTCCGAGAGTTCTAGGGCGGATGGAAAACTGTGGGTGGTCTGGTGGGGGAGGCGGCGGAGCCGGCTCCTAAATACTCGGCTCCATCCCCTTCGCCTTTGCCGGGATTTAGGAGTGGGTTTTCAAGGCTGTTTGGCTCAGATGGGGTGATTTTCCAGCGAGCTACGCTAACCTGGGTCAAGCTGTCTGTTCCCTGGTGGGAGGACACCATGTGCATGCAGAGAGCGCTGCGGACGGGCCCAGAGGACAGCACGGGCTTTATCTTCCAGGGACTGACCAACGGGCTGGGATGGACCTGAGCCCGGGAAAGGTCTCGAAGCCCTCAGCAAGATCTCCTGGAGGAATTATTGCATCACTTGGAATCCAAACGGCAGTGGGCTCCCAGGGGGCTGGGCTGCTCTGAGCAGGGAGCTGGGAGGCAGCAGGGCCCACCTCAACCTCCCCAGGCCCCCACCTGGGGCACCTCGTGGCCGCCCCCTAACCATATCCCCAAGGTCATGTTTGGCCCCTGGAGCAGCAGCCAGAGGGAAACCTGGAAACTGACATCTCATCAAGTCCCTTCTCTACTTAAAACCCACCTGCGACCACAAAGCCCTTAGAATAAAACCTCTACAACTGACAGACGGGCACCGCTCTGCCACTCAAAGCGTGGTCACCAACCAGCGGCATTGGCACCGATGGGAGTCTGCAGGCAGCAGAGTCTCGGGCCCTGCCCCGGACCTGCTGAGCCTGGGTCTGTAAATTCAACCCGACCGCCAGGAGCAGCTCAGCAAGGGGGCTATGAGAAGCTCAGCCGTCTCTCTGCAGCCTGGCCTTCCTCTCTCTGCTGGGGGACCCTCGGTTCCATTCACTTCCTCCCCTGCGGTGGCCTTCAGTATGGAGCAGATCACCTGCGGTGGTTGCTAAGATGCAGATTCCTGGGGGCCGGGCCTGGAAATGCTGCATCCAGGAGCCTGCAGCAGCCCAGGGGCCTCTGAAGCAGATGCTTATAGACCATAGGTAGGAAACGTGACTAAAGGCAGCTCCACCTGCACCGCCAGGCCTTACACGTGTGGTTCCCTCTGCCTGGGTCGTCCTGTCCTGCCTCCCGCCTTGCTCTCAACTTACTTAGCACCTCCCTGCAGGATCCCTACCTCACCTTCCAGGGCAGGGGTTCTCAACTCCGGCCATAGCCTCCACTTGCCTGTGTTAAAGGATTTAGAAACAAACAAACTGATGCCAGGACCATCCCGATTCCATCAGAATTGCAGGGCATGGGGCCCAGGCACCTTTTTTTTTCCTTCTCTTTTTTTCTTTTTGAAGATATAATCAGTGGGATGTTGGTAAATGTCTAACTACCAACTCTCCAGAAAAAAGAAGCCTGATTTGTAGTGTTTGCCAATTGCCTTGCTGTAAATGCTGCCACCATTCACGCTCCCAACATGCCAAGCCTGACTGTGGAGCTGGGAAGAGGTGTGCTTCCAAATGGGCCACGGGGAACTGCGGGCCGGGTCAGTCCATGGGTCTCAGGAGCAGGATGGGACTGTCATGCATTCTCTGGTGTAATAATCAGCCACCAGACCAGGGGTCCTCCATCCTGACACGTGTGACATCTGGGGCCCCATAGTACCCATGATCCTGGTTGGGGGTTGCCCTGGGCACAGCATTGCTGAGCTCTACCCACTGGAGGCCAGAAGCATCCCTCCTGCAGCCCCAGAAGTCTCCAAACATTTCCAGTTATCCCCTGGGGTCAAAGTTGCCCCAGCTGAGAACTACTGACCCAGATCAAGACGGGAAACAGGTCCAAGAGCCTAGAAGCTTCTCACGCCTGTCCACCCCAAAGGTGGCCCCTAATCTGGCCTCTGTTGCCACAGATTAGCTTTGCCTGTTCTTGATCCTCAAGAAACCAGATTCTAACGGTATGTATCATCTGGGCCTGGCGTTTTTTGCTCCATATTACATCTGTGAGATTAATTCATGGCTTTCTGGTTGCACTGGTCCATTCCTCCTGCTGCTTTGCGGTATTCCTTCGTGTAAACAGACCACAGCTTATCTGTCCTACTACTGCAGGACACTGAGGGTGAGGCAGATTTCAGTTTGGGGCTGTTACAAAAAATGCTGCTATAAACCTGCCTGTACACATCTTCTGATGAATATGCCAAGGCTCTGAGGAGCTGGGTCCCAGGGTTTCTGTTTTTAGCTGCAGGTAGGCTCACTCTGATGGGCAGCCAGGCTGACTCCCTGCCATAGACGGTGTTAATTATGCCTCTGGCTTCTTTCATCACAGCCCCAGATTAAACCAGACCATCCCCGTTAGCTTTCTTACTCCCCACCCATCCACCCACTGCCACGCCATCCACTCGGGGAAGGCAGGGGCCTCATGGGCTGGTTCACTTTTGTACCTTCAGCACCTGGCACATGATGGACCCTCACTAAAACACTGTTGAAAGGATGAGAGAAAGACCACGGCTGGTTCTTGCTGTCCCCAGTCCTCTATCTGTGCAATGCTATGCATGGTCCCTAATTCTGGTTCTTTCCATCACTGCCCTTCTCGTAGGGTGGGAACTGGGAGACAGATTCTATTCTGCCTCCTGCCTGTGAGTCAGGGAAGCTCTGCTCCAGGGTATCCAGGCAGAGCCCTGGAGTCGCAGAGGGAAAACTCTGGGAGGTACCATTTCCTGCTCCAGCCTCACATCCAGAGTCCCAGCTCAGGGGTCTACGGAGCAGGCCTGGGAGGTTAAGCTGAGTCAGAAGCTTTAGGAGGAAAAGGAGCCTGAAAGTGTGTGACACTTCTGAGGCCCTTCCTACTTCCCTGGGGTGGCCTGAGTTTGCAATGCATACAAATCAGCTCCAAAGTTACAGGGCAAGGGCAAGTGGCCATTGGCGTACAAAGCAGATGCCAAGGAAGGCTGTACAGGGCGTGCTACTCTCAACCTCCAACCTCCCCCTCCGCCTTTTTTTTTTTTTTTTTTTTTTTTGCTTTGAATATGACATGCCGTGGGGCACAGAGCAGGTACTTGGAAGTGACTGGCATGATGACATCTTCACGGTGTCCCATTTGCAGAGGTTTTTAGTGATGCCCCACTGCCTTTTCTTCAAGGCCTGAAATACACTCCTGCTGTGTCCCCAGCTCCAGCGGTGCCTAGACACATTCTGGTCCTCTAGGAGTTGTGCAGTGTACCACCCGAACAACTGGTCAGGGCAGCTGCAGCAGATGCCATCTGTGCCCTGCACGTCGTACCATCTCTAATGATTCCAGTGATCACCCTCGTAAGTTTTGCAACTAATGACCTCCACGTCACTCTGCGTCCCAGGAGCCACTCTCGATCCGGGAAGAATGGCACTGGTAAGTAACTGCCCTAGCGTCATCATTCCTCAGGGGAAGGACTCTGAGGATGTCCCACACCGTCTCCCGGGAAGTCCCCGGGGGAACGCACAGGTGCCAGCAGGGGTCACCACGTGTGAACACAGATTCCACGGGCTGCCGTTCCTTCCCTGGCTCCCTTCCTCCTCTTCCTGGGGTTACATCCTTGATACGCTGCTGCACCCAAACCCGGGAGGACCCGAGACCCTGGCTCTGTCCTGCTCTCTAGGAGCTGGGTGGTGAGCCATCTTCAGAATCCTGAAGACTAGGACACCTGTTGCTAAAGCCAAGTCAACACGCTGGCCTTGCAGCCCTGGCGTATTGTTCACAGTGTTTGCTTTTCCAGTCACGGCCCTGGGTTCAGGGCCCGGGCACCAGGGAGCCCAGGGGACTTGGCAAACACACCTGAGGCAGGTCCAGTGAGGGCCACTCCCCCTCCCCGCCTGGTCACATGTGTACAGGCCACCGTCCCCGATGGTCGCATGGCCCCCACCCCGTGATCCTGGTGGCAGTGGTCACTGACCTGTTGATGAACTCTTCATAGCAGGAGTAGATGGCGGCCAGGCACACAGCCACCAGGTTGGGCAGGACCCGGGGGTGGGGGCAGTGCCCCGTGGGGCCGTGCATGCTGGAAAAGAGCAGAGGGCGGGTGAGGAGGTGGCTGCGGGAGGGTCGCCCACGGCAGGGGGTGGGGCAGACTCGGGGGTGGGATGGGGGGGCGCTCTGGTCCTTTGCTGGGAAGCTGGCAACACCGGGGTCTGGGTTCTGGCTCTGCCATGTGCGGCAGTGGAGAACAAGCTCCAGACCACGGGCTGCAGATCCAGGGAGTCTGGGTTTGAGCCCAGTTGAGTGGCTCTTTCCTCAACTATAATTGGGGGACATTGGTCCCCTCCTTAATGGGTTACAATAAGGACCCAGTTTTCTGATTTGTGGGAAGACCCAGCACACGGTGGCCATATGTCCTGGGACTTTTATGCCCGGTGCTTCTGTAATAATTATCCCTGTCTCATTTTCCTCTCCAAGTGGCCTGCTTTGAAAGAAAAGGTACGATGGTCACCCTGGCCCAGCATGGGGTCCTAGATACTTGCTAACAAGGTCTCTGGAAATGCCAGCTACTGTTATTAATCACAGCCAGCTCTGTGCCTCAGTTTTCTCATCTACTGCAGGGCTGCTTGGGCCCGGGGATAAAACCTACAACATTCCCAGAAAAGCACTGAGGCCGCTGGGACCAAGAAGCCTAACCTGAAACAATTTTGTAAACCATCGCTGGGAACGTCACCGAGGCTCCAGCAGGAGCACAAGTCCTTTGCGTTTGGGAATGCTTTGTGAGTTCCAGGTACGTATGTATATTCAGGAAGTATGTGGCAGCTTTGAAACCAGCCTAAACATGCTCTTTCCATTTTCTTAAAAAATCGGAAGAGTCACAGGGGTGGCTGCTAACATTCCCAGCATGCACTGTTCTTGGCGTTTACACCTGTCAGCTCACTGAGGCTCAGGTTAACTGGGTGAAGTAGGGACTGCATCTTAGAGATGAGGAAACTCAGACACAGAGAACAATTTTAAAAGGCAAAGCAAAAGCACCCCCACCTCCCCACCCCAAACACTGGAAGCAGGAATCAGAACATCTGGCTTCCTCTAGGCCAGGTCTATGAAGGCAGCTGTTCAAGTCCCCAGGGATGGCTCTCGAGGGCCACCCAGAAATGGTTCCTGACACACCCGCCACCCAGAGGGGGGACCCGTGGAGATACTCTCATTATTTGGGACTGTTCTCATTTCCTGAGTTCCTACTGAGCATCCGGCACTGTGCTCGGGGCTTCTTCATATCATCGTATTTAACTGCCAGCAACCCCCGGACAGCAGAGAAACAGGCCCCGAGAGGTCCCGGCGCCGGCTCAACTCAGACCACACGTGCTCAGGCGGACCCAGGCGGCGCTCGAAGAAGACGACCAGCCTGGGGGCTCTGAGCGCCGGCAGCGCCTCTCCAGGCTCGGGTGGGGTGAGTGGCTGCGGGTGCAGAGGAGAGCCGGCGCCCTGCCGGGAGACCCACCTCTGAATGAATTTCTTCACCACCTCCATCCCCGCGTTGAGCTCGTTCAAGGCGAGGATGTACTCCTGAGTAAACAGCCTCAGTCGCGGGCACTTCCCAAAGTCCTGCAGAAAGAGCAGAGGGCAGGAGTGGGAGACACTGCAGAGGAGGCCAGGCGGGCAGGGGGCGGGGGGACCCACTCTGCCCTGAGATGCTGGTGCAGGAGCGACCGGGAGACGCGGCCACCTCCTCGCTAGAAAGCACACACTTACCAGTGGGCAGAACTGGCCTGGGAGCCCTCTCTAGCTCACGCCCTTTGATGGCTGCTCGGGGGTGGGGGGCATTCCTGGCTCTTGCTGCCCACCCACCAGCAGGGCACCAACCCATCCTGGGCAAGGGCAGGGTCTGCGTGCCACCCAGATGTGCTCGGAAAGGAGCTCAGCCAGAGCTTCCCTTCTGCTCGGCCACGCGGATGCCTGCAGCTGCCCAGCTGGCCTCCAACTATGACGAGCCCCTACTCTGCAGCCCCGGGGGATTTATGGGCCCCCTGCTGCGTATGGGGTGTGCTTGTGTGTGGTGGGGGGGCATGGTCTGGGAGGACAGGTGTGGGACCTAGACAGTGGGCACTGGGGGGGAGGTGGCTGATGTGTGGCTGGGGGGATGTCTCAGAGGGGGAGCGGGGGCAGGCAGAAGGACGGAGGTGAGGTCAGCGGGGGCCACGGGCACTGGTATCTCACCTGCCAAAGCCTGACAAAGAGGCACTGAGCAAGGACAGAGGAGCCCTATTGCTACAGCAGAGCTCAGCTAAGAGGGGAAAGGCCAGCCTCCGAAGTGGCCACCGGCTCAGGGACTTGTTAGGAGAAGAAACGGATGGTGCCGGAGAGAGAGGCATCGGCCAGGGAAGGACTGCATCCCGTCCCACATCACGCTGGGGACCCGGAGGTGCAGGCATGGTGTGACTGCACTTCTAAACCTGCGTGCTGGGGTGTGAGCGGTGAGGGGCAGGGCGGTGATGAGGCTGACCAGCAGGACATCCAAGGGAAGCCTGGTGGCCTCCAAGCTCCTGTCCCTTCTCCTGTCCCTGCTCAGTAGAACCCATTTCGTAAAAAAGCCCATGGAGACTTTCCTTGTGGATCTAACGGACCCACAGGACCTCGGGAAAGCTCAGCGTGGGACGTGCTCCTCCCACGCCCTCCTGCAGCTCACGCGAGCGAGTTCCTAGAGCTGCCTGATGCTTCTTCACCTGGAGTGAGAGGCGGAATCAGGATCCTCGGGACAATGAGGGGCTCGTTTGCGTCCATCCTGCCTCCTAGGGACACGCCTTTGCGCAGGCGGGCAGCAAAAGCCACGGAGAAAGCTCGAGTCTACACACGTGCGTGTCCTGTGCACAGCCATCCACAAACATGTACATACATGCCCACCCCCTCACACACACACACACATGCACACGCACAGAGCACTGGGCTAGATGGTAAGGCGCCTGCATGAGGAGAAGCGCGAAGCCTGACTGTGCTTTTAAACTGAGGACGATGCCAGAACTCCCAGGAAAAGGCTAACAGCAAAGCTGTGTGGCCTTGGGCAGCCAGGCCCTGGTAGGGCCCACGGTCCCCACTGTGGAATGAGGGCAGGAAGAACTCATCTCTAAGCCCCTTTCACCTCTAAAGTTTTAGGATTCTATGAAAACTGCTTCAGCAAAACCCTACTAACTGCCCTTATCTTTGCCATGAGATTTCTGGATAGTCAAGGTCGTTTCCCTGAAAATTACCATAAAT
The DNA here is from genome assembly GCF_054392235.1 of Sus scrofa. Lineage (NCBI taxonomy): Eukaryota > Metazoa > Chordata > Mammalia > Artiodactyla > Suidae > Sus > Sus scrofa. Next base: position 7,505,358 of record NC_139388.1, read on the forward strand.
CAGTCTAGTGGCCTTTTCACATGTGAGTGAGGGACATTTTGCCTCTTCGGCAAAGCCAAATATGCTCCTCTTGGAAACTAGGAGGTCAGATCACCCAGTGGTGCACTAGGGACCACAGTCACATCTGTTTGCCTCCTTTGCCGCGAGAACACGCCAACGAGAGGCCTGTGAGCACAGGGACCGTGGCCCTTCTTAGGGAGGCAGCTGAACTGTTTGGACTCTGCAGGGGAGCATTCCCAAGGACGGCTTCCGTTTGTATCGAATCTTTACTTCAGTCCAGCGAGTTAACCCTCTTTAAGACTCAACCTAGATTCAGTTTGCTCATCCATGAAATGGGCCACGTGATATACTCACAAAAAAAGCACTCAGACAACAGGGGAAGCTCCAAACTCCCAGATCACTGTGGTGGCGTGCGATGGCCCCACTCCCCCAACGTTCAGGTGCCCCCGTAACGAGAACACTGTTCACGCTATGTTGGCAGGCTTGCGGCTGGAGGTAGGCTAGGGACACTCGCTTACCAGTGACCGGACACCCCATGCCAGCTGAGCCATCACTAAGCCATAGGGAACACTACGTGGGGGACAGCAAAGGCCCACTGTGAGCCACAGTCACCACCCGACATCCGTCTCTTCTTCTGCAGGGGGCCTGACCCCTCGGTCCTGTCTCCAGTTCCCTCCTGGCACAGTTCATGGTGTGTAAAGCCGGAGCACGCAGCGGATGCTCTTTGCAAGAGAAGTGAGGATGTGTGCCTGAGGGGCCCTGGTTCCTGCCACGCCACAACAGGTGCTATAAACTCTGGATCTGCCCTCAGCCGTTCTGATTCTTACCCAGAAAATTACCCCACAGTCAACATGCTGGGCCCGTACGAGTGATCAGACATGAGACGTTGCATGGCTAAGTCAGCGCTGGGAGGCTGCCTGAATTTCGACGTTTCCCCCTTTGAAGTCTGAGGTCCTAAAGGAACCCTTATTAAACAGTCTATCAACGACCATGGACTGTGCCTGAGGAGGCCTGCCAACACCCTCCCATGCCCCCGGGGCAGGGACACCCTGGGGTGTGGCCCTGTCGTTGACAGGCTGTGAGGTGTGATGAAAGGCGGCCCTTGCAAAAGAAACTCCTGAACCTGTGCTCTGGTCCAGGAAAGGGCACCGCCCTCCGCTGAGCCCCATCCACGATGATTCGAGGATCAGGGGCCTTTTCTTCCCAGCTGGAGAAGCCAGAGAGCGCCCGTAAACCATTAAAGACCAAATTAAGGCCGCACCCTCCGCCCCACCCCCCCAACCAGGGAACTCTCTTTATTAGCCCGGGAGGAAGAATCGGGCAGTGTCCCTTTGCCCTGTGTCCAGAAACAAGAAATGCATTTATCTCAATTTCAGGGGGAGCTCAGGGATAAGCAGCAGCTCAGGTCCGGTGCGTGACGGCTCAGAGCGCACAGTGCGCTCAATGGAGCAACGAGGGAGCGCAGAACGGCCGGCAGATTCCGAGGGCCTGGGCTGAGCCGGTGGCCCGTGTCTGGTCGGCTGTGGGTGGGCGATGAAATTCCGTCCCTATTTTTTTAAAATTAACTGAAGTCCACACTTCATGCTGATCTCCTCCGTTTTCCCCTAAAGTCCTTTGCCTGGCCCAGGTCCCATCCCGGGTACCCATGACACTTAGCTGGCATGTCTCCTAGGGCCGCTAGATGGTGAGAGCTTCTCCTCTCTCCTTGGGGGTGATGACCTGGCACCGTGAAACCTGTCAGGAGTTTTCTACAGTGTCCCTCTGCTGGGATTGGTCTGGGGTTTTTCTCATGGTTAGACTAGTATGTGGCTTTGAGAGAGACCCGCCCCCCACATCCGAGGTCCAGTGTCCTCCTCCTGACATCGGATCAAGGGTTTTCGCCATCACTGTGACATAACAGTGATGTCAACCTGATCACCAGGTCAAGGTCACGACTGTCAGGTTTCTCCATTGCAAGGTCACTCGCTCCCTGCTCTCTATGGATGCCACTCTGGGTAGCGCCAAAAGGAGCGAGGAGTCTGCGCCCCCTCCCTGAGGGCAGAGTTTCCACCCGAGTTGTTATGTGTGACTCCACAGTGAAGGCAATTACCTACCCCCAGCCACGCTGTTTTTGTTATTCTTACTGTGAAAAGATTCTTCCTGCTGCCTTAAGAGCAAAAAACACGGCCAAGTGGGACAGGCTGGACAAAATCCCCAACTTAAACAGAATCCCAAGCCCAGGTCCTGGCCATCAGCCAACCAGCCTCCTTTCCCAAATCTCTGGACAGGTGAGAGGCCGGGGGCCTGGGCCTGCACGGTGGCTCTGTGGCCAGGGCGGGGGGACTCACCATGTTATGCTTGAGGATTCTCTGGACCACAGGCGTGAAGACTTCAATGACCACCATGGACCGAGGCCGCTCTCTGCAGTGCTGAAGAGGCAGGAGGACACGGTCAGCCCCCGGCCGTCTGGGCCCGCGGACGCCCTGACCGTGTCCGTGTGTGGCTCGCGACTGGGCTCGGGGCGGTCAGCCCGGCCCCAGCGCCTGGGCTCTCCGGCCGAGCCGGCTATAGAGCCACGGTTCACTTTTGGGAGTAAGCAAAGCGGGTGGGACGCGACCTTCTGTTGGCCTTTTGTTTTGGTCTTAAAGCCTGAGGTTGTTTCAGATGTCACAGACAGGAGTCCCTCCCGACACGATCCTAGTTAACAAGGCAAGGCTCCCGGAGCGCTAAGGTACCGAGTGTGTGGTCGAACACAGGAGTCTCTTGAAAATTGGGTGCAAAATACAGGGGTGAGTGTATTCTGGACGCCAGAATCTCGAAAAGTCTGTGACTTCTCAGTTGAAGGCTTTGGTAAGCTGGCAGGTGTCTGCAGGCCACACACGGCTCTGGGATGTATTTGATCTCACAGGCCTGGGGTTTTGTTTTTCAAAATGAAATTGAAGGCCTTGGGGGAACAGACAAGGCCTGGCTGTTCCGACACGTTTAGACCTGGCTGGGCCTCAAGGTGTGGAGTTTCCAACTCTGGAAGAGGACACGCTTTGGGATAAGAGAAATCAGGGCTTTCCTAGACAAGCCCTGATAAATAAACGTTCCGCAGATCTCAGGGTCCCGGCTTCCAGTCTGGCAGGAGCGTCTGCCTGGGTGTGCCCAGGGAGCTGGCCCAGGGGACCCGCCAAGCAGACCAGGCTTTGTTCCGCAAGCCCTCCTCTCTGGGTGGGCTGCCCGGTGGGTGAGGCAGTGAGGCTGCAACTCCAACCCCCTAGAGGGAAAACAGCCCCCAAGTCTCACTGCCCCCAACCCCGGGATGGGGGGGCATGCATGCGCAGCAGTGGGGGTGGGCAGGGCAGCTCCATGCGGGAGCTCTAGCCGAAACGCCAAAGGGGCCGATGTCCTCTGCACACAGTTTCTCAGACTGCGCCATCAGAAACCCTCAGGCTCCATTAACTTTGAACAAAGGTCCATTGTTCTAGAACAAAAGTTTAAAACCGGGAGATTTGGGAAAAACCATACCGCTTGGGAGGGGAAGAGGGAGCCCGTTTGGATTAAACTGGAGAAACCATCAGAGAGGAGAGCATCAGCTGTGAGGGCAGGGGGCCAGCTGCACGTCCTCTCAGGAGCCGACGCTGGGTCCCCTGACACCTGCTCCGAGGCACAACGGTGGGTGCTGCGGGCAGAGGAGGCCTGTCTTGCTTGTCTTCGGTCTCAGGAGCGGTTACCGGACCCGCTGCCTGTGTGGAGGCACACTCTTGTGCGCACACGCACACCTGTACACGGGGGCCTGGGAGCAGAGGGCACCCACCGGCACGCGCCCACACGTGCATGGTAAGAACACACCGGCCACTTCAGGCAGCGGGCTGGGCCCACCCTCTGCTCTGTGGGTCGCTGGCCACAGAGGCCACAGACAAGGCCAAAGAAGATGACACACACACAGCGCATGCTCCCTGGGTGGGAGGACAAGGGTCAGGCTGGTAAGGGCACCACAGGCCCCTTCACTCCAGAACCAGCAGCCCCAGGGACCCACTCTGCTGGGCCATGGGTCTGTCTCCCTGGGGGACATGGCCACACCCTCCAAGGATGGTGGGTGGTTGTGGAGGGAAGAAGCCTCGGCGAAGGGGGTTGGCAGGAGTAAGACCAGTACTGGGAAGCAGCAAACCCAGGCCCTGTGACCTTCCAGGGAGATCAAATCACTGCATTAAAAACCATCCAGCAGGGAGCTTCTGTGGTGGCTCAGCAAGTGAAGAACCTGACTAGGATCCATGGGGATGAGGGTTCAATCCCTGGCCTCGATCAATGGGTTAAGGATCCGGCATTGCCATGAGCTGTGGTGTAGGTCACAGGCACGGCTCGGATCCCATGTTGCTGTGGCTGTGGTGTAGGCCAGAAGCTGCAGCTCCGATTCGACCCCTCGCCTGGGAACCTCCATGTGCTCTGTGTGGTGGCCCTAAAAAGACAAAATTGAAAAACAAAAAACCAAAAAGCCACCCAGCAAAGAATCAAAGAGGATTGCAAGCTGGTCCATCCCCCGGGCCACTGAGGCATGTTCCGCGTAAATTCCACCGTGAGGCTGGCGCGGGGTCCCGGGGAGCGGAGGTCCTGCCCCAGGGCTCCTCCAGGCTAAACTGGCATCCCCCGCCCGCCTTCCCCATCCGGGGAAAGCCTTGCAGCCGTGCCCCTGCTGTGGGCCAGCCGGTACCCACAGGAACCCTGGCTAATAATAGCCCAGCTCTGACGTCACAGGTCCAGAAAATCTGCTGCAAACTTCTCCCAAGGCAGCCAGGCAGACACTCCAAGGAAAACCCGGTGCTCCTCCCCGACCTGCTGGGCTGGAGCCTGGGCCCAGTGATCACCCGCCCGGCGTGGAGGGGACTGCACCCTAAGAATGGGGCGCCTGGCTCATCTTTGGCTGTGTCTGGGGCGCTCGCTCAGGTCAGAGGGGTTGAAGCGTGGGTTTCCAGCATATTTTTTTTTGCAAAGCTGACCCCCACCATACACACACACACACACACACACACACACACACACACACGGAAACAGGCTGCTTCCTGCAAACACAGCCGTACCTTGCAGAAGAATTCACAGAGATCTGGTGGTGGATGGTTGTTTTCCAGCAAAGGAGCAATTGCCTGAAAGAAAAGGAACAACAGTCAGCCGGAAGCCCTTATGAGGAAGGACAGGGTGGTCGACGTCGGGGGGCTGACCTGGGGTGGGAAGCACAACTTCCCTGGCACCTGCGGGGCAAAAAGGCCATCCTCTACCTGGCTGGCTGGAGCTCCTAAATCCTGTGTGTGTGTGTGTGTGTAGGGGTGTGTGGCTCCCCTGAGAAGCTGATACAGCTCTGGTTGCCCCCCAGAAAACTACACACTTCCAGAGACGCCTGCTACTTCGGGGTTCCATGACCTGCTGACATTCCTCCACGTCTCCCTGGGATCAACTGTCCCTGACAGCTGGGCGGGGTGCACAGGGCTCACAAAAGCACGGGACGTGGGGGAGGCGACCCGGTGCGGGTGCTGACTGTGGGGAGATCATCAGGGCAAGTCATTTCTTTACTTTTCTTTCTCTTTTTTTTTGCTTTTATGGGCACCCATGGGATATGGAGGGTCCCAGGCTAGGGGTTGAATCAGAGCTGTGGCTGCGGGCCTAGGCCCACAGCCACAGCAACACCAGATCCCAGCCGTGTCAGCGACCTACACTACAGCTCACAGCAACACCGGATCCTTAACCCACGGAGCGAGGCCAGGGATCGAACCTCATGGATACTAGTCAGGTTCGCTCCCCCTGCACCACGACGGCAACTCCCTGGAATTTCTTTTGCACCCCGAATTCCCTTCTCGCCGAGCCTTCTCAGGCTGGCTGTACAACGTTCCTGGTTCCCACTGCCATTCCCGGGGCCGGCAGGGTGTTTGGTTCTCGACTTTCCTGTCCCTTTAACAATTTGTTTTAATGACTTTGTTAAAGTTCAAAATCATATTAAAAATTTGAACAATTGAAAAAAAAAGTATATTCGACTTTGAGAACTCTCCCGGGGGCAGAAAACCAGCCCCGGCTGAGAACTGCTGGTAGAAAGCGCCTCTCGGAGCCTGAAACCAGGCCCGCTCTCCACACACCCTCATTACAGGGTGGTAAACGCCGCTGTGAAGTTCACACATTTTCCCTGGGCCACACTGGGCACAACGGTGCAAACAGGAGATGGAAGGCCCCGCTCCAGCACTGCTGGGCTGTGTGACCCTGACTGAGCGAGCCCACCCCTCTGGGCATTTGTCTTACAGGCTATAAAATGGGGAAAACTAGAGTTATGGATGCACAAGCTTGTTGGGGTGGGGGGTGGAGTTGATGGATGAGCTCGGGAGTCCCAGGTCTGGGATAAGCCCGACGCCTGGAGCACAGCCTGGCACTGACCCCATCCCAGGGGGTCCGTCCTTGGCTGTCCTGGACACAGTGGCCACCTCCCATGTGAGCGACCCAGCGACTCCCTCTGAGTTACTCATGATGCCACAGGACCAGGAAACCAGCCACTCGTCCGGTGACAGCCACTTCATCGGAGGAGAAATAGGGCAGTGAAGACAATGGCACACCCCAAATAAGCTGGGGCCACTTAAGGCCAAGGAAGATTCAGGCGCTGCTTGCTCAGTTTCACAAGTTCGGCGCCTGGCCTATCGGGCGGGGATTCTCTGCCGCCTAGTGTAGAGCCCGCCCAACGTGCCAGGGGACACAGGGAGAGGTCAGGTCACAGCGGGGCAGCGGGGCAGGGCGCCTCCCAGCCCTCAAATCACTGCCTGGCCCAAGGCTCTGGTTCCCCACACTGGGACCAGCTCTGGGACAGGGGACCCCCACGCAGGGTGCAGCCCCCTGGGCCCAGCCCCTGTCAGGCTGGAGCCCCTCTTTCACAGCAATGAGTCAAAAATAAAGGAGTGGGACCAGATTCCGCGCCCAGAGTGGGCGTCGGGTGTGGGCTCCATGCTCCCAGGGCTCTTAGCTCATTTGATCTTCCTGTCAGCTCTGTGAGGTCAGCCCGCGGTACGGATTTCCACTTGAACAGACAAAGAGATCGAGGGTCAGGGAGGCTGTTACAAGGCCTGTCCCAGTCACAGCGCAATGATCATTTTAAATCACAGCATTAATAAAGAGTTTACGCTTTTGTGGAATCCCTGTACGAGCCTAGACCCCTGCTCAGCGCGCGAGGCGCACGAGCCCATGTGACCTTGCCAGCAGCCCTGTAAGAGAGGAACTGTTGTCACGCTCATTTCACAGATGACAAGACTGAGGCTCGGAGCATCAAGTTAGCTGGAAGCAACCTGAACAGTCATCTGGTTCAACAGAAATATTCTAGAGCCGGGAGAAAGAATGGCACAGATCAGATCACGCAACTGGGGCTGGCTTGGCCCCCGTCCCCGGGAATACGAGCAAGTCTGGAGACATGCTGACTGTCAAAACAGGGGAAGGCCACTGTGACCTAGTGGGTGGAGGCCAGGGATGCTGCGCGACCTACAACGCCTGGGACAGCCCCCACCACAGAGAATCGCCCATGGCCAAAGGTCGCCAGTGACGAGGGCGAGAACCCCCGGGAAGACATGCAGAAAAGCTGGAAAGAGTCTCCAGAACATGCTGTTAAGGGAGGAAACAGACAGCACACCCAGCATCACATCACTGATGGTAAAAAACAAAAACCGTGTCTGTCTGTGTGGGTTTGGCACCCCCTGAAAAACCCCAGGGCTGTCTCTGAAGGGGATGCCGGCAGGGGGTAAAATGTTTTGTTTTTTGTTTTTTCCCATTTTTGACATATGGAATTCCCAGGCCAGGGACCAGATCCCAGCTGCAATCTCGATCCAGGTTGCACGCAGGATCCCCAACCCACCTTGCAGGGCCGGGGATCGAACCTGTGTCCCCGCTGTCCCAAGATGCTGCCGATCCCACTGCGCCACAGCGGGAACTCCAGAATTTTTTTTTTTAAACAATAAAAAGAGACTTGTGAAATCCTTGCAGAAGTACTTTAAAGACTATCTCAAAGCTATTTTAAATGAAATTAAAAGCTCGTCCATTACTTGCCCCAGGTCACAGCTGTTATGGGGTGGGCCCAGGGTCTGCCTTCAACTTGAACCACACCCAGCTTTAAACCCGAGTCCTTTACTAGCCCGTGGGAATGCTGCTGGGGCCTGGACTCCAGGTCCATGCTGGTCTAGTGACACGCCAGCTATTACCGGCCAACAATTACCTACTGCCCTGATGCCTGACTGATGGGTTGAATAAAAACAACTCAAGTTACTTGTGAAAGTACTTTTGAAAAATAAGCACGTAAAAAAAAAAAAAGCCAAGCCCCGCTGGGAGACCAACTGTCAGCAGGTCAAATCAGACAATGTCATTGTTGGAGTGGAAGGGGGGCGCAGAAGGCTTTGGGGTAACGGGACCAGCGCGGGTCATAAGGAGTTGCAGTGAGGCTGTGGGAGGAGGGCTGGGGGCTGACCCTCCGCTGAAATTCCTCCCAGTTCTCAGGCATCCCCGCTGAGCAGCTAAGCTCAGCCCAGTCCAATTAAGGGGTCAGCCCAGCCAAATTAGCTGGATAAATGCAGACTGGACTCCTCGGATCAAAATTCCTTTCCCAGGCTCCTCCCAAGTCCAAAGCCCTCAGCAGCCTCCTTCCGGGCCGAAGTGCACAGTGGGGCCCAGAGGTGGTGCCAGCAGAGAGGAAGATGCCAACTCCTTCTTCCCACCAGCGAGAGCCTCTCTGCTTTTGCCCGTGCCGGGCTCCTTGCCTGGACTGCCTTCCCCTGGAGCATCACTGGTCACCCTTGAAGCCCCAGTTTGCTCACCTCCTCCTTGAAGCCCTCCGTCATCTCCCTGAGAGAGGAGGTCAGGCGCCTGCTCTCCGTGCTCCCCTAACGCCCTGAGCAAACCTCAAGCTGGACCACATTACTTCTGGATTATCTATCTGCCAGGATCCCCCCTCGCACAGTAATTCCTCAATGGCAACTCTGTGGAATGGAGACCCGTGTCTGGCACATACTTGTAATCACATGTCAACAAATGTCTGTTAAGTGAGTTTTTTTTCTTCTTTTTTTACGGCCTCACCTGCGGCACATGGGATGTTCCCAGGCTAGGGGGTGAATAGGAGCTGCAGCTGTTGGCCTACACCACAGCCACAGCAAGACCAGACCCGAGCCACATCCGGGACCTGTGCTGCAGCTCCTGGCAATGCCAGATTCTTAACCCACGGAGTGAGGCCAGGGATCAAACCTGCATCCTCATGGACACTATGTTGGGCTGTCAACTTGCGGAGCCACAACAGGAACTTCTAAGCAAATTTATTAATTAATAATATGTCAGAGAAAGGTGGCAGTGGGAGACTGGGGCAGCCAGGTTCTCGTTGCCCCTGTTCCAGCAAGAGAAGGTGGGCAGGGAAGAGCATAGGAAAAACCGCTGTATCCTCAGCCGACAGCCACTGGGCACTTGCTACTCGCCAGACACCGTGGTTAAGGCTTCATGGGAGCTGCTGACTTTATTCTCCACAATAAAAGGCCAAAGGCTCACCCCCTTTGGTGCCCACAGGACCCAGGCGGGGCAAGGGGCATGATTCTCCAGGCTGGGCATGCCAGGGCCAAGTGGGTGGGCTCCCGAAGCCCCAGGGCAGCTCAGAGGCACACCGTGTCTGGGATGTTTCCCTTGTGTCAAAGGCTGTGGCTGCAGGCCCTCTTGGGCAAGTGCGTGTTCAAGGTCCTTTCCCAGGCCCACAAAGCTCTGCCTCTCACTTTCAAGTTCCGCTTTCCTGTGTCCTACTTCCTTATGGTTATGCTCCAGCAATGCTGAAGCTTCCAGAATATGGCACGTCTCTTGAAGTCTCTGCGCATGTTTGGTTTTCTCCCCTTGGAAAGCCTTTCTCCTGTTGTGCCATGTGGCAGACTCCTATTGATCCTTCAAAACCCAGCTCAGACATTGCTGCCTCTGAGAAGCTCTCTGGAATTTTTCCCTGGTGAGTTTATCATTCCACTCTCTCTATGACATGCCTCTATTCTTGCAGTGACCTCACTTAAGAGATGAAGAGCCCCCTGGGAGCAGGGGCCATCTTAGTTTTCTGCGATTCAAATACAGGGTTCCATGCTTGGCACCCAGGAGGGGCAACGTCACTGCCTTCTTCTCTCTAGTGAGAGTCACATTTCATAGCTTAAAACTACTTAGGAAGATATTTTACTCCAAAGGTGCTTACATCATAGTCAAGTCTCAGAAAATATCATCTCACTTTGCGTATCAGAGGGAATTAAATCCAGATTCTATGAGCGGATTAATGAGGAGCCATGTCCTGGGGCAAGAAAGAGCAAGTTTATGGTGCAGCTAATAGAGTTACGGCTGTGAATAAATTATACGGTCTCTGCCATCTCCTGCCTTCAACTCCCCGGGGCAGACTCAGGAAGGAGGAGGCGATTAAGACGCATTTGCTGCAAACCTCAAAGACTGATAATTACCCCCCCACCAGCTGGGGCTCTGAAATGTGCACGGGCAGGAGGAGGAGCGCGTCTGGCCCGGAGCTCGTGGAAGGCACTCCAATGGGGGGGGCTCTGGGCCGGGGGAGGCGGGCGGGCGGGGGAGGGGGACAGCCGGGGACTTACCACAATGATGTTTTCATGCTCCTGGGTAGTCAAGTTTGTGTTCTGAAGGATCAGCGGATGGAGCAGGAGGAAAACAACGCAAAAAACAGTATTAATCAAATGGAACACTTGTGTCGCAAAGGTCCCACACAGCTTCAAACCGCTTGCGGCCTCTCCGAGGGCAGCTGTCACTTTTTCTTCATTAAAGAGATCAGAGGACCCTCAAAGGCAGGACCAGGAAGGAGGGAAAGGACGGCTTCGGGGCGGGGAGAGTGGAGCTCCAAGGCCCTGCGTCACCACTCGTGAGTGACATGAGCTTGGACGAGTCACTCCTCAGTGAGGCAGTTTCTTCCTCAAACTCCTGCTTGGCCTTTGTCACAGTGACCCCACTTTGGAAGCCAGGAGGCAGGTTCATAATAAGCATGTAAAGAAATAGACTGCAAGGTCTTGACTCTGTGCCAGCTGGTCTTTTGGGGGCAGAACGAAGAGTCCTTCACTGGTTCTCCAACTGGGGTTCCAGGGAACCCTCGTGTTCCATGAGACAGCCCAAGATGTTTTGGCTACATTAAATTTCTAGCAATTAACTCGCAAAAACCAAAAACAAAGTTGCATGGATTAAACATGCTTAATTTTGATTTTGTGTTCCTCCTCATCCAGAATTCCCTTACACACCTGGCACCCGTGACCCCCAACCCATGTCCGCGAATGGGGAAAAGAATGAGGAGGCGACAGACAAGAGCTAAGCAGGAAAACTCAGAAAGAGCTGCTATGCTTTTTTTGCGAGTGTTGTGGTGCGTTCTGCTCTGACCATCTGTCCCAGCGGACCCGGGCTTTCGCTGGTGTCAATTCCTATTTCCCAAGAGCCACACGTGCCGTTCATAACGCACCCCCTCGCTGGGCGGAAAACTGCAAGACAGATCGTTCCCGGGTCTCCAAAGAGCCCCACGGGCTGAACAGGTTGCAGGCGTGTCTGGGATCTAATGCGTTCACACCAGCTAAGGGGGAAAGAAGAGCTAGTGAGCTGTCAACGTCCTTTCGCCCGGTGAGCGGGCTGCCTGAGGGACGAGGGTGGCGGGAGCTGGGGTCAGCGCCCACACCCCACGGGCGTGCAGGTCCCGATGGCCACAGCCTGATCTGATGCTTAGGATGCGCGACACGCGCGGGGACGCCTTTTTGGAGTCCTACACCTTTTTCTTGTTGGGGATGTTGGTGGAGTTTGAGCAGATTAGCAGACACCAGCCATTGTTCCGCCGAAGGCAGATGCCAGCCTGGCTTTGGTCGTTCCTACTCCCTACGCCTCGGGCACCGTGTCAGGGCTTCACTACACTCCTCACATCCCTTTCGCCTTCTCGTGACAGCTTCTCCTTCTATCCCAATGACAGATGAGTGACCAGCCACTCGCCCCGGAGCACAGGTAACAGGCGGTGGAGTGGGGATTTGATCCCTGTCCGTCCTGATTCCGAAGCCTGAGTCTCCAGCCAGCGTGTTACAGCGCTGGGTCAGCCGGCAAGGGACCACACATCCCTCACCGCTCCCGTGCACCTTTTTTTTTTTTTTTTTTGTCTTTTGTCCTTTTAGGGCCGCACCTGCGGCATATGGAGGTTCCCAGGCTAGGGGTCGAATCAGAGCTGTTGCTGCCGGCCTATACCACAGCCACTGCAATGCCAGATCCCAGCCGTGTCTGCAACCTACACCACAACTCATGGCAATGCCAGATCCTTAACCCACTGAGCAAGGCCAGGGATTGAACCCGCAACCTCATGATTTCTAGTCAGATTCATTAACCACTGCGTCATGACGGGAACTCCCCGTGCACCTTTCTAGGAAGAGCCTGTGGCACCACTGACACCGTTTCCTCTGGCCCAGTCACTGGTGACAGCACATGCCACTCTGCAGGGAAACGTCCCTCCACGAAAGCCATTTGTGACCTGCAGTGGAGAGTGCCGCCACATTAGAGGGGACACTTGAATCCCAGACTGAGTGGTCGCTCTACGTGCTCAAGCCAACAAAGGCCCAGGGAGATGGGGACACCAGCTGTGACACTCCTGTCCCCTCTCTACCTGCCTCGGGAGCCTCCCACCTTCTGGTCGGTTTAGAGAGGCCTGGAGCCTCTGAGGAGACCTCAGGAACAACTTGAGTCAAGTGAACAAAGAATCTAAACACAAAAGGGCGAGAGGAGGGCGGTGTGTTTGTTTTTCCACCCATCCCTCTAGATGTCTAGCTGAGGCTGCTTAAGGTCAAGTTCACAGCCATCTCCCATGACAACAGAAATTCGACCATTTATCAGCTGGTATATCAGGCACAGTGCCAGGCACCACACGCATATCAGGGCATCCAATCCTCACATCTTAGCCCCAACTCACAGATGAAAACTGGGACCCAGGAATCTGCACCAGGGCAGAGAGCCCCTGAGCGCAGAACCAGGCCTTCCTGACGCCACACACCTGCTCTTAACTGCGGTCTGACAGCTGGGTCCCCCACCCCCCAAAAAGTCTCCACCAGCCCAGGTAATGTCACTTTGATGCATGAGAGCATGAGCTTCGCTGTTGGGGCAGACCCGGGCCTGGGTCCTGCCCACCCCCACCCAAGTGACCCTGGAAAGGCATTAACCCCTCGGAGCCTCTGTTCCTGCTTCCAAAACGTTTTACTACTTACCTCGCAGGGTCACTCGGAGACGTGTAAAAGGGCAGGTGCAAGCACCTGCTGTGATCGTCACAGGCTCAAAAACTGTTACTGTCACTTGGAGAGGCGCTGAGCCTTGTTGAAGGGGATGCCACTAGGACTTTGGTCCCAGCTCCATCCCCCACAAATGGCAGCCCTTATCAGTAGATCAGGGGTAACACAGACCATTTGTCTAACACATAGTAGGTGTGCAGCAAATACAAGCTTCTTCCTTTTTTTTTTCCCCTTTAAATGCCTGTCTCTCCACCTTAGTGCCTGGGATCAGCTGACTTTGAGATCCATGATCGAAAGCCTGAGAAGTGATGCAAAGCCCACTAGCACGGGGTCAGAGGAAACACCTCACCAGAGGTCAGCCGTCGTTCGCTGACTTCCCCACTGTCCCGACGATGACCTGACTTAATGACAGTGTAACGGCAGCTGAGACTAGTGGGGCTGAAGGGGTGGGCAAGGCAGCCCTGCAGTGAGAATCAGGCAGCCTTAAGGTGGGATTTCCAGCCCCGCTGCTTACTCAGCAGGTCACTTGGTATCTCTGTGCCTCAGTTTCCCCATCTGTGAAATGGAGGCAGTAAGGCCTCCCTCTAAGGGGGAATGTGAGGATCAGATGAGAGGCCAAGGGCGTGGCACCTGGCACTGGCCTGGCCCACGGCAGGTGCTCCTTGAGGGCGAGCTGCCTTCCCTTTCTCCAGGTGACAAGTCAGGACCTGCTGCTCAGGTCGGAAGCCTGGACTTGAGATTGGACACAGGGCACCCAGCCTCAAGTTGCAGACCTTGACCACGACTCATTTCAGAGCCTGAGTCTTTACTCTTCTGGAGGACGAGGCTGGTCTCCCAATGGAGGACAGACACGTCCTCTGCTCCCCTGCCTGCACTGGCCCGTGCCACCCACGTTCTCCACCTCGCCCCCACCTCCTTCCGTGCTGCGGAATGGAAGGCCTGGGCCGGTTTCCTGGACCGATGGGTAGTGACAGGCAGCCTGGGCCTGCAGAGAGCGGAGGCTCTAGGTAGCAGGGACCTTGCGCAGGAGTCCGAGGGTGTGTGGAGGAGCCACCTGGGGAACTGAGGTGCCAGAAGGGTAGGGGCTGCTCCTAGCAGAGAGGGACAAAGATCTGGTGGCCGTGCATAGTTTAAACAAGAAGCCACCAACTCCAGAGTCCCCAGGGGACTAGGCAGGGAGATAAATGAGAGCAGGCTTCCCATCTGTAAAGCGCTTAGAACAGCACGGGAACAGGGTCAACAGAGTGAGTTTCTGAAGCACCCCTGGCTTTGACTAAGCCTCACGGTGCACTGTCTCCTCTGCCAGAATGGAAGCTCCAGGAGGGCAGGGGACGGCCTTCCCCCGAATGCCCCAAACATGCCTGGCACTTGGCACACACTCAAAGCATGGGGCCGCCTGGCAAAGCCAATGGCTCAGATGGGTGGCACTAAGCTGCTGTTGGATTTTCACTTCTTTCTCCTTCCCTTCCTTCCTTTTTTTTTTTTTTTTTAATGGCTGCACCTGCGGCATATGGAAGTTCCCTGGCTAGGGGTTGAACTGGAGTTGCAGCCGCAGGCCTTCAACCACAGCTATAGCAACTCGAGATCCGAGCTGCACCTGCAACCTACACTGCAGCTCACAGTGCCAGATCCTGTACTCTGACTGAGTGAGGCCAGGGACTGAACCCACATCCTCATGGATCCTAGTCAGGTTTGTAACCACTGAGCCACAAGGGGAACTCCCTAGATTTTCTGATTGTTTTTAAAGAGAACCTGAAAATTCCCATTCTTTGGGGAAACCTCTGGATTTTAGAAACCCTGTGTGAGCTGGTATAGGTGAGGCTGTTGGGAGAAGAATGGAGGGGACCAACGCCAGGCGTGCAGGAAGGCAGGCTGGGGCCTTCACCCACGTGCTCTCTTTGGGAGTGAACAAGAGAATTCTGGAAGCGGCTACCAGCATCAGCACCAGAGCCCAGCTCGAGCCCGTCCCTGGTCCAGTCTTGGGGCACGGCAAGGCGGCAACAACCCTCCCTTGGTCCCTGGACAGTCGGCTGGAAGCCCTGGGGGCACAGCTCCTTCTGGATCCCCCGTGTTGCTGAGGGACTGCTCACCTCCTCCAGCGACAGGGGGCCACACAAACCCAATCCAGTTCTGCCACTTGGTTCGGGGCGGCGCTCGGCGGAGGTAAACGAAGATAAACTTCAAAGTTGTGTGTGCGTGGGGTATGTGCATGTGTGTGTGCACGCGCATAGTACAAAATCAAGCCAAGGGGGTGTGTTACCTCTGAGAGCAGTTTCGAGACGATTTCCAGCGGGGCTTGGTTGATGGAGTCGTCCTGCAGGGGAGAGGTCAGGGCCATGTCCACCAGGGTTCGGATCTCCTTCAAGACCACTTCCCAACGACTCGGGTTGCTTAGGACTTTCTTGTATTTGTAAATCTTTTTCTGGATGGGAGACAGCAAGAGAGCCACACGGGTTACGGCTGGAAGATACTAGATGATCCAAGAATCAGACGCACTGGATGCAAAGGGCCTGACTGTGGGCCCCGCCCTCCCCACATGAATCACCCGACAGGGACACCCGGAGAAGGGCGAGCCTTGCTGCGAGGTGAAGGCTGCAAAGAGTAATTTCCACTCTGTTTTCAGTGACTTTCAAAAAAGAATGGGAGTCCTTGCTGCAGTGCAGCAGGAATGGCAGTGTCTCTGGAGCCCTGGGACGCAGGCTCAATCCCTGGCCCAGGACAGCAGGTGAAGGATCTGGCGTTGCCGCAGGTGTGGCTTGGATCTGATCCCTGGGAACTCCCTATGTCGCAGGGTGGACAAAAAAAGAAAAAAGAATGAAGATACTTCTCCGCCGGATGAGATCTTCTGCTAAACCTGTTCCCCAAGAATTCAAATGCAGTAAGAGCAGAAGCATCCACAGTCCCCCCACGGTACTTTCTTTGGGTTGGAGGCATTGTTTCTGCTCATCCAGATTCTAAGAGGCCCCCCTGGAGAGCGGTGCTCAGCTGAGGAACCTGACAGAGAGGCTGGGGGCCTGGAATTCAGCCCGGCCTGGTGGGGACCGAGCCCAGCAGGGCCTCAGCGTGCGCCTTCTTACCTCCACATCCAAAGCTGGGGAGCGGCCGGGGCGGGGGCTGCGGCTCCCTCCATATGAGGCCTGGCGCGTTCCGCCCTCTGACATCATGGAAACAGAAGCCCTCTCAGAAGGCCCAGGTCCCAGCCAGAGCGCAGCTGCCTGCCCCACGGCCGCCCAGCTCGCCTGGAGTCTCTCTTTCTAACTGGATAAACGCCTTCATTAAGGGCTCTGCTCCTTGGGGAAAACCTAATTTTAATGTCACTGAGCCAGCAGCCAGCTGGGTGACACATCACCATCTCTGAGCCCAAGTCTGAATGAGGAAGGAGGAGCTGAGGGCCAAAGACAAGCTCGCGGCTGCCAGGCTCTCCCCGACCGCTTAGTGTCTGGGTTAGGACTCACGAAGGGTCTTGGAGCCCAAGGCCCAAAATGAAGCATTTGGGGGGCATGGCTCGCATCAAACCGAGTCGTTCACTGCGCTGAGTGTGAAACAGGGGGCAGACTTTGGGATCAGACAGCCCTGATTCTTCCTATAAAGTATTTTACCTACTAAGCCTCAGTTTCTATTCTGTAGATTCTGCGTAAGTGAAGAGGGCAACCAACCCTTATAAATCTTGGACCCATGTGGTTCCCCTGTCTGTAGGAGATACACTCAAAAGCAAAGTCCAAAGAGCAACAAAAAGGGAACTCGGGTAGCGTTTTTGCAAAACGGAAGGGGTGAAATGTACAACCCACAGTGATACAGACAGCATCCCGTTTTCTTACTGCCGTTTTTTTTTTTTTTTTTTTCACACTCCACGATTTTCTGGAACCTCTTACGTGCTAATCATACCCCATCACCACTGCCATCACCCTCTTCGCTGAGGCACACCTCAGCTATGCCCCCTCG
Organism: Sus scrofa; assembly: GCF_054392235.1. Taxonomy (NCBI): domain Eukaryota; kingdom Metazoa; phylum Chordata; class Mammalia; order Artiodactyla; family Suidae; genus Sus; species Sus scrofa. Next base: position 7,522,529 of record NC_139388.1, read on the forward strand.
TCATCCCAGATCCGTCTTAAGTCATCTCCACGCCCTCCCCTCCCTCCACACACTCTCTGCCTCCCCAACACCCGCCCTCCTTCTGTCTCCGAGCTGCTGACGTGAAGACAGCACAGCTTCCCGAAAGTGGGGAACAGGAAAGAGTAGAAACATTTACTTGCCAATCACTCTAGATCCTGTAAGGACCAGGGGAAAAGCAGGGCAAATTCTGGGGGGGGGGGGCAGCGGGGGGAGCATGTTCAGTGAACAGTAAATGCACTCGACGAGGAAGATGGGCACAGTTTCTGCTGAACCCCATGACTTTCTCTGTCTCTCTCTCTTTTTTTTGGCCGCATGCGTGGCATTCCTAAGTTTCCAGGCCAGGGACTTGAACCTGTACCCCAGCAGTGACAAAGCCAGATCCTTAACCCACTGAGCCACCAGGGCACTCCCACTATGACTTTCACAACAAGATGCCCCCAGCTCCCTGGCTTCCCGGGGACGGTAACCAGCCTTGGTCCTCCTAGATGCTGTCAGCCAGCGCCTCCCCACCCCAGCGCTGTCAGCCGGGAGCACTGCCCGGTCTATGCAAAGTCTCAGGCGGTGGAGACACCTCCCAAGGCAAGAACCTGACTCATCCCCAAAGACGAGTGCTCCTCTGAGTCCCAGACGAGTGCAGTTTTGCCATGTGCCCAGAGAATTGCTTAATTTTTAAATGACCATGAAATAGTCACGGAAATGCACCATACATTAAGCCTCAGAGAAAACCACACGGCGTACCGCGGTGTCTTCCCACAGTAGATTCTAGACTAGAATGAGGCCTGGGCTTTAAGCGCCCTCTCTTCTAATCAGCTGCAAGTTGTTTACTTTTGAAAGAATAATGACTTCATTCTTTTCATGAAAATGAGGCATGTTCACTGCAAGAAATTTAAACCCCGCTGAAAAGCACAAGGAAGAGGATAAATGAAAAAAGGCCTCAAAATCCCACAACCTAGAAAGAGCGATCATTAATCCCGGGCAAACACTGTCCAGCCGGCCCTCCTTGCAACGCCGCTGAATACAGCCTGCCCGTGGGGGCGGGCGGCAGTGAGTACCGTCCCTAGATCCCCAGCTCTCCACGCTCCGAGAGCACGGAGACGGCGAGGTCCCCAGGCGCCGTCAGCCCCAGTACAGCCTCCCGCGAACCCCCAGCCTCGGGCTCACCAACACAGCCCCCTCGACGGACTGGGTTAGACAAAGCCTTCCCACGAGCACCTGAGCCCTGGCTTAGGAGGGATCCCCGGGAGAGTGGTCACAGAAGCTACACTCAAATCCAGAAGCTCCCAGCGGCGGACAAGGGGTCATGTTTAATGAGCATGTACTACACCGTACCAGGCACCATGCCGAGCGCTTTGGGGCAGCATCTCCGTCCATCCTCACAGCAACCCTGGGGGGGACCTGCCCCAGGAGCAGACCCTCAGGCAGAGACCTGAGGGCAGATGGTTTGTTAATTTGAAAAAAAATTTATTATAGTTGATTTACAAAGTTCTGTCCATTCCTGCTATACTGCAAAGTGCCCCAGTCACACACACGTACACGTTCTTTTTCTTATATTATCTGCCATCATGTTCTATCACAAGTGATTGGATAGAGTTCTCTGTGCTGTACAGCAGGACCAGTTTGTTTGAGAGGTGACAGGAAGGTGGCTGATCACCAGAAAAGGCTCTGAGCCCTGGCACAGGGCAGCCACAGGGCAGAGAGAGGCCTGCCAGGACCGTGGGGGCCCAGGTTCTCTGCCGTGGGTGACAAATTACACATTTCATCCCAGGAACTCTGATGAGCTCATGTGGTGATGAATCACGGTGGGGCCAGGATGGGGACGCGCCTCGAGAACCCCGACTCCCAGGAGCCCAGCCCCTGGCTGTGCAGTGTGGACCTTCTGCGGAGCCCGCTTCACCGGGAGGGGTGGGTAGCCTCTTGCCATGTCTGGCGTGGATGGGCTGCCGGATCCATTTGAACAAAGAATATGTGACAGAATTGAATGTGGGCCAGACAGCCCCCAACATTTGTGATCTGAGCCTTTAAAGAAAAAGGTCACCAACCCACGGCTGAAAAGGTCAAGCCCAGCCAAGAAGTGAGAGCACAACGCAGGTCAGGATAACGAGCCGTCAGGGAGACGCAGGCTCAGACCATTAAGAGACATGGCTCCACCCCGCCAGGCTGGCTGTCACCAAAAGAAAGGATGTCACCAAGGGTCGCCAAGGTTGTGGAGAAGCTGGGATCCCCGTGCACTGCAGCCGGGACCAAGAATCAGGACAGCACCGTCGGGAAACAGTCTGACAGTCTCTTAAAACGTTCAACAAATTTACCATATGACCCAGCAATTCTGTTCTTGGAAATCTATTCAAGAGAAATAAAAACAGATTCTACATAAAGACACGCACACCAGTGGCCACGGAAGCATTATTCACAGCAGCACCAGACTGGAAACAACCCAGATGTCCATCAACTGATGAATGGGTAAGCAGGACATGGTATATCCAGACAATGGAATAGTATTTGGCAGTAAAAAGGATGGAACTACTCCTGCATGCCACGAGACAGAGGAGCCTCACAAACCTTCTGCTAAGTGGAAGAAGCCAGATGCAAAAGACATAGCGGATGATTCCTTTTATATGAAATGTCTAGAAAAGGCAAATTGATAGAGACAGAAAGTGAAAGAGTTATTGCCCGGGGTGGGGGGCTGGCAATAGCGATTAGACTGCTCACAGATATGAGGGCGCCTTTTAGGACGATGGAAATACTCTCCAACTGTACACCTTTATTAAAACCACCGAATCATACGCTGACAATGGGGGGGGGGGGTTACGGTATGTAATTTACCGTAAAATTAAGACGTTTTAAAAAGAAATCCCAACCCAGGCAGGTGGGGGACCTGAAGCAAAGCCAGAGGCAGTTCGTGGTGGGAGCGCAGGTTTTGCAACCGGCAGCCTTCAGTTCACATCGCAGCTCTGCTTCATTCACACATCCTCCCATTCACTTAATCCATCTTCCCATCCATCCGCCCCACTACCGAGCCACCTACCCATCCATCACCTACCCACGCATTATCCATCGAGCCAATCGCCCTACAATAATGACCGGAACCTTGCACTGTGGGGGGCCAAGCATGGGCTTCGGCGCTCAGGACACCCATGCTGAGCAAAGCAGAGAGGCCCCAGCGCTCACGGAACTTACAGGCTATTCCCGGCACCTTACTTTCCTCGCCTGCAACGTGGGAGGAGAACAACCACTATCAAAGGCTTGCTGTGCCTGTTCCACCAGATGACAGCTACACTTAGCCCCCCTCCTGGCTAAAGAGCAGCTCTCATTCTTAGCACCTACCAAGTCCTGAGGGTGAGTGATCCAGAGCAGGCAGGACTTAGGAGGGCTGCTGGTATCTGTGACTAAGCCCCACCCGCCCCTGAAACAACAGCGCCTGGCAGGAAGAGCCTCCCGCCTCCCGTGCATGCGGAAGAGCCAGCCACTCCACTGCAGCCCTCGCCCTCTGCGCGGCCGGCTGGGAGGGGCGTTACCTGGGCAACAGCCGCCATCTCTCCAGCAACGGCTCCCACAGCACAGGCGGCCGCAGACGCCCGGGTTCTCTGGCCTCGGAGATCAGAGCCTGGTGGCTTCTCCACGGGAGACAAGCTGTCACCGGGAAGGTGCCCCTCGCCAGGAGAGGTGTGACTCAGAACGTGCTGGAAGCACGCCTCCCTGTGCTGGGGCTGCCGCGCTGCCGCCTGCCGCAGCCTCCGAGGAGGCTCGCACAAGCACGCATGCTCCCCCCACCCATCATTAAAGGAAAGGCTGCAAGGGAGCTCTTGGAGCCGCTGAGCAAAAGGAGCCTGGCGGGAGCCCGGCTGGCTTTGACGACTTCTTTCCAGGGGATGTCCCCCAGCTGTGCTGCCCAGCATGAGAGCCCCAAGTGGCCACTTCCAGGGAATCTAATAAAAATGAAACACGGCTAAAAAGTCAGTGCTTTGGTCCCACTAGCCATCTTCCAGCTGCGAGACATGTGGCCAGTGGCTGCTACACCAGACGGCGCGGAAAGAGAACACTATCACCACCGCAGAAAGTTCTGCTGGGCAGGCTCTCCTCAGGTCTTGGAGTTCCCTCTGTCGCTCATGCCACAGAGGACCAGCGGTGTGCTCACTGCCTCTCCCGTAACCAGGCAACGCTGATTTGCTGGGGCCAGTGTGTCAGTGGCACCCTGCCCATCTCCTCCAACTTGCCCCCTGGGGTCTACGGGGGCTGTCCCTGAGCGCCCCTTGCATACAGGGAGAATGACCAAGAGGGGGACTTCTTTGGCTTCCCTGATTCCCAGGTGGGGGCTTTTGATGGCCTCACTCTTTCAAGACTCGCCGAGGCTGTGGATGCTGAACGTGCCAGGTAACTCACCATCCCCGCTAAGCCAGGGGGCTTCTGGGGGCCCCCGACACTCAGGGGGGTGCATTTTTGACGTTCTCTTTAGTCTTCCAGAATGGCTTCCGTGAAAGCCTTTGACCATCAAGCATCACTTTGCCTTCAGATACAACCCAGGCCTGTGACTGCCCTTGAGTCATATCTCAACTGCCCATTTGGCCCTCAAGTCTTGACCATCACCCTAAGACCAGTTCATAACCTCTCAGCCTCCATCTGCATCCTGCACAGAGACCCCAGCTGAGCCAATTCAGTTCCTGAACTGTTACTGCTGGTCCAAGTACTCAGCTGATGGATTAATCCATGAATATCCTTCCAGGGGCCTGGGTTTTCTAGGATGGGTGTCAGGACATCCACTCTGAGTGGGGCCTGGGCTCTAGGAGGAGCAGGGAGTGGAGGAAGGGACACAAAAGGAAACACAAGCCTAGCCCTGGCACTGCCCTGTCGGCTGGAGGGTAAGGCATGGCTCAACTTATTCCAACAAAGCCACTCATTCTGACAATACCGGCCGCCACGTGCCCAGAGCTCACCATATCCAGGGACCACTACCTGCAAAATAGGTTGTGACAAGTGACACAAGAGCATTAACTGTTATCGCACTGGAGGGCGCTCGCTAGACCACCCCTGTGTGAAGGGGCTTTATACACAACAACTTCTAAAATTGTCACAGCCACTGGACAATGTGAGCAGTGTCATTCGCTCCATTTTATAGATAAGAAAACTGAGGCCAAGAGAGGTGAAGTCAAGTATCTCTTAAGAGCCAGAGCTGAAGTTGGGGCCTTGGTCCAGCTTTGGACCCCGAGGCCCCGACCACTGTGCTGAGAGGCACATCTGAGTGCTTTTCCTGCCTTGATCGATGCTGCCACCTCCTTCTGAAATGAACAAGAAGCCTTTAAGTTGGGGAGTTGAGCCCAGGGGCAGTTCCAGACTGGCTGCAGCTGGGCATCCAGCTGACATCTGCCTGGAAAGCCGGGTCCTGGGGAGACGGGCAATTTGTCTGAAAGAGGAGGAAGAGTCTGGCATTCTGCTCTCTAAGCGCCCGCTGCGGGCGGTCTCCCCGCAGCCGTTACTGCTTCCAAGGAAACGGCAGAAACTCGGGCACAGTGTCCCGCTCATCATCTCTGGAGCATCAGCTGGTTGCCCGGGCAACCACGCATCTGGCTGAGGAGGAGATGAACTGGCCTTGGTGCCAGGTGCACAGCTGGGTACCACAGCCTCCCTGGCACTCAGGGCCTGCCGCATCCTTGGCAAAACCCAGTCATCACATGAAACCGTGTCTCTGCACCAAGAAAATTCTAGGTGGCTGCTTTCCTCACTGAGCTCTGGCTCCCTGGGGGCAGGGATCATGCCTTGTTGGTTTCTTCACCGTTGTGTGTGTTGGCTGCAACCGCCGAGGGCAGCAGAAAAAAAAAATCAGAAATAACAGCCAACATGGATGAAGTGCTCCCACTGTTGCCAGCTCTGTGCAAACCCTTTCCCTCCCCTGTGAGCTTCAATACAGGAACCATGGGGGGTGGAGCGGGCGGGGGGTGGGGGGGGCGAGGGGGGGGCGCTTGTGAGAAGGCAGATTCCAACTCAGGGGAGCCAGAAGGGCCTGGGAGTCAGCACTTTACAGTAGCTTCCAGATACGACTGATGCTCTTGAACCCTACCCGAGGGGCTCTTCCACTCCCCACTGGGAGGCAGACACGCTCACTCTGTCCCCAAGATACACAGGAGGGGGCACCAGGGGATAAACACCCTGCCTGAGGTCACACGGCTGGTGTTACGTCCCCCCAAGTGATAGGTCTGAGTCCTAACCCCTGGTATCTGTGAATGTGGCTTTATTTGGAAATAAGTCTTTACAGACGCAATCAAGTGAAAAACGAGGCCATGCCGGATTAGGGTGGGCCCTAAATTGAACCCCTGGTGTCCTTAAAAAAGGCCAGGTGAAGACATGCACGTACACAGGGAGAGAAGGCCAGGTGAGGGTGAAGGCAGAGACTGGGTATTTCTAGTGGCAGCAACTAGAAGCTGGGGGAGCCAAGAACCTCCCTTGGGGGCTCAGAGGGAGCAGGGCTCTGCCAACACCTTGACTGTGGACTTGTGGCCGCAGAAGAGTGAGAGGCTAAATTCCTATTGTTTTAAGCCATCCAGTTAGTGTACTTTTGTTATGGGAAACTCGAGCAGCTGGAAAGCAGGCAAGCAAGGTGGGTCCAGGAGCCTGGCTCCAGGTCACTCTGCCACTTCAGCCATTTGGGCTGACCTTCCCATCCCTTAACTTAGGGAGGTGGCAGCTGGAGGGCCTGCTCTCAGCAGCCTCTCCAGCTTACCCTCGGCTTGGAATCAGGTGGGCTTTCTCTTTCTGGGGAACTGACCTCCTGTCCCTTCCTTGCTACCTCGGGGCTGGCAACACTGGCATCTACTCTCGATGCCTGCCCCCAGTCCATGACCCAAGAGCATAAGCCCCTGGTTCTGTGCTGCTCCAGGAAACGCTGGGCGGGATGGCTGCACACCTGGGCACCTGGGACATCAGTGATGTCGCGAGGAGCTGCACAGATGCCCAGAGAATCGGCAGATGGAATTCAGGTAGGACGGTAGCTCAGGGCTGGCGTAGGATCCTCAGCAAAGAGGAATCACGAGTTGGGCTCTGGATCAGAGCAAACGGAGCTCCCTTTTTAAAACAAAACAAAACAAAACTGAAGTGTAGTTGATTTACACTGTTTCAGGTGTACAGCAAAGTGATTCAGTTATATACATATAGGCATATAAATACACACACACACACACACACACACACACACACACACACACACACACACACAATGCTGAGTGCTTAACCACTAGGTCACCAGGGAACTCTGGGCATTGATATATTTCCAAGTACATTTAAATACCAAATGGCACACAGCATTATTCACAATCGCCAAAAAGTGGAGGCAACTCAAGCAGATGAAAGGATAAACAAAAGTTGGCTACAGATACAATGGAATATTATTCACCCATAAAAAGGAAGGAAATTCTGACAACTGCTACAACGTGGATGAACACTGAGGACACTATGCCAAATGAAAAAAGCCGGTCACAAAAAGACAAATACTGTAGAGTCCATTTATAGGAGGCACCGAGAGGAGTCAGATTCACAGAGACAGAAAGGAGAAGGTGCTTGCCAGAAACTCAGGGAGGGGGAGTTGAGACTCCAAAGGACAGGGAGTGGTCACTTGCTCCGGGTCAAAGCAGCTGTTTGAACCAGGGCACCTCACTGTCCTGAGTCACAGTCGATCAGAGACCATGCCCTGTGCACACAGGCACAGCCCTAGACCTGCTCTGTGCACACAGGCACAGCCCTAGACCTGCTCTGAGCTTCTGGAAATGCTCTCCCGTCTCCACACAGCCTAACCCCAGGGGCTAGGGGGGCGGCTCCTGCTCAGCACACCTGACATTACACCCTCGCTGCCTTTGCTCACGAGCTTCCCGCCACCAGCCAGCCCACTCCTGGCAACTCAGAGGCTCAGGCAGAGCCCTGCTTTGGCCCACAGGTGCGTGCAGGGTGGGGCACCTCTGCATTCAGACTTCTGTTACTTTTAGGCTGCACAGCCTCAGGCAAATCATGTCACCTCTTTGAACCTTAGTTTCTTCATCTGCAACATGCGGATAACAGGTGCACCTGCCTCTTACAGCTATTGACAAGCTAAAATGTGGCCCTGTATGCTGAATGCCCAGCACCTCATAGGTGCTCAATAAATGGCAGCTACTGAGTCAATAGGACATCAATTACAGATAGTCAACTTTTTCTTTTTTTTTTTTTTTTTTTTGGCTGTGCCTGTGACATATGTAAATTCCTGGGCCAGGAATCAAACCCAGGCCACAGCAACCACCCGAGCCACAGGAGTGACAACACTGGATCCTCAACCTGCTGGGCTATCGGAAAACTCAAGAGAGTAAACTTGTGAGCAAAAATAAAGGTGACTAGAAACTCGTAAATGTCTATCAATAGGGAAATGCTCAAACATGGTCACGGGCAGTGTGACACTAGACAGCAGATACGAGCCAGCGACCTGCCGTGGATTCCACCCCCATAAGCCACCGTTAAATGCAGAAGCCAATACACACACACACACACACACACACACACACACACACACACACACACACACACCACATGTCAGGCTGATGACAGTCATCTCTGACGGGGAAGTAAGCGGCTTGAGGGAGGACAGCGGGGGCCAAGGAGGAGCTTCCGCTGTACCCATGATATTTCAAATTGTTGCAGGAAGCCACAGACATAGGTTGTACATTTAAGTAAAAGACATAAAGACACTAGTAGTTTTCAGAGTAAAGGTCCTTTGTCTCTTTAGGTAGGTTTCTTCCTAGGTGTTTTTTTTTTTTTTTTTTTGATGTGACGGTAAATGGAACGGTTTCTCTGATTTCTCTTTCGGATCTTTCATTGTTACTATATAGAAACGCAATTGATTTCTGTGTATTAATGTGGTAGCCTGCAACTTTGCCAAACTCATTGGTGAGCTCTAACAATTTTCTGGTGCTGTCTTGAAGGTTTTCTAGGTATAGTATCATGTCATCTGCAAACAGTGATAGTTTTACTTCTTTTCCAATTTGGATTCCTTTTATTTCTTTTTCTTCTCTGATTGCCGTGGCCAGGACTTCCAAAGCTATGTTGAATCACAGTGGTGAAAGTGGACACCCTTGTTTTGTTCCTGATCTTTGTGGAAATATTTGCAATTTTTCACCATCGAGAATGATGTTAGCTGTGGGTTTTTCATACACGGTTTTTATTATATTGAAGCAGATTCCCTCTATGCCCACTCTTAGGGGAGTTTATCTGAAACAGGTGTTGAATTTTATCAGAAGCCTTTTCTGCATCTATTGAGATGATCATATGGTTTTTATTTTTCAGTTTGGTGATGTGGTGTATCACACTGATTGATTTGTGGATACTGAAGAATCCTTGTATCCCTGGGACAAATCCCACTTGATCAGAGTATATGATTTTTTAATATATATTTAGATTCAGTTTCTAATATTTTGTTGAGGATTTTTGCATTCATGTTCATCAGTGATATTGGTCTATAATTTTCTTTTTTTTGTGGTATCCTTGTCTGGTTTTGGTATCAGGGTGGCCTCACAGAATGGGCTTGGGAGTGTTCCTAACTGCTATTTTTTGAAAGAGTTTCAAAAGAACATGTATTAACTCTTCTCTGAAAGTTTGCTAGAATTTGCTTGTGTAGCCATCAGGTCCTGGACTTTAGTTTTTGGAAGGTTTTTAATCACATTTTCGATTTCAGTACTTGTGATTGCTCTGCTCATATTTTCAATATCTTCCTCGTTCAGTCTTGGTAGGTTGTACCTTTGTAAGAATCTGTCCATCTCTTCTAGGCTGTGTATCTTACTGGCATATAGTTGCTTATAATAGTCTCTTATGATCCTTTGTATTCCTGTGGAGTCGTAATTTCTCCCTTTTCATTCATTTTTATTGATTTGAGCTCTCTCCCTTTTTTCCTTGATGAGTCTGGCTGATGATTTATCGATTCTGTTGATCTTTTCAAAGAAGCAACTTTTGGTTTCACTGATCTTCTCTAGTGTTTTTTTAAAAATATAATGATTTTTTTTTCATTATACCTGATTTACAGTGTTCTGTCCATTTTCTACTGTGTCTATTGTTTTCTTTGTCTCTCTTTGATTTATTTCTGCTCTGATCATTACGGTTTCTTTCCTTCTGCTAATTTGGGGCTTCATCTGTTCTTCCTTCTCTAGTTGTTTTGGGTGTAAGGTTAGGTTGTTTATTTGAGCTTTTTCTTCTTTCCTGAGATAAGATTGTATTGCTATAAACTTCCCTCTCGAAACTGATTTTACTGTGTCCCATAGGTTTGGGTTGTTTTATCTTCATTGTTATTTGTCTCTAAGTATCTTTCGATTTCCTCTTTGATTTCTTCAATGATCCATTGGTCGTCCAGTAGCATACTGTTTAGCTTCCTGGAGTTTGTGGTTTTTGCTGTTTTTCTGTTTTTGTTTGTTTTTTTTTTCCTTGTAGTTGATTTCTGGTCTCATAGCATTGTGGTTGGGGAAAATGCATCTGAAAACTATAAGACGCTGATGAAAGAAATCAGACGACACAAACAGGTGGAAAGACATACCATGCTCTTGGACTGGAAGGATCAATACTGTCAAAATGACTATACAACCCATGGCAATCACAGATTCAATGCAATCCCTATCAAATTACCAAGGATGTTATTCACAGAACTAGAACAGAGTATTTTAAAATTTGTATGGAAATACAAGAGACCCCAAATAGCCAAAGCAATATTGAAAAAGAAAAATGAAAATGGAGGAATCAAGCTTCCTGATTTCAGACAATACTACAAAGGTACAGTTATCAAAACAATATGGTACTGGCACAAAAACAGAAATATAGACCAATGGAACAGGATAGAAAGCCCAGAAATAAACCCAAGCACCTATGGTCAACTAATCTATGACAAAGGAGGCAAGAATATACAGTAGAAGAAAGAGAGTCTCTTCAATAAATGGTGCTGGGAAAACTGGGAAGCTACATGTAAAAAAATGAAAATAGAACGTTATCTAACACCATACACAAAAATAAACTCAAAATGGCTAAGGCCAGATGCTATAAAACTCCTAGAGGAAAACAGAGGCAGAACTCTCTGACATAAACCACAGCAATATTTTGTTTGATCCACCTCTTAGAATAATGACAAAGACACAGATAAACCAATGGGATCTAATTAAACTCAAAAGCTTTTGCACAGGAAAGGAAACCATTTAAAAAAAAAATGAAAACACAACCTAGAAAATGGAAGAAATTCTTTGCCAATGATGCAACAGACAAGAGCCTCATCTCCAAAATACACAAACAGTTCATACAACTCAACAACAAAAAAACAAACAACCCAAATGAAAAATGGGCAGAAGACCTAAATAGACAATTCTCTAGAGAAGACATATGGATGGCCAACAGGCACATGAAAAAATGCTCAACATCACTAATTATTAGAGAAATGCAAATCCAAACTATGAGGTACCACCTCACACTGGCCAGAATGGCCATCATTAACAGGTCAACAAATAACAAATGCTGGAGAGGGTGTGGAGAAAAGAGTGCCCTCCTTCATTGTTTGCGGGAATGTAAACGGGTACAACCGCTATGGAAAACAATACGGATATGGACATACCTCAGAAAACCAAATAGAGAACTACCATATGCTCCAGCAATCCCACTCCTGGGCATATACCTGGACAAAACTTTTATTGGAAAAGATATATGCATCCCTATATTCACTGCAGCACTATTTACAATAGCCAAGACATGGAAACAACCTAAATGTCCTTCGACAAATGAATGGATTAAGATGTGGTACATATACGCAATGGAATACTACTCAGCCATAAAAAGATACACTAACGCAATTTGCAGCACCATGGATGGAACTAGAGATTCTCATACTAAGTGAAGGAAGCCAGAAAGAAAAAGACAACCACCACATGATATCGCTTATTTGTGGAACCTAAAGTATGGCACAAATGATCCTATCTACAAAACAGAAACAGATCACAGCCAAGGAGAGCGGACTTGTGGTTCGTGGGGTGGGATGGGGGTGGGGGAGGGAGTGAGATGATGGGCAGTTCAGGGTTTTGGATGCAAACGCTTACATTTGGAAAGGGTGGATAACGGGGTTGTACTATACAGCACAGGGAACTGTGTGTGATTGGGCCACTTTGCTGTATAAGAGAAACTGAAGAAATACTAAAAAAAAAAAAAAAAAAAAAGAAAAGAAAAGAAATTTAAAAAGAAAGGGGAAAAATTCCCAAAGATTTCAGAAGTTGGAATCATGGAATTGGTATTGTCCTTCCCATAGAATTCTTAAACTGGTCAGAATCCCACATTCTTAGGAGCTAGAAAGTATCTGAGATCCTATTCTTTTTTGTTTGTTTGTTTCCTGTATAGCTGATTTACAATGTTGTGCCAATTTCTGCTGTACGGCAAAGGGACCCACTCATAGAAATACATACATTCTTTTTCTCGTATCAGCCCGCATCATGTTCTCCCCCAGGAGACTGGACACAACTCCCTGTGCTGTATGCACAGCAGGGACCCACTGCCCATCCATTCTAAATGTAATAGTTGGCATCCACTAATCCCAGATTCCCAGGCCATCCCACTCCCTCCCCCTTCCCCGTGGTCATTACAAGTCTGTTGAGATCCTATTCTTTTTGATGTTGCAGTATTCTAGTGGATGACTTAACTTATTTATTTTCGTCTTTTTAGGGCCGCTCCCACGGTCCATGGAGATTCCCAGGAGAGGGGCCGAATTGGAGCTGCAGCGGCTGGTCTACACCACAGCCACAGCAACGCCAGATCTGAGCTGCGTCTGCAACCTACACCAACCACAGCTTACAGCAACGCAGGATCCTTAACCCACCAAGCAATGCCAGGAATCGAACCCACACCCTCACGGATGCTAGTCAGGTTCGTTAACCGCTGAGCCATGACGGGAACTCCGATAACTTTATTTTTGAAATGACACGCGTTCACTGGACACTAGAACATAAGCGCTCGCGGTGTGGGCTCACTGCCTGCCCATTCCTGCGCCGGTGACCACCACAGATTCTCCTCCTGTGCGCATGCGCTTCCACTCACATCAAAGTACACATGAATTAGCCCATATTATACATGTTGGCCTGTTTTTTAGCCTCACCTCTGCCACCCCCACCTCCCCCACCCTAGAATCCATGCTAAAACCATGACAGCCCTCGCGGTCCGTGCACATTTCCTGTAAGGCTCCATATAATAAATATTACAAGCTTTTCCGGCCACACTTTGCTATTGCAGCATGAATGGGTGGGCCTGTGTCCCCCACATCTCTTATTTACAAAACCACGCCGTGTGCCAGATACCCGGTCAACACCCAGTACGCATCCACTCAGACCCTTCTCCCCCTCCACAGATAATCACATGCAAATACATACAGAGATTTTTCTATTGTTCTCAGCTTCTGCTTTGTTTCTAATTTTGCTTTCCAAAAAGGGCATCACACTAGACATAGGTCTCTACATGTTGCTTTTTCTCTCCTAACACCTGTGGACGTCGCCCCAAACCAATGAGCGTAGACTTTAGGGGTGCTGTGCGTTTTTCTAAGGCACTTTCACGCTAACTGGGCAAAGGCAGCACAGACATTCGGAAAATGAAAAGCCGGCAAAGAGAAGTCCTCCTGCCTGACCTCGGCCCTCTGTGCAAATTCCCTACATGATCTTTCCGGCTGTGGCCACTGGGCATTGGCCCACCATCCACCGGTGGCTGTGTGCTCTCCCGATCAGATAGGCGGCCCCTTATCAGGCAGCATTCCGTGTCAAAAGCTCTTCTCCAGGGACCAATGCCTGCCCCTCCGTCCAGCACATACTCCCACGGTCCCCAAGACCAAGCCCAACCATCCTCCCGCAGCTCTCATGTACGCAGAGACTCGTCCTGCCTCTCCAAGGCCTGGGTACAACCCCCACCATTAAAACACTTCATTTAAGAAGATCCCCTCATTTCCCTGTCACGACTTTTCTGGTGATGTTGCTGGTGCTGGGGCCCCGTGCAGAAATGAACCAAATACTGAAGACCACAGTGGGGGCCGCTTGCTAATCTAACAGGAAACACTCCTGATGGACAGCAACTTATCAAATCAATTAAAACATGCAAACATGGGACCAGGCGCTACTCCTCCTCTACTGTGGGGGAGAATGAGGCCTGCGAATGAGCCTTGCTCCCCACAAAGGCAGAGGACAGCTCAGGGCTGTTTCCCCTGGGGCCCGATAAAGGGAAATCTCTATCCCAAATAAGGAGTTCCCTTGCTTGGCTTCAAGACAGTAGCATCTCAACAGGGGCCTCAGCTGTTTATTTGACTAAGAACTTTATCGAGCGCTCGCAGTGCTTCAAAGGGCACCCGATCCGTTCATTCTTGTGTGTGGTAGGACCCTCTTCCTTGTCGGGCTGCCTGCTCTGGGCTGGAGCCACGGCTCCTGCCACAAAGGGGCGTAATTTATAAGCCCCTAGAAAAGGACCCAGTTCTCGAATGCATCTACGGCTGAACATTAAGGTGTGCACAGGAATGATGGGGCACTTGAGTCACGGGTAGGGTGCTTTTCCCAGTACAGGTCTTGGGTCGGGGCAGGAGTCCCAGGGGCCTCCTTGCAGAGGAAGACCCCTCAGACAGACCCATGGGAAGGTCACGTTCGAGTCCAGGGGTAGGACTTCGAGGGCATTCAAGGTGGCAAGGTCCAAGCTACCCAAGCAAGTGGAATCCAAAAGCCATTTGTGCTTGATTTCAGTGGAGAGGGACCCAGCCACAGGGCCTAAGGGAGACAGAGGAGTCTCAGGCCTGGGGCTAGATTCTGGCTCAGGTAACAGGGGAAAGTTATTTCCTCTGAGAGTCAGTCTTCCAGTCTGCAAAATGGGGACAGAATCCTACCTCCTAGGACACTGCATGGCTTAATGAGGGGTAACAGTCAGTGGCTGGAAAACAGCAGGCACTAAGTAAATGTCTCCCGCTCTCTCGCCTTTCTTCAAGCTAGCGCACGGGCTCTCCGACTGCCGTGCGCATCAGTCTTCTGGAGGCGTGTCAGACACCCCGTGTGTTACACTCTCCTCCCCCACCTTCCAGCGTCTGAGACAGAAGATCTGCATTCCTAGTAAGCTCCCAGGCCGTGTGGACGCTGCTGATCCGGGAACCCCTTTGACAACCACTGGGCTATGGTTCAAACCCCCTGGTCCGTGGTGATGGAGAGGCCAGAAAGGGAACAGAGCCCATGCTAGACGGAAAGTTCAGTGCAGACGATGACAGGGGCTTCAGAACCAGCGGGCACCACAGTCTGGTCTGCCTCAGTCCACCGCCTTTGGCCACTGTTGCTCAGCCTGACCTCCTGGGTGTGCTTTTTAGGGCTGATGTGCTCCCAGAATCTGTTTTGCAGCCCAGAGGTGAGATTCACTCTGCTCTGCCAAAGGCTCTCGTCCACGCGCCCGCCTGGTCCCTGCTGTTTTCTCAGTACCCACCCATCACAAACCACTGTGGCCTCCGGCCGCCACGGTCGCTGGCTCCGTCAGGGCAGCCACAGGCTCCATGCAGGTGGCTTCAGGACTCTGCAAAGGGCCCTCTGTGTGTTTCAGAGCTTTCTACACAACCTTCAGGGTTCTAGAAGGGCAGTGGGGTCCTCTGGGGAGCAGGGTGAGGGCGATGGCCCCCAGGGCCACAGAGTTGTGCCCTTGATCAATCAGCCTCTCTCCCAAACCCCTTTCCATCCTGAGAGTTGGTTGCCTGCTGGGGATTTTCTGTCCCCTCTGTGGGGACAGGCGCTGCTCTTTTCTGAGGCTCTGTTTGGCCTTGTCTCCGAGCCAACAGGCCGGCAGGAGCCTCGGAGGCAAACCCAGCTGGGCAGGCCACCCTCCCCTCCGAGGCCAGCCCCCGCCACGGCCCCCTGAGAGCTGCCCTGCACCCCAGCTCAGAGGCTCGCCACCCACCTCCCAGCAGCTGAAGGGGCCTGCATACCCCACACATCAGAAGGTCTTCCTGGTCAAGAGACTGCCTCGCATGAACGTTTTAAAGACTTAGAGAAGAAAGAGAAAGGGAGGAAGAAAAAAACCCTCTGCCTTAAAGGGCAAAAAACAAGTGTACCCGCAAAGCATTTACGTGCAAAACTTCCTTGTGTGGGGCGGTGACTCATCGGCCCATCAACGCGTGCGTGGGAGTGTGGGATGACACGCCTGAAGCCCCGGTTCCCCCCTCCCCGTCTGGGAAAGAGAAACAACCCACAAATGCACCTCTTTCCTGGCGGATTGGAGAGAGCCGGCTGCCACACATCACCCTTGAGGCCCAGGGATGGCCTTCGTGCCGCAGGGGCTGGGGCAGCCGCAGGCCCAGGAAGGGGTCCCCGGGATACGGTGTAGACCCAGCTGCTCTGCTCCCCGCTCTGTGGCAGGGGCAGGGGGGCTCCACGTTCCTGACCGCTCGAGTGGGATGGTTAGAGGGACCTAGGGGTCAGGACCAAGCACCCATGCCTCTCTCTGCCTCGGGTCTGTGGATGGGGGGGCGCTTAGCAACACCTGTCCCTTCTTGCAGAAACTGAGATTCCCATCGGACCACAGGGTTTTACTGAAAGACCTAAAGGCCCAGCCGGCTTGATCCTTGTCTGCATGAAATACTCCAAAACCGTAAAACGAAGCGAAGTAGATCTGCAGGGGCTGTGCGAGCGCAACCATGATGCATAATTACGGGTAAAGGAGCGAGGCGCACCCAGCGTGGCTAATAAAATGTGTGCAGTGTTTAAAAAGGAATTTTCATCAAAACCTTCTGAAGAGTCCCATAAACTAACGGGACCACCTTTGGGGAAAAGGACCTGAGGGAAGAGGGGCTGTGCATTTTGGATGTTTCTCTGCTTTTCAGAACACGTGTAACTCTCATTTGTCTTAGATGCTAACGGGCTATCTGGGCAGCAAGGGCCAGACTGGAAAGGGGGCAGGAGGGACCTGTCTGCAGTGACGGGAGCCTGGGAGGCCATTCAGGTGAATACAACAATCAAAACTCACCTGACCCAAAAGATAAGAAGTGTACATGGTGTTATGTATAGGCTATAGCTCGATTTTTTTTTTTTTTTAACTTAAAAAGTGTTAAAAGAGGTTGATGGACGGCGGGAATTTTTTTTTTTTTTTTTAAGTGGCCGCACCTGTGGTGTAGGGAAGTCCCACGGGGACAGAGGGAGAGCCGTGCGGCAGTTGCAGCAATCCCGGGTCCTTTAACTCACTGCGCTGGGCCAGGGATCGAACCCGCACTCCCCAGCGACCTGACCTCCTGCAGTCGGATTCCTAACCCACTGTGCCACGGCGGGATTTCCACTGGCAATTTGTCGCGAGACATGTTTCTACAGTATTTTCTTAGCGTCTATGCTGAAAACTCCATCTTGTCCTGCTTTACTTTACCCCATCTTCCTGCTTGAAAAACAGTCGGAGTGCTGGTGAACGACTTAAGCTTAAGAACAAGGACCTAAAGGCATAAGTTATTCACAGGGTCAGCTGAATGAGCACATAATGCGTTGGTCTAGGCACGCTGGACCTGTGCAGTCGGGCACGCCGCTTGCCCAAACATGATACGTCCTCTAAAGAATAAGAGAAAGAGGAACCTCATGGCCCCAAGGGGTTTATGAGGGGTCATTGGCAGAATATGCATCAGCAAAGAGAACCAAGGTGCAAACCTAGGCACTGCTGGGTGGCCTGCGTTTGTGCCTGGTTGCCTAGGTTTGCGTTTGCAGAAGCACAGTGAGGATTCTCTGGAATGCTCTGCACAGATAGCTAACGTCAAGCTTCCTCAAATGCTAATGACTGTAAATGCCTAAAGGTCAGAGTAAAAGCTTAACCATCTACCAGCTATGTGACTTTTAAAATAATAAAAGAACTTACAAAACCAAAACCAAACCTATATCCTCCACCTTTAGCCCCCTCCTCACTTGACGTCATCCTAAAGGGCACAATCAAAGCAGTCTGGTTTCTTGAGGCGGGGCTCTCGGTCCCTGAGACCTTGAGTCCCCCGGTTCCCACCTTTACTTAAGATAAATGTCTCTGTGTCTTGTTTTAACTCTTTTCCTTAAGTTTCACAGCACCCGTTCTTCAGCCCCGACCTGCTGAGCTGGTCTTGGCAGAAATTCTTTTAGATTTCTTTTTGCTATTGAAAGACAACCTTAATAAATGCAATTTTTAAATGTCCTGCCTTAGTATTCTTGTATACTGCTGGCAGGTGTATAAAGCGGTTTGGACCACTATGGAAAACAGGTGCCCTCTGGCCTGCTCTCAAAAGGATATAAACATGGCCACCCAGAGACATGTTTCTAACGGTTCTATTCCTAACAGGCCCAACCTGGAAATATCTATCCATAGAAGAATGAAGAAATTAATAGTCTATTCATTTAACGCAACACTATCCAGCAAAGCAAATGAATAGATTACTACCACACAGGATGCTATGTAGTGCACAGATAAATCTTACAAACGTAACTTTGAGCCAAAGGAGCCAGACACAGAAGAGTTCAGCCTGGATGACTCCATGTGCTTGAAGTTCAGATTCATGCAAGACTAATCTATGCTGCTAGAGGCAGGGAAGTGGCTTCCGGGGGTGGGTAGGGGGTGTGTGTGCAGACACTGGAGGGGCCGGGAATCTCCAGGGAGGTGAGCAAACTCTGTGTCTTGATCTGGGTGGTCACACGGATCAATTCTGTGAGCATTTTCGAGAATTCATCCAGCAGCACTCTTCTGACCTGTGCACTTTTCCGTAAGTGTGTTTTCCTTTAATGAAAATTTATTTAAAAGATAGACCAGGGGAGTTCCCATCGTGGCTCAGTGGAAAAGAATCTGACTAACATCCATGAGGACGCAGGTTCGATCCCTGGCCTCGCTCAGTGGGTTAAGGATCCGGCGCTGCCATGAGCTGTGGTGTAGGTCACAGACGTGGCTTAGATCTGATGTCACTGCGGTTGTTGCATAGACCGGCAGCTGTAGCTCTGATTCGACCCCTAGCCTGGAACCCCATGTGCCGCAGGTGCGGCCCTAGAAAGACAAAATAAAAGAAAAAAGAACAGATCAAAATGTCCCATGTCTATTCCATAGAGATCTCTCTGGTTGTGGAAAGTAGAGGCCACTACAAGAGCCTGACACTTGCCTGGGGCTGCCCTGACTTGCCGCCCTGCTATGCCGCCCATGTCCCCACCCTCTCTAGGCCCAAGGTGGTGCCACCTCCTCTCAGAATAAGACGGTTGGGCTCAGAGACCCCCCACACTGGGTTCAAATCCCAGCTGTGCCTGCTTCTAGCTGTAGACCATCTCCTTTGCTCTCTCTGCTCCTCCAAGATGGGCCTACCTTCGAGAAGACTGCAAGAGAGCACACACAGAGCCCCCGGCACAGCTCCCGAAGCTGGTAGGTCCCCAGTAATTGTGCTCTCCGATTACTGTCAAGAAAGCCCACGAGAGCCTGCGCTCCTCCCCAGGCTGCCCTGCCCTCTGCCACTTGTTAGTTTCAATCCCTGAAGCTTCCCTTGTTATTAGTTACAGGGTCCCCAATGGCCCACCAAGGGCCATGAGCCATGGCTGGGAGTCGCCAGAGACGGTGGCCCTCCTGGGGGCCTGGCGGCCTGGGTCCAGGGGCCTCCACTTGGGTTCTCTGGCGCACAGGTGCGGGAGAAGCGGCCTGGCTGGACTCAGGTCTACGAGCCCTCTGCTCTGCCACCACTGCCCCCTCACCCCTGCTGAGCCCCTCCTGAAGTCTTGGACTGTGCTGGGCCCCCCGCCTCGTGGGGAGAGCCCCTCCTTTCACAGTTCTCTGCAGAATCCCTCTGATCCCTCTTAGGAAGTCACAAAGCCCTCTTTGACCAAGTGCCAGAAATTAATCTGGACGAATTCCTGCCTTTTCGACCTGGAGGAAGCAGATGCGCGGCTGGGCCTGTGAAAGCACCGAGGCCAACTCCTGCCCCTCCTCACCCCACTTCCCTGATTTACATCCCTGCTCAGACGCAGGACAGGTGACACTCACAACCTTCCCAGGCAGAGGAGAACAGGCAACTCAGCGACAGCTGCCATGAACAAGCCCCAGAGAGACACGAGCCAGAGCCGATGGGAATGGACACGGATTCCCAGTAACTCTCAATCTCCACAGGTCCAGGAGGTCACTCAAGCAGGGGTGGTGGGACGCTTTCACTCCCTCTTTCAAATCAGGGTGACCAGCAGGGGCTACAGTAATAAGAGTCTGCCGCAGGGGAAAAGAGCGCAGAGATTGATTAGAGATGCCTGCCAGGGGCTCACTGGGGGTTGGTGGCAGGCGTGCTATGTGTGTACCTCCCTTCTTCTAGAACCCTGTCTTTTGGAACCCTTCTGCACAAAAGGAAACAGAGGTCTTGATCATTCAAGAAGAATAAGAATAATTAATATTGATCCAACAGTTATTCACATGTCAGGTGCCGTTCTCAACTATTCACCTATTTAACTTGGACAGGAACCTAATAAGCTTGGTTTTATTACGACCCTTGTTTTATTCAGGAGGGAAAGGAGGCCCACGGAGGAAAGTAACTAGTCCAGGGTCATACAGCCAGTGGGCAGTGGAGCCAGGATTTGAAGCCAGGCAGCCTGGCCCGGAGCCTTCTCCTTAGGCATTAGAGAAAATTCCTCTTTGGGGAGCAAGGTGGCAATATGTGCTAAGGGTCACACAAAAAATACCCCTCCTCTCTGCTTAGTAAGCCCTGTTCTGGAAACCAGCCCCAAGAAAGTAATTCAAAATCAGGAAAAGACTGGCTATAAGGACAGTCAGGACGGCATTATCTGCAGTTGAGAAAAAGAGAAATAGCCCAAATACTGGAAAGCAGGTCCTTTGGTAAATTATGCCATGACCTCTTCACAGATATGATGCAGCCATCAGAAAGCCTCTTCGTGCAGGACTGGACACACACTGAAATGTTCAAGCTGCAGCATTGTGCAAAGCTGGCAGGACTGTCCACACACCTGGCCATAAGGTCCGTGCAAAGGTGGGCGAAGCTGGAGGGGCACTGGCAGGAGTGAAATCCGCCTATGGGAGGGACGTGTAGGGGCAAAGGGGTCGTTGCCTTTGATGTGTAAAGAGCAGAGACAGAGGGGACAGGACGGTGGGACAGGAGGGATGGCCGCAGGTGGGGGGGGGGCACTATCTTCCTGCCAGACAAGGTGAGCTCAGCAGGGACCACACAGGGGAGCGTGGCCCAGAGAAAGAGGGACCAGGAGCAAGGCAAGGTCCAGCCTCACTGCTGCAGTCTGGGGACAGGGTGACACAGTGTGTTCAGGCAGACGTGGAAGTGGCTGGCCCTGAGCTTGACTTTCCGGGGCCCAGGGTGGCACACAGGGTGGGCAGGGCAATCAGCCCTTCCCACGAGAAGCAGGGGATGGCGGAGTCAGAGGTTAATTCACATAATCCTCCCAGTGACGTCTGCGAGACTCAGGGAAAAACGCAAAGCTCTCGTGAAATGCCTCACGAGACAAAATACCACAGCCCCCGACACGAAAGGCAGGAGGACAGACAGGCGAATGGTACAGGCAGGAGCACAAGCCCACAGGTGTGACGGAGGAAGTGTCGGCATGTGCGTGTGTCTGTGTATGTGCGTGTGCACACACACGCTCACAGGAACATGCACACGCATACGCGCACACACGCACGCACGCGCAGACACACGCACGTGCAGTGGGGGCCATGATGCCAGTGGTTACCATCCTGGGCTCTGGAACTGAAATGATGTTCAAACCTCAGCTCTGCCATCTGAAAGCTGCGTGCCCTTGAGCAAGTCATTTAACTGTGAAACGGGAAACAGGAGGACACCGCCCTCCCCAGTTGAGGGGATTCAGCAGGGCGGCGAGCAAGGTGTTGGCACCTGCTGGCACAGGAGGGTGGTGAGGCCACCTGCCCTACTGGGGTACGTGTGCTGGGGGGACCTGTGGTGGTCAGAGGGGCCTTGGTTGCAGGACTTCTAGAAGTGGCTTGTCCTGCAGGAGGAAAGGCCTCAGGGTCCTATGCCCAAGAGGGAGAAGGAGGTGGGTCCAGGAGGAAGGTCAAGGCTGCAGGTGACGGCACCCACTGGAGGGCCCGCCCTTCCCGCCAAGTGAGCTCCCCTGCAGGGGCGGGGCGTCAGCTCCAGGGCCTTCTGTCCCTCGCACCTGGCTCCCTGGGAACCTTGGCACCAGGGGTTCTCTCTCCCTGTGGGGGGTGGGGGGTGGGGTCCAGGGGGTGAGACAACCCAGGCTCCCAGCCCCACGGCCTTCACCTCAGACTCCCAGTTCCTCACCCTGCAGTGGGGACCCCAGCAGGGCTCAGCCCAGGGCTTATGTAGAAGCGAGAGTGTGACACCCCTAGGAGCAGCTGTCGGTGGCAATGGCCTTTGTCTCCCTGGTCCCCTCATCAATAAAGACCTTGCAGCCCCACTGCGAGGATTCATGCGAATGTGCATAAAGGAGGAGGGCGCCGGGCGGAGCCCTCCCAGGACAGGCTGCCGCCCTCCTGCCGCCCCATCTCAAAGACATGCCACGGGAGTTTCCACTGTGGCGTGGCAGAAACAAATCTGACTAGGAACCATGAGGTTGCAGGTTCGATCCCTGGCCTCGCTCTGTGGATTAAGGATCTGGCGTTGCCGTGAGCTGTGGTGTAGGTTGCAGACACGGCTCGGATCCTGTGTTGCTGTGGCGCAGCCTGCAGTTGTAGCTCTGATTGGACTTCTAGCCTGGGAACTTCCATATGCCGCGGGTACGGCCCTAAAAAGCCAAAAAAAAAAAAAAAAAAAAAGACACACCTCAGGGGGGCACTGCAGGGGCTAGGTGCACACCCCTAGGAGCAGGGGTTAGAGTTAGGGTTAGGGTTAGGGTTGCCATGCTCCCACCCACCGGCTGCTCTGATAGGGGTGCCTGCAATGATGTTCCTGCAGGCCTGGCCCCTGCAACCCCATGACCTGCAGGGCAGCCTGATCTCACACCAACCTAGTGGGCAAGGTCCTAGTTAGTAACCTCCCATTTCACAGACAGAAAATCTGAGGCCCAAATAAACACACCCCATATCCAGTGCGCTTATAACACGGTCACCCCTCACAAACACACGCACACAAAGAACACATGGGACCCCACATTCTTCTCCACCCTCCTAGTCTGTACAGAGGAGGGACAGGGCCCTGGATGGGGGTGAGCACGTGGCTGTGGCCACGCCAGGGGCTTGGGAAACTGCTTGGGGAGAAGGCGGCAGCGCGGCTGGGGCAGACGGCCAGAGAGGATGCAAACCTGGGCTGGGATTTTCCCGGGGCCAAGCCCATTCCTCTGCCTGGCAGCTTTGCGACAGGAAAACAGGCCGCTTCTGTCGCCCCCCCACAGTCTGCACCCTCCCCCAGCTCAGCTGCCCCCGGGGCTGTTGTGAGTGACCCAGTTTCCCCCCGGCGAGAAAGCCATCTTGGTTTTCCAGAACCCCTCTCTGGAAGTGAGAAGGCGTCTTTTCAAAGCCGGAGGCACCAGGAGCGCCGGCTACACACGGCAGGTGTCTTTCGGGAGCCTCTTACGGCTGTCGCTCAGCCAGGTACTCAGGGCTGCAGGGCCCTGTCCACCCGGACAGGCCTGTCCCTCACAGCTTTATGAACACGCCAGACCCTCCTTGGCTCCACCATATACTCCCGGCCTGGCCCCTCGGAGCCTGACACACAGTGACAGGCCTGGCTCCCCAGGACACGGCTCCAAGGTGCATGTGAGTCAGAAATGAGGCCTCATTAACTCAGCACACTGTTTGCGCTTCCACACCCCCAGGAATTAGCCTCAGGGGCCCAACCACCCAAACCAAACAGAGCTGGCCTCTCCCGGGAGCCCCGAGGACAGCGGGCTCCAGGATCCAGGGTGGGGCAGGGGCTGCCATACCAGCAACCAGCGTGACTCCACTCGCCTCCCCATCCTGTCCTGCCACGATGCCCCAGGCCTCTTCTGCCCTCCCCGACCAGCACTGCCCCTCCAGGGGCAGGAGGCCTGGAGGAAGACAGAGCGAGGGGTCCAGAGAGAGGGAGAGGCTGGGAAGGGGGTTCCAGGGGCTGGGGTGTGCGGAAGCAAACCCCTCTCCCCTTGTGGGGGCCTGGGGACCTTGGACAAGGGACTCAGATTTCCTCACGGGCCGAGAGCAATAAGGATAGACCACTCAGTGACATGAGATGACACCTGAAACACAGGGCCCAGCGTGGAGGAAACCCCCCACCCAGTGCACCTGTGGCTGCACTAATGTTCAGAGCTGAGGCCACGAGGACCACGGGGCCCCGGGGCAGAGCAGCAGTCCAGGACTATCGCACAGGTACTTCATTCACTTGCGGCTTTGCTCCCCGACACAGCGTGAGACAAACTCTACGGCAGTCCTTCTCAAGCTTGTTTTCTTTCTTTCTTTTTTTTTTTTTTTTTGGTCTTTTTTTGCCTTTTCTAGGGCCGCTCCCGCGGCATATGGATGTTCCCAGGCTAGGGGTCCAATCGGAGCTGTAGCCGCCGGCCTACACCACAGAGCAACGCCGGATCCTTAACCCACTGAGCAAGGCCGGGGATCGAACCCACAACCTATGGTTCCTAGTCGGATTTGTTAACCACTGTGCCACGACAGGAACTCCTCAAGCTTGTTCTCATCATCAAGAGCCTTTCAGGATCTCCCCACCCGCAGCTGCCCTTAGCCTTCTGAAAACAAATACTAGCAAATAAGATTTTGTTGAGGAGGTTACTAGGAAGCCACATACCACTGGAATAACAAGGTTTTCAAGCCCCCAAATACCAATTTTGGTCCCCTTGGAGGTGATACGACACAGGGCAGGACAGGTACCGGTACAGGTGGATAAAAACACGAAATCAATGGGAACACAGCATCTAAGAGGCCATGTTTTTTACCAAACAGAAGAATGTATTCTCTGTGGGCACCACAGCTACCACATGGGCACATGTATTAGTGGAGGGGGAAAAAAATGACAAAAACAGCAAGTAGAAAATTTGAAAATCTAAGCTAAGGCTGTGGGATCTCACAAGTCCTGAATTTTGATGTTCTAATGATTTTTTTTTTTTAAAAAGGTTAAAGATAGAGAAAAGAAAAAGAAAACCCCAGAAGTTCGTGTTGTGGCTCAGCAGTAATGAGCCTGATTAGTATCCATGAGGATGTGGGTTTGATCCCTGGCCTCGCTCAGTGGGTTAAGGATCTGGTGTTGCTGTGACCTGTGGTATAGGTCGCAGATGCAGCTCGGATCCTGTGTTGCTGTGGCTGTGACGTAGGCTGCCAGTTGCAGCTCCAATTCAACCCCTAGCCTGGGAAATTTCATGTGCTGGGGGTGTGGCCCTAAAAAGCAAAAAAAGAAAAGAAGAAAAGAAAGAAAAAAGCAAACCCCAAAATGGTTGGTGGTAAAGAGTGGCTGTAGCAGGCAGGAGAAGCAGGACACATCCTGAATGTGCGGAAGGGTCCAAAGCTCAGAGTCAGGTGCAGCTGGATGTAGCTGGAGGTAGTGTAAAGAAAACACTGCGTGACTATGGGCGAGTCATTCGACCCCTAGGAGCCTCGTCCTCTGCTGTCAATGAACAGGAAAGCACCCAGCCGTGCCTTGCCCATTGTCGGCACTCAGTAACTGCATCTGAATCAACACTTGCTGGAATCTATGCACACTACACGAGACTGCTACAGACCCAGGATTTGCGTGTGGGTCTCTAAGCTCATTTCATTAGCCAGCAGTACCTCAAAAACACCTTCTGTTTCTTTGCCATTTTACCGGGAAGAAGAGCATGCCTCCCTCCAACCTCATCCAGAATGAGTGGCAAAGAGCCCCAGGGATGAAGTCAGGTTGCTGATGCTGAGATATCACTGCCACCTGGTGGCAGCATACCTAAATCAGTGGGGGGGGGGGGGACTGGCAAAAAGGGAAAACTGCTAGTGCCTCACACTTGCCTAAGACACAAGTGAGTGCTTCCACCATGAGAATAGAGGTCACCATCTACCACCTGGCCACTCCCTGCTGCATCCTCGATACCCTGCTTTGAGTTTCCTGGATGCTTGTTGGTTTCCTTTTTTTTTTTCGACTTAAGTGATTAAATGTAACAACTGTAAATAAAGCAAATGCCACCAAAAGGAAGTGCAGACGTCCAGGTCCTTATGAGAACTGTTAGAAGCCCAGGGCTCCCTAACTGGGTACTTGCCCAACTGACTGTCTGAACCCCACATGCAATCCTTGCCATCTGAGTTAGCACATTTCAAACCTGTCCCTTTCCAATCATCCTTCCAGCCGTCGCGGTCTCCTGAAATTCGGCTTTCAGTGCTCACCATCACACTGCCCCCTTACAGCCGAAGAATATTCACACATGGTATAAGCACTGCCTCTGAGGTGCTCCCAAAGATTCCAGGACATGGCTGAAGAAACTGGGGGCCAGGGCAAGGGGGAAAGCAGAGTTCTGAGGAATCATGAAAGACCCCTCGCCTCTTCCTAGACCCTGATCTTGGCCACCTTTTCAAAGGCGTCTCCCCAACCTGTCAGATGGGCAGTATGTCTCTAAGGACTTTCTGTCCCATCCTGAGCTAAGAAAAAGCAAGGTCGGCACCTGCTGAGGACGCACAAGGAGAAACACAAGGAGGGCGGAGGAAGGAGAGTCACCCGATAGCCGCACCCAGGGCAGTGAACGGGCCTCTTCTTTTGGGGAGCCCTTAGCACCACACAGCACCCCATATTCCTCCCCTCTTCCTCTCCAGTGCTCTCCCAGGCGGCCCTATGGGTCCTGCCTGTCCTGGGACTCATCGGGCCACAGAGAGCCAGGCCTCAGGGATGACGTCCCTGCAGAAATCAAGCTCCAGCAGCCCCTGCCAATTCCTTGAGCAGGCCGGCGCCGCTTGCCTGCCGGGCTGACACCCGGTGTCCTCCGAGTGCGCTTAGGAACCCACAGGGACGGGAAAGGCCAGGGTCTGCACGCTGCCCCAGGCCCTTACTGGCTGGGGAGGTAGGGGTCCAGTCTGGCCTCCCCTTCCCTAGAGAGAAAACGGGAGCAATGAGGACAACCAGGCTTACAAGGGTGAAACAGACAGGCTGGTCTCAGGCCCCAGGCACACAGAGGGTGCTCAGGAAATGCCGGTCCTTTCCCTTCGCAGCCCCAACTTGGAGACTCCCACTTGGCCTCTGAGACGGCCATGTGGGCACAAACGAGAGAGAGGACCTGCAGCTGTCGGGGAAGGGCCAGGGGCGGCCCTCTTTGGACCAGGAATGCAATTTTCCGGGGCTGGATTTCCGCCCTCCGCCCAGCTGTGACGGGAGCCCCTCCAGAGGCACGAGAGGCATGCCGCGTGTCCCATGCTTGTCCCAACATGGCACATGCCGCAAGCCCTGCACAGGGCCAGCCTCTCGTCCCCCACCGCCCGACGGCTTACCAAAAGATGACGGCTCAGGCCACGCAGGTCATTCTAGCCTCGCCCTGCTGGCTCTGCAAGCCCGCAGGCCTGTCATGGCTTGTTCTCAACTAAAAGATCAGAGGGCGGGGAGATGGGGAGGCAGGGTGCCAGGGTCCTGCGCCAGGGAGCAGAACGTGGACTCCCCAGGAGGCTGGCAGGACCCTTCTCGTAGATCCCGCCGCTGGGTCTTGAACGTGACCAGGAGGGGACTAATTCACCCTCTGTGCTAGAAGGCCCTGGACCACCCTAAGCAGAGCCAGAACTGGAAAATTAGGCCAAAGAATCAGATAATGGAAAGGAAGCGAAGCCTATGGAAATACAGCTGGGCTTCTGCATCTCTGATGAATCTATCTCTGGTGCCACCTTCAGAAATCACTTTTTTTTTGCTTTTTGTTTTCCTGTTTGTTTTTTTTTTTCTTTTTACGGCCACACCTGTGGCATGTGGAAGTCTGTGGGCTAGGGGTCAAATCGGAGCTGCAGCTGCAGGTCTCTGCCACGGCCACAGCCACACCAGATCCGAGCCGCATCGGTGACCTAGGCCACAGCTTGCAGCAACGCACTGAGCAGGGCCAGGGATGGAGCCCACAACCCTAGAGAGACAATCCGTGTCAGGGTCTTAACCCACTGAGCCACAATGGGAACTTCACGTTTCTCGTTTTCTTTTCTTTTTTTTTTTTTTTTTTTGTCTTTTGTTGTTGTTGTTGTTGTTGCTATTTCTTGGGCCGCTCCCGCAGCATATGGAGGTTCCCTGGCTAGGGGTTGAATCGGAGCTGGAGCTGCCAGCCTACGCCAGAGCCACAGCAACGCAGGATCCGAGCCGCGTCTGCAACCTACACCACAGCTCACAGCAACGCCGGATCGTTAACCCACTGAGCAAGGGCAGGGACCGAACCCGCAACCTCATGGTTCCTAGTCGGATTCGTTAACCACTGCGCCACGACGGGAACTCCTCGTTTTCTTTTAAACACAAGAACTTTTTGTTCAGTGAACTTTTTAAAAAATTACTGTTATTATTATTTTGGTCTCTCCAGTGGTATGATGTTCCCAGGCCAGAGACTGAACCACAGCAGTAACCCGAGCCACAGTGGAGACAATGCCAGATCTTTAATCTGCTGCGCTACCGGGGAACTCCCGGAAGTTACTTTCAAGCCATCATCTTGAGCCCCTGAGGTCCTGCCTCCCCAAGCCTCTCAGGAGAGCCCCTGCCCTGAGAGCAAGTGGTTCTTTGAGCCTTTCGGAAGCAGGCACACGCTGTGAGGCTCCCGAGCAAAGCTGAGGGCCAAGGGGAAGAAGGCAGTTTCCGCCTCGAGAGGGGAAAGGTATCAACTGTCAAAGAGGGAGGCGGGGGCTTCCATACAGTGAGCCAAGCTCCTCGGCTGAGCTGCCAGGAAGGCGAGAGACCTCCACCCTCAAGCCTCCGGGGGCAGACCTGCTGTGAGCCCACACTCAGCTGCTGAGACGAAGGCAGCTGCCTCCAGCAAGCAAGCGAGTCAGGACTTACCTTCCACTGCAGAGAATGGAACCACTGGTCTCGCAGGTAGCTGTTGGCAGCCTGCAACGAGAAGATCAGGACAGTGAGGTCCAGTGACTGGCCGGCAGACACAGAGCGTCGCACAGGTCCTCACGGGAGCCCCAGCCGGCTCTGTCCCATGGGATCTGTGACCTGGCTTACCCTTCAGAGGGGTGCTCCAAGCTGAGCCCCGCGTGAAAAACCAGACCAGAACCCGTCACCCCGGGGTCTTGTCTGAAATAAGACATCGATGCCACCGGGCACGGGTTTGGCTGGAAGAGCTTTAACTGTACTCATATCTCAAGCTATTCAGGATGACGGGAGGGACCAGGACGAGTGGGGGAGGCGTGTGGTGAGATGCTGCTGCTGATGGCTCTTACTGGGGGCTCCCCAAGCCCTGCTCCAGGCCCTGGGCGGTAGTCACCCACATACTCTGCGGCAGCCTGCACCACAGCCCGAAGAGGTGGGCCACAGCGTGCCTGCTTCACAAGGGGGAAAACGGAGACCCTGAGCTCTCGCGTCAAACAACCGCCCTCAAGCCAGCAGCCCGGCTTCCAAGCCTGTGAATTTAACCACCAGCCCTCCTGCCACCTGCCGAAAGCCATGGTAGAAAGCACCTGGCCTTGAACTCGGGCAGAACTGCATTAAAAAACACCGTGCAGGGAGCGAGACCTTCCGGGACGCGCGCCACACCAGTCCAGAGACTCTGGGCCACTCCTGGCCACCACGCTGCGCTCACCTCCGGTTCTAGCAGATGTGCGGATGGCAACATGGTATTTATGGCACGTTTAACGGGCGCTAGATGCCACACTGAGCCCCACGGTGGACTGGCTCATTCAGGCCCTGTAAGTCATAGCTGGGAAGCTGGCGCCGTCTGCACCCCCGTCCCTACAGTACAGACAAGGAGACTGAGGCTCGGGGGTTAAACTCTCCCACGGGCTCCCAGGCACTGGGGGTGGGGCCAGGGCTTGAACCTGGCACTCTGACTCAGGCCCAAACCACAGCGTGACGGCATTTCACGTTTGCCGTTGGCCACCCCCAAGGCAGAAACGCCGTGTGGGTCCCTGCCTGATCCCACGGGCCCTGAAGGTCAGAGG
The DNA here is from genome assembly GCF_054392235.1 of Sus scrofa. Classification (NCBI taxonomy): domain Eukaryota; kingdom Metazoa; phylum Chordata; class Mammalia; order Artiodactyla; family Suidae; genus Sus; species Sus scrofa. Next base: position 7,552,508 of record NC_139388.1, read on the forward strand.
GAGTCTGACAAAGGCCACAGCCTCTCCCCAAGCACGAATGTCCACGTCTGTCCCTGACCACACTGCCCCTCCCCCCGCACAGGCACAGCACACACATCAGCGTGGACAGCGTGTCCCCCTCATTCAGGGAGATCTGGGGCTTGCAGCTGACCTCCCCCGCAGCCCCCACCAAGTCACTGATGGAACAGCAGCCGCTCGCCCAGGGCAGTTTGGGGAAATCTCTGGGCTGGAACAAATGTACCAGTTCAGTGGCCTGTGCAGCTGAGAGTCAGGCTCCCATGGGCAAGCTTAGCGACTCGTTCCAGACCCGGAGCCGACCCACAGCGGCACCTGGAGGCAAGATGAGCTCCTGCTTCTGCCCCGAGCGGGAAGCAGACGAGGGAGACCCTCCGTGTGAGGCAGGTGCCTCTGCCGTAGCTGCGTCTCTGGCAGCTCTGGGCTCACGGCCCCATTCTGCCTCCATGGGACCTGGAGTAAGTCCCCTGACGGCACAAAGCCTGGGACACCTGACCAGGGCAGCGGAGGCCAAAGGGGAGTCTCTTCCAGGGACCAGCAGCCCTGGAAGGTCTGTAGCTGGGTCACCTCCGGTCTATGCTGACCTAGCTGTGGTCTCATGACAATTCTTGTTCATTAGGGCGACAAAATACATCCCACGCTCAGAAAGAGCGGTGCAAAGATCCCACACGATGAGATAATCCATGTAAAATGCTAACTTACTGAGCGCAGCACCCAGCAAAGTGCAAACACTCTACCGGGAGCAGGGCTGGGTACCTGCACCGACCACGGCCACGACTGTGCTGAAAAAGAGGTTCCGGGCTAAAAGTCCCAACCACAGTGTGTGTGGACTTCTGTGATGTCACTAACGCCACACTGGCCGAGTCCACTCTACCGGGGGATGTCCCTGGACCAGAGATAAAAGGAGATGATGGCGCTGGGCTCCCGGGAGCTGGTATACGCCCGTATGAGCCAGCTCCTGCCCGCTTCTGGCCCACGACTATTTTTATCTGCTTTTATCACAACCGAGGTGGCCAGAGAGCGGGGAGGGGTAGTAGGTGGCACAAGGGAACCTCTGAGGTCTGTCCACGTCTAATGCCCCACGAGTGCGCCACCTTAGGTGCAGACGACTTGGCGGATGTCATTAAGTGAAAGCCCTCGGGATGCAGAGATTATTCTGGATTATCCAGGTGAGCCACTGTAATCACAATGGTTCTTACAGGAGGGAGGCAGATGGTCAGAGACGGAAGGAGAGGTTGGAATGATGTGGCCATGAGCCCAGGGAGGCGGGCGGCTCTGGAAGCTGGCAACAGCAAGGACATGGGTAACTCCCTCGGGCTTCAGAAGGAACCAGCCCTGTGGACACCTCGATTTTAGCCAGTGGTAGCCACGCTGGATTCGGATCTCTAGAAGGGTAGGCTGATACCTTTGTGTTGTTTAACTTTGCCACAGCAGCAGTAAGAAGTGAACAGAGGGGGTACGGCCCGGCTGGTTTAGCACAGACAGGGGTCATCCCACGGGTTCCGAGGTTCCACTGCGGGCTCGGATGGTGCCCACAATGTGTCACTGGCTGGACCCAATGAGTGAAGATAAAAGGAAGAGAGAGGAGAGGGCGGTGGGCGAGGTGGGGCAGGAGGAGACCTGCCTTCCACTGGCCAACCCACCCTGCTGCGCTGCCAAGGGGTGTGACCCGGGTGTGACCCAGGAGTGACCCCCACTGTATCCCCGGGGCCTGGGGCCGGAGGTACCCGGGAGAGACCTGCTGGAGGAACCAATGAGAGGACGGTAAGCTCGCTGAGGGCAGGGTCTCACTTCCAAACCCCTCGCTCTGATTAGTGTGGCCCGTACCAGCAGGGCTGGGTGCGCAGAACAGGCGAACAGCAGCCTCGGAAGAAACAGGAGGCGGTGGGACGTGGGGTGGATGGCGACTCTGGTCCTGGCCTCGGCAGCCAAATCCCACACGGACTGTCTCCCCAGGGCCAGGCCCAGCCCTCCCAAGCCGGGGGCTTCAAGTCGGAGTCCCTGTCAAAGGTCTTTCATCAAGGAAAAAAAAAAAGGAGTTCCTGTCGTGGCACAGCGGAAACGAATCCGACTAGGAACCATGAGGTTGCGGGTTCAACCCCTGGCCTCGCTCAGTGGGTTAAGGTTCCGGAGTTGCTGTGAGCTGTGGTGTGGGTCGCAGACGAGGCTCAGATCCTGCGTTGCTGTGGCTGTGGCATAGGCTACACTTCCGATTGGACACCTAACCTGGGAACCTCCATATGCCATGGGTGCGGCCCTAAAGAGACAAAAAAAAAAAAAGGTCTTTAATCGGCCCCTCCCTTGGCCACTGCGAGCTGGGCTGAGTGATCAGGAGCTCCTACCCTGGACTCTGGGTCTCGGGCAAGTGAAGTCAAGGTGAGGGGTGGGCACTCACTGGGAGGCAGGGCTGTGGCGTCCTTCTATTTTCTTGAGGGCCGCACCCACAGCATACGGAGGTTCCCAGGCTAGGGGTCGAGTTGGAGCTACAGCCACCGGCCTACACAGCGAGGCCAGGGATCGAACCTGCAACCTCACGTTCCTAGTTGGATTCATTAACCACTGAGCCATGATGGGAACTCCTTGAGGAGTGAATTAATTACAGGTGAGGCAAAGCATGAGCTGCTGGCCCCACCTCGCCCCCAGCCCTGGGAGGCAGAGACACTGAAGGCCTCCCACCCACCTGTGGCTCATTCCTCCCCCAGCACAGCTGGGAGGGGAGGTGGCCACAGTCCCTGTCCCCCAACCCTGGGCCAGCTCCACTTTGGAGCCTCGGCCACGTGCAGCCACTACAACAAATGGCTCTTTGATTCAGAGGCTCAATGGGCTTTCAGGTATCACCCAACCCAGGGTTCTCAGTCTTTGGGGGATTTAAACAAGCGATGGACTTGTACCCAAGTAACATACACATTTGCACACTCGCTACACACACACACACACATGCAACTGTGCAGGCAGTTTCAGAATACGCATGGACCACAGGTTAAGACCCAACTCTAAGCCAATGTCTCTTCTGCTGTGTCTCTGATGAGGAAACTCAGAGGCCAGCTTGCTGCGGTCTCATCCGAGTCCTTCCCCAACGCTTGCAGCTCTCCTTCGGGCACGTGGCAGGAACACTCGGCCAGGTGCCTGGTGTCGCCTCCGGTGGAAGCCCTGAAGAGCCCGTGCGCTATTTAGTAGGGTCCCTTCCCCCAGCCTGCTGACCAGAAACATCCAGATGGTGCATGCTCCCAGCTGACCCAGGATGGACACGCACTCCGAGTGGGAAACAATCCCATGCTGTTCCAAGCCACTTAGAATGTGGGGCTGTGTTACCGCAGCCTAGAACGAGCTGGCGCACTCTGCTTCCTGTCCCTTTTTCCCATGGCGGGTCCCTCCCAGCAGGAACGCACTGCCTCCAGCCCCTCGCTCCCTCAACCATCTGCCTTTTGGGTCTCACCCGACATGCCGGTGTCTTAGTGGTGCCTGCCCCCGCGCCCCGTCACCACGTCAGGTGACGATACCTCATCGAACAGATGACACTGTCCTGTAATCACTGGTCTTCCTCCTCTCCAGCCCATGGGCTCTGTGAGGTCGGGGACCAAGCATGTCTGACTTATTCACCACTGTGTCCATAAAACTCAGATAAATGTTTGTTGACTGACTGCCTGACTGACTAATGGGATGGATACATGGATAAATGGAAAGGTGGATGGACAGAGGGATGGGTGGAATGATGGACAGATGGTGAACAGACTGGTGGATAAATGGGTGGGCAGGGAGTGGACAGCAGGGGGAATGAAGCATCAGTATACCTATTCCGTTCAGTGAGAACATTTCACACACAGTGAACTTCAAAGAACTAGTCAGCCTTGACGCCCTCTCTTCCCTGCGCCGTATTTGACGAGGGCCCTAGAAGCAGTCTGGCCAGATCTTTCCTGAACACCTCTTGTGCTAAGTGTTGAGGATTTTACATGCAATCTTGCTGATCTTTGCAACACCCAGGGAGACAGGTATCACGGGTCCAGTTTACAGATCAATCTTAAGCCCAGAGAGGGGATCCCAGCTGTCCAAGGCTGCACAGCCTGCTCTCTCCCTACAGCCTGTCTTCCCTACCGCTGGGTTCCCAGGAACTGGGCTGGGAAATCTGAAAGCATCATGCGGGTGGAGGGGTGGGGCCTCCTGGTGCCAGTTCCGATCACCAGGAGGCCCCACCCCTCGAACCAGAGGGTGGGCCAGAACTTTCCTCCAGAAGAGGGGGGTGACCTTCGGTGTGGCCACTGCCCCCTCACAGACATGTCCCCTGTCGAAGCCAGAGAGGCTGTGACAAGCGTGGGCCGTCCAGCTCCTTCCTCTAGTTTCTCATCTAGTTCAGAAGGACAGAGGCCATGGGGGCAGGGGGACCTCTAGAACCCCAGGCATCTCTCAGTGGCTTACCAGGAAAGGGAGAGGGGAGCGGGCCCAGGGACAGAGTGGGTTTCTGCAGTGTCACTACCCTGACGTGTGATGGCTGAGCCTGGATGACCCGGGCCCACGGGACTCAGGGCCTGGCTCCAAGTCCTGGGGGTCACTTGAGGGAGCCTGGGCAAGAGAGCCCCTGGAAGTGGGCAGGCCTGCCCAGGCGGCAGGACTTCTCCTGGTGATAAATCTTTCGAATACTCAAAGGGCCTCGTTCCAGGCAAATTCCGCCTAATTTCCTCTTCGAAAGTTGCCAAGTTCTCCCTCATTGTTGTATTGTCTCGAGAGGTGAGAAAAACAGCTGAGGGTGCCCCGTGGGTGACTGTTCCCAGGTTCTCCTTCCCGCCCAGCTTCTTAGGGAAAAAACAGCACGTGCTTTACAGGCCGGAAAGGTCTTTCTCTCCGGCTTCCAGTAAGAAGGGAACCCGCCCTGTCCCTGCCCCGCCGCCCCCACCCCCGCCAGCGTTTGGGGTAAACAGTTGCCTGGCCTCCCCAGGGCTTCTGGGAACGGCAAGGAGAGCGGGCCTCGGAAGTCACTGCAGGAAGTGGCCGCAGCAGCGCCTCCGGGGAAAGGAGGGAGCCCTTGATCTCGACCCGCCCGGACCCTTGTTTTACAAGCAGTGCACTCCGTCCACCTCTTACGAAGAGGGGGAAACCCACGTAGGAGGCAGAGATCCCTGGAAGAGGACCCGCCACCGAACACGCGGCTCTTAATCCCGCTGGGCAGCCCCCACCCGCGCGGGCTGGCAAGGAGCACCCCGGTGCTTCTGCCGCATGTTTCTGCACTTGCGGCGCTACTCCTCAGAGCCAAGGGCCAGCAGAAAGGGCATTCAGGGAAGAAAGAAGATACACAGGTCCTTTCTGCACCCAGGGCTCTAAAAACACGGCATTAGGGAGCTCACACCGAAATACACAAAGCATCGAGACACACACCCACTGGACCCAGGCTGGAGGGCTGGCGCCGTTGTCTGGCGACGGGACCTGCTGGCGTGTTGCTCGGTGTCTCGGGCAAGAGAGGGGGCACGACTGCCCGAGAGCATTTCTTAACCTGCTGGTGATGCAGGCAGGTTAGCTCCCCGGGGGTCTGGGGGAAGAATGGACTCAAACTCTCACCAGGCAGCTGGGAGAGGGGCGGGGGCGGGGGGGACAGGAGAGGAGAGAGGGGAGAACTGAGTCAGGAAACACAGAGGAACGCGCTCGGGTGGAGAGAGGCCTGGAAAGACGGCAGAGAAAACAAACTACAGGACAGGAGACAGGGCCGCGTCTCAGGAGACGGAGAGAGGGCAGAGGGGAGGGGTGGAGAGAGCGCGGCAGGGAGAGACACGCAAAGAGACTCACGTGGGGACGGGGAAGCTGAGAGAGACAGAGCGGCCGGGCAGACCCCCGCGCCCCGACAGCACCCTACGGCCAGCACAGCCACACCAGGCGCAGCAGGACGGAACCCACTCAGGAATGCTGGAGTCCTACAGCCGCCCCTGTATCCTGAAGCTATTTCCCGTCGGGGGGTGGGGTGGGAGGCGGTGTCCGGAGCTTAGGGTCAAAGCGAACAGCCCTGGGGTCACATCCTGTGTGTGATGGAAACGCTCTCTACCTGCACTGGCCACGACCGTAGCCACTGTCTACACCTGGCTACTGAACACTCGGAACAGGGCCAGGGGACCGAGAAACTGCCCTCTTGAGTCAATAATTTTGAATGCAAACAACCCTACGTGGCTCTTGGCTGCAGCACAGTTCAAGGCACCCTCATCCTCTACTGATGGAGAAGGTGGGGGGCAGCTCCATCAGCCTTGCCCTCCGAGCACACCTGGCTGCCTCTGTCCTCACCCTCCGCGCCTCCCCTCCAAGGGAGGACGGCTCTGGGGCCTGTCACGTGAATCAGGACAAGCCAGCTGACCATCATCACAGCGCTTAAGGGGCGCCCTGCCTGGCACCTGAGGGCACCACCCTGGGCCCCATGCGCCCCCAGGCCCCCCCATAACCATGCGGACCTCCCAGCCCACAGCCCATCTCTCGGATGATTTGGAACCTGCTTATATAACAAGAAGGCCACACGCCGCCCATGAATCACAGGAGGGAGGAGGGTGACAACAAGAAGGAAGCAAGGTAAAGTGGTGACAGTGTCAGCGAGGGAGAGACCGAGGGGCAGGGGCAGAGCTGCACCCACCTGGGCCTCCCTGGGCGACGGGCAAAGGCTGCGTCTGCTTCTCACCCGGCTCCGAGTCCCGCTCTGAATCCCAGGAGCCGCCAGCCTCCTCCTCCTCCCCCTCCTCCTGCGATCCTGCTCCAGCCTCTGGCTCCACGGGAGCAGGGGGCAGCGAGGGGGGGCCTGGAGCAGCTGCAGGCCTGGCCGCCCATCAGCACGGTAGGGGGAGCTCTGACTCGAGGCCAGGCAAGTCAGCAGCGCCGGCCCGCGGCCACGGCCTGCATTAAAGGGACATTCTGGTGCTGACCAGTGACCTACATCCTCCAAGCCTCACTGCCCTCCCCGGGGCAGGTGATGCCCAGACCTTCCTCGGGGGTACAGTGACCCTCCAGCGCCAGAAGCCGCTGCTGGTAGAGCGACTGCTGCACCCAGGGAGCTGTTCCACTCACAGATCCAGCGCCCCACAACCAGGGCGATCCCCCTGCGGTCCCCTCTACCCCTCAGGAGTTTTCAATGGCTCCCCATGGCCCTCAGAAAACTGCTGTGGCTTCTTCACTCAGCTGATAGGACCTGCATGATCTGGCTCCGGACACACCTGCAGGGACCCGCCCCCGCGTCCCCCTCTCTTCCAGGGCAGGGCACACAACACTGCCTCCCCCACATTCACGCTGTGCACCCCCTTGCCCTGCTCCCTGCTCCTGGCACACTCCTACTCATCCCTCCGCACCCAGCTCTAAAATCGCCAGGGGAGCCTCCTCTGGTGCCCCCAGACCACGTGAGTCACTCCCTGCTCTGGGCGTCCAGTCCTCGGGGACACGCCTCTGCTTCAGCTGCTCCCTCCGCAGTCATTTGTTTACGGCTCTGTCTCCCCAGGGGGCCCAGCAGCTCTTTAAGGATGAGACCCAGGGGCTTAGTCACCTCCCCACCCCCAGCACAGGGACGGACTGGCCAGGCAGTGCTCTGTGATTCAAGGGGGATGGTCTCAGCCTGTTTCCAAGGAATCCTATATTGCTGCCCCTCCCTCCCTATTTCCCACTGCTGCTCCCCCCTTCCGGCCCAAGGGGGCCGGGAGGGACCACGGTCTTCCCAGCAAGAGCAGTAGCCACAGGTGGGCAGGACAGAGGATGAGAAGCTCTGCTGGCGGGAGGTGAGGCTGGCAAAGGCGAGAGCTGGTGAAGTAGAGTGTGAGAGACGAGAAAAGAGACAGGCGGGCGTGGCTCTGGTGTCCTCCGAGATGACAGTAAAGGATGGGACTTCCGCAGGGATGTGAACACTCGGGTTGAGGAGTTCAACTCTCCACAGAGGCCCAACTGCATGCCTCTTGGCCCCAATGTTGTTAAGCGATCCAGTGGCCACTTGTGAAACAAGTTTTAGGCAGCATCTCTCTGGGCTCAGAGCAGACCTCGCAGGAGCAACTGAGTTAGAAGGAAAATATTCCTAAAAGAGGCCAAGGCGTCCTCCCCATGCTGGGAGACTCCATTCTTCTGACGTGTGTACCTGCTGGAAACTGGGGTGGTACTCCTCGAAATGTGTGCAATGTGTCACAGGCAGGTACCGCGGCAGCCTTGTTGTATTTTTCTGCCACAATTCCTTTCTTGGTGGACCTACCTCTCCCCACCCATGAGGTCCTTGGGGGGCTATGAGAGTACACTGTGGTAAGGGCGGGAAGGTAACACAGGGTAGGGCATCCCCTGGGGTGAACGGGACTACAGCACAGCCAGTCAGAATCTTCCATGAGATTCTATAAAGACACTGAAAGGAAAATGGGCTCTCGTATTTTTTTAAGGATTGCAAGCTCCAGGAATGTGGCTTGAGGCTTCTAGAGGTCCACCTTTCCCACCACATGGAAAGACTCTGCCTGACCATGAAGCTGGCAAATAGAAGCAAAGCCAGGAGATGGGGGCCAGGGGCGGGGGTGTGAGACAATATTAATGATGGCATTTGACTCCTGGATACAGATATGCCTGAAGTCCTCTCTTAGGACCCCGCCCCCACCCCCATTACTTTAATACAGTTACAGCATCAAATTCTGTTTTTGCTTCCGATAGTTTGAATAATGTTTGTATCAATACCAACCAACGGTCCTGACCAATACACACAAAATGCACACTCTTCCAAGGAGATGGCTCATAATTCCATCAGTCTAAAAAACTTAGGTCAATGAGAAGTAAGAAACCTCCTCACTCAAAGTAGAGCAAAAAGTGGCACCTATTGCTTACTTGCTTTTTACAGCCTTTTAAAGCCTGTGTCTATGTGCCTCAGTTTCCTCGACTGCAAAATGAAGATCAGAATAGCTTTTTTTTTTTTCTTTTTCTTTTCTTGGTTAAGAGAAATAAAAACATAACATGTAAAGCTCCTAGACAGTGGCTGGCATGCAGCAGGAGCTCAACCTGTGCACGCTCCCTCTTCCTTTCCCCCAGGGAGCCCCAATTTACACCCTTCTTATACTTGGAGGGGAAAAAAATACTCTAAGTTAAACAACCTTCCCACTTGATAGCTGGCGGGCTCCCTCGGAGGGAAAGGAGGGGGGGAGCAGAAACTGCTTGTTCATGCTTATTTATCTTACCTGCAGTAGGACAGTTCCCCCAGGAATTGTGAGCTGTAAACAGTACTTCGGGGCGTTCTCCCAGGACAGCAGCTGAACGTCCTCAATAGCGCTGTAGGAGACTGAGTTCTCCATGTACCCAGTTGGCTGCAGCAAAAAAAGAAAAAGACATACATTGGTTACAAGATCAGGCACAACAGCCATGTCACAGAAGAAGGTTCTGGAAAACATCCCCGGCTCTAGCAATACGCCACCTGAGCTAGCACAGACACCCGGTAACTCTGGGAAGCAAAGGACTTGGTCTTTCCTAGCTGGCGGGGTCAAGCTGGAGGGGAGGGCCTGTGGCGGACACCTGCTCGCGTGTGTGGACTTGCAGTTAGGACTAGGGGGCGGGCACACTGAGGGCAAGGCCTGTGCATTGTTCTTCTTGGCATCCATGGCCTGGACCCCTCCATCCCTCACCATGTCCAAGCCATCACCCTCTCTTGCGCACAGAGCATCCCTCCCTGTGCCCTAGGGGATCCTACACTTGTATTAATTATTGTGCACCCACGTGCTGTCTGTCTGACGTCTGCCTCCTAGCCAGGCTGCAGCGACACGAGGCCAGGCCCGTGTCTGTCTTGGTCCCTGCTCTCTCTCCCCAGGGCCTGGCACATGGCAAGGGCTCAATAATTAGTACTGAAAGGAAGAATGACAAGGGCTGTCATCGGGCATTGCTGGGGTGAGGGTGGGGCGGGAGAAGTTCACAGCCACTCACGGCTGAGTGAGTTCTGCTGTCACGGGAGCGAAGGTGCCAGGCACCGGGGGATGTGCTTGCTACCAGGAAATGGCAGCATCCTTGTCTCTGTGGCCACAGAAAAGCCAGACTTTCGGAAGAATCAAAGGGGAGGGTGGCACAGCTGAGAAGAATAACAGCAAACATCTCTCAAGCTTTCTGACATGGGCCAAGCTCTCCCCAAGCACATGGCAAGTGGTATCTCTTCTAATCCTCAGAGCAGTCCAGGTGCCAGGCCAGCCCCACCGCACAGATGAGGAAGCTGAGATTCAGGAGGTCCTGTGACTCGCCCAAGGTCACTCAGCTGGGAAGGGGCGTGGCCACCACTGAACTCCGCTGCGGACTCAGGGATCCGGGCTCTGACCATTGGGCTGTGATACAAGCAATTTAAAATCTGTGGCCCCTTAAGGACTTGAGATCCCCACAAGGTTTTTTATTTTCAATTTCTGCCTGCCCAAGCTGAGATGCAGTGGTGGTGGTGGTGGCAGCGGAGAAAAGGGCTGAAGGCTTAAGCGGCCTCGAGTTTCCCTGACATGATCAGTCACCAGGCTCAGGAAGTAAGAGTGACTGATCACTGACGTGCCCATTCATGTGCTCACTCATTCATTCATCTGATGCCTAAGGACTGGCCACCTGTTATGTTCCAGACCCCATGCTGGCTGCTAGGGGTACAGCAGTGAACTAGATGGAAACCCAATGGGCAAACCAAATACCCAAGTAAATAAACTACTGGAGAGTGGCAGGTGCTGCACCCAAATCCAGACAGGGTGTGGTGACAGGCGGCGGGCCGAGGAAAGATGGGGGGAGGTGCGTGCCAGGCTCTTGATGGAACAAAGGCCCAGGGGCGGGAACAAGCTGGGAGTGCTGGGAGGAGGCAAGGCCGAAGGCAGGGAGGGCGGGTAAGAAATGCCTACTCCTGGAGGCCTACTGGGGTGCTGGCATCGCTCCTTATTGGGTGGGTGCTGTGGGGCCCTAGGCAAGTTTCGTGGCATCACTAGGACTGCTGCATGGAAAGGGTGAGCAGAAGCAGGGAGCAGCCTGGAGGCTCCTGCCAGGGTCCAGGTGAGCCACGAGGCTGCTCAGACCCTGGCTGGAAGGGGGCGGGGAGGCAGCCAAGTCCCTGTGGCCCTTCTCAGCAGTGCTGACCCCCCCTCAGCTCCAACAGCCTCTGTGTCCAGCCAAGATGGTATATCAGTGCGTCGCAAATGCAAACACATGGGCTCCCCTTCGCCCCCCTGCCCTGTTCCCGCACCCCCTGCACCATCACATGCTCGGTGTTCTGCAGTAATGACTCAGCCCCAAGAGCACGTCTTGTCCTGAGAACACCAGCGACACCAGGGGCCTGGGGGACTGCTGACATGCTCACTGTGTTTCTCACCGAATGTCTCCCCTGCTGGTGTTTCAGCACCACGAGAGCAGGAATGTTTGCCTGTTCTGTTCCACGTGCCTAAACAGTGCCTGACATGGAGGAGGGGATTGTTGTTTCTTTCTTTCTTTTCTTTTTTTTTTTGGCATCTTAGGGCTGCACCTGCGGCATATGGAGGCTCCCAGGCGAGGGGTCGAATTGGAGTTGCAGCTGCCAGCCTACACCACAGCCACAGCAACTCAGGATCCGAGCTGCGTCTGCAACCTACACCACAGCTCACGGCAACGCCAGATCCTTAACCCACGGAGCAAGGCCAGGGATCGAACCCACATCCTCATGGATCCTAGTTGGGCTGGTTAACCGCTAAGCCATGAAGGGAACTCCTTTTTTTTTTTTTTTTTTTTTTTTTTTCATTTCCTTAACAAAATAAAAAAATGCCCAGCCATGTATTACTTATCATCACTAGGCATAACATATTGGGAAGAGGTTTTGGTTATTAGTTTTAAATATTAAATTTAAAAATTAAAAATAATAAGTTAAAAAAATCTCCTTTAGGGCACTGGCACCGGGGTGCCCAGATGCGCTGAACACCTATCCTTGGCAGCCCACATCCCTTTCCAAGGTCTGGCTGGCTGCCCAGCCCAGCCCTCGGACCCCTTCATACACCAAGAAGCCAGAGAACACGGGCTAGAACACAGCGACTGTGGCATCCACAAAATCGTTGGACCTAATAATAGATACGGACCCGCATCCAAAAACCCCACAAGGGTACTGAGCGTGACCACCACAAGGCGGATGTGATTTATCCAAACCAAGCGGCCGGCCTGCCTCATGCCTTTAGAACCTTGAACACACAAGCGGAAAGCCTGGAGGCTTCTATTTCCCCATCACAGCCTCCTGGAGATGGAGACGCAGCAAGCCCTGTGCTGCCCAGCGCTCACCAGCAAGCCGATGGGAACACGGGGGCTCCAGGTGACATGTGCGACGTACCATGACAGAAGGCCTGCTAAATACCGTGCCTGCCTGTCTCCTGACCCTGCTGTCACTGTCTCAAAGTGGCCTTGATGAGAAGGTGCACTACCAGCTTTTGGGGGACAGGCTGGGTATAAATACACACTTTTTTAAAAAAGCAGATGCACTGCTGTTTGACGCAGTCCTGGCTGAAAGCAAAAATTGGAGAATCAATGAGACCTGTGTTTGAGCCGCTTACTGTGTGTCTTTATGAGAGCGACTGCCCCTCTCTGAGCCCATTTCCTCCAATGATCCACTGAGAATTTAATGAGCATCAGGAGCCTTAAAGAGGATCCAATATGTCAAGGGCTTAGTACAGCATCTGGAACAAACTGAAAAGCTCAATAAAACGAACTATTGTGAGAAACACTAACCCTTTTATCTCTGGGAGCTTCCTCACCTCAAGTCCTAATTCTAGTCTAACCATGAGAAAAACATCAGGCAAACCCCAATTGAGGGGCAGCCCTCAAAATAACCGACCAGCACTCTCGAAAAACAAGGAAAGGCTGAAGCATCTGTCCCCACCGAGAGAAGTCAACAGAGACATGATAACTAAATGCACTGGGAGCGCATGGGAGAGCCTGGGATAGACAAAGGACATCGGGGCGAAACTAAGGAAATCAAATAAAGCGTGGACTTTCATAACGCATATATCAGTATGGCTCAGGAGCGGTGACAGATTTATCATGCCACCGTCAGATGCTAGCCACGGCGGAGAGAGCGTGTGGGGTGAATGCAAGCGATACCGTCTCTGCAATTTTTCTTTCCGTCTCGAACTGTTCTAACATAAAATGTTTATTAAGAAACACGACCTGCAGCTGCGGCTGCTGTTGTTACTATTATCACCACGATGGACAGCCTGGACAGGCGCCCCTGAGGCTTGCAAGGGAAATGGACAGATCGGGGGACTGCAGGCGCCCTCGGCCGCTCTTTGGATGCAGGGGGGTGAGCTGATGCTGCCGAGGACGTCCTCCATCCTGGGTACTTTCACACCGCTGGGACGATTTTACAGATAACTGATAATTCCCCGGTAATCTGAGCACAACGATCAGGGCTACAGCGGAGGAGATTCCTGCATGGGGTAAAGGCTGAGTTAGATAGAAAGGAAAAATTAAAGTCTCCACTTGAGGGAAGCTAGGAAATCCAGCCCTAAGAGGTACATTTAAGAGAACATTAAGTAGATGAAAAAGTTATTTCTACGCGTAAACGCAGTACAAGATGTACTGGGTGGTTCTGTTTGCATGACATCCTGGAAGAAGCAAGAACTATAGGGACTGCAATCAGATCAGGGCGTGGGCGTGGGGCGGGGGAAGGGAATGGTTACCGAGGGGCATGGGGAAGGGGCGTGGGGGAACTTTTTGGGGTGATGCAAAGAGTCGACGTCCTGAATGTGGTGGCAGTTACTTGATTGTTCACAGGTCAAAATTCACAGCGCTGCCCGCTAAGAAGGGTCCACTTTTCTGAATGTAAAGCACGGCTCAACCCGAAGAAAGGCCACGCACGAATGTCCCAGCGGACTGGGAAGATGGTGAACAGAACGTAACCTTTCAGACGAAATCATACAAGACCTCTCAAGGCACTTCCTGATGATTTTCCATACCTCATTTTTTGGCAGGTATATATAGATCTGGGACTTGCCTTTTTTTCACATAATGTGACATCGTGTGCACACCCCCTATTCTGAAGATCAATCTTCAGAATTACCGTTTTAGTGCCTATTAAACATCTGACCACCACCTCTTTCACCACCACGCCCACCGCCCCCTCCGCAGACAGTGTGGTGGCTTCACTTTATGCTGCTATAAACAACTGCACAATGGACATCCTTGTGAAACATGTTTTCCCACCCCATGTTTAGGATTATTTCCTTAGGCCAGATTCCCAGAAAGGGAATTACTGGAACAAAGGGTAAGAGCATATTTTATGCTGTTGCCAAATTGCTCTCATTAAAGAGAAATTAAAGAGAACTGGGGAGCCCTGGCTAAGACTGGGGGCCTTCATCCTGGGCCACCAGCTTGGCTGGGTCCTGCTGGACGCTGCTCTGACCCATGTGAGTTCAGAGCAAACGTCTGGTCCTTGGGGGCCCTCGAAGTAACTGCATGGCAGGGGTGCTGGAGGCTCAGAAGTTTGCATTGTGTCCTTCTGCAAAGGGGGGGGGGGCAGGTAGCATCCTTCTGCAAAGGGAGGGCATCCTTCTGCAAAGGGAGGTCCGTTTTGCAAAGAGGGCTGCTTCTGTAAGGGGATCCTTCTGCAAAGGGGGTCATTCTGCAAGTGGGGTCCTAGCCCGTGGGGGTGCTGCTTTCCCATGGGAGACGGGGACCAGGGAGGGGATGCCTTTGTCCCTTGCTCTCAGGGACTGATGAGGGGCCAGTGCAGGGGCCCTGGTGTTGCCAGACCAAGAGGAGAGACCGCCCCTCTGCTTTTGTTTCTGACGTGAGCTGCAGTCCTGTCCCCTCAACACCTGGATCTGGGCTGCGGAAAGTGGACCCAGAGGGAACATCAGCATCCCCTTCAGGGCTGATGCTGCAAACTCTGTGCTTTCCCAGACTTTACGCGTGGCAGAGCAGGCAGGGAGTGGGGTGACCGAGGCCCCCCGAAATAGCCCCTGACCTCACCCCTAATGCTGGTGCCATGCAGCTTGTTTTTGCCTTGTGCTACCTTTCTGGGGAGCCAGCTCTCTGGGGCCCAGACCTGCCTGCTGGTCTCCGTGGGGACTTCTCTAAAAGCAAGTATGAAGCATGACATGTGTGGCCCCAAGACGAGGCTCCAGGCCGATTCCAGACAGAGGTCGGCAAGGCACCCTGCATGGTTCCTGGGAGGGGAGAGAAGAAGGTCCCTGACCCCCAAACGAGAAGCTGGCCTGGAAACACCTTCCAGGAGCTGGCTCCCGAGGCCAGAGGAGGATGGGAACCCTTGCCCAGCTGGGGACCTCCTGCCCCAGCAGGCGTGCCACACTGGGGACCCACCCGGCACGACGTGACTCTCCATGGAACTGCCCCACCGGCACGAGGAAGGACGTGCCTCCAGCCCCATCCACAAACTGTGGCCTCTGAGGAGAGGGATCAAGTCAGAGGGCAGGGGGGGGCCCTTCCAGCCCCATGGTGGGCGGTCAACAACAACAATGGCAATAGCAGTAGTGCTGATGCCAGAACCTGGGTGGTAGCACCACAGAGAGGTCTGGATCATGGGAGGGGGCTTCAACCCTCACCTCCTCCTGCTGCTTTTTAAAAAATTTTTTCTTTTTAAGGCTGCACCTGTGGCATATGGAAGTTCCCAGGCTAGGGGCTGAATCGGAGCTGTAGCTTTGACCTACACCACAGCCACAGCCACAGCCACACTGGATCTGGGCTGCATTTGCAACCTATGCTTCAGCTTCGGGTAATGCTGGATCCTTAATCCACCGAGCAAGGCCAGGGATCAAACTCACATCCTCACAGAGACAACATCAGGTCTTTCGCCTGCTGAGCCACAATGGGAACTCCAGGCTGCTTCTGTCTTGGCTGTAGTGAACAGCCTGCTGCATGTTTTCTTCAGTGACACGGCAGGTCACGCGCTCTGCCACCACCACCCACCCGAAGCCCCTTCCACAAAGAAAGGCACAGGTGCCCCTGGTTAACATTTATCAAGCCGTTACAGGTGCCCAGCAGCACGCTGAGGGCTTCCTATGCTGTATTATCTCATTTAACTGTACAACCACCCTGGGCTGGCAGGGAGCGGGGTGCTATTTATCCCTACCGATCCACACGCGACAGAAGAGGAAACAGAAGCACAAATTGGTGATGAGATTTTTACAAGTCCCTGCTTCTTAGAGACCCTGGATTCAATCTCACATCCCCCCACACAGTGACCTTCACCTCTGCTCTCCTCAACTCCTCCAGCCAGATCCAAACCCCAGCGTCTGGACCGGGGTGCAGGCACATTGCCAGTGTGTGTGCAGAAAGGACCCAGCACGGTGGGGGTGGGGGTGGGGAATGAGCCAGAATCCACCTTCCCACTGCCACCCAGCCCTGCAGGTGCCCGGGCCACCTATAGCTTATCTCGGCCTCGAGGGCAGAAACCCACACACGCTCATTCAGGAAAGGCCTGCCAAAAAAAATTTTTTTTTTTTTTTTTGCTATTTCTTTGGGGTGCTCCCGCGGCACATGGAGGTTCCCAGGCTAGGGGTCCAATCGGAGCTGTAGCCACCGGCCTACGCCAGAGCCACAGCAACGCGGGATCTGAGCCATGTCTGCAACCTACGCCACAGCTCACGGCAACTCCAGATCCTTAACCCACTGAGCAAGGCCAGGGATCGAACCCGCAACCTCATGGTTCCTAGTCGGATTCGTTAACCACTGCGCCATGACGGGAACTCCCCAAAATATTGTGATGCCCTCTTTAATCCCAATAAGGGGAAGTTGTACACAAAAGCAAACAGCGGGTAACGGTCTGGGGCTAGACTGACCAGTTTGGGCCCCGTCCCCAAGCAAACCTCCTTGAATGCCTTTCCCCTTCCTCACCCCTCGTTTCCGTAAACCAAAGATAACTGAGCATAAGTGGACCTTTTCTTGTTGCCCTGGGCTGTTATCACCATTACCACCGTCCATGGTACTAGGGATGCTCTTGGTACCACTGAGGGGACCGAGAGCTCCCTGCGGGCCTCAGAGGTACCGAGTGTGTCTGTCTTCTCTAGACTCCAGGCATTCTCTGGATGCCAAACGGCTACTTCCTATTGCTGCCCAAATACCTCCCCTCACACTCAACCCTCAAAAGGTTACAGCTCTTCCGTTGCAGTCTGGGAAAGCAGAGAGCCAAGGCTGTTAGAATTGTGTGTAAAGTAAAAGTTACTGGGTTTTGAGCAAGAAAACCTTTTATGAGAGCAATACACCCTTCTTATGTTTTATGACATTCTGTTTGATCCTCCTTTCCTGGGGGTAATAATTCTAAGTTCTTCACAAATAAAGAACCCTGGATTAGTGCTGCCCAAGAGAACCTTCCACAATGACGGAAACACACCGTATCTGCACTGTCGGCTGCACGAGCCACCTGTGGGCTTCAGAGCACTTGACATATGGCGAGTACAAGGGTCACCTTGGAACCAAACACACGTGGCCATTCAACAAGTAGAAGGTCGCACATTCCGTGTACAACCCAGTGCCAGGGCCTGGGGATGCGGCAGTGAAGGGAGGGACATGGCCCTACAATTACGGAGCGGACAGTCAGGGAGGCGAGAGATGACCCAGGAGAATGAGAGGGCCAGATGGCCAGGAATCTGCGTCCTTGGGTATGGCACTTTTCATCTGTGCCACTGGGCACCTCTGTCCGCTTAGCCACCTCTCAAGGACCAGGGAGCGAGTCTAAAAGGGAGCCTGGATGGAGGGACTGGCCCAGCCTCCACCCGGGCCCAGCAGAGCGGGCAGCGGCCTGGGTATCAAACATCCCTTCCTCCCAGTGTCAGGACCTTCCAGGTCTGTTGGTGCCCCTTTCCCACCTCCCATGTCTTCATGGCCCCTCTCACCTCCCTCAGCCCCCTGGAACCTACATCCTTCCCGGGAGGCAGGTATCGCCACCATCCCGTGACAGACCCCGTCCTGGCCTTTGTCTCTCACAGCCAAGTAGGGTAAAAATCAGGGCAGGGGGTTCCTACCACAGTATGAGAGCACCACACCACCCTCCAGCAGAACTGGGGACCCTGCTGGTTACCCCTGGACGGGACAGTACAGAGCAGGGGTGCGAGGAAGCTTCCGGAGGCCTGAACTGTTCTAGGTCCTGATTCCGCTGGGAGTGACTTACATGTTTATTCGGTTAACATGCATCAGTGAGGACACGGCGTGGGCACGTTTTGGGAAGTGTTCACGCTTCAATCAAAAGCTTTTTTTTTTTAGGGCCACGCCTGCAGCAAATAGAACTTCCCAGGCTAGGGATTGAATTGGAGCCACAGCTGCTGGCCTACACCACAGCCACAGCAATGCAGGATCTGAGCTGTGTCTGCAACCTACACCACAGCTCATGGTAATGCTGGATTCTTAACCCAGGATTGAACCTGCATCCTCATGGATACTAGTCAGGTTCTTACCTACTGAATCACGATGGGAATGCCCCAAAAGATTTTTTTTTAAAGGTCTAGGATCAAACACAGGCTTTACTATTGGTTGGCTGTTTGGCCTTAGGCAGGTCCCTTGACCTTTCTGAGACTCCAATTTCTCCCTTGTAAAAGTGACGTAGTTTTCACACCCACTAGGAGGGCTAAATTTTTTTTCTTTTTTAAGGGCAGGAACAGGTGTTGGAGATGATGTTGAGATCGGAACGCTCATACACGGGGTGGGAATTGGGGGTGGGGGACCCACTTGGGAAAGCAGCCTGGCCGTTCTTCAGAAAGTTCAACAGTTTCCCTATGACCCATGCAGCAAATTTCATGGCAGGTGAATTATACCACAATAAAATAGATTCTGGTATATGATCTCACAGGTTTTGTGAAGGGCAATGAGGAGCTCGATGCAAAGCCTCCTAGGAACTGCAGAGAGGTAACCCCTCTCACGGTCACCCAGAGAGGGCTCTGCAGAGGAGGACCTGAGAGAGAAGGCCCCGCAGGGCTGTGGACAGAGGTGGCATGAGCTGAGGAGGCGTGTGTGAGCCCAGCTCCACACACAAGGCCAGGGGCTAAACGGGAGCTCCTTACACCCCCGGCAATCACGTTCAAGCATCAACAAGAAGGAAGAAGGGGCTTTTATACAAATGCCCTCCAAGTCCTTCCATCACCACAAATCACTCCAAAAAGTCGGATCAGAGAGGAGCAGTCCGGCTTGGAGTTGGCCTGGCGCCTGGGAGGTGACAGAGCAGCTCAAGACAACAGAAGACAAGCAGGACCCCATGGATGGTCAGGGGTCAGGTCCTCAGATGAGGCCTCCAACAGGCACCCCAGGAGCTCTGGGCTGCACAGCTCCCCCACCCCAGGCTCACCAACCCTGTCCTGCCCCATCTTAAGCAAACACTGCCCCGTCCAGCCCTCCCTGGGGGCCGTGAGCTCTTCAGGACAGAAGAAGAGCCACGGGCCCCTCCCCTGCTGCACAGAGCCAGAGGCTGGGCCACGAGGGCAGGCCTGGAGCCCTGTTCTCTACAGACTGTGCTCCGTCGAGTTGGTCAGGAGGTTCGCTCTGGCTCATTAATCATGAGTCCGGCCATGGCAGCTGCCCCCTTTTATGGCCAAATGGCCCAGGAAGTTTAATAATAGAGAGAAGGACGGACATTTCCACGATCAGACCCTTCCAGCCCCAGTCCCCATCGCGGGCACGGGCAGACAAGTGGAAAGCTGGCTCACAGCATCTATGCCACCGGTGCCTTGGCCAGCGGAGTGGTCGATCAAGGCTCGTGAAGACTGGGACGCGAAGTCAGCCCACTTCTAACCGCTGGCTCAGCATCTTGAAGGGCCACGGCAGCCACGGCGCGGCGTACCCCAAGTGCCGGCCCTCAGCCAGCAGGCCCCCATCTCTTCCCAAAGGCCCTGGGCAGTGGGTACCGTGAGGACTCCGTCTGCTACAGGGAGGCTCGGAGCAGTCAGAGCCAGTCCCCACAAAGGCCACGCTGTCGACGCACAGGCCGGACCTGGTCCACGGTGCCATGTCCCCTGCCTGTTCTGGGAGACAATGGCCTGGAAGCCGCGTGTGGGCCTCTTAATGGGGGGGGGGGGGCGGATCACAGAGGTGCAGAAAGATAATGACAATGGGGTGGGGGTAAGCACCATGGGTTGCAGGTGTAAGGTACAAACAGAAGCAGCGGGCAAACACTCTGGAACATCGGGGAAGGCTTCCCGGAAGTGACCTCTGAACTGGTGGGTGGGGAGCGCCAAGGACTCCCAGCAAAAGAGAAGGGAGGGTGCGAGGTGTCACGGCCAGGCAGGGGACAGGGATTCGTGAGGTGAGGCTGGGGTGCGAGGACCCAGGAAGGCCTGAGACAGGACCAGACCAGGACACAGCCTTCACTGCCCTCAAATTGTTGGATATTCTTGGAGTTCCCATCGTGATGCAGCAGAAAGGACTCCAACTAGTAACCATGAGCTGGCAGGTTCAATCCCTTGCCTTGCTCAGTGGGTTAAAATCTGGCATTGCCGTGAGCTGTGGTGTAAGCGGCAGACGCGGTCGGATCCTGCATTGCTGCGGCTGTGCTGTAGGCCAGCAGCTGTAGCTCTGATTAGATCCCTAGCCTGGGAACCTCCGTACGCCGAGGGTGCGGCCCTAAAAAGAAAAAAGAAAAAAAAATAGTCTTGGATATTCTCTCTCGCTCCCTTCCCATCTTTTTCAAAATTAAGGTATACCATGTAAAGAGTCAAGTGCAAGAGCACACAAGCCTGAGGCCTCTGCAGAAGCACAGCCCCATGGGACCCCACCCAGGTCAAGACAGGGACCATATGCAACACCCCAGGAGGCAGGCTCCCTCACATCCTGTCCCAGTCAAGACCGCCCAGTGTCTGCTCTTCTAGCTCCATCACCAGAGATGCGGTCTCGGACATCCTACAGACGGAAGCAGGCAATAGATGCGCTGTTGGGTCTGGATGCTTCTGTTCAGCGCCACGACTGCAAGATGCATGTGTCTGTAGCTCACTTCTAACTGCAGGCAGCGCTTGTTCCTGAGCTACCGCTGTCAGTGCATCTTTGCTTTTTTCCAGATCGGGGCCACTGTGTATAAAGCTGCTGTGAACATTTCTGCACCTCTTCGGGTAAATACGATTTCTGGGCCACAGGGTAAAGTGCTTTTATTTAAGTCCAGGAACTTCTAATTGTGGGGATTTCCATGGAAGTCTGACATAAACACGAGCTCTGTTGTAGGCCCTGCTCTTCTCAGGTACCCCCCACCTTTGGAAGAACGGGATTCTGAGTCTTGGGGGTAGAATCGGGCAGTGACAGGGCTCAAAGGGTGAACTGTGCCTTTCACAGGGGCCTCTGAGACCCGCGGGAGATGTGGCACCCGTCTAAGAGCCGCGGAGGATGTGATGGTAACCCAGAAACATTTTGGGGTCTCGTGTGGCACAAAGGGACTTCTCTGCTCCCTTCATGTTCAGCCTCCCCGCCTCACTCAGTGCAGATGATGCTGCAGAAGGAAAGGGCAGGTCTGTTCAAGATTAGAGATCCGAGTTAAAGGCTGGGAAGAGCCGCTGTAGTTTTTAATTAATATCACGATTAATTTACCCCCAAGATCACGTGCCACTGTCATGCAGGCCTCTAGCCACTCGGTGTCCTGGACGCATGGATGTTGACGGAGACCGACGTGCATTTTCACCAACACACGCCAGCTGATGCGGTAAGTCAGCGGGGGAAGAACAGCGGCCTCTGTCACCCTGCGAACAGGGCACCTGCCTCGAGGTTCTCCTAGGCTGGGGCACCCCTGCACCCCGGTACCTTCCTGCACACTGTCCCAGCTGTTTGTGTGCCACAAGCTCCCAAGGACAGGGACCCCGCCACCTTAGCTTCTGTCTGGAGTAACTGTCTTGGCCCAGAACCGTCTATGGGGCAACTGCTCCCGGCCAGCTTCCCAGTGATGCCCTAGAAGGACCCATGAGATGGGCGTCACTATAATCCCATTTTACAGCAGAGAGAACCAAGGCCCCCAAAGAGGAAAAAACCTGCCCAAGCCAAGCTGCGTGTTATTAAGGAGGCCAGGACTGGCGCCCCAGGCCTTAGCAAGAAACCCGAGGTGGGTAAACATTTTCCGTAAAGGGCCCGAGAGTAAATTCTTTAGACTCTGTGACTTCCATGGTCTCTGTCCTAACAATTGACAGAGCCGCTGGGGTGTGACAACAGCCACAGGTCATAGACAAATGACTGTGGCTGTGTTCCAATAAAACTTTATTTACAAAGGCAGGTGGAGGTGGGGGTGGGGGTGGGGGCAGGCTTGGCCTGGGGGCATTAGCCTGCCAAGCGCTGATTTAAACCACTCAAGAGGACTCTAAATATGCTGGATAGAGTTCCCGTTGTGGCTCAGTGGTTCACGAATCTGACTAGGAACCATGAGGTTGCGGGTTTGATCCCTGGCCTCACTCAGTGGGTTAAGGATCCAGCGTTGCTGTGAGCTGTGGTGTAGGTCACAGACGTGGCTCGGATCCCGCGTTGCTGTGGCTCTGGTGTAGGCCAGCGGCTACGGCTCCGATTTGACCCCTAGCCTGGGAATCTCCACATGCCGCGGGAGTGGCCCAAGAAATGGCAAAAAGACAAAAAAAAAAAAAAAAAAAAAAATTGTAAATAAATAAATATGCTGGATAGATGGATGGGAGAAAATAAGTGGACAGTTTTCTCTCGTTACGTTCTTTCCAGGACGACGTTAGCACAGAGCATCGAGAGGTGTCTGAGTGGGTGAGGAGGTGCGTGGATGAGCTGCTCCTTATCGTGGCCACCAGTGCCGGGTCCTACGGAGACCACCTGACATGGGCTCCAGCAACGTCCCCTCTACCGAATGGCCTCAGCTCTAACCCTAAATTCTGCAGACTCAGGACACCAGTTCTGCAGAAATTTCTCAGATGACAAATTTGGGGAAATCCTCCTGGGGCCCATCCCAAAATACAAGTAAACAACCCAGAAGCCAGAGCACGCGGGTCCTCCTCCCCCAGCCCCGCCCATGTCCAATGAGGACACGGGCGGCTGGTGAGGACCCAGCAGTGAGCTGCCAGGACCCGGGCGGGGTGACCCTCATCTGATTTTTGTCCCCAAAACAATGGAAACGAGCCAGCGTGACTGAGGTCACATTCAGGGGACCTGTGACAGTGTAAGGAGAGCTGAGGATGGTGTGTTCCATCAATGCAGCCTTCTAGAGAACACCGGGAGAAGAGAAGACACGAGGGAAATAACAAGAACGACCAGTGGTTTGGTTCAGCAAGGAAACAGGCTCAGAGCGTGCAGACACGCCCCAGGGTCACCCAGCTGGGACTGGCAGAACTGGGTCAGGACCACCACATTTTCTGAGGAGGGGCTGCCTCTCGTGGGGCCCCCGTCATCCTCCCTGAGGCCCCCGAGCTAGACCTCAGGTGCTGGTGGTGAGCAGAGGTTCAGAGTCACGGCTCACCTCGCCCTATGGCCCAAGGGAGCTCCCTGCAGTCCCAGCGTCCATCCAACCTTCCCCAACCCACGCCCCCACACCCAGCTGGACCCAGCACCTCATCTCTGAGACCATGGAGGGGCCCCAGCAGATGCCAACCAGGCATCCCATGTGGAAACTGTCTTTTACTAGCATTTTTCATTAAACAGATTAACTCCATGCCTGGAGTTCACCCCACTCTCCATGACAAGTTAACGGAGGGAAGGAGCTGGGTTTTTTTGCTTTTTGTTTTGGCTGCACCTGCGGCATGCCGAAGGTCCCAGGCTAGGGATCAAACCCACACCACAGCAGCCACCCGAGCCTCATCAGTGAAAACACTGAATCCTTAACCCACTGAGCCATACGGGAACTCCTAGGCTACTTTTTACGAAGTCTGAGTTAAGTGAAGCATCACTTCATCTTCGCTGGAACACACCGAGGTGTGTTTTCCATTTTACATATGAATCGGCGAGACACTGAGAGGCAAGGTCCCCTATAAAGGAGCAGCAGAGCCCAGGCTTGAACCCTGACCTGCCCACATCTCTAAAAAACACTGTGGAGCCCTGTGAGGGGGTAGTAACGCTGGCAGCAGTGAAGACCACGGAGCAGAGAACGCAGGAAGAGGGCAGAGAGGACCAAGGGGAAGGAAGAGGCCCTTCGGGACACAAAGCACAAAGTATCCCTCCATGTCCCTGGTCTGAAAACGCCCTGTCACTAGCCAGGCCAGCCCAGGGCCCGCTCGGGATCTGCTGAAGCCCCCGAGGCCATGGCTGCCAGCACAATGAACAAGAGAACTAAGGGGGAAACTCTAATTTGACACAAAAATGGTGCACAATGAAAACGCCTGGCTGGTTGCTGGCCCCCCAAGACATCCCCAGAGCAGGAGGGCAGCCGATGACACCCTGCACGGGGACAGGTGGCATGTGGGCACAGGCCTGGCCCACGCTCGGTGCGGGTCCGGTGTGGAGCTCCCCCTCTGTTGATCATCATTTCTGGAAGATGCTGCGCTGCGCTAATTACAGAGAGAGGGCCGTGGCCATATTTGGTCAGAGCTGCAAGGCTGGCCTTTCATGTGGACTCAGGAGGGCTGTGCTGTCCTTGCAGGGCCCCTGGGGGCCGCACCAAGGTCACGGCCAGCAGCTGCTTCTGCCCCGAACATGTTTTCAGCCGCTGCCCTCTCTTCTAGGCTCTGAGACACAGGATTTGGGGCTGTGAGCAGATGCTGGACAAGGAACTTGGGAAGATGAACAGGAAGATCTTCTCCTGCAAAGAAAGAGAGAGGCGGCGTCTCTGCAGGCCTGGGGCGGCGGGGGATGGGGGCGCGGCACCTGTCCGGGCAAGCGCAGCTCAGTTGCCACAATGCAGAGATTCTTCTCGCTCTTCTCTGGAATTCCAGCACGCAGCTGTCACCCTCACCAGTGACAGAACTCAACCAGCATGTACGGAGTGCCTACTGTGTACCAGCAGCATCGCAAGGATGACGAGGACACCAGTGGTGACCCAGCACTCCCGACGGCCCAGGGGAACATAACCAATATCCAAGGCAGACAACCAGGCACATTCATTCAAATTGTATGCTTCTGAGCTCAAAGGAAAACCACCATGTCATCCGTAACGCACCTACCAGAATGGCTTTAAAAAAAGATACTGTCTACACTTCACACACATCAGCACGGCCACCACCAGAAAAAAAAAAAAAAAAAAAAAAATCCAGAGAATAAGTGTTGGTGAGGATATGAAGGAATTGGAACCCCTGTACACTGCCGG
This sequence comes from Sus scrofa, assembly GCF_054392235.1. Taxonomy (NCBI): domain Eukaryota; kingdom Metazoa; phylum Chordata; class Mammalia; order Artiodactyla; family Suidae; genus Sus; species Sus scrofa. Next base: position 7,577,604 of record NC_139388.1, read on the forward strand.
TGGGATTATAAAACGTCGCAGTTGCCATGGAAAACACCTGGAGGTTCTTCAAAAAATTAAAATAGAACTACCACGTGACCCAGCAATTCCTCTTTTGGGTATAGAGCCCGCAAATGGAAGGTAGTGACGGGAACAGGTATCCGTACACCCATGTTCACAGCAGCTTTGTTCAACTGCTAAAAAGTGGAAGCAACCCACGTCTCCCGCGAGTGGATGAATGGATCCGCAAGCGCGGCAAACACAGACAGTGGAGTATTGTTCAGCCTGAGAAAGGAAGGAAGTTCTGACACCTGCTATGACATGGATGAACCCTGAGGAGACTATGCCAAGTGAAATAAGGCAATCACAGAAAAGACAAATACTGCATGATTCCACTTACGTGTGGGATTTAGAGGAGTCGGATTCAGAGAGCCGGAAAATAGACAGACGGCCAGTGGCTGGAGGAGGGGGAGTTGCAGTTTAATGGGTACAGAGTTTCAGTTTTGCGAGATAAAGAGAGTTCTGGAGAAGCATGGTGGTGACGGAGGCACAAGAGTGTGGCTGGACTGATGTCACAGAGTGTGACCCTTAAAAACGGCTACGATGGGGCTACAACCTGAACGTCTGTAGACAGAGCCATAGACCAAGACGTGGTACATACACACGGGGGAAGGCTACTGAGTCATGGGAGAGAAGGAAATGACGCCATGTGCAGCAACATAGCGGGACCTACATATGATCACACTGAGTGAAGTCAGACATGAAAGACAAATATCGGCTGATGTCACTTCTAAGTGGAATCCTGTGGTTGCCGAGGAGGAGCGGGGTGGGAGAGGGATGGACTGGGAGTTTGGGATGAGTAGAGGCAAACGATTACATTTAGAATGGAGGAACAGCAACGTCCTACAGGACAGCACAGGGAACTGGAGCCTCTCTCCTGCGACAGACCACGATAGCAGAGAACATAAAATAAGAATGTATCTATGAACAATGGAGTCACTTAGCTGTACAGCAGAAATTAACGCAACATTGTAAATCAACTACACCTCAATCAAATAAGTTTTATTTATTTATTTTTTTTAAAGTTTTGGCTAACTGTAAATCAACTACACCTCAATCAAATAAGTTTTATTTATTTATTTTTTTTAAAGTTTTGGCTGCAGCATGCAGCGGCTTGATGTGGCTTCTCAGTTCTTAGACCGGGGACTGAGCCTGGTCCACAGTGGTGAAAGCGCCAAGTCCTAACCACTAGACCACCAAGTAACTTCCAAAATAAAAATGTTTAAATGGGTAACATGGTAAATTTTATATCATGTGTATTCCACCACAACAAAAATCACAGAAAAGATGAGAGTATCCAGCAAGGGCCGGGAGCCCAAGTCAGGATGCTCAGACCGCCCGCGGGAGAGGAGCGGGGCAGCGCTTTGGAAGGTACCGGAGCAGCGTCTGCCAGAGCTGACTCTCCGCTACCTTCGGCACCCCGGGACCACCTTTCCTGCATACTCCCAACAGGACTGGGGACACAGGGTCCCCAGGTCCCCAGGTTCACAGCAGCACTTTGCAAGTGCCCATCAATAGTCAATGAGAAACAGCGCGGCGTATTCACCCACTGGAAAACTATACACTGGTGAAAATGGACAAATGACAGGTCTACACAGCAGTATGAATTTCACCAACAAGAGTACATGCCGTGTGAAACCATTTATGTCAGGTCCAGACACTGGCCAAGGAGAGGGCAGGGGTCACCTTTGGGGGACGGGTGGCTGGAAGGGGACAGAGGGAGGGTCTCAGGGGTGGCCATTCTCTGTCTCAACCTGGGTAGAGGTGACAAGGACACGTTTGATGTGCAAGTTCCCCAAGGCACACACTTAGGGTCTGTGTGTTTTTCTGCAGGTATTTTATACAATTCAACAGACAAAGTGTCCTCTGCAAGATTCTATGTTCCTCTGGATCAGTGGTTGCCGGTAATGGGCAGAGACACAGTGGGGGCTTGCAGAGTGACTCCGTGATCCTTCCGCACCATACATGCCTGCACCCTTCAGCAGAGACGGCCCACGAGTGCCAGGCACTCGCCAGGCTGCCGGGATGCCATGGCGTGCGAGACCCATCCCTGCCCACAGCATAGCCCGTAGACGGAAAAAATGGTACGTCTGTGTACACAGTATCTCAAATGTAGGCAGATGCTGTTGCTATGAATATAAATTTGGTGAAAAGCCAGACTGAGTTCAGGCATTTTACAGATTCCTCAAATCGTAATGGGAAAGAACCCAGGCCTGGGAGTCAGAGCCCTGACTTCACATCCAGCTCAGCCTCTTGCAGGCTATAGACCCCGGGCTAGGAGGTCGACTAGAACCTCAGTTTCCTCATCTGTGAAATGGGAATGAGAACGGAGCCCAGCCGAGCAGCATTCTGCAGCCTGAAGGCGAAGATGCAGGTAATCCATGAGCACAGCCAAGAGCTCCGCAAAGGCTGGGGGGCAGCCCTGAGGACCTACTGTGCACCGCGAATGAGCAGCATCTCGGCTCCTTTGGCTCCCCTGTCATGCGGAGACGGACAGAAAACAAGAAGTCTACGACCCAGGCTGTCCAATGAGGACAAGTTCAAAGGTGACAGCATGGAACAGAGCGGGAAGGCACGGCGGGCTTTGGCGTGGCCACAGGTTCATGAGAAGGTAGAGAATAACGTGACCATCACAGAGGTGGTGGCACTGAGACCCACCGCTCACTACTTCCGAGGGTAACCGTTCCTGGTACCAGACGTTGACATCATGGGACCGTGCTAACCAGCCCCTCCCACCAAGGGTCAGAGTTCACGGTGGCAGCCCTTTCTAGAGGCAACTGTGATGAACAATTCTACCCAAAATCTCCTAAAGAGGTTTCATCCATAAAAGGAGAAGGAGGGGGGAGGCAGGGAAGGGACGGGATCTGTGCTGCGAGATGGACTTGCGTGCTTTTCCTGGAAGCGATGTAAACCATTTCCCTCCTGCCGCCTACACAGAGGGCCCCCGAGCAGCCCAGCGAGACTTGGGGTAATGGGCGTCTCCAGGGACCCGAGGGGCTCATTCTGAGAGCTCCTAACCGCCCCATTTCACGTGGTGCCTTAGCTGTGAGGGGCCACCGTCCTCTGACAGGCGGCGGAATAGGATCTTAGACAAATAAACACGACGGCTCTCAGGAAACACCCACTTGGCGGCCACGGCTGGTGCCTTTCAAACAAGAGGTGGGAAGTCCTGACTGCTCTGCCTCAGACCTTGCCTGGGGGCTGCAGGCTTCCATGCAAGGGTCCCCGGTTGTGCGACAAGGGCGTTCTTGCACGCCGGCTACTGGTGCACTGACCCCACGCGCCTTCTCCCGGGAAGTGGGCCTGCGGGGCTGGGAACCTCGCTCACCACCCAGAGGTGGGCGCTCCAGAATCATCAGTTACAAACCTGTTCTGAAAACAGGTCCACGAAAAAACCTGCACGGGGATGTTGGGAGCAGCTTTATTTGTAACTGCCGAAACCTGAAAGCAATCAGATGTCTTCCGTGGGTCGATGGATAATCAGCTGCGGCAGGGCCCGACAGCAGAGTATTGCTCAGCACTCAAAGGAAACGCGCTGTCGAGCTGAGAGAACACGTGGAGGAAACTCAGATGCAGATGACTAAGTGAAAGAAGCCGATCTGAAGAGGCTCCTACCTACGGTGTGATCCCAACAACAGGATATTTGGGCAAAGGCAAAAATCTGAAGACAGCGACAAGATCACTTGCCAGGGGTCTGGGGCGGGGAAGAAGATGCGGAGCTCAAGGGGGTCTCTGGGGGGAGTGAAAAGTCTTTCCTATGAAACTACAGTGGTCGATACATGTGTTTTATTTATTTTGTAATTTTGATGGCCACACCTGCGGCCTAGGGATTGAAGCTGAGCCACAGCTGCACCCACACCAGGTCCTTTAACCCTCCGGGCTGGGCTAGGGATCGAACCTGACCTCCGCAGCGATCTGAGCCCCCGCGGTCAGATGGCTAACCCCTGTGGGATCGCCAATACACGTATTTTATTTTTTAATATATGTGTCCGTGTGTGTGTGTGTGTGTGTGTGTGTGTATAATAATTTATCCAAACCCATAGGGTGAACAACATCGAGAGTGAGCCCCAAGGTAAACCAAGGCCTCCGGGGGCTTTGGGGGAAGTGGGCGAGGTATCAACGTGGGTCCATCAACTGAAACAAATCGGGGGGACAAATTCTTGGTCCCTCAAACTGTAACAAATTGGTAATGACGGGGAGGCTGTGCAGGAACCTACAACTACGCTTTAAAACAAGCCTAAAAAAAAAGTCTGCTCTCCCTAAAGCAGGAGAGGAGGGGTCACTTCAAGAAGCCAGGTGGGGCAGAGGAAAGATCTGGAATGTGGACTCAGCTCACTCACATTCTGTCCCTGGTGAGATGGCGACGATGGCTGGGAGGGTTACAACGTCCGCATGGACACCGGGGAAGCCAAGGACGGCCCCCGTGCGGCTCGGCGGGTACAGAGGGCAAGCAAGCCACCACGTCCAGGTCCCCTTGTGTGCAGACGTGACACAGAGGAAACATCACATCAGTGTGACCCCCAGGCAAACAAAACCTATTCATGACGTCGTAAACGGGAGTGATAGTAAAAATATTTAATGGCTGAGACAGCCTGGGAATGAACGAATCAGAACAGGCAGCAGCTGTAAACAGCTGGTCCCACGTCCAGGTGCCTTTCACAGGACGCCTGCCCAGGGTGATGACTCCTTTTTCATGGACAAAAGACCCTCTCCCTCCATTCTCTCTCCGTCTACCCGCCTTCTGGATCAGTGCCATGTGCCGTGTAAGTGGTACTGCCAAACCACACTGAAGGCACTGTACTGAGAAACAAAAGCCAATCCACCCCCAAGGTTTGATCTCCAAGCTTGTTTTTTGTGTGTTTTTTTTTTAAACACTTTTCAAAATTAGCAAAACAGTTACTAATGGGTCCCAAGAGATTTATGTGAACTCCCAGAATTCTGGAGCCCAAGGTTTGAATCGAACCGTCTCTCCCCTTTGAGCTCTCTACCTGCTGGCCTCCTTTACCCAGCTTTCACCCACACAGATACCTCCTCATGCACTTGTCAAGCATTTGCTCGGAGGAAAACAAAACCAAAAACAGTCTAGAATCCGTTCCTTTAAGGACCTCTCAGGTGAATGGGGGAGTCGGACACATCACAGATCAGTAGAAGTCCATGAGTATGATACCTGCAGATATGCAAGCACAGGAGTCCTGGAGAAGGTAGACTAAATTCACTCCTGGCTCATTCAAGAAGCCTTCAGAAACTATGTGATATTTGAGTTGGGTTTTGAAGGGTGAATAGGAGTTTATCAGGCAAAGAGACAGGGGTTGAGGGAGATGAGCCAGAAAAATTGTTAAGATCCAGATTATGAAGAGCCTCGAATGCCAGGCTGTAAGACCTGGATTTCCCCCGGATAAGCAGGGAAGACGGGGGCTCACAGGCCTTGGAGAGAGTGGCTTATCAGGCTGACCCCAAGGACAGCTACGTGACTGCAACCAGCAGAGCCAGGAACAACCATCTCTTTCCGTTATCAACAGTGCTATCATAATGGTCAAAAGAAGCCATCACCACAACGAGGAAGAGGTGCACTGCTGTCCTGGCAGGTCTTTCCTCTCAGGGACACAGGCCACAGCGGGACTTTTGCTTTGTCTATCAGAAGCATCTCTAAATCTGAGTTGCCAAAACAGTGGGACAAAAGTCTCTTTCTACCTTTCAGCACCTCATTTATACAAGAGGTTCCAAAACCCTTTCTTGGAGGGAGCCTGGAAGTTGGAAGGCCAGGTGTGGGGCAAACGCATTTCTACAAGCAGCTGTTTAGACCCAAGCAAACCTTAAATCTCTTCTGGGAAAAGACAGGAGCAGAAATAATCGGCAACAGGATGAGTCAGAGAAGCTAACAAGAGGAAGAAGTGACATCTGAGTGTCAGAACGCCACCGGTTTATTTGCTGGGTCACTCATTCACTCAACAAACATTCACTGGCAGTGCCCTTGCTCTGTTGCCTGGAAGCTCATGATGAATGGGCACATGGTAAAAACTGACAAGACAGCGTGTTCCAGGAGGGCACAGGCTCTCCCATGGGGACAAAGACGACGACAACCACTGACTCTTGACAAACGAGTAGGACTTTGTGGGCGGAGGAGATGGAGAGGTGTCTGGGGCAGGAGGGAAAACGTGGCTGGGGGGTGGGTGGGAGGTGGGCGTGGTGGCCAAGGGGCATCCACGAGGGAGAGGCTGGGCCGGGGAGGGGACAGTGGGAAAAGCCAAGCCACAGGTGCAGGGCCTGTCCTGGCCTTTGGCCAGGCCCAGCGGCAGCCTGGAGGCCTGGGAATGGGAGGAGGACAGGTGGGGCTCTCCCCCCAGCCCAGGCCACGCACAGGACCTGCCACACACCAGGGAGGAGGACTGAGCAGTGCCAGCCCCTGGGGTGTCTGTGAACTCTGTGGTCTGATGTGAGCTTCTTTGGAGCGAATTCACAGTGACACAAGCGACAAGGATGAGCCTGGAAACATCATGCTAAATGAAAGAAGCCAGACACAAAAAAGCCTCGGAGTGTGTGATTCCATTTACGTGAAACATCCAGAATAGATAAATCCCCAGAGACAGAAAGCAGATTCGTGGCTGTCAAGGGCTGGGGGTGGGGGGCCTTTGGAGGTGACGGGAACTTCTGAAACTGGACAAAGGGGATGTTTTTACAACGCTGTGAAGGCACTAAGGGCCACTGGACTGTATGCTTTAAAATGGTTGAGTTTATATGAATTTCACCGCAATTTTTAAAAAAGTCTGAAACAAATGTAATCAATTCTAAGAACATTACAGACTCAAGGATGATGGTGGGGTGGCTGGCCTGAAGCCTCTGCTCATCCTGAGAGAGGAGGGTCCTGTGCAGGTGTCCTGCCCAGCACCCAGGGGCCCCCTTCCCGGGACCGAGAGGAGGAACGAGGGTCTCGGGGGACTCCTCCAGCGGCCATCTCAAGGCCATTTCAGACCCCTGGCACTGAACCGCCTGCTTATCATTCGGATGATGGATGAGGCCGGGCTGGTCTGTACAGGATGGAACGGCGTTTATTTCCAAGAGCACTGGCCGGGTAGGAGGGCGGCATGAAGCCCGCCACTGTGTGTCACCGCCATCGACTGATGCCCACACGCTCTTAACTCCAGATCAATAGCCTCATCAATGCCCATGGAAAACTCCATGACTGCACGAGGTAAAAACAGGGTCACGCTTCTGGCAGACAGGGGCATGATTTTACATATGTACACGTGCGCGTGCGCACACGCGCGCACACACACACACACACACACACACACACACATTGCCTTTACTCAGCTTGACATAAATAATCCAAAAACTGGATTAAGAGTCTGTTTCCTGAGCTTCAGACTCACAGTTTATTCATTCATCAAATATTTATTGAGGGCTTCCTGTGTGCCACAAAAGTACTTTCAGCGTGCTCTGGATGTTTGGGGACACGTCATCCAACAGAGCAAAGCCCTTTGCCTGCATGGAGGGCTTGCATTCTAGGGACTGCCTGTGGGCACCGCCACCTTGACGCCCTCCAGGCTCCTCCAGATCGGCAGGGCACCCACGCTGAGCCCACCCGCTGGGCTCCCCTGCTGTCTGCCCAAGCCTGGGGTGTGGCTCGGCTGCGAGGCGGCTCCAGGCGACATCTAACGCCTCAGTCCCCTTCACAGCCCTAACCCCTGAAGTCGGCTCACACGAGGGTCGGATCAGCAACTTCTTGCCCTTCAATTCATCCCTGCGCCTTACTCTGGTTCTGGCCCCGCTCGTTTCCCTTCTAGAATGTTACAAAGGCTTCCTGTCTAGATCTGCTGCTCCCAGCTTACTCTTTCCACCTCTATCAGAACCTGCCACTGAGGTTTTCTTCCCAAAACCTGCTCGCTTTTCTAGTTCCTCTGCCCAGTGACTCTGGGGATCCCGCTTTGCCTTCAGGAGAAAAAGCCAGGCCTTCGGCCCTACATCTGGGAGCCACCATCACGTTTCTCTGATGCTCTGGTCTCTCCCAGAGTCCCATGGCCGGGGTGCCTGCATACCTGCACGAAGTCTGAGAGCAGAGAAGAGTTTGGGTCCAAAGAAAAGTGTCCCCCAAGCCCCAGCTGGGGGTGACAGTGAAAAGAAGGGACTCTGGGACAACAGGCTGGAAGGTCCCCTCTGCACCTCTGACCCCACTGTGGGAAACTCTGCTGACAGCTGTCATTGAGTGCTGGCCCCTCTCTCTGCCAGGGACAAATATTCCCAATGATTTATTTTTAAAAAGCAAAATCAGGCAATGATTGAAAACGAGTTCAGATTTAGCCCAGGACACTTGCTCCCCAAACAACAAAAAGAGACTGGTGGCCGAGCGCAGTCAGGGTCAAAGAACAGAGGCTCCTTTGCTGCGTCTGGGACCACAGCTGCGGGAGAGCCCCCGGCCCGACCTCGGGGGCGGGCCTCGGTGACATGGGGGGACGTTCACACAGACGAGAGGCCGGGACTCTCCCAGCGCTGCTCGCCATCCATGGAGAGACGGAGGGGCCAGGCGGCCCAGATGTTGGCAGGGTCCCGTTTGCAGCCCCAGGAACAATTCCCTCTTTCACCGCCCAGGCAGGCGGCCAAGGTCAGAGGCAACGCCAGCCAGAGCTTACCCGCCGTGCCAAGGCCCCTTAGAAAAATTTAAATAATTTTAGATAGAAATGTCTCCTCTTTCCTTGCTGTAAACAGACCATTCGGAATATCCTTTGCCCTTTTCTTGATGACATAGCGGCCATTCGGGGCATCCGTGACAGCGCACTGCCACCGTCAGGAGCTCCCCGCACTCGACGGCCGCAACCACCGCAGCGTTTGCCGCTTCCCCTTCTTTCTGTCGTTCCCTCCCCGCCTCCCAGGCTTCAGGCTGTCAGGAGCTCCTGCTCTCAAAGATGCGTGTCAGTTCACGCAGCGTCCCCCACCTCCTTCCAAGTCATCGTTTCCAACTCATGGTCTTGGAGACCCAAGCAATACACTTATCAGGGCTGTGCAGGGTGTGTGTGTGTACACACATGTAAGGGCTCGGGGCGTGTGGCTGCTGCCGGCTCTTAGGACACATCTTCCTGGGGTTCTGGCCTGTGTCTGGGGTTGCTGTGCCTGCTGGAAAGTGGCCCGGGAAGAAGTGGCGTGGTGCTCGGCGTGCGGGAGCAGGTCCACCGCCGCCGACTCAGAGAGCCGCTGTCCTTGCAGATGAAAAGCATCGCCACAGAACCCGGGTTGTAATTAAAGGCCACCCCTGCCTTTCGGGGCAGGCCTTTGATTTGGAGAGAAACTCTTCCGAGGCCCCACATCTCCGGCCCCACCTGCCCTTCTCAAGCCCAGTCTCAGAAGTGATTTTTAAAAGCACTGCCTTGGCCCCATCGGGCTCAGAACGATGGGGGCTGAGCTGGCAAGTGGGCACATAACCAGCCTGGGAAGGAATCCGGGGGCACTCCAATGTGTGGGGTCCCCAGGCCCTCCAGGGAGGCGGCAGAGAGCAGGATCCAAAGGTCCTGAGCTCTGGGGATCAGACTCCCCAGGTTCCAATCCCAGCTCTGTCTCTTTGAAGCTGTGTGACACGAGGCAAGTGGTCCTGGTGCCATCACTCTGGGCCTGTCTGCCCCTGTGTCTACCTCGGGGTGTCACTGTGAGGAGCGAAGAGGACGCCACGCTCAGCAACTCCCCTCCCAGGCAGAGAAGCCCAAAGAGCTGCAAACGGGGGCTTTAACAGCCGCTGTATGTCCTATGTGGAAGCTTCCCCGCAACAGCCAAAAGGTGGAAAGACCCCAATGCCCAGTGGCAGGTGGATGGATACGCCAAATGTGATCTGTGTACACAGTGGGATATCATTCACCAAAGAGACAAACCGTTATACGCTCCGCCACGGACGAAGCTTGAAAACATCAGGCTAAGTGGAAGGTGGCAGACACGAAAGGCCACACGGAGTATGATTCCACGTATTCGAAGTGTTCAGACTTGGAAAGGCCCAGGGCCGGAGCACAGAGCGGGTGCCAGGGGCTGCAAGAGGGAGCGGGGGAGGCAAGGAGGGACTGCTAACGGGACCGAGTTCCCTCCAGGACGGTGAAATGTTCTGGCGCCGTGCAGGCGGTGGTTGAATGACACTGTGACTCTATCCAGTGCCTTTGAGCCTGTCACTTTACAGTGGGTGATTTCATGCTATGTGACTTTCACCTGACTCTTGAAAAGCCTTAGCTCAGTGCCCAGCACCCAGCTCACGGTGTCAAAGGCTCTGGCGCTGGGACACCTGGCAGCTCCTGTCTCCGAGTCCTGGATCCTCATCTGTCCGTCAAGTGGGTCTGACCGTGGCTCTGACCTCAAGGGGTTGCACAGGTGATGAAATGAGGCAGTTCAGGTGCCTGACACAGAGCCTGGAACAAACTGAGACCCTCAGTGTGTGATGCTGAGGGGTCTGGAGGGGTGGGAGGAGGCAGGGAGGGGACAGGGACCTGGAGCGGGAGTCGATACAAAAGGTGTGTCTGAAGGCAGGTGCGGAGGCCTCCCAGACGCCCCTTCCTTGCTCAACACGGGTCTGAAGAGGAGAAGGGACCCAGAGTCACTGGCTGCATCCTCCTGGAAATGCTGGCTCCTCAGCAAGTCAGAGCCATTCTAGCTGAGTACTCTGTGAACCTGTCAAATCACTCCTTTTTTTTTAAGCAGCAGAACCTTTTTACGAATGAAATTTTTGCCCAGAATCCTGAGAGATAAAAGGTAAGGCAGGTGCCTCTCAAGGGAGAATGGGCTCAGGAGGCCTGGGTCCAGCCCCTGACCTCTCCCCGTCCTGCTTACACCTTCCTAGTGAGACACTCAGGAACTGGCCCGGCTTCTGCTTTCGAGAAGGAGGCTCAAGGGGACCCATGTTCACGAAGGGACAGGATCGCTTTCGAGATTCTGGAGGGCTGCCCTGGGGACACCATACCCCCTCTCAGCTGGCCCTGCCAGCCCCTCATCCCCATCTTCCTGCTCATTGCTACAACAGGACCCCCAGCACCCCGACACGGCTCCATCAGGCAGGGCGCCAACCTCATTTCCCTGCAGAGGTAAATGAGGCCCAGAGAGGTCGGGGTGCTCTCCCCAAGGTCAAGTGCAATTCTTATCTGAGCTCGAAGAGAAAAACAGAGGCTCGGGGGAGAGAAGCCACTTTCCTGGGCTGACAGAGCTGAGCAAGATCTGGGACACTTGACTCCTGACTCTTAGCCAGGTACCCCCACCCCATCCCACTGGCTGGCAGAGAGGTAAGAAAGACACAGCTGGAAAAGTCAGTTGGCGCTGAGTGAGACTGGACCTCGCCAGCCAGGGCCAGAGTGGATGGCTCTGGGGTCACAGATGGCTTGGGCTCGCCTCTGCCGCCATCCCTCCCCAAGGACCAGCATGGAGGGAGCTCTGGCTTATCTGCAATGGCACCTCCCTGCAGACACTACTGGCAGGGAGCAGGTGTTACTGCTTCCAGGCCACGGTTCCCAGAGAGACCTGCAGAGCATGCCTGTGCACAGCCTTCTGTGACATCTTGCAGGTGCAAAAGCCCATGGCATCCTTATCCAATTGGTCCAGAAAGACATCCTGCACATGAGTCGATCCAAGAGGATGGCATACTTTTAGGCTAAAGGGACCGGAAAAAAAGATGGGGAAATTAACAGGGAAAGGACCCTCTAATGTGGGTTCTAAGATGAGACTGTTTTTGGACAAGGCAGGAAGGAAAGAAGAAGCGAGGGTGGGAGAAAGGGGTGCGACAGACAAACACATTTGGAGAACTGCCTCTCTGTTAGTCTCCTCATTGAGGTTTACAATTCACAGTAAACTATTAAAGGCACTGAGAAGTCCTGCAATCAAAACACCTGTCTATATTGTTTCTATATCACAGAACCTCTGGACTATGTTTGTTTTGCTTTTGTGGCTGTTGTTGTTCTTGCTTTTTGCCAGCATACCTGTTAACGTCATGGAACAAAACTCATTTTAGGAAATGTTAGGCTAAGATATTCCTGGCACCACCAGGACAGGGTTGAGAAAGGGTGTGAGTTTCTTTATTTGGCAAAGAGAAGTCCTTCTCAACTGCAAGGAGACGTCCACTGCCGTTCTTAAGGAACTTCTCAGACAAGTCCAAACTGCACAGACTGGCATTTGAAGCCCACAACGACTGGGTGCTGGTCTCCCTCAGGCTCACCTCCTGCACCTGTGCCCTCCCTCCATCACGGAGGGCTTACTTCACTGATCCCTAGGCTGTCTCTGCTCAGGATCTACTGTGCGTCAAACAACATCCCCTTAGCCTCCGGGAAAAGCCCTGGTAGGGAGTTCCCTGGCGGTCTGGTGGTTAGGATTCAGCTCTTTCACCGCTGTGGCCCATGTTCAAGCCCTGCTAACAATCCCCTAAGCTCACCAGGCAGGAGAAACTGCAGAGGTAAGAAGAATCACATATTTCTCTCCCCAAAGTGGTATAAGAAAGAGGAAGTGTGGTGAGGGACAGCTACCGGAACTCAGTGTTGCGATGCCCATTTCACAGATGAGAAAACACAGGCTGATACCCTGCCTTGGTACTCTCTCGGGACTTCCTACTCTTGAACTGTCCTGGCCACTGAATGGAACCTGCAGGCTTATGGGAAGGTCGGACCGAGGCACCCCTGCTGAGTTCCATCCTGGCGCCCCAGAAAGAGCCCAGCAAGTGGTCTGGTTTGCCCGAGTCCTTTCCTGTGCTCCCATATCTCCAAACACGGTCATTTCCCAAAGCGAAATTTATGGCCCATGAGTTCCAGGACTGGGGTCAAGCACTTAAAACATTCCCCTGCATCCCCCTTCTGGAGACAAGCATGACTTGGACATGGCTCAGACGATGTGACGGTCACACCCTAGGAATGACCCAGCGCTCACACAGCTCAGGGCTGGGATGTCACTGACTGGGATGAGACTAAGGCAGCGGCACCTACTGTGACTGAGGCCCCGGGGAGAGCAGGACACAGACCTTATGTGCAGTGTCTTTCATTTCCAGCGACACAATGAGAATAGTGGTGGTGGTGGTGGTCACGATGGTGACTGGTGGCAGTGGGGGTGGGGATGTCACGTGAGGCTGGTGAGAGTGACGGCGGTGATGGCAGCGATGGGCGTGGTGGTGGTGTCAGGAATGGCAGTGGTAGGAGGGGTGGCGGTGACAACAGCGGTGATGACAGCGATGGGCGTGGTGGTGACGATACCGGTGATGGTGGTGACAGGGATGGTGCTGATGACAGTGATGTGACGAGAGTGGTGGTGGCGGCGATGGAGGTGGTGGAAATGACAGTGACGGTGGCAATGACAGTGACAGTTATGGGGATGGTGGTGATGGCGTTGAGAAGGGCCATCACTGTGGCCACGGGATTGGGAGCCTCACCAAATTTAACCCCTGCTATGCTGTGACACTTCCATCTCACAGCTGAGAACAGAGACGCTCAGAGGTACCCGGACATCGCAAAACCACATGGTTGGGAAGCCGCAGGGGTGGGATCCACAGCTGGATGGAACTCTGGCCCCTCTGTTCTACACTAGGCTCGGTTCGTGTAATTCCGAAGCACATTTCAGCGCTTAAACCACCAGGCTCTGGCTGACCAGCTCTCTGGGTCTGAATCCTGGCCCTGCGTCTCGGTGACTGTGTTTACTTGAGCAAGCTACCGTACCCTCTGCCCTCCACTTTCTCATCTAGAATGGACACAGTGACACACTATTTCACTGATTCGAAGATGCACAAAGCTGATGTGATCATAAAGCCGGGAGGGCCTTCTTCTCCCCCTTAGAGCTACATAAGCGAATGCAGTATCTTATAAGCAGCCGTCTCAGCTTGGCTGAAGGATGGTGGTACCTGCTTCACAGCGTTGTTACAGGGACGAGACGACATATACTGAGTGCTCAGACCTGCAGCAGGCACTGAGTAAGCATTTATAAGCACTGGCTCCTATTGTGAAACGTTTAGACTTTAGCCTGCCTACAAAACTTATTCAAGTGCTGGTTAAGTGATCAAACTGCCCCTCCTCAGAGAGGCCATCACATACCCCTGCCCACGTGGCTATCAAGGCCAAAAGCCAAACTTGAACTCAGAACGAACTGTCCACGCACAGCTCAGAGGGCTCTGGCCCGGAGCTTCAGTGCCATCACGTGGGCGGCTAAGTCAGGCAGCCCGGGGGGAGCAGGGCAGTCAAGGAAGGGCGCCGGGCAGCGAGTCCCAGGCCCCGGCTGCAGCCTCGAGGGCCTGTCGTCATGGTGTTTACTTTGCACTAAGGGATGAAGTCAGCCTCCCCATAGCACCTTCCTTCCTGGGCCCAGATCATCACTCTGGAGACCCACTGGCTCGACCTGCGGTGAAGTTCTCTGTTCCCCGCAGTCCCACACTGTCCCTACTCTGAGCCTCCTAGAGAAAATGGGCCACTGAGAGCTTTGGAACCACCTGGGAGCGTGGCAGGTGAGGGCAAGGGATTTGGGGCCAGGGTCAATTCAGTTCAAGTCCAAGTTGGCCTCTCAGGAATGTTCTGAGCCTGGGAGAGCCGGACAGCAGGCTTGGGGATCCCCACTCCGCTGCTGCGTGACTTTATTGCAATTAACTTTGCTGTGCCTCAGTCTCCTCTTCTGTAAAGTGGGAATGATAATAATAGGTCCCCTGTTTGCTCAAAAATTCAATGAGATCATCGGAGTAAAGCATTTCATGAGCACTGGGCACAGAGGGCGCTCAGTTCATCTTGATTACTCTATTAAAATATCAGGCAACTCTCCTTGAGGACATTCCAGAAGCAGCAGCCTTTTGTCTTTTTTTTTTTTTTTTGTCTTTTCTAGGGCCGCACCCTCAGCATATGGAGGTTCTCAGGCCGGGGGTCAAATCGGAGCTATAGCCGCCAGCCCATGGGATCCGAGCCACGTCTGTGACCTACAACACAGCTCATGGCAACGCCGGGTCCTTAACCCACTGAACAAGGCCAAGGATCGAACCCGCAACCTCATGGTTCCTAGTTTGATTTGTTAGCCACTGCGCCACGATGGGAACTCCTGCAGCAGCCCTGTTGAACCCCCTTCTCTGAGGAGGAAATGAAGAAGACCTCAGAAGACAACTAAGTCCTACGGTAGTGCTCCTCCAGCCATCACTTACTGAGAACCCACTGTGCACTGGGGCCCCCCTGTCCAGGTGCCCTGACAGTTGGTCCGTTCTAACACTCAGCACTGGCGGTATAAGCACGGATCGAGCCGAAGTGTGACTATGTGCTTATGTATCTGACCCTCCCCGGAGTCTGTGAACCCAACCTCTGTCTGTCCCCAGAGGTCACCCATGAAATCCCCAGGACGGAGCAGAGCGCCCAGGACATCGAACCTGTTAACAGGAGTTCCCCTTGTGGCTCGGCGGTAATGAACCCAACTAGTATCCATGAGGATGCGGGTTTGATCCCCAGCCTTGCTCAGGGGGTTAAGGATCTGGCATTGCCATGAGCTGTGGCATAGGCTGGCAGCTACAGCTCCGATTGGACCCCTGGCCTGGAAACTTCCATATCCTGTGGGTACGGCCTTTAAAAAAATAAAAACCAAAAAAAAAAAAAAAACCTCCTGCTAACAGTTGAGTGAAAAAAATGAGCCATGAACCAAGTTCAAGGACTATTTCAGGTCAAAATCAAAGCCTCTTTCTTACAGAAACACCCATAATCTTTCCCTCCATTTTTCAGTGAATGAAAGTTTCCCAACTTGTCAAGTGTAAAAGCCTCCAGCAGCTCCCAGTTTTCAAACCATCATCTTTTCCTGATGGATTGTGCAGACACCACGAGCCCAGCACAGGGCCTGCCCGGTCCAGCTGAGCCAACATGCCAGGTGCCAAGCGTGGCACACCCCCCACGCCCTCCCGTCTGCCAGCAGGAGGACTCCTGGCGCCAGCAGGCTTGCCAGGGCCAGGCAATGGGCGGCTCCAGGACAGGCCATGAGGTTACCAGGAGACCCACAGAGGAAGCGGACTCAGCCTGCAGCAGGCCGCTGAGCAGGCGGAAGTGGGCAGGTGGGCTCCCTGACAGCGCCAACCCTCAGGATCAGTGCTTCCAACACAGCGGCCAGGAGAGGCTACCGAGCCTTGAAGAGCAGCTAGCGCAAGTGCAGAGCCAAATTCTTAAGTTTACCTCATTTTCATGCACATCAGCCACATGTAGCCAGTGGCTACCATAGTTGGCAGCACAGCCTCTAGGGGTCAAACCGAGGAGGTGGCGATCAGGCTGCACCCCGGGAAACCAGTGGAGAACAGAGGGCAGATGAGGCAAAGCATGTCAGGGCCTTGCCTTCAGACACAAGGTCTCCTCTCTGCTCAAGGGGCCTCAGAATATCAACAGCTCCAGCTCACGAGCCCCAGTTCTGGGCCGAGCATAGCATCAAGCACTTTACCGGCATTAACTTATCAAAGTGCACAGCCAACCTGGGAGGCGAGCAAGATGACAATGCCCATTTCACAGATGAGGAAGCTGAGGTCTGTGGTGCTGGAGGGAGAGAGAATTTGAATTCCGGTCTGAGCTGAGCTTCTCGGCACGCTCACAGCCCCCACCGGCCTCCCTCCCACGGCAGGGTGTGCTGCTGTTTCTCCACTTGGTGCATCTGGAAACAGGGCTGCAGGGCTACTGGGGGGGGGGAAGGGGGCTGGGTGGGAAAGGCCTCGGGGAGCGTGCGGTCCTCTCAGACGCCCCACCATCCATAGGAAACGTAAGGCTTTGCCAGAATAATAGCAAATTTGCCAGTTCAAGCGACTGCATGGCCCTCAGTTAAACAGAGCATGTCTCTGGCTCGGCATCTGCCCTCAAATCCTCCCGCCTACTCCTGAGAAATCCTCAGCCCTCAAGGGGTGTGGGCTGTAGGTCTATTTCCCTCCGACTCCCCAACACTCAGTGACACCCCAATTTGTGGGCGCTGCCCCTGCCTGACCTCCCTACCTCCACCTCCAACCTCTGGGGCCCCCACTCTGCAATTTCCCCCCTGTCTCTCAAACCAGTGGCCAAGCTCCTTGGAGCTTCTTCTCTAAGCCTCGAAGGATGAAATGGCAGGGCGCGGCTTCCTTTGGAAAAGAAGCTTTGGGGGCCATGGCTCCCTTTAAAATCCTGGCTGTTCCTATGGAGGCATTTCTCAACTATGGCCACGGTAATGAGGGGCAAGAGGTCATTTCATCTGTTATTTCATGATCTTGTATTTATATTTCTCACTGCATCTGATATTCGCTGAGACAAGGAAACTGGGCTGTGAGTGGCCTGGCACTGAGAAGTTTCCCAGAACGAGGGCCTTTCAGGGCTGGGATGGGGAAGTCCCAGCTGGTCCCCGATCTCAGTCACAAAGTCTCCCGGCCCCATGTCACGTACCACAAAAGGCATCAGGCCAATTTCACAACCATCACCAAGGACCTGGGGTACCTCCGACCAGATAAGCAAGGGCCATCAATAAAGAAGCCTGAATTTGAAGCCACATTGAACCAGCTTTGGATTGCAGCTCAGCCCTGGCAAGCTGGCACCTGGAGCAAAGAAATAAAAGTAACTGCATACAGGAGTTCCTGCTGTGGCGCAGTGCGATCTGTGGCATCTCTGCAGCGGGGGATGTAGGTTTGAGCCCCGGCCTGGTGCAGTGGGTTAAGGATTCTGTGTTGCCACAGCTGTGGTATAGGTCACAACCGCAGCTTGGACCTGATCCCTGGCCCAGGAACTCCATATGCTTCTGGAAAAAAGGAAAAAACAAAGAAGCAGCAGCAGAAAAAGCAAGGGGAAAAAAAGTACCTGCATACAGTAAGTGCTTCAAAACAGTGGTTCCTGTCCACTCTTTGCTGCTGCTATTCAAGGCCCAGAAGAGCAAGTAGCTTTTCGGAATAACCGCAGGAAGAACTTTACGGATTTCCTTTACTTAACATTCCCACATCCAGCACCCCATTTGTGTGTGTGGGGGGATGGTATTTCCAAGACAGAGCCCAGAGGACCCCCTTGGAATGGGGGGGTTCATGCTACGGCCCACCACCCACAAAAGGGCTGACGGGGGACACACGCGGCTCTGAGCAGGCTCAGGACAGACACGGGAGCCGAGCAGGAGCCGATGTGATGAACAGAAATGGGAATCCGAGTCTGGGCGGCTGCTCACGTCGCTCTGGAGACCGAGAGAGGGACAGTCCCTTCAGATGGCGAGCTCAAGGCCTCTGAAGCCTTGGGGAGAACATGCCAAAAAGCCCCAGGCAGAGAAGGAGGGAAACTGGCCCAGGGACCGGCCAGAACACTACATCAAAGTGTCCTGGGCTGGCGCCCAGGGTTGGGGACAAGGACTTCTTGGTGATGAGTCCACCAGGGGTCTGATGGTGGAACTCTCTTCCCAAAGCCCTTCCTCCCGCAAGATGAAGGCTGAGGGGAGCCGGGTGGGGAGAACTGGAGGGGTCATTTCAGCACAGGTCCACCTGCAGGCCCAGGAAGAGACAGGACCTCCTGGGCATCATGAGGAAGGCTCAGGAAGCACCGCTGGCTCACTAAGCATGCGTGTGGCTCAGGCCGGGGTCGGGGTGGGGGGCAGAGGTGTGAGCCTGCACCTCTTTGGACGGGTCCTTGCCTTTCTTTTTTCATCTTTTTAGGGCTGCAGCCATGGCATATGGCAGTTCCCTGGTTAGGGGTCCTATCAGAGCTGCAGCTGACAGCCTACACCACAGCAGCGCCAGATCTGGGCCGTGTCTGCAACCTACACCGCAGCTCACAGCAACATCAGATCCTTAACCCACTGAGCGAGGCCAGGGATTGAACCCTCATCCTCATGGGTACTAGTCAGGTTTGTTACTGCTGAGCCACAACGGGAACTCCCTCTTTTTTTTTTTCTTCAATAGATTTAGTTTTTTCAAACAGCTTCGTAAGTCATAGAAAGTAAGGAAGACAGTACAGGGAATGGCTTTCTGCTTCACCACTGTGAGCAGAAAGCCATTCCCTGAGCCTGTCTATGAGCAGATGATACAGGCAAAGGGCCTAAGCCAGAGCGGGTACCCAAGGCTGGCAGCTACTAAAGTCTCAGCAGACACAGAGCAAGAGTGAGAGCGAACGGGACGAGGCCACTGAGAGAGTCACGGTTTTGGAGGAGGGGATGGGAGGCGGGACAGCAGAGGGGCCATGACGCTGCAGGCAACTCGATTTTCCGGGTAACGCATTCTCATGTTTAAATCTTTGCACCTTCACAGTTGAAAAACTGTGCTCTATTCCCTTTTAATTTTTTTTTTTTTTTTTTTTTTTTTTTGTCTTTTGTCTTTTTGCTGTTGTTGCTATTTCTTGGGCCGCTCCCGCGGCATATGGAGGTTCCCAGGCCAGGGGTTGAATCGGAGCTGTAGCCACCGGCCTACGCCACAGCCACAGCAACGCGGGATCCGAGCCGCGTCTGCAACCTACACCACAGCTCACGGCAACGCCGGATCGTTAACCCACTGAGCAAGGGCAGGGACCGAACCCGCAACCTCATGGTTCCTAGTCGGATTCGTTAACCACTGCGCCACGACGGGAACTCCCCTTTTAATTTTTTTTAACTTTTAATTTTCTTTTCTACTTTCTAAGGCCACACGTGTGGCACACAGAAGCTCCCAGGCTAGGGGTTGAAGAGGAGCTGCAGCTGCCAGCCTACACCCCAGCCACGGCAACGCAGGATCCAAGCCACCTCTGCGACCTGCACTACAGCCACAAGCAACAGTGGATCCTCAGCTCACTGAGCAAGGCCCGGGATCAAACCCACAACCTCATGGATACTAGTCGGGTTCGTTACCACTAAGCCACAAGAGGAACTTCCCCGTATTTCCTTTTTAGTGTGCATCTCCGGTTAACGGGAGGCTGGTTCTTCTCACCCAGTTACTGGTCACTGCATTTCTCCTTTTGCTCTTTGCACATTTTCCCCTGAGGTGGTCACGGCTTCTCACCGATTCACGCACACTCTTTGCACATTAAGGATTTTTCCCTTCACTTGTCCAATACGCTGCCACTGCATTTTCCCGTTTCATCGTTTGCCTTCCAAATTGGTTTATGATGGGGCTGATGTGTGGTCGGTTTCTCCACACTCAAGGGTCACTTTCTCTACAGCCAAATCCAACTCTCCCTTCCTCTGTGGTTTCTCGAACAGAAAGAGCCAAGGTTCGGGCTGTTGCTCATCTGTGAGGTTGGTCCCCGTTAACTGGCTTGAAAAGTGAGAAACGACTGCACAAGTTTCCACTCTCCTCCTCCCTCCCTGGCAGCCAAGGGCTGTGCCTGGGCCTCCTGCCGGGCCGGCCTTCGCGCTGTGGGGTCATTCCCCTGTCCCTGGAGCTCCTGCCTGGCATGGAGAAGAGTGACTCACTGCCCAGGCGTGGCGTCCTGGTGGCCCAGGGGCTGCGGGGTTTTCGAGGAGCAGCCCCTCACCTGAGAGGAGGGGACACAGTTCCCTTCTGTTGCAGGTGCAAGCCTGAAGAATGTTCACACATGCACACAGCGGGGAGGGGGGCTTCTCGTGACCACCCCCTGGATCCAGCAGGGCCCCTCGTGCCTCTTCCTGGTCGACATCCCCCAGAAATAACCGCTCTGTGACCTCTATCACTACAGGCTAGCTCTGGCTGCACTTGAACTTGGCAGAAATGGACTCATGCAGTAGGTCCTCATCTGTGTCTGGCTTGCTTGTCTCACCATGATGCCTGCGAGGTTCATCTGCAGTGTGCGTTACTGTTCACTGCTGTACAGTACTCCACTGCGTGGTTATGCCATAATCTGTCTATCCATTCTGCTGTCCATGGATACTTGGGCTGTTTCCAGTTTTAGGTTATTATTCAGTCTGCTCTGAACATTCTTGTTCACGTCTCTTGGGAATTGGGAGTAGGATCACTTGGTCTTAGGAGAAAAGGAGGAATGAATGTAATAGACCCTTGCCGAGACCCGGTAGGCAGGCAATACGGGCCTCATGGTATAGAAGGCGAAACAGGCAGGTCAAGGAATGTGCCCAGGGTCACACAGCTAGAGCACAGCAGAGCTGGGACTCGAGCTCAGCCATGCACGGCTCCCCTCTCGGTCTTGCGTGGGAGGGCCCTGAGCGGTACCTGCTGAAGAAGGAGATTTCAGAGAGACAGTGCGAGAGGGCAGGGGAGAATAATGACCTCACTCCCTGGAAGAGCAGCAAGGCCCCTCTCTGTCCCCAGGAGGCTGAGAGACCAGAGATGGGGCCAGGAGGGCTGAGCAAACAGAGACGCATGAATGAGGCCTAAGTCCACCAAACCCCAAGCACATAATTTCATCTGGAAGCAAAGGCGTGCAGCCGCCCGGCCTGCCCTCCGCCCTGGGGAGAGGGCAGCCTCCAATCTGAAGCGCCTTTGTCTCCCCGGAGTGTCCGAGACAGAGTGGCAGAAGCCTCGCTTGTCCAAACAAATGACAGTCGACGGTCCCCATGTCCCCTGATGCCCGACTTCAGCTTCAAAGGACCAACTATTTTTCCAGGCTCTCGAGTTTCTCGCCTGAAGTTTCCCTCTGGCTGTGAGGACACGCTCTGGTCCTAGTCCTGAAACCTGGAGGAGGGGGCGCGTCCAGCCGGGTGACATCCGTGCCCACTCACCCTGCGCCAGCCCCAGCCCCGCAGGGCTGAGAAAAGACCAATAGGGCCACGTGTCCGGATGTAGCTCGTGTTCTCCAAGGCGGAGAAACACTACAGACAGCTGGGCGTTCACGCTCCCTTCCCGCGATGAGATGAATGAAGGGCAGAAGCGGCAGGGGGCGCAGGCGGCACAGGGCCCCCCCTTTGGAACACTCTGAACTCCCCCGCCTCCACGCGCTGGAGGGCCACCATGGTTACCACAGCAAGCTGCCCTCATACATTCTGGCCCCACCTGGTAGCCGCCTGGGTGACGGTCCAGAGGTCAGTATCCACCCTGAGCCCGGCCACATGAGGGTCCTTCCCTTGGACCTGGGAACCTGAGGGTGAGAGAGAAGAGGGCTCCGTGCCAATGAGGAAGCTGCAGAGTGTGAGCTGGGCATGCTGGAGGCTGGGCTTGGCCTGAGGAGGTAGAAGGAGGAAGCAAAATGCAGCCAGAAGTGGCCATGAAGGTGCCAGGGGCCTGCGGGCCGGCCCTGGCAGCTCTCCCACGGCCTCGGGAGCTGAGCTGCTGTGATGGGTGCCTGGAGCTGGGAAGGCCATCTAGAGGCAGCGGGGCCTGGAGAACGCATGGGGCTCATACGGTAAACAGCAGGGAGAAAGGCTCCTCTCCTCTGAGCAAGCCCACTGGCACCCCAAGGGCAACCTTTGGAAGGTCTGCCACATAGCCAAAAGCACCCCCCCTCCACACCCGGCTGGGGCGACGACTAAAGTTCACGATCCTGCCCCGACCTTGGTCCAAGGAGGGACTTCCCATAGGTCCCATGGTAACCCTGCCAGGTCTGCCTCACTCCCAGAACTGAGCCCGTCACCAGCTCCGTGAGTTCCCTCGTGGAGCGGCCAGCCCTCACGAGACACATCAGAGCAGCAAGCCTTCATCTGGCCCACTGCGGAGGGGCCCGCCCCTCCCCCACCGTCCTGGACCCCCCTCTGCTTCCCTGCACTCACTGCTCTACCTGCAGGTCATCGTTTGCAAACTCATTCTCCGTCCACTGACCCGCTACCTCACGCACATTTTATTCAGCCTCATACATAGGCCTCCACTCGTCAAACATTTACTGAGCACCTGTCGGGTGCTGATTCTCCCCCCTCCCCGAACCCAACTGCTAAAAGTGTGACCTGCGGAGCCACCTGGGCTTGCCTGTGTGAAATGCAGGGCAGCCCAGCCCACAGCCACCTTCGCCCATGAACGGTGCTCCTGTATCAGGCTCTCTGTGCTGCCCGCGGGCACTCCAGCTCACGAATCGCTGGCTCAGACTGTGGCGCAGGCCGGCTTTGTCCCCCCACCCCCCACCCCAGCTCAGAGATTCCAGGAAGGGGCTCAGAACCACATTACGTGGAGATGAGATTCCTCTCTTAGAGCTTTATGGTTTTATTTCTGCTTTGAGAGCACTAAATATATAATACATATGCACGGAGACATAGCTATTTTTAAATGTGTCTACGCATATATACACTTAGAAAGTGAGTCTCTGGAGGCCTTCATGAATACATCTTAGGGAAGCTCCCCCAAGAGAGAGTGAAGTGGGGCTGTGAGGTCGATGCCGATGGCCGCAGTGCCAGGTCTTTATTTGCAGCCCCTTCTGGGCTGCCGACTCCCCGGCGGCGGGGGGGCTGCATTCTCTTCTTCCCTGAGAGACGGATCTGCCCTGTTAAGACTCAGGCTCCCCCGTGATGTAATAGCCGCCTGCTTCTCTCCCACTCACCCCAGGCTCCGGCAGACTACATCTATCGATCTGTCTTAAAACTGCAAGCCAGGAGAGAGAAGGGAGGCCGAGTGGCTGGCCCCCGGGCCCTGGGCTCAGGCTCTGCAGCTCCGTCGGCCGGGCCCAGGCACCACCAGCTGCAGACAGCTGAGCCGCGGCAGGGCTGGTCGGCCTCCAGCCTGCGGTTTGCAATGGAAGCCTGGCTCTTCCAGGCGGGTAAATGGCCAGATAGCAGCAGGAGCAGGGCCAAGCGCAGAAGCTCTTCTAGGTACTGATCTGTTTTCCAGGGCACCGCATCTCTGCAACACGAGCCCTGTAATAACAAGGGCTCAGAGTACAAGAGAGGCGGCCGGACACTGCACAGCTAATGAGAACGAATGAACCTACCAGGAGCAGTGCGGTGCCTCTCAGAGCTACAGAACTATCTCGTTTAGTTCACCCTGGAGCTTCTCGCTTCTAATGTGATATGGATCACCTGTGTGTTTGGGGACCCCCTTCCCCCTACATTCCGTTTGAGTAGGGTCTGAGAGGCTGCGTTTCTAACACACCTTATACTCTGAGTCTTGGGATCATGTCTCAGATGGAAAGTTATTTCCTACTAGGAGAAGGAGATTATTATCAGCTTCATTCCCATTTTCTTTCCTTTTTTGGGGGGAGGGATATGGAAGTTTCCAGGCTAGGGGTCAAACTGGATCTGCAGCTGCTGGCCTACACCACAGCCACAGCCACAGCCACGCAGAATCCAGGGCGCATCTGTGACCTACATCACAGCTCACAGCAATGCTGGATCCTTAACCCACTGAGCGAGGCCAGGGATCGAACCCGCAACCTCATGGACACTAGTCGTGTTGGCTAACCGCTGAGCTACAACGGGAACTCGAGCGCTCCCATGTTAACAACAAAAAGGAACTGCAGCCTGTAGAATTCAGGACCTCCCTGGGGTCACAGAGGCAGAAGAGGCAGAGCAGGGATGTGAACTCCAGACGGGCAGCTCCTCGGCTCCAGGGCACGACCGCGGAGCTGAGACGCCTCCCACGGCCGCCCTCCAGGCTTTGCTTCATTCTCGCCACTTCTCCGTGCCTGCCATTTTAGGTGCCAGCCAGGCTGTGGGATTAGAAAGTGAAACCCCTCTCAGCCAGCACAGGGCATGGCCTATTGAGCTCGGGGAGCCTTTGTGTAAAGAATAAGATACCTCTTTCTCTGGGTGGGTCAGTGCCTTGTCAGGGCATATGGGATTCCAGCCCACTCAATCCTGGGCCGTGACAAGGTCTGAAATTAAAAGTACACCTGCCTCCGTGGGAGGCTCTGCTCTCCACTGTTTCAGGGTGAGGCGGTGGATCCCAGAGGTAAACAACAAAGGCTTTGGATTCCAACAGACCTGAGTTCAAACCCCACCTCTACAACTTAGCTGCTGTGTGACTGAGCAAGTGACTGCACCTCTCTGAGCCTCGGTTTTCACATCTGGAAAACGGGGGAGGTACCCATCTCCTCCACAGAACTATTGTAAGATATGCCCTCGGAGCTGTTAGATGTCGGCCTAGAGTTGGTACTGGATAGAAGAGCTGCCTTGCTGTGCCACGTGACCCACTGTCACGGGCCACGGCTCAGTGAGCGCCACCCTGGTCCAAGAGGCCAGCGGCTGGGCACCTGCCAAGCATGGCCAGTGCTCCATGTCGGTCCCAAATGAACTCGCTCTGGGGCAGAAGAGCCTGTCACCTGGCAGGTGGTTCCTGGGATGAGAGAATGGCCAATGAGGTGTCCCACGGGAACAACTCAGAGCTGAGACGACCCGGATTTGAATCCTGCTGTTCTGAACCCTGAGCCAGAGGCGCCGGGCAGGCCATGGCCTTCCGCGGGGCCTCTGCTGAAAGCGGGGCTGTCATGAGGACTCCAGGGGACCGTGTGCGGTGCCCAGTCTGTGTCTGGCAAAGGCTGAGTGCTTGATGCATGAGTTCCAACCATGTCTGCGTCCTCATCTAGTCAACACCTCTCCAGCAACAGCCATGGAGGCGCCCTGGCTTCCCTCCCTCATGCATTTACAGCCACCCCACCAGCAAGTCTGTCCTCTTCAACTCCCACTAGGTCCTGCTTCCAGTCACCTGTCACACCCTCCACCAATGCTACCGAGTAGCCAGGTATCAGCATCACCTGTCACCTAGATCATTACGGCAGTGCCCAGCAGGTGCCAGGCGCACACACTCGCCCCCTGACACAGCACTGTCCAAGAGAAGTTCCTTTGACTCTGGAAATATTCCGTATCTGCACTGGGTACTGAGTGCCTGAAATATGGCTATTGTGATGGAGGAACTGTATTTCTGGCTTTATTTCTTTCTGATTAGTTTAAATTTAAATGGCCAAACATGACCCGTGGCTACTGGTCTGGAGATTTAGACTATTTTCCATCTAGCCAAAGGATGCTCTTGTTTTTGGCCACGTCCATGCATGCCACAGCAGTGATAATGCTGGACCTTTAAACACTAGGCCACCAGGGAACTCTAAGGGGTGCTTTTTGAAAATATGTTTGTTTCTTTATGGTTGCACCTGTGGCATATGGAAGTTCCCAGGCCAAGAACTGAATCTGAGCCACAGCTGTGACCTATGTGAAGCTGCAGCAACATCAGATGCTTT
Organism: Sus scrofa; assembly: GCF_054392235.1. Taxonomy (NCBI): domain Eukaryota; kingdom Metazoa; phylum Chordata; class Mammalia; order Artiodactyla; family Suidae; genus Sus; species Sus scrofa. The sequence continues at coordinate 7,603,547 of NC_139388.1, forward strand.
AACTACTGTGCTGGGTCAGGGTTCAAACCCAAGCCTCCGCAACAACCCAAGCTGCTGGATTCTTAACCCACTGCACCACAGCGGGAACTTCTAAGGGATGCTTTTGAAAGCCAAAGTCAGAGGGTGTCCCTCCCCTGCTCAAAACCCTCCAAAGGCTCCATCCTTGCGCAGAAGCAAACCCTATGCCCAGGCAATTACCTGCAAGACCCTCCGAGATCTGCCCACCTGCACTCTCTCCAGCCACATTGCCCACCACCCTCTTCCTCATTCACTCTGTTCCAGCCCTGCTGGCTTCCTTGCAGTTGCTTCCACCTGCCAATCCCACTTCTGCCACAGGGCCTTTGCATGTGCTGCACCTACCCACACCCACACCCGTACCCTTCCCCTAAAAGTCTTCACAGCTGGTTCCCTTAATTCAGAGCTCTGTCTCTGACCCGACGAAATGACACCGAGTCCCCCTATGCCTTATCACCCTGGCTGGCACATAGCAGGCTCTTGATAAAGACGATGGAGGAGGAGTTCCCGTCATGGCTCAGTGGTTAACGAATCCGACTAGGAACCATGAGGTTGCAGGTTCGATCCCTGGCCTTGCTCAGTGGGTTAACGATCCAGCGTTGCCGTGAGCTGTGGTGTAGGTTGCAGACGTAGGCCGGTGGCTACAGCTCCGATTAGACCCCTAGCCTGGGAACCTCCATATGCCATGGGTGTGGCCCCAGAAAAGGCAAAAAGACAACAACAAAATAAATGATGGAGGAATCATAAGATACCCAATACACACAGTAGGCGCTCAATAAACAACCGTTACTGCTGTGGTAGTAACTAACTGTCACCATTATTCTTGCACCAAACCAACCGGTCCATGCCAGGGCCTGATGTCACATCACCTGGCCCATTCAGCCAGGCCTGGCATTCGATAACACCCTCTCCTCCGCCCGCACGGCCTGCCTGTGGGCACCAAGGAGCTGGAAGCCGCACACAGAAGAAGGAAGTCCTGTGCGGGAGGGCAGTAGGGGGACGCCCAGGCCTGGTTGCCAGGCAACCCCACCCCATCACTCAAAACACCGGCAGGCGGGCTCCACCAGGAAGGGCTGTGTGTTTACACGGCTGTCTTATCTGCTGGCCTGGCCGCCCGTGTTTGCGCCCAGGTTTCAAAAGGACAAAGTACCTCAAGGAGCAACGCTGATGGGGACGAGAGTCACAGTGCGCAGGACATGTGTCTGCAGGGGGAGCAGCTCAGGCTGCTGAGAACCTACTGTGTGCCACTTTCACCCTGCTCGGGACCACCCTTGCGGTGTCATGGGTTTAAATGAGAAAAGGCAGGAACGGGGCTTGCCGGGGGCCTGGCGCTCTGACAAGAGCTCGGTAAAGATTCAGCACTGCCACAGTTATTCCTTTTATTCTCACCAATTTGGCAGCAGCCTGGCTGCCTGTCTCCACCTTCACACCTCATTCCATGCCACCCCCCCACCCCCCGCCCCTCACGCACTCACAGTCAGGTTCCTCTGCCGCAGCACCCTGCTGTGTGGGGCAAGGTGGTTCTTTGCAGTGGAGGCTGTCCTGTGCCCTGCCCGCAGTTGAGCAGCGGCCCTGGCCTCTACCACTGTCGGTGGTATGGAGAATCGAGGTTCCTCCAAAAATGAAGAGAACTGTCATGGGATCGACTCCAGTCCCACTTGTGGGTCTACACCCCAAAGAAATGAAAGCAGGATCTCTAAGAGATACTTGAACATCTATATGCACAGCAGCATTATTCACAAGAGCCAACTGGTAGAAGCAACCCAAGTATCTACCAACAGACGACTGGGTAAAGAAAACGTGGTCCATACACGCAATGGAATATTACTCAGCCTTGAAAAGGAAGAAAATTCTGACACCCGCTACAGCACAGATGAACCGTGAGGACATTACGCAAAGTGAAACATGCCAGCCACAAAAATACAAACACTCGATTGCATTACTAGGAGCTACTTTCAGGGAGTCAAGTTCATAGAGACAGGGCATACATGAGGGGTCATCAGAGCTACCTAAGGAGTCAAATTCACAGAGACAGAGTGATCACCAGGCACGGCTTCCCTCAGCAGGCCGGGCCGGGTGCCTTGGTCCTGCTCACCACTCCTCTACAGGAGGCTGTGCCTGCCCCCCATCAAGTCCCACCTCGGAAGGAACTTCCTGGGGGGCTGCTCACCTCGGCATGCAAAGCAGAGCCCACACAACCCAGAGCCCCTGAGAATTCCCTGGGTTTCAGCACAATGAGGATTTTTCAGAAGGATGACTGTGGTCTTCCAGGGAGACAAAGGTTAAAGATGAAAAAAGTCTGGAAGAATGAATATACCTCAAAATAATAACCATGCTCTCTCTGGGTTGTAAATTCCATGTAATTCCTATTTGCTTTGTTTTGCTTTATCGCCTATAAACGAGTATTTTGTTTGCTTGCTTTTTGCTATAAAAGCTGAATTTAAAAAAAAAAAAAAAGGCTTTTCACTCACACATACACAAAAACAGGTATTAATGTTAAGAACGCGGGGAAGCAACTCACAAGGTGTCGGCACTTGGAAAAAAACAAGCTCCAGCGACTGAGACTGTTCTCTCGGGTGGAGCCGCAGCGAAGGCAGTGGGGAAGCAGTTCTTTGAGGATCTTAGCTGTGCCAAGACCGCACTGCCTTCTGAGCCACCTTGGGTGAGGTTCCTTCTGCCCACACACTCTTCCCTCGATGCCTCGCCTCTCAGGTCCTGCCATCCCTCCAGCCGCAGGTGACATGGTACCTCTGGGCTGCGCCCACTCAGACCAGACACCTCTCCCTTCTGAACAGCCTCCTCATTTTAAAATCAATTCAGGTTTACAGAAAAGTTGCACAGATAGTCCAGGGGATTCCCGTGAATGCGGGTGAAGTCTTAGCCACTGCGCTCTGTGAACAGCCTCAAACCCGTGGGACATTTGTCACAATCAAGAAGCCAGTGCAGGGTGCCTGTGAGACCCTTGTCTGGACTTCAGCCTGTCCCCGTGCGGTCCTTTCTCCTACCCCAGGAGCCCAGCCAGAACCCACGCCACATCGGTCATCCCGCCACCCCGGCCGCCTCGGGTCCTCAGTTTCTCGCAGCTCCCTTGTCTCTGACGATCTTGACAATGGGAAGGAGCACTGCCCAGGTGCTTAACAGAGTGTCCTTCCATCTGGGTTTCTCCCGTGTCGCATCTCACTTTTCTATTCTTGTGGGAAAACACACGGAGCACAAAGTTTCTCATTTTCACCATTTTTCCATAGCATTCGATACACGCGCACTGTTATGCAACCATCACCACCCTGTGTCTCTACAAGTTTGTCACCTCCCCAATGGACACTCTGTCCCCATTAACCCTCCACGAACCTCCCCCTGGCCTGGGGTCACCACTATTCCACCTTCTGTCTCTCTGAATGCAAATCAAAACCACATCAAGATGCCACTTCACACCCATCGGGATGGCTCGGATCGCAACACCAGAAAACGGCAAGTGCCGGGGGAGCTAGACCTCCGCGGCGCTGGCCTGGCGGGATGGGAAGGCGCAGCCGCAGTGGAAAACAGTTTGGCGGATCCTCAAAAATTTAAACACGGAACTACGACAGGACCCAGCAGTTCCGTTGCATGGTAGATACCCTCAAACATCGACAGCAGGCAGAGACAATCTGAAACAAAAACCTGGAAAAAAAGCTGAATGTACTGCTTTCTCGAGTAAAGGAGAAAAAAAAAAATCAACAGCAGGGCCTTGATCGGGTATCTGTACCCCTGAATTCACAGCAGAAAGTGGACGCAACCCCAGTCCGCAGACCTCTCCTTCCTTTTACGAGAGGCCTCCCCTGGCAGCAACCAGTTCACCCGGGGGCACCACAGCCCCAGCGATGGCCAGCACCTATGGCCAGCACGTAGACGGGGTGACCTTCGGCCAGGTGAGCCCACCCCACTACGGAAGGCCCCAGGTGAGCCTGCCCCGGTATGGACGGCCCCAGCAGAGGCTGCATCAGAAGGCGGTGCTGTGACGGAGATGCCGCAGTGGACCCTTGGCCCCCAGGCAGCTGTCACCTCCCTGGAAGGGCTGGAACCAGGGGCAGGAGGCACTGGGTTGGGCCCGCCACTCAAAGCAAGAGTGAGAAAGTGAGGCAGCCGAGCAGCCCCTTCCTCCCCAGGACGTACACATGTGCGTGTGTGCTCATGCGCGTGCGTGCACACACACACACATACACACACACACACACACAGCATCCAAGAGAACAGTAACAACCTAGCAGTTGTCCTCACTGGGCTAAATCAGCACTTGACAAGGTTCCGTTCAGACTCTGAAACAGTCCACCGCAAGGGAAAATGAAGCTTGGGCAACGCTAGGGTCTCCGGGCTCCTGACGTGAAATCGTGGCTGTGGAAGCACTTGCACCAAAGCCAGGCACTAAGGCTCTGCAGAGAGCTGTGCAGAACCTGGACGTGCGGACCAAACCGAGGAAAAGGCTGCATGTTTGCAGCAGGGGGTGACGGAGGTGACGCACCTGCCTGGGTGACACACCTGACGCCCGAGCCACAGGAGCCCAGGCTCTGGTCCCTGCTGTGCCCTCTCCGCCCACTTCTTATTCGGCGACCTGGGACCAGTAGGTTCTGCTCAGATCTGCCTGGGACCCGCTACCCGGGAAGACTGGCTGTGGCGCGAGCAAGCCTGTGGGGTCACCATCTCCCTGTCCCCTGCCAGGGTGTAGTTCTGTCCCCCAAAGGTAAGTCACAAAGGAAAAAGCTGTTCCCACGTGAGCCCAGGGGCACCATGACTTTCCCAGAGGCACGGCGACCACTCTGGAGAAAAAGGAAGGAGGGCGTGTTTTTCCCCGTTTGCTCCATCATGTTTCCCATCCCTGGATGACGCTGCTGCTTATTATACCTATGACAACATCAGAAATATTTCTGGTGGATTTCCGCGATGGGGGAAATGACAGCCTTTCTTTTCCCTCTGGCTTTGTGTTGGACGTGCAGACCTGAGCAGAGGTCTTTAGGCCAGTTCCCAGGGGCTGGGAGGCGTGAATGCAGATTTGAGGCATCAAGGTGAAAGGGGGTGTCACCCCCCACACACTGCAGAAGTGTGCTGAGGGGGGGTCTGCCAGAGACCCAGGAAGGGCTGGGTATTCCTGGGCACTTCAGTCCAATGCCACCTGCTGCTGAGGTTTCAATTTACCAGGGAGACAAATGTATTTTATTTTATTTTATTTTATTTTGTTTGTTTTGTTTTGTTTTGTTTTGTTGGTCTTTTTGCCATTTCTTGGGCTGCTCCCGCAGCATATGGAGGTTCCCAGGCTAGGGGTCTAATTGGAGCTGTAGCCGCAGGCCTACGCCAGAGCACAGCAACACGGGATCCGAGCCGCGTCTGCAACCTACACCACAGCTCACAGCAATGCTGGATCCTTAACCCACTGAGCAAGGCCAGGGATCGAACCTGCAACCTCATGGTTCCTAGTCGGATTTGTTAACTACTGCACCACGACAGGAACTCCAACAAATGTATTTTAAAATTGCTACTTTCCGAGTGCCAGTTAGATGCTAGCAAGTACTGCTGTCAAGTGCACTGTGCTTGGGTGGGGTCTCAGGGAGCCTGGCCAGACATTACAAACAAGGAACTGTGGTCCATGGAAGAAGACAGTGGCCTGACTAAGGCCACATGGCCAACAAAGTGGCCACAGGAAGAAAGACACCTGTTGTTGTTCGTGTTTAAAGATAACGGGAAATGCAATGGCTGTCCCAAGTCAAAAAGCAGAAAACTGGAGGTAAGGTACAGATGCATTGGATTATCTGGGGATATGTGTCAATTAGGGATTTTGCAAACATCTCAAGCGCATGGTAGTGGCTTCCTGGACGTGTGCTGTGAAGGCGTTTGCAGCCGCGCCTGGCCTCAACAGGAAAGAGCGGCGATTGATTATTGATGTCTGCAGGGCACAGTGATGGGAAGCGGAGAACAGACGCCACGTTTATCATCACCAGTCAACGGTACATCCTCCTGATGCTCCTGATGCCGGGCATTTCTCTGGATCTTCCTGCCCTGGAGCTTCCCCTTGCATGCCGGGTGCTCAGATGCCAAAGAACAGGTAGAAATACTTTTGGAGAGGAGGCTGTTTCTCTGAATATTAAACAATATTAAACACTCGGCATTTCCAAAGTAAAATTCAACTCCTACAGGAAAGGGAGAATCCCTGTAACGTATGCTGACGAGGCAGCCGCCGGCTGCCTGGGGCTCTGCCCTCACCGTGTGCAGCACAGCAGGTTGAGCCGTCACCCTCATCATGCCATTGGCTGGTCTAAATGCCTCAGGCGGCAAGTACAGGGGCCATGTCACGCCCGCCGGTGGGGGCAGTCCCTGCCTCCCTGGCAAGGACTGGATTCTGATGTGGAAAACTACCTCTCCGTCCACAGCCCACTAGAAACACTTTCCCACGGGCTCCGGTGCCCAGGGGGTGCTGAAGGCTGAGGAATGTGGGCACGCGGGACAGAAGGGGGAGCACACGAAGCCGAGGGTGGTCCCTCCGCCAGTGATGCGTCTCTCTTTGCTCATTAGACGCTCAGGCCTCGTCCTTTGATTCTTCCACCCAAAGAGGAATCTTGGCCACGCTGCCTATAGCTTTTGGCAGGAGGCAGAGGCACCAGAGAGGGAAGACGCAAGCGGCCTTGCGCGGGGCTGAGAGGGAAGGTGTGTTTAACGCTGGTGGAGCGTGTCCAGCTTTTATCTCTAGGCTGTACTTAGAGGTCTCGCTCTCCCCTTGGCCTGAACAACCTCGCCCACCGCCGTGGGGCAGCCACAGCGTGTCACAGTTGCCTCCCCTGTTTGAGGCTGGCACCGGGACCCCGGCAGTGGGGTTTCTTTGGAGGATCTGTTCTTCATCAGAGGAGGCTCAGACAACCCTCCTTTCTGGCCTGAGGAGGAGGAAGGCAGCTCTGAGGCCAGCGCTTCCCCCAGTGCAAACAGCTGAACCCAGCCTGCCCGGCCCGGCTTTCAACTTTGTTGCTTTTGCAAACACGGTTTGGGGTCCTGTTTCCCACATCCCTGCAGCCAAGTCCGGCCAGCCTCTTGGAGGCATGGCCCACTCCAAGGCCAGGGACCAGGACGAGGAGGAAGCTGTCCCCTCCCACCTTCCAGAAAAGCGCTGGGCCTGGGAACGGAGCGGGCACAATCAGGACAGAAAAAAAACATGAGGGGCATCTCTGAAGTACTAAGGGAGCCCCGGCCCTGGATGCTGGCGGCCCTCTGCCCAGCGTTGTCCCCAGCTCACCGTCCCCTTCCTCGGATCACAGCCGCCATGGCACTGCCGGCTCCACCCCCGCGCAGGCCACTGGGCCGCCCCATAAAATGTGCTGATGGAGTCCTGCTGGCGTCAGTGTCCCCTCCGGAAGGGACCGGCACCTCCACGAGGGAAGGGACCTCATGACCCCACCCCCCACAGGTGTCTGGAGGGAGGGAGGGAGGCCGTTGTGTTCGGCAGAATAATGCCCCCTCCCCGTGGCCCCATCCTAATCTTTGGAACCTGTAAATATGTGACTTGGCGTGGCAAAGGGTCTCTGCAGGTGTGATTAAGAGCCTTGAGATGCGGGGACGCTCCTGGGTGGCCCAGGTGGCCGCGCGACGCCACCTTGAGCCAAGGAAGGTAGGCGGGTGAGGAGACGCGGGCAAGGGAAGGGAGCCTCCCTGGAGCCTCGGGGAGGAGCGCAGCCTGGCCCACACCTCGACTCTACCCCGGGGGACCCATTGTGGACTTCTGACCTTCAGAACGATAAGATGATAAATTCATGTGGTTTTACACCACAAAGTTTATGAGAATTTGTCATAGCAGCCAAAGGAAACTAAAACACGGGTGTAGGACACTCCTGGGACCGCCAGTCAGTGCTGATCAGCCACCCTGACCCCACGCCGGTGATATGCAGACAGCGCTGGTGGCCCAAGTCCTGCTTCCTCCTGCTTCCGGGTACCTGAGAGATGACGGTGCCGGCCTCTGGGAGGCCAGGTCATGGCTATGTGACAGATTCAGGTGGAAACTATGCGAGACAAGTGACATGAGTCACTTCCAAGGCCAAAGGACTGCAGCGCCAGTGCTTGGCGCCCCGGTCCTTCCCGCCCGAGAACTCTGGTGTGGAGGTAACTCGTCCCCAGGTGGGGAACCTCTGCCAGCCCAGCCCCTGCATGCCACCTACAGGGAGCAGGGCCCCCAGGGCACTCCTCGGGCACGTCGACTGAGCCAGAAAAAAGTTTCCTGAGCTCCTGGGCTCAGGGAGTCTTGATCCACAGCACAACCCTGCCCGTCCTGACGAGGCACATAGGGACCCGTCCACACAAGCTGTCCCCACGGCATCTGGTGGAGCTGCCCGCTCAAGGGCTCTCAGCCACTGTGGGAAGCCTTGCCACGGACCCTTGCCAGGTCCCTAGGTCCCCTCAACACTTTCCACTTGGGACAGGGGACGTCCGCCTTAGTCATCAAACGACCATGAAGTGAAATCACTTCTTCCAGACAGTGTGGAGGGAAGACATGGCTGCTTCCCGTGCCTCCCACGCACGTCCCACGTGTGTTTATGAGGCGCAGGCCCCACGGCCACCCTGCCACCCGATGGCAAGCCTAGCGTGACCTGGTCCTCTGTGCTTCCTTCTTGGGGACCCAGCGATGTCTGCCCATTTCTCGGCTTCTCTGCCAGGCCCTCTGCCATGTCTGTGGCTGGGATTCTAGGAAGTCAATGGATATTTTCAGAGCTTTATTGTCCCATTTGTCACTTGCTAATTAGCCAGGAGTGACTAATCAGAACATAGTGGCGAGATAGAGAAAATACTCCCATTTCCTTGGCTTTCGGTTGCCCGTGGTTACTGAGAGCCCTCTGCATTTATCTGATGGAGCGGGGTGGGGTGGGGCGGGGGGCATGAGAGCGGGTGATATTCTTTGTCCTTTCCTGGGCAATGTGGAGCTCCTTGGACGCTGTCCCTAGGATAAGGTTGCCATGTAGGAATGACTATATCATGTCATCACTGGGCAGAGCCAGGGTCTCCGGAGACCCTGACCTCAGCCTTTTAGTAACATCTAACCCTGAGCGGATGAGCCACAAACAGCCCAGCTGCACTCTGGCCTCTCCTGGCAGCAGAGGCCACATGGCTGGGCTCCGCCAAATGGGATGGGGCGAGTGCACATGGCCCTGCCCGCTGCTGGATGTGGCTGAGGCTCCAGAGCCCAGTGTGAAAGGGAGGTGGAGGCCCCGCCTCCCCAAAGCTGGGGTGGGGCGATGGTGGGGGGTGTGGCAAGCCCTCACCAGCTGCCCTCCCAGCCAGGTTCTGGGCCACACGCACACCTGTCACCCACGATCCGCACTGCCACTCCTCCTCGAGGCTGCTGTCCTGTACTCTCCCACTTCACAGGCGGAACGCCGAGGCTCAGCAGCCACGGGTGACTGGCCGCAGGTCACACAGGCAGTAACTGGCCAAGCTGGCTATCACCCAGGTCTCGGTACCCACGCGCGAGGACAAGGGGAAAAGGGGAAGAGCCAACAGGGCATGTGCCAGGCACCCGGCATGTGTCACCTCAGGCCTACAACCACGGGGCGAGGTGGGGTGCGGTCATATCACACACAAGCATGTAACACGTATGCACGCACACAGGAGCATATGGACACACAGACGGAAACACACAGGCAAAGAGACGCGTGCACACGGGCAGATGCAAATACGATGGTCATCCAGGCAAATGAGCACAAACACACACACACACACACACACACACACACTCACATGTATACACACATGGTTTCTCAACATGCAGGGAAAGAGGCCACGCAACACCCTGTGTCCCGCTCTGGGCTCGGTGACCCAGGCCGCCAGGTCTGCCCTCGGGCGATTTCATCACTGACGGCGATTTCCAAAGGCAGTAACCACACAAGGAGGCCTCGGGCCTGCCCCTCAGCGCTGCTGCCTCAGCACACCACCAAACACGCATGCGCGCGCACACACACACACTGCTCCACACACCACACACACCGAGCACCACACACACTCCCCCTCCCCGCACACACACTGCACACACACACACACTGCACACACACACACACACGACAAAAGCTGGCCCTGAAGGCCCCTTGTGGGACAGTGTTCCGGGGGCAGGCAGCAGACCAGGGCTGGCAAAGAAAAGAGGGCGGAATCCGCCGGAGACTTGCCCAGCGGCCCTCGGCACAGCTCCTGACCTCGTGGGTAATAAACGTCCAGTGAAGAAAGGGCAGATGGAACAGACGGGCCGCATCTGCAAGGCTGGCATGTTCCGGGGTAAAGTTCTGACTCTCGAATGAGTTCCCAGCTCAGCCAGGTTGATGAGTGCCTACGAAGCACCAACGCGCCCCCACCCCCCAGGCTGGTTCCCCGCACCCCCACCCCGCTGCTGCAGGTCAGGGGAGTCAGAGACCAGTGGGGGCAGCGGGGCTGCTGTGCTGACTGAACCGGCCAGTGATCCATCATCCAAAGAGCCCTTGCCATCTGGGCCAAGAGTCAAACAGTTAATGGCTGAGCACCCAGGCCCAAGGACACAGATGACCTGGGTTCAAATCCCAGCATGGACAGTTGAGCTCTGATGCCAGCTGCTTCCTTGTCCATAAAATGGGCCGTGAGGAGAGTGCAAGGGAGAACGAGTCCAGCAGGAGACCTCCGTCACGCCACGGGCAATGTCCAGAGACATTTCTGGCTGCCACGACTGAGGCTGGTCCTGGGGCACCTCGTGGATTGAGGCTAGGGTCGCTATTAAAATCCTCCCATGCACAGGACGGTCTCCACCGCAGACAAAGATCCAGCTGCACGTGCCTAGTGCGGGGACGAGATGCTGGATAAAGGGCCTACTGCAGGCCCGGCTCAAGGCAAGCCCTCAAGAGATGTCAACAGCTATTATTACCTCGAAACCGTCCCAGCAGCCCTACAGCATGGCCTTGTTGTCACCAGGCTGCAGAGAAGGAAGCTGGGCTCGGAGAGGCTACAACAGACTCAGGTGACAAAAGCAGCAGAGCTGAAGGGACCCCCACGACACCTGGCCCTGGGACACAAGCGGGTCCCAGGCCTGGGGCCCCACTGCCCTCGCTGCCCCCAAACACAAGTCAGCCTCTCTACAACCTCCTTCCTCCTGCAGCTCCGCAAAAGGAAGAAGGGCTGTTTCTGGAAGCGTTTTCTCGGGCGCCCAGTGCACAGACACCAGTCTGGCTCCTGCAGACACTTCCTTCCCCAGCTCTGCCCAAGAGGGGCCCTCTGAGCAGCGTGCCCGGCCCGGCCCTGCAAACCGGGCCCTTCTCCCACCCCCAGGAGGGGTCTGTCTCCAGAGGCGGCAGAGGGTCCTGCAAGAGCCTGGTCTCCATCCACCTCTCACTTGTCCCGCGCTGCACACGCCCTGCCCCTGCGGCCACATGAACACACGGGGCCCATGACCAGCCACACTGAACTCCTCTCCAGCGCTTTCTAGAGCCCAGGCCTGGACACATGTACCCCCTCTTCCTGGCACATGCCCCCCCTCCCCCCAAGCCCTCTTCCTGGGACTCGGATTTCACTGAAACATCCCCGCCTCTGGAGGCCAGGCTCGGCTGCCCCACCTCTGTGCACCCACATCTGGGCACCTATCGGCCTGGACTGTAAAGGGATGCATGCTGGTCCTCATCCAGCACCTCGAGACCGCCAAGTCCAAGGGCAGAGGGCCCTTCTGGGCACTCCATTGACAGCCCGGCCTCTGGAGCTGCCCTGTATTTCCAATGGAACTTCCCACGGTGATGGGAATACCATCCAATACTATCCGGCACCCCCCCTGTGGCTAAGGAGCGTGGGAGGTGGGGCTGCTGCACCTGACCGCTGGATTTTTAATTTTGCTTCTTTTATGTAAACAGTGAACAGCCAGGAGTGGAGAGTGGCTGCCACGTTGGAAGCACAGGCCTAGCGCGACGCCTCCCGCACGGAGAGCGCTCGGGACATGCTGGCGTGATGAAGGCAGGAATGAATGATGGTCAGTCCCCCACTTTACGCCCCCACATTACAACTGCCTGAGGGCAGCTTCCCCAGGGGCCAGGAGCAGCTGCGGGCAGGACACAGGCCCTGCCCAGCTCTATCTCCCTAACGGTGCATATGGTTCCTAGGGCCTCAGTGAATAGCCACTGATGGAATGATCTAGAGCCCCTCATTTCCCTTTACCACCAAGCCAAAGGGAAACTGTGCTGAGAGGAAAAGCAGTCCCACGGGGCTGGTTTCTGCAGGTCTGTCCAGCCCAGTTCCTCCTGCTCACCTTCCCCCTGCATCCTCGTGGCACCTGTGAGCTTGCGCTGCCGGCGAGCAAGCATCCTCTCTCGTGTGCCCCCCACCCCAGCCCCCAATGCCACGGAAGAAGTAGTCTGTTTGCTCCAGACTCAGAGAAGCATGAGGACTCCTCCTCTCCCTGGGGCTGCTGTTTCCTGCCTCCCTTTTTATTAGGAAAATGCTAACTCATAAGAACGAGGACGAATGTGAACTTCCACTAGAAATCGAATGCCCTTCATCTCTGGCTGCTGGCTGTGATGTTCTCCAGCACCGTTATTCCACACACACACACACACACACACACACACACGACATTCGTCCCACTCCTTCCAATGTAGGTAGTGGTGGGTTCTCCCCGCATTCGTCAGGTATGCCTCTGGCGGGGGGGGGGGGGGGGGGCAGCAGAGCTTGGAGCTAATTTAGGAATTCTCTTGAGGGCCCGGAGGGACCCTGTGCTCTTGTGTTCAGCTGACAGCCAGGCTTGGAACGGCACGTGGAAATCCTTTGCCGAGATCCTGGGGCACCCAGGAAGGGAGGCAGGGTGGTTCCTGTGCCCAGGGAAGGGGGATGGGTGGACCTCGAAAGCCGCCATAACAAGAAAACGATGCCAAGGAAGGGTTCATGTGCAGAATAAAAGCAGACAGTCAAGTGGTAACTGGCCCTGCTTTATGCTGAACGTCTTACTAACTGTGTGGCCTGGAGAGGCCACCTCTCTTCTCTGGGCCCCGTGTTTCCATCTATAAATGGGGATGATGCCAGAACCGGCCTCAACGGTGGTACCGATTAAATGGGTTCCCAGAGCTAGAGCGCTTGGCATGGGCCCAGCACAGAAGCAGCTCTCAATAAGCACACCTGACCACTGCTGCTGCTGTCTGCCAGCCTGTGCGGCCACACAACATAAGCGTCTTGCTACAGAGCCTAAGCTTCTGTGCCTCCGTTCTTTTTTCTTCTTCTGTTCATCTGTATTTTACACTGGAGTAGAGGTGACTGGCAATGCTGTGCCTGCCCAGCACTGAGCGGGGACCCCTGCCAGGCCCTGCGCTAGGTGCCGGCGACACGGAGACGGGTCAGACTCAGCACCTGTTCCCAGGAAGCCGCACACTTGCTGGGACGATGGCCGCACGCACTGAATCCAACGCAGCTGCGCATGGGACGAGCGGGTCTCACGAGGATCGAAAAGGCTAAGGAGCCCGGCGGAGGAAGGACTGGATCTGGGCAGGCCTGAGAGGTTTCACACCCATGCGAACGGGGCCCGGAAAGAGGAAAGAAAGGGGATCCCTGGCCGTGGGCCTGGCATCTTCAAAGGCCGAGAAGTGCACAAGATCATGGGCTCTTGGGGCAGCAGCAAAAGGTTGTTTGTGGCTGGAGCAGAGGGTGCCTGGTAAGGAACTGGCAGGAGATGAAAATGAAAAGACTGAGCTTGGGCCAAATTCGGCCTCCTCTGCCAGGAAAATAAGGAGCTGAACCCTGTCCTGTGGATGACAGAAGGGTTTTAAGTACCACTCATCAAGTTACTCAACTCTGGAGACCGGGAGCATGCCCCCGACACACACACACACACACACACACGCACACACACGTGCACGCACACGCCTGGACTCTTGCACTGGGCCCAGAGCAGAAACAGGATGTGTTCTGAGAACTACATAGAGGCCTAGGAGGCCCGCTCAGGCTGTTTGCAGAAGGTATTTATAAACAAGAGCTCTCCTGCGTACACACACACACACACACACACACACACACACGTGCACACACCTTCACCCGCTGGGGACCGGAGAGCTGGTCTGGGTAGTTCTTTCAACACGGTGCCTTCACAGCAGGGCGACTAGAGGCAGTACCAGAGCCTTTACAATAAAAACCCAGTATTTTTCACTGGCACAGCTTTCCAGCCTGCTCCTCACTGAAGAAGACAACCTCATCGCCGCTCCATTGCCCACATTTAAAAGGGAAGCGGGGGTCTGTCTGCAAGAAGTCAGAGCCGCCGACAGGGACGCGGGGTGATGGGGGCCCGCGAAGGACGGGGTGACGAGGGGAAGACTCCACTCTGTCGGCCCCAAGCCTGGCCTCTCCTCTCCCCCCTCCTGAGCCGAGGGACCATCGCCCAAGGAGAATGGCTGCCCCGGGGAGGCTCATCCACCACGAGGACGTCTTGCGGCAGGTGGGTGCCAAGGAAAAAGGGCTCCAGTGCCTTCAAATAGCTGCATCTTCCTAAGCAGGATAAACCTTCTCCCCGGCAATATGCTCCATACTAGCAATAAGTTCGGTAAACTCTTTTCTTTAGAGAGAAAGTATAAATTGAAATGGAAGGGACTTCAGGGGCCACAGCTGGATTGGAGAGAGTGGATTTTTATAAAATGAATTCCCAAACTTAGAATGTGAATACTTCCTCAGAAGGAGAGACTGCCTGAGCCAAACAACTGTCCGTATTTGACAGGCTGGCAGCAGGGGCCAGGCGCTGTTCTAAGATAAGGGCAGTCTCATCCTCGCCTTGACCCCCGATGGGGAAATTGAGCAGGGAAGTGACTTGCCCAAGGTCACAGGACAAAAGCCAAGGCTTGAATCCAGACCATCTGGCCCCAAGGGTCAGGCTCCTGGCCCACGACCCTGACCTCCTTGGCGGCACAATCGGCCCTCTGGCTCTGCCGGGATGAGGCGGAACCACAAGCACAGACACTGAGCAGGGCCCAGGAGGACGGCGGCGGAGTCCTGCGCGGCGCTGGACTTTGTCATGGGGTGGCTGGCCAACACAACGTCTTGGGGATAGGCGGCCATCTATGGGGTGCAACTGATTTGTTTCCAAATGTTCTCCTGGGGGCAACAGAGAGGACACTCAGGCTGTCATGTGGCCCTGGCTGTGACTGGGGACAACGTCGGGGGTGGGGGGATCCTAAGGTTTAGGTGCCACCATGAGCCATCTCGGGACCACGCTACTGTCTGATTTCCCAAATCCGACCAGGCCCACCTCTCCGATGGGTACACTCAGGCCCAGAGAGGCCAAACAACTCCTCCAAAGCCACAGAGCCGGCAAGAGGCAGAACCAGGAGCGCCACACGGGTCCCATGATGCCTCTGCCCTCCTGCCTCATAGACTCCAAGGCGTATGAACACTCTCTGGGAACAGGCCCCTGAACTTACCTTTCACTAGGCCTGTGTAGCACAGAGAATCCACAGTCCCCCAAAGGGCCAAGTTCCAGGCAACCTGTACCTTGAGCCTCATGCAAAACGTTCTTCCTCTTTGCTCTTCGACACTGGGCACGGTGTTCTGGACTCACAGTTTGTGCCCCCCCCCCAACTCCTCTGTTGAAGCCCTAACCCCCAATGTGATGGTTCGGGGAAGTGGCAGCTTCGGGGGGGGGGGTGTCACTGGGTTTAGATGAGGTCATGAGGTGATGAGGTCACGAGGGTGGGACCCCCATGGTGGGATTCCTGCCCTTACACGACGACAAGAGACCATCGCTCACCCTCTCAGCCGTGAGCGGACACAGGGAGGAGGTGGCGGCCTGCAAGCCAGGAGGAAAGCTCTGCCCGTAAAGTGACCACCCTCTTCTCGGCCTTCCAGCCTCCGGAGCCATGGGACACACATGCCTGCCGGGTGGGCCCCCGCCTCTGACAGCAGCTGAGGGCCTGGCCTCACTGAGACAGATGGAGAATGTTACCACTAGACTGGGGCCCAGAAAACCACACTCGTGCAGTCTGCTCTCCCCAACGCAGAATAACTTCACCTGCTTCTCCAGACCAGGGCTCCAGGCTGGGAATCGCCCACCCCAGGGCCCAGCACGGCCCCTGGCATACAAGTGGGGCTCGAGAAACACCTGCCGAACAAACAGAACCGAGCGCTTGCTGAGCATCTGTACGTTTGCCACCTGGCCCCCAGCGTAACCCCCGTTCCCCGGTGAAAGCTGACTGCTTCTGCCGTCACGGAGCACCCAGCCTGGAAGCCGCCACCTCACAATCAACCAGCGCCAGCTCCCTGAAAAGGAACGGTACCCACACCCAGCAATTCTGCATCTCAGCATCCATCCACAACTGGGGTGTGCACGGGCATCTGAGATAAGGCTGCCTGCTCCCCACTGCGTCTGAGTGGGGACTGGCCTCGGCATCCACGGATGGGGGTGGGGTGGGAAGGAAGGACCAGGTGACGACTCCGAGGCCGCAGCTGAACAGGAGGAGGTAGAACAGCTGTCGGTGATGAACCCGAAATAAGTCGATCGAAGGAGGGACACACAGAACGGTCCCCACCACTGAAGGCCCCACGGCCTCTGTCCCACACACCCCATGCGACCTGCAGTTGACAGCTGGCAATTCCTGTTTCTTTAAAGACCTTCGCAAGGCCATCGCGTCAGTATGGCTTTTTCTCACTCCTTTAAGGCTCTCTCACCCACAACAGCTATTGTTTGACTGACGGAGACTCTCAAGCATTCCATTCGGTTTTGGTAAAACAGCCACTCTCTTTTCACACTCACGTTTCATCTGAGATCTTCAAGCAAATTGTGTCATTACTGTAACTCCTATAACCAGCAGGATCGGCTATGGGAACAGACACACTGGCTCTTGGAAACACACAACACAACTCACCAGAAGAAAAGCACTGGGGTTTCCCAGAGCCGCCTACGGGCCGAGCGTCAGCCGCCGGGACTCACAGACGGGTCACCATCCAGCCAATCTGCTAAAAGAGTCCCCTGCCATTGACATTCAGAGGAGCGAGTCCAGTTAGCACAGTTCATCTGCCTTTAGCCAACCAGCACCAACACATCCCCACAAGGTCTCAGTAGGAGAAGAGGCAAACTGCACCCAAGCAGCACACGATCTGATTCCCTTAGGTTTATACACGTTCCATAAAACTATCTGTTTAAATGTAAATACACAGAAAAGCCTGGAGGGATGGGACATGGGGTACGAACCGGGTTTGTGGCAGAAGAAGGGGAACGTCACACTTTGCTATAAGGAATCGATTTTTCACAAGAAGAAGAGTCACATAAAGTATAAAATTGAGCTGTTTTTGAAATCAACAAGATGTGACAGAAGAGCAGAGCACATGAAACACAGAAGCCCAGAACCTGATACGTATGAAGCTTTAAAAAAAATTAAAATAGCACTCCAAATAAGAAACATTGTACTGGCTTCAAAGAAGCAGCTGTCTGCCTCTCAGCCGGGGTGAACAAGCGAGGGGTGGGCTCAGAGGCATTCACGGGCCGGGGATCTGCAATGGGCGGGCTGGGACCAGTCGGTGGACTCATCCAACCAGTGTGTTCTGACCAGACACTAGGTCAGCGTTCACGCTAGGCTGCCACGGTGACCGCCGGCTCCTGGCCCTTGATTCCGCCCTCTGTTTAGCCGGATAGGCTGTGTGTGTGACAGTCACAGAGCAGCCCTCAAAGGCAGCTTTCAAGGTGGCTGAGGCGATTCTGCACATCAGACAATTACTTCCAGCCCCATTCTCCGCACACGTCTGTCTCCATCACGCGTCCCCCGGTGACGGCGGCCCTCGGGCACATGAAGCTCGGAGCTGGGGGCTGGCTGGGACCGTGGGGATCGTGTCCCAGCACACAGGGACACAAAACCACCAACGGACACCTTATTTCACGGGAGCTGTGTTCGCGCTCTAGAGCCCCCAGAGAGACTCTCCCACCGTGTCCTGGCAATGGGGAGGCTGTCCTGGAGGATGGTGACAATCCCCTGGGGAGGGGACACTGCCGCTGAGGACTGGAGGGGACTCGGGAGGGAGGGTGAGAGGACTGGTCTTTGCAAAGAGGATGGGGTGCACTCAGGGGGTCAGAGGCCAGCCCGGCTGAGCCAAGGACTCCCGGGCCGCAGCCGGGGAAGGGAACTCCAGGACGGTGACAAGGAGACAGAGGCAGGTCCCGATGGAAGCCCAGCAGCCTCGAGGCCCAGGTCAGGACTTGGGAAGATTTCCTAACTGCACTGGGGGAAGCCATCCAGGACTGGTGAGCAGGCCAGCGCCACTGCATCGCGCATGTGCCTTCCCCGCCCAAACAAAAACAGATTTTTGCAGCCTGTGCTTCCTGAAGGGCCTTCATTTTCCTCCATCACTGTGGGACACACACACACACACACACGTCAGCCCCACCCCATTCCCAACAGCTAGACCCTTGGCAGCTGCCCTCGCCCATCATCACCAACCCCCAAGGACGCCTGGTTAAAGCCCTAGTTTTTCTGTTTGTTTGTTTGTTTCTTTTTTTTAAAAAAAAAGGCCTGGTTAAAGCCCCTAGGGTTCCGCACAAATCCTCAGACTGCTGGGCTCATGGAAACAGTCCCAAAATGTTTTCCCGTGTACTCGAGCCGCCTGCTTGGAAGAGCCCCGCTGCAGGCACTTCTTTCTTCCAGGCGGCTACACCCAACTGTTTGCTGGAAGGCTCTGCGTCACTAAAGGGATCTCCCCAGCTAATACGACATTTGAAGGAACGAGCAATCTAGGCGGCCTGAATTCGGGGCGGTCACGTTGTCGGTGTGTGCTCTTCCTCTGCACCATCTAATCGCGTTTCCTGTGGGTATGCATACAAACACTGTTGTTCCGACCCATGAACTTGTAAACAGACTGATTATATCAGCTTTAATAGATTAAGGTTTCCAAAAACAGATGGACGCCATTACTTTTGCTTTAATTTAAGACAAACACAATTTCCACTGGATGTGGATAAAATTAATGATCTTAGAAGAAATCAACTTGCCTGTGAAAAAAGAAAAAAAACCGCATCATTGTCCGAGACCATAACCCAGCCTTAGCTTGGAGATGCCATATGCTACTTCTGCCTTGCTCTGTTTTCTTGGAACGAGGCTGTTCGCACACATTCTTTGGGGTGCACGGAACGTCAGTGGGACTTGGCTTAAATGGCAGGGGGCAGATCACCACCCCGAAATTACTGAAACCAAGAGAAATCCACAGGATCAAGCCCAGACCAAGAAAGTCGTCTAAAACGGTAATCAAATCAACTTCCTTCCAAAACCAGGCTCTTCTTAAATTGCAGTTATCAACTTACTCAGTTTGTGAACTAAGAATACGGAGATGCGCGCCAGCCTCAAGCCAATCCACCAAAACCACTCGAGCTGACCCACCGCCCATTCACTGATGACGCGGGTTTCGACCGTGTTTCCACTTGGTCCCAACAACCACTCGTGGTCAGGGTTTATGGTACCTCAGGCTCCTGGAAGCGGGACACCCCATCGCTGACTCCCCAGGTTCGGAGGGCAGGACACAGGGAATGGTGCGACTGACCTCCCCAGTCCTGCTGCTCCTCCTTCTAGACACCTGATCGAGGGGCAGTCATCTCACCTGCCAGGTCTCAGTTTTCTCATCTGAAAATGGGCACAACAGTGGTACCTGCCTCACAAGGTTGTGGCGGGGACGCAACCAAGGGTGGAATGTGCCAAGCATGGCGTCCAGCGCAGGGCAACCCCCTGGCACATGTCAATCATTACTGCTATTCACATTCCAGGAGGGTGACTTCTTAATTTACTAAAGTAGTTTATAGAGCACCGTGTTTATTAAACCAGATCACAGCCGCCACACCTCGACCATGTTTTCCATGATATTTTCATGGCAGAGCCCAGGCTGAATTCTCTTCAGCAGCAGTAGAAAATCTGTAATAGCTTTCGTTTAAGAATGCTTTAAATGAACAAAATAGCTATTAATGTGGGATGGCTAGAGATGAAACAGGTTTAGCAGGAAAGGCAGACAGCATCATTAAAAAGCAACCACTCTGAATAAAATCCTTTTTCAAAAAAGGTCTTACTGTTACCGTTCGATCCAGAACACCTGATCTCTTTGCCCCCGAAGCACCCAGACTCCCACACCCACCCTCTGCTCCAGGCTCCAGGCTCCCCAATCCGTCCTTTGGTTGACCTTTGCCCTCTGCTCCCCCCAGGCACTCTCACCACCCCAGCGTCTCTCGGTCAACTTTCGTGAAACACCAATCTGGCCATTTCTATTCAACTTTATTTCTGGGGATCCCCCCCGATCCCAGGCCGGCCAGCACTCCCATGCGTCCCCTGAAAGACAGAACAGTGGAGCAGACCCGAGTCTGCACCCCAGGTCTGCCCCTGACTGGCTCCTAGGCCCCCAGAGAGTTGCTTGTATAAGTCACCCAAATGTCAGGTACTCACAGGTCACCAAACCAGCTCAATGCCTGGGTATGAAGCTCGGGGCACTAATGGACATCAGGAGAGCGGTTACCCCCGGGGGTTGAGGACATGGGGCAGGCTGGCTACACATGTGTTTAGTTGCAAAAATTTGCGGAGCTACAAGGATCTGTGCATATTTCTGAATGTGTATTTCAATAACATTTATCAAAAAAAGAAAAAGCAGGAGTTCCCAGCACGGCGCAGCAGGAAACAAATCCGACTAGGAACCATGAGGTTGCGGGTTTGATCCCAAGCCTCGCTCAGTGGGTTAAGGATCCGGCGTGGCCGTGAGAGGTGGTATAGATGGCAGATGAGGCTTGGATCTGGCGTGGCTGTGGCTGTGGTGTAGGCTGGCAGGTGCATGTCTGCTTGGTGGTTCTTTGACTTGGAACGAGGTATGTTGATTTGGAACTAAGTCAGGAGTGAGGTTTTGGCCGAAGGGAGAGGGTGAGAAACGTGAGAGCCCCAAGTGAGGCTGCTGAAGCTCGAGCCTCTGCCTCGAACCCCAACGTGGGACCAGGAATAAATATCCGCCTGTCTGTCTCCCCCAGAATCCTGCACTTGCTTTGGGGGGTGGGCGCGAATGCCAGGAAAGGATGGCAGGTAATTAGGGACAGCGGGTGTGTGTCTTTGGCTGGGACCACCTGTGCAGTGTGTTGAGAAGGATTCTGAGGCTGGATTTAATAGTAAGCTCAGGACGGAAGAGGGCTGACATGCCCTTCCACGGGAAGCGGGCAGTGCTGTCGCAGAGACAAAGCAGTCTACAGACACAAAATAAAACTGGGCTCAAAGGACACCTTACACAGGGAGGAGCTAGAGCACGAGGAACAGATAAAAGTTAATTGTTTTCATCTAGTTGTTTTTATGATTAAGAAATACGAATGTAAGATATTCAAAGTGTAGAAAAATAGGAAAAGAAAATTGTCAGGCTTTCTGCTCTCCAGAACAAAAAATGCTGTTACTTGCGGCTTTTTTTTCTTACTCTTTGTCTAAACCCCTGCATGTTTTAACATATTTTTCCAAATACATAAAAATTTGTATGCTGTTTTCTAACAGCTATTCCTCTTTATTCATTTTCCATGCCTTAGGGCAAGAGTTTTGCAACACAGAAGCCCCAGGGTACGACCTGGTGCCTTTCTCACCAGTCATTAACTCCGGGACAGTGTAACTTGATCTTGAAGATTAGACAATCCCCTTACAGTTCATCTTCTTTTTTTCCCCCAATTGTGGCAAAATACACATAATATAAAATGCACCATTGTAACCATTTTTTTTTCTTTTTTTGCCATTTCTTGAGCTGTACCCCACGGCTTATGGAGGTTCCCAGGCTAGAGGTCTAATCAGAGCTGTAGCCACCGGCCTACACCACAGCCACAGCAACGTGGGATCCGAGCCACGTCTGTGACCTACACCACAGCTCAAGGGAGTGCCGGATCCTTAACCCACTGAGCGAGGCCAGGGATCGAACCTGCAACCTCATGGTTCCTGGTTGGATTCCTTAACCACTGAGCCACGACGGGAACTCCATCATCGTAACCATTTTTAAGTGTATAGTTCAGTGGGGCTAAGTGTATTTCCATTGTTGTGCAGCCAGTCTCCCGGTCTTTATGGTTCATCTGAAATGAAGTCCTGGAGCTGACACAGGACAGGCACCTAAGTGACGACCTTCAGTTGAGGAGACTGGAATTCAGGGCAGGAAGCCAAGGGAGAAACAGGACCAACAGTGACCTCTGCAGTAGGTGTGATCACCTCCCCAGCACCTCCCATTTTACAGATGGTGAAACTGAGGCACAGATTAACATTGCTTTCTCTCTCTCTCTTTTTTTTTTTTTTTTTGCTTTTTAGGGCCACACCTGCAGCATATGGAAGTTCCCAGGCTAGGGGTCCCATCGGAGCTGCAGCTGCCAGCCGACGCCACAGCCACAGCAACACGGGATTCCAGCAGAGTCCGTGACCTACACCATAGCTCACGGCAATGATGGATCCTTAACCCACTAAGCAAGGCCAGGGATCAAACCCGCATCCTCATGGATACTAGTCTGATTCTTAACAGACTGAACCACAACAGAAACTTCCAACACAGTGATATTTTAAAGCAGTGGAAACGGGAACATTACCCAATGAAATCCTAGCTCATCAGTTAACTATTTGGAGGGAAAGAACAGTATTATGCCTGCCTCACATCCTATACCAAAAATTCATGCTAGATTAATGTTACAGTTCTATGTTTAAAAAAATGGGGAATGTCTGCTCAGTCTTGAAACTTGGAAGGACTTTACACACGACCAAGACATTTCATTAAGAAGCTACCAATGAAGACACTCAGATCTGACCAGAGAAAAATGTAAATTTCTATGGATCAATAAATACCTCACCTTAAAAAAAGAAGCTAGAAAGAAAACAATCGCTATATATATATGATTTGAACAAAGATTAATAATTTTTCTGTATTAAAAATGAAAGCCTTATAAACTCCTTTTTAAAAAAGGCATGTACCTCAATTAAAATCAAATACATAAGGAATCTAATCAATTTGCAAAAGACCTGCAAATAGTGAATAAAGCGGGTGGGGGGGGAATGGACATCGGGCGAGGTTCACACGCCTTTAAAGGGTTCAGAGTTCACCACAACCAGGCATGTGTGGCCTCGCTTGTGTGGTCAAAGGGTGCATTCCTGAAAGTCCTGGCCACGAGACACGGCTGACCACAGGCTGCCCGGGACGTGCCCAGGTGCAGGAACCCTGACAGAGGCAAGAGCCCCAGACACAGACCCACAGAGGGGCAGCAGTGGGGCTACAAGCAGAGCTTCCACGGGGCCCCTCTCCTGCCCGGCCCGGAATGAGACAGCAGGAAAAAGAAAGCGCTAATCTCAGGCTCTTCCCTCCCCATCGGGGTACCCAGAGGGTACGCCAATGCCAAGGTCGAGAGGCAGCGGGGAGAACAGAGAGGGTCCCCCTGCCTTCAGACCTGGGCGTCCCTGCCGTCCTGCACTGGCTCAGCCTCTGCTCATGCTCTGGGGATCCTTCGGACGCAGCCCCTTGGTTGTAAAGATAAAACAGAGAATGCAATAGAAATACGGGAACCTATCGGCTGGTAAGCGTCCATCACTTCGTGAACGCACAGCACGTACTCGGCATGCAGACGTCACTCCAATGAGCGAGGTGAGGCCCCGCCAAGTTAAAAGGATTCATTTACTCATTCACTCAAAAGTATTTCTCAATCATCTACAAGCACCGGGCCCTCCTCTAAATGCTGGGGGATAGAGCAGAGTGGGCAGAGAAGACGAACAAAAATCCCTGCCTTTCTAGCAGGAGGAAACAATACACAAGACAAACAACAAACGCATCGTCTCTTCCATTATGATAAGTGCTAAGGAGCAAAGAGAAAGCAGAGTACAAGAAATAAAACACTGTGAGCAGAGGGTGGGAGGTGCCAACATTTTAGACAGGAAAGCCAACGAAAACTTGATCAGGTGACTCCTGAGTCAAGATCAAAAAGCAGAAAGGGACTGGGCGGTGTGGACATTTGGCAAAGACACAGGCAGAGGGACCAGCCGGGGCAAAGGCCTGCAGGTGCATCACCGGGCATGTCCAAGCAGGCAGCCCGGGTCAGCTCCCGTCTAAGCAATGACGTGAGCTCCCACTAGGCCACAGTGGGAGTGCCTTTGCTGCTGGCCCGGGAGGCCACGTGGTGTGCCCAAGTTCGCAGGGTTAATCATTGAGGGATCAGCCAGACATCCAGGGCGCTGTGGGGAAACGGCGGACAGCCCGTACTGGATGTCCCCCCCTCCGCTGCCCTCCTTTGCGGGCTGGTGGTGAAAAGCCGAGGGTCCTGCCGACCCACTGCCCACTCGTCTCACAGCACCGGGTCCTGGGGCATCACCTCCCACTTCCTCTGGTCCCAGAGAATCTTCTGACTCAGCCAGTGGACCAGCCGAGGGGGCTTCCTGCGCCTGCAGGACAGAGCTGAGGACGGCCAGCCCCGGTCCCTGGGGAAGCACAGGGCCATCTGTGGGAGTTAAAAGGTACTTGAAGAGACGGCAAATAAAGCCCAGTGGTTTATCTGTTGGGCTCCATTTACTGGCCTGGTGGGAGAGGTTGTTTAGGAAAACTTTCAAAATTAGGGATGGCTGATGTTCTTGAAGAGAGTTTTTATGTACGCGGTGGCCTTCTGCACAAGCACACACGCGCGTACCACACACCCTTCTACCAAATGCACACCTAAACGTGAACACTTGGTGTTTGTTCTTCTCTGCCGTCTAAATAGGAAGATGTGTGCAGCGAGCAGGAAGACGGGGCAGGGCCGCGGGGGCAGAAGAGACTCTCGAGTCTCGCACACGTATGGGCTCCGACCTTCCTTAACTGTCCTCGGCCTCCGTTTCCCCAGTTGCAAAGTGGAGATGATGCGAAAAGCACAGCTAATGTAAGGAGAGCGCCCAACTCCGTCCTGGCAGACGGCTGGAGATCCACGAAGTGGGAGCTTTCCAATCACAACGTGGTTTTGGAACTATGTGCAGTGCGATCGTTTCATTTTAGAGAACAAACCAGACCCACGTAAGTAAATTTATGAGCCACTTCTAAATACAAATGGCAACAGAGGTGAGATAATCAACAACGAGCCCCAACTAGTAATTTGCAACAGAAATGAGTGTTTCTTAGTCAATGATCTTTTTCTCCCCTTCTTTCCTGGCCGTGGCATGGTTTGAATCAGCCAGTCTGGGAAAAGCCACGACACGGTTCGACCTCTTGAAATCTGTTAACTAGGGAGGAGCAGGAACAACTCCTGAACCCGGTGAACCCGGTTCTCCAAGCAAAGGTCGGACAGGGAATCTGAGCTTGATGACCTCTGTAAAGGCCCTATTTCCACACAAGGTTACACTCCCAGGTGCTAAAGGTTGGGACTTGAACAGAGCTTTTTTGGGGGACACACTTCAACTCACAACGGTGACGGTCGCAGACAGTGTTAGAGCAAACTACCATCAGCCAGTGGCTAACGTCCCGAGTTCAGCACCAGGAGGGCACTAGGGGTGGCGCCCAATGTGCTGGGTGCCAGGCTCAGGGGCCCCAGTTATTAGCGCTGGGGCATCGGGATACAACTTTGCACGCCGGGGCTGTAACGCTAAGGTAACACACGCAGAGGAGGGCACGGGGCTGGCACGCCCTGTGATGCTGCCCTGGGGAGTGACTGGAGGAGGCTCCCGGCGCCATCGCCGAGTGGTATTTCCATCTCCCGGTGACACAGACGTCCTGGAGGTGGCAGTCACACAGGCCCCGGCTCGGGGAGAGCCGTGGGAGGAGGGCGGGGAGGGAGCCGCTCCCGCTTTGCTTCTTGGGAGGGAGGCAGGAGACGCGGCGGATTGTCGGGGTGTCAGCTGCAGAGGCTGCCGGGGGAGCCTCTGAGTCAGCCGGGCTGCGCGGATCCCACAAAGCAGGAATCCTCCCACCTAGAGAAATCTGTTTGCCTTTAGGAAAGTGCAGGTTACAGTGATACTCACTAAACACCCCACCTTCCCGCTCAGCAGACGGGAGAATGAGTAACAGGAAATCCGTCAAGTTCCCGGGGGGATCTGCCACTTTCGCTGGGGTTGTTCTCCCCCAAGTGGGGCCCTAGTCACACCGCATCTGCCCGAGCGCCCCAGAGAGGAGGTCCAAGCGTCAGGACACATGGGCCCCAGGCAGGAGGGGATCAGGTCAGAGACTCAGTCCCTTGGTCTTTTTATTGCCCGAGGCCTTAACTGGAACAACGGTTTGTACAAAGAACGGATTGGAAGAGGGACTCTCCAAGGTTTTCCGGTAATGGTGATGGTCTTACCGACTCGGGACAAAAGATCCTGCCCCCCTCCAACCCAGACCCTTGAATAAAGGTTTTCAGATGACTCCACGCTTAATCAGGGTCTCGGTTTCCTATGGCTCCTGCTATAAACGACTGTAACTTAATAGCTTAAAACAACACAAATTTATTCTCTTTCAGTTCTGGAATCAGAAGTCCAAAACAGGTCTCACGGGGCCAAAACCAAGCTGCCAACAGGGCTACATTCCTTCTGGGGGCCCCCGGGGAGCCGGTCTCCTGGCCTTTCCCAGCCTCCAGAGGTGCCTGCATGTCTTACTGATGGGCCCCTTGCTCCACCTTCAAGGCTGGCGGTGGCACGACTGCCGCCTCGGCCCCAGTCTTAGCATCTCCATCCCTGACGCCTCCAGCCCTGCAGCCCTGACGAGGACCTCAGGGACCACACGCAACGTACCTGATAACCCAGGATGATTTCTCCACCTCCAGATCCTCAACTCAATCACATCTCAGAGGTCTGGGGATTAGGACGCGGACATCCTTTGGGGGCCATTAGTCTGTCCCACCACCCCATATAAAAGCTGTCGCAGTGTCCCAGCCCGCACTCCTTGGGGCGTCTGCCTACTGACCCCCAGTTCTCCCACTGGACCCCAAGTGCCACCCACACTTGGGGACCTGAGGCTCACCACAGACTCCCCCCATCAGGGAGCCCTCGTCCCAGGACCCTCCCCCACTGGGCCCATCCCAAGCCCCTGGGAAGATGCAGCTTCAACACCATGCCCTCTGGGAAGCTCTCCCTGGTCCTCCTAACCTGGCCGAGATACCCTGCCTCCCCGCTTCCACTTAGCACCCCATACGCATCACACATGTTTCCTCCTCCGCCTCCTCCAACAGGAGGTACTGGGGAGACCTCAAAGGTGAGAACCACGTTCACTCATTGGTGACTAGCCCACGGCCTGCTCTGCAATGGGTACTCATTAAGTGCTGGGTGGATGCACGGATGGATAGATGGATGGATGGACAGGCAGACAGATGAAAGGAAAGGGGAGAGAGAGGGAGAATGTGGGAGTGCCTGGCGTAAAGGTACATCCTCAGAGTTCCCGTCATGATGCAGCGGAAATGAATCCAACTAGGAACCACGAGGTTGCCGTTTCAATCTGTGGCCTGGCTCAGTGGGTTAAGGATCTGGCATTGCCGTGAGCTGTGGTGTAGGTCGCAGATGCGGCTTGGATCTGGCGTTGCTGTGGCTGGGGTGTAGGCTGGCAGCTACAGCTCTGATTCAACCCCTAGCCTGGGAACCTCCATATGCCACAAGTGCAGCCCTAAAAAGACAAAAAAAAAAAAAAAAAAAAAAAGTACGCGCTCGATAAGTATTTGCTGAGTGAAAGGAAGAAGGGAGGGAAGGAGAGAGGAAGGAAAGGACATGAACTGGGGCCACCATCTACGCTGGAAGAACTCAGCTAAGCAGAGGCCAACACGAAGAAGCAGCTCAAGACCTGGGCCTCCTTGCTGCTACATCGAGAGGGAAGCCCTTCTGACCAGGTGGCCTGGACCAGGAGGATCCCAGGGTCAGAGGCACAGTGCACCGGAATTAGCAAGACGTCAATGAACTAGTCTAACTTCCATGCTGACTCAAAGCACATCTCTCTAGGAAGCAGAAGGAGCTGTCGGCACCCCCCAGCCCCCAGGCTGGAGTCCTCTTCCGTGTCACGGTGTTACGGTGATGGGACACACGAGCACAGCTTCAGGGTGGGCCCCAGGCTCTGTCTACATCCCGCTTTTAAAACTTCATCCAGGACTCGCCCGTGTCTGTGTGTGCTGGGAGGACGGGCGGGGTCACAGCATGCAGGGCCAGCCTTAGAGCGGTCCTGAGTGACGAGAGGTGTCTTTACTTCAAGGCCTGGCAAGTACCAAGGCCAATCACTGTCCTTAAAAATGACCATTTTTCTATGAAGTTGTTGCACAAGTGTGACATGACAGTTTTTCCAAAATTTTATTGTGAAAATGCTTAAACATAACGAAAACTGAAGAGTGCTATACACCTCCACCAAAATGGCCAAAATTTAAAAGACTGGCGGTAACAAATATTGGTAAGGATGAGAAGCAGCTGAAATCCCACATACTGCTCAGGGTGTGTGAGCTGGTACAACCACTTTGGAAAACTGTGAGGCATCACCTTCCGAAGGTGAATCTATGCATATCCTGCAACCATCAACTTTTTCGCACTTCTAAGCCCACAGAATTTCATGCACGTATCCCCCCACCACCGGCGGCACATGCGAGTGTTCCTAAGAATGGGTACAGACCGAATGCCCCCGTCCACAGACATGGTACAGTCTTAAGAGCAAATGCTATCTAGCCACAAGAATGAGTAACCTTCAGGTAACGTATAAAATATGGACGGATCGCACACACGTAAAACTGAGCCAAAGTAGCCAGACATGTAGGAATACGCACGACATGATTTGCTGAAGCTGAAACCTAAGGAAAGCTCAGAGAGACAGATGCGGGCCAGGAACGGTAACGGGGAGCCGGCAAAAGGGTGGTTAGTGGAAAGGGCTGAGGACGGCTTCCGGGGTGCAAGGACCAGTCTAGCTGAGGGCCTGGTTGCAGGTCCATGAGGTGTCATGATTCACGCATCCATTCATTTGGGTTGTGTACCTTTGAAAGTAAGTAATATGCCAAAGAGAGAAGAGACAGAGGGCGGGAGGGAGGGAAACGCGGAAAGGCTCCGACGGAGGGTACTCACACCTCCACAGGCCAGACTCTACAAGGGACATTTTCCAGCTCCCCACCCACCAGCCTTACTACTAGTTATCATTATTGATGATGATAAATAACATTTTGACACGCGGGCCATGAGGCCAGTTCCTCAGACAACCCAGCCTGGCTGCCACTGCTCTCTGCCAAGCCAGGGCCGCCCACAAACCTACCTCCCCCCTGTCACCTTGCTCCCCACACCTCTCCCAGTCCCCCTGCGGGCAGGTGAGCTGGACGGTGGAGCCGTGTGAAGGGGGTGAAAACCAAGCAAACACACTCCTCTGTGGGTTCAGTCCCACCTGGTCGTGTGCTGCCTCCGCCGCCCCGTCACCCTGCAGGTCACGTGCTCCGGCAGGACCCGGCGAGGCTGCAGCGTGCACGTGCGTGTGGGCCCACTCCTGGGAGCCCAGACAGACTCAGAACACGTCCAAAGCCACCCCAGAAGCAGAGAAGACCCCCGTAATTACGGAGTGAGATCCCTCTTCTCTGTATTGTGGGGTGGGAGGGGCTGAAAGTCAGTGAGGCCCCAGGATGCCTGCCTACCTGGAGGGCTGGGTCCTGCTCTGTGGGGCTTGCGGGGTACCTCGTCTGAGAACAGGGAGGCTGTGTGCCCCTGCCTGCGGGGCAAGATGCCGTGGGCTTCTTAACCTTTTCTGTGCCTTGGAGCCCTTGGCTGTCTGGTGAATCTGGACCCCTTCATAGAGTATTTATCTATCTATCAGCTGTATCCATGGCCTGTGGAAGTTCTCAGGCCAGGGATCAAAACCGAGGCACAGCAGTGACAGTGCTGGATCCTTAACGGCTGGGCCACCAGGGAACTCCCTAGAGTATCTTTTTGAATGGACAAAATGAATTCACAAGATTGCTAGGGGACCCAATCATATAGAAATACAGCTATCAAAATATTTCTTAAACACTGTGGAGTTCCCACTGTGGCTCAGCAGGTTAAGCACCTGACATAGTATTCGTGAGGATGCAGGTTCAAGCCCTGGTCTCACTCAGTGGCTTAAGGATATGGAGTTTGCCACAAGCCGTGGCATAGATCACAGATGCAGCCCAGATCTGATGTTGTCGTCGCCACGCCTGTGGTAGAGGCTAGCAGCCGCAGCTCCAATTCAACCCCTAGCCTGGGAAGTTCCATACTGCAACCACAAAGAGAAAAAAAAAAGTTGTGGTGGAGCAAAAGCTAACTTCTGGGTCTCATTAAACAGCAACATCAAGCCATAGGCCTGGTGACCACCCTGAGTTTTGAGCAGTGGCAAAGATAATGACATCTGCGATGATGGGAACGGGATATGAAAACACCTGTCATCTCTGTTAATGACCGGGTCACAGGCACTGTCGACACAGCCACGGCCCTGTCTGCCGACCCGCTTGAAGGAAATGCTACAGGTCAGTGACAGGTTAGTGACCATAAAGATGCCTTTTTTTTTTTTTTCATATCCAAGTTCACAGAGAGACTGAATTCTATCCATAGGCCCCTGAGGAGAACTCCCGGCAGTCAGGAGCTTTCTTTCTGTGCTCTTTCTCTTATTCCCGATGATAAAATGCTCCCTGAACTGACACATGTAGGCAAAGGGAGTTGGCAGTTGAGAGGAAGGACTCACACCGGCATCTGGGCACCCATGCCCTCCGCGACGCCTGTCAGCGACGAGGTAGGAACAAGCCGAAGGTCCATCGACAGATGAGTGGATGCGCAAAACGGGGTGTGAGCCCTTCATCCTTAGAAAGGGAAATTCTGACACACGTTACAACGTGGATGAACCCTGGGGACTCTGAGCTGAGTGAAAGGAGCCAGGCACAAACACACAAATGCTGCTCGGGTCCCCTCCTCGGAGCGAGCCAGCCAAGTCGGATTCATAAGACCCAAAGTCTGGGGTCCGGGGTCCAGGGACCAGGGGACAGTGAGAAAGTGAAGGTCACGTCTCCTGGGGACAGAGTGTCAGTCTGGAGAGATGAGAAAGTTCTGGAGGTGGACGGTGGTGGTGGTG
Source organism: Sus scrofa (assembly GCF_054392235.1). Classification (NCBI taxonomy): domain Eukaryota; kingdom Metazoa; phylum Chordata; class Mammalia; order Artiodactyla; family Suidae; genus Sus; species Sus scrofa. The sequence goes on from NC_139388.1 coordinate 7,634,492, forward strand.
CCACCACAGTGTGAAGGTACCTGATGCCACCGTACCACGCGCTTTTAAGTGGCTGAAATGGGACACTTTATGTGATACGTATCTGACCGCGACAAAGGACACATAAAAACCACTCCCCTGCAGAACACAGAAGGCACCGGCTCCTTTGAGAAGCGGAACAGCCTCCCCCGTGGCTGGGGGCTGGGCGGCCGCACATCTGGGCCTGCGAGCTGCTGTGCCTCCGTGGGCAGGTTGCTTCGCCTCTCTGGCCTCAACTGCCACCTCCATACAGGAGGGCCGTGGTCACGAGTGCAGCTGCCACGCACCAGGCTCTGGTGGCACGCCCGGCATGGCCATGACACACAGTCTTGCCCGTGAGGTCAGAGCACTGGGCCTGCGCTTATAGTGGCTTAGTTAACTCCCCCAAGGTCACTGGCTGGGACTTCGGGCCGGGCTGATGGAGCAGCCCCAGGTCCGGCCCTATGGTCATCTGCCTGGTGCTTGTTTACTGTCTCTGCCACTGGGCAACAGGCTCCAGCACGACAGACACCGTCTCTGTTCTGTTTGCCACACTATCCCCAGAGCCAGCGTGCAGGAGCCTCAATAAATACTTGCTGGGCGGCTGGAAGAACCAAGTTCTGTCTGACCCCCAGGTTGGCTTTCTCTCTAAGCAAGGGACAGTGGCATTTACAGGGCCCAGGCGCTCAGGTCTCTGCGTGGCCTGCACGACGCTGCAGCGTGTCACAGGCCAGTGTTCTCCAGGAGCTGCCAGCAGAGGTGGGGCCCGCGGGACCGCAGTTAGAGGGACAGAAAAATCCATCTACCTCCCGGTGGACGCCCACACACTGTCACACATACACACTCACACCTGGCGAAAACATCGATGACTCAGAAACCAGTAGCTGTGAGTTTCTGCCAGCGCGCAAGGGCTTTGCTTTCGGTTCAAGGGGCCCTGACGTGGGGAGCGAGCCGAGGGGTGAGGTCAGCCTTACAGCCGCACCCCCCGGCCGAGGAAGCTGAGCCTGGGCAGAAGTTCAGGGTTACCTGATGGTGACTCGGCATGGAGACAACTTGGGGTGCTCAGCTGAGCGGCCACCCCGCTGCGGGGCCTCCAACCAGGGGCTGGGGTGGTCAGGGAAATGCGTACACTGCTCTCCAAGTGAAAGCCACATCAGGCTGCGTTCTGGGCCACAACGCTCTTTGGGGGAGGGGGTTGGCAGTGACCTAAATTGGGCAAACACGGCTGGGCTGGGTGACTCGGGAACCTGGATTCGTCAGATTGGATTTGTCAGCTCCTTGGCCAGGGACCAAGGTGCCGTGAGGGACGCCCTGCTGGTGGAGTCCCACCAGGATGGGGGCAGCTGGGGTGGTTACGAGGCCCTCCTTGCACTAAGTGACTGTGGGCTCCAGGTCCCCTCCCGTAAGACGGGACAAGTCTGTACAAGAGGGCCAACGCGGGGCCACCATGCAGCTGTGAAAAGAAATGAACTAGACCCACAGGAATCAACAGAGGCAGGTCCCCAACACGGAGCAGAGGGAAGAAGCCAAGGTGTAAGCACACTGTCAAAACACACACAAAGCAAAGCTGCACGTGTGTTTGTGTGTGCATGTATGTGTGTGCTTATGTGTGTGTAAAAGCTTTAAAGTGCAACGGAAAGATCTACACCAAGTTTATAATAAAAGATACCTGGAGGCGGGTGCTGAGCCAGAGGTCAAGGTAATTACAGCTTTTCCAGTACTGTTTATTTCTTTTACTTAAAAAGGCAAAGCAAAGACGAGAAAATATTATCAACAAGCAATCCTAGCTAGTAGAAATGTGAGTGTTTTTTTTTTTTAATTGAGGTATAGTTGGTTTACAATCTTGTGTTAGTTTCAGGTATACAGCAGAGTGATATTGATGTGTGTGTGTGTGTGTGTGTGTGTGTGTGTGTGTGCGTGCGTGTGTGTGTATACATATATTCTTTTTCAGATTCTTTTCCCTTACAGGTTAAGAAACATGGCTTTTGATATTAGTCTTTGATGCCTTCTGTTTGATTATTGGCTAACTTGAAATTTCGTCATCTCGACATTTGTGTGTGGACAAGCAATGAATCCTATTCATTGTATATGTACCCTAAATTGTGTTTTTCTTTTTCAGTTCTCAAAACTCAAAAAGAGAGCCTCTCCGGGAGCATGGGGGGTTCACTGCAAGTGCTCACGAAACTGCATTCCTCAGCAAGAGCTCAGGGTGCAGGTACAGCTCTGCTGGGGGGCACTCCTCTCACCTCTGGCTACTTGGGGTAAAAGAAAAGGTCGGCTCTTGCCCCCAGGGCAGGCAGCCGAGGGGCTCCGGGTGCCCTGTGGGGGAGGCGCCAGCACGGAGCCCTCCATCCCCCCCGTTTCTGTCCAGGTGTGGCCACCTGAATGTGGCTCTGATCGCAGGGTCCGATCCACCAATCACACTCCAGGAAACCCAGTGACGGCACCGATCACCAATCAGAGGGCGACTGGCCTGAGCGAATCGTGTTGCCAGGCCAGGTTGACAGGATTTCAGCTGGAGGCACAGACGCTCGACGTCTCCTTTCTCTTGAGAAGCCTTTATCAAGGCAGATGTGCCATGTATGGACAGCGCTGCTCAGTACTGAAACCAGCAGCCCCTGTGTCCACCCCGACTTGGCTCCTAAATTTCAGATTTCCTCTCAAACTGTAACAGTGTCCCTTGGATGCTGCTTACGCACTCTCCCTCCCTCATCTCCCCCCCCCAAAAAAGAAACGACGTCCCATGCACCACATCTCACGGTATCATCCGCCCGCCTTTCTACAGAGAAATCCTAGCTGTAGGATTCCAGATGCCAAAGGGAAAAGAAACATCCTTTCCCTGATCTTAGCCAGTTCCCAAGTGAAGAAAGGTTTATCATGTGTTCGATAACCCAAGGGACCCCCAAATCATGGCCACGTTGAAATATGGATGCAAAGTAGGGCAGGAGTTTTTAAAACCACTTGATTTCTCTGTTAGTCCACCATCCTTATCTGCCTGCAAATAAAGGCAGACTTGCATGGGAAAATTCTTCACTCCGAGGAGCCACCAGGAGGGGCTTTGGGATAAGCTCCCCACACACCCCACCTGCTAGATCCAGGGTCCACATAAAGCCCCCTCTCCAGATGAGGTGCCCCAGCACTCAGGGCTCTACCCTCCTGGAAGCAGAAACGCCCCTGTACAGCCGTCCTTCCAAGAAGCAGTGGTGGCATTTCAGGGAGGTGGCGACCACAGCAGTAACCATTTTACGGAGCAGAGAGGCAGTGGGGGCAGCTTGTGTTGTGCTATTCGGTGGGGGGGTGAATGGGGAGCTACCGGATAACTAAAACCTCTGCTGTCTTCCTGCCACTGCCGACCATCACCATAGGAACCACATCCTGCTGCTACCATGGCAACTGCACAGTACCATCCGCTCCGCAAGCAGTGATGCAGAGGCCACTCAGGAAGGCTTGCTGCAAGGCCTGGGGGCTGACAGGGCCCTGCGGTCCACAGTCATGGGGACCGGGAAGTGACAGAAGCTTTCCAAAATGATTCATTTGGGGTTTAAAAGCCCTCCTCTTGCCCCCTCAAGAATTTATCCCCAAATTAAATCCTTTCTAAAGTATGTTCCTGTTCCTGAGCAACAGAAATCTCCAGAGTAAAACACATCAGATAAGAATCCCATGGGCTGTGCTTTCAACACACGGCCATGGCTCAAATGGAGAGAGTTAAGCCGTGACATCAAGGGACTTTCACGGTGAGACCCCTATGGCGGACCCTGCAGCAGACCAGGCACTGGGCAAGGCCCTGCCAAAGCAGCATCTGATTTCATCCCCAAAACCTTGCTCATAAACTGGCTGTGCCCGTCACCCCATGACCCTGTTCAGAAGAACCCTGCCCGGCGTCACAGGAGCGCTAGCATTCCTGCAGCCCCTGCTCCAAAGCCAGCCTAGTGACAGCTTCAGTTCTCACCCCAGCCCCCACCCCCCACCCCACCCCCAGCAGGCACGGGACCTTCCAGGGGGCCATGATTTCAATGCTCCCTCTGCATCCCGAGACGATTTCAGAAGCTGCCTCCTGTGCACCGCAGTCCAGGGAGACAAAGCCCTCAAGGCTGAGGGCCTGCAGCGAGGAAACAGCCTAGCCTGTCCCTGCGCTCACAGAGGCATGACCGTGGAGTGCAGACTTGGCAGAGCCGTACGAAATTGCCATTTTGTGGGGTAAAAGTGGTCCAGTACCAGCAACGTCATACGGCTCAGCCTCACGCCTGAGCCTCGGCACAGCTCCACTTTACAGATGAGGCAACTGAGGTTCAGAGAGGTTAAATGACTGTCCAAGAGCACAGAGACAGGAAGTAGGAGACAGAGGACTGACACCAGGTCTGTCTGGCTTCAAAATCAAATTCCTTCCCCTCCACCCAGCGATGCTATTTCCCAGAGTGCCCAGGGGGCTGGGAAGCCCAGCAAGGGTGTGACAGAGTGGAAAACAGACCAGCAAAACCACTTCCTGTGCTATATGAGATGTGAGTTAGGGGCCCAGGCTCTGCTCTCGAATGGAAGTAGGTCCAGCAGAGAGGCAAGAGCAGCAATTGACAGGGATTTCATCTTACCCTTTTGATCAATATCAACAGATAGAGAACACAGGAAGCAGATCAGTTACTTAATCGGTTTGAGCCCAGCTGACTAGTGGGTAAGGTAGGAGAGAGCCCAGCTGCACCTGCCGCCTAAGAAATGAACGCCACCATGTGAGCCAAGAGTCCAGGACACAGGTGATCCGCAGAATCCTTACTTCCCCATCCACAGCTGGCCGCTGGACCTCTGGCCAAGCTGGAGGGGAGCACCCCAGCCTGGTCCCTTCGGGGACTTCAGAGGGAAGCCCTTCTCATCACCTGTGCCCTCCTCCTCTCCCCAACAGTCCCAGGCATTTCCTGTATCCGTCCACACGAGAAAGCCATTGTGTTGGTTCATAACCCTGACACCTCTCTTCATGTCCCAACTCCGTGGCGTCAAAAGCCCAGAGGACAGACAGTAGGCCAGGCGAACTGACCCCCTAACAGATGGCTGGTCATGCTTTCAAAATGCTGACAGATTTTTCTATGCTCAGCAATCTTCTGACCAAAGAGAGAGCCAAACAGGAAATATAGGGATGAGGAAAAAATTCACAGGCTTCAGCCATGGCAGTTTCAAAGGTGGCCCGGGAAATAGGATCTTAAACCTTCCAAAGAAGAGCAAATCCTTGAAAAGCTGCAATACCTGCTCCCCTGCACTCCTCGCTCTCTCTCTCTCTCACGCGCACACACACACACACACACACACACACACACGAGTTAACCATGGTGGAGTCGGGGCAGGGTCACTCAAAGGATCTCCTTTCATTTACTCTGCCTGCCAAGAAACTCCACAAATCCATGGGTGCCCATTTTCCTAGAAAACCCAACGACGATAAGAGGTTCCCTTTGTTGTGGGGAGAGGTCAAGGTTGAACCAGATGTTTTAAGCAAACCTTGTGCCACAGCTGCATTTTCCAAGCCTCCAGGGAAGATCTAATTTGAAAATGGCATTCCCAACGGCTGGCACCACTTCTGACATATTCCCAACAGAGTCAAGGCTGCTCCACGTTTCTTCCAGAGAAAATGTTTCCAGGCTCCCTGGTGTTTTGCAGGGAGATTTCGAGGACACACCGGTTCCAATGTTGGAATGTCTTTCGCTCGACAGACCATTATTTTACAATTATGACGCTAACACACGGATACAGCAATGTCATAAAAATTTAAACAATCCAGAAATATGAAGGGCAAAAAGCAACCAAGTCTGTTTCACCTGGATTCAGTCCCACTGGCTTTCCCAGAGACAATCCCTTTTTCTAGTTTGGGGTGTTTCCCTGGAGTCATTTTCTGGGCATTTATGTACATGTAAAAATTCCTTTGTTGGCATTTCCATCGTGGTGCAGCGGAAACGAATCCGACTAGGAACCATGGGGTTGTGGGTTCGATCCCTGGCCTTGCTCCGTGGGTTAAGGATCTGATGTTGCCATGAGCTATGGTACAGGTCGCAGACGCAGCTCAGATCTGGTGTCTACCTAGGCCAGCAGCTGTAGCTCTGATTAGACCCCTGGCCTGGGAACCTCCACATGCCGCGGGTGTGGCACCAAGATGCAAAAACAAAAAAAACCAAAAACAACCTTTTGTTGTACGCTTGGGTGTGGCCATGGGTCTCAAACACAGCTTGTGTTGGACATCCTCCCCGGCAGTGCATTTTAGATGGACCTCAACGTGCCTCACATGCCACAGAGTAAATGGACTCAACTGTACCAACCAAGTCCTTCACTGACAAACGAGCGCTAGCTCTAGCTTTTCACTCTGCCCCCTTATATTCCCTGGGCGTGTCTCTAGACACATGAAGGAGAACTTCTTTAGGGTAGATACCCAGACGCTCTGGTACCTAAGGCCCAGCGCCAGGGCTCAGTGGTGCACAGCCAGACCGGTCCCAGCCCCACGGAGCCGTGAGCCCACTGTGAGCTCGGACGCCTGTCGTCCATGGGGTGCCCAGGCTGGGGAGGCAGGGCCAGCTTCCTCTGGCGGAAACATCTGAGCTGGGTCCTGGTGGAGGTGGCCACGAGAGAGGGACAGACGTTAGAGTGTCCGGGGAGGGGCAGTGGGGTGATCCCGAGCCTGGGAGGAGCACACGCCTGCGAGGAGCAAGCGGGAGCCGGGGTGTGGCTCCGTGGGAGGAAGATGCAGGCCCTGGGATGGAGACCCTGCTGGGGAGGGGGCCAGGGCGAGACCCAGGCTCGGAGCAGAAGTGATTCGATCTGTACCTCAGCAAGCGAGCACCTGGGGGGCCAGGAAAGAGAGAGCGGCCACGAGACCCCCTGGGCCCCAGGGAAGGGCACAGCGGTCGGCAGCCCAAGGGGGAAGGCGTCTCCCCGCTCGGAAAACTGCGGAGGGACCAAGAATGTATGGCTAGACCTGAAGTCAGGTGACAGGACAGGCGAGCACTCGGAGGCCGGGACCACAGGATCTTCATCTGGTGGCTGGGTCGCCGTCCAACTGGAGGCAGGAGCCTGGAGAGTGCTTGCACTACGGGACTTGGTGCAGGGAGCAGAGCGCGCAGGGATGAAGGGGCTGAGGAGTCCAGCGGGGGGCGCAGAGGTGGAACCAGCAGGAAGCCGCCCCACCCTTAAGCCGGCAGGACCGAGGGAGGGAGTGGCAGTCCTGCAGCCTGGGGCTGGGGACAGAGAACCTCGGTGGCAGTTGCTGTCAGAGAGCTTTCTGGAGACAGAGGGGGAGAAACCCTCCAGCCTCCCCCTGGCTCCCCCCATTGGCCACACCCAGTGACACCAGCACTTGGGACACGTGGCCACAGGGCCAAGCTTCGGCCCCATGCCCAGGGAGGAGAGGAAGGACGAGGAACAGCCCCAGGGCCAACACACCCAGACCAGCACCGCCAGCCGGGCCTCTGGCAGCCGGAGTAGCGCCTGGTGCAGGAGACACGCCGCCTAAAAGCATAAAGAAAGCCCAATGGCTTCAGAGCCCCTCTGGGGCGCCGATGGATACATTTCCTGAAAGTTGCTGCCCCTGCTCTCGGACTGACAGGCCTCCTTATCCGCAGCCCGGCCGCACAGCCCGCACTCAATGGCAGGTGGATAGCGCCTTCTCTCAAACAGAAGCCCCACCCCTCACGGCCCCACAAACGTCACTACCGCCCAGGGGAGACTGTTTCCACACTGTGAAGCAGGAGGGACCCCAAAAGTTCAAGGATAAGAACCAGGAGGCTGAGATGCTCCGATCAGCTGCAGGTCACTGTGAGGCCCCTGCACACAGACGAGAGAACCCTCCTCACCGGCCCAGTCCACCCCGACGTCCTGGTCGGGGTCTCTGGCAGCTGGCGCAGAGAGAGGCTTGCTGCCAGTCATGCTCCTGCTAGAGTCCAGCTGGGAGAAGGCACGGAGACGAGGTGAGGGCTTTGCGGCTGCCCGGCTCTGCCAGTAACCAGCTAGGTGACCACGGGTCAGCTCCAGCCCCAGAAAACGGGAAGGATACGATCTCCCTCCGGGGCTGTTGGGAAATCTCTGAAACAGAGCCTGAGTCCTCCAAAGATGACCCTCGGGAGAGCCGTGCACTGCCTCTTCTCTCACTGGAACAAAGGGCCCCATTCCCGGCCCACGGTGGCCGCCCCCAACAGAGAGCTACGTTACTATTAATGATGCCAGCACTGACCGGGCGCTTCCACGTGCCAGCCTCATCCTCAGGAGTTCACAGCTAGGGAGCCACTTAACCTACACAAGCCTGGGGACTAGGAAGCACCGTTATACCCACTTTACAGATGAGGAGACTGAGGCAATGAGAGGCTTGGCATGAACGCACCAACACACAGTCTGTAAGTGGTGGAGCCAGAACTCCAGAGCTGACCCAGTGAATCACTACTCTAGCACTACCCGTTCTGGGTGCCTGCTGTGTGCCAGGAACCACGCAAAAGTCCCCCCAGGCTGTGGATGAAGAAAGGGAGGCCCAGTGAGAAGCCACTTGTCCAGGGTCACAGACTGACAAGCACCCACGTAGGTTGGAACCCAGGTGGTCTCACTGCAGAAGTACGCTCCCGACCTGCAAGATCAGCCTGGGATGAAGGTCGAGTCAGGCGACCCCTTCTGCCCTCCTCGCACCATTTGTGGAAACTTCTCTCACCCTCTTCCTCCGGGGGTGGCCACACAGCCCCCAAAGCGGGGGGCTTTCTTGGTCACTCCTCCCCCCGACTGCAGGGGCTGGAACACCTGCTGCCTCACAACAAATCCAGCCTCAAATAGACAAGAGCATCACCAGATTCTAGCCTCTTATACAGTAAATACATGAAGTCATTCTCCACAAACAAACACATTATTCTGGGGACCAAGAGACTGGACATCAACAAAGCTGGCAGCATTTTTTTTTCTGTTTTGCTTTTCCAACTTGCAGCAGCAACCAGAACAGAAGCCCCGAGGTCCATTTAGGGGCCCTCTTGAGCCCATGACCACGCTGGGTGACCGGGATGGGAGCGAAAATAGTGACAGTTGTGCCGAGGCTGCGAGTCAGGGCAGTGAAAGAGCTGGGCTTGGAGAAACTCATACCCGGAAGAAGTCGCACCAGGGGCTGGCTCCAGCTCAGCCTGTGCCCCGGGGACAGCTCGGTCTAGGAAGCATGCAGAGCTGGCCCTCGCACCCCAGCCAGCGCCCTCTGGGCAGGATGACAGGCGGCACCCACACAACACCCCTGGCACGACCCTGGAAGTTTCGGCCCTGCTCCACAGGCACCTGGCCCTGGGAGGGCGTCCTGGGCTGCAGAGGATCAAAGGCCAGCTCTATTTTCGAGCTGGCCTCGCAGGAGAATCCCAGGGTGGAAAGGAACCCAATCCAGCCAGGTGGTGTGACGGATCAGCTTTCAGTCCCTTCATTCACTCGACAGCCGCTTCCGGAACACCTACTATGCGTGGGGCAGCAGCCAGCACTGCTGGCCTGGCTCCTCCACTCCAGCCGCTGCCTGGGACCTTGGCCACGAGGCCAGCGAGGAAGGTGGCACCTATGAATAGCACACTGGCAGGAAGCCCCCGCATCCTGGGCCTGGCGAGCAGCCGGCAGGCCCCACTCTAAGGAGACTCCTCTGGAAGAAAGAGAATCTTCCAACCAGCTAAAAAGAGGGAAGAACGCATGGATTTATACAGAGTGTAGGCAAGGGATTCAAACCAAAGCAAGAGGCTCCCAGCAGCCAGAGACGGGACAATCTGAACATCAAAATGAATCAGAGTAACTACAATGCATGCCAACAGAGCAAGTATAAATTCAAATCCACGAATCCATATTGATCATAAACATTTTTAAAATCAACCTTTGAGGAGTTCCTGTTGTGGCTCAGTGGGTTAAGGACCTGATGTTGTCTCTGTGAAGATGTGGGTTCAATCTTTGGCCTTGCTCAGTGGGTTAAGGATCCAGCGTTGCCAGGAGCTGCAGTGTAGGCCACAGTGTGGCTCAGATCCTACGTTGCAGTGGCTGTGATGTAGGCTGGCAGCTGCAGCCTCGATTCAACGCCTAGCCCGGAAACTTCCATATGTCATGGGCCATAAAAAGAGGGGAAAAAAAAGAAAAAGAAATCTTTGGAAGAGCCTACAAGATCAATTCATGGCTCTCGAACTTGGCGATAAGGGGGAAGACGAAGCTTTTTTCCTGCCTTTCCTGTATATACTGAACTTCAGTACCAACAAGAAGCTGACAAAGTAAAGCTTTTTTTAAAGAATAATTCCATCTAATCAATGAAGAAGAAAAGGGAGACTTAAAATGGCCTCACTCCACACCCCTGATGAAATAACGGGACCCAAGCAGTGACTGCTGATGACAACTAAAAACCTGGCGGGAAAGCAGGCGTCTGTCGTATTAGCCCAAGTGTAGAACCAACTAGAAAGTCACGGAAAGTGGCGGGAAACTTACAGGGAATACAGGGCACAGAAGGGCAGGTTCAAGGACACCGTGGGGAAGCAATCAGCGCGAGGCCAGCGAGGAAGGTGGCACCTGTGAATAGCACACTGGCAGGAAGCCCCCGCATCCTGGGCCACAAGACAGATGACCCGATTCAAGAAAAGGTTTAAAACCTTGAAGAGACACAGAAGGCAAACGTGAGGAACAGACGACGCTTGGATCCTTATTTGAACCAATCACAACCCAAATCATTTACGAAACAACTGGGGAAACACAACCAGGCACGTGGTGTCAAGGAGCTACTGTTCCTCTCTGAGGCGGGAGAACACATCAGCTACATGCTCATGTTTTCAGAAGCTACTGTTCTTTTTCAGAGACGCCTAGTTCAGTGACTTCTACTGAGGTGAGAAGATGTCGGGGAATCGTTCCGGGTCGTTCAGGGGGTGGAGGAGAGGGGACTGGGTGGGGATGGTTACGGGACAAGACTGGCCCAGCGCGGGTAACTGCTGAAGCTGGGGACGGGTACACGGCGGCTCATTCTACTCTTCTGGTCAGAGAGGTTTTGAATTTCCCAAAAGAAAGACTATTATTTTTTAATTAAAGAAAGAAACCATCACTCTCAGGCGGGTCTGAGGCAGAACGGAGGAGGCTGGTGTTGGAGTGTCGAGAGCTGGCTCCAGAATCGCGCCCCTGGGATTTCAACCCCGGCGTTGCGGCCGGTCAGTCTCGTGCATGCACTCGTCCCTTCGGCCGCCAGGCCTCAGCTGACTCCTCCGTTAAGTGCGGCTGCTCCCAATGGTGCCTCCTCTGGAGACGGTTATGAGGACTGAGTACAGTGACTCAAACTAAGTGCTCCGTTCGCCGAGGGCCCATGACAATGGTAAGTGGCAACATCACCACCCTTACTGGTTCCATCTTCGTGATCTTTCGAAAGAACGCAGGGAGGTCCCGTCACGGCGCAGTGGAAACGAATCCGACCAGGAACCACGAGGTAGCAGGTTTGATCCCTGGCCTCGCTCAGTGGGTTAAGGAGCTATCGTTGCCGTGAGCTGCGGTGTAGGGCACAGAAGTGGCTCGGATCCAGCGTTGCTGTGGTGCAGGCTGGCAGCTGTAGCTCCGATTTGACCCCTAGCCTGGGAACCTCCATATGACACAGGTGTGGCCCTAAACGGCCAAAGAAAGAAAGAAAGAGAGAAAAAAAAGAAAGGAAGAAAGAACGAATGAACGAACAAACGTGGGCGACAAGGTGTCCGTCAGGAGCAGATTCCCAAGCTGAGCTCCAGGGTCCTCATCCCGGGAAACGAAATCCCCGATCCCTGGTCTCCGCGGCTCCTGGGCAGCTGCAAGGAGCAAGTGTCTCCTGGTCCCTGGGATGGCCTGGAGAGCTGGGAATCCCAGCAGGAAAGAGACGGCAGCAGGTGGTAGGATGCTGAGGGCACCAGAGACGCCTCGACAGGGCGCCCAAGGGGCAGGAAGGCAAAGCAAGCAGGAGGCCCTTGCCACATGCCCACCAGGGAGCATCCTCGTCCGCAAGGGTAACGTGGGCTGATCGGAAAACCAGGTGTATGTGCAGCAAAATTCGTCTGGGGCAGGACTTCCGGGTGGAGTTCCAGGCAAAGGGCCTCACCCCAGAAAAAGTGGGGAGGCCATTCCACTCTGTTTCAGCAATTACACTTGCACATTCTGGCTCACCTGGTCGGGGAGATGGGAAGACAGCAGCCTGGAGTCCTGGTCTCAGGTGAGACCCAGCCCCAGAGATGGAGCTGGGGCAGGTGGCCCAGGCAGGGTTCGGGAGCCACCCTGAAAGGTGTCCCCAGCTGACTCAAGGGAAGAGCTCTGTGTTGGGGCCACACTGGCCCAACCTGCTCAGGGTGACCAGAGGGAGATGGACAAACAGGGCAGGAAGGAAAGAAAGCCAGACCATGACTCCCCAAGCGCACTGCTCCCCCCATCATGAAGGCCATTCCGACTCTCAGTGCTGACAAAGCTCAAGCTCAGAGAGGCCCCAGAGGTGACACAGCCAGGAAGCAGGGGGGCCTCTATGTCCAAGGCAGGGGCTATTTCCAAAGCCATGCCCCCTCCAGCACATGCGCATAGGGCCTGGGTGGCAGGGATGAACCCCCCAAGCGGAGGGAGGCATACACACTGGGTGGTCCTGCCTGAGCCATGCTTGCTCCACAGGATGGAGCTAATAAAAGCCCCCAAAGCAAGAATGACGTCCCAGAGGCCTGGCCTGCAGGAAGCAGGCATCACCTGCACAGGCTTGTATGGACCCGCTCTTCAATGGGACCTGCTAGCTTTTCTCCCTGAAGGGTGAGCTTTCTTTGCACAGCAATAAATCCATGATTCCCTTCACATCCTGAAAGCTGCTGCCCTTCAGGGGAAGTGAAAGGGAAGCTGAGTTTTTCTAAAGAGTTAATTCCTGGGAGCGAGGGGGGCCTTCACAGCGAGCAAGAAGGGGGCTTCAAACATCCAAATTCCACTTCTTTGGAAGGACTGCATCATGTGCTTCATGTTGCAAGCCAGTGGCTGGCAGGACTGGGGAAGGCTGGCTCTGGGCCGTGACACTTGTTCTCCTAAGCATTTCCCAACCCAGGCTGAGCGGCTGATGAAGAGCCTGTCAGGGCCCCGGGACGCGAGGCCACCCTGTCCTGCTGCCTGCTCGTTCCACATGCCACCCCGGCCTCCAAACGCTGCCCCAGGACCTTCCTCGGGGAGAACCTCCTCGGGGCAGCGCCGTTGCATGTATCCACCCCCATTCCAAAGGCACGTGGCCTCTGACCCAGCTACTCCACTTCTAAAACGTGTCCCAGAGACATACTCGCATGTCTCAAAGATACAAGCACGTAGCTGATGGCCCCAGCGTTACCTGAGAGAGCCAAAGGCTAGGAACAAGCCCATCACAAGGGCGTGGTTCTGTAAATCCAAACGGGGGACAGTCTGCAGCCACAGGGGGAGAACGAGGAAGTCGAACTGATAGGGAACAATCTCTTACTACAGTTCAGTGAAAAAATAAAACAGGAACGTGTAGGGGGAATTCTACCATTTGTTTAAACAAACACAAAAGAAAATAAAAGAAAGCGTGCATTTGCTTGCGTGTGCCTACACTATCTTTAGAGATGAGATCACTTTGACCTTCAGAGACCCTCAAGGCTGGCCTGGTGGCCGGAGCACAAGAGGCCGCCACGCGGGGCCCCAGCACTGCAGGCGCTGCCATTACACACCCTCCCCAGGACGCAGGCCGCCTGCTCCTCCAAGAACCCCAAATACAAAGAGGGCCGACCCCCAGTCATCCGCACCCACTCCATCAAGAAATCTCACTCAAGCCTTGGGTTGAATCCGGAGAAGCCATGTGAATTTTGCATTCCATGCCATATCTGTGCCTGTTCTAAGTGCAAAATAATATTTTAAATGACTCCCTTGTCAGGCTGGTTAACCTTTCCCCCTCAACCAAATCTGTTTCTAAAATAGATGTTTTCAGAAAGGGGCACCGAATTACAAATTACACACCAGTGAAATCACTTAACCTTTCCTCCTCTCAAGTAAAATGCTCATTCCAAGAGGATGAGCCACGCTTTCGATTATAGAGCCACTAAAAGACTCTTCCCTCTGAATCGACCTAACGGATCCATGGGGCAGACACGCCGGGTTAGCTTATGCTTTCAAGAACCCCTGACTCCCGCTGGGCTGCACAGACCCTGTCTGAACGGAGTGGTTTGAGGCCTGTCTTTCTATCTGCAGAGCACGGGCGCCCAAGACCTCCCGAGAGCCAGACCACAGGGCTGCATCTCTGGGCGCACGTGGAAAAAAGACCTGGAGCCGCTTGGACTTCTCCTCCCACTGAACAATCTTTACACTTGGAAAACCTTTCCTGCCCCCGGCTAGTGTTCTTCAGTCATTCCTTTTATTTCCATTTTTATTTCCCTTTTCCAATGGTATTTCCATTAACACAAGGACATTAAAAAAAAAAAAAAAAAAAACAACAGTAAATATCAGTAAAAGGAAGGATCGGGTTTCCCTGCGTAATAGTGTCTGAACTTAACTCAGCAGGATCCCGGGCTCAAAAGTAAAAAGTAAATGTCAAGATTGCACTGGGCTTTCTTCCTTTTTTTTTTTTTTTTTTTTTTTAGCCTTGCCTGTAGCATGCGGAAGTTCCTGGGCCAGGGACCAAATCCACGCCACACTAGCAACCAGAACCACAGCAGTGACAATGTCGGATCCTTAATCTGCTGCCCCACAAGGGAACTCACTTCACTGGGCTTTGTGAAGGGATGACAACTTCTCTGGGGCGCCCTCCTCGTTAGTGACTTCTGAGTCCCCCCCTCAGTAAGGACTATACCGCCAGAACGGTGCAGAGCGCAAGCTCAGAATCACACAGACCTGGATCCAAGTCCAGCACAGCCAGTGTCCAGCCGCATGAAGTTCCTTAACCTCTCGGAGCCCTGGGCTCCTTGTCCATAAAATGAGGCTAAGAACGGGCCCTCTGCTACAGCTTCAGAAAGATGAATTGAGACAATGTGTGTCCATTACCAGCGCATGGTAAGCACCCAATAAAAGGCAGTGCGTATTATTCCGGATTTACACCAGCCACTGTTTCACCACGCAGAGGCCCGAGGAGGTCTCGGAAGGGAAATTATCTTGGCCAACATGTCAGAGCAGCTTCCTGACACGGTTCACCATGGCTTCCCTCCCACAGCCTGACGGAAGCAGACAAGACTTTCAGTTCCCAAACCAAGTAAGCACCGAAGCCACCCTCCGGGAGGGCCCAGAACCCGGTCCAGAGGGCCCCAGCCTGGGCAGGCTACCCTGGAAAACCGGAATGTGCGTGGCAGGACATCAGCGGCCCTGCGGCTGTGTGAGCCCGGCTGGGCCAGAGGACCAGACACACCCCGGGCAGGATCAGGCAGGAGTGTGGCAATTCAGCTGTTCCCAAACCTGCTGCTCTCCTCCTTTATCTGGGCACAGGGTAAGAGTCCACTTCTTCCCACTGCCCGCCCACCCCATCCCCTTAAATTGTAGGCATGGCTGCAAAGTAACATGTGGCACTTGCATACCCATGTATAAGTTGTCACATCGCCTGTCCTGCCTTCCTGACAGTAGAAACACACGCAGAGACGGGGCCTCCATCAGTGTGGGGCCCCAAATCCTCTGAAGATGAGCAGGGCCCCTGCTGAAGTGGCCGAGACCTTTAGCACAAAGGAGAAGCAAACGTCAGTTGGGTAAAGCTACGCGGGCATGCGGTTGTTTGTTACAGCAGCATAACCTAGCCTGATACAAGGAGTTCAAGTGCACAGACTACAGCAGGACTTCTCAATCTACCTGTGGTGAGAGAGCAGTTTTTACTTTTATTTTTGATTTTCAATCCCTCGCAGACCAAAACTTTTGAAAAACAAACAATAAAAATATTTTAAAGTTACATTACTAGAAAAGTGTCTACACCCTTCCTCTCACTCTGTGCTCATCTCTGCACAGATCAGCACGGATCCCTGGACCACACTGCAGCGGCACAGTCTGTGGATCAGGACAAAGGTGGGGCTAAGGCCCAGCTCCACATTTTTCTTTTCTTTTCTTTTTTTTTCTATTTAAATTTTAAAAATTTAACCTTCTTTTAATAATGATTTGTATTTTTTCCATTATAGCTGGTTTACAGTGTTCTGTCAGTTTCCTACTGCACAGCGAGGTGACCCAGTCACAGATACAGGTATACAATCCCTCTTTCTCACATTATCCTGCTCCATCATAAGTGACTAGATATAGTTCCCAGGACTGTACAGCAGGATCTCACTGCTTACATGTTTTTCTAATGATGGGGAAATAATTCCACCTTCCCAAGCCTCAAGTCTCCATCTGGAAAGTAAGGATTTTCGTGGGAGGATTTAAACATGAAGCACGTAGCCCATGATGCCACATGTGAAGGGGCTCAATAACTGTCAGCTCCTCGTCCACTCCTGCCTGTTCCCAGGTGATGTCCAGGTTACACACGGGCCAGGGGCTGGCTCAGGGAACTGGGGGCATGGGGGGCGGGGGGCACTGGCTGCAAAAAGCCTTAGAGGAGAAGGCAAGGGCTGAGTTCAGAATTCACTTCCAGACAGCCACCCCAAGATAAGATGGTCAGACTGGCATCTAAAGGGAGACCGGTGGTCCGAGTGGACCACCGGAAAACAACTACTGCCTAAGCCCCACAGAGGAAATCTTAAGGTAACTCATCACCAGTGGGGAAGGAGGGCTCACGCCACTCGCGAGGCGTCATAACTACTGAACCTCACAGTGATCCTGTGAGACAGGCTCCGTTAAGCCTCCTGTGCAGGAGAGGAAACGGAGGCTCGGAGCGCCCAAGCAACGGACCTGCCATCACACAGCAGAGCTGACCGTGGCGACACAGGGCTGGCTTCACTCGCTCCTGGAGGGTGACCAGCTGTCCAATTTTCCCAGGACTTGAGACTCCCAGTTTTAAAATGAGGACAGTCCTGGGCAAAGAGGGGTGAGCTGGTCACCCCTACCCAGAGCTGTGCCCTTCAGCCTCCACGTTGAGCACGCGCTGAACGAGGGCAGGTTTGCGAGAAAACGCCACCAGTGGCCGGAGCAGGCTGCCTGCCTGGGAGAGCCACGGCCCATGACATCCTGCACACGCAGCTAAGGACGGGGACAGGGGGACAGGGTGTGACGGAGGTACAGCAAAGATAAGCCGATTACCTGGCATCTTGGGGACAGTGAAGGCTCCACACAGCCTGGGGACTGGCCCTGCCCTGAGGCCTACTCTGGAATGGAAACTTCTAAATACCGATCACATAACCAGAAGCGGTTTTCTGGCCTGCTTTTTGTTTTTGTTTTGCTTTTTTTTCATTTGAACAATAGGTAATCAGAATGTGCTGGGTCAGTGACATACTGTCATAATTTGCCAAACAAAGCAAGGGGAACACGATCCCAGCGGTAATGCTTTGCATTTCTTACGAGGGCGAGTCCTGGGCGTGACTTCATTTTCCAGAGCTGCTGGCGGTGTCCCTGTCTCCCTCCTCATCACCCCACCCCCAGCACGATGCTCCAGTGCCTGGCATGTGAGAGGCCCAGGGCAGTGGGCGAATGAGCTGAGGTCTCTGTTCCGCAGTGACTAAGGCACCCCCAGGCCACCCAAGCTGATCCTCTGTGGCTGTGTCACCTCCCCGGCCATCGATCCCATGGATCCTGTGCTCAGGACTGTCCTAAACGCTCCACACATAAGCTGACCGCGTCCTCTACTGACCAACCCAGGACACTCTGGGGGACAAAATGAAATGGGGCACAACTGAGAATGACCCCAGGACGACACGTGTTAACAGGGATTGTCGCAGGCAAAACAGCCCAGGGGTCAGGCTGTTGAAGTACCTAGAGTGACAGCTCGGAGGGAACAGGCCCAGGCTCCGGGCCACAGCCTCTGGGCGAAAGCCCAGCCCTGCCACCTACCAGCTGTGTGAGTGACCTAACCTCTCCCAGCCTCGGTTTCCTCACCTGCACAACGGGGCTGGGTAGTAGCGGCTCCTAGGGCTCCGGCGAAGACCACGCTGCTCCTGTTAGCATCTGCAAAGCCTGCATATGGGACCTAGCATGTGGGAGGTGCACTACACATAATAGAATATTTTATTTAATAACAGACAACAAAATTCTCCTATCGCCCCCAGGGGATTACTAGAATCATCGCTGTTTCACAAATAAGGAAACCAAGGCACAGAGGGGTTCCGTAACCGCTGAAGTTCGTGGCAGAGTGGACGCGAACCTAAGACCCAGGCCCCGTCCTACGGCACCAGCAGTCCTGGCTCTGGCCCCACTCCACCCCACCCCCGACACTGGGGAGTGGGACACTGCCTCTCCCCATCTCAGCATTTAGGACACAGGTCAAGTAAAGGTGCAGAAAGGACAGAATCCACACGTGGCACATGGCACTGCCAGAGCTCACCCTCAGGCCCAAGAGGCGGCCGACTTAGAGGCTGTGTGGCATTTGCGAATTCCAGAGGCACCAGTCCCATAGGAAGGGCACTGCTGCCTAGGTCACAAGCCAGCGTTCCCCTTTTCCCC
The DNA here is from genome assembly GCF_054392235.1 of Sus scrofa. Taxonomy (NCBI): domain Eukaryota; kingdom Metazoa; phylum Chordata; class Mammalia; order Artiodactyla; family Suidae; genus Sus; species Sus scrofa. The sequence goes on from NC_139388.1 coordinate 7,652,954, forward strand.
TCTAGCCAAGTTACTCGATCTCAGAAATTCCTTTGCAAGACAAGACTGAAATGCAATCTCCAACCCTGTCGGGCCCAGTGGAATTTCACCAACACAAATTGCCGAGTTCTCCAGGAAAACGGAGGAAGCCTGCCTGAAGTTTCAGATTCTTGGTAGGTCTTAGAAAGCTCCAGCACTCGAGTGGCTCCTGGAAGCGGCAGGAAGTGGTTTGCCTTTGCTTATTTTCCAAAGGATAACCACCAGATTTGCTCATAAAAACTTTGTAACCAACTGGCAAAGGACACCTGTGCAATCAAGTGATTTCTCAGTTCCTTGGGGCTTTCTTTTGTTAATTCAATTCAAAGAAGTAGTGCTCAGGGCTGGACAAAGTGCTCAGCACACAGAAAAACAAGAGGGAGAAAAAGAGAGGGGGGAGGGAAAGGGGGGAGGGGAGGGAAAGGGGGGAGGGCAGCAGAGCATCTTGATGAAGAACCAAAATTCACCAAAAGCAAAGTTACAAGGTCAGGGAAAGCCCACGGCTCTGGGAGCAGCAGTGCTCGGGCAGCACCAGCCATCAGCTGGAACAAAGGGCCAGGCCTGGAGCTGGCAGCACACGGGAGGGAGGGAGAGAGGGAGGAGGCACGGAGACCAGGAGCGGCCGGTGACAGCTGAGTGCAGAGGGAGGACCTGGGCCCTGGCTCCTGGCTGGGAACGTCTGGAGAGGGAAAGAGTGGATACGGGGGTGAGCCAAGCAAGGCGCAGAGACAGGTAAAGGTGCCGGTGGCCCAGGGCGGAGGCCAAGGACGCTGGGGTCTTGGCTCGAAGTCTGGGTACTTCTGATGAGGCCAATTCAGGAGAGTCTCGCCCAGGCCCACAAGCCCAGGCTTGAAACTGGGCAGGGCTGGGAGCCGCTGACGGTCAGACGCAGAAGCCCAGCGGGGTGGGGGCGGGCAGATGAGCTGGAAGGGAGGCGAGGGACAAGTGCCTGGAAGAGAAGGGCCAGAGGAGGAAATGCGTTTCCTGCCAGGAACACGTGGGAGGCCTCCGGTCCAGTCACTCTGCTCCCCGGGGATGCGTCCTGTCCCCAGCCCAGTGCAGCCTGGAGGAGCCCAGATTCCTGGGGTGCGGACCAGCCCAGAAGATGGGCGGGAAGGGAGCCCAGTGGGGGCTCTGGCAGAGGGAAGAGCTCTGGGGCTCCAGGCCCCCCACAGAGCCAGCAAGCGGGTGAGCAGGGGTGGCCGAGGCAGGCGAGTCCAGACCCGTAGATTCACTTCCCTCTCCAGCGGACTGAGAGTGAGGAAATGGAGAACAATCTGGAAGGGGCTCTGGGAAAGGGAGCTGGAGCCTGAGACTTGAGATGGAGACTGAGGGCCCATGTGAGCGTGTACGTATGTGTGTGTGAGTGGTGTGCGTGTGCAGACACAAGCCTGTTCTCCAGCACCTGAGTCCTTCCGCGCACATGGAGGTTGTGCACCCATGACCTGGAGAACGTGGTCTCGTGTGCACACTGAGAAGGTGTACCCACGCCTGCACGCATTTACACGGTGAGCCCGGCGCAGGCCCACACACCTTCACGGGCACAGCATCAGATCGGGTTCAGAGCCGAGGAGGGGGACTGAATCTTGGCCTACACTGCACGGACGTGTGGCCTTGAGCAAGTGACCTAAGTTCTCCAGGGCTGTTTGCTCATCTGGACGATGGGCTAATAGAAGTGGGCGTCTCAGTGTCGTTAGGGGGTGAAACGAATTCGCAGTTGTAAAGCACGTAGATGGGCCTGAGCAAACGCTACATACATGTGTGGTGAAGAAATAAACCCTTGCCTGCAGATGAGCGCTTACACAGCTAGGCGTGGACACCTGGGGACACCCGAGAGGTGTGCCCAGTGGAGGAAGGACACATAAGGGCAAGTGCACACGCGGGCAAGGAGACGCTTGGTGTGCAGGCATGTGCCATTCTGGAACACGTGTGCTACCTGTACCCACGATGCCCGATGCCCAAGGGAGGAAGTGTGTGCGACGGCCCAAGACACGTGCTGCTCATGGGTCAGTGGGAAGACACGTGTGTACGCGTGCGGGCGCGCAAGGGACGGCTGGGGAGCACGCATGCGCGCGGGCCGCCCCCACCCGTGGTGAAAGGCAGCTCTGAGCAGCCTGGGCCGTCACCAGTGGCCAGATGCCCAGAAGGACCCCTCGGGCCAACTGGCAGTGGGGAAAGGTAACCCACGCCATCAAGGCCGGCGACAAGGACCACGTCTGCTTCAACCTGGTGCCTCAGCAAGTTTTACAGGAGGGTCAGAAAGGGGGAGCGCGAGCAGGGGAGGGACAGAGACACGACGGTACGCGGGCCACTCACTGGACACACACGCATTATTTCCTTTAACCCTCCCGGCAGCCCTGGGAGGAGTGCCACCCTCGTTTTCTCCGATGAGGAAACAGATGAAGTAATTTGCCCAGAGACCTTCGGCTTTGTATCTGTGGCTGCCCCCTCCACCGCTGCGCTGTTCTGAGAATGAATGAGCGAACACACGGGCAGGGATGAATGAACAGAGAACAATGGCAAGGAAACCGAAACTTAGTGTCCAGAGGAGCCACAGCAAAGGGAAGCGCTGGCCTAGCAGGCACATGCCACACTTGAGAAGGACCCACGTGGCAGAGGGTAGGCGGAGGCTCCCAGGCCAGGCTCCACCAGCCCAGAGCCAAGGCAGGCCTGGCATCTCCATGACGGGGCCTCAGTGTAAATTCTGAAAACTGGTGTCCGTGCCACTCACCTCCCCTGGGGTTTGCGGTGAGCCAGGTGCCAGCTACCCAGCCCCCCAGGGGCTGGGACATCGCGGGGAGGATGTGCTATCACGTGACTTCTCAAAGTGCGCTGTGCAGAGTTCAAGCCAATGACAGCGAGAGGAAGTCCCCTTGTCCCCGGAGACCCTTCCAGAAGCTGCCAGCTGGGTTCAGGGGCTCTGTGGAAATGGTCCCTTAGGCCCCCAGCCTACCACACTTAGCAGTCCTGACTTCAGGTGGCCCTGGACAAGTGGCTCAACCTGGCGGGGCCCCAAGCTCTTCCATGGGGGCAAGGATCGATCCCCCAGTAGGGGTTGGGGTGGGAGGCCCCACACGGGGCTGAGAGCAGAGCTCATGAGACACGTGGCAGGTCCTCCCACGGGAGGCCATTCTTATAAATGGCAACCATCCAGGGGCCCCGGACACCCCTTAAAGGGTCCAGCACCCAGTACATCCGTGATCTACTTTCAGGGCCTTGTCCAACTCCCAGCTCACCTGCCACTACGGGAGCAGGTGGCCCCAGGCACTGCTTCCAACGGGTGCTGGTTTCTCCCTCCTACACCTGCTGCTCGCCCCTGCCCGCCTCTCTGTTTAACAGAATGTTCTTCTTGGGCTCTGACCATTTTCACTGAGAGTGCTGGTTTTCAAACTGCGTCCCCTGGAGCCTCTGAATGGGTCCCGGGGGTCCCTGTGGGGCTGACCTTTACCTCGACCTGGACAGTACGGCCTTATGAACCTTCTCTTGTGAGGAAGAGCCCTGAGGCTGAAATCACACAAAGGTTTATTACCCAACTGCACATCATAAAACCCTTTCTTGCAGAAGCCCTGCACCCCCCCCCCCACATGCATCCATTCATTTTACTCATTTATCCATTTCCTGTCAGTCTCCCTCAACTAGTACGGACCACGAAGGCATCGGGGGTGGGGGTGGGGGGGTTGTTGTTTGTTTTGTTCATGTCTGTATCCAGAGCACAACAGTAGGCCCAATAAATATTGACTTTATTTTATAATGAACTAAATGCAATGATTAGTACCAATAACCACAGCACTGACTAGGGGCCAGGCTCTGTTAACACCTGTTACGTGTGTTCACTCACCCAGGGCCCACACCGACCCTGGAAGGAAGGTCCCACCGTTCTCCCCAATTTACAGAAGAAAGAACTGAGACACAGCTGAGCTCACTACCCCGGATTTGCAGCATCTTGCAGCCCTTACCTCCAGTCCCTGGCTCTCCCACTCCCCGGGCCTGGAACAGGACCCTGCTCCCTTCGCTCCTCTCCTCATCAGTCACGTCTCAGAGCTGGGGGGGTGGAAGGGGGAATGCAGAAAACTACCTTTTACATTTGTATGTGCCCACTTCCAAGACGAGAAGACTGAGGACTGAGAACTCCCTTTCTAAGTCGGGGAATAGGGTAGAAAGGAAATAGACAAGAGTGGGCTTGGTGAGTGGGGCTAACCAACGTTCCAAGAAGGATGGGCGCCTGCCGCTGAGGACCAGGGAGGGCTTCCCGGAGGCGACAGCTCAAGGATGTCAGGTTGGAGCTGGGTCTCCTCCGTGAGTGAGGGCTCCAGGTCAAAGCCTCCAAGTGGCAGCTGCTGATGGCTCTGGGGTCTCAGCCACAAAAGGAGAAGGAAGAGGGGCCCAGGATATCTCGGACGAGGGACACAGCTACCCAACCCCCAACAAGCAGGTCTGTGCTTCCATCAGCCTATGGTTGGTCAGCAGTGGCGAGTAAGGCTCTGGCCACAGCCCGTGAGCGGGCAGAGGCACGGCGGCAGGGGAGGAGCGCACAGCAAGCTTCCCACTGTCCCCGCCGTGCAGACCGCACCCCAGCAGCCAAGCGGCCAGTCCCATCCTTCCCTGGACGCCAGGGCGGAAATCCGTAACTTCCCTCCTCGCGGGAAATGGAGCGACGGCCGGGCTGGGTCCGTCTGTTGTTCTCCCCAAGGTCCCTCCACCGCCCATCCAGGCAGGCAGCTCCTTTTTCAGCCCCGGCCCAGGCCCCTCACGGGAGCCTCGCTCCTCAGGTCTGCCTGGCTCCCACCCAGCACTGTGCCCACCCTGCCTGGGCACACCCCTGGGTTCCTTCCCACCTCCCCCAGGTCAGGAAGCTCCCATCTGACCACCAGTGTCCATGCCTCCTAAGACCCTGTGTTATGGTGATAATGACGCTGACAGTGACGACAGCTGACACCCTGCCAGGCACTTTACACTTATTAATTCACATAATCCAAAACTTTGCCACAGGAAGCAGGATTAGGCCCATGTACAGAAGAGGAAACTGAGGTTCAGAGAGGCCACCCAACTCGCCCAAAGCCTTGGAGTGCCCAGGCACAGGACTAGTCACCAGGACCAGGCCGAAGTCAGCTCTGGGACTACGGCCAGTGACATCTTCCAGGCGTCATTAATGATAATGGGGTCCAAGCCAGGGGCTTCTTTAGCAGGTAAACGAGATAATGCAGGTAAGTGCCTGGCATCTCGAGGCTCTGGATAAACGGCAGTTATTCTTATCTATCCTTATTAAGAATAACCAGGATAAAAATCCATCCTGTGTTTAAGGATGAGACTAGCAGGTGTCAGCGGCCCATGGGCAGCATCAGGCAGTCAAAGGGGCCCCGTAGGTAGGCCTAGCCTGAGTTCGAGTCCCGGCTCAGGACATGCTACTATGTGGCCCTGGACATCACGGGCAAGGGAAGAAGGGCGGCCCTCGGGTCACACCGTGACCCCCGGGAACTGTGCAGACAAACGTGAGCACGCCTGGCATGAGGGCTGCTCTGAACACTAGTCCCAGGTCGGCACCAGCCAGCGCTCTGCTCTAACCTGCTCTTTTGATGTCGGCTTCCTGTGGGAAGTGTGACCAGCTTCGTATCCTCCCCGAGGTGAAAGGAGGGCTGTCTGCCCTTCCCCTGGGAAGTTCCTAAGGAGGCCCGGCAGGTGCAGGCAGTGCTAAGGAGCAGCCCTGCCCCGCAGCCCCAGGCTCCTCTCCACCCTTTGCATCAATGAGGGTCAGTGCTGGGGACCTTCCTCCCTCATCTGCTCTGTTCTGGAAACACCTCTGGGTGCTGGACCTGCTATGGATGCCCCGGCCTGGGGCTGGGACCAGAGAGAAGACTGCTGTCCAGCAGGTGGGCCCTGGAGCCCTGGCCGAGGCTAGGGTAGCACAGCATCAGCCTGCTGTGGGCCAGAGACCCAGGAAGAGGCGGCTCCAGCAGCCCAACGCCAACGTGACCCTGACCTTGCTTCCCCAGGGGACTGGTCAGCAGGCGAGGATGGTGCCTGGAGGCAAGCTTCTGGAATATTCCTCACCCAGGTGGGTGTGCTGTTACCTCCAAGTCAGGTACTTGGGTTTCCATGTCTCAGATCCCAGGTGGAATCAGAGTTCCACACACATACATTTTTTTTTATTAAGATAAAAAACAGCTAATAAATAAATCATCTCCCAAGACTTCCTGAAAAGCTTCCAGTTCACAGGCTGGGCCTGAAAACGAAACAGACAACCCATGGGCCTGTGTGGACCATGCTCAGCCTTTCCCCTCCCCTTCATGGTGTTGGGGGGGGCAGGGGGTCACCGAGTGGTTAGTTTCCTCTCTGAGCCTCAGTTTCCCCACCTTTCAGTTCCACTGTTGGGGAGATTACAAAGAGCACAGATGCCTGTGCATAGCAGGCCCTCTGAAACACCTTCTGGTTGCAATTCTTACCATTTTTATTATTATACCAACTCTCTGAACCCTGGGTTTCCACGTGTGAAGTGGGAACAAGCAACCTCATTAGCCACATGGCTGGCGGATCACAACAGGCAAGGTCCCCAGTCTGGGTGACAGCACCTGGCTGCAGTACGGCTGCCATGTCATTGACACTGCCAAGAGGGCAGCCCCTTGGGTCCCATGGGGACCTGTACCACGCACCAGGCCTGCTCCAAAGGCTATACACAGCAACCCTCCCTTGATCCTCAAGACCTGAGAAGTGGGCCGTGTCACTACCCTCCACGTTTGATGGACGGACAACAGATAAAGGAGAGACAAAGTTCTCCCCAGGTCTCCCGGCCCACAGGGCAGCAGCCAGCTGTGCGTCCAGGCATCCAAGCTCCAGCATCCATGCCAACCACCACCCACGGACTGCTGCCATTAGACTGGATTCTGATGCTGGTGGGGCCCCCGGGGAGGTGGCTTTGTCACTCTGAAGCAGGTGTCCCTGGGTGCCAGGTGCTTAATGATGTTGTCACCCTGTGGGGACAGTGCCTTCAAGAGAGGCAGAACTGGAGTCACATGCCAGGAAGGGGTGACCTGAGGTAGAAACCAGTTCCCAGCCATGAGTGAGGGCGCTTAACTTGCCATTCGAGTTTCACACGGACAAGACGGGGTCCCACCTCCCTTCCCCCCTTGCTGCCCCCTGGTCTCACCAGGCTCAGACGCCCCCCACTGCAGAGGAAGCGAAACAAGGGTTTTCCACCTCCCCACTGGCCGCCCTCCCCTCGCCTCAAGCCCTCTCGCTCCCTCCTTTTTTCTCTTCTCTCTTCATCCCACCCCACCTGTCTCCCTGCCTCCAGCCACCCCCTGACCCCTGGTCCCCCTGGAGCCCCTCCTCGCTACACCCCCATCTCCGCTCCCACCCCTGCAACACCATCCATCCTCCGCTCGTGCCAAGCCTGCCTTTCTCTGGGTGGGTCTGTCTCCTCACCCTCACTGCTGTTCAGGGGTCTACTTTTGCCAGCCTGTATCTGTGCTCCCCCCTCCATCCTCTGCAGAGGCCTCCTCTTTTCCCTCAGGGGCTCGGCATACCCTCCCAAGGCGCCTCTGTCCCCAGCCCCTCCCTGGCAATTCCCTCGGGGGCCCCTCTCCTCGGCCCCTCGCCCTCTTGCTCTGAGGGCGGAGAGAAGGAGGGTCCTGGGCGGAAGGAACACCTACCATCCATCCCGGCTCGCGGCAGTGCCCAAGGCTGAGGGGGCAGAAGGAAAGGGCACGGCCTGAGCTAAAGACACAGGGCCACTGTCTCAAAGCCACCTGCTGGCTGACGACACGCGACGCTACACCTTTTTCTACCTATGAAGTTAATTCAAGACAAACAAACAAACAAACAAGAAGAGGAAAAACAACAACACCCAGAGCTGACTCTGCTGTGTGACAACAAGGACTTCGGCGCTGCTGATGGCATCACAAAGAGGTGGAACTCTTGGAAAGCAAGAGAGCCTCACGGATGTCAAAAGCCATCAAAATTTTCATACTCCTTTGACCAACTAATCTCTCTCCTGGGAATTTTTCCACACAATCCTTCATCGTAAGGAGAGGGGGGAAAAGAAAGCTATGTGCACACAGATACTCACGGCGGCAGAACTACTGAAGAAGGGCTGGAAACGGCCTAACCAAAGGGAGACAGTTTCACAACACGTGGCACGGCAACCACCACGCAGCCACTAAAGGTAACGACTGGGAAGAATGCGAGAGACGGAATCTCTGCCGATGGCAACAGAGGGAAAAAGAACAACAGAACTCAGCACGTGTGCCCTGTAATGACATCAAAATACATATACATAGGGACAAAAACCAAGAGGAATACTTGGAAAAATCAGTATAAGGAACTCTCGATGGCCAAGTCGATTCAGCTCCAGTTCAAATAGGGAAGGATGTCAAGAAAAAAAAAAAAAATATATATATATACACACACACACACACACACACACACACACACACACACACACACACACACAGGAATCTGTGTTGTTCTGAGTTTGGAGCAGCAAGTAGCACGAGTTGAGAAAATTCGGAATTTATCCGATAACACGTCCAAATCTGTGGGGCTGGTGCGTGTAGGGCAGGATATCCGTGGTTATGTTGAGGTCGTAGAGCCGTAAGTAAAGGATTTCCCTTTCCTTTCTAAACTCTCTGTAATGTTGCTCTGATACTGTTTTTCCAATTAAATAAAGGGAAAATCGGGATTCTCATGTACTATAGGCTTTAGAGCTGACAAGGGCTTTCTCGTCTGTAATCTTACTTGATCCTCCCCAAAGCGCTGGAGGGGAGGCAGGGCCGGGCGTTGCCGACCCTACTTGTACCAGATGAAAGCTGGGCCTCAGAAAAGGGGTGACGTCCTCAGCATCACGCAGCCACGTGGGGGCAGAGACAGGACTCAAACCAGGGCCACCGAGAGGGAAGAGCCAGGCCAGGCGCGGCTTGCTGGGCTTTCTGACACCAGCACTCCCTGGTGTCTTTGGCCATGGCCCTCTGTCCCCCATCGTGATGCAGCTCCAGGCCACACTGCCCTGGGGCTGCCAGCTGTGCGCCCCCATAAAGCTAAGGCCCCGACCTACAGGTGACCGAAGGCCATGCTTCACGAGCAGGGGACCCACAGACGAAAACCTCTGCCACTGGTCTCTGACCAGAGCTCTGCGGCCAGATGGGGAGATGGCACAGATGCACCAGCTGAGAAGGCGAACCCCACTCCTCTGCTTAAGGTCCGTGTGCTCGTCACCCATCAGTAAAATGGTCATAACCTCCCAGCGTTACTGACGAAGGGAGACAGTGTGGGTCACGCACCCAGTCCAGTGCGCCTCCATGCCCCAGGGCCTTTGCACGTGCTCCCACTTGTCGGTACTGTTCTACCCCAGGTATCTTGTGTTTGCTTCACTTCCTCCTTCAAGTCTCGGCTCAGGGGTTCCTGGGGTGCCCGGAGCCTGCCCTGTTCACATGGGGACACTCCTGCCCACACCTGGCCCTGGTCTTCCTCAGGGCCCTTCGCATACCCAACATGCTGCGTGTTCATGACCTCGGGCTGCCCAGCACCAGATTTTGTTCATGCGGTGCTGTATTCCTAGCATACAGTAGGAGCTGGAAAGACCAAACTGACTGATTAGTAAGGGTGGCGATGATTTGGCCAGAGAAACAGGAACCTTCGGCCACTTAACCAAGGAGCAACACGGCCTTTACAGCTCCCAAGGGGCGTTGGACTCCGAGGGACACTGCAGGCCTCTGGCCAGGCCACCAAGGTGCCCACAGGCCCCACATCCTTTCTGCTTCCCTGCCTGCTCCCCAGGGACCGAAAGGGTACCAGGCCAAAGGCTGGCACTGAGAGGACGTCACGAATCCTGCTGGCCAAAAACATGACGAGACTGCCTTCTGCGGCGGGACCTGCAGATTCCGACGTCCACTGGCTTCCAGAAACCCTGGAGGAGACCACAGCCAAAGGGCCGGCGCTGGACGGGTCTTTCCCTCCCCACTGGGATGACTCCTCCTGCTGGGGGGACCCACCAGGCCAGGACCACGACCTTGGGCGCTGGTATATGCAGGGGCCTCCCCTGGGCTGGGCACGTTGCACATGGCACAGCTTTGCTCCCTCCGCATCCTAAGCCAGGCTGGGCAGGACCATCTCAGACAACAGGGCTCCAAAAACCCAGATGTGGAAGCCAAGGCCGCCCCAGGGGCTGGGTCCTGGGAGAAGAGCAGCTGCTTGCGTTGGTTTGGTGATAAAACGGCCCCAAAGGGCTTCCAGACCACTGGGCACAGTGACATTTTGGGAACAAGGGTCCCACAGAGGAGCCTCCCCTAAGGTGCTGGTCTCACCTCCACCTCTGCAACTGATGGTGCATCTCGCTGCAGGGAAGGCCTCACCCTCCGGAGGTCTGGAAGCCCTTTCTTGGCCTCAGGGACCCCGAGCCTTGGCAGCTCAGAGCCACTCTATAGGGAACAAGCACCACCTCCCCTCTTCACAGGGCCAACTCCAGCTCCAGCTGTGGGAAAGCCTCCTGCCCTCCCAGGTCAGCTTCCAAGAGCCCCAGCAGCCCCTGCAGGCAGCATCTCCCACGCCTGAAAAATGAGTGAATGACAAAAGGAAGAATGAAGAAATGAATGAGCATAAAAACAGGAAGAGAGAATGAAAAAAACAAATGAAGGAAAGAATGAAGGATGAATGAAACCAGCAGGAGCCAGAGGCTGTTTCTCTCTCCGCCAGTGATCGCCCAGAGTCAGGAGGCAAAGTCAAGCATGAAAGGATGGCAGCGCACATCTGACTTGACAGCTGCAACCTCACCTTCCCCTCAAGACCACACTGAGTCAAGGGACGAGAATGAGCCGAGCCCGGGGAGAGTTCCCAGAAGGGGCTTTGGAGGCTCCAGGGCCGACCCAAGGTGCTCCTGGAGGTGTCAGGAGCCACGGTGGGGCAGCGGTCAAGCTGGTGAGCTCCAGAGAGCCCACCAGTGGGGAGAAGGAGCACCCGAGAGGCGACAGGGAAGGGACTGGCTTGTCACTCTTCGAGCAGTTCCAGGAGACTGGAGCTTTCCCACTATGCTCCTGAAGAGGACCAGACAGAGACGGGGGCCGGTCAAGGGTCAAAGCAAGGACTGCGGCAGCGCCCGCGAACACAGCACTTCCACTGCACGCAGGGCCCAGTACCAGGCGCTTCACACCATAAGCTCATTTAATCCTCACAACAGACCAAGGAGGTCAACAGGATTCTCTCTACTTTAAAGGCTGGGAAACTGGAGCACAGAGACTCTCAGCAAGTGGCCCAAAGTCGCCCAGCTAGTAAGTAGAGGAAGAATTTAAAACCCAGGCAGGAGTTCCCGTCGTGGCGCAGTGGTTAACGAATCCGACTAGGAACCATGAGGTTGCGGGTTCGATCCCTGCCCTTGCTCAGTGGGTTAACGGTCCGGCGTTGCCGTGAGCTGTGGTGTAGGTTGCAGCCGCGGCTCGGATCCCGCGTTGCTGTGGCTCTGGCGTAGGCCGGTGGCTACAGCTCCGATTCAACCCCTAGCCTGGGAACCTCCATATGCCGCGGGAGCGGCCCAAGAAATAGCAACAACAACAACAACGACAAAAGATGAAAAAAAAAAAAAAAAAAAACCCAGGCAGACTGGCTCTGGAATCTGAACTCCTTTTTTTTTTTTTTTCCCCCTGGCTGCACCTGCAGCATGCAGGAATTCCCCCGCCAGGGATCAAACCAGAGCCAAAGGAGCAACCCGAGCCACGGCAGTGACAATGCTGGATCCTTAACCTACTAGGCCACCAGGGAGCTCCTCTGGAACCCAACTCTTAACCACTGTGGTTAAGGTCTCTGCTGTAGAGAAATTTGGTCATATGAGTGATGATGCTGATGCTGATACTCCAGCCTTAGTATGTAAAGATCACAAAGCCAGCAAAAGCAATAAATAAACCTGGGATCACAACGAAGCAAAAGTAATAAATAAGCCCGGGACAACAATGAGCCTCCCGAATTTAGACAGAAGAGGAGCTGGAGGCAGTAATGCAGTAAGACAAAGAACACTGGGAGACTGTCTAACAGTAGTTTGCAAAACTAACACATTTTTTGTCTGGATTGCAGGTCAATGGGGGGTGGCTCAGTGCCCACAGAACCACTGCTGGGTACCATAACTCTGGAGCATCAGGCTCATCACTACGCTGAATGTCTCCTTTCAAGGTGCCGCCGAGACACTCTCAGTTTGCGCAGAAAGCAAGCTGAGGCTCAGAGAAGTGAAGTGACTTGCCCAAGGTCACGCAGGTAGGAAGTAACATTTGAACGGAGCCTCTGACCCGCAAGCCCAGACCCTGGCCCTCTGGCTCTGGCCCCCTCGCTTTGGGGACAGGAGCTGCCCGGAAGCCCAGAGGGACAAGCCTGGCTGGCCTGCCCGTTCCCGCCAAGGCGGCCCCCCCTCGGCCTGCCACAGGACCCGGAACCCCACCACTTCAAAGTGATTCACTCTCGAGGGCTGTGCGGTCTGGTACGGGCCTGAGCCATGCTCACTCCTGGCCACCCAAGCTCAAGCCTATTCCCCGGGACCTCAGGAATCCAGGTGCAGCTCCCAGCGACCACCCGGTGGAAGCAGCCCTCCTTGGGGGGTGGGCTGGGGCTCCCAGGCACCGATGCTGGGGGTGACGAGGGGTACCCCACGTCAGCTCCTGTGCCCGGCTGCTCAGCCCGCCTTGCCTCTCTCTCCCCAGCAGGGCCTGGCCGCTCTCCCCAGACCCACCAGGGCTGGCGGCCAGTCCCCGCCCGCAGGCACCCCTGTGTTCTGTGTTCCTGTAGGAGGAGGGCAGCTGCTTCTGCCCCCCCCCCGGCCCCCGCGCCCCCCCCCCCGGAACCCCCCAACATGCGCATCTCCTGCCCTGGGTCCTGGACCCCAGCGGGGGAGGCTGGAATGTGCGATGCCTGAGGTCACAGCCCCAGCTTGATTTGAGTTGGGTTGAGATGAGGGGAAAATGGCCAAGAACAACTCGCTCATTTACTTCATTTCCAGACTTGGCGGCTGCCGGGGCTGGGCTTCCAAACCAAGCTGGCTTTGGCCAGGACGTCTGCAGCAGCGCCGGCCACAAGGCACATCTGGATCCGCTTAGGGAGCTAAGAGCCATAAAGTTCTCTTAAGAAATTAGTTCCTAGGGAGCCTGGGTCTCTGGGGACTGTGTGAGGGCCCCCTTGGTTTAAGGACACTCGGAAACCCTCTACCTGGGCTGGTGGGCCGAGTCACCGTGTGTGCTTGAGAAGGCTCGCAGGCCCAGCCCGGGCACTTCCTGCTGTGTGGCCTCGGGCACTTCTCCTGACCTCTCTGGGCTGCTGGGCAAATGATCTCACCTCTCCTGGAGGAGAACGAGCTCGAAGAGAACCCAAGTGCAGTTTCCTAATCGGCCCTGTGTGCTGGGGCCTGGCCAGTATCGGCCCACACATGGGCAAATGGGCGAGGGAGCCCAGAATAAACGACTCAGGTTCAGCATCCGTCACGGCCTGAGCCCTGGGAAAACCTGAACATCCTGAGAAACCCGACCGCAGCCTCGTTCTCTGTCTCAGCCCCACGCACGCGGAGTCTGACACAAGCATTCACTGTGACCAGGCAGGTGGTGAGCGTGTGACCTGACATGCAGAGACCACAGGGTAACAGCCCTGAGCATGGCCTTGGCTGAGCCCCCTTCAGCCTGCCAGGCACAGAGTCAGGTTCACGCCCAGCACCGCACCCCGGCAGCAGGCCTGGGAGCCCAGGGCCATTAGCCCCCGTGACACAGGCTGAGAGCAGTGGGGTGACTCAGAGCAGTGGGGTGACTGGGGAGGAAGTGGCCGGGTCCAGACAGAGCCCACGGCTCCCGCTGTCATTCATCAGCAACACCCCTGTGGCAACCTCTCTTTGCTTGACGTCCCCATCGGCACTGGGGCAACCAGTTTCATCAGCTGCCGGGGTTTGTTTGTTTCCTACCCGTGTAAAATAGCACCCACGTAATTCCACAAACCCCCAAATTCTCAAAAATGTTCTGCGTAGTTGAAGTGCTCGGCGAAGGACGAATCGTATTATCGCTTCCACCGTCTGTCTAAACCTAGAGCGGAAATAAGAAAGCCATGGGTTCCCCTTGTGTCCAAAGCAAAGAGCAGAGACTGTGGTTGGAATGATCTGGAACCTTCTAAGCCACCTGGAGAGGGAGTGGAGCCGCCACTCTGGATGCACATTAAAATCCTTGGGCGGGGGTGTTTACAAACGCTGGCGTCCAGCAAAAACCAACCTCTTCCAAGGGCTCGGCTAATCTGCATCTCTATGAACAAGAACCGTCTACATCAGGTGGACAGTAGTTGTAAAAGAGCCCCAAGACGATGGAAGGGAGAAAAGAGCTCAGATGCGTGAGCGAGGCAAGACACCCAGGAATCCTTCCCACCCATTTCAAAGTCATTTACAATATCTCTTGACAGACATGATCTCAGAAAAAGACGGCTGTAGAACGTACTACAGTCGGGGAATGTAGAAACAACTCAAGTGTCTGTCGTAGGAAACCATCCTGGCACCTGCGTGCGACAGACTTCTCGGCAGCTATTAAAGTAGGTGATGTCATAACAAACACCGAGGCCTGGGCCCCGCCCCACTTCTCGGGAATCCCAGACTCTGGGGCGGGGCCCGGGCATCAGCCCTGGCTCCCAAACTCCCAGAAGTGCAGCCCAGGATGGGAGCTGCTGCCTTGGACGGAAGGGGAGGTCTTGGGGGCCGCCCGCAGGCAGGAGGGGAGGGAAGCAGGGGTGGCTGAGTAGAGGGCACTCCCGGGAGGGGACCCAGAAATGAAATGAGGAAGCCACGGGTCAACTGAAGGCAGCCTGGGGCTGAGAAGCAGAAGGAAGCCCTGTCCAGAGCCCGACCCGGTATTCCACTCAAGGGTCTGCAGAGGTCATCTCTGGTGGTCCTCCCCCAGGCGCTCTGGGGAGACACCCCACAGGCTCGCTCCTCCCCACCGCCAGCTGCACCTGGACCAGGCAGAGGGGAACTGGTCTCCACTGTGAGGGTTTTTAGGGCCTCTTCACTGTTCGCCACCAGAGTCAAGGTGGACTTGCACCCCCTCCAGGAGGCCCTCAGGGAGGCGGGGGCCATGGCGAGGGTGCCCCCCGAAAACCCTGGCTCAGGCAGGGCCTGCTGAGCACCGCCCAGCAGGGTCTGCTTCTTCACCCACAGAACTTCTCCCCAGGCTGGCAAGGGCAACTGCACGGCTCCCAGTGCTATTTCGCCTAAACCACGGGCCAGAAGGAAGGGGACCGGCAGGGCCCCCATGGGAAAGGTGGCTTCCAGCAGGTGGGCCTCCAAGCTGACCTGGGGCCATCTGCGGAAAAGGATGACATCGGACTAAGACTGCAATTATTCTGACTTGTTTTCGTGCTTTCTGTACAGCTCCACAGAAGAAGACAGACAAAGAGCCTGCCTGTTGCGTTCACCACCACACCTCAGGTCTAGCAGAAAACCGCGCTCGTAGTAGGTGTGCAACAAACATTAACCAACCCAGTACCCTTGACCCGCAGAACTGAGCTCGACCGGATGCTACCTGACACGAGATGCCAGTGGAAGCGCGTAAGGAGAAACTCTAACAGGTGGCAACTATGGAATGCAGACAATTCTCTCTCCAGGCCTGGATTTGGAGAAAGATCCCCTTTATTTGCTAGAGAGATAACGCTCTACAGGAGAAGTTGCGAAATTCTGGAAGCAGAGTTTGTAAACCACTGTGCTGTATAAATAGCAAAAGCCATATGTGACCGGTGGCGAGGCTGGCTGGAGGAGGGGACGGCTGGGTGAAGTCCCCAAAGCAGACTGCAGGTGAGGCTGGGCGCTGGGCTCAGTGCGGCAGGGCCTGCGTGGGCCAGCCGCGTCCACAGAGGAGAGTGGGAGGGAGGCAGCCAGGCCTTTGAGAGCTGCCATGTGCTTGGACGCTTGCTCCAGCGCAGCTCCTCCTCCCTCAGAGTCAAAGCCAGAGCTCCCATGAGGCCCTACACCATGTGGCCCCTCAGTGACTCACTGACTTCAACTCTGAGCACGCTCCACCTCCACCACAGTGACCTCCTTGCATTACTAGGAAGCCAAGCTCCTACCCCAGGGCCTTTGCATGTGCTCAGATAACTGCATGGCTTCCTCCCTCACTTCCTTCAGGTCTCTGTCCCAGTGTCACCTCATCCAGATCTTCCTTGACGCCCTTATTCAAAGCACCACCAAACAAAGACCCCTCCCCACTCAGACCAGCACTCTCTGTCCACTTTATCCCGCTAGACTTTTCTTCACGGAATTTATGAGCAGCTGACAGGATTCTCTACTTCCTGTTCTTTCTTTCTTCCCAGGGTGGCCCAGGGATCAGCTCTGCTCTGTGCCTTGAACAGTGCCTGGCACACGGCGGACGCTCCAGCCACACCTGCCAAATGAAGGGGTGGGCAAGCAGCTCTGCTCATCCCATGATTCCCCTCATCTGGTGCCTCCTCAGGGGTGACCCTGTGAGACAGGCACCGTCTCTCTCCCAGTTTACATTAGAATGGGCTCAGTTTAGAATGGACTGGAGCCTGGAGCCACCCAGCTCTGCCGACTCCAAAACCCAGGTGTGTCCCTTCCCACAGAAGTAGACGGTGCAGCACGTGACCCCATGGAGCCAAGTGCCCTCCTGTCCCGGAGATGGCTGGCACCTGCAGGACCCTGATCCTCCCAGCTCTCCATTTTCCTGCCCAAAGGCTCCTGCGTGGGGGCAGGGCTTGTCCTCCAGGTGCTGCCCTCCTGGGACCCGGGAGCTCTGCAGGAGCCACTCGGGGTGTCCAACTCCCAGTGCACACGGTGGCCCCCACATCGTCCTGCCGGCCTCTCCTGCTCACTGCCCACCGCTCCCAGCCCTCCCTCCAGGGCCCTGGATGCCCAGCAGCCCTCCTCTCTCTCAGCTCCAGGCCTAGGCCAGCCCGATGGCCTCAAGGAGGTCCTCGTCCTAAACCCTGCAACCTGTGACAAGGTCCCCTCACGTGGGAAACGGAACTCTGCAGGATTCTGGACCGAGGCCCCGGTGAACTTGCGTGGCCCCAATGCCATCACAGGAGTCCTTTTAAGAGGGAGGCAGGAGGCTTAGAGTCAGAGAAGATGTGACAACAGAAGTAGAGGCAGGTGTGATGCTGCCGTGAACCAGAACATCCAAGCAGCCTCTAGAAACTGGGAAAGGCAGGGAACAGATTCCTCCCTGAAGCTTGTAGAAGGAATGCAGCACCTTGATTTTAGCCCCCAGGAGACCCAGTTTTGGACTTCTGACCTCCATAAGGGTAAATGATAAATGTGTTCTATCTTAAGCCACCAAGTTTGTGGTAATTTGTCAGAGCAGCTGCAGGAAACTAACGCTCCGCCCCCCGCACCTTCAGCTCGAGGAGGGCGCCCGGCCCCCGTGTGGTCTGAACCCACGCAGGTGCCCCCAGGACTTCCCCTTTCACAACTATCCACTGCAGTTGGGAGCCCCTGCAACTGCTGCCTCCACCTCTCACAAGCTGTCCAGCCGTGGAAATGTTTCCCAGCCTCTCTGTGCTACCTTCCACCCAGAGGGCCATCGCCTACAACTGCCTTGAGGCTGGAAGAAAGAGCCCACAGAGCCCAGGCCCGGCTCGCTCAACTGAGGGTTTGCCGCTATGATCAATATTTTGCAAAGAAGTCAGGCCCGTGGAGAATGGAGACTGTGCCCACTCTGTCCACCATGGATGCCCAGAGCCCCCAACGGTGCCAGGCCATCAGGTCTGAGCACCGTCTGTTGGATGAATGAATGAATGAGTGAGGCCCACCACATCCAGAGATCTCAAACACAAACCATCATGTGACACAATGCTCCTTGAAGGAAGGCAAGCCAGGCCCTGAAGGTCACATGGCTTCTCCTGGGTCAACACCGCCAGCCCCTAAATATTCCAAGCTGCACAGAGGAAGCACTGACCACCAAGTCTTCCCATGAAAACGCCCACCATGTCCAGAGTTCCCGTCGTGGTGCAGTGGTTAACGAATCCGACTAGGAACCATGAGGTTGCAGGTTCGATCCCTGGCTGCGCTCAGTGGCTTAAGGATCCAGCATTGCCGTGAGCTTTGGTGTAGGTCACAGACGCGGCTCAGATCTGGCGTTGCTGTAGCTGCGGTGTAGGCCAGTGGCTAAGCTCTGGTTAGACTCCTAACCTGGGAACCTCCACATGCCACGGGCGCGGCTCTAGACAAGACAAAAAAAAAAAAAAAAGAAAAAGAAAGAAAGAAAGAAAATGCCATGTCCAGCTTCAGGCCAGGCCTCAGACCGCCATCACCCTGGCCAACATTCCCTCTCCTCCTCCGGGGGAGCCGCCCCTGTGGTGGCTGCAGGACACATGATGGAGCCACACCTGTCTTCCCACTAACATCTGAGCAACTGCGTCCCCTTTAGTGTCAGCTCAGGGGGAAACGTGTGATGACGACATTTCCCCGGCGTGACGCTCCTGCAGCGGTAAAACAAGAGAAGCTGAATGAAGCTGGTGCCTGGTAGACAGCTGGCGCTCCATAAATGCCAGTGAGAGTTTTTAGGTATTTCATCCCATAGCAGAGATTTGAGAAGCCAAAGGTCCCCTTTCAAAATCATATACAACTGCTTAGGGGAGGGGGGACCAGCAGAGTCAGGTCAGGGCTCTGGACTCAAAGAGGAGAAGCTGTGTGAGCCTAGGTGAGCTGCTTAACCTCTCTGAAATGGTTCCCTGACCTAAAAACAGGGATCACATGTAGCCCCAAAGGAAAACTACAGCACGATGAGAGAATATACACCAGTCATTCTCGCACGGGCACCACTTGGGGAGCTGTCTGAAAAAGGCCTCCCCTGGACCAAAGCGCGGAGCAGCTCCAGGTTATGACACAGCCAGGCGGAGAAACACGGACGCCTGAACGGACCTGGCAGATAGTGAGTGCTCCGGACGTTCAGGCTTTCATCACCATTTCACCAGCTGGCAAGGACTCTCCTTCATTCATTCACTGGGCATGGGCACGGTCCCTCAGGCACGCTTAGTACGTGCAGACCCACAGGTTTCACACCACACGACGGCTGCCAAGGGCCAGGGCTGGGGGGCAGGGTATAGGGCTTCCTTCTGGGGTGATGAAATATTTTGGAACTAGAAAGATGTGGTCACTGCACCACACTGTGAACGTACAACATGCCAGTGGATTTGGCTCACAAACAAAATGGTTGTTTCTGTCAATCTCATCTCAAAAGAAAAAAAAAAGACTCATAATCCAGACACAGATATTACATGATTCCACTTTAGGAGGTACCTAGAGCTGTCAAATTCAGAGACAGAAAGTAGAGGTGGCGTCCGGGGTGGTACTGGGAGGCGGGAGAGCATGGGGGTTAGTGTTTAACAGGGACAGAGATTTGCTTTGCGAAGAGAGAAGGTTCTGGAGGTGGATAATGGTGAAGGTTGCACAAGGGAATGGACCTAGAACTGCACACGTAGAAATGGTTAAAATGGTAAAATGGCATGGTAGGTGTATTTTACCACAATTTTAAAAAGCCATGTGCTGACAGCCTCAGACATCCCTGCCAGGGTAAACGCAGTGTCCCGGGCCACTCAGAGTGTCCCCAGCCCACAGCTCGCTTCTGTCTGAGGCGACATCATCCCAGCTTTTCCAGGCCAGCGACCTCGAGTACCCGAAGGCCCTCTCTACAAACAGGATGGAGTCTGTGCATTTGTTTTCTCTGCGGGGCAAGGCCAGATTAAGAAAAGAAAACAGTGGATCCTTCCCCTCCCCCCAGGAAAGGCTCTACCAGGTCAATAGCAGAACTAAAAGGGCCAGCACACACTTTCACTTCCCACTGTCCCCGTGTCCGGTGTCCAGCAAGGCCCAGGCGGGGAGCAGGTGCCGCCCTCCCCGCCGGCTCTGGAGGACCAAGCGCACTGGCCCTGGGAGACAAGACGCAGCCACACCGCCTCCAGGAAACAATCTCTGCGGCTCTGGGTTTCCTGGCCGGAGGCGAGGGCCCACAGCCGGCCCAGTGTGGCTGAAAGGACCCGGATCCCGAGCCCCAGGCCCTGCTGGCCTGCACGTGCACCTGTGAGCATGCCGCCTCCCCACCTGGCCCTCGATGTCCTCACCTGGAGAAACAAGACTGGACCGTGCAGGAAAGGCGAACGAGCCCCTGCGCATCCACGCGGGCTCTGGGAGGGCTCTCGGGTGGCCCCTGGACTCAGCGGGGCCCCAGGATGGACCAGGGAGCAGGGCCATGGGCGGGGTGGGGCAGGGAGGGGACCAGGAGC
Source organism: Sus scrofa (assembly GCF_054392235.1). Taxonomy (NCBI): domain Eukaryota; kingdom Metazoa; phylum Chordata; class Mammalia; order Artiodactyla; family Suidae; genus Sus; species Sus scrofa. Next base: position 7,673,189 of record NC_139388.1, read on the forward strand.
AGTCGGCTCCTGGATGAGCTCCCCTGAGAGCAGTCCTTGACAGGGTCCCGCGAACCTTCCTTCCAGATCCAGAACACACTGGGGCCTCCCTGGCGGACACACGTCCATCTGACTTCTGCTCACACACTTCCTCTCGGAGCCCACTACCTACTCCAGCAGCCGACTGCTCCACATACAGGAAGCCAAAATCTCTGCTTCAAGCCTTTCTCAGGGACTGTGGTTCCAATTTCTGGTACCATAAAGAATGAGACAGTTCTTGGTTTCACTTTACACCCAGGATGAAAAAAACTTGTTATTCCGGCTCCTGTCAAAAAACCTTAGTTCCTTCCACTGTTCCACATGGAAGCAGATGGCCTAGAAACATGAGGGTATGTCTGTGCCCCGCTCACCATGTGCCTCCCTGACTACCTTTCCTAGACTCCCCTGCAGCTAGGAATTGCCACGTGACTTGGTCTGGCCAATAAGAAGTCTCTCGAAAAGAGCAGAAGTCCTTTAATACTCTCCTTCCTACTTCTACTCCCTGGTATTACTGCTAACTGGAATGCAGATGTGATGGCAGGAACTAGGGCAGCTACCTGAACCATGAAGTAAGGTTCTAAGAACAGAGGAGCAGCAAGACAGAAGCAGCATGGGTCCCTGAAGAGAACAAAGCAACCACACCAGTCCTAATAAGACAGCCTATACCCTAGGCTTCCAGGTCAGAGAAAAAAACCGACTTCTGCTTGTTTAAGCTGCTGGAGTTCTTTAATATTTTATGAACCCTGCACCTAAATGCAGGATAAAGCAACTCTTACTGCAGAAGATGAGTCTGGCAGCCTTCACACAACACCAAGCATCCTGCCATCTTCAGTGGGGAAGGGGGAACCCCGGTGGCGAGGCCTTCAACGTACAGTCCCTACCGCACCCTAATACCTTCCCCTAAAGAAATTGAGGGCCAATATTTCCAAGATTCACGTGTTTCTGCCAAGTCAGTGGATGGACTGGTTTTACCAGTGGATGCTAATGTAACTAGCCTCCATTCAGCAAGCGCCTACTACATGCCCCAGGTGCTCTGCTCAATTCTGCATGAATTCTCTCGGCCCCACAAGAGGCAAACAGCCCTAAAACCCAAAACCCAGCCGTCTAGCCTGGGGTTCTTTCCGTTACTCATCACTGTCCCCTGAAGATCGTCAGGAGCCCCAAAGGGAGGGCTGGGGGAGGGGGGAAGAGGAGGGGGGGAGCAGAAGTAACTCTTCACTCCGGCAGAGGTGCAGAGCGGGGGATGCTTACAGAGAGTCCGGGGCCCAGAGAAAGACACGGGCTGAAATCAGACAGCAGAGAGGCACACACGTGCAGCCGCAGCTGGAATGGTTTACTTCCTACTCTGGATGGTGACAGTTACCTGTGACTTTACGCACCGCTCTGGGTGGCTGAAACTGTACAGCATCTCCAAAGGAGAGGGAGAAGGTGCAGGTTTCTGTGTGTCAATCACACCTAAATAAAGAGCGTTGTTTTTTTTTCCTAAATGTACCCAGAGAGAGAGAGGAGGAGGGGGAGGGAGATGGGAAAGAGGGAGGGAAGGGTTAAGGCCCCAAACACAGCAGCTTCTCATCGACACACACTCCACTCGGCCCCTGGGAAGGCCAGCCACGCTGACCACAGCAGCTCCATCCACGAAGCCACAAGCCCTCTGTGAAAAGGACCACTTCACCTCCACGGCGCTGAAGCCTCCTTAGGTGAAGTGACGTCTCAAAGCTTTCAGAATGAGTCACCCTCCAGCTTGGCCACCCCAGAACCACGTTCCGCCCACCAGCAGTTTCGACAAAGACAAACAGTGGCCCTCTACCCCGCCTCCCTCCGTGGTGCACGCAGGGCGGCCAGGCCGGGGGCGGGGGGGGCGGGGGGGGAGACAGACGCAGGAGGGCACCGACACTGGAGGGGCGGGATAGGAAGGAGAGGAGCCCCACCAGGAGGTGCCTCCGGCCCAGCCCCTCCACCTCCATGCAGCGCCCTCCGTAGGTGGGTGACTGCGAGCTCAGCAGACGGAGGATAAAATCGGTGATAAGTGACTCAGTGTCAAGATCAGCAGCTTTTCTCCCATCACCATCTTGACCTCGCCAAGCTGAAGACAAAGTCCAAGGCCCCTAGGCCCAGCCCGGACAGGTGCTGAACTTGACTACGATAGGCTGGGCAGGGCTGGGATGACAGGAGGCCCTGTGCCGAACACAGAGGGGACAGCCAACAGCAGCCCGGCCCACAGCCACCATGCAGGGATGCGCACAGCCAGGATCAGCTCGGGTCACTGCCTGCCTCGGTGTCCCCAACTATAGAGAAGGGCTGATAACAAAGACACCTGCAGCCCAGAACTGTCCTGAGGATCAGGGGATGGAAGAGACACAGGTCACTCGGAACAGCGCCAGGTGCACAGTAGGCAACAGAGAAGTGCCTGCTTTTGTTATTACTAAAAAATGGAAATCCAGATTTTTTAGGGGCACTCACCAGATTTTTTTTTTTTTTCTTTTTTGCCTTTTGCCTTTTGTCCTATCAGGGCCGCATCCACGGCATATGGAGGTTCCCAGGCTAAGGGTCTAATAGGAGCTGTAGCTACCGGCCAATGTCACAGCCACAGCAACGCCAGATCCAAGCCATGTCTGCGATCTACACCACAGCTCACGGCAACGCCAGATCCGATCCTTAACCCACTGAGCAAGGCCAAGGATCGAACCCGGAACCTCAAGGTTCCTAGTCGGATTCGTTTCCGCTATGCCACAACAGGAATTCCTCGCCCAATTTTTAAATGTAGACAACTTACTGAAGTGTTCCTTTTTGTTTTTTGTTGTTGTTGTTGTTGTTTCCCCAAAAAACACTGCGTGGGCCAAACAAAACAGATCGACAGACTGGACTTGGCCCACGGGTCTGCAATGGTAACCTCCGCTCAGCGGGCTCCCTGCTTGCCTTCGAGTCAGGCGGGTCCTGCAGGCAGCACAAACCACCAGCCGGGACTGGAGATCACCCCACTTCGAGTGCCAGCTTCCAGCCCATGAACCTCTTAATGGGAAATAAATGTTTAAATCAACTCCCAACCGACACCCACACCAAAAGGACAGAAACTACTAATTCCTACCCACCACATCCAAGTCGCCAGTTTTACTTCACAGGAAGGGGAAAAAAATAAAAAGGATCTATTAAAAAAAGAAGAGGAAGAAGAAAGAAAAAAGAAAACCAACAAAGGCAAACTGGGAAACGCACTGCTGCTGACTTGCCGTCAGAGGGGAGCAGCTCAGCCCTGGGCCCGTCCCAGACATGAAAATTACAGAGCAGCGTCGCAGACATACCCCTGCCCTCTGTGTCACTCACGCAGGAGGAATGCGACGCGACAACCTCCCCCGGGACCAGGAGCAGGGCTGACCTCAGAGAGGGGTGTGGGCACAGGGCCCGAGGCTGAGCGGCGGGGGGCTAGGGCTCCCACACTTGTGCCCACTGCACAGATCAGGACACTGAGGCAGGCGGCGGAGATGAGGTACAAAGCCTGGTCCATCGGACTCGGGGGTAATGGCTGTCCTCACGCCCTCAGGACCAGCGATTTGGCAGGCCCTGGGCAGCCAGTGGGCAGCCGCTGTGCGGCCAAGCCTGAGGCAGGCCTAAAGGGACAAGGGCAGAACAGGACCTGTGGTCTGCCCTGACCCTTCTCTTGCCAACTCCAGGAAGAGGACATGAGACCGCGTCACATCCCTGCTCCCCCAGGCCCTGGGCATAAAATCCAAGCTCCCTGTGGAGGCCATGGCAGCTGGGACGGCCCCCGCCTGCCCCGCAGTGTTCCACCTCAGGGCCTTTGCACTGGCTGCACCCAACCCTGAACCGTTCCTCCCCACCCGCCCATAGGACTGGCTCCACAGTCAGGGCTGCCTCCCCCTGTCTAGAGCAAGCTTCCACCTGCCTCTCTCTCCCCCGTCCCATGTCTGTCCTTGCACTTGCCACCTCCGTGGGGACCTTGGCAAGTGCTGACTGTAGGCTGTCGGCCCCCGGCCCCCAGCCCCCATGAACTCTAAGCTTACTGAGAGCAGAGGCCGTGTCGGAATGGCCTAGAACAGTGCGTGGCACAGAGCTGCCAGCCAGCAGCACTGAATGGGCGGCAGAGTCACTACCGACGCGTCACTAGGAGAACCACAGGCTGGATGGGCCAAACCCTCCACCGGAGGCAAGGCGAGTGTCGGCCCCAACACAGGACAGCTCGTCTGAACAGAGCCCGCTGGGTCCCAGGCCCTGTCCTGGGCCCACTTAGGCTCCTTCACTGCATCCTGACCATCGTCCCAGGTCACCACATCACTACTCTCTCATCTGGGAGGTGAGGACACTGCAGAGGTTACACAACTCACGCCAACACACACACACCCTGGACATTTGAACACAAGGAGCAAAACGCCAGAGAGCCTCTGAAGATGTGTGTGCGTGTGTGTGTGTGTGTGTGTGTGTGTGTGTTCATGGCACTGTGTGTGTGTGTGCGTGTCTGCATGCGTGCACCTGTGTGCACCGCCGCAGGTGTGTCTTCTGTGCATCTGTGCCTGTATATGCCTGTGTGTGTGTGTGTATGTGTGTGTGCGTTCCCCTCGCCTCCTCAAGATGGGCTAGCTTTGTACTGATCTTACGAGTCTCGGGGCCACAGACAAGTAACACCACCAACAAGTTAGGAGTCGGGTTTATTCACAAACTAGTAGTTTCAACTTTGTGAAACTGATATTTAGTCATTTTCGACTCACAGACTTGCAGTTCCCCCAACTGGTTCCCCCAAGTCTAACCCAAGAACCACCTTTGGGTGGTGTCTCACAGGCAGGCAGGGCCCGAGGGGAGGAACCTGGACCGGGGTCCCGGGGGGCCACCCGTCACTGCCGATCCGGCCTGGCTTAGCTTAAGCACTTTCTCCAGACACAGCAAGGGGGAAAGCAAGCTGCTGTGAGGTGAAACTTCTGAAATGCCATCTCTGCGACCTGTGCAGATGCCATAGCGCAGAGGACAGAAACACCAGGCAGAGGGCTAGAAACATGGCCCCTCCGCCAGCAGCCTGCATGTGCAAAGAAAGCTCCAAACTCAGGCTGTCTCTCGAACCCGAACCTGCCCTTCACCGTGTGGCATCCCAGGGGCCCTGACGGGGCCTTGTCCAACCGTGGAGAGCAGGGAGCAGAAGCTGGAGGCCGCTTTATTCATTGAAGCGTCTCAACATCTTTGTTGCTGTTTTTGTTTAATTCTCTTCAAACTGAAACTGTCAAAAGTCGTGCCTGATAAATCTGAAGGCTGTAGAGGAAGTGGTTTGTCCTTCCTCCGATCATGACTTCTGCAAAAGATAACACACAGCTCTGGGTGAAACGTCAGGCGAGCCAGGGCCCCCCCCATGGGGCTGGAGCCACTGGAGGGGTCAAGGTGCAAGTTCCTCCGGTTCCCTGCCCCCCAGTGTCGGCTGCTCCACGAGGCAGAAGGGGCCAAAGAAAGCCCTCCTCTCCCCCACCCCCCCCACGACTTTCAGGAAACTTGATTCAGCCTGGAACCTCCTCCACCTGGCGGCTCTTACACGCCCACAGCAGCCTGGGAGGAGAGCGCCAACATCCCATTTTCCAGATGAGACGACGAAGGGGGTTAGAAGGTAAATAACACGCTCAATTTTATCTCAGTAACCGGCCCAGCGTCCCACGCAGCCAGAGCCTGACCAGCAGAGCTGGCTCCAAAGCTCCTGGGAGGCCGTCTCCGGCCCTGCCCCTCCCGGGCTCAGGCGTCAGGCCCCCTCCTCTGTAGCCATGGGAACAGCAGATGTCATCACAGTACCAGCAAGATCGGGCTCTCTTTTTCTCAGGCACCGTCCCTGTCAGGCATGGCACGAACACTGGACCTGTACTGTTCTCACCAAATCCTCTCCGAAGCCCAGAGGACTGGTACCACTATTCACCCCACTGTGCCAATGACAAAGAAAGAAAAGCTCAGAGACGTTAAGCCACTTGCCCAAGGTCACAGAGCTGGCAAGTGGCAGAACCCAGGTTGGAACTCCCAATGTGCTGCTCTGATCAGTAGCCCAGGGGTTCCTTTTGCTGCAGAAGACCGAGGCCATCCTTTCAAAGACCAGACAGTTCTCTCCATTATTTTGAGTCTAGATGCTTCTGGCCCAGACGAACCTCAAGGGCTGGCCCTCTTTGAGTCCACTGACACCAAAGGTTGGGGGAGAGAGGCCATTTCCTCGTTGGCAATGAACTGGGCCCCACCCTCGTCACAGCATGGCCCTTCCCAGGTTCTCGGGCCTAAGGATGTCCACGTCAGGGCAAAGAACAAGGTCCCTTCAAGGCCGAGCTGGAAGGAACAAGACGTTCAGGGCCATTCCAGGTACTGGGCTTCCATGTTCAAGTCCAAAGGCCTGAGCCCAGCACGCAGGACAGCTCATCCGGGCCCATCCCACTCAACGCACTCCTGGCACAAGAAGCGTCTCCCTCTCCAGGCTGTGCTGGCCCTGAGGCGTCTTCCGGTTCTGCAGCACCTCTCTCAGCCTCGCGTGCTGTTCCCTGCACTCTCATCAGCCACCCCTTCTCTGAGCAGCAGCCTTCTCCTCCGGGGCCCCATCACTTGGGGCCTTACAACCAACTGTCTCCAGCTGTGTCTCCTCCAGCTCGCCGTGTTCCCAACCTGCGGCACCGCACCTGGCACCCAGCAGGTGCCCCCTGAGCGCATGCTTCAGGCACAGGTGCCAAGTGAGAAGACCCTAGCATGCAAGGAAGATGCAGCACACACAGCACCAGCTCTGTTTTCCCACTTGGTTCCTGCTCTGCCTTGTGCCGGAGGCTCCATCCCGTAAGCCCAGGAGGTGAAAAGCCGGGGTTTGAAGCCAACCCTCCCGAGCTGGGCACAGACCCATCGCCTGAGACTGTGGAGGGGGGGGGGAGAGCCACTGTAGTTTATTTCACAGGCGAGAGCAGAGGGGGGCCGGAGGAACCATGGGGGCCACCTCCCCACCCCCATACACACCACTCCACCCTCCCAACCTGCCAGCCCCGAAAGGCCCTCTCCTGTCACTTTGCACTCCGGAGAGCCACCAAGTGACCTCAAATGTGCATCTCGTGGTCTTGAGGACCGGGACCCAGGCCCCCGGGAGCCCTCAGATTAGAAGAGGGGCAGAAGAGGGGGAGGCCGGGAAACTGAGGCCCTCCACGCTGGTCCTCCCACACCTGAGCCTGGGGACCAGTGGCATTTCTGAGGGGACAGCATTCAAATCCTCCCGCCTCCACACGGCAGGCTTTGGCAGGGGGAGGAGAGGGAGGGGCAGGGCACCCTGGTTGGGGCTGCTCTGTGACCGGCCCAGCCCTGCAGGTGCCCCTCAGTGCCCACCTCCCTGGCGAGTGGCTGTGCGTCCCTTGTGCGGTAAGGCCTGAGGCCGGATACTCAGACACTGAGGGACTCACTCAGGACCCCCAGTGAGGGCAAACCAGGTCCACGCCCATCGCCCAGAGTGGCGGGACGACCCAGGCCGGGTGGCGTCCTGGGACCTCACCAAGCCCTTTGCCTGACGACCAGGAAACGAGCGCAGTCTTACAACTTCGCTGTGCCCAAGGAGATCCCGCCCGGCCCTGGGAGGATGGGTGTGCTTCAGAGGCAGCCGGGGGTTTCGGTCTGTTTATCTTCCTGTTTTGTTCTGGTCACCTCGACCCTCTAACCAGAGGGCCCTGGCCCCAGAGAAAGCACAGGGAAAAGGAAAGAGCCTGCCCCCTCGAGCCCCTGGCACGGGCTGCCGAGCTCGCCCTCGGCTTTCCCCAGCTCGGGGAGGGACCAGGGCCTCTTTCACGGCTGGGCCCTTTGTTCTCGTTCCCAGGGAGGAGGGTTCGATGGACAAATCGGCTGGGCCGAAGCATCCAGGGAGGTGATGCAGAGTCAAATGCCCCTCACTCAATGCTCTCCTGGCCTCTCTGCAGTATAACCGATCAGCTAGATGAGCCTGTTTTGTCTTTTTTTTTGGGGGGGGGAGTCGCACCTGCAGCATATGGAAATTCCCAGGCTTGGGATCAAATCAGCTGCCAGCCATAGCCACAGCAAACATGGGATCCCAGCCGCATCCCCAGCCTACACACAGCTCATGGCAACGCCAGATCCTTAAGCCACTGAGCGAGGCCAGGGATCAAACCCGCATCCTCATGGATACTAGTCAGGTTCATAACCACTGAGCCACAATGGGAACTCCTATTTGTCATTTTAAAACCATGAACCAGGCCCCTTCATTATTCCAGGATCATAGTTTCCTAACACGAGCAGCAGCGAGCAGTGCTGAGCTGTCTGGACAGGCCAGGCGCACAGGCCACTGGGCCTCATCAGAACCTGACGAGGGTACACACCACTACCTTCTGTACACAGACAGGAAAACTGAGGCTCACAGAGCGTAAGGTCATTGCCCAGATCAGTGCCAACAAGTGGGGAGGCTGGCATTCAAACCCCGTAACTGCACACATCCCTGGCCTCCAAGCAGCCCCGAAACAGCTCATTAGATTAGTTTTTTTTTTTAAGAGAGATGCAAAGAAGACAAAAAAAAAAAAAAAAGGAAAAAGATGTTTTTCTTCATCCCGTGTCTAACTGTCTGAAATTACCATGTCCTTTTGTACAAGTGTGTCTCCCTAAAGAGGCCCCATTTGGGTGACCCCACAGCGCGGCCCCGAGCCTGGCGCGTGACATACAGGAGACCCTCGGCAACTGTCTGGGCAGAGGGGGGACATGCGTGGCCCTCCCGGGGGCGTAAACAGGCCGTGTGAAGAGGGAGAGCCTCCACGGCTGGGGGACAGTGAGGACACAGAAGAGGGACAGCGCTGTGCAGCACGGCCGGGGCGGGATGCAGGCAAAAGGGTCCCGCTGGGGAGGGCCCTCGCCACTCCCTACCACGACGAGCCTCGATCAGCAGGCCTGCTAACTTCACTCACTCACACATTCAGTCACTTCCCTACTGAGCCTCGAGCACCACCAGGCGCTGTGCTGGGCTGCCCTCCCGGGACTCGGCCGGTCCAGCGAGGGGGCAGATAACAGGCCGAGCAGGACACAGCAGTCCCAGGCGGGGGACACGTGCTGCCCCCTGAGGATCCTCCTGGAAGGAGTGCACATTCTGCTGGATCACAAAGACCCGGTGGCACCTCCTCCCTCGGTCCAAGTGCCTTAGACAAAGGTTTTCCCACTTTTAGATGAGGAGCCAGCCCATACCACCAAAGACCACACAGGTACAGAATAATTCTGTGTGGACGGAGAAGCACCACACACAAAAGGCCACCCTACAAAAAAATGTGAATTACCAATCCTGCATATCAGCATTCTGGGTAAATTTTATTTTCTTCTACTGCATCGTCTAGTTATTCAACGATGAACCTGAGTTCCCTCTGAAATGAGAGAAGATGAACATCTCTGAAAAAATAAATGTCCACTTCCAGGTACAAAGGCAAAGAGCTGAGATCAAGAACCTAACGGATATTTGCCCCCCGGGTTCACAAAATCATCAATCATAGTGTCAACAGTTCGCAGAAACAACCCGTGTCCATCAACAGAATGTGAAACAGAATGTACGGTCTACCCATACGATGGAATACTATTTGGCCTTGAAAAGGAACGAACGTTTGCTATATGTTACAACCTAGATGGACCCTGAGAACACTATGCTAAGTGACACAAGCCCGACCCAGGAGTACAAGCGCTGTAGGACTCTGCTTACCTGAGGTGCCCAGAACAGGCAAATCCACAGCCAGCCAGCAGAACAGAGGCGGCCAGGGGCTGCGGGGAGGGGGCAGCAGGAGTTACTGTTTACCAGGCAAAGAATTTGGGGATGATGAGAAGTTCTGGGTATGGGAAATAGTGACGGTAACCCAACATTGTGAATGCATTTAATGCCACTGGACTGCACGCACGCATGCGTGCACACACACACGCACACACACACGCACACACACATGCACGCACACATAAATAGTCAGAACTCAAAATGCCTAAATAAGATTGCAGCCACCATACGGTAGATAAGTGAGAAAACCAGAAGCTGTGTTGGCGAAGGAATGGTGGCCGGGCAGCCTCTCCCTGGGCCTCAGTTTGCCCGACTGTAAACTGAGAGCATTGGCCTAGAAGATCGCAAAGGCCCCGTCAGACCAGACCAGTCACAGACCCGTGACCAGAGAGATGGGTTCCCGACTCCACGCAGATGCTGGCAGGTACCGGCCTCCAGGTCCCGACCTCAACCCCCGAGATGCACCCCTTCCAAGAAAACACCGACTAGGAGCCGCTGGGGCTCAGCCCAGCCACCCCCTCATTATCTGCCAGGCCACGTCCGAGCCCCCACGGCTCAGGGCCCCAGTTGCCTCACTGTGAAAACTACCTTCTGTGCACCCTTTACCTGCGGGCCAGGGCTGCCCAGGTCACACGGGTGAGGCAGACAGAGCCCGAACTTCAGCCCAGACCGGGCTGCCTGCAGAAGGCCGCCCTGACCAGACACGCGGACGGCAGGGGCGCTGTGGCCACACGTGAGCTCAGCGGGGAGGCGCTGGGCTGGAAAAAGAGAACTCCCCAGGCTTTGCTGTCCAACCAACACACACTCGTTTTTCCTCAAGCGGAATTTTAGAAGGGTGGGGACATCAGGAACACCCAGGAAGTCCCCTGAGATCACAAGAGAAGCACGGGACTTTGGCGAGAGCACATGTGCCCAGGTCAGCCTGACCCGGGTGCGAGTTGCAGCTGCACAACCTACAGCTGTGTGACGCTGGAGGCCAGGGGCCATCCCCAGCCCTGTAACATGGGGACAATACCCACTGGGGGAATGCTGCAAAGGTGAGATGACATGCTACGCGCCTGGCACATAGTAGGTGCTCAAGAAATGGTAGAGCCCATTATTTCGCTCACTTGGACCGTCGGCTCCGCTCTCCCTACATCTCAGGGAGGTAGGAGGCCTCTCTGCGCACAGCACACTTTGAAAAACCAATCTGAGAGTCATAACAACAAAGCAACAAACACAGGCACATCCTGCCAAACTGCCAAATGTGGCGGGAGTAACAAGGCAGACAAAAGGCAAGTTCGTCCCTTTTCTCTGGCTTAAGAACATACATATGCGACAATCAGTGGCAAAGCCATCATCCCAGCAAAACTCCAGGTCTAAATTTGACAAGGTCCCCTGGAACCCTCTCTAGTCACCTAGACCAAGTTGCACTCACAGGGTTGTGGCTAAGGACTGGTGGCAGGGGAGGGCATCAGAAGAATCAAAGACAATGAGGACACTTGTAACTGCAGTCCCTTTATATGCTACCAACCAAGGAAGACCCTGGATTTCTTCTTCTTCTTTCTTCTTTTTCTTCTTTTGGTTTTTGGTGTTTGGTTTAGGCTGTGCCTGCAGCACTGCACAAGTTCCTGGGCCAGGGACTGAACCCATACCACAGGAGTGACCTGAGCCACAGCAGTGACAACACTGGATCCTTAACCTACTGAACTGCCAGGGAGCTCCAACCCTGGCGTTTTTCTAATTATGCTGCTCAGCCTGCTTGAAGTCTTCTGCATCCAGGAGGAAGGAGAGGTTCCACACAGAGGAACGCAGCTCACTTTAGAATCTGCCAGGCCCCCTCCACCAAACAGACTCAAGAAAAACACCAACCTTTCAGAGCACAAGGAGCCATACTTCTGAGTCCAAGTTCAAAGCAAGTGAATACAAAATCCACCACGGCCCAGCTGGATAGTCTCCGGACCTAGATTTTCATGCTTACTACTCCTTAATCCTTGACCACCAGGGGTCAGTGGCCATTCTGTCCCCAGCTTCGGAGATCAGAGGAGAGGGGGGCCCAAGGTCACTGCGTGCGCGGCGAGTAAGCGCTGGGCCACCATCTGCAAGTCCGGCCGAATGGCCCTGCGCTCGGCCACGGCGCGTCTGCAGTGCCGCGCTCTGCCTTATCACAGAGCGAAGAACTGGTCTAAACCTTAAAATAAACATTGTAGGGGCAAGAAGTACCAACCTTGAAACTCCAGACTCGGATAAAAGAAAAAAATATTTTACCATAACCAAGAAGACTAAACACCACTCAACGAGCACAGAAAATGCTACGTGGACAAACCCAGTGGCCCAGCCAAAAGAGCAGATCTCTGCATAAAAACCTTGACCTTTCATAATGAAACATTTCTCTTTGTCATTTAAGTGATTATTTCCGGGCAAAGTTCCACTCCCTGCTCGTGAGGTATCACAGGCCCCCCTGGACTGGTTTTAATCTGAGGGATCCGTGAATCAATTCCTAAGAAGGCCGATATTAGAGATGCTAAGTTTGACAAGCCAGTCATCCTGTCATTCTGCCTGCAGAAGGGTCCACGGCTTGCACCAAATTTGCAAAAGGAGTGTGTCCCTTCAAAGAGCCTAAGACCCAGTCTCCTGGCGAATCCACTCGGTCCCCCTGACCCAATCCGCCCAGATACGAGGATGGAAACAAGACCAGGCATGAAAGAAAAAATAAATAAATCTCTTCCCAAAGCAAGTCATGCGAAGCATAAACAGGCCACATTTAAGTGGATGTGACAGAAGAGCTGTGGAAGAAGATAACGCTCCCAGTACAATCTCACAGGTCTCCAAGAAGCGAAGAGGAAGAAAACCAGCGTTTTGGAGACGAGGTCCCTGAGTGTGGGCTCCGCACGGCCCCACCCCTCGCGCCGGGACCAGAGCGACCCCACGGCACACCGGGCCCTCAACCAGTACCTGCCGGATGCCGAATGAACAGTCCTTGTCAGTTATTCTTCCCAACCCTGGGATGCAGGGATTACAGTCTGCAGGCTCACGGACCAGGCTAAAAGAAGCCACGTGACTTGCCTGAAGTTACAACCGCTAAGAAGCAGAACTAGGAGCTAAACCCAGATGCAAGCACTGCTATGTAAAACCCAGGTCCCTTCCCCACACCACACTCTGTTTAGATAGCAGGCTATTAACGCAAAGTCATCTCAACTCCAGAGGCTCCCTCGAGGATCATTATTTTATCTGGGCCTGGGGTTCCTGGTGTATACAGTGGGAGACATGGGGCATGTCAACAATTGATTAGTAGTGGCTGTCTCCAGACTCAAAGGGAACGGCTGATTACGCCAGGATTGATTAGCAATGTCTACCAGGGATAAAGCAATGAGCACCGGCTGCACGTGTGTCATATATTGGCCATTCCAGAACAAGATGACCTGCAGGTCCTCTTCCAACTCTGGCTGCCTCTGATTTTAATTATAAAAAATTTAAAGGAGGGGATGGAAAAGGAAAGAACAGACTAACATTTTCCAACACTGGCCGTAGCTAAATTCAGCAAAGCCAAAACTGGCCGCCTAGCCAGTCCTGCATGCTCCATGCACACAGCCCGGCCACATGAGAGGAAGTGGAAAACATCAGATCTGCTGCCTGCACGCCCAATAAGACACCAAGTCCAAGCCAGAAGCAGCAGAAGCATGGCTTTGTCTGGCTTGGCCTGGGATGCAAACCATCCCATCAGTAAGCACAGCAGCGCCATCAGGGTTCATACCCCGGCCTGACCTCTTGCCCATCCTGAGGTCTGGACAAACTACTTCACCTCACTAAGCCTCCGTTTTCTCAGCCTGGAAAATCCTTGATTAAACGCACTGGTGCATCAAAGTTCTTAACAACATGCCCAGAGTGTGTGGGCAAACGCCACTGCCTTCATCGTCGTCATCACATCACCTCCACCATCACCCCCACCTGTCTTCGAAGGGGGGCTATTTTCAGAAAAACCTCTGAGTGCAAGAGACTAGTTCTTTTCCCACGTTCAGCATCACAGCCCATTTGGCCACCATGATGCTAAAAGGGAAGAAGAGGCTCTGAAAACAACCCCATCCTCCTGAAGCTCCTGGTGGATCAGCCGGGGCCCTGGGGAGAAACAGATGGCAGACACAAAAAGGTGTCATTTGAAGAAACTGTAACAAAAGGACAGCATACCAAGGTGTGGGCAGAACACATGGAGACACAAGAGCCGGTTTCCTACCTGGGGCGACCAACTGCCCTGATCTGCTGGGACTGAGGGGTTTCCCGCGACCCAGGACCAGACTGCAAATACCTGGCACAGTCCTGGGCAAGGCACGACAGGTGGTCGCCTCATTCCTACCCTGTGTGAAGGCAAAGGAGCAGGTACGGAAGCCTGGGTGAGGGTGACAGGACAGGAGCTGTGGCCTAGGGACACTGTCTGCCCACAGCAACCCCGAAGGAAGAAGCCTGAGGCCTCCACCCCCTTCCTGGGCCCCCATGAATGGGCCAAACCCACCTGGAGACTGGAGGGCACAGAAGCTGTGGGTGAAGGCCACAAGGCCGGGTCCCAGGCACAAGAAGGGTGGACAAGAATGAGTGCTAACCCTGGGAAGGTCAGGGGGCAAGACCCCACCTCCCAGAAGACTCCCTGGGGGGCTGGTGGGACTTGGGGCCTCCACTCCTCATCCAACAAGGTGAGGACCAGATCCAAGCTCTGTGGAACCAACCATCAATGAGCCTGGTTCTCAGCCGAGGCTGGAGGAAGAAGCCTCCTCCCCCGGTGGCAGGGTCACCGCCGACCACGTGAGCAAGGCTAAGAACAGGGAGCTACCGCCAAAGAAGAGGGTCTCCCTGGGCTCTGTCTAAACGGGGCGCTCTGCCATCGCAAGCCCAGGCGCAACGCCTGCTGGGGGGCAGTATGACAGATACACAGGGGCGCATCATGGAAGGACCACGAGTGGTGTCCGCACTGGCACATGCAGACCAGAGGCCACCATTCCGGCCCCGTGCAGGTGTCAGGGGCAATATCGTTGAGAAAACAAAAGCGCCTTTCAATTCTGTCTTTAAATCATATTTTCCAAGATCGAAATCTTGTTTCCCAAGCACTGCTGCTGAAAGCTGAATTGAAAACCACCAGAAACACCTTAATCCTCCCCACTGCTGGTTTCTATCTTGCCTGAGTTGGGGACACAGGGGCTGCAGCTGGACCCAAGACTGGGGACCTTTCCAGGTCCCTCTGCCCGAGGGCACAAGCCCCTCCTGGAGGTTCTCCCGACAGCTTGAGGACACCAGACAGGGCCCAGGGTTTCCAAGAACACTTGAGGCACTTTTCTGTCCCTTCACGGCCTCCGATGCCTGGGGCCTCCATACATCAACCAGGTGCGTTCAGCAGGTGCTGCCTGATGAAACGCCTGCCCTCAAGAAGTTCACGGTCGAGCAGAAGCAGGAGCGCAGCTGGGCAGAACGGCAGCCGTGATCAGGTGTGGTGACAATGCGGTGGGCGTCCAGTGATCGATGCTTCTGGGCCGGTCACTACTAAGCCCCTTGATCTTTAGGACAAGCCTGGGAGGTGGCCACGATTATCCCCAGCTTACAGATGAGAAAACAGTGCTGGATCACACCACTGCTTACGTGGCCTGCTAGGAAGTGTCTGAATCCAAAAGCTCTGGCCAGAACTCATAGGATCTTTAGCCAAAGATGACAGGACACCCCAGGAGGGAAGGACTGACCTGAGGAGGCAGGATATTCAGCGCCTCCACCACCGCACCAGGTTTCAAGGTAGGGACAGAGCATCCGTGGCCCTTCAGTCTGCCACACACACCCCTCTTCGAGCAAGGCTGTCCAGAACGCTGAGCAGGGTGTGCCCAATACCAGTCCCCCCGGCTGGACCAGGCTGGGGCTGAGATGCAGCCAGGGCTTGGCCGTCCTGGCCCACGCTGTGCCCTGCTTCCCACTGGGGCATTAGAAGGGCCCTGGAGCGCTGCTCTTTGCCACAGCCTCTGGCCTAAGACCCTCACCCCTTCACTGCGCCCACTGGCAGGACCCAGACATACCCCAGAAGCCTCTTCCTAGCTTTCCTGCTCGTGTGGTTCACTCAGTTCCAAAAAGCAGAGGGACCCAAAGCTCAGCCTTGCTGGGGCTTCACTCAAGCAGATGGAGACCTTTTTACAAGAGTCATGTAGCCAGGTCACCCGCCCTGGCCCACCCTCTCTCCTCTTTGCAGGCCTCCCCCCCAAAAAAACCCTACTAATTCAGACAGGATTCAAGAAGCTGGTTTCAAAGTCATCTTCCTCACCCCAAAACTTTTGAATGCCGATTCTCTCTCTTCTTTTTATTGGCATGATGCAGCTCCCAGCAAGCCAGACCTCCCTGGATCCCAGAGGTCCTGAGCCATCAGGCGAAGGCGGGCACAGCAGGGCACCGGCAGGAGGGATCAAAGGTATGGGGAGCTCGCCAGCGCTCAGGCCTGTGGGATTGCCTTCCAGGGGCCCTGAAGGCCCTCGGCTCCACGGCACAGGGACCTGGGCTCCTGTAGCCCCACATGGTTCTTGGTTACCACCCCTGTGCCAGGTCCCAAAGAACCAAGGCGTCTGCGGGCAGGAGCAGGGCTCCCAACTCTGCCACAAGCCAGCCCACAGCCAGGACCCGCTCATCAGATGGGACCTCTCAGGGCAGGTGGGCTCTGAACCGAGGCACTCCAGGGGTTCTCAACCAGCGACATGCCCCCCAGGGGACCGATGGCGGAATCTGCAGGCATCTGGGCTGTCACACCTGCGAGGAACGGTGTACCGGCATCCGGGGGCCGAGGCACGGATGCTGCTCAAGATCCACGACGGCCACCGTGGTCCCCACCGCAAAGTACGGTCTGGGGCCCGAGGACAAGAGGGCCAAAGCAGACACACTTGGAGATCAGGTACAGAAACGGCTTAGCACTTATGAATAATCAGACCTCATCCCTCACCGTGCAAACAATCCTGTGTGTGTCACACGTATGTCCTGGAAGAAAGCAAAGATGGCTCTACCCCAAAATGTCCATCTGGGTGGTTTCTGGGTGGTGGGATTTGGGGAGAATTTTTCCCTTCTTTATTGTTTAAGGTCATCACCCTCCCTGCCTGATTATCTGCTGTATTTTGCAAGCGTGGAGGAGAACAGCTGGTAGAGAAGACAGGCGGGCAAAGAGGCCGTTACCATTACCACCTGGCTGGGAAAGTGCCAGCTCTCAGGAGGAAGCCTTCACCCCGGCTGGGGGTCAGGGAAGGCTCCTGAGTCGCGGCGGGCCCCGGACCCCATGCTCGCCATCACCAGGTTATCACAGCCAACTCTCAGGGACAGGGCATCTGAAGCAAGGAAACTGAGGCTCCCCTCTGGGTGAGCTCGCCTCCACCTTGGTGGAGAAGCAAACCTGCACCTTGGCCCTTCTAGAGACACATGTACAGGAAGACGGCCAAACCACCCAAGGTGACTCTCTGCTCTATCCCCACCCTCCCCGCTTCTGCAAGGCCCTGCGCTCAGCAGGGAGCCAGCCCTGGCCACTCTGGGCCTTTCTGAGCCTCCACTCTTGAGCCCGGCTCTCGGCCACACGCAGTTACTCTCTGGAGCCAGACAGTGTGGGTGCAAACGCCAGCTCCTCCACTACTAGGTGGGTGAATAGTGACTTCATGTCTCTGGGCCTTGGTGTGTTCACCTGTAAAATGGGAACAACAGGGGCAGCAACACCCCACTGGTACCTCAGGAGGTTTGAACAAGCTCACCTACATGTGACCCAGCAGTTTTGCTCCTGAGTACACAACCCAAAAAAAAAAAAAAAAAAATCCCATGAATTTGAAAAGATACATGCACCCCAATGCTCATAGAAGCATGATTTACAATTGCCAGGCTATGGAAGCAACATGCGTCCATCAGCATATGAATGACTAAAGAAGATGTGGTATGTAATGGAATATTACTCAGCCATTAAAAAGAATGAAATTCTGCCATTTGTGGCAACATGAAGGGACCTAGAGAATATTACACTTACTGAAATAAGACAGAGGAAGACAAACACTGTATGATGTCACTTATACGTGGAATCTAAAAAATAACATGAATGTATACAGCAAAACAGCAACAGACTCAGAGAGACAGAAAGGAAACTAATGGTTACCGGGAGAAAAGAGAAGGGGAGGGCAGGACAGGGGCAAAGGATGAAGAGACGCAAACCACTACGTATAAAAGAGACAAGCGAGGACAGATCGTCCCCCCAGGAAATTACCGCCATTACCTTGTAGTAACTTCTAACAGAGTATAAGCCACAAAAATACTGGCCCACCATGCTATATACACCTTACACTAATACAATAACTCAACTACACTGCAATTTATTTTTTTACTTTTTCTTTTTTGGGCTGCACCCGCGGCATATGGAAGTTCCCAGGCTAGGGGCCCAATCGGAGCTACAGCTGCCAGCCTACACCCCAGCCACAGCAACGCCAGATCCAAGCCACGTCTGCGACCTACACCACAGCTCACGGCAATGCCAGATCCTTAACCCACTGATCGAGACCAGGGATCAAACCCCACGTCCTCATGGATACTAGTCTGGCTCCTAACCCACTGAGCCACAGCAGAACTTCCTTTAGTGCAATTTAGAAAAATGCAAAGGCAAAGAGCTCATCTCTGTGAAGGGCTCAGAAGAGTAAGCTCCGTCTAAGCGTCAGCTGCAGCGCTCACAGCTTTGCTGGTGACCAGTCCCGACTGCCCAGGTGCCTGTGCTCGAACCCAGCAAGGAGGCACCACGCTCTGTGAAGGCCTTGGGCTCTGGGGCCAGGCTTCTGGGTTCCAGTTGTGCAACCTCAAACTCTCAGGGCTTGGTTTCCCCGTCTGTGATCAGGAGCCTCGGGCTGGTGTGAGAATTAAGTGCAGAGATACACCCCAGGGACTCAGCATGGCTGGAGGAAATGATGGCTTCCGCTTGCGGCCACCACCAGCCAGTCCTGGATGGGCTGAGCCCACAGGCTGCCCCTGCTTGGACGCCCCAAGCCCAGGAGCCACCCAGCTCCTGGGACAGGTCAAGCTCTTTCATTTTCCCACCCCCAAGGCAAGCCTCAGTCACAGGGTCATGAAACACAAACCAACCAAAGCAACAGACAGACGTCAGCAAGTCACTGTTCCCCTTTCCAATGGGGCACCCTGCCCCCAGCACCCCACAGCCCACTGGCCTGCGGAAGGCCCTGCTGCCTGCCTCAGCCAGACAGTGCCCCTGGCCCAAGAGCCCCAAGGCCACACTAGGCCCTCCGCCCAGGCCTCCAGGAAGGAAGGTTCCAGAAGAAAAGCCCTGGGAGCCAAAGCTCACCGCAGAGGTCTCAGGCCTGGGGTCGGAAAGCACCTGAGGCCTCTGTTTGGAGCGGCTTCAGGGCCTCAGCGGGGGGCCAAGAACCCACGGGCCTGTGTCCACCCCACGGCCAGCTGCACGCGCCAAGGGCTGGGCAACACGCGGGTCCCCTGGACACTGGGTGGGTGAAAGAGCCAAGGGGGGTTACAAGGACGCACAGGGCGCAGGTCTGAACGTGGCTCGTCCCCGACCGCTCCAGCCGGAGGGCCCACCTGACTGGGCCCATGCAGCTGCTCACTCCTTCACGCCTTCATCTGCTCACAGCCTCAGGGCCCCAGGCGGAAAATGGAGAGAGTTAAAGCATCTCGCTGGGCAGTTGTGCGGATCACCCACGTAACCACCTAGCACAGCTCCCAGCAAAGGAACCCTTGAGAGTGGCTGCTGCAGTGGTCAGTACTGTGACTAACATCTGGCCCAGTGACTCAGACCCTGCACTCCCAAAGCTTCCATTCGGGGGCGTCCCGGGCTCCCAGCTGGTGGCCGATTCCCTGTCCCTCTGCGTCATGATCAGGGCCCTCCCGGCTCAAGCATGTCCTGGTGAATCCCGCACTGACCTCGTGGCCCCACTCTGAGACGCGACCCTGCCTCCAGCTTTACCTCCCGTGCTCTCACTGTGCCCCTACTGCTCTGGGCCCTTCCACTGCTCGCTGTCCCCTCCCCTCTGCCCATCCCCTCGCTCCCCTCCCGACCTGACCTCTCTCCATCCAGGTGTGTCTCTCCCACAAAGTCCTTTCTAAAAGCACCTGGCCCCATGGCAGCACCTCTTCCTCCAAACAGCAGAACAGGTCTAAATCCCTCCGTGGATATGGGCTCCCGTAGGGTACCCAAATTTGGAGTGTACCCCAGTTCAACCTGGAGCCCTTGGGGAACGGAGCACATGTCACTCTGTAAGTGTACACCCACCGTGTAAGCCCAGCACCCAGGGGTACTTAATTCCGAAGTGCAGTACCTGCGAGTACTCCCTTTGCAAACGCGGTATCTGGGAACTCCTTTGCACACACAGTATCTGCTTGGTGCTTGATTTACAGGCTTCATACCTGGTGCTCGGCCTTTACAAACACCTGGCAGCCCCTTCCCAACACCAGTTCCCCGAACTCACTTGATAAATTCTCAAGGGGATGTCTGCCAAACACGAAACTGATAAGCCCACTGATTCTCAGCTAAGATGTCTCTGCGAGAGGCCGAGATCATTCTATGGATATAGAACGGATGCACATACATTCATGGACATGCACTCTCCAGCGCGGGGCAGACCTGCCTGGCCTCTCAGCCCCACCTCCTCCCAGCTCTCCTGCCTGAGTCTTGCTGCTGCAGCCCCTGTCAAGTGAGAAGAGTGACATCTACCCCCTAGGACTGTTGGGAAAACTAATTCAACGAGCACAGTGCCTGGAACTCAGCAGGCAGACAGTAAGTGTCACTGTAATCGTGACGGCAATAGGCCCACTGATCCGGCTTTCCTCCCCACTCAAAGCTCGGAATAGACTTCAAACTTTCAGAAAGCCTGCACACTTTCCTGACCTGCCATCAAGCTCAAAGCCAGGATCCAGAAGAGACCAGGCTGTCGGAATGTCCTTTCCAGGGAAGCGGCTCTGCTGCTGATACCCTGGAAACCTCCAGACCACTGCAGGGTCCCAGCGGTCCTGGGGTGGGAGCTGCGGTCATGCCACGGTCTCCTGTCTCCTGGACACAGCAGACCCTCGTCCCCAGCCCCCGCTACGGGGACGGCCACGAGACTGAGCTGTGGCCAAAGACAGAGGCTAGGCCTAGAGGTGGCTCTGCGGGGGACTGCCTCTCCGTCCCCAGCCCCCAGCCCACGAGGCCCTGGAGGGGCAGAAACTCCCCCCAGCCCGGGACATGAGAAAGAAGTAATTGTGCTGCGGATCTGGGGGCTGGTTGTTGCGGCAGTTTAGCCCACCTGCCCGTGGCCAGGCCGCATCCACAGGGATGGCTCTCCGGCCCGCGGAGCCTCGCACGGCCGTGGGCAGCGATCCGATGCACCTGGCTGCACAGAAGAGGGGCCGGGAGGCGGCGTGGGCTTCCCCCAGACTGTGTGCTCCTACTCGCAGCGTTTCTAGGCCTCAAAGAGCCTGGGACCAGCCTAGGACACGGGACACTGCTCCCAAGTTCCACCGCCAGCTCCTCCCTCCTGATGACCCCGGCCCCAGGGGAGCCTCCACTGCCCTGTCCTGCCGGGGAATCCAGCTCTTCTGCTTCCTCCAGAGTGAGTTTACTCAGCCTAATCTTTATACGCTTTCCCGATCATATCATTCCCGATAGCAGCTTGAAAGCGGGAGAAGCAGTGACCAAGGAAGGCGCTGGAGGCACTGGGAGCTGGAGTCCTGGGTGTGAATCCCAGCCCAGCTGCTGAGTCATGTGGAAGGGTCTCTGGGCAACACGCTGGCCCTCCCTGCTTCCCCATCGGAAAAAAGCCAGAGGCGAACTCAATGATTGGTGTGTTCTAGATCCTAGAACCTTTGTAACACAGTGTGGACAAAGGGAGTTGCTTTTCAAAAGTTCTGCTGGGCTTTGTAATTTAAGAGTCTCTTACAGCTCTGCTCCAAGGCTATTCTTCACTATAGGGAAGAGCCAGGATAAATAAGACACACACACACCCAGAAGTGCTAGAAATGAAGGAAGCTCCATGGGACGGGGAGGGAGCTGCCTCTACGCCTGGCACATACTGGGTGCTCATAAATATTTTTTAATAGCCGCTAAGAGCTCCTGGAAGGCAGGAGCAGGTACTAAGTGCCAGCACGCCCCTGGGTGACCTCTAAGTCTGATCTCAGGACCTTTGCACCTGCCATCCTCTCTGCCAGGACGGCTCTCCCAGCACCGACTACCTCTGTCCCTGAACACAGCGTGTGACGCAGCACGGCTCTCGGTCCCCAAGCCTCCAGACCCGACCACACGCTGCTTTGTGTTCTCCATGGCCCGTCGCCACCGGACAGATTTTCTATTTCCTTGCTTCGTGATCTCCTGCCTGTCACCCAAGAGGCGCCAGGGGGGCAGGCGCTGCTTTCCGTCAAAGTGCCTAGAACAGAGATATGTATCTGCTAAATGAACGGCCAGGCCTTACGTCACCTAACCCTGACATCATGAGAAGAGGAAGTCCCCATAATGCAAATTTCACCAATAAGGACAGAGATGAGGTGACCTGCCCAAGGTCACTCGCCAGCGAGGATGCTGGAGGGGCAGGATTCAGGCTTGTCTGTCTGACCCCTCTGCTGGGTCTGGCTGGTCTCCTCCATCCACCTCAATGGCGGAATAAATGCTTTGCCTGCGGCAGGCGTAAGGAATGGCTACCAAACGCTGAATTTCAGCACAACCAAAATTTCAGCACCAAAAACGTGTACTCTGTGGTCCCCTTTGCCGCCACAGACCCAAAGATCTCTCCCGTATGCACATGTGCGCACACACACTCCCCTGCCCACCACCCTCTGACAGGGCTCTGCTGGTATCAGCCACGCTTCCTTTCGAACGCGCATGGCCTCCCTTGGTGCCTTGTCACCAGAGCCAGAAGCAGGGAAGAGACACTGTCACTTCCTCCTTTTCTCTACCACGGGGCTGGGCAGCCTGGCTTCATCCTGGGGAAGCAGGAAGACTGGGGACAAAAACGATGCTCTCAAGTGGAGTCAGGAAACAGCCACCCTGGCCGTGCAGACCCCTGTCCTCGGGGCAGAGGTCAGCAGGACCAGTCAGAGCCCCCTGCTCTCCTGGGATCGGCTCCTGGTGCAGCCAGGTGGCCAGAGCTTCCAGAGGCTCCCTCGCCAGTGACAGGGAGCCAGACCCAAGCATGACTGCAGACAGCAATGACCCCGGGCGGCACTGCCCTTCCCCCCTCCGAGGGAGGGTCAGCTCACCCCTGCAAAGCACTATGGGACTAAATATTTTAACACTCACCAGAGAAGCAGGCAGAAGACATTCCAATGGTCAAAACAGAAACAACGCCACTCAATAAAAACAGAAAGCATCTTGCGTGAAACAGCAGAAGCCTGGGACTAACCTAAACGTCCAGTGATAGGGGATGAACTACTACTTTTCGATCGTGCCCCTCTCTAACGGAGCACCATGCAGCCCAGAAAAGCCGCTGCGCCTGCCCAGAGCCCGAACGACCTCCAAAGTAGACTGTCCCGACAATAAGAACGGCCCAGACCCGAGTGTAACTGCCCAGCATGGTCAGCAAGGATGCCCAAGGAAGGGCCAGCGGGGCTGGCCAGCGAGGAGAGCTTGGGGTTGAGGAGGCACGGAATAAGAGAGACGCTTCGTTTCTCCTTGTATCCCCTGCTGTACCATCTGAACTTATCTGATATGCACATTAGTATTTCGAGTTTCCAAAAAAAAAAATTCTGTATTTTTTTTTTCTGAAGAAACTAGACTATGCCCCCTGAGAAATTTTTCTTCAACTGCTTTCAACAAATTCACCGCCTTCCTACCCACCAGATCTACTAAATACCCCCAACTTGCTGAAAAGAACCTCTCATCTCAATAGATTTTCCTCTGGAGCCTGGCTGTTTTCAAAGAGCAACAATCCCTTCCCTTTGGGCAGAGTGTCTTTTTTTCTTTTCTTTTCTTCTCTTTTTTTTTGGCTCTTTAGGGCCACACCTGCGGCATATGGAAGTTCCCAGGCTAAGGGTCCAACCGGAACTGCAGCTGCCAGCCACAGCCACAGCCACAACAACTCGGGACCTGAGCCGTGTCTTCAACCTACACCACAGCTCACGGCAACACTGGATCCTTAACCCACTGATCCCAAGGCCAGGGAGCGAAGCCGATTCCTCAGGGATACCAGTTGGTTTTATTACCGCTGAGCCACAACGGGAACTCCTGTAGAGAATTTCACAAAGCTCTCTCTCAGGGTAATCAGGAAAACACACATTGGAATGCTGGCCCCTTGTCACACCCCTACTGTGTGCTGGCCATCCTGCTCAGTGCTAATCTGAGTTATTGCCAATCCTTCGGTAACCTGGTAAGTGACATGGGAGGGAGCCCATGCCCGAGTGGAGGAAGAGAGCGCCCAGGGAGGGAAAGCAGGTTCCAAAAGTCACCCAGCCAGGAAGCTGTAACCTGGGAATCTTCACCTGACAGCAAACCCCTTTACGCTGCTCCGCACTGGAGACACCCCGAACCAGGAGGCTGCCTTGCTTAGTCCCATTTAATCCTTTAATTAAAGGCATAACTTGACCATCTCAGACGTCCATTCCACCAAAACACCAAGGGGGTGCCAGCCAAGCCGGCCAAGCCTGAGAGAGCTTTGCTTTTTAGGACGATGTGGCCACCGGGCTCCCCCTAAGCCTCGCTGGACACGGTGCCCCAGCCATGCCCTCTCCCACTGCCAGGTGAGTCAGCAGGCACCTAGCTGGCACCAAGGAGCGGGCACTGCCGTGCAGAGCCACCTGTGAGCCTCAGAGCCCAAGCTGGCTCCAGCCCAGCCGTGAGCCACAGGACCTCCTACCTGGACTGGCACCATTCTGCCTGTGGCCAGAAAGGCCATCTCGGATTGCACCAGGAGAATGGCAGTATGACAACTATGCCCCCCGCGAAATGCCCTTATTTATTACAGTCTGGGGAAGGCAGGCCACGTGTGCTGTTTACAGAGAATTGAGATTTTTCCCTCTTCGTCTGTCTCTGCCCCCCCACCTCCAATCACACAAGTTACCTGGGAAACAAATCTGATATAGTCCAAAATTTTATGACAAATATCACTGAAAGGGAGAAAAAAAATTCTTCGTGTTTACTTATTGCTACAGAAACACATCAAATAAACCCAAGGCGGGGAGAAGGGGTACGAGGAGGAGATGCAAGCGACGAAAGAAGAAGGAACACGCATGTGCACGTGGACGCAGGCGGGTTCCCACGGGACTTATGACCACACGGGAGGACACAGGTTTTAACTCCCAAGAGGAATCCGCCATCGGGAAGAATTCGGCACTTGACACCCACGAGGCCCGTGGTACCTGTGAGTCCAAGTTCAGAAGGCTGCCACCCCCAAGGCAACCCCAGGCTAAAGAAACCGACGAGAAGCGAGGTGACTCCTCTCTGCCTTTCATGACAAAAAGCCCAGAGACATTTCAGTTGGAGCAGCAGAGTGGTGATAATTTAAAGACAAGCCATCGATGAAGTGAGGCTCGAGGATAAAGAGGGCCACGGTCACCTGGGCTCCAACCTCCGGTCAATGAATAAAAGACTTTTCAGAGTGGACCTGCCATTCTGAGACGCCTTGTGCCACACGTTAAAATAAAGGTAAGCATCCGAACTCCTCTGGCGCAGCGGAGACAAAGCACACGGACGGACAAAGCCCTCTTCAGCGGACAAACATGCCGAGCAGGTGACCGAATTCAGCCCAGACACGAGAAGAGCAAAATGGATTCTGGTCTCAGGGACCCGAATCGTCCTGGCTTCTGCAGAACTCCTGGCCGTTGGCTACAACCCGCACCACGGTCGGCAGCCACGACAAGCCCAGGGGAGGCCCGGGGACTGGGAGTCAGGACGAGAAAGGGGAATGAGGCCCCATGTCGAGGCCACGGCCTGGGCAGAAGGGCCCTTCCCCCCACAAGGCGAGGTCATGTGTGCCCCAGGGAGGGGCGGATGTCACCCAATCCCACCCCCCCCCCACGACAGCCAGGTCGCTGTCGCCTTTGTGTTCCCTTCTTTGTTTATGAGCCTTCCGGATCCAAAGTCTCCAGCGCAGAGTGCATCAGGCCTGGCGCTGTCACCAGCCATGTCAGGCACACTGTTGACTCTGCAAGGATTTAATGAGTAACTGGCCCAGCAGATAGGCCAGGGGCAAGCTCCAACCTGACCCCACAGGAGGCAAAGTTTACAGCCAGGGCAGGGGGTGAGGCTTCCGGCCCCCGGGGCCCCAGGCTGCATTCATCTCCCCAGCAGGGATGGAGGTCTGTCCACCTGAGGGGTGGCCCCAGCTGGAGCCGCCTGCCAGGTGGGATGAACGCCGCCACCCCCACGCCCCCCCCAGGACGCCTCCACCAGGGCCTGGTACAGCTGTGGTCCTGGCAGCCTGGTCTGTAACTCTGACCACCATCCAGCTAATTGGATCAGTGTAGACAGACTTTAAGAGTGAATGTGGTTTGTTTATTGGTTTGAATCCAGATCAATCACTGAGTCTTGTGCCTGAAGCCCACACAATTAACCACATAATTACCAGATGGGTCTGAGAAGGGCTGTGTAGACGGCTAAGTAAAAGAACGATGGGCATCTTACAGACGGCTGCGACCAACACCACACACCTGACACATCGGCAGCTCGAGGCGGGGCCACGTGGGGCGTTCGGTTGTAGCAAACTGCACGCAAATTCACCTGTGTTTCATTTGGGCTAATATTTCTCAATCGAGTGCTTGGGTTGGGCCACGCTCTAAAGCGCAGACAGATTACATAATGCTCAGGCCTCAGGGAAACCCCTCAGGGGGCTGCTCTGCTTCCCCCGGGGCCTGGACGCCAACAACCAGGTGTCTCCTGACCGGGCAAGGTCCCCAGTGGCAGTGCCAGCCCCACCTCGCAGGGCCACAGCCTGGGCTGGGCCCATCTCAGCAGCCCCCTTCCAGGTTCACAGGCCCCCAGCATGGGGAACCTGGCGCCCCACCAGAGCCCCCCACGGCGGGATTGAAAGACCCCCCCCCATCCCCTGTGCCCGGCCCACGGGGGTTGCCCACAGCAGGCAGCGGAAGGGGCCTGTGCCAGCCCAGCGGACACTTGCTCGTAGTTCCTCCTTCCACATTTCCCAACCAACGCCAGAGCAAGGCTCTGCCGACACAATCTTGTTCCACGGATGGCCCTTGATCCCCAGCCCAGAAAATCACAGCTCCTCTCCCGTGAGGCCAAAGCTCCAAAGGTGCCACCCACCTCAGCTGGGAAGGTGGTGCAGGGGCCCCTGGCTGCTTAAGGAGCTGGCGCAGGGCCTCAGTCTTTCTCCCCCCGCCCCCCATGTAGGTAGCTCTTGAGCAACCAGAGGTAAACCGGGGGGGGGGGGGGGGGGAGCTTGAGCCTCCCGAGCTGGCTTCCCCCAACCGTGGGCTGGAGCACAGCCTCGGCTTCTCCCAGGGGAGCACCGAGAGAGCCCGCCTGTCCTTCCCAGGGAGGTCACGGTGCCTCTCAACCATTTTCTTCCCCCTCCCCCCATCTCCCCTTCATCTTGAGGGGTGGCAGAAAGAAGAAGAAAGCCCCCCCACTACCACCACCACTGCCCAGCCAGGGAAAATCCTGAAGCCAGCTATGGAGGCTGTCGACCCAGGCAGGGAACTACTGGGGACACAGTTCATCCCCGGGTCTGAAACACTGCGTGCTGGCGAATTTTCCGAGGCTCTCCTTCCATCAAATGAAAAGCCGAATGCCAAGGCCTGTGGCTCAGGATGGGCTTCAGAACATGCACGAGCCCGAAACCGGGACTGGACCGCTTCATGGCAACCAGCGAGCCTTCCCGAGAGAGCGGTCTTTGCAGACTGCACCAACGTGCCCACAGGAAAGAAAAATAGGTGTTCTGAGCACGTCGGACTCAAAATTCAGAATAAAAGTCCTCGTGTGCTTCAATGCTCTCGGGAGGGGGGGAGCTGTTTCGAGGAGTATGCTTTCTTCGGCTAACTTTTCCCCCCTCCCCATTCCTTGGAGCATGTGTCACGGCCTGTGACACACTGCCAAGGGAACATGGATGCCGGGGAAATGTCTGCACACGCTACACGTTTGTGACATGCCATGTAAGCGACACCCTGTTTCCTGGCTGGGTTTTCTTGGCACAGGTGTGGGCAGGCGTTGGATTCGCCTCCCCCCCACCCCCTGCCCCACTGTGCTTAGTAAACAGGATCACGGTCGCCCGAGGGGGGAGTGTGCATCCTGGAGAAGACCTGCCACCCCTCCGAGGAGGACAGGACCCCCTCGGCAAGGCTTGGGCCCAAGCAGAGCTGGTGCTTTCAACTGTCCTTGTTTCAAAACACAAAGCATCCTGTTCAGGCTCCTGCCCGCCACCCTCCCCCGCTGCGACCCCACCACAGCCCAGCTCTCCACCTTGCAGATTTTCTGTTTCAGAAACAGATCGATGACTTCTGTCCCTCTCCTCCGGCTGACCCAATCCCAGCCATATACTTAAAAACAATAGCAATAACAACACAAAACCGCCAGCAACAAAACACACGTATACAACACTTCACAGACAATGCAAGACCTGAGCCCCACAGGCCAGCTTCCGCACACAGAACTTGACCGCCCTGGCCCTCCATGGGGAGGAGACAGCGCAGGACCCCTGCCCCCTCCCCCCCCCCACCACGGGCGAATGAAATTTTTTTCGGAAAGGGAAGCACCCAGTTTTGCCTGCCAGCCCGGGCAGGAAAAAGACGGGTAGAGCAAAGAAAGGAACTGGCTTCTGGAAATTCTTTGGGTTTTGGGGTTTTGAGGTTGTTGGGTTTTTTCCTCTTTTTTTTTTTTTTTTTTTTTTGAGTTGTTTTGTTTTCCCCTCGGGCGCAGATCCAGATGGGCTTTCAGAAAGGGAACCCCCACCACCCTCAGGGCCCTGCTTCGGATCTGTCCCAAGGTCCCATCCGTAATTAACACAAGCGCTGGGCCCGGAGGTCCCCAAATGTTCAGCCTGGGGTGGGCCAGATCGTCTCCAGAATTAGAAGGGTCTCCCCGAGCCCGCCGGCTGGGCAGAACTTCGGATTCCACAATCCAGCCCGGAACCCAGGCCCGGAGGGGGGCGCCCGGTTCTCCCCGCCTCTCCCCCCACGGCGACCCCCGGCGCCCCGCAGGCCCCGGGCTCCAGGTGCAGCGGCAGGCTGGGGGCAGCCGGTGGGAGGGGGCGCCTCCCGGGCCCCGAGGGGAGGTGCGGGGGTGCAGGCGCGCCGCCGCGCAGAGCGACTCACCGTGGCGGACGCCAGGCTGTTGTCGGCCAGCGTTAGGTGGTGCGGCTCCCAGCGCCTCAGGAATTTCGAGGTGAGGATCTTGCTGAGAAAGGTCCGCGGGTGCCGGATGACACAGACCTGGATGTCGCCCTCCTGCAGCAGTTTGTACCTCATCCCGTTGCACAGCAGAAGGGCCCGGCGGCAGGGCACGGCGCCCATCTTCGTGCCCTCGGGGGCCGGCACGTCGCCCCCCAGCAGCGGCTTGGTCTCCTCAATCTGCCGAGGGTCGCCGCCGCCCGAGCTGCTGGTCAGATCCATGGCCTGCCGGGCCGGGGAGGGGGCCGGGGGCGGGGAGACGGGCTGTCCCGGGCGGTCGGCGGCCCGCACCCCCCCACCCCCCAGGAAGGTGGGGGGGTGTGGGGCTGGGGGCGCCCCGCAGGGGAGGGGCCCGGGCGGGCGGGCGGGCAGCCGGCGCTCGGTCCTTCCTGCGGGGCTCCTCCGGCTTCCTCCTAGCTCGTCGGGTGCATGCTCGCGGCGGCCGGACCGGCTCGGCGGACGGGCGGGCGGGGACGCGGGGCAGCGCCGAGGGGCCGGGGGGGCCGGGGGGGCCGGGGGCCCGGCGGCGGCGGCGGCGGCGGCGGCGAGCGGGGGCCGCGCGGGCGGGCGTGTCTCGGCCCCGCCGCCCGCTCGTGTGTACAGTACGTGTGTCTGGGCGGCCGTCCGCGGGCGAGTGTGCGGCGGGGGCCGCGGGGGCCGGCTCAGTTGAGAGATTGCAGAAGCCGCTCGGCGCCCGCGCGATTGGTCCCCGCGGGGTCATGTGCCCGCCCCTCTGACGTCAATGGCGGCAACGGCGGCGGCCGCCGCGGCTTCGGCCTCTAGCAGGCGGAGTCCGCCGCCGGGCGGGGACGCGAGGGGCCGAGGCGCGGCCCGACGAGAGGGGGCGGCCCCCGGGGAGGGGGCTGGGGCGGGCGAGCCCCGGCAGGCCCCGAACCGCCCTGCCCGGAACCTGGGGAGTGGGCGGGGGCCGCGGGGGCGGGGCGCGTGACGTCACGCCCAGCCGCGCCCCCGCCGGTGCCCAGGCGGGTGCCGAGCCCCGCGGCCCGCGGGCCGGACGGATCCAGGAACTCGCCGCGGCCGGCCGGGATTCGAAAGGCCAGCGTCCCGAAACCTGTCCACGCGGATGGCGGAGGTGCGGCCAGGTGCAACCCCGAGGGACCCGGCCGGGAGGGAGGGGTGTGGGCAGGACGGCTTGACCTCTGCACCCACTCCCCCTTCAGCTCAGGCTGTTCACCTGACTGGCCAGATGGCGCCACAAGACAGAGATGTTTCCTCGAATTGAAAATGTCCCATCAGTTATCCAGATAATGAGCCACACTGCCCTGGCTCAGCCTGTGGGACTCTGCAGGCTTCCTGATCATTTACAGATGTCCGCCTGCCCTTGGCCCTTGGGGTCCTGAAGCCACCCAGGGTGGAGGGGACAGGCTCCCCAGCACCCCTCCTGCCTTCTGCTGCTGGATTCTGATTAGTTCCTAATAGGAACCTAGCGGGGGGGAAAAAAATCCCTCCCCAGAGGTACCCGCTCCCCACCCACCTGCACCCCGGCAACTCCAGCTTCTTTACCTCTGCCCGCAGGCCAGGACCAGGTCATTCATTTCTGTACCCCCAGGCCCTGTGCAGAAGTGTAAGAGAATCATATTGGAAGCACCTTTGGGGACTGATGCATGGTGTCACTGGGGAACTCCAGCTGTGAAACAAAAAATGTTGCCTTTCTGCCATCAGGAATGGCACCTGAAGCCACCCAGCCAGGTCTCAGCTCCCAGGTGGGGCTTTAGCACAGCCAGCACACGTCTGCAGTTCATACCATTCAAGCCCCCAGATCTGTGCCTTTCTGTTAAGTGAAGGTGCCTCTACAGTGGACATGTGAGAGTGTGAGCATGCGTTCACTTGCATCGTGAGTGCTGAAGTTAGTCCATGGCAGCCCTACAGTGGCGATTGTGTAGACACATGAGGGCTCCCCAGAAGTCTCTCTCCTGAGCCTGGCCCCAGTTGGTTCCCCAGTGGAAGGCAGGCCCAGCATACATCCCTCACCAGATAAGACTCACCTCCAGTCTGCCCAGGAGATGGGCAGAGCTCTTGTCTCCTCCTGAGCACTGGGGGGGCACCATTAGGTGAGAAAATGGTGAATTTGCTGACTCCCTACAACCTGCTGGTGAATTCTGTTCTTTAAGTTCTGAATCTCAATGGCTTGGGAAAAAAACCATCAAGCAAGAAGGAGTCAAGTCCGGGAGTTCCCATTCTGGCGCAGCAGAAATGAATCCAACTAGTAACCCTGAGGTTGCAGGTTCGAGCCCTAGCCTCTCTCAGTGGGTTAAGGATCCGGCATTGCCATGAGTTGTGGTGTAGGTCACAGACACAGCTCAGATCCTATGTTGCTGTGGCTGTGGCGTGGGTTGACAGCTACAGCTCCCATTCAACCCCTAGCCTGAGAACTTCCATATTCCTTGCATGGGTCCCTAAAAAGCAAAAAAGAAAAAAGAAAGAGTCAAGCCCGAGCCCCCACCTCGTGACACAGATGTGGCTGTGGGGGGTTGTCATCAAGACCCCCAGGCCACGCCATTAAGGAGTTCAGTCAGTTGTTCAAACCTTTATCGGGCTCCTGCTGTTGGCCAGTTGCACTTCCCAGCCTTGTAAGTACTCCCTGTGTGCTGAGTGGTGCACACACGCACACACTTCTTTTCCTTCTCACAACAACCTTGTGACACAGGTGCCATCATCCTCCTCTCTTGCAGGTGAGCGTGTAGAGAGGCTGCCAGGCTCGCTTAGCTGGTCAGGATTGAGCCCAGGTACAGAGCTCAGAGTCTAAGACACTGTAAAGACAATGACCATGCTGGGTTTGGGACTGCAGGAACAGAGAGCATGTGCCTACCCCAGCCTGGCTGCAGCACTTGGGGACATGTCCTGACTCCAACGGGTCTTGGGGAGTTGGACAAAGAAGGCGAAAGGCGTTCCTGGAAGAAGGGATGGCACATACAACGGCAGAGAAGTGGGCGGACCCTCAGCCTGTGCAGAAAACTGCAGGCATTTGCCAAGGCATGCAGGGAGCCTGGGGCAGCAGGGGCGCAAATGCAGGGCTGAGACCTCAGAGATGAACAGGGGCTGAGCATGCAGTGCCTTGAAATGTAGGCCCAGGAACCAGACTCTCCCCTGAGAGCAGCGGGAAGCTAACACATGGAGCATGCAGGGAAGTGACTTGTGGATGTCACCGTCATAAGGTCATTGATCACAGCAGGACATGGACAAGGTTTGCAGAGCAGCAGTCTGGAGGCAGGGAGGCTGGTGAGGAGGCCGTCGAGGGTACCCAGCAGGGAGGTGATGGGGGCCAGCATGAAATCATGGAACGGGCAGCTCGGTGGCAGACAAGGCAGCTCCTGTCCATTTGAGGGACATCTGTGGACCCTCTCGCCACCCCCTTCGGGGGGCAAAACCTCAGCAGAACAAGACTGACCAGAATGCAAAGGATCCTGATCCCAGAGTTCCCGTTGTGGCTCAATGGAAACAAATCTGAGTAGTATCCATGAGGATGCAGGTTCTATCCCTGGTCTCGATCAGTGAGTTAGAGATCTGGCGTTGCCATGAGCTGCAGTGTAGGTTGCACACGCGGCTCAGACCTGGTGTTGCTGTGGCTGTGGCATAGGCCAGAGGCTCAGCTCCGATTTGACCCCTAGCCTGGGAATCTCCATATGTCACGAGTGCAGCCCTAAAAAGACCAAAAAAAAAAAAAAAAAAAAAGGGATCCTGATTCCCTGATTCCATCCAGACATCGCCAAAACTTCTTGGTACAAGGGGTGACTTGTGAGCATGAAATAGGAATATCATGACTGATTGACGAGCACCCAAGTGCCAGATACTCTGCTGGGGGCTTTTTATAGTCGTTGTCATTTCTTCCTTCCAACCAACCCAGAAGGCAAGAATTATTACCATCCTCATTTTAAGGGTGAAGAAGTTGAGGCTCAAAGAGCTTCAGACAATTATAGGGATCCAGCCAAGCCCCCATGGAAAGTCCATGTTTGTCCCACTCCTTTATAATATTTCTCTGAGCAGGTACTCTGGTAGAAAGTGTGGAATTTGATCACTGTCAGCTTTAACTAATAACATTTCTTGGCTTTAGTTTGCAGTCAGTGGCACGGAGCCCCCAGGATGCTGCAAGAAGGTCCTTGAAAACAGAAACCAGGACTTCCTGGTTGACAGCAGAACCGGCTCAGTGCCTACATGCAGTAGGGGCTCAATAAATAGGCAGGGATGCTGGTCAGACTCACCTATTCCCTGTTGCCTAGGAACGTGCAAGCCATAGGACTAGGTCTATAAGCTGGGGTGTGATGAGACACTATGCAGGACCCCTTGCCTCCCGCTGTACCAGGTTCCCAACCTAAAAATGAGTTGACATCCAGTTGTTGGACTCCATCAGAAGCCCCCTCCCTGCAACACCCCCAACCTCTGCAGGTAATGCAAACATATCAAGTTTCCCCAGATGGATCATGGACCCAGAGCATCCTTGATGCCAAAGGTATCCAGACTCAGCAAAGAACAGTCCAGGCTCCTTACAGTTCACCCTCCTGGCATCAAACCTGAATGGAACAGCAGGACAAGCACAGGAGTTCATGAAGCTTCCCTCTCCTCCGGTTCCCAGAAGCCAGTGCACACTTTGCTGGAAGCCCCTCCTTTTTTGGACAGTATTCTGGTCTCACCTGCCCACTGGAAGTACCTCTCGCACGTGTGTCAGGAACCCACTACGGGTTCACCCTGGGTCATGTGGGTGGAGAAGCTTCCCCATGCCTGGAGCTAGAGGAATGGAGTGAGCAGGCAGGACGCTCATATCTCAACGCTGGGATCCCTGAGGTCACCCCTTGAGCCACCTCGGGAGGGAAAGACAGACCTGCTGCACTGGCTGCCCACAGAGGGATTAGAGGAAGTGGCCAAGTTGCCGGTGGGGAGGCGGGCACCTGAGCAGCACCCAGCCTTAAGAGGGGGCCACCTAAGCGCCTGCTACCAGCAGCCCTGTCCCTTCGAGCAGAGGTGGGAGTCCTCCTTGGAGCGGTCTCCAGGGGACATCCTCACCAGCCTTTGCCCAGCTCCCTCCTTGCCCCACCCGACCATGAACCAGTGCCCAAACCCAACACACTGTACCCTCCAAGAGGTCAGGGTCCATTCCGGGTCTGCCCATCACTGTGTCAAGCTGTGTGCTGGTAAATGTTTAACAATCAGCGGGCTGGGGAGTGTGGGGGAGGGGGGGAGCCTGGGGAAGGAGGGGAGCCCCCGAGTTTCTGCCTTTGACAATTTCGCTTGTGGGACTATTCCCACCATAGCTGTTTTCCAGTTACCAAGAGGTGGAGCTGGGAAGAGACACACCCCATGGTGGATTATTTGCACCCTATAGATACAACATTCCAGGGGGCTGGAGGGCCAGCCTCAGCTCCTGGCTTGTGAAGCCGAAAATATTTACTGTCTGGCCCTTTTACAGAAGAAGGTTGACGACCCCTGAAATAGACACAAATAACTTCCAGAACAGAGATACTAGTAAAATGTCAAAATAATTAGGAAGTGATGAGTTTTATTACCTTTTCTTAAGAATTCGATTTATTTAATTGTAAGTTTATATTAATTTAATCTTGTTTAATGGCCTTTTGACAACCAGCTTGTAGATTTCCTGAAAGATTATCAGCTCTCAGGAGCCAGTATAGGTCAGCGCTAGTGTGGCCCTGCCTGTTCTGGCCCAGAGTAGGTGCAGGATCATTGGAAATCAAACTGTAACGTCAACATTCCAACCATTAGACCACACTGCCCCGCCTACTTTCTTCCTGCTTCAATTCAGTTCCATCAACAGCTGTTTGCACAGCATTGCAAATCAACTATAAGTAAAAAAAAATAATAATAATAATCAGGAGTTCCCGTCATGGCTCAGTGGTTAACTAATATGACTAGGAACCGTGAGGTTGCCGGTTCGATCCCTGGCCTCGCTCAGTGGGTTGAGGATCTGGTGTTGCAGTGAGCTGTGGTATAAGTGGCCCATGCGGCTCAGATCCCACGTTGCTGTGGTTGCTGTGGCTGTGGTGTAGGCCGGCGGCTACAGCTACTGCCTAGCCTGGGAATCTCCATATGCCTGTGGGTGCGGCCCTAGAAAAGGCGAAAAGACCAAAAAAAAAAAAAAAAAAAAAAAATGAACAAAACCACCCCACCTGTCCATTAGCACCTACTGAGGGCAAGGACTTTGCTGGGGACTAGTGATCCAGCTCGCACAAGATACCACCCTCATGGGGTCTGTAGTCAAGTGAGGGGAACCTGACACCCCTTCTCCCCCAATAAGCCCCCCAAAATATGCCAACAAGAAAACCTTCTTGCCCTTCTCTTTACCAGTTGTGTGTATCTTGAGCTGATTTACTATAAAGCGGGGTTGTTACAGTGCCTTTATCCAGGCATAGAAGTCAAATGAAATAGTGTCAAGCTCACAGTTTGGCACGGAATAAGCACTTGGGAATAAGCGTTGGCTATTTCATGTTGCCACTGTCATTTCATTTCACTTTGTTATATTTTGGTTTTGGCCCACAGTCATGGCATGTGGAAGCTCCCAGACCGGGGATCAAACCTGCACCACAGCAGCGACCCAAGCCATTGCAGTGACAACACCAGATCCTTAACCTGACCTGGCACCAGGGAACTCTGCCACTGTCATTTTAGAGCCCAGGTTTACATGGCCCTGATCACAGGCTCTCATCTAGATCACTTCTCCGAAAGTGGCCCATCTGCCCCACAACTGGGGTGCAGACACTCGGTACAGCCTCTTCGCAGGGGTTTCACCTTAGGTGCTGTTAACACTTAGGGCTGGATAATTCTTGGTGGCTGACAGCTGTCCCGGGAACTGCAGGGTGATTAGCAGCATCCTCGGCCTTAAGCCCCAGATGCCAGGGGCATCCCACCTTGTGACAACCCCGATGTCTCCAGACATTACCACATGTCAGCTGGGAGGCAACCTTACCCCTGGTTGGGAACCACTGGCTTAAAGGGAGATGTTTTTCCCACCCTCTCAGCCCAGAGAGGCTGCTCCCCAGTCATCCTGCGGTTCCCCGTCTGGGGAGATTACATTGTCCACTCTCATGCAATGACGCGTCCCTTCTCAGACGCCACTTCCCGGGGGCTGGAGGAAACGCCCAGCCACCTTTATCACTGCCAAGGAACATGGGGGCCCACAAGAGGACACAGGGTGCAGTCTGTTGTAAGTCGTGCTTTCCGAGCCCTTTAATATGACGCCACGCCCGTAGTCATACCCCAAGCCCCCAAAGCCCATAACGCAATGTCCGTTCTTCATTTCACAGCGGCCCAGGGCGCCGTTGCTTTGGGAAAACTCTCCGGAAGCTCCGTCTGAAACCTCTGCCTCAAAACCACGTCGTCCAGGAGGGCATTCCGGAGGCTCATTTTTAACAGGCAGGAGAAAGCAGCACAACGGAAGGCACACTCCGTACCCAAGGCATTGAACGTACGGATCAAACAATAAAATGTGCTTATTCTCCCAGTGTAAGGAGAGGAATCGTGCTTTCATCCCGAGGTCGGGGACCATCCCCCTCCCCCTCCAGGGCTGCTGTGCAGGCAGCCCGTTTTCTGGGCTCCTCGGCGGGGCGGGGCGGGGAGCGGGGCCACGCCCCCGAGCCACGCCCCCCGCCCCCGAGTCCCTGGCTGGGGGAGGGGAGGCACAGTTGAGCCTCGGAGGAAGGCAGCGCTCTCCTCGCTGACTTGCTTTCTTACTCTCACTAAATAATTAGGTCTGGGGTGGATTTGTTTTTATTTTGTAAGAATTATAGAGGATGAAGCGTTTCTCTGGAACTACCCTTCCTCACACCCAAGCAGCTGATGGATGGAGCTGCATACACACGGCAAAACGTTAACGGCGGTCATCTCCACAGGGGGACATTGACCCTTACCCAAGGGTCGTTTCCGTGAAATAAAATGCACCCATTTGAAAAGAACAGGTTGATGAGTCCTGGCGAAGGTCTACACCCGGGTAACCACCAGCCCAATCAAGATATCGATAGAGAACATTCCCACAGCCCCAGAGAAGTTTCCTGTGCTCCTTTGTACTCCATCCCAGCCACCCACTTCCGGACCCAGGCAACCCCGGATCTGCCTTCTGTCACTATAGATAGTTTTACCCCTGCTTGAACTTCATATAAATAGACTCAAAAGATAAATCCTCCTTCGGATCTGACCTCTTTGACTCAGCACGGCAATTTCTGTGATCCGTCCATGCGGGTGCACGCACTGCGGTCTGTTCCTATCTGGGCTGATAAATACACTCATTACGTGGCTCTAACACTTAGGGGTAAATATTGTTTTCTTCTTTCCGCCTCTCTTCCCACCCACCAAGGCCAAATTTCCTACAATGAACGTCTCTTAATTTGTTTTACTTCTTTTTTTTTTATTATTTATTTACTTTTGTCTTTTTAGGGCCACACCCGTGGCATATGGAGGTTCCCAGGCTAAGGGTCCAATTGCACCTGTAGCTGCCGGCCTACACCCCAGCCACAGCAACGCCAGATCTGAGCTGCATCTGCAATCTGCACCACAGCTCACGGCAACACCGGTTCCTTAATCCACTGAACGGGGGCAGGGATCGAACCTGCATCCTCATGGATACTAGTTGGGTTCATTGCCGCTGAGGCACAACAAGAGCTCCTTGTTTGATATTTTAAGAAGATAAATGCCATTCTTTTTTTTTTTTTTTTTTTTTTTTTTTTTAATTCACACGGACTTGATGAAGGGCCCAAATGCCAGGCTGCTGCTGACTTGTGGAAATGGATGCCTGGCACAGCCACACAGAGGACTGAAGGCCATGGATCATATTTTTAAAAATAAAAACCACTGTGTTTTTCAGATTAATTGCATCTCTCTCCCACACCGCCTTTGCGGTGAGCTGCTCAAATTGACCAATTTAAATGTGACCTCACTTCTCTCCCCTCCATCCGCTCTGAGTCAGTTGCTAAGAAGCAAGGAAAGGAAGTATCGGGGAGGGGGGGATGTGTTCCATGTGTGGAGTACGTGCTGCTTTTCCAAAACCTACCCCCACCCACCCCCTTCCATCCGCGAAGCCGCAATCAAGGGTTTGTCCAAGATCCCCCTGCAGGAGAGCAGGACGGGGCCACCCAGTCCAGGTACAAAGGTAAGCAGGCTGACAGCACCGGCTTCGGATCGAGATCCCGGCTGTCCACCTGACGTAGCCGGGTTACACAAACCGAACCTCTTAACCTCTCAGAACCTCAGTCTCTTCATCTGTGAAACAGAGATCCAATAGTGACACTCGTGAGCGAGGCAGTGCAGGTCAAGTGCTTAGAACACGGTTTAGGAAGAAGTCGGTACCTAGAACACGGTGGGGGGAAAATGGTTTCTCAGCTCCTTGTCCTTCTTTCTTCAGCCACAGCATGAAACTGAAACTGCAGTCCACTAGGGCTGAAGGGAAAGGACTGGACGTTTTCTTGCAGCTCCAGGGAGCAGACCCTTGCAGACGCAGGGAAATAATGAGGAGAAGGCGGCCTACAGCATCCAGGTGTTTGCAAACACATCAGGTGCAAGAGAAACCCATCAGAGAAGCTTCAAAAAGAGTGGAGATGGGTTACGAGGAATCCAGGGTGTCTCACCGCACCCCCGGGGCGTAAAGGTAGCCAGGTCTCGGAAAGAGTCAGAAACCAGGGACCCAGGAATTTTCTATTTTGAATGCCAGCTTCTCTCTGCGTCATCCCTCCCCCCATCCTGGCTTTCTCTGCTGTGTCACTTCAGGCTGACAGAAGGTGGCCACTGGAGAGGCCAGCTGGGATCACCGAACTAGAGCTTGTTGGTCCAGCTCTAAGCAAAGGACTTGGTGGCTTAGCTTAAGCCAGATACCCATCCCAGCCAGGGGCCCAGCCAAGCTGTGCAAATAGGGCTGCTGGCGACCACCCCTTAGAGGTGAGAGGCTGGTCCTGCAGGTGGCTGTGAGCCATCTTACCTGAATAACAACCCCTGCTTTCGCTGTGTTCCCCGACCTTGTGGATTTTGCTTTATTAACAGCAAATGTCTGCACAGGGCTTACCGCGTGCCGGCCACCGTGCACGCGCTTTGCCTGTGTTGGCTCCTTCCAATTAATCCGCCCAACACTGTGATGAGGTTTATTGTGTCCATTGCACAGATGAGGAACCCGACGAGCAGGGAGGCTAACTTGCCCCAAGATCACACTTGACCCCAGCCAATCGGGTACCAGACGTGCTGTCTTAGCCCACATGCCATGTTGCCTATTTTCAGCCCCAGTCCTGCTTGAGACAATTCCGCTGTTACCCCACATCTCTCAAAATGAGAAAAAAAAAAAAAAAGATGAAGGGAAAGACGGTGACATGTGACATTTCATAAAAGCATTCCACAGTTGCAATGGAAAGTGCTGGACCTTTGCTGGCCGTCCTCACGGTTTCATTTTGGCCTGGAGATGGGGGTGCAGGCACGACGGCATTGTCATTGCCTCTCCATGCTGCTCTATGATGCCTGTGACACTCCCCTGACCTGGGACCCCCTGGGCGAGACCTGCGGCTTCCTGGCCTGCACACAACAGGTGCTCGGTGAGGTTGTTGCTGTGGAGAAAACACGCCCTGCTTTACAGTTTGCAAAGAGGTTCCAAAGACAGACAAAGAGATCGGTGAAAACATCGGCCCCCTGACATGTCCAGGGAGGGGAGTCCCTGGAAGGAACATACACACGAGAACCCAGCCCACGCTCACCGACCAGGCCCGGGAGGGTAGGGATCACGGCGGGGGCAGCACAAATACTCCCCTCTCCCCTCTGTCTTTTGTCCTGACCTCTCTGGGACTCTGTTCCTGTGCCTCTGCTCTGTGTCTGGCCCTGGGCCCCAAATGGTGCCCCCCCCGCGCTGTCGCCAGGGCCACGTGGACACCGTCTCCTCCAAATGTCCAGGTGAGGCATCTGAGGGTCCTGGCTGGACTTTATCCAGACAGGCCCCCTGCACTCAGGTTCTGGGCTGCAGGCTCAAAGAAGGACAGGAGGACCTTGCCCCAGGTTTCCAAGAGCAGAGCCCACCCCCCCCCACCCCCCGGCCAGGATCCTGGTCTGTCAGCACCTGCACTCGTGTCCTGGGGCTGCTGTCACAAAGCACCAGAACCCGGGGGGCTCAGGCAGCAGAGATGCTCCTCTCCCCCAGCTCTGGCGGCTGGACGTTCTAAGCCAAGGCGTCGGCAGGGTGGGTGCCTTCTGAGGACTGAGAAACGATCTCTTCCGTGCCTGTCCTCCAGCTTCTCAAAGCTCAACTTGAACTTGAGCTTCGAGTTCCCGGCGTTCTCCCTGTG
Organism: Sus scrofa; assembly: GCF_054392235.1. NCBI lineage: Eukaryota > Metazoa > Chordata > Mammalia > Artiodactyla > Suidae > Sus > Sus scrofa. Next base: position 7,713,494 of record NC_139388.1, read on the forward strand.
TACGGCGGTGTCCAAACTCCCACTTTTTATGAGGACACAGTCATGCCAGATGAGGGGCCCACCCGACACCACTGTGACCTCATCTTAACTTGTTCTGTCAGCAACGGCCCTGCTTCCAAGGAAGGTCACAGCTATTTGGCGGTACTGGGGGTCTGCACTTGGCCATCTTTTTTGACGGGCACAGTTCAGACCATTGCAGAGCCCACAGCCGGCCCCGGGGAAGGGCTGTTCTGTTCTGCCCCAGCCGGTTCTCACCACGGAGCCTTCCAGCCCCAGAAGGTGCAGCTCACATCCTGTTTACCCGGGGCAGGCACAGAACAGACACGACCCAAGTCGGCTCTGTTCTCCTCAAACTCGCCCGGGAGCATCCAGAGGGGGTAATTCAGGAGGACCCACTGGGGCACCCTGGCGGGAGGGTGACTCACCTCTGGGTGAGGCGTTGAAGGAGCCTTTATTCAGACGGTGGCCCATTGTCTGGGCTGCTCCGCCAGGCCCCAGTTTCATCAGGCCATTTTAGAGGCATTAAACCTGAACAGCTCACAATGGGCTAATGAATTTCATTCAGCACGGACGACAATGACCCACACATCAAAGCCGGCTGGCGGGACCTCTGGCCTTGCGCTTTCACAATGGTGGCGGCTGACAGGTGGCTGGGTCCCGGACCAGGGATTTAGGCGAGTGGTTTATTTCTAGACTTACTTTTCTATTTGGTTTGGCTAAATCGTAAACAGAGTCTCCTCAGAGGTGAATGAGCCAAATTGACCCTATTAGCTGCATCTCAGAACCTCAGGATCTGGGTTCAGGAAAAGCCAGCCCTGCCCGTTTCTTCAGCCTTGCCAGACATCGCCCATTCCATTGTGAAATGTTACCTAAGATCACGGTCCTGGAAGTGGCAGCAAGAGGGGTGGAACCCACGGGGTCAGTAACTGTTCATTTGGTAATTGGACTTGGTGACTCACTGTTTTAAGCCTGGACGTGGCGTTTGCCCCCTTGAAAGGAAAAGTGCAAAGAGGGATCCCAGCAGCCACACCCCGCTCCTCCATCCCTAGGGAGCAGGCAGTGAGATGGGACATCTTGGACTGGGACTTCTGGTCTACCCCTCCTATTTTGCAGGTGGGGGAGACTGAGCTTCTGAGAAAGGAAGGGGCCATACTCAGACCACATGGGTGATGGATGGGTGACCAAACCACGCTCAGAGCTCCTGACCCCTCAGTCTCCTGCTTTTCTTCTCCAGCTGTGGATGAAGGATGCTGGTTCCTGTGTATTTCTTGTCCGTTTCCTTGCTGCCGGAGTTTGTGGAGTCAGATCTCTGGGGAGGCTCATCTTCCTCTTTTCCATCTGCCCCGGGCCCTGTGCTCCCGCTCCATCCTAATGATGTGTGCTGTTGCTCTCACCCTCTCCTGGGGTTTCTGCAGCTTGTCACACTTTACTGCCTTTCCTCTGGGCCTCCCGCCTGCTGTCACCGCCCACAGCCCCGGGAAAGGGGCCAATCCTGGGTCCTGGCCCCCAGACTCCACTTGGGGCACTTCCTTTGAGCCCCTCCTTCTGCCGTCTTCAACTGCCAGATACCAGGGATCCTTCCTGAAGGCCTAGTAGCTGGGGTGGGCCCAGTAAACAAAGACAGACCCCCTTGTGGCTACAAAGCAATGTAGTTTTGAAAAGTCAAGCAGCCTAGGGATTTTTTTAACTTTTTTTTTTTTTTACAAAAATGATATATTTTCACTTGGAAAAATCAGAAGCTATAGATAAATAACAAAACAAATAATAATGAATATGCATTAGGTACCTACTAGATTCAAACACTACGCACATATTAGCTCATTTAATCCTCAAATGAGATATTCTGTAGCCCAAACGACAGGGTTTCTTCAACCAATAAATGGCAAGGAAAAACATGGGAGCGAGGATAGTATTTAGATTAAGAGAGAGTTGAAAGTGCTACCAACTGTAGAGGAACAGGTGGGTGGCAGGCAAGTGACGAAGTACCTAACATGTCAGGAGTTACGAAGGCGCTTGCTGTAAAATCCTTCTGTCTTTGTGGATGTTTGAAAATTGTCCTAATAGGAGTTCCCGTCGTGGCTCAGTGGTTAACGAATCCGACTAGGAACCATGAGGTTGTGGGTTCGATCCCAGCCCTCGCTCAGTGGGTTAAGGATCTGGCATTGCCGTGAGCTGTGGTGTAGGTTGCAGATGCAGCTCGGATCCCCCGTTGCTGTGGCTCTGGCGTAGGCCGGTGGCTGCAGCTCTGATTAGACCCCTAGCCTGGGAACCTTGATATGCCGTGGGAGCAGCCCTAGAAAAGGCAAAAAGATAAAAAAAAAAAAAAAAAGAAAAAGAAAATTATCCTAATAAAACTCTGGGGAAATGGATATACCAGCCAATTGCAATGGTGGATCTTGTGAATCTCGATTCAAGCAAATCAAATTAAAAAAGGCATTTATGGGACAAGTAAGGATGATTAGACAGTGATTAAATATTAGATGGCTTAAGAATTTTTTTTTTCTTTTAAAAGTTTTAAGCATGGAGTTCCCATGGTGGTTCAGCAGAAACGAATCTGACTAGCATCCATGAGGACACAGGTTTGATCCCTGGCCTTGCTCAGTGGGTTAAGGATCTGGCATTGCCGTGAGCTGTGGTGTAGGTCAAAGATACGGCTCAGATCCTGTGTTGCTGTGCCTGTGCTGTAGGCCAGCAGCTGTAGCAGCTCTGACTCGACCTCTAGCCTGGGAACCTCCATATGCCTCAGGGGAGGCCCTAAAAAAACAAATTTGGGCATGATAATGGTATCGTAGTGATTTTTTTAAGGAGTCTCTTTGTTTGAGATTTCCTTTAAAATAACCAGCACAGAGCTCCTGCTTTGCTGCAGCAAGTTAAGGATCCAGCACTGTCTCTGTGGTGGTGCAGGTTTTGATTCCTGGCTGGCACAGTGGGTTATGGATCTGGTGTTGCCACAGCAGTGGCATAGGTCACAGCTACAGCTCGGATTCAATCCCTGGCCTGGGAACTTCCATGTGCTGCAGATGCAGCCGCAAAAATAATACAAATAAAATAAAACATAAAATAAAATAACCAGCAGAAGAAGGCATGGAGAGGTGGAGGTGAAACAAAATTAGTGATTTATTTCTAACTGTTAATGCTGGGAAATGGAGGCTCATCAGACTCTTCTTTTGTGAAGGCTTGAACATTCCCATAATAAAGAGTTAAAAAGAAAAGAAACACTCTATTACTTGGCAGTTGAAGAAACTGAACTGAAGTTTAGGGATGTCGGGTTATTTGCCCAAGATCACCCAGACAGAAAAACCCCTTCACAGGGGTTTAAAAAAAAAAAATCTATCCCCCAGTCTTCACACCTTGGTGAATATCCCTTAGATCTCCTACACATGTAACCGGATTGAACACGACTTAAACTATATGCACCTGCCTGACTCCATCGCTGGCCAACACGCATCATGCCACTTCTGACAGTAAACTCTGGAAAAGGAGCTCACCCATCTGGGGTGTCTTGTAAGCGAGGCACTGGCACCTGGGCCACTTCGAGGACAGTCGTGGACCTTCCAGCATGATTATTAGTCATGACATTGTCTCTGTTTTTACAGAGGAGACAAACTCAGGAAGAAGGGGCTTGTCCAAGGTCAGAGACCTAATAACCGGTAGGAAATTCATGCCCATAATTGATGATGTGACGCCATGTGGTAAAAGACGCCTGACACATGCCATCTTCCCATTGTTTTGTTTGTTGGTTTGTTTTGTTTTAGGACCACACCTGCGGCATATGGAATTTCCCAGGCTAGGGTTCTAATCGGAGCTACAGCTGCTGGCCTTTGCCACAGCCACAGCCACACTAGATCAGAGCCACGTCTGCAACCTACACCACAGCTCACAGCAACACCAGAACCCTAACCCACTGAGCGAGGCCAGGGATCGAACCCGCAACCTCATGGTTCCTAGTCAGATTCGTTTCCCCTGCACCACGACAGGAACTCTGTCTTCCCACTGTTAAAGGTACGGTGCTGCAGCATTAAGTATGTTCGCTGTGTATTACACAACCATCACCACCATGTCCAGAACTTTGCAGCTTCCCAAACTAAAAACTCCTCATTAAACACTGACTCCCCATCCCCCTCCTCCAGCCCCTGCAACCGCATTCTACGTTCAGTCCCACGAATAATCTGACTACTCGAGGTCCTTCATATAAGGGAACTCACACAGCACTTGTCCTTGGGGTTTGGCTCATTTCATTGAGCATCACGCCCTCAAGTTTCACCCATGTCTCAATTTCCTTCCTCTTTAAGGCTGAATAATATTCCATTGCATGGACAGACCACATCTCGTTGATCCATTTATTTATGGATAATGGGCATTCGGTTCCGCTTCTGACCACTGGGAATAAAGCTGCTGTAAACGGGTGTGGATACCTATCCCTTTGAGTCCTTGTTTTTCTTAGGGGCGTATGCCCGGAAATAGGATTGCTACATCATAAGGCAATTCTCTTTGTCTATGCACACTTCTGAATCAATTCCTTTTTCTTTTTTCCTTTTAGGGACACACCTATGGCATTTGGAAGTTCCCAGGCTAGGGGTCGTATCAGAGGGGCAGCTGTCAGTCTACACCACAGCCACAGCAACTTGGGACCTGAGCCACATCTGCGACCTATGCTGCAGCTCATGGCAACACCAAATCTTTAACCCACTGAGTGAGGCCAGGGATCGAACCTACATCCTCATGGATACTAGTTGGATTCTTAACCTACTGAGCCTTAAGAGGAACTCCCTGAATCAATTCTTTCTCTCTCTCTCTCTCTCTCTTTTTTTTTTTTTTTTTTTTTTGTCTTTTCTAGGGCTGCTCCCACGGCATATGGAGGTTCCCAGGTTAGGGGTCGAATCGGAGCTGTAGCCACTGCCTACACCAGGGCCACAACAACTCGGGATCCGAGCCGCGTCTGCGACCTACACCACAGCTCAAGGCAATGCTGGATCCTTAACCCACTAAGCGTCCTCATGGATGCTAGTCAGATTCGTTTCCGCTGAGCCACAGTGGGCACTCCACCCTGAATCAATTCTTGCTGTATTTTCTACCTAATCTTGCACCTTCCTGGGTTGCCTTGTCTTTGTAACTTTTGTGGTCAGTCTTGGGATCCAGCCAGGTAGGGTGATACCTGCCGACGTTGTTCAGGCTGCCGTCCTCTTGAAATCTCCTTCCCAGCTCAGCCTGGCCCCCCGGAGTTGACTTAGCCCTCGTGACCCGATTTCCAGGACTCAGATGAGCTTCGGGACCCTGGATCACACCTAAGATTTTCCTGGGTAATCCACTTTCTAATTCACATTATGTGATCCTTTGGGTCATCACATGTGCAACGTTCCCAGCTCACCCTGGAGGCAGCACCTGAGCCCTCTTATTCTAGGCTGTCTCCTTTCCCCATTGACCTCTAAGTGTCTCGGTAAGTTTGCACAACAAACAAATGTTATGGAAGTAATTAAGTAATTACCTCCTCTCCTGGGGGTTATGTCCAACTTTTCGATATTATTTCCAGGGCTGGGATAACACCACGCGATTTGGGAGCGGGGTTGGAAAGAAAAGAAAAATGGCAGATTGGGCGCCTAACTCGCCAGCAAGGGCGTCAGAAGGAAGAGGGTGTCGGTGAGGGAAAGTGACCATTGAAGAAAGGCTCCTTTTTAGCCTCTGTGAGTAGAAACTCTTCTCCCCACTACGGATCGTACCCAGAAATGGGTTGAATGGTGAGCCTCAAAAGATACATCCACCCAGAAGGTCTGAATGTGACCTTACCTGGAAAAAGAGTCTGGCAGATCTAATACAGGCTCTCAAGATGCCAACATCTTAGGTGACGGTGGACCGTGAATCCCCGGGCAATCCTTGGGGGAATCAGGCACAGAGTCGCAGAGGAGAAGGCCCCGGAAGGACAGGGCAGAGGGTGGAGCTAAGCGTCCACAAGCCAACCAATGCCAAGAAATTCCAAAGGCCACAAGAAGGTAGGAGAGAGGCGCGACGGAACAGATTCTCACTTGCAGCCTCCAGAAGGAATCCACCCTACTAACACCTTGATGGCAGAGGTCTGGCCTCCTGCACGGTGAGAGCAGAACCTTCTGTCACTGGAAGGCACCATGTGTGGGGTCCTTTGTTTCGGCGGCCACAGGAAGCGGAGACCGTATGCATCTCGGCAGCCCCTTCCCGAGGGACACGGACACAGCCACAGCTGCAGGCTCCAGCTGGGCCTGTCCCCAGAGCCGGCGCAGACGTCAGTGTGTTGAGCGCTGAGCCCTTGCAGAGGAAAATCCTCGCGTATTTGTAAATGCTGATACTGGGGAACAGGACTCAGGGCCTCAGCCCACCGGGGAAACCAGAGCATGAAACGGGGTGCGTACAGCCACTGGCAAGCCATCGGGGAACACGAAATTAGATTCTTTTCGGACAGCACACATGCGAATAAAGCCCAGGTGGACTGAGGCCAAACCGTGAGAAACAAAGCTTGAAATTATTTAGTAGAAAATATAAGGCAATATTTCCATGACGTGGGTGAAGCGTTTGACTCCACTGAGATGAAAACCCTCTGCACATCAAAGGGTCCCACAAACCAGGGCAAAGGCGAGCCTCACGCAGGCTAAGAAGCCTTGCAATGCAGGTTAGTCCCCAGGCGTTACAAAGACTTCCTACTAATCAATAGGAAAGATATTCTTTAGTCTTGTCTTTTTTTAGGGTCGCACCTGCAGCATATGGAGCTTCCCAGGCTAGGGGTTGAATGGGAGCTGCAGCCACCATCCTACGCCACAGCAACGCAGGATCTGAGCCGCATCTGTACCTACATCAGTGCTCAGGGCAACGCTGCCGGACCCTTAACCCACTGAGCGAGGTCAGGGATCGAACCTGCGTCCTCAGGGATGCTCCTCAGATCGTTTCTGCTGAGCCACAGTGGGAACTCCTGAAAGATATTCTTAACTCCAACTACAAAATGGGCCAAGGTATGAATATCAAATTCACCGAAGCAGACGCAGAACGTGGAGAGATCTCAGTCTCACTAACGATGGGGGGGGGGCAAATTAAACGACAGGGACCTGGACCTTTAGCAGATGGGCAGCACACGAGCAGTTCTGACGATGGCCACAGCCGTGAGCCCTGAGCAGCAGGAGGGCTTACGTGCTGCTGGCAAATGTGTGTTGGTGCAACCAAGAGGAGGAGCAATGGGGGAACTGTGTCCCCTCCAAGTTCACAGCTGCACCCAAGACCCCCAGCATCTCAGGCTGTGACGGTGCTTGGAGACAATTCTTTAAAGAGGTAAGTTAAAATGAGGTCATATGAACAAGGCTTCATGCAACAGGACCGGTGTCCTTATAGAAAGGGGGAAATTTGGACCTAGAGAGACCAATGCATAGAGAGAGATGGGAGAGGGTTGACAGGGACTGTCACTCACAAGCCCCGGGGTGCCTGAGGCCCCCAGGGGCTGGGAGAGAAGCCTGGAACCCATCCTCGCTCAGAGACTTCAGAAGGAACCAGCCTGCCGAAACCTTGATTTTGGACGTCTCACCTCCAGAGCTGTGAGACGACACATTGCTGCTGAAGCCACTCTGCCTGGTAGTTTACGGCGATAGCCCTGGGAACCCAACACGACCATCACCCAAAGATCGGCTCATGGACTGCGAGACATCCACCCAAAGAAAGCCTTCATGAGAAGGGACGCCATCAGCACGAGGAAGCTGCCGAGTGACACGGTCACCAGCAAGTTTGGAAACATAAAAAAAACAGGGAGTTTCCAGGTGGTTCAGTGGGTTAAGGATCCGGCATTGTTACTGCTGCGGCTGGGGTCACTGCTATAGTGCAGGTACGAGAACCTGGCCAGGAACTTCCGTGTGACACAGGTGCAGTCAAAAAAGAAGAACTAGATCTGGTGTTTGCAAATAGAAGTGAACGCAAGCTGCCTGAGAACAAGCAGCAGCAAGAACCTCCTCCAGGGAGTGGTGATATTTACATCCCTGGGGCGGGAAGAGGAAACCTGGATACAAAAGGGCCCCTGAAGTCTGTAGTTTTGGCTACATCTAGAGTGTTTCTTCAAAAGGCCTGAGAGAACGAAGGTAAGATTCATGTATTCAATGAATGTTGATGCCCACTAGGGGAGGGCCATGGGGGGGCATGCAAAATTGCACCCAAGAGTCTGGGTAAACGCCTTTTTTTTTTTTTTTTTAGGGCCGCATCTGCAGCAGATGGAAGTTCTAGGCTAGGGGTAGCGTCAGAGCTGCAGCTGCCAGCCTACATCACAGCCACAGCAACGTGGGATCTGTGCAGTGATCCCGGGTCCTTAATCCACTGAGCAAGGCCAGGGATCGACTCCGCTTCCTCACGAACACTATGTCAGGCTCTTAACCCCCTGAGCCACAGCGGGAACTCTGGTAAATGCTTCTTGATCCGTACCCTTCTCTGGGCATCCCTCACCCTCATCTCCTCAGGAGACATTAAGGAAACACACATGGTGTGTTTCAGGATGCAGCTTTCCACCCCATCAGAGAGCATACGCGTACACATGCAAACACACCCAGACTTCCAAAAGAACAACACGACAGAGCAATTTTCTCTCCCTATTTCTTTTTTCACAGAGAAACAGAAAAAATCAGATCCACCTTTCACATCGTGGTAAGAGGAAAGAAAAGAACGAAAAATAGACCAAGAAAAAAGCTGCTAGGAGTTCCCGCTGTGGTTCAGCAGAAAGGAATCAGACTAGGAATCATGAGGTTGCGGGTTCAATCTCTGGCTTCCCTCAGTGGGTTGAGGATCCGGCGTTGCCATCAACTGTGGTATAGGTCACAGGTGTGGCTCAGATCCCACGTTGCTGTGGCTGTAGTGTAGGCCGGCAGCTGTAGCTCTGATTCGACCCCTAGCCTGGGAACCTCCATATGCTGCAGGTGCAGCCCTAAAAAAAAAAAACCAAAAAGAAAGAAAGAAAGAAAAAAGCTGCTTACAAGGCAACAGGAATCAAGTTTCCAGTGAAAAAGGGTGCAAATCCCAAACCCATAAACTCACAAAGACCCAGGAGGAAATGCAAAGAGTAAACGAATTTATGGAAAACGGTCCATCTCGGGAGTGGCCAGAATCCCCACTCCCATCCCCTCCGACCAACCCGCATACATCAGGGGTTTGGGGTTCTTCTGAGGCCTGAGGTTCTACCAGCTGGCCCTGCAAATGACAGGGAGCAAGTGACCTCCAGAAAGGCCAGTCTGGGGCATGGGAGGGGGACCAGGCAGAAGGAGGTCGGGGACATGAGGCCGAATGAGGGACTCCCCAGAGATTATCTCAGACACGGAGGATCTGGGAGGGCCTCAGCCACGGGGCAGCCGGCCAACCGCCAGAGAAACTATGATTGTAGCATCGCTTTATTATATTTCCGGGCACACATGAGTTCCCGGGCAGGGACCGAACCCATGTCATGGTATTGACAACACCAGACCCCAAACTGCTAGGCCTCCAGGGAACTCCTCAATCTCCGGTGTTGTGAATAATGCCCAGCGCTGGGAAGATGTGGAGGAAGGAAAGGAGAGCTGCTGTGCTCCCAGGATCTGAAGCATCCGAGAACTCACCGAGGGCCCATTTCTTGCATACTGGTCAGGTCTGGGCCCCGGGGCCGCCCGTTCACCCTGTCAGCTGATGGTGCGCTCACAGTGGGTCTCTGCGGGGCACTGGACTGACCCGAGCTTCACGGCTCTAACCAACTTGTCTCGTTTGCCCAGGACATGCCTGGCTTCAGCACTGCAAGTTCCACATCCCTGCGAAACAGCGGGACAGTCGGTCATCCTCCACCTTCCAGGTGAGGAAACCAATCAGAGAGGGGAAGAGCCTGGACCAGGCCACGTGGCCAAGCCGGGGACCAGAGAACCCAGAGCCGCACAGGTGCGGAGAGACGGAGGAATCAAGGCCCCGTCTGCACCCAGCCCAAACCCCGTGTTCTTTTGGGCCAGCACGGCAACGCCTCAACGCTGGGTCAAGGCTGGGGGGTGGCAGGTCTAGCTGCCACCCGTGTCACCATCTTGAGGACTGTCCCCTTGGAAAGCCATGTGGCAACTTGCAGTTTGTGCTGTGAAAACTCTTCCTAGCCTGTGACTGAATAATATGGTGCTTGGAAACCTATTCTAAGGAAATTATTCTTTATTCTTAGTATTATTGTTATTATTAAAAAGCTATTGGAAGGAACACGTTCTCTGTAGCATTCTCTGGAAGAAAAAATGAGGAGTCCACAGCGGGCAATAGCTTTGAACGTCATGCCCCATCTGCCCAGGGACACTGTCACACAGCCGAACAGGTACCTTTGATGACTATGCAGCCATATGAAAAACTCTTACCATGTAAGTGGTGTCGCAGGAACTAGAATAAACATGTGTCTTGTGCCTACAACTTTGCAAAGTGCTTCTGGCTGAGGATCAGGCTGGAAGGGAACAGGCAGAGTGACAGGCATGTGGGGTAAGGGAAAACGTATACAAATTAAGGATAATTTTTAATCCCCCTATTTTGTCTTTTATAAAGCAACAAAGGGAAGAAAGGAATTACCTGCGCATGGACCGAGGTCATGCACGTGACCGAGATGTCGCTTGGCAAAAGATCCTCTTTATGGCACTGGTGGAGAGCTCAGATGACTGAAAACAATCTGAATGTTCATCAGGAGGGGAACAGTGAAATGAAGCTGGTACATCCATACAATGGAGTACTACATAGCCGTTAAAAAGAAGGAAGCCGCTGTGGTTACAGGATAGTCAATAAGATGCATTAAGAAAGGCCAGGTGCAGAAGTGCTACTATTTGTGTGAAAATGACACATGCACAGGCATATACAGCTGTATTCCGTCATATGCAGAGACTGCCTTGGGAAGGAACCCTGGGGAGGACTATGGGGGCCTGGATGCCAAGAATGGGAGGGCGCTTCCTTCCCCTCCATGCATTTGGTACCTATGGTAGGTTCAGTGGTGCAACCCCTCAAGAAATGTGCCTACACCCTCATCGCCAGAATCTGTGGATGTGACCTTGTTTGGTCTCTGCCGATGCAGTGAAGTTAAAGATCTCCAGATGAGGTCACCTTGGGGGACTGGGGTGGGTCTTCAATCCAATCACAAGTGTCCTTAAAAGAGACACACAGAGGAGAGGCCACATGAAGACAGAGGCGGAGATGGGACAGGTGTGGCCACCAGCCAAGGCACCTGGAGCCTCCAGGAGAATCTGGAAGAGGGAAGGAGGCGCCTCCCCTTGAACCTGCAGGGGAGCAGGGCCCCGCTGACACCATGATTTAGGACTTCTGGCCTCTAGAACTGTCAGAGGATGCACTTCCATTGTTCTAAGCCCCCAGGGCTGCTGGTGATTCGTTGCAGCAGCCCTAGAATAATGCAGAACCTTGGAGATTGGGGAGTAAGAGGACTGCATTCTCTCTTTAAAATAAGCATAATGTCTACAATCATAGCCACGTTAGTCATAACTGCCCCAAATGACAAACAACCTCAATTCCTATCAAGGGGAATTGAAAAAAACAACTGTGGTCTATTAACACAATAAAACACACTCAGTAATACAAACAAACAAACCAGTGATCCATCAACAAGGGCGAGTCTCACGAATGGCATGATTGTGAAGGAAGTCGGACACGAGAGCGATACCCAGTGTGATTCCATTTACCTCAAGTTCAAGGACAGGCAAGAACGACCCATGATGGCAGAGGTAAGGACAGAGCGTACCTTGGAGGGTGGCGACTGGGAAGGGGCTGGGGGGGCTGGGGGCGCTGGGGTCAAGTTCTACATCTTCATCTTAAGGGTCGTTCCTCTCGCTAAACATGGGAGAAAAGTCACGGGGCTGCCCACTTCAGAGGTGTGCACTTCATGGTATATAACGTATACCTTCATTTAAAAAAATTTAAAAGATGAAGATTAAAACTTACCGTGGCACAGGTAAGCCCTACAAAGAGCTAGAACCTCCTTTTAAAATGCTTTGACTGGCATTCCTGCCGTGGCACAGTGGCTTAAGAATCTGACTGCAGTGGCTCAGGTCTCTGCAGAGATGCAGCTTCAATCCCTGGCCTGGCGCAGTGGCGGGTTAAAGGATCCAGTGTTGCTGCACCTGCAGCAGAGGCCGCAGCTACAGCTTGGATTCAATCCCTGGCCTGGGAACTTGCATGTGCCATGGGACTGGCCATAAAATAAATAAGTTAATGAACGTGCTTTGACAAGGACAAAGAACGAAGGATCCATGCTCAGCACGAGGTCGTTATGCCGGAGTCCCAGGAACATTCCAGCAGCTCAGAGGATTTTGGCAGGGACTTGCTTGCCTTCACTAGGTACTGGCCCCCCCACCCCACTGCCCCGAGCCTGGGGCCTGTGCTGTCCACGCCTGCCATGGGCACCTGGCACTGGCCCTCAACTTGAATTGCTTTCAGCCTCCAGGGAGGTGAGACGGGCAGCACCCTCTAAGGGTCGGAGCTGCCAGGCACAGGAGCAAACAGCCTGGTGGACAGAGAGCAGGTGCCCAGCTGGCTATTTACAGGGCCGCTGTGCCAGAAAGGACGGGCCAGGAGGCTGCAGGGAGGTCAGAGTTAGGATCTGGAAGGAAGAACGGGGGTGAGCCTGGAAAGGGGAGCTGGGCTGGGAAAGGGTCTTCCCAGGCAAAAGGAACCACACGCCCTTCCACTGTGTGCAAAGATGCAGAGAATGAAAAAAGAAGATACATTCTATCAGGGAGCTGCTGCTGTGGCTGGGAGCAGGCTGGTGGTGGTGGAGGAACCGCCGTATCACATCGCCATGGAGACCCAGGGAAGCCAGGGCCAGCCATGGGGGAGGGCGCCCTGGGGAGGAGACACTCACCTGGCTTCCCTACCACCTCCTGCAGGTACAGCAACGCTCGAAGTGGTGACAAGGAGGTGCTGTGGGCTGGAAGCCATCCTCAAAGACTGTTCGCAGTGTGGTTGCTCCTGTGACCTCACAGGGGGTCAGTGAGGGCTCAGGATGTCATGCAGATCATCTGGTCCAGACACCAGTTCATCTGTTCATTCATTCACTCCAAGCATTGACTGAGGAGTTCCCATCGTGGCGCAGTGGTTAATGAATCCGACTAGGAGCCATGAGGTTGCGGGTTCGGTTCCTGCCCTTGCTCAGTAACGATCCGGCGTTGCCGTGAGCTGTGGTGTAGGTTGCAGACGCGGCTCGGATCCTGCATTGCTGTGGCTCTGGCGTAGGCTGGCAGCCACAGCTCCGATTAGACCCCTAGCCTGGGAACCTCCATATGCCGCAGGAGCGGCCCAAGAAATAGCAAAAAGACAAAAAAAAAAAAAAAAAAAAAAAGAATTGACTGAGTACCTACTACGCGCAGAGTCCTGCTCCAGGTGCTGCTGACAGAGCCATTTACGGAGACAAGGACAGATATGTTAGATGCTTTTGAGGGCTAAGGAGGAGGTCCCTTTGTGGCTCAGTGGTAACAAACCTCGCTAATATCCATGAGGTCGCAGGTTCGATCCCTGCCCTTGCTCAGTGGTTAAAGATGCGGCATTATGGGGAGTTCCCGTCATGGCTCAGTGGTTAATGAATCCAACTAGAACCATGAGGTTGTGGGTTCCATCCCTGGCCTTGCTCAGTGGGCTAAGGATCTGGCGTTGCCGTGAGCTGTGGTGTAGGTTGCAGACGCGGCTTGGATCCCGCATTGCTGTGGTTCTGCGTAGGCTGGTGGCTACAGCTCCGATTAGACCCCTAGCCTGGGAACCTCCATATGCCGTGGGTAAAAGACAAGAAAAAAAAAAAAAAAAAAAAAAAAGATGCGGCGTTACTGTGGCTGTGGTGCAAGCCGGCAGCTGTAGCTGCAATTTGACCCCTAGCCTGGGAACTTCCATATGCACCGGGTGCAGCCCTAAAAAGCCAAAAAACAAACAACAACAACAAAAAACTTAAGGAGGAAGAAGTTCGCATTGTGGCTCAGTGGGTTACGAAACCAATACAGTGTCCATGAGGCTGGTTAAATCCCTGGCCTTGCTCAGTGGGTTAAGGACCTGGCATCACTGCAAACTGCAGCACAGGTCGCAGATGCAGTTCGGATCTGGTGTTGCTGTGGTTGTGGTGTAAGCCAGTAGCTGAAGCTCGGATTCGACCTCTAGCCTGGAAACTTCCATATGCTGTAAGGGCGGCCCTAAAAAAAAAGAAGCATTAACCCAGACTCTTGGGTGCTATTTTGCAGGGCTCCACTCTGGCCCTCCCTAGTGGGCACTGGACCTTCATTGAACACATGAATCTCATCTTACTTCTCTCAGTCCTTTTAAAGAAACTGGAGGAGCCCGGGAGGGCGTAAGGTGTGGGCTCCACCCTCTAGACACAGCCATCAGGGGTGCTGCAAACACAGCTCAACCCTGCAGCCTGCAGAGCAGGGGCAGGGAGCAAAGTTCTGGGGGCTGGGATGGGGAGAGGGGCCTGGGATGGGGTGGGGGCGCTGGACCATGGGGGGGAGGGGTGGGGAGGAGGAGTGGGGAGCCGATGTGTGGGTCCGGCTGCAGTCAGGCAGGGGTGTTAATGCGGCTGTGGGGGCCCTGGCTGTCCCCTTACTGAGCAGGGCAGGAAGGGAAAATGGAAGCTACCTCTCTGGAGGGTGTGAAGTTTCCCATCCATTTCCTAGTTCCCTGTGTGACCTTGCGCATGTCACCTGACCTCTCTGAGCCCCAGTTTCCTCCTCTGAAACATGGGGTTAAGAATACTTCCAGGTCTGCTGAGAGGAGCAAGAGCCCATTACAGGAGCAGGCGCCACCACAAGGATTTGTGTCTTTGGCAAGTAGGTATTGAGCGCCTACTGTATGCCAGGCAAGGAAGCTGACCTGAGGTTGGACAGGGAAGGGCGCGGGCTCTTGGCTTGGCAGGGGTGGGGGGATGGCCGAGTCATCAAGGCTTCGAGAGCGCTTGGGGGGGGCTCGGGGCAGGGAAAGGCATTGCCCCAGATTGTGGGGGAGGGGAGCTTCCTGGAGGATGACTTACTGGAGGGCTTGCAGGAGGAGACGCTCCCTTAATGAGAGGAGAGGGAGGAAGAGCAGAAGCCAAGACCTGGGGCTGGAGTGGGGGTGGGCGTGGGGAGGGCCCTGACCCCAGGCCTGTCATGCTCCTGGGGGCAGGCCTGCCCCCACCACACTCGGACATCTGTCCCCACAATCCATGTATGGGAGCCACTGCTACCTGGTAGCTGCAGTGGGCAGAAAGGCTAGATGTCCTGCAATGTGCCAGCCGGTTCCCAGGACAGTGACGGGCTCTCGTCCCACATGACTGTCTGACGTCTCACCGGGCATCCACGTGGGCAAAAACCCTGCTTGAAATTATCTGCATCTAGAATCTAACTTCATCTTATATATAAATGCAAATTTTCTTTTCCTGCTCTATCTTAATAGTCACTGAATTTTCCAGGAGTGCAACCACCATGTCAGTGGAGGGAAGGTTATTCTTTGTCTCGTTTGGACGTTACCCAAGAGCTGGTCACCATTTCGGAAAACCACGTCACCAACGGCCTCACCCACGGGGCACACCTGTGACCGTCTACACGGCAGCCGTTGCCTTCCTGGCGATCCTGGTACAGGACAAACTTCTGATTCCTTCTTTATTTCTCTGAGGGGGGTCCAGTGTCCCCACGTGATGCAATGACTGATTACCTTCCTTTTAACCCTCTTTCGATTCTAATTAGGGTATGACATTGGTGTTTTGAAAAATCACACATACCGGTGAATTATATAGCTGTGAACTCCACTTGAGGATAGAAAGGCACGTTACAAAATATTAGTTTCATAAAAGAAGCATCGGGTGTGAATGTTGGCGAGCCCCTGAGTCAGGAGCTGAGTCGGGGAACTGGTTTTGTGAGGGTGTGAGCTGGGGCTGAATGGAAGGACCACAGCCCAGCACACCCACCAAGGAGACCTTGGGAATGAGTCAGGATGGGGGCTCAGAACCTCGCACCCCCGCCCAGCAGTGCCACCACATGGGAACCTGAAAAGTGCCTTTGCCTGGTGCCGCCCCAGCTATGTTCTCATGTGTGGGTCCTGGGTGAGGGCCACGGGTCCGAGAGCAGCCAAAGACACACGGCTGACCCTATTCGGCAGAAAGGTGGAGGCTCTTCACAGCCAATAAGACTTTGAAACTGAATATACCTGACAACAGTCAGCCTTTAAGGAGGGGGAAGGACCCAAGAGTGAGGGCAGGGCATGGCCAGTGAGAGAAGCTTCTAGACCCAATCAGCAGGTCCCTTGAATAGAGTACCTGCTCTAAAGCCCTTGGGTTCACCGAGACAGAGATGGTCTTTAGAGTCATAAAAAAAATTGTAGTTTCTCTTTGGGTAAATGTGCAAGTATTTTAAAACTATTAAGACAAGTATCAAATTTCCAAGCTCCTTGCCATGGAGGGACCCTGTCATGTCACTCAGACAGATGAGGCTGGAATGCCAGGCATTGTCAATTTGACCAAAGGCCTTGTAAATCATTTCAAGGAGCTGAAACTTAATTCCAATTAAAAAAAAATTTTTTAAGAGCCGTACCTGAGGCATATGGAAGTTCCTGCAATTGGGGTTGAATCAGAGCTGCAGCTGCTGCCCTATGCCACAGCAACATCAGGTCCTTTAACTCACTGAGTGAGGCCAGGGATCGAACCCACATCCTCATGGATACTAGTTGGGTTCTTAACCTGTTGAGTCACAGTGGGAACTCCCTTCATTCCAAATTTAATGGAAGCCTTCTGTGGATACTGAGCGGGGAGCAACATCATCAGATTTGCATTTTAGAAAAGTCAGTTTGGCCACAGGGTAGTTGATGGGTGTGATAGGTCGGGGGGTTCAAGACTAGCAGAGTCGGTCGGGGGCAGGCAGGGGGCAGGAGTCCCTGAGGGGCAGAGGACAGGCCCAGATTGGGTAGCAGGCAGGAGATGACAGTAGGGGCCTTGTAAGGGGTGGGGGGAATGAAGGTGGCCCAGGTGGCCTGGTGGGGAGGAGGCGGGGTGGCCTGGATTGTCAGGGGGCTGATGACAGAGGCTGGATTAACCAACAGGCAGATGCGACCCTTGTGCAGCCCGAGCCCTGGGCCGGCCCTGCTCACACAAACCTCCCAGCAAACCTCTATGGCAGGTCCATGATTAGTCCCATCAGGTGTACAGACGAGGACATGGAAACACACAGAGTTTAAACCCTTGGCAGGGTCACCCCGGTGGGACCCCAGCTTTGGCCACCACACACTCTCAGAGGTTCTGGGGCTTTTTCAGAGGCAGCACTGCCAGGTCCCATGACTGATCTGTGCTAAGGAAGAACACGCAGCTGCATGGACGGTCAGGGTCGGCCTAACCTCATTCAGGAACAAAGGGCTTAGGTTTTTCTGTCAAGCCTGCAACTGGGAAGGTGGCCCTGCAGCGGTGCCTTGCTGAGAAACGGGGGAAGGGTTCCCAGCGGGCAGCAGCGAAACTGGGTGGGGGCAGCCGAGAGCCTCTCGTTCCAGTGGACAAGGCTGCCCACCGCCCCCTCCGGGCAGTGGACCCTCAGACCCTCCTCCCACCTCCCAAGGTCATGGGCAGCTCAGCTCAGGTCCAGCAAGGGTGCAGGACGCCCCTCCCTTCCTGCTTCTCCACACCACAGCGAGAGTCACTTCGCCTTGTCCAGAGTCCAGTGGTCCTTCCGCGGGTGACCTGGCTGGGTGCTGGCTGGGTGCCGGCTGGGAGCCCAAACGCAGAGCCGCCCCTCCCCCTCGCCTCGCCTGGGCGACCGCGAGCGCAGGAGCCTCGAGCCCTATGGGTCTGGCGCGCCCTCTGCTGGACATTTTCGTGCGACGCCGAGACCGCTTCTGGAACTGGCTATTGAGCGTGTTTGCGGCAGTGGGGACGCGAAGGATGTGGGGAGAGGATCTTATTGACCCTCACGACGGGAAGGGGAGGCAGGCAGAGGCGGAAGACGGCTGGTCTCCAGCCACTGTGAAAGAGGATCCAGGCAGATGAGCCCACAGTGAATTTTTGCGTCCCCATCAACAGCGGTCAGCCCTGCTGGCGCCCCCCTCGACCCCTCCCACAGCGGTCTTTTATCGCATCTCTTACTTAGGATTCACAGTAGCTCACCGTTATCACAGTATTATAATGAATGTATCTGCTACTTGCTTTATTGGATATTATTTTTTGGCTATTGGATTCGCAGTAGCCCATGAAAATAGTATTGCAATCATTTTAATGGTTACTTATTATTCCTTATTTATTAGATATTATTTGAATGAATATACCTACTATTCTGATTTACGGATATTTTCTTCAGTATTGTTAGGTTTATTTATTTATTTTTTGGTTTTTAGGGCCGCACTTGCAGCATATGGAGGTTCCCAGGCTCGGGGTCCTACCAGAGCTACAGTTGACCGCCTACACCACAGCTCACGGCAACGCCAGATCCTTAACCCACTGAGCAAGTCCAGGGATCCAACCCGCCACCTCGTGGTTCCTAGTCGGATTCGTTTCCGCTGCACTACAACGGGAACTCCAGTATTGTTCGGTTTAGATATATATTGGATATAGGATATCACTGTGTATCAGATATTATTTATTGGATGTTGGATTCACAGTAGCTTGTGAAAATCATAGTATGAATCTCACTTAAATGGCTAAAACCACTCCTCATGCTAACTTATTGGATATTTGATTGGCTATTAGTTGAACGGATAGAGCTACCATTGCTAAGAGCCATCACTCAGTGGTGTGACCCAGGCTTCATTACCTCATTTACTCCTCACTTTGATTCTCAAGCCCATTTTTCAGATGAGAAAACCGAGGCCCCCAAAGATTACGTCCCAACAGGCCCAAGAAACAGGCCAGCACTCTCCCACCTTTGCCTCTCGGGCAAGCTCCCTCCCACTGACCCAGAGGGAAGCCCACCTCATCCCCCACCCCAGACCCCCCTGGAGGCTCCCCCCGGAGGTAGTTGTAAAGACCTAAGTGGGCTCCCTGGTCTCCTCTTAACTTCTGCCACCCTGTGGAGCAGCTGCTTCTTTGAGAAGCATCTGTGGTGGGGTGGGGGGGGTCTCTCGAGGGCATGTACTCACCTGAGCTCCCGCAGGGTCTTTGGCGCTGGGGGTGGGCCGTCAGAGAGTCTCAGGCGACGGAGAACGGCCCATGCCTCTCCCTGTGCAGAGGTGAGGAGGGCTTTGGCTGCATCCATCTGTGTGATCAGGAGTGTGGATTAAAGGAAGGTCATTGTCGTGGCTCAGCAGTTAACGAATCTGACTGGCATCCATGAGGACGCAGGTTCCATCTCCAGCCTCGCTCAGCAGGTTAAGGATCCGGCGTTGCTGTGGCTGTGGTGTAGGCCGGTGGGTACAGCTCTGATTCAACCCCTAGCCTGGGAACCTCCATATGCCACGGGTGCGGCCTTAAAAAAAAAAAAAAAAGTCATTTCTTGGCTGGGGAAGGGCAGCCTCTTCCAACAACGTTCTTTCAAAACAAGCCCATCTCAGCTCTGCGGGCTGTGCTTTCCAGGCGCCCGTGTTTCATGAGGGCCTGCCGTGAAGGCCTCGGGGGCCCCTCGGTTTGTGTTTCTGGAGACACACCTGAGAGACATGGGGGGTGGGGGAGGAAAGGCAGCTGAACACCCTCAACCCTCATTTTCCAGGCCCTGGGCCGGGTGTTTTCATTTGCTCTCTCAGCAGCTCATTACTCGCCCATGGGGAGACGGAGGCGCAGAAGCGGCAAACGGCTCCCTGGTCCAGGGTCACGTGCTGGGGCCTAGGACTTGAACTCCAACCCTTTCCCGCTCCAAACCCCCCATGCTTTCCCCGTTAAAGTGACATTCGTATTTGGCTTGTGGCCCCCTTTGACTCCCGGATCTTTTTCCACGGGAGCACAAGGCCAGTCCTATCCCACCGGGCAGCCATGTGGCGTTGTTTAAGTGCCAGGCTCAGGGTCAGCCTGTCTGGGATTCCACCCTGGGCCTGCAACTTGCTAGCACCAAGCAAATGGCTTCGCCACTGTGTCTCGCTTTCCTCAACTGCAAAATAGAGATGATGATAGGAGAACCTACCTCTGAAGGATTCTGCAAAGAGTAAATGAATTCGTATTTACATATACAAAATTCTTATTGCCTGAGACAAGATAAATGCTCAACAAATATGGGCTTTTAATCTCTAATGTAGTTGCTTTCAGCCCTCGTTGCGAATCCACCCGGGAGCTTTAGACAAATGCCAACATGTGGGTCCTATCTCAGGGGTTCTGATTTAATTGGTCTCCGGTGGAGGCTAAGTGTAGCTGTTTGTCACCGCTCCCCAGGTGACTCCAAGGCTCAAGCAGAGGTGAGATGCACCCAGCCCAAGTCTGCCTGGCGGGGCTTGTGTCCTGGGCACCCGGGAGAGTGGGTGGCGCCCAGCAGGTGTCAGGAAACGCTGGAGGGCTGCTCAGATGCCCTGTGGGTCGATGTCACTCTTTATCCCACATCAAGATCTCTCATCTTCCATCAGTTCAGAGGGAGGTCACCCACTCAGACGGAGGTCACCAGCCCTGAAATAAAGACAAGCTTTGTCCCATCCTGAAAGTCCCTAATCCAAATATGAAGTCATCCCAGCCCTGCCTCTGCCAAGGGCTGTGCGAGTTCCGCCCGGACGGAGCTGAGTCCCCAGGATTCCTGAGAAGGGACCCGCCCCGTTTCTCTCCTAGTCACAAGCTGCCGGCCTCTGGCTTCCCTGGGACGTGTCAGGAGGAGACGTTCAGGTCCAGGAAGATGTGGGGGCAGGCGAGGCCTCCGAGCTCCGGCCCCCCACTCTTAGGTCACCCAAATCCTTCTTCCGCTGAGGACGTTGCTACAGGTTGGCGCTTGAGCCCACTTGACAAATGACTCAACTCTCTGGGTCTCTGTTTCCTTGTCTGAAAATGCTTAGTGGGTTTCGGGAGGAGTCAGATGACGGAAGACACAGAGGAAGGCTGCACTAACCGTCACCCTGGTTAGGTGGCCAGAGCATCCTTCTGAATGGTGGGCTGCAGCCATGTGCCCGGATGAGGGGCAGCTGGCAGTGCTGAGTGGGGAGATGGCTGCTGGGGTTCAAGGTCCAGGTCTGACCCTGAGAGGAGGGGTCATTTGCTGCCGGAAAGCGAAGGGCAGGTGGCCCCAGCGTCAGACCCATCCCCTGCTCTCTGAAATGTCCCTAAGTGGGACCTGGCTGTGGACAGCGAGGACAGACTCTTGGGCTACCCCAGGGTTCTGTTTGCGGCTCTGGAGCCCAGCAATTTCATCTCTGTTCTTCCGACTCCAGCTGCAGACCCCACGCATGCTGGACCACGCCAGAAAGTACTCCCCCCGCTCCAAGACAGCATGTCCCCCCAAGGACATCAAGGGACCAACGTTTCCCTGGTGGCTCCAGGCGGGGCAGTACACGTGCACAGGTGCCGCGTGCATCTTGGCTAAGGCTCCCGCAGCCTTTCAAGGGGATCCCGGCCTCGGTTTCCATTTAAAGACGGCCGTGGCTGGGAGGGGTCAGAAGCTCCAGAATCCACACCCAAATTTGCTCAAGTGTGAAGCCGTGCCTTTTCTACTCTGTGTGTATGCTAGAACGGGATGTGGCCGAGAGAGCAGCCAGGGCTCTAAGGGACCTCCCTAATTTATCCTGGTAAAATAATGTGATGGAAGATGAGCCACAAGGCTAAGAATCTATCAGCTCCTCATGGAGGGATGGGTCACACTTACCTCTAGCCTGGTGTCTTGTGACAGAGGCTGGCATCACAAATGTTTGCTGAGCACCTCCTGGGCACTGGATGAAGCAGTAGGAGCTCAACAAGGAACAGACAGACAAGGCCCATGGGCTGATGGAGGCGGCACTCCGGGGTGTGAGTGTGGGGGAGCCGGGGGAGCAAGGAAGAAACCAAAAAAGTGAACAAATAATGATGATGAAAGCTTGTAATAAGCGCTATGTATCAGTTATCTTTTGCTGCGTAACAAACAGTCCTTGACATATGGCTTATAACAGCCATCATTTATTTCCTCCCAACTTTGCAATTTGGGCTGGGCTCGGCCGGGTGGGCGGTTCTTTTCCGGGTCTTGCCTGAGGGCCTTTGTAGCCTTAGCGTTTCAGTGGTCTCACCACTTGTCTCCTCTCTCTCCTTGGTTTCTTATCATCCAGTCGTCTAGCCTGAGGGCTTCCTTAAGTGGTGGCCAGAGAGTCCCAAGAGGACAAAGGCAGAGGCCATCTGGGACCCAGGCTTTGGGACTCATGCCATGTCACTTCTGCCCCTTTTTACTGGCAAAGGAAATCTCCAGACTGGCCCAGATTAGGAGATGGGAAAATTAACTCCTTCCTTTTTTTGGGTGTGGGAGACGATGCAAAATGATATGACCCCATTTTTCAATCCTTCCCAGGCCAGGAAAGAGAGAGACCAGGTGATGAAATTGGGCGGAAGTCAAAACTCAGGCCCAGAGACACATGTGCTTGGTTTCAACAGCGTTCTACTCAAAAAAGCAAAAACAAACCAAAAAAGCCAAACAAGCAAAAGGAACAAACAAACAAATAAAAGACCCCAGGCATTCCCGTTGTGGCTCAGCATTTGAAGAACCTATGTATCTGGAATCTAATCTATGGCACAAACGAACCTTTCCACAGAAAAGAAACTGAGGGACTTGGAGAACAGAGCTGTGGTTTCCAAGGGGGAGGGACTGGGAGTCTGGGGTTGCAAACTATTGCATTTTGAGCGGATGAGCGATGAGATCCTGCGGTAGAGCACAGGGCACTATATCCAGCCTCTTGTGATGGAACATGATGGAGGACAATGTGAGAAAAGGAATGGATGTTTATACATGTAAGACTGGGTCACTTCGCTGTACAGTAGAAATTGAGAGAACACTGTAAACTGACTATAATGGAAACAATAAAAATCATAAAAAAATTAAAAAAAAAAAAGAACCTGACATAGTGTCCATGAGGATGCAGGTTGAATCTGTGGCCTCACTCAGTGGGTGACGAATCTGGCATTGCCGCGGCTGTGGCGGCTGTGGCACAGGCCTGCAGCTATAGCCTGGGGACTTCCGTATGCCACAGGTGCAGCCCTCAAAAAAAAAAAAAAAGAAACAACAACAACCATAACAAAAAACACCCCAAACCCCAAACAAAACAAATTCACTTTATTTATGTTTTGTCTTTTGTCTTTTTAGGGCCACACCCGTGGCATACGGAGGTTCCCAGGCTAGGGACTGAACTGAAGCTGTAGCTGCCAGCCTACACCACAGCCACAGCAACACCAGATCTGAGCCATGTCTGTGACCTACACCACAGCTCACGGCAACGCCGGATCCTTAACCCACTGAGCGAGGCCAGGGATCGAACCCACAACCTCATGGTTCCTAGTTGGATTCATTTCCATTGCGCCACGACGGGAACTCCTCCAAAACAAATTCACTTTAAATGCAGAAACCCAGAGCACTTCACGTAAAACTCTGGATTTTCCAGTGTCTCTGGGAACACCTGGCCCACCGTCCCACATGGCTACAGAATATCTGCTGCAAGAGGGCTGCCTCCACCAGACTGGGCGTCAAATTCTCACCTCCCCTAAGGATTCCTAACCCTGAGGCTGAGGGTCCAGGGACATTAGGACCCTGCTGGCATTGTGCTCCTGACAGCAGAGCTAAGGAGAAAAGCGAAACCTCGCTCCTACCCGTGGAGAAATGAAAATGGAATGAGAAGAGCCCAGGTTTGGTTATTTGTATCGTGTTTGCCACTTGTACGTGTTTGCCGAGAATCAGCAGGTGGTTCGCCACACCTCTGCCTCCCCTTGGGATCGCTCAGGCCCTTGGGCATTGTCCACTCTTCAGGGTCAGAGGAGAGGAGCAGAGACGTTCTCCATAAAAGACAAGCCGTGGCTGTGCCCCGAAGAATGACAAGCCAGGATAAGCCCTTAGCTGAGGAAGCGGCATAGGATGTGCCAAGGCCCTGTGGTCACAGAGGGTCCCGAGGGCTGAAAGGGGAGGGCTCCGTGGCAGAGAATGAAGCTGCAGCAGCAGGCGAGGGACTCCCTGCCGTACTTCCAAGGCCACAGACTGAAGGTCGGGTTTCATTCTTAAGGCAGTGGGACCGCAGCAAAGAGTTTGTAAGCTCAGGGATGACAGTCGGATTTCTAAAAGCTGAGAGGGCAGCTCGTGAAGGGAGGGGGCTGGGACTCGAGGGCTGGGCTTTTAGAGATGCTGAGAGGATCTGTCTGTCAAGACGCCTGTCTGTCTGAAGGACGCCTGGGCAGAGAGAGGTCTCCCGTGATAAGGTGGCCCAGAGCCTCTGCTGTAGCCTCTGCAGCATACAAAGTTTGGGTGGCAGGGACCTGGAGGAGTGGGGCCAGCAACAAAAGCCTCGGCAATGTCCCGCCAACCCTGGAAGCAGATGCACCGTTTCCAAAAGTGTCTGGAAGACAGAGGGTCTCCTCTGGCTGAACAGGAGAGTCAGCTGGGGCCTGTTCCTGGGCCCCTCCTGAATAATCAAGGTCAGACTTGGGCGGGAGGGTGGGGTTGTGGAGTGTCCTTCGGCTGCTGTAACAAGGCACCACCATCATATATCATCTCGGGGTGCGGGGTCAGACGTCCCACGTGGATCTCCCTGGGCTAAATTCAAGGTGTCTCACGGATCGTCTTCCTTCTGGAGGCTCCAGGGCAGAATCTGTTTCCTGCCTTTTGCCACCTTCTAGAGGCCACCCACATTCCCTGGCCTGGGGCCACGTGTGGCCCCAACCTCTGCTTCTCTGCTCACCTCTCCTCTCTGGCCCTCCTGGTGCCCTATTATCAGAACCCCTGGAATGATGCAGGGCCCCCCTGGATAGTCCGGAAGCATCTTCCCATCTCAAGTCTTTATAATCACATCTGCAAAGTCCCTTCTGCCGCATCAGGTCACAGGGGCGCTGGGGGCCCATCAGGGACGAGGACACAGACGTCGCTGGGGGCCGAGGGTGGTGCTAGGGGCAGGGCACAGTTCCACTGATCACAGGAGGTAAGGAATCGCGGGGCCCCGGGCACCGCTGGCTTTTCTGGCCAGGTCTCCAGGCCAGGGGCATGGGGACCCATCAGAGTGTCAGTCCCCCCGGGTTGTGTCTCATGACAAAAAGAGACACCATGAAGGTGAGAGGACAGCTGTAGGAAGAAGCCAGGCCTGTGCATCAGAAACGCCCGTGTCCACACCCCCACGCTGCCTCTGACGGCCACATGACTTGCAACAAGGGACTCGACTGGCCTGTGACATTCTTATCCACTGGCTGAGGGTCAAGATGGCCCCTTAGGAACGAGGTGAGGATGGCCAATGGCAAAGGACCCACCACTAGGAAGGTAGCGTTGCCATCGATGCTGGTTCCCCAGAAGCCTCTGGGCAGCTTAAAGGATGGGAGGGAAGGCGGCTCAGGGGGCGCCGACACCCCAGGCAGGTGACCCCCCTCTTCCTCCTCCTTCTCGGCCTCCCCGCTGCACTGGGCAAACACAGAGATAGAGAATCTGGCCGGGCTGGGACTGTTAGTCAGTTTCCCCTTTCCTGGCCATAGCTGATAAGTATATCCTGCTGGATAAAAATACATCCACGCTTACGGTAAGATTCCCAGGCTGGGAATTCTCGGAGCACCCCGCCTCCAGCCTGGCGGGGGGCGTGTGTTGCCTTGCCCGACAAACGTTCCAGAAGAGGCTGCGGCTCCTGGGTGCGGGGTCCGGCGGCCCTGCCAGGCTCTGGGCTGGAGAGGAGGTGGTTACTGCTGCTGGGGAAGCAGCAGGCCAGGCGGGGCCGTGGGTCAATGCGCTCTGTTTATAACCTATGGTGCGGATGGGGCTGAGAAACCAGAGCCCAGGAGCTGGTGCGGGATCTGGCTGTGCACTGGCAGGGGCTTGGGGCCACAGAGCAGCCCCTTCAGCCCTCCCTACATCCCTAGGATGAGGCCACTGTCCCCAAGGCACAGGGGGCGAGGGGCGGTGGTGGAGACTGGCTTTGAATCCAGCAGGCTGGGGTTTACCGGGCTCCTGGTGAATCTAATTTAGCAAGCTGTTCAGGTTTTCAGTTTCCCGAGGGTGAGGAAGAGGCCTGTGGAGGCCCCAGACTCCAGCAGACACACCCAGACACTCAGCAGCGCCCCCCCCCGCCCCACCGTCTTCTTGTCTTCTCGCTGCACTGTTTTGGATAAGAAAGTGGATTCCACATCTCCTCAGGCTTCCCAACAATGCAGCATCTAGGGTTGGTCTTTCTTTCTTGTTTGCTTCCTACATTCCACCCCTCCTGTTTTTTTGAGGTAAACTTTGCATAACACAAAGGATTTTAAGGTGTGGGATTCAAGGGCGTTTGGTACATGTACGAAGTCAGGCAAGCATCGTTTCTTTCTGGTTCCAAAACGTTTTCTTCACTCGAAAGGAAACCCCAGGCCCATGAGCAGTTCCTTCCCACTCCTACCCTCCACCAGGGCCCCGGCAACCTCGGGTCTACTTTCTGCCTCTAGGGATCTGTCTTCTCTGGACATTTCATATAAATGGAATCATGTAATCTGTGGTATCTTGTGACTGGCTTCTTTCCCTTGGCGTACTTTCAAGGTTCTTCCTGTGGGAGGCCACATCAGTGCTTGTTCCTTTTTAATGGCTGAATAGCATTCCATCTAAGAACAGACCACGGGGTACGGATCCACTCATCTCTTGGTGGACATGCAGGTTGTCTCCACCTACTGGCTAAGGTGAGTAGTGCTGCTGTGAACATTTGAGCCCGCCTTCATCTGTCTTGGGAGCGGAATTGCTACCTCACGTGGTAAGTCTGTTTCACTTGTGGAACAACTGCCAAATCGTTTCTACAGCAGCTGCCCCATGTTCCACTCCCACCAGCAGTGCACTAGGGTTCCAACTTCTCTACATCCTCAGCAGCACTTGCTATTTTCTGTTGCTGCTGTTTCAGGATAGCCATCCTAGTGTGTGCCAAGTGTGGACCTGATGCTTTGAAAGTGGAGCTGGGACACCGCACAGCACCAGCTCCACTGGTCCAGCTGGGGAAGCGGGTTCCCAAGGTCATCCTGGAGCTCAAGCCCTCTGCCCTTGGCCATCCCAGTGCCTCTGCAGCCCCAGCGGTGACTTTATCAGCAGGGAAAGCGTGGCAGAGAAAGATCTTTGGGTACAAATGGCCTGGGGCCAGTGGAAGCTGCTGACTCAGCCCTTAGAAAAAATTTGGTGGGGACGGCTAGGGGGCATATCCTACTCTCACCCAGATTTCAGGAGCTGCTCTAAATCCCCACAGGCAGGGGACATGAATGGAGTCCCTCAAGTTCTCCAGAAGCTATAGGTTTCTTTTAAACACACACACACACACACAGAGCCTTGATTCCAAAAGGGTCTTGGATCTTGAACCACCACTTATTCCAGATGACAAAACAGTGGCGGCAGCAGCGCTGGAGCCCCGGATTCAGCTCCCATCTAGGAAGTCTTCCCTGACCAACCCTTCAGCTGTTTGATTTCCACCCTTGGCCATTAAGCAAACAGACGAGCAGCTTTCAAGAAGGTCTGTCCCCTCTCCCAGAGACAGGCCACTGGACCGCCTGGCCTTGAACCCAGCTCTGCCCTCCCACCACGGGGCCTGCGAGTTTGGCCAAGGGACAACGTCTCCAGGCCTCAGTTTCCTCTGCTGTAAAATGGGCTGTTGAGAGGATGATGTGTGTTAACATGCGAAGCGGTCGAAGCAGCCCCTGTTGCAGTTGGTCAACATGATACTATTATTCTCTAAAGCGGGCAACAGCGTCAGGAGGGGACCCCGTCAACACCTCGTGTCCCATCTCCAGGTCTTTGGGGTCATTCCCCCAGAACTGGGTTCCTCTGCAGGGCGGGCCTCGAGCAGACCGGCATTTCCTGTACGTTAGATGGATGAGAAATGGAGGCGCTGAGAGGGTCGACACGGCTGAGTTTCCTGGGAGGCGAGGGGCACAGCCGGGACCCCTCGGAGCTGCCAGCAGAGGCCTGGGCGTTGCAGGGCCGGGCTTCAGGCCCCGGCAGCTCTGACCACACCCTTCTGCATCCAGCCAACTTAGGCACTGGTTTCTGGCCAAGACTTTGTTTAAAGAAAGGGTTCCACAGCCACCTTCCCACCCTCCAAAGATAAAAGGCTTGCAAACCACTGGACCATGTAAGCATCTTGCTATTTATGGAAGGTGGAAAAAAATTAAAACCAGCTTCTAAACCTACCCGACACTATACTATATGATTGAGGAGGAATGTTCCTTCTCTTCTTTCTAAGGGATTTCAGAGGTGAGTCTGGCAGACGTCGCGGGAGGGTCGCTAAGTTCCCTGCCCCTGTCGTTGGTGGAGATCTGCCTGTGACATTCTTCAGCACCCCTGGTCTCTGTCGCCTTGTCATCTCTGGACGTTACCGTAAGAAGAAACTACAGAGAAGTCCGTTTGTCACCGAGGGAATTCTCCGGGATCTAACCAGACCTTTGAGGTCAAGGTCCTCTATCGTCTTACGCCTATTTCCTTCTCGCTTCCAAGCAAAGGACATCTTTCTGGGGGAGAGAGAACGGGGACTTATTCTCAGAGCGAATGGGAGACACCCAGGCAAGGCCTGTGGAGTGTGGCCAAAGGGTGTATTAGACACGGTGAGCCAGGATCCAGGGAGCTGGCACCCAAACCATTCCAGCTGTGGCATTAAGGAAAAGACAATATTCCATTTAGAAGCCAAGCCAAGCTGTATCGACAATGCTCACCTAGCAGGAACTGCTGTAAAAATCAGAACCGATCACAATGCCTTCCCCATCGAAGTGTTTTATTAGGCGAATTAAACAGCTTAAAGACGATTCTCTTGTTCGGTACCCTTCTAGAAAATATTTCAAGTTTTAAATGAACTTCCAATACATAAAACAAAATTTACTTTACCATAGACAAATTTCAGATCAAAATACAACACTCTGTTTCTGTTTTCTTACAGTTATAAAAGCCCGTCGATACAAACTACATAAAAAAGATAAAACACTTTCACTGATCCTTGGTACAAGAGAACAGCACAATTGCAGTATGTCCCCAAAGCACAAACCCTGTGCTCGTGAAACGGGATCAACCCCACGGTTACCCCACAATCAAATGAAGCAGGTAAACAAAGCACGTGCTACTTAATTCAAGAAGTTAACACACCCTCTTTGCATCAGTATTATTTGTAAACCATAAAGCGACTTGGTAAGAAAGGTTACTAAGTCCAAATTACTTCAGCATCACGAAAATGTCATACCGGCAACGGAATAGAAAATTACTTCTGCAGAACAAACGAATCCACTTGGACCAGAGGATGCTGGAGACAGGACATTTCAATGAAAGCACATCACCGCAATTTACTTCTCTGCTATCCTACTGAATGCGGGGAGTCTAATTCTACAGGTTGCAACTTCCCAGTGCTTCAAAGAGTTTAAACTTTCTACATCATGTCTTCTGTCTAGCTTATGTATATGGCGCATTGCAAAGCTCCGGTTTTCTCAGCAGCAGGTCTTTCTTTAAAAATCTGGATCCCTCAGTGCACACAACATAACCTCATCTGGGTACACGTCAATGTAGACTCCTCAACTTGGACCCTTACCAGATAATAAGAGCTGCAGGGTTTAAATTAAAAAACTATTCTATAGGCACGCCACGTCAGAAACTAAGAGATACACTAACTAAGCAAAGATCTGTGTTTAAGAGGATGAATTCTGATACGGAACTTCGGGAAGTCGGTACTCACGGACGTCATGGTATTAAAAGCATCAAAAAGACGAATCGAGAGTGTGCTACAACCTGACCAGGGTGACTGTCACGTACAGCGGCTGGTCCCATGCAGACAACCCGTCAACGGGAGGGTTGCTGGTGGTTCTGCTGGACCAGGGCCCGCTGTGAAGGTGAGCCCTGAACTTGGGAGGGTCAAGCTGAATTTACAGTCCTGTTTTAAGGAGTTCTCTTGGTCGTCTTCTCTCGGAGCAGAAGACGGCCCTGGTGATAGAAAACGTTTAGAATGAGTGATGGATGGACCTGGTTCACAGACAGGGACACGCATCTCTGTCACCAGGAACGCACAGTGAGAAAGCGAAGTCTGCCAGAGCCTGCTTGAGGGGCTCCTAAAAGCCAGTGTCTGAGGAGCGGGGAGTGAAGGGGTGGGGTAGGGAGGGGCTCTTGTTTAATCCACGGATCCCTCCCAGCTCCGCTGCTGCAACTGCAGAATGGGCTCTAAGGGGTGTTCCAAAGTTCTGCATGGTTATTTTTCATGGTCGTCACAATGCACAAATGGTAAGATTCAGAGTGGAACAAGTGTCACGACGTCACTAGCGACGTGAAGGGGGACAGGAAGGAGGAACCACACAAAAGCTGGGTTATAGGTGAGTCAAAATGAGAGAATCCCATCAGCAGACAACGCCACTGACGCTCAATTAATTAGGGGAGCATTGCTAACCGGCCCGCACTTTTCTCATCCAGAGGCCACTTAATACACTTCCCACCCTAAGGTATCTCCTCGTGGAATCTGGTGATCTCCGATGTCATGCGCAACTATCACATGCAGGTTCCCCTACAGGAAAACGATGCTGTAAACTCACCAACATTGGAGGCTTATTTTTAAGGTGATGACACCCTTTGGCCCCACGTATCAGATCCTACGTAATTTTTTACAAAAAGCATAAAGAGTCAAATTCAACGAGCGAACACAGAGATGACAAGAGTACACTTATTTTCTGGAGTTTCTTCTGAAGCAAAAAATTCCTTTTGAAAAAAAAGCCATGAGAAGATGCTTCTCTTCTTGTACACAAGCAATTCTGGTGTCTGATTTTAGTCTCAGCTGGGAGTGCGGTGGGTTCTGAAGTCAGAGCTAAAGCAGAGGAGACACAGCCTTGCCCTGCTCTCAAGAACCCACGGGGGGTGGCAGACGCCGTGGGGCCTGCGTGGCGCCTGAAGGCCGGGTGCTGAGGTAGTGCGTGCGGCGTCTGGAGCCCCTCTGTCTGGCTCCAGGACGCAGCCCTGAGAACCTCGGGGGCAGATGGGGAAGGGGCGGGGGGGCAACTCGGGCCTTGGAGAGGCTGTTCTGGTCAAGCTGCTGAAGGAGCTCAAAGCTGCACTTGGCCACGCGGGGGGCTGGGGGAGGCCCCAGTCCCCCCCCAGCCCCCCGTTCTCACCCGGGAGGGGCAGAGTGGTGCAGCCTCTGGGAGCTGCCCGGGGTGACCCGCCTGGCTCCCTGGCAGCAGAAAGTGCTGGTCGCAAAGGCTAGGTCGGCGGCTCCCGGAAGAACGCCTTTCTCCAAGTATTTTTAGGATAATGGTCTGGGGCACCAGAAGAGTCTCCCCTGCCTTTTTTGGGGGACACATAATTCAAGCAGTTAAAAAACCAGGCTGGGAGAGGAAAGGGGTGAGACGGTGGGACGCAATGTCGGGATTAGCCTGTAAGTCAGGGCGCTCTCAACACATGACCCAAACCATCTCCTTCCACCTGACTGAGCTCCTCGGCGGCCCAGCAAGGAGGCTCCACCTGCAGCCTGTGCGGGCAGAAGGGGACAGAAGGGGACAGAAGGGGACGCGGGGAAGAGAATGAACACTGGTCCAAACAGGTTATTCGACGGTGCAGACACCGAGGAGATGGGGAGAAAACCCACATGCCCGGGAGAGCAGAGCAGACAGCTCCCTCCCTAAGACCAGAACCTGGACCTGGATGGGAACTGGGGGTGCCCTGGTCCCCACTTGTTCCCTCTGCTCTGGGGCAGGGGGAGTGGGGAAGAGACTCAGACTCAGATGGGGGAGCGACACCCTCCCTCTCCCTCCAGAACCAGGAGTGAGACTGAGGGGGATGGGGTGGGGGTGGGGGTGGTCAGAGAAGGAGGAGAGGCAGAGCCCGAGGGGAGGCGGGTCCTCTGGCAACGCCTCTCAAGGGATGACACAGTAACCCTCCAGCGAGCGGACCCGTACCTGGAGGTGGAGGGGCTGGAAGAGGTCGGCCCAGCCGGCTGCCCCCGCCCATCCCCTGACAGCCTCCCAGGCCCCGGGGGCAGCCAGGCCCTGCTGAAAAGATGGTCACTCGGCAGCTTTCCTAAGCCTGCAGAGATCCTGAGAGATTTAGGAAAAACAGCACAGAGAAAGCAGGAATCACTGTTCTAGGTGACAGCACGGTTTGAGGGCCATCTCTAGAAATATGTTTGTTTCTGAGGGTTCTGCTGCTGCAGCTGTGGCCACAGTCAAGGGAAGGTGAGTGGGGGGGGGCGGCGGGGGGTGGGGGGTGGCATGGCGAAAGGACAAAGACGCCTCTCAAAGACAAGGTGCGAGTTAGAGGACGAGCCTTGCTCGCCTTCCCACTTTGTCACTAACCTGCTCGCCCAACCTCCTGTCTGCAAGAAGCTTTGCGGACTGGGACCCCTCTCCTGGCACCAAGCAGGACTCCTCTCGCTGACACCGAGACCCTGGCAGTCCCGGGCGCTGGGGGCCACCGAGGGGATGGCCCTCGGAGCTGAGCCCAGCGCTGCAGGGCCCGTTGTCTTACCAGGCAACTCTCGGTGACAGTTCTGAAGCTGATGGACACGTCCTGCCTCTACAGCTTTTGTCTGGTGGCCTGAGCGAGGCGCTCTGCTCGTCCCGAGGGCCGGAGCCTGGCCGCCAACCCAGCTGCCATCCTCCAGGTGGCCTCGAGGCTGGCTCAGCCTCTCTGGCGGAGGTGCGGGGCCCGGGGGCCCGGCGTGCGCGAAGCTGCAGAGCCACCTTTCTGGCTCCCGCCCCCACGCAGACCAGGGCACCGGGCTTGGGCGAAGCGGTTGGCTCATGTTCACATGATCCGCGATTCCCGCCTGCCCGCTCTTTCTCTCCCCTTCACATGGGAGCCATCTTCTCTGAACCTGGACATGAGGCTACACTTAGCCACGTGATTAGACTCTAAAAAGCACTGCAGAGCCTGGCACCCAGCACTGAATTCCGCCACCACTTTCCTCTGCTGTCTGTATTTTTACACAAGTTACTAATGAAAACGTTAAAAACAGACACTGCTCGAGTGGCTCCACCGACGACGCCAAGGCTGCAATCGGGTCAGCGCTGCCCGGTACTTCTCAGCCCTCTCACGTCTGCTTCTACTTCCTTTTCTCAATCACAAAAATACCAGGAATGACTTTATCAAATGTCTAACTGAAATCAAGATAAGCTGGGTATGTCACGTACCTGCTAAATCCGCCAGTCTGTGATCTGAACTGGAGAGGAAGGGATTTTATAAAAGGATTAAGCAGTTCACTTTGGGGATCAGTTTCTTAAATAACCCTTCTTTATCTGAAGGTACAGAAATTACACACACATACAACATAAAGTTTGTTTTTAAGTTTCACATAACATTCAAGCTCAGGAGTTTCCTTCATGGCTCAATGGTTAACAAACCCGACTAGGATGCGTGAGGATGGGAGTTTGATCCCCGGCTTCGCTCAGTGGGTTAAGGATCTGGCACTGCCATGAGCTGTGGTGTAGGTTGCACATGTGGCTCAGATCCCGCGTTGCTGTGGCTGTGGTGTAGGCCAATAACTATAGCTCCGATTCGGCCCCTCGCCTGGGAACTTCCATGTGTCATGTGAGGTGGCTCTAAAAAGCAAAAAAAGCAAAAAAACCAAAAAACATCCAAGCTCAGAAAGCATCGTTTAGGTCTACTGATCTCAAACAGAGGTCTTAAAATATCCTTATCTGACCAATGAAGACAACTACTTTTGATATTTCAGGGAAAGAAAAAAATTCCAACTTCAGGAAAGAGTTTTAAATATTAGAGTACTTCATTAGGCAAATCCTGAAATAAGAGATATTTATGACCACTCTAAACATTCTAAACATGTATTTTGGGGTTTCTACTCTCTAGAGTTATTGTGAATTTAGGTATTGGAGAAGCAGAGCAGAATCACGGATCCAGAAATTAACTAAATTTGTAAAAGCAAATGCACACATACTAGTGGACCCTGGGGTGGCAGACAGGAGAATGACAGGGCGCTGAGGCCAGAGTGGCTGGGGGCAGGCAGCGCGGGCCCCAAAGCCGCTGACGGCATACGTCACTCCAGGCTGGCGGGTGGCAGCAGCAGCCACGGTCATAGCTGCCCAGTTCTCACCTTCCTCACTCTGCTGCCCCCTCACAGCAAGCCTGGCAAGGAAACACCTGTTACCTGCTTGTACAGGGAAGAGCTGGAGCTTCAGGGTTAAAGGGCTTCCAAGCTCACAGAGCAGTCGGCGTCTTCAAGCCCATGTGCACCTGCAGCGAGACCCACGGGTGCTCATGACCACTGGGCTCGCCTGGGACAGGACACGGCCCATTTACAGACACTGTCCTCAAAAATAACTAAAATGGGAAAGCTGGGGCTTTCGACGGGTGAGCCTCGTTTCTCAGGAAACCACTCGGGGGGATCCCCCGTGACTGATGCTGGACGTGCTGCCACCCGAGGAGAACTTAGCTGAACTCTGCCGTCGGCAGCAAGCCCTTTCGTCTAAAAAGCGCGAGCATAAATGTGATCTCTCATTCATGCACAGGGGCAGTTAAGGTTTTAGATTTTACCCAGTATGGAAGTTACGCCTCGTACACTAAGTTTTCAGGAAGGGGCATATCTCTTTTGATCATGAGTGGTACTGGGTAATTCCTAGAAGAAATCACCCCCAGGAGGGGTCTGTCTATAAGAACTGATGCCCCCACAGCTGCCCCTAACTTACCCACCAGCTAAGCTGACACATGCGGGGCGGACAGCGCCCACGTGTGCCCTGTAGAGGCGCTGCAGGGGGAAGCTGGGGACGCTCCACAGACACAAACCGAAGCTGATAGCTTGTGATGGCAAGTATACTTCGATACTGTGTTGTTCGGTCACCTCAAACCTGCACTTTGGGAACACGCCAGCGTTTCCTTTTCAAACCCCAGGTTGTGAGAACTAAAAGAGGACAGGAGCTTTGTGATGAGCCCTCTGCTTCCATCAAAATTAAGATTCTTGGGAAACAAATTCACGAAAACACTCAAGAGATCCTTAAAATGCTATCCGTAGCACCTTATAGAAAATGAAACACAGTGGCCCCACGCATCAAAATTCCAAGCACTGGGGTCCAATTACAGAGAAAAAAAATGTCTCCTGTCTGATCCCACCGAGGATGGCAATGAAGCCGTCTATTTGCCACACAGCAGTGGCGTTTAAATATACGGCTTTTCTACGTTATGAAAACACAGCCTTGTAAAGACTCTTTAAAGTTCAAGTCGAGTTTCAAGTAATCACTTTGCAGCAGCTCTAGGAGAATTATTGTTCCTTCTGATTAAAAGTGCCTATTAAAAAAAAAAAAAAAGAGGCGGTAAAATGGAAACTACGCCTTAGAGAATTGTATTCGTCAAGGCCGCTTACTGCTTTGCTTCCAGGCTTTTGTTAAAGGACAGAATGTGTTGAATTCTTCTAAACTGGCAGCGGATCAAGCACAACACTACATAATGAGGTAGCTGAGAACGGTTTTTCCTATAAACACGCGGAACCAGGGAATAAGTGCATGTGTAATTCTCCTCCAATTAAACAGGAAACATGATAAAGCAAACTGCTTGCAGTCATCTTTCAGCCGCCAAGTTCCTCAGTTTAACTTGGAAAAAATGTAAGCCCAGGTTCTAAGGTACACCTTCTTCGTGACTGGTGGGTGAGAATAATAAAACTAAGATACTTAAAAGCCAACAACTTGTACTGAAATGCTAAAAAAAAGGTCTGAGACGTGTAATTCACCAAGCAGAAAGAAAGACGGACCTGCATCCACTTGGGATCTGAATTAGCTGAAGGCGTCGCTGGTCTACACGGGCCACGTGAAACGGCGAAGCCTCCGCATGTCACCTCCGGCAGTGTGTTGCCCACTCTCCCGGCTATCACCCTTCCTACCTGCGTGTTCTCTAATTCAAGTCACAGCGATTTCAGAATTAACTCTATAGGGCCACGAGGACATCGGTATCAAAAATTGTCATTAGCCCGGAGTTCCCTTTGTGGCTCAGCAGTTTACGAACCCGACTAGGATCCAGGAGGATGCGGGTTTGATCCCTGGCCTCACTCAGTCAGTTTAAGAAGCCGGTGTGGCTGTGAGCTGTGGTGTAGACTGGCAGCTACAGCTCCAATTTGACCCCTAACCTGGGAACTTTCCATCTGCTGTGGGTGTCGCCCTAAAAAGCAAAAAAATAAAATAAAATAAATTAATTAAAAATACACACACACACACACACACACACACATAATTAGCCCAAACTTCAATTTAGCAATTTTAAAAGATTAGTTTTTATCTCAAAATACAAAAAGAAAAGGCAAGAGACATGTCTCACGAGATCCTTACGCAATGTTGCTTTATGCGTCAGATAACTGATTTCGTAGGAAAGGGAAGAGTGCTCAGAGAACTTCGATGACAGAACTGGACAAGAATTAACTTTCCTGAACGGTATGCAACTGACTGTCCTATCTGAGCGTGCCGGATGTCTCATTTGCGATGAGACAAAGCTGAGATGTGCTTGAAATTCAAATACAAAAAATGTAGACTTTTTACCGGCTGGCTTGCCAAAAATATAGAGGAAGTCTCCAGCCCAATAGGACTGAGACTTCATGTCAGCAGGCAGGACAGACTGAACCCGAGTTCACGTTCTTCTCAGTGGTGGGCAAGCGGGGTGTCCTCACCCCTGTACCGTGCATGTCTATGGTTTCCACGACCAGCTGTAAAGACCGCTCTAGGGATGACCAGGAAGCTAGCAAAATGCTCTCAGCATCCTAAGACACAGCATCTTTCCCCTTGCTGATAACACGTGCTAAGAAAGGGAGTATAAATGAAGCTTCAGCTCTTCAAAGATAAAAATGACTTCTCCTTCAAACACACACACACACCCCACTTTCATTCTTAGGACTTGGGAAAGTTCTCAAATTTCCTATGGCTGACTGACAAAGAAAGCCAAAGATCGTTTAGTTTATGTTTGTGCAACTTACAAAGGGTATGTTGGGGGTTTAAGTTATACCACAAATGATCATTCCATGATTAAAATACCTGTAGGCCTAGGAGTTCTCCTGCGGCCCAGCGGGTCAAGGATCCCGGCTGGGGTCACGGCTGTGGTGCACGTTTCACCCCTGGCCTGGGAACATCCACATGCCACAGGTGTGGCAAAAAACAAAAACCAAGCAAAAAAACTGGTACACCTAGAAAAGTAAGTGACTGTTTAACAGACTCACCAGGAAAGGATCATTCGAAGACCTGATCCCGCGGTTGGTGTCCACTCACATCGGAAGTGGGGAGTGGAGCTGTGTCTACTGGGCCTCCGCCCTACGGAGAGCACTGCCCCACGAGAGAGGCGACATCAAAGCAGTTATGTTCTGGAGGGGACTCTGACCCGGGTGAAAAGCAGCAAACGAAACCCACCATTAAATGTGCATTAAATCATCAGGCGTGCTGCGTGCAGGGTCTGAAAAATCCTGCAGAACATGGGACCACAGAGCTGTGTGTCCCAGAGGCCAGGCATGTTTTAGTCTGGCCTGGTTTCCTGCTCTGGATGACGAGCCCGGCCCATCTGTGTACCACGTTCCTCATTTAAAATCTCCTTTGCAGCTAAGTCCTTTTCAGGGCGCTGAAGACCAGCGCCTGGATCATGAGGACACTCTAATCGGTGGTCAAACATGTACTGACTACCTCCTGCGTGCCAAGCACTGGGATTAGCAGAAGACTGAGACGGCGTCCCTGCCCACAGGGAGTTTGCAGTATTTCATCTGCCTCAATGCTGGGCTCACCAGAAACCCAAGCGGAGGTCTGAGAAAACGCTCAGTCAACATGACTGATCGAATTCGGGGCGGGCTTCTCTGCACCCGTCGGGGGCTCTCCTCTCCCCAAGGCTCACGGCCTCGCCCCTCCCTTCCCTTCCACAGGGTGCCCTGCCAGGGGGCTCCAGCATCTTTAAAACTGATGCAGTGGAAGTGCTGTCTCATTCTTTTTCCAGATAATCACGTCTTCTGACCACAGGCAGCCTCCTTCTGACTCAAGAGAGCCAACATTCTGGAAGTTAATACTGCAGTGCTTTTAGCGCTCCTTGGAAAACTTTTGGGGATCCCTGGTTTGGTGCACTGAAGCAGGAATGCACCGAACGGAATCCCAACGGACCAAGGCAGCTAACACGTCTCTCCAAAAACCTAACTTGCCGCCCTGAGTTACTGAAGTGCTGCAGCCAAGGGGCCCTGTCTTCCCATGTCCACACGAAGGATGCCTTTCCTGTGCGTTGCCTAGGGAACTCCCCACTCATAAATGACAAAAATGGCACTTCCAAGGCATCACCGAAGAAAGTGCCATCATTAAAGTGGTAGTGCAGGATAAGAGAACACTTCAAGACAAACAACAGGCCCAACAGGCCCTAAATATTCTTTTTTGGTTGTTGCACAGATTGACAAAAGCCTACTGCTAGCTATCAACTCCTCACAGCAATGAAAGAAGGAACGAATGAAAGAAACAATGAATTTCTGAATTTCTTGGGCTAAATCTTCGCAGCACACCAACTTACTTGTTGGTAAATACTGTTTAATACACTCAAGGAAAGAAACATGAAGGCTATGTCAATATACACACTCAACATGAGTTTAACACAGTAGTATTAACTGAAGGGCCACAGGCTCAAGAATTTATCTGAAGCACCAGGAGACAATAATATAAGTAGTTTGGAACGGCAATTCCAAAAGTAAACATGTACAAACAGACTGAGCAAGTCACCTCTCTCTCTCTCTCTCTCTCTCTCTCTCTCTCTCTCTCTCTCGCCCACACACACACACACACACACACACACTCTCTATCTCACACACACTTTTTACCTCTCACAGAATATAAGCACTATCATATACATACAAAATAATAAAGACTTCATTTTGAATTAAACTCTTAAATCTTTGAAAAAAATCTATATTTGGATGTATTAAACAAAGAAACAAACAAACCTACTTTATACCGTAGCCTGAAAGAGATCCTTTACATAGTCACTCATTCTAACCTGAGACAACTTTCCTTCTCTTGGTGGGACAATGAAAATAAATTGCACTTCCCCCAAAGATACTGTATTTAAAATTTTGAGATCGATTCTTTTGCCGCTAATTCCAACATACACTTGGTAAAAGTGCCTTATGGAAAAAGAAGTATCAAAAATTTATCAAGAAAGGATGTTTCAAGGCCTAAGCGGAATGTTAAAACACAAACCTGTGTGAAATGAGTTAAAATTTATTTCACAATACTGAAATAACTGTAATTTACCAAGAATCATGATTAATTTTGGAACATAATAAAATTAAATACATCCCTATACTTCAACATAGTATTTTTATGTTTATATATAGTAAAATAACAGTTTGGCACTTAGCAGCTTTTGTTGGTTATTGCATCCCATATTATGTGGCAAATATATTTAAAAAATACTACCTAATTTCGGCAGCTACAGTTGTCAATGAACTGAATTAGAAAAAAAAAAAAAAGAACTATTTTTATAAAATGAATTGACTGGGTTATGCAGGCACTGGTAATATTGCAACAGGGACCCATTCACTCCCAAACAATGACCTGTTTCCTCGGAGAGGCCTGGTGTGGACGGGGAAGGACCTGAAACTTTAGAAAGTGAAGAAAAGGGAATTGCTACCTGTCACGGCTTGAACAGGACAGCAGCTGCTACTTCAATGTACCTCAGTTGTGGCTTCTCAAGGCCAAGGTTCTGTTTCGTACGGGGCATTTTACCACAGAGAATTCACTTTTCAGCCATGTGTGTCCTCTAAAACTAGCGTCTCGTTGTGAAAAGCTGCAGTGGCCATTTGCAGCTCTGATTAAAAGACATCCAGGGTATCTGGGAAGAAAGTGTGCAGACAACGGACCGGCAGCCAGTACGAAGCAACGAGGCCGGCTCTGCCTTCCGAACCAAGCTCGGCCGTGCAACCCTGGCCTCGTGCCACCGACAGAGACAATGACAACCTCACACCTTCTCTGACCCACCTCCTGGGCCAGGGCGGAGAGTTACAGTGGACACACACGGTCCCTAGAAGGCCCACCGGCAAGGCTCCTCGGCAGCTGTTCCAGCGCGGGGACTGACCTCGAAGAGGTGTGAGAAACAAAACCGGGGGCAGGTTCCCCTTCCACTGTCCGTGGGTGGGAAAGCACAAGCCATGGTTCACAGGCACGGGAAAAATACACAAACAGTGCATGCAGGAAGTTTCTAGAAGAAATTCCTCTTCTCAAATTAGAACCAAATGATACATTGATACCTTTGTTAATCTTTAAAATCAAATGCTGCTGCTTCTGTATACTGGGGGCGGGGGGCTGTAGAAAACAATCCGAAATGAGGTGCTCCATATTAAACTGACCGGAAATCCGAGAGTGCATAAATTCAAATTATGAAGTAATCAAGCACACCGAAGCCCCTGGTTCCACACCACGGTGGCAGAATTTGAATGGAAAACAAAACGTCTCACAAGGTGAGCGCCACTGGTGACAGACGTCCTCCCCTCACGGGCAGCGGGGCGGAGGCGCCGACCCGGGAGTGAGAGCGAGCAGAGGAGGAAAGGATTAATTCATTCGACTAGGAACAGAACGAAATTAAGTTGAGGTAGTTGATTCTACCAGCTAAACCTTACTTGTAATTTGTCTAAAACTCGTACTAGTGAACGGCACTGAGAAAATTCTGCTACAAAGTCTAGATTCTTGACATGGATTTTCATTCTAAGACACGTTTTCCAACCCTAAACAGTAGTAAACAAGACTGTGTGTGCTTTCAGACAGATTGTTTTAAAAAGTTTTTGATCCCTATATATCTTCTCTGGACAGGTTTCTTTTCTTTTTTCTTTTTTTTGGTCACAGCAGACCTGTATTAGGTACCCGACCCAGGTCCTTCTTCTATAAAGTCGCCTCCGAACATCCTCATCTTTATAAAGTGGTTTTGGTTGCGCGGGGACGGGAGCAGGGCAGGGCACGAGGTCCTGCACCGCTCGGAGCGCGCCACCCCGGGAGTGGCGGCCTGGCACCCGCTCATCGGAGTTAAGACAGAAGCCAGCAACTCCCCTCCAGCTCATGGGAGGCCTGCCACCTGACGCATTCATGGGTCGCCTCTTCAGGTTACTAAGATAGAGTGTCATAAAGGAGACATTTTACCTTAGTTTCCATTCATCACAACACAATGTTAAAAAGGTTCTTAGGACAGAGTACTAGTAGTAAGTGGGCCTGGAGTCCAAGCTAACACTGCAGGCACAAACCTCAGCTTGTTGGGCAGAGTTAGGCATAGGATGTCCTCCCAAGTGCGGTAGAAAAGCAATCTTGGTATGTCTGGATATGTTGAGTTGCATATACGGATGTTTGTTTGTTTACCAAAGCCGGATACAGGTTCCCTCCAGGGAGAATGCACCTTAGTATTCTAACTTGGATATTTTACAGCACACCGATTCCCACTTCCCTTTTCCTTTGACAGTGACTAGCCCCGGGGGGTCTACAGACACATCTGTGGGAGGAACCGAGTCCTCCCAGGAGCTTCTCGGCAGACACCGGTTCTCCCCAGCAAGAGCTGAGGCCCAGGCTGCCGAGCGACAGCAAACCAGCAGAGTTACCACACAAAGGCCGGCGCGCAGAGCAAGGTTCGGCTGCCACCTCCGGTCCCCGCACGGAGCCGTGTCACGGCGCTTGGTCAGGAGCTCTGCTGCTGCTCTGCGTCCTCTTCAAGGGGAGTGAACACGGATCCGGAACAAGCCTTGCTGCAGCTGCAGGCGGAAGAGCTTGCAGTTGGCAATACGCAAGGCTGCGCAGCCGGTGCGGCGGAGGTCGGAGGGCAGCAGGGGCTTCGTGTGGTGCCAGGTCCCCGTGCTCCTTTTGAACTCCCGCACGTAGTCGTAATTGGTACCTGTGCCAGGAGAGTAAGCAGAGGTGACACACATGCCTCGGCATCCCTGGGAAACAGTTACGACCAAAGCACCCTAACGTCTGACCTGTGTCAAGATCTCCGATGACATAAATACTGGCTCCTATGGGTACGGCTCCATAAACAAAAGAGGAACTGGTGGGGATGCATAAATTCTGGTCATTAAGATAGATCCACCTGAAAACAGAGGGACAAAATTAAGGCAGTCGAGAGGATGGCCGCGACATCTGTGCAGACTGAGATGACAAAACTTGCTGAGCCACTCACAGCTCAAGGCGCGACCCCCCGCACTGCACTTCCGGGGACCCCGTGCTTCCTTCCTGGCACGCTCGAGGGCACTGTGCCTGTTCCAGAACGTCACATCTACTGAATCATCAGGAGGACGCACTTTCAATCTGCTTCTTTTGCTCAGCACAGTGTTTCTGGGACTCACTGGCGCTACTGCTTACATCAGTATCTCATTTCCTGTTATTTCCAGCGGTATTCCACTGCACGGGCACACGGAAACTTGTCAACCATTCACCTGCTCACGCTCATGGGAACTTGTCAACCATTCACCTGCTCACGCTCACGGGGCAGGCCATCGCCTGGGCTAATGGTTCGGCTATTGTGAGCAAAGCTGTTTGGGATGAAGCTCCTTTGTAGGCTTACCTTATGGACTTGCTGGATGACATGGTTAAAGGTACACTCCCCCCCTTTTTATTTTGCTTTTTAGGGCCACACCCCTGTCACGTGGAGGTTCCCGGCTAGGGGTCCAATTGGAGCCGTAGCTGCCAGCCACGGCCACAGCCACAGCAACGCCAGATCTGAGTCAAATCTGTGACCTACACCACAGCTCACGGCAATGGCAGATCCTTAACCCACGGAGCAAGGCCAGGGATCAAAGCCTCATCCTCATGGATACTAGTTGGATTCACTGCTGCTGAGCCACAATGGGAACGTCCAGAGGTATACTTCTTTTGATAGGAAAAGGCTGCACTGTTTTCCAAGTGCTGTGCTGTTTGTATTCCAGTTGGCAATGTATGAGAAAGGCAATGGTTCAGCTCTACGGCCGGCTCTTGGTACCATCATCTTTTTCATTTTAGCCATAGGAGTTCTGTGCTTTTCCCTGAAGACGAATGATGCTGTCATTTCTGCATGTGCTTATTGGACATTTTACATATCCACGTTCATGAAATGTCTGCTCAAAGATCTGCTCATTTTTCAAATTGGGTTTTCTGTCTTCTTATTGAATTTTAAGATTCCTTTTTTTTTCATGGCTGCAAGTCCTCTGTTAGATAAGTACATCAGATATTTTCCCCAACTAGCAGACTTAGAATGTCTTTTCTCTATCTTTTTTTTTTTTGGCTGCATCCATGCCATGCGGAAGTTCCTGGGCCAGGGATTGAACCCGTGCCACATCAGGGACAATGCCACATCCTTAACTGCTAGGCCACCAGGGAACTCCAGTCTTTCCATTTTCTTAACAGAGCCTTTTTGAAGAACAGAAGTTTCAAATTCTGATGAATTCCAATTTATCCTTCTTTTTTAAAAAAATAGTTCATGCTTTCCATGTCCTTCTAGGTAATCTTTGCCTACTCCAAGGTTGCAAAGCTTTTTAAATTAAATTAAAACTTCTGGAAATTTTATTGTTTCAGGTTTTTTTTTTTTTTTTTTTTTGTCTTATGTCTCCTTTTAGGGCCGCACTCTCAGCACGTGGGGCCTCCCAGGCTATGGGTCTAATCGGAGCTACAGCTGCTGGCCTACACCACAGCCACAGCAACGCCAGATCTGAGCCTCATCTGCCACCTACACCACAGCTCATGGCAACGTCAGATCCTTAATCCACTGAGTGAGGCCAGGGATCAAACCCATAACCTCGTGGTTCCTAGTCGGATTCGTTTCCGATGTGCCACGAGGGGAACCCCCTATTGTTTCAGTTTTCACATTTAGATCTTATGATAAAACTTGAGTTAACTTTTGAGTATGGTATGAAGTATAAAAGTCAACTCCTTTTTTTTTTTTTCCAACAACTACAGACATCTAGTTGTTCCAGCATCATTTGCTAAAAAGATGTTTCTTTCTCCACCAAATTGCCCGGGCACTTCTGTTGAAAATCAATCTAATAACCACTAAAAGGATCTGGGGCTCGAAGAAGTGGCTGCTTCCACAGCGGAGACAGAAAATACAAGATGAGCCTGGAGCATCTTGTGCTGCCAAAGAGGAAGTGCTTAAAAAAGGACGAGGGTGTGTCAAAAGTCCGCCGGAGCTGATGTGCAGAAGCCGGGACAATCTGAGCAACAAAATAATGACAGCGCTAGATGTATAACTTATAGAATAAATATCCAGGAGTCCATACTGATATAAATAAGTGACTGAACACATTAGAAAAGGGGGGAGAGGAGGGAGAAGGGACAAATCTTCTTTATAGAAACCCAGCTGTCAAACGTAGAAGGAATGAGGCAGGTAGAAAAACTGCTGTTAGGCCAACTCTGCAGCAATGATACTGTGAGGCTAGTCCATTGATGGGTGTTCAATTAGTGGCGGAAGTTTAAGGAGAAATAATATATTTGCATATTCTCAAATGATCTCTTCTGAGATAGTCATTAATTACAAAGGGAGAGAGAGTCACTTCGCAGTGGAGAAACCCAACGGAGGCCACCTTAAGCAAGGCGTCAAGATGAGCATCAGAGCAAGGAGACATGGGCCCCACGCTTCCCGCCACGTGGGGCAGAGGAGGGCCCCACAGCACTTCTGTGGGATTCCGGCCCCGAACACACCACCTCGGCCGAATCATGAGAGGTCTGAGACAAAGCCAGA
The DNA here is from genome assembly GCF_054392235.1 of Sus scrofa. Lineage (NCBI taxonomy): Eukaryota > Metazoa > Chordata > Mammalia > Artiodactyla > Suidae > Sus > Sus scrofa. The sequence continues at coordinate 7,758,082 of NC_139388.1, forward strand.
CGAAGAGACATCCTAGTAGAAAAGTGACCATTAACCTTCAAGGGGGTCAAGGTCATGGAGGGCGAGGAGCCGTCAGAGATGAAAGCATCTAAAGAAACACAACAACTGAAAGCAGTGTCGGCTCCTGGATGGGATCCCGAAGCAGAGGGAGAAAGGGTGTGATGAGCAGATGAGCTGTAAGATGCCAATAACGTCTATAGCTTATTTAATGATATTGTGCCTACACAAACATCCTGGTGTTCATACCTGGTATGTAAAGATGTTAACATTAGGAGAAGCTGGGTGAATGGTTTATGGGAACCCTGACTATTTTGCAATTTTTCTACCAGTCTAAAATTATTCCAAAATAAAAGGTTTTTTTGTTTGTTTGTTTTTAGCTGCTCCCATGGCAGGTGGAAGTTCCCAGGCCAGGGACTGAAGTTCCCATGCCACAAGCAGTGACCCTATCTACAGTGGTGGCAACACTGGATCCTTAACCTACTGAGCCACCAGGGAACTCCCATAAAAGGTTTTTTTTTTTTGAGCTTTAAAAAAAGAACAAGGGAGTTCCCGTCGTGGTGCAGTGGTTAACGAATCCGACTAGGAACCATGAGGTTGCGGGTTCGATCCCTGCCCTTGCTCAGTGGGTTAACGATCCGGCGTTGCCGTGAGCTGTGGTGTAGGTTGCAGACTCAGCTCGGATCCCGCGTTGCTGTGGCTCTGGCGTAGGCCGGAGGCTACAGCTCCAATTCAACCCCTAGCCTGGGAACCTCCATATGCCGCGGGAGCGGCCCAAGAAATAGCAACAATAACAACAACAACAACAACAACAAAAAAGACAAAAGACAAAAAAAAATAAAAATAAAAAAAGAACAAGAACAAACTAGACTCTGCTGTGTAGTATGCTCACTCAAGGTAATAATCTGACCAAATAATTTCCCTTTAATAGCTAAAGGCACAGCCAGGTCACAGGAGACCTCAGTCAGACCTCGGGAATGTGGCTAAACCCTTCAGGACGACCCATGTCCAGGCCTCCCGTCACCACTGGAGCCCGCACGTGCCCCAGCACTGCTCCCGCCTCTAACTCTAGGCCATCAACTGTCCAAAAAGCTGGCAGCTAAGGTCCACAGCATTGTGATATTAATAACAAATGTACAATTATTTCACGAAGAACAGCACTGTTATTTCAATGAACACTCTTCCCAGACTGTTATCAAGCAGTAGCTTCCGTATTTTGAATCCCAAGAAACACCAAAGCGGAATGATGCATCCGAGATCACGTAACAGCTCAGGAGCAAAGCGGCTGTGCACGACGCTGCGGTACTTCTGAGTGCCTTCGCCTAACGCTGGATTCCTCCAACATCTAGATGCTGCCTGGAGTCAAGCAGTTTGCTGCGACTGGGAATACTATGGCTCTTGCCTCCAATAAATAAGAAAAAGGAAAAAATCTAAGAGCTCGCACTGCAGAGTTAAGAGGCCTTTAAAAGAAACAGTTGTAACAATGTCAAATAGAGTAAGTGGCTCTTTCGTATTTTGTGTCTTCCGGGCTAGACATAAATAACTAAACTCTGACATTTAAATTCTTCCCAGGTCCTAAATCAAACAAAGCTGCTGAGTATCCCCTGCCTTGTGTGAGGCTGAGCTGCACCCAGGACATGCCTACGGGGGAGGCCTGTAGCTCCTCCAGCAAGTCCATTAACAGGGCCACACCCCTGCTCACCAGGGAACTGGCCCTTCTAAATTAGGACATATACGACTAGATTATCTAGTGAAAGAACACGGCAGAATACAAGGATGTTTCAGAGTAATTTTGTAGAGTTGAGAATTCAACATAACTCCTCCCTCGAAGAGTCCGACAAAGTTGAAGAAGTTGGTCTATACAGACAGTCTACCAAATTTCATCCAAAGCAGATCAATGATCTGGAGTCCCTGGGTTTCAAAAAAAATAATCCTAGGTGACCTACTGTATATACTGACGAGGCTTCTATTAAGAAAAAGAGGAGAAGCTAACTGGATCGTGCGTAAGCTGCTGCTTATAAAAACGGTATAAAAGCTACCTGGTCGGGCCTTTCTTTCCCTACTGTTTCCCACCTCTCTGGCCTTGGACAATGTAGCCAATGCCATCTCTCTTGCGTCACTTGTAAGGTGGGGACACTGTCACCAACCTCCAGTGGCTGTTGTGAGGGGAATGGAAGGTAAGTGCTCTGCTCAGTGTCTAGGACACAGCAGGCATCACTGAGGAAGGGTCATCCTGGGAAGGGCAGGGCGACAGCCGTCTTTAGGATGCTGTTCTCACTCACGGGCTCATCAGGAGCTGGGGCTACAACGATGTGTCCTCTGCTAACTCGGAGCTGAGAGTTAAAATACGGCACGGATCCTGGTGGCGAGCTTCTGAGAGAGCAGAGCAGGAGGAGGAAGACAGGCTCGGGGAGAGAGGGTGAGAAGAAGAGGGAGGAGTGGCGGGAGGGAGCTTGAGCGAAGGTCTGGCTGAGCCTCCTGCAAGGAGCAGCTAAGAACGCTGGCCAAAATACAAAAGACAACTGCCTGAGGGCTCTGGAGACAGCAGAAGCTGGCAGATTCCAGAAAGAAACTGAGAGTTGAACAAGCACCCCCCCACCCCCCACAGTGAGGCTCTGGTCCCTCGGTCTCTGTCTGGAGGCAGCCTGGGGCTGGCGGCTCAGGGAGCAAAGCCCCTAGAGAAAACCCTGCCGGCTCTCTGGCCTCCGGAATCAGGGGAGAGGAGAATCACCCAAGTGTGTGGGGGTCCCGGAAAGATGGGAGGTACACAAGAGCCCCAAAACTGAGGGCACCCACTGTCTTGTGCCTGACTGACACTGGATCCACGAATAGGTGTCCTGAAGGCTCGGAAGAGCCCCTCAGGGGTCACAGCCACAGTCTGAGTTCAGTCCTGTCCACTGCCTGCTAAACCCCTGGAGCAAGAGAGGAGACCTCAGGGCCTCAACAATGTCCCACTCACAACGCCACAGACACAATCCAGAATCACTGAGCCAAAGAAGAGCCAGAAAAATAAGAACCCCTTCCCAAGGAAATAAACCGTCAACAGATGCCAACTCTGAGATGAACTCAGATGGTGGGATTATCTATCCACCAGGCGGGGGCGTGAGCGCAGCTACCCTGACGATGCTCGATGCTTGGTAAGAGAAAGGAAAACACACTGTGATGAAAAGAAAGGAGACCGCAGCAGAGAAAGTTATAAGATCTGATATGCCGCCTGAAGAAACCAGAAAAGGAAGAGCAAAATCAGCTCAAAGTGAGTGAAAGGAAGGAAGTAACTCAGGCAAGAGAAGAAACCAGATGAAAGAGAAAACTTACACAGGGAGAAAATGAACATCCAGGCGCAGTGGCAGGCCTTGTCAACAGAGGGCGCTGGAGGGACTGCCAGGCTGGGTGGAGGCAAGGCTTCTTCCTGATGCCAGGGGCCTTTTTCTTCCTCCCACTGCTCTGCCCCCTCCAGAGAGCAGGACGCCCAGAGGTGCCCCTCAGCGAGCTCCTTGGGCAACCAGAAGGCGGCTCCCAGTGCACCAGCTCAGGCTGGCAGCTCGGGGCTCTGCCAAGACATGGGCCACGGCACCCCCTCCTCCGCTGAGGGGAATCCCAGCCTTGAGGGGTGGGGAGGAGTCGTCCCGGCTGCTCCTTTCTGGGTACGTTCCCGCAGTCCTACAGGTTGTGGCTGCACCTCCTTCACAGGCCGTATGCCTTTGCGGGAGGGCCCTGTCACCCGCCAGCAGCTCCCGCCAGTGATTGATGACACACGTGAAATCGTCCCTGCAGGTTACTGGCGTGGTCCCTGTCTCTGGCCAGGAGCGGGGTTCATCTCCCACCCTCCGGATCACACATCTTGCAAAAGCACGTTGAGTGCATGCTCCCTCCCCAGTCATCAGGTCCATGCGGCATAACCGACGCGGGGCAGACCAACGCGAGGTTTTATGGAACATCAAGGTATCAAAATCTCGGGAACTAGTACCACAGGAAGACAGCAGAACTGACACAGTCCTGGGGCAAGACGGTGCAGCTCCCACTGGTCCTGCGGGTAAAAGAACGGCTCCTGGCAGTCCCTGCAAATTGCTGAGCAGGGAAAGCGGCAGCTGCGTCGACAGCAGCCCACCAAGGCCAGGGATCGTGCTGCATGAAGACACCACTCGTGTGGAGTTCCCATTGTAGTTCAGTGGGTTAAGAACCCTTCCTATGGTAGCTCAGTGGGCTAAGAACCCAACTAGTAGAGCTCCCGTTGTGGCACAGTGGTTAACGAATCCGACTAGGAACTATGAGATTGCAGGTTCGATCCCTGGCCTTGCTCAGTGGGTTAAGGATCCCGCGTTGCCGTGAGCTGTGGTGTAGGTCGCAGACAGAGCTTGGATCCGCATTGCTGTGGCTCTGGTATAGGCCGGTGGCTGCAGCTCTGATTAGACCCCTAGCCTGGGAACCTCCATATGCCGTGGGAGCGGCCCTAGAAAAGGCAAACACACACACACACAAAGAACCCAACTAGTATCCATGAGAATGCGGGTTCAATCCCTGCCCTTGCTCAATGGGTTAAGGATCCAGTGTTTTTGCAAGGTGGGGTGTAGGTGGCAGATGTGGCTTGAATCTAGTGTTGCTGTGGCTGTGGTACAGGCCAGAGGCTATGGCTCTAGTTTGACCTCTAGCCTGGTAACTTCTACATGTCATGGGTGTGACCCTAAAAAGACCAAAAAAAAAAAAAAAACCCCCAAAAACAATCCAAAAAAACCTGTACATGGGACTGAGCCTGCAATCAGCCTAACTACGTAATTAAGTTTATGAAATTGCACAGATATTGTTGAAAACCCCGCTGACTTTTCTCAGTGAACTAAATGGGGATATAAGAGGTGGCACCACGCCCGCATTTCCAAGTCTTGGGTGGTGGCACTAAGGGCCTGCACATTCTTCCAGGAAGCAGTACTGCTTCTGGTTTTCCCAATTTTGCAGGAGAACCCTTGAACCAGAATGGTCTCCAACCCGCAGGTCAGAGAACCACACAGTGGGGATGCGGCCAGTGGTCAAAGACGTCTCCTCAATTACACGTCCGGCATCAAAAGACGAAAGGACAGGTGTTGACTGTTAACACAATTTCTCTATAAAAACGCCAGGCGGAGGGCAGACGGGCCGGGCAGACGCACAGAGGCACGAAGACACAGGATGGTTGTGTGAAGTGAGCGGGAGGACAGAACCCACGCGAGGAAGAAGGTGAAAAGGGTGGAACATGGTCTCAGCTTCAGGTCACGGAGGGGCCTGAGTAGGAGGCTCAATATTCTCGTTGGTAAGCAACGGGGAAACGGGAAGAATTTTCATCAGAGGCCAACGGCCAAAGTCAGAGTAAGCTCTCCCAAGTGCAGGCAGGTGAAACGTCTTAGAGGGACCGCTTAGCAGGCTAGTGACATAGCCCTTGGGACCGAGTGAGCGCCCTGGGGCAGGGGTAGAGGAGGACACGTGGGTATGTGTGAAAAACCCTAGAGTTCAAAAAAAAAAAAAGACCTGGCAACTCATGAGATGTGAAGCACTGGCGAGAATCCGGGACGGCCTTTTTTTTTTTTTTGCATACAGACCCCCAGGAGGACGGCGTGTTAGTAAGAGAACAGGGATACAGGGAACAGAAAGAGACAGCGTCTTTCTGGATATATCAAGTTGCTACTATGACTTGGTATAAATAATGGCAGTTTTTTGCTTTCCTTCAAATAGTTTTGTTTTTAGTCAGAAACACAGAAAATAATAAGATATGGCATGTTTCCAGGAAAGTTTTAACCTAAAAATAGGGAACAAAGACAGGAAAGACAAGAGATTACTTAGAAACAATAAATGGTCTCCAATCTAATGCAGACGGATCATCTGGCAATGGTTTCTAGAGTATGCAAATGTCACATACTTGGAAACATCTGATCCTGAGAGAAAGAAACTACTTACATATGGTTTTTCCCTCTTCAATAGGTATTTATGGGAAAGCCTGTATGTTTTAGGCAGTATCATGTGGTAGCTGAAAAGGTGGAACTCGGGGGCCAGAACAGCTGAGTTCAAATTCCAGCTCGGATACCTGCTACCTGTGTGTCTTCAGACATGTTACTTAACCCGTCTGTGTTCTGGTCTCCTCATGTGCAGGACAGGACTCAAAAGAGTACGTGTATCTCAGAGGGTTGTTCTCAAGAATCAATGTGTTAAGTGATTTAATACAGGCCCTTAGTGTTATATATGGGGCTTGTGTTATCTAAAAAGGAATCCTATACCATGACAACAGAAATCAAGCTTTCTTTATTCTATTTGTAAACTAACGTTAGAGAGCTTGAAAATAACAAAACTAAAGACACATGAATGTTACTTGCAAGTGCTTTTAAACAGAAAAGAAGTAACACTCATGTTTAACAATTATGAGCTGAAAGCAAAGAATGAGACAACAGAAAGAACAACTAAATATAATTAAAGAATACAGTAACTGAAATGAAAAATACACAGACGGAATCAATAGTAGACCAAATGAGGCAGAACAGAAAAAAAAAAAAAAAAAAAAGGAGTTCCCCTTGTGGCTCAGCAGGTTAAGAACCTGACTAGTATCCATGAGGATGTGATTCAATACCTGGCCTTGCTCAGTGCATTAAGGACCTGGTGTTGCTGCAAGCAGCAGTGTAGGTCGCTGATGCGACATGGATTCCGTGTTGCTGTGGCTGTGGTGTAGGCTGGCAGCTGCAGTTCTGATTTGACCCCTAGCCTGGGAACTGTCAGATGCCGTGGGTGCGGCCCTAAAATTAAAAAAAAAAAAAAAAAAAAAATATATATATATATATATATTCTTCTGCCACATATATATGGCAGAAGAATGGATCAGTGAGCTGAGAGACAGAGTAGTGGAAAGAATGAAGAAAAATGAGGCCAGTTTAAAAGAGCTTCTGGGACAACATGGAGTGTGCTAATCGCATTACAGGTGTCCCAGAAGGAGAAGGGGTGGGGGACTGAGAAAATATTAAAACTTCACTCACCCGGGGAAGCAAATAGTCACCCCAGTCCAGGCAGTGCAGAGATCCCCAAATGGGTTAACCCTGTCACTGAGGAATACACGTCTATCTAAAGCTCATCAACTAGTCACGTGAAACAACCGGATAGAAATCTAAAGGCTCTAAACAATTTACAGCATAGCAAGAGCAGAACGAAAACTTTATGCCAGATTTCAGTCCTGGACAGTCAAAACAGGGACAGAAAGTGGTAAAACCATAAGCAACCTTGATTCCTCCAGCAGCAAGTTACAGCACTCTGGCTCACAATGTCCAAACAGAAATGCAGGCATCACGAGAAAGGCTTATATCAGTATCTCCCCAGAAACCAAACGTTCTGACCACTGCTTGTTAATGAAATTGGGCAGACTGTCTCGAGATTCATTTGGCAGGAAGTTAATACACTACTTCACAGCTTGCACAGTCAGCCCCCACAGTAACACACTGAGGAAGAGGCTGTAGAAAAGTATTTGAAATTCTGCTCCTGACCCCCACCCCAGAAGTGCCCTCAAACTGCTCTCAGTTTGTCTAAGACATTTCCCTAAGATTGTCTGTCTCCCATAATTGAAGGAAAGAAAACAGCTATGCAAATATCCTACATTTAATACATGGTAATAGGTAACATTTATATCAATTTCTAAAATCTTAGTAACTGCCCATCGTTTGCCCTCATCTAAAATAATATAAAATTAAACATTGTATTATGCCGCCCTCTTCTGGTAACACGACTGAAATGCTACCACGAGATTCATTTCAGCACAGCACTTTCCCTGCAGGATGTGACCATATGACTGCAATAAAAACACCCTTTGGTGGCTACAACTATCAAATGTGTCAGCGGAGGGAGTGAGGGGGTTGGAAGGATGCTGCCTACTCTATAAGACGTACACGGCAGGCTGTTTTGTTGTTTTAAGCATCGCTGACAGCACATTCACTGAGTGTCTGATACAGGCCAGGTATGAGCCAAAGCTAGAACACAAAGCTGACAGAGGTGGAACTCGCCCCGAAGGAGCTTTCGGTTAACAATCCCCATCTGAGGGAGCGATGCTGGGGGACCACAGACCAAGGAGCCTAAGACAGACTGGGAGATGCAAAAAGGCTTTCTCTGGATAGTGATAATTCAACAGTTTTTGGAAGACGCCAAATTAACTGGATAAACATGGGAAGGGAAATTTTTGGCAAAAGCAACAGTACAAGAGCACAGAGCTGAGACAATGACAAGTTTTGGTGGAAAAAAAAAATCACTCAGTGGGACTCAAGTGAAGCATCTAGGTTGAATAATAGCAGAAAGAGTGGACAAAGGCCGTATCACAAAAGGCCATCCATGCTAAGTTAAGGAGTTTAAAGTTTCTCCTAAAAGCTATCAAAAGTGTCAAGGTCTGATTTACATTTTAGAAACATTTTTCTATGACTTTCCTATAAGCTACCAATACTTCTGAAGTCACTGAATAAATACCTAGTATGCATTAGACATAAACAGATTAAATTCAATGAAATAATTTGAAACAAAACTAAGTAACGCTAAAACAAGACTTTGAGAGCATAAGGAAAAAAAACGGCAGCAGCTGCATCAACCGTTCCTAGTTACCTTTTAAACTCGTCGTGGTAGAATTCCGACTTGCAAGTCACCATCTCGCCCCCCTGGATGTCCTCACGACTCCTGACGCCCCCGAACACATACAGTTCCATGGCTACTCCACAGGCTACCGCTCCAAACCTGCAAGGCCACACAGCACACCAGGTGTTGGATGTACAACTCACAGCCCGAGTCCCTCATTCCTCCTACGCTCAGCAACATTCAGTGTTTCACACACATGCACGTCTTTCTCTTCCAGGAAATGGACTGTTCGTTTAATGCTCTCTAAACCGGACGCCAGGTCAAACAAAAGGTCAGTTTGGAAGACGGGAAAAGCCAAAGCCAGGTGAAGGGGACTCTGCGCAGTCCACCCCCCGCCTTCTCACCTTCTCTCTTTCAGGGGACAGATCGCCGTCCACTGCTGGGTCCTCGGGTCATAACACTCCACAGACTCAAAGAGTTTTCCATAGGAGCCTCCACCCATGGCATAGATTTTCTTTTTCATAGCTGCATAGCAGCCGATCTGGACGGAGAAACCAACAGCGGGGGAGGCAACATTTAATATTTAAGGAGACGGGAGACTATTCGCTTGGCTAAAGCACACTGTATACAAAAGGGTCCGACTTCTAACAGAGAAATACGGTACCTTCCATTATTATAACACGAGGTTTTAAAAAGAGAAGAGCAAGGTAGCACACTGCTAATCCTCGGAAAGGGATGAACTCCCTCTAATACTCTTCCACTACGTGAGTTAAGTAAATAATGCTAATTTTTAAAGGCGCTTTCTAGTCTCTGTTCTTTCACCACTATTTGAAGATTCCAAGACGTCAATTCCATGGAGCAGGATGCCACTTAATTCCTGCCCCAAATAATTAGGTTGACGGCGTGCAGACAGTGAGAAATCACACGGTGAGCACACCCCAGTACGTGAGGTGTAGACCGCCTGGGCACGGACAAGGCTCTGGCCTGATGCGGCGTCTCCGGCCTCCACCGGGGAATATAAACAATACGAAGCTCTCAACGGCGAACGTGGGAGCCATCTGTTTCCACCTTACTCAGTGGGCAATGGCACTGCTCACGGGCCCCCCTCCGTCACCCAGGACGAGTAGAAAAACGGTCTGGGAGAGCCGATTCCTTCCTGGCTTGGTGTGCTCACCTGGCACTTAGCGAGTGCAGGCCTTGGACACGGCAGTGCTGCCCAAGCCTCCTGCCACACTCAACCCTCTCACACGCTGTTGCCCAGCGTGGCACGTGGCTGGAAACCATGAGGGCGGGCGCCCGACAGGGGACGAATTCTGTAAGGTTCATTCCTTCACCAGCCCAGTGGTATTAAAAGGCCCATGTAGGAAATGAAGCAACGGCAACTTTAAAATCCCATGTGTGAATTAGTCATCAGGAGATAGGAGTTCTCACCTTTCTAACCATGGTCAAATCAGGCTGCTTTGTCCAGGTTTTAGAGTAAGTGTCGTAACACTCCATGGAGATGAGCTCTTTCTCACCGTCTTCTCCCCCCAGCACGTACAGCATTCCGTCTATCTCCACGATTCCGAAGTTGTGTCTTGCCTGGAGAGACATCACAGAGCTTGGAACAAAGGCCAACTAGCAGACTGGAGGCTGACAGGCATACGCTTGATAAACACCACAGCCGTCCTGACATCCCAGCATTCTAGCCAAGAAACACCCGGCTCAAAACCACCTCTCAAACACTTCCGAGTTCCCTAGCCGTGCACGCTTCTACCACGACAGACAGAGAAGCCAAGGCCAGGAATTTCCCAGAACAAGGGAGTGACATGCATGGGGAAATGCACGGCAGAACCCCTACTTTTACTCACAAGAGCTGATGACAAGAAAAAGAACTGTTACTTCTGGTTCCACGCAGTGATCTTTGTACAGCAAGGGGCAGTCAGGTGGTTCCGAGCTGATGTGTGGAACCCAGTCAGACCCACAGCACAGGACTGCCCGTGGCCGGGAGAGGCGAAGGGGGACAGGTCCCCTCAATCCTGCGAAGGCTGCTGCCCAGAGCGACAGCGCCGCAGTATTTCACACCCCCATTCACACCACTTCCTGTTCTTTTTTAGGCCACGCCTCTGGCATGTGGAAGTTCCCGGGCCAGGGATCGAACCTGAACCATAGCAGTGACAACACCAGATGCTTAACTGCTATGCCACCAGGGAACTCCCCACACCGCCTCCTTAGTGCCCAGTGCGTCTCTCGCACTGAAGGGGGCACTTCCCAGACAGACAAGACCCCCGCCCTCGCAAAGTCTGTATGAGCAACTGAGAAAGACCGAGTATGTGAGAAGATGCTACGAGGTACGAAGTGAAGGAAAGCAGGGAGGGGACAGGAGCGCTGAGGCCTGGGGGGCGGCCTCACCAAGGAGCCACACGGACCACACAAAGGAAGCAGGCAGCGGGGCACGCGAGGACCTGGCAGAGGTCCTGAGGCAAGTGTGTTCTCATGAGTTGGAGACCCCACGAGGAGGTCAGACTGACCGAGGGGCAGGCATGGAGACCAGAGTGTGGAGGGGGCACTGGCACAGCAGGCGGGGGCTCGCCAGGGCTGCCACCTCTGCTCTTTTCTCTTTTTGATTAATTATCTTTATTAAAGCACAGTTGATTTTCAATGTTGCGCCAGTGTCTGCTGTACAGCAGTGACCCAGCCACACATACAAGTCCATTCCCCTTCTTACGTTAGCTTCCATCATGTTCAGCCTCAAGAGGCCGGAGAGAGTTCCCTGTGCTGTGCAGCCGGACCTCACTGCTTCTCCATTCGAAATGTCACAGGTTGCATCTACCAACCCCAAACTCCCAGTCCATCCCACGCCTCCCTCCCTCCTGCCAGGCAACCACAAGTCTGTTCTCTATGTCTGTGCGTCTGTCTCTGCTCTGTTGACAGGTTCATGAGTGTCGTATTTTAGAGGCCGCACAGCAGTGATGTCCTATGGTCTTTGTCCTTCTGACTGACTTAGGATGAGGATCTCTAGTTGTATCCGTGTTGCTGCAAAGGGCCTTCTTTCACTCTTTTTTATCTAGCACCTCTCTTCTTACACTCAAATGCAAAGCAAACAAAGGCGATAAAGGGAAAAACGAAACATCGACCAACTTCTAAAACCAGTATTTTACCTCGTTCATTGGTGGCAATGCAGTCCACGTATTTGCATCTGGGTCATACTTTTCTCCTGAGCTCAGGGTCTGCTTATTTTCATCTTGGCCCCCAAACACAAATAAAAATCCCTCTGCAAAAATCAAAGGAAATACGCAAGAAAGTTGAAACGTGAGTTTTCAACACCTGTCTCGCATCAGATATAAATGCCAGCTGGAGAGACGGCATGCGAGGAAACTTCCTGACGGCAGCGTTGAGCTCATCATCACACTTTGCCGGATCCCGGCGGGAGAGCCGGCGGGTGAGTCACTGACCATACACTTCACTGAGGATCTGAGTGGATTCCCACTACCCTGCAGCTTAAAGGAAGAACTGACACTGCCCAGCAGTCACCAAGCAGCCCTGGGTTATCTCGGTTCATCGGTTCTGTTCCCCGGCCTCTGTGATTCTCACTCAGCGTCTCAACCAAAGCCCCCACCCGCACATTCGAGACCCCGGGAACATTCAGATCCAGCACCTGAGTGCACTTTATATTCAAAACAGGATCCAGGAGTCATTTTGAACCTCCCATTCTGGGTAATGGTGTTTTAGGTTATTCTATCAACTCTTGTTCAAGACTATTTTATTTTGAAAATGTTTTACATAGCAATTTAGCTAGAGAAAAACACTTTCAAAATAAAACAGTCTTCTTAAAGGAGAAGAAGCCAAGGAGACAATATGGCAAAACTAAAGGGAGATATGGGCCCTGGAGAGGTTCCCATGCATGGAAACCACTTTGCTCTGAGAGCATTTGGCACTCCGGGAAAAACCAAACTTTCATTTAACGGCTTTGCGAGGATGAAAGAGACAGAAATCTAAATCCCAGTCCCACAGAGTGGCTTCTGGCAGGAAGACCTCTCCAAAGTTCTGACCCTCAGGATGAAGGCCAACCAGAACTAGAAGCCAGATTTAAGTCTCCTTGCTTGTCTAGGAGATCTCACAATTTGAATCTGATTTATAGTGGTTACAAATTAGCAGTGTTTTCAGGCAACTGGCAGAAACCATGGAAAATGTCAATGGAAGAAGTACCTTTATCTACATTTTAGTTTCTAACATTCTAAGATTTTAGAACATCATATTATTCCCACAAATAATTTTTATTAAAATGATCAGCACCCAGCCAAAGATATTCAGGTATGCAAAGAAACTAGACTCTATGAAGAAAAACCAGCAGAAGCAGAAAACAGGAACTAGTCTTATAAAGATTTCAAATTTCAAATATTGGAGTAATCAGAAATATGACAAAATAATAATGCCTACTTTGCTTAAAAAATCAAAAACATATTTGAAGATAACCCTATATAGATGGGACTACAGACGTGACATAGCAGATGGAAAGAAATGAAGAGAATTTCTAGAAATAGGAACAATAAAAACAAAATACAGTTTTCAATGGATGGATTTAGTGGCTGATTCATCACAGAGAGAATTCATTAAATGCAACATTAAGTCAAAAGAAATCAGGAGTTCCCGTCGTGGTGCAGTGGTTAACGAATCCGACTAGGAACCATGAGGTTGCGGGTTCGATCCCTGCCCTTCTCAGTGGGTTAACGATCTGGCATTGCCGTGAGCTGTGGTGTAGGTTGCAGACGCGGCTCGGATCCTGCGTTGCTGTGGCTCTGGCGTAGGCCGGAGGCTACAGCTCCGATTCGACCCCTAGCCTGGGAACCTCCATATGCCGTGGGAGCGGCCCAAGAAATGGTAAAAAGACAAAAAAAAAAAAAAAAAAGAAATCATAAAGAAGACAATATGGGGAGGCAAAAATATGAAAAATAAAACAAAAAGAAAGTAGAAAGCAGAAGATGGAGTAAAAAGGTCTAGCCATGTTTAATCTGACTTCCAAAAGCGCAGGGAGAGAACGGAGCAAGAACAACATCTGAATACAGAATAAATAAGAATTTTCCAGACTTGATGAAAAGACCAAGCTACAGGGTCAACAAGATCAACAATCTCCAAATGCAGTAAAATTTCAAATAAAATGTTCACTTAAGCACAGTGTAGTGAAAGGCAGAACAACAAAGACAAAAGGAGCCCAGGTAAAAGACAATTTTATTTTATTTTTTGTCTTTTGTCTTTTGTCTTTTTAGGGCCACACCCACAGCATATGGAGGTTTCCAGGCTAGGGGTCTAATCGGAGCTGTAGCTGCCGGCCTACACCACAGCCACAGACCCAGGGGATCCGAGCCGCATCCTCGACCTACACCACAGTCACAGCAACACCAGATCCGAGCCACGTCTGTGACCTCCACCACAGCTCAGGGCAACGCCGGACCCTTAACCCCCTGAGCGAGGCCAGGGATCGAACCCACAACCTCACGGTTCCTAGTGAGATTTGTTTCCGCTGTGCCACGACGGGAACTCCAAAAGACAATTTTAAACTGACAACTGACTTAACAGAGGTGGGTGGAAAACCTTTCAGTGTGCTGAACAAGAATAGATGCCAACCTAAAAGTTTATACCCAGCAAAAATATCCTTAAAAGATGAAGGCAAAATAATTACATTTTCAGACAAACAAGCAAAAAGAGTTTGCTACCACTAGAATCACATTAAAGGAAATTCAAAAGGATGAACTTCAAAGAGAAGGAAGACGATCCAAGCTGGAAAGTTTGAGTAAGAAGGAAAAACAAAGTGGTAAATATGAGAATGAAGCTAAACAAATACTACCTATACATATGTGTCTAAAACAAAGTAATAAACATATGTATACAGATATTTACACATAAGTAATCATATAGTTTGATTCTGTAAAACTGTGGGATGTGAAAAATAGAGTCTAAATGTACTGATTGACTTTTAGACTCTGTTAACCTAACAAAAGAGGCTGTGGTTTCTCAGGTAACCTTCAAAGGAATATAGATAAAGAATATAATTTCTAACTTGGTGGAGAGGGAAAAAAACTGAATGACAAAAAAAGTCAATTAATTCTTTTGAAAAAAGGCAAGAAAAGAAGAAACGAGGAACAGGCTGGACAAAGAGGAACTGCTCAATCTGGACATAATTCCTCTCTTCATTGTCTCCCGTTTCTGAAATGCCAATTCCTCTGGTAGGTGTGCATGTGTGAAAATTATACACATGTGTACACATTATGGGAGGAAAATTTAAGGAAGTTAATTCTGAGAAAACACAACAAGGAAATCAGACCCATCTCCTGTTGCCTACACCACTCCATCCTGCTGATTATTACTGATAAAAACTCCAATAACTGTGGGACCTATAAAATGATTCCACTTCTATTCAACAGCTTCAGCCATTTCTAAAATGGGGCACAGTGTGGTGTAACGTAAAACTGTTAAGGTAATGCCAGTGGGCAAACAGAGACCCTAAAAGAAGGACTCGCGGAAGACTGCCGAGAATAACGAGAATGAAGTGGGTGGCACCTGTGGAATGAACCCAAAGGCAGATCCAACATGAGGAGGAGAAGGACAGCAAGGCTGACCTTTCCATCACCTGCTGGAGCGAAAACTGCATAACATGGAGCTCTGCTCAACGTTTTCTGGAGTAAAATAACTTTAAGCCGTAAATAATTTAAGTAATATTTTCTCAAGCCTCATAGGAAACGCCTGCTTTTACAGGACACTTTTACTTTGGATATATTTACATGCTGTAATTCTAAGCTGCATGAATTTCAAAGATGGGGGACCATCACTGCTCAAAGAAATTCTGCATTTCAGGTATGATCATACAGCCAGCTGGTGGTAAGAGCCACTGAGTCTCAAAAACCGGGGCAAAAATGGGAACAATAAAGACCTCAGGCATTCTTCTTACCATAGTCTTGAAACCTAGAGCTACTTTGAAAATGTCACCACAGGGGGATAATCTGTATCTTTTAATCTTTTAATGCCTGTAAAAGGTTTTGAGTCATTCTGTACAACCCTGAAATTACATACTCCTTTATTTTTTGTTTGTTTGTCTTTGCTGTGCTCGTGGCATGCAGAAGTTGCCGGGCCACGGAGCAAAGCCATGCCACCGCTGTGACCAGAGCCACAGCAGTGACAAGGCTGGATTCTTAACCTGCTGAGCCACTGGGGAACTCCACATTCCTAGATCTTGTGTTAAGTAAAGTTGACCACACAGCATGGTACCTGCTGAGAGGACTCCGTGGTTAATTCTCGGCATGCTTAAAGGGGCCAGTTCAATCCAAAGCTGCCTGTTAGGGTCGTAAAGGGGGCACATGCATCGCATCGCCGCTGTTGGCTTCCGTGAACTAAGAAGACAAAGAGTCGATTAGCAGTTCATGTGGCTTGGGGAGCTCTGCTCATAATAACCATGACTAGTTGTACTGCTCTAAAGGATGTTTAAAATATTTGGGTTTTGGCCACGCGGAAGTTCCTGGGCCGAAAACTGAACCTGTGCCACAGCAGCGACCTAAGCTGCTGCAGTGGCTACTCAGGATCCTTAACCCGCTGTGCTGCAAGAGACGTCCCTAACATAGATTTAAAAAATCTATCAGTAACATGCTTTAGATACTGAAACATACTATGAATTCCTGTTTACGCGGAAATCCCTCTTTCCTGACACCGCCATCTCTCTCTGAAGCCACGCACGGCCACACTTACACCCGCTCTTCGCCACCGACGGTCACGATGCACTCCGAGTACCCCCGGGGCTTGAAGCTGGCGAGCATGGCCTCGCCCTGCTGCGGCTGGCTGAGCGGGATGTTGCTGCACTCCTTGACGATCTCGCGGACCAACGGCTCACTCAGCATCTGCTCCCGCAAGTAGCTGGAGTCCAACCCTGAAACCCAGAGTGCTGACATGACGTCTTTCATGTGGACCTGAAAGCACGGGCAGGGAAAACGCAAGAGAGCGACAGTTTGCAGAGTTTTACGTTTTCCGAAGCGCGGCAACTAAAATCGCTCAACAGGCAGGTAGTCAGGGCCAGCCCTGGGTGGGGGGGGGCCCGGGAGCCTTTCCCTTCTACCTCCCACGGCTCTGATAGAAAGAGGCTTAATGTGCAATAGCATCACTCCGGATTTACATGTGATGCACCGCTGTGAAGTTTCAATACTATTATTAATATTATTAATAATACATTGTTTCTATAATATTAATGTCGAGACATTTTCTCTATCTGGTTTACCATATTCTTAACCCACTGAGTGAGGCCAGGGATCAAACCTGCAACCTCAAGGTTACTGGTCGGATTCATCTCCACTGAGCCACAACGGGAACTCTGAATTTTTTTTTTTCTTTATACAGCTGCACCTGTGGCATAAGGAAATTCTGAGGCTAGGGGTCAAATTGGAGCTGCAGCTGCCAGCCTACACCACAGCCACAGCAACTCAGGATCTGAGCTGCAACTGCAACCTATGCTGCAGCTTTTGGCAATGCAGGATCCTTAACCCACTGATCAAGGCCAGGGATTGAACCTGCATCCTCAGGGATACTAATCAGGTTCTTAACCTGCTAAGCCACAACAGGAACTCCATAATTATGGATTTTAAAAGCCACTCTGGGGCGCTCCCTCAGCAGTTAACAAACCTGACCACGTAGGATCCATGAGGACTCAGGTTTGATCCCTGGCCTTGTTTAGTGGATTAAGGATCCAGCGTTGCTGTGGCTGTGGCGTAGGCCACAGATGCAGCTCGGATCTGGCGTTGCTGTGGCTGTGGCGTAGGTCACAGATGCGGCTCGGATCTGGTGTTGCTGTGGCTGTGGCGTAAGCCAGCTGCTGTAGCTCTGATTCAACCCCTGACATTAGACCTACGGAACTTCCATATGTCGAATGTACAGCCCTAAAAAGGAAAAAATGAAAATAAATAAATTAATTAATTAAATAAAAGCCACTCTGAAACCTAATATATTTCTTTATTTTTAAATACAGTATTTGGAGCTAGTCTCTAATGTACAAATATTAGACTTAAAGCCCTGTCATCTGGCTCCCTCCCCCAACATAGTAACACGGTGGATCATGAGCCTGATACTCCCTAAGACCCTCCCAGACTGTCACTCCCAGAACCCTCCTATTTGGAACTGCACTGCCACAAAAGCTCCCGAGGACTCTCCTGCTTTCTCCTTGGGTGACGCCAATCACTCCAGGGAGCGCCCACGCCCCTCACCCCTCTGCCAGAACGCCTTCTGCCCTTTTCTCACCCCACTCCTGCGTCAGAGCCCCTGCGGGGTTAGCGCGACTCCGTAGCAGGGAAGGACGCTGAACGCTGGGTGGGGTCAGGAGCACACATGGCGCACTTCCGTACCCTTCAGCTTAAGCGTGAAACACAGTTCCCATTAAAAGCAACATGCCGTAGTTCCCACTGTGGTGCAATGAGATCAGAGGCATCTTGGGAGCGCTGGGATGCAGGTTCGATCCCCAGCTCAGCACAGTGGGTTAAGGACCTGGCATTGCCGTGGCTGTGGCTCAGATCCCAACTATGGCTCAACTCTGATCCCTGGCCTGGGAACTCCATATGCAGCTGGGCAGCCAAAAAAGAGAATAAAAAAAGAGCATTCAAAGGATATTATATTGCTTTTAAGTATTAATACTTGCATTGCTGTGTTGTGGGTTACATGGACCTTGGGAGACTGGTCTGAAAGACCAGCTGCTTTAGTGATCCTACGGGAAGATGTTTCCAGGATACCTTTGAGATCACAACTCTAAACATTTTTCAAGGTGAAGGAGAAATATAAAACTGCCAGAATTTGGATTAAAAACAAACAAAGAGAAGTTCCCTGGTGGCCTACTGGTTAGGGACCCGGCGTTGTCAGTGCTGCGTGCGGCTCAGGTCACTGCTGTGGTGTGGGTTTGATCCCTGGCCATGAGTGAGGCCAAAAATAAAACACCATAAAAAAATAAACAAACAAATGAATATGTAAGGGGAAAGAGAAAGTTAGACCACGCTGTACAGTCCAGGTACCTTTCTTATTTCTGTGTCATGCGCTATCCACCGAATGACTGCTTCAAATACGTATCTTTCGTTGCCAACGTTTAACTTCTCAAGAGAAATCACTTCTTTAAGCTTCTGAGGACTCAGTTCTAGGAATTCTTCTGTGCTGCTGACATCTCGGAAGTGCGTCTCCAGGTATTCCGTGGCCAGGTAATGGACGTGGTGCAGGCAGTAATGAAGTGCAAAGTCTCGGATACCGATGCAGTTCTCGGCAGCAATGCAGCCTTCCAAAAACTCGCAGCACAGAGTTTTAAGATCCGTCAGCAGGAGCAGGTCTGCGGCCTGCACAACGTCCTGGATGGTTTCCTCGTTCAGCCGGATCTGTGAGCATCAGCATAGGAGGGTTATACTTGAGCGTCTCTATTTAGAAGCCAAACCACCCATCTACCGGGCTGAACCACATGAAAGCTCCACTTCTGCAGGTCAAAGACGACTGGAAGTTGGCAATTTCATGGGGTTCGACTTTGTTTTCAGGAGGAGTCGGCGGGCACCATGGCACCCTGGGACGCCACGGGCGGTGCGTGGCTGGTGGACCTGCCCCAGGCCTTCCCTTGACTTACCGACGTGAAGTGCCCATAACCCTCCCAAGGTGAGCCGTGCAGGCGCTCACGGCCACACTTAGAGAAAAACCTTCAAGGACTGAAATGGGGAGCCCTGCATTCTACGGTCAACCACACGTGATTTCTTTAAATGCAAGCACCTCAACTAATGAAACTCTTGCCTCTATTCAAATAAAGGTGGCCCTTCGACCAAATGGTATGTGAAAGAGAGTGCATGGCCCCTTGAAGAGAAGGGGCATCAGAGGGCCTGGGGGCCTCACTCTGAAGGCCACCCGTTGCACTTGGTGCAGCAGACACAATCAGGTCTCAAAGCTGCTTTCTAGAATAAATCCCTACAAAGATTAAAAAAAAAAATCATTGTGGGCATTTCCTTAATTTTCCTCAGTTTTCTGATGGATGCTTCTTCCTCCACCCACTTCACAGTTTCTCTACGCAACAGCAAGACAACATAAAGAAACAGGCCCCTAAAATTCTGCCACCATCACGAATGGTCCAGGCTTTCCCAAGGATGGGTAGCTATCCGCCGTTAGGAAACGTGCGGGAGGATTTCACAGAGAAGCACAGCGAGAAACACTGTACCCTGATTTCCACACTTTGCACCATAGACTTAAATGAAAAAGTACAACTGCCGGTACTTCCATTCTGAGCAACAAAATCAGAAAGAAGTGTGTTGAGGGAGCTGCAAATGAGGGGAAACGTCCCATTTACATGACATATTAAATTCAGCCAGAGGAGAGCCGACAGCTAGAGACTATGCGAATACTGGCGTGTGGAAGAAAACACTGAATTCTGTGTAAAGTAGACTGCCAAATTAGGACTTTGGTACAACTTACACTGCAACTAGGGTTTTTAAACCATAGTTAATTGAAATTAGGACCAAAATATAGAAGTCAATCTGTAAATAAGATTTCAAGTTTCAAATGCAAGCCTAAACATGAATATGCTCTTATCGGCTCATAACATGTTAGAACTGCCACTGAACCGATTTTGTAAGTTACGTAAGAGTGGGGCTCTAAGCCTGGTTTTGTGATGCCACAGAGCACCTCCAGGCTTTTAAGGGCTGTCACCGGAGTGATTTAAATTCATTCATTTTTAACTTTCATACACATAACCTAACTTCCACACAATCACCACCTAATGTTGAGAGAAAAGAGAAAGTGATAATATCATGAAGTGAACTTAAAACCTTCAAAAAGGATGATGATCACAGAGTCTGACTCTGGACAGAATGCATATTTGGAGAAAGTAAGCAGTACGCTCAGCGTATGTACGGAGGAGACCGAGCCTGTGAAAAAGGAAAATGGAAATAAGAAGGAGCAAGAAGGAATAAAGTGAGAGCAGGACGCGAGCCTTCAAAAGGAGTGAAGAAAAGGTACCCTCACGTAATCAGACGTAAGGCATCAGAATGTCTTCCTAATTCACACCTGAGATGATTCTTAGAGCGTCCTCATGCTGGACGTCAAATCACATAAATGGGGGGGGGGGGTAGGGGTGGAGGAGGGGAAAGGAGAGGAAAGGATGACCGGTCACCACTCACTTTCCTCCGTGGGTTTCGTGAAATCCCCAGAAATGTAAGTGGGTACAGAGAGCCAAGGAAAGTCAGAAAGAAAGAGTGCAGGTGGAGCAGGGGCGGCCCTGCTGCGGCATCGTGAAGACAACGCAGGGGCCTGTCACTGCGTGAGGCTGGAAGTCTCATTTCTACAAAAGAATCCCCCTGCTCAAGGAGGCTCCCGGGTGTGGGCACAAAGCAAGACTGGAATTAGGACGTGGAAACAAAACGGCGGCAGTGAAGGGAGCCCCCCAGGGTCTCCACGACCCAGACCGGGCGCGGGAGAAACCAAACCCGGGATCTGGCTGAGACCTCATGCGGTCTGCGTTGCTCTCGAGGGCAGGGGCCCGGAAGAATGCATGTGGCGCCAGGCCCTGCGGGAGACCCTGGCCAAGCACACAGCGACGGAAGATGGAGACGGCAGGGGTGCTGGGCCACAGAGGGGGTGGGGGGAGACCCGCACCCTGAGCCTGAAGACCCTCGACTCGGGCCTCCTTCCTTTGCGTCTCATCATACCTGCCCACTGAAGATGTAATCCAGGATCTCTCTCATAACCATTACCGATATCCCTTCAAGTTCAATCTTATAGGTTGATCCATCATCTTTTGGAGGGTTATAGTTTAACTTTGTCCTAAGAAAGGGAAAAAAATGTAAAATTTGTATGAAAGAACAGAAATAGCTAGAAATATTATGCACTGAATATAAAGCACATGAAACTTATCAGCATACGAATCCCACGGAGAACATTTTGTTACCTTCGGATCAATATTTTTTTATGACTTTCAATGACAAAGCTTTTGTTCCAGGATTCAGAGCGCTACTTAAAAATCAAAACGAAACAGACCCCCAAAGCGCTAAGGTCCACGTCAGCAAGGATCTCTACTTGACCTTGGGAACCCCAGGCCCTTTAGCTTATTTTTTCCATGTACTTAATTATCTAACTATTTTCAATACTGTAACAAGGACCCCACAAACCTACCACCCAAAATAAAAGCTACAATCTTGACAATAACCTGCTTCTAACCAAACCATCCTCCCCACCAACTGATTCTTCTGCCTCCCCATCTGAAATAACTATCATCCTAAATCCTAGGTTCAGTTTTTCCTCGCTCTCTTTTAGTTTTGTATCCATGAAATATATATATATGCTATAGCATAATGTAGATTTATTGATAATCAATGTATATACACAATTTTCAGGTTTTTTTTTTTTTTTTGGCTTTTTAGGCCTGCACCTGTGGCATATGGAGGATCCCAGGCTAGGGGTCAAACTGGAGCTACAGCTGTCGGCCTAGACCACAGCCACAGCAACACAGGATCTGAGCCACATTTGCAACCTACACTAGAGCCCATGGCAACGCCAGATCCTTAACCCATTGAGGGAGGTCAAGGATCAAACCCACGTCCTCATGGATACTAGTTGGGTTAATTTATTGCTGAGCCACAATGGGAACTCCAATTTTAACTTGTTCTTAATTATATAAAAGTGTTTCATGCTGTCTGTAATCTTTTGGTGCTAACTTTTTTCATTTAATATTATACTGCTAAGAGTCACTCATACTGCTGCATATCATACTGGTTCTTTTGTTCTTTCTGCCGTCAAATATGCCACTTTCCTGGTGACGGACCCCTGGGCTGTGGCTCCAGGATTTTGGTATTGTGAACAGCACTGCTGTGACTATTCTTTTTTTTTTTTTTTTCCCTTCTCTTGTCTTTTGTCTATTTAGGGCTGTACCCCCAGCATATGGAGGTTCCCAGGCTAGGCTGGAGCTGTAGCCACCGGCCTACACCACAGCCACAGCAACACAGGATCTGAGCCACGTCTGTGACCTACACCACAGCTCATGGCAACGCCAGAACTTTAACCCACTGGGTGAGGCCAGGGATCCTTGTCGGAATACGGTTGGGTTCGTTAACCATTAAGCCACAACAGGAACTCCATGGTTTTTTTTTTTTTTTTTGTCTTTTTTTGTTGTTGTTGTTGTTGTTGTTGTTGCTATTTCTTGGGCCGCTCAAGCGGCATATGGAGGTTCCCAGGCTAGGGGTCTAATCGGAGCTGTAGCCACCGGCCTACGCCAGAGCCACAGCAACGCGGGATCCGAGCCGCGTCTGCAACCTACACCACAGCTCACGGCAACGCCGGATCGTTAACCCACTGAGCAAGGGCAGGGACCGAACCCGCCACCTCATGGTTCCCAGTCGGATTCGTTAACCACTGCGCCACGACGGGAACTCCTGTTTTTTTTTTTTAAAGATTTTTATTTTATATATTATGGTTGATTCACAATGTTATGTCAACTTCTGCTTATTCTTTTTTTTTTTTTTTTTTTTTTTTTTTGTCTTTTGTCTTTTGTCTTTTTGTCTGTTGTTGTTGTTGTTGCCGTTGTTGCTATTTCTTGGGCTGCTCCCGCGGCATATGGAGGTTCCCAGGCTAGGGGTTGAATCGGGGCTGTAGCCACCGGCCTACACCAGAGCCACAGCAACTCGGGATCCGAGCCGCGTCTGCGACCTACACCACAGCTCACGGCAACGCCGGATCGTTAACCCACTGAGCAAGGGCAGGGACCGAACCCGCAACCTCATGGTTCCTAGTCGGATTCGTTAACCACTGCGCCACGACGGGAACTCCTGCTTATTCTTTTTTTAAATTTTTTTTATTTTAATTTTTATGGCAGCACTTGTAGGATATAGACATTCCTGGGTCAGGGACTGAACTCAAGCTGCAGCTAAGACCTAACTGCATCTGCAGGAATGCTCGATCATTTAACCTACCACACTGGGGTCGAGGATTGAACCTCCGCAGCGACCCAAGCCACTGCAGTCAGATTCTTAACCCAATGCGTCACAGCAGGAACTCCATGACTATCCTTATACATGCCAAAGAGTTTCTCTAGGGTGTATCCCTGGAGTAAATTAAGCTAAATTCTTCTCCCAAGTATGAGATAATGCGCCATTATTCTCCGAAGCAGTTGAGCCATTTTCAGCCTAGTGTGGTGTGAGAGAATCCATGGATTCGCAGCTCTACCACATTCGAGTTCAGGAAGCACGGTCACGCTTCCCAAATCCTGCCCATCCAGAGCGTGAACCCGGTCTCCTGCGACGGCTGTGATCTGCAGTCCCCTCGTTACCCAGGTGCCGTACAGCTGCATAGGTCAGTGGCCACATGTGTTTTCTGTGAAAGACACCTTCACTTCCGGTCTCATTTTTAGTCAGGTTATCTGCCTTCTTCATATTAAAGTGGAGGTGTTCTTAATTATATTCTTGATATTAAACTGTTGGCAGAATTGACACTTTTTTTTTTAAGGTGATGAACAATTTGAAGAATGGTTTTTTGGAGTTCCCAGTGTGGCGCAGGGTGTTAAGGATCAGGTGTTGTCACAGCTGTGGCATAGGTCGAAGTTGCAGCTCAGATTTGATCCCTGGCCTGGGAACTTCCAAATACCATGGGTACAACCAAAAAAGAAGGGAAAAAAAAGGAATTTTTTTTTCACAGTCAGTGCCTTTTGTGTCTTGTTTAAGAACGGGCACTTGACCCAAGGTCTCAAGGTTGCTCCTGATTTAGCAGCGAAGAAAGCTAAGACACAAGGTTCAGAAGTGGGAGGAAGAGGCAACTGCGGGCGGAGAGGTGGAGGACGAGCTGAGCATAGAACCGGAGAAAGAAGAGTCTCAGGAAACAGCGCGTTCCCAGACCCTTGCTCCACGTAGCTACACGACTGCCCGCCCCGTAGAGTAAGGCTTCCCAGCTCCAGCAGAAGACAGGTGACAAACTCATTAGAGTCTAAAACAGAGGAAGGGTCTCTGGACAGGGAGACAGCAGGTACAGCTGGGGGTAGGTGCCCTGTACCAAACACTGAGAGAGTATTTACACACTGAATGCTGAGATCATCAGTCTTTTTTTTCACAACTTTCCTCCTAAAATACTTAAAGCCAGACCTATATTCTTCAGGCAAACAGCTGGATGACTCTTTTAGAGAATGTGAACAGCCCCAAAGGAAAGAGCTACAGATAAGGGGACAGGAGTTTCCACTGTGGCGCAACAAGTTTGGCTGCATCCCTGCAGCACCAGGACGTAGGTTCAATTCCCAGCCAGGAACAGTGGGTTAAAGAATCTGGCATTGCTGCAGCTGTGGTATAGGTCACAACAGCAGCTTGAATCTGATCCCTGGACCAGGAACTCCATATGCCTAGGGGTGGTGAAAAAGAAAAAAAACATGGGCATAGATCTGCCTGGAGAAAAGGACCCAGCGGGAGCATGCAACAGTGAAACCCACATCAGTAAGCCCAACCCACGGGCTCTGATCTCACTATATATTCTGGTGAGCACTTCTGAAACTTCATGTCACACCACATGCAGAAAATATAATTTGACTCTGGGGTAGACACATGAGGCTGTGTGCAGGCCAGGTATGGACAGGGTGACCCAGCCTCCCCAGATTCCATCCAGCCACTCTGAGGGGCAGCCCAGCATCTTCACACACTGCAAAAAAAAATTTTTTTTGGCACATGGGTTAAGAAACTCTACTTTAGAGCCCTACACTTAAAATCAAACAAACAGGACTCAACAGATGTCTGACAAAGAAGAGAGACAGAAACCAAAACCAAGAGAAAAAAAGTCAGCTTGGAAGAAGTACAGATTATGCAGGATGAAAAGTCAAGGAAAAAAGAAAACTTCTCATTAACATTCCCAAAGTGAAAAGAGAGGATATTACACTCGTGAAATAAGAATAGGATGCTTAGAGTTCCCGTTGTGGGGCAGCAGAAACAATCCGACTAGGAACCATGAGACTGTGGGTTCAATCCTTGGCCTCACTCAGTGGGTTAAGGATCCAGAGTTGCTGTGAGCAGTGATGCAGGTCACAAACTCGGCTCAGATCTGGCATTGCTGTGGGTGTGGTGTAGGCCGGCAGCTGTAGCTCTGAAGGGACCCCTAGCCTGGGAACCTCGACACACTGCAGGTGTGGCCCTAAAAAGAAAAAAAAAGAAAAGAATAGGATGTTCCTAAAGGGAACACTCAGAGAACAACAAAATTTAAAGGGCTACAAAAAATTTTAATGTAATGTCAAAATAAAAAGTTGTAAAAATCTCCCAGAAAAGAAAGCAAAAAAGGTAAAGGAAGAAAATAGGAGAGACAAGTTAAGAAAACCAAAAGACTACTCTGGAAGGCTAAACATCTGAAAAATAGGAATGCTCACACAACAAAGAGATTATCAAGTAAGTGTTCACAACAAGGGATAAAGACACCCCTCTCCAAGGCACATCATCCGCGTACCCCAGAACACTGCAAACAGAAACATTCTTACGAACTTCCCGACAGAAAATCAGGTTACACGGAAAAGAATGGGCATCCGAGCGGCTTCATACTTCCAAATGGCATTAGACAGCAATGTGGAAATGACTCCGAAATTCTGAAGGAAGATTATTTCCAACCTAGATTTTTATAACCAGCCAAACTGCCAATCCAATGTCGAGACAGAAGAGACAGTCTCAGCTATACAAAGTCTCAAAACGACTGAGTTCCCATGCAGCCTTTCTCAGAAGACTGTTGGAAAAAAATGCCCCAACAAACGGCAAGAAAGAGGAAGATTCTGGACTGAAAAACACACGATCCAGCACAGGAAAGCAGTGAAGGGAATGGGGAAGGATGATTCCAGGGTAACAGCTGTGGACCAAGGGAAGGAAGCCGGGCTATTGCGGGGCAGCGGGAGGCCTTGGCAGACCTTTAGGAGGAAGAGATGATGGGACACACAACGCGTGTGAAGGGGTCAAGGCTATTTAGACAACTCTGGCCCCACCTGGGATCCTTATCAGCTTTTCTTGCCTCTGCAGTTTCTACTCCACTAATAATTTAACTCTAAAGGCATTTCTTTTCCGCTTGCTGCACCCTAGGTTTACACATGACTGACCCTTTTCTTAAAAGTAAAGGAAAAAATTTCAGTCAATTCTCAGTCAAGAAAGAAAAACAGTGTAAGTGGCAAGAATGGCACCCAAACCATTAACATTTGGCTCTAAAACATATCGTATGCAGACGTATCTTCCGGGAGTGTCTCACTCCGGAGTCGTGACTGCCCGTGTTTCTCAGCTGCTGTGCTCGTCAGCAACTTCCCGCCTCTCAGCTCCAAAGCCACCCTTTCTGCAGGCTCTGTGAAAACGGACCTGAGCCTTTTGAGGGGTCTTCCTTCCTTAATGGCAGGATGTTAAGCTTTTCAGTAGAGTGCTGGACGGACACTGCAGGGGGAGGAGAGCACGGGATATTATTATAGGGTCATCAAGTTCTCTTTGTTTTTTTCTTTTGGCTTTTTCGGGCTGCACCTGCGGCACATGGAGTTCCTGGGCTCCTGAGTGCACAGCACCCGAAGCACCCTGCAGCTTTTCTGGAGGTAGTTCTGCAGGAACCTGTTCCTGGGGAGACACCTCCCTGCTGACAGCCTTCCCAGACCCCTCAGAGGGTAGAAGTCTGGCAAGTTCCTGAGGGTTGATTTCAAGCAAATTCCACCAGTGTGGCTGCTCTGCCATGCAGTGAGCTGTGACGGTGTCCTGTCCAATAAAGTTGGGTCTCAGTCATGGGGGTGGTGGCTGCTTCTTATATCAGCTATTCCTTTATTTTTTAGAGTTTACTAGCCAATTCTTCATTACCCCCAATCTCCTGGTGTAGGCAAAATTTTTTATATTAAACTTCCCTTGTTCACATTGCTATGTCGTTTCTTTCTCCTGATGAGATACAGACTGAGAGAGTCTTGAACCTATTTAAAGGCAGATGCTCCAGATAAAGGAGGAGCACCTAGAATTAGCATTGTTCAAGCAGGAGCTGGCTGGGCCTGCCTGTGGGCTGTGGACCGCGTAGGAGGAGGGAGCCAGGCTGATGGGCAAAGCCGTTGACCAGGGGACCATTCATTGTGTCCCTTTTTATTTTGCAACAATGTGACTTTTTTTTTTTTTTTTTTAAACAACTACATAGCCATCCCTTGGTATCCATGACGGACTGATTCCAGGACCCACACAGATACCAAAATCTGCAGATGCTCAAGTCCCAGAGTCTGCGCTCCATATCAGGAACCACAGATTCAATCAATTTCAGCCCGTGTACAGCTGATCCTTGAACAAGATGGGTTTGAACTATACAGGTCCACTTACATGCGGATTTTTTGCCAGTTAATCAGTGTACAAGTAAACTCATGAAATATTTTTTTAAAAATCCATGTATACGTAGACCTGTGCATTTCAAATTCACATTGTTCAAGGGTCAACTGTACCATCCTATGTTTTCACAATGAAAAAGGATCCCTTTCAAAGAGTATGGGTTTCTCTCCACAGATAGCAGAGTGGAGACAATGGCTAAGAGGACAGAAAACAAAACAAAACACTAAACTCCTTTAAAGATGAGCGCTGACCACTTCAGACTTCTACAAAAGGTAAGCCTTTTCAAAGCCCAAGAAAAATGAGTCATTGTACTACTGAAATCTCTAAACATCTGAGAGTGAAGTTACAAAGTTTTATTTTAATTATGGTTTAAATTCAGACCCTTACACTTTGCCCCAAATTTCCCATCTTCCTACCTGGCTTTTGATCTTTCCTAATGTCATCCACGCAAATTCAACTGCTAATGCCTTCTAAAGACTAGTTTGAGTGCCAGTTTCACAAAAAAATGTCCCTATATCACTCCCTCCTGCCAGAGGCTGCTCGTCCACCCTCACCTCCTCGCAGGGAGAAATAATTTCTCCTGTTATAAATGTCCCCAGCACTTGATATTATGGGACCATCAAGTTCTGTCTCTCTTTTTCTGTGTGCTTTTTGGGCTGCAACTGAGGTATATAGAAGTACCCCGGCTAGTGTCAAGTTGGACCTGGAGCTGCTGGCCGCATCTGTGACTTAAGCTGCAGCTCACAGTAAGGCCAGAGGTCGAACCCGCATCCTCATGGATACTAGTCGGGTTTTTAACATGGTATGCCACAGTGGTAACTCCAGTTCTGTCTCTTACTATGGTATTCACGTACAAATCACATTTCCTCTCTCCTTTCTTTGGGGACAGAGCCCTCTTTATCACTGTAACCCCCACCTAGCCTGGCAGTTTACAAAGAACACATGATCAATAATTCTTTGTAAAGGAAGGTTTTGAATTGACGGCAGTCTTTAGATATTTGAAGGGCCGTCACAGGATCTCAGATACAGTGAAGCAGAACTAGAGTCAGTGTGAGGAAGAACTTTCTGACAGTTTCACCTGTCCAATGCTACTGAAGCGCAGAGCTTCTCAAACTTGCACATTTGTGCGAGTCATCTGGGGATTTTGTCAAATGCAGGTCCTGATTCAGAGGGTCCGTGGTGGGGCCTGAGGTTCTGCATTCGGCACAAGCTCTCGGGCAATGCAGATGCTGCTGGTCTGCAGACCACGCTGCAGCAGGGGGTCACGTGATGCTTTTCAACCTATCCATATGTGTTTTGTGTTTCTAATCCATCTCAGGTGATTCTTTTCCGTAGTACGATAAAAATGTAATGAGGATGTAAGATATAGCACAGTAACAACAGTTAATAATAACATATTGTGTATTTGGAAGTTGTAAGGGAGTAGAACTTAAAAGTTCTCAGCATAAGAAAAAAATTTGTGTAATAACCTATATGAGAAAATGATGTGAAAAGGAATGGATTCACTAACCCAGTAAAACAGATTCACTCTGCTGCACACCTAAAACTAACACAACTTTCTAAGTCAGCTTTATTCCAATAAAATTTATTTTTTAAAAAATTGTAGCTATGATGGAATACTCAGCCATAAAAAGAACAAAATAATGCCATTTGCAGCAACATGGATGGAACCAGAGACTCTCATACTAAGTGAAGTACGTCAGAAAGAGAAAGACAAATACCGTATGATATCACTTACATCTGGAATCTAATCTACGGCACAAATGAACTTTTCCACAGAAAAGAAAACTCTTGGACTTAGAGAACAGACTTGTGGTTGCCAAGGGTGGAGGGGGAGGGAGTGGGATGGACTGGGAGTCTGGGGTTAATAGATGCAGACTATTGCCTTTGGAGTGGAAGCGGTGAGATGCTGCTGTATAGCAGAGGGAACTATATCTAGTCATTTCTGATGGAGCATGATGGGGGATAAAGTGAGAAAAAGAATGCATGTACGTATGTGTGACTGGGTCACTTTGATATACAGCAGAAAAACAGAACACTGTAAACCAGCTATAACGGAAAAAATAAGAATCTTTAAAAATTAATAAAAAATTTAAAGAATAAATTAAAAAATTTAAGTTAAAAAATAAAAAAGTAAAATGGGAAAAAATCTGTAACTATGTCTGACAGATAACTAGACTTGTGGTAACTATTCTATAATATATACAAATATTACATCATTATGTTTTACAACTGAGACTAATAAAATAACGTATATCAATTAATTATACTTAAATAAAAAGTGAATGAAATCAGAAAAGTAATTTTTTTTTTTTTTTGCTTTTTAGGGCCGCACCCGTGGTGCGGTAAGTAAATCAGCTCTTCTGTTTTCTTTCTCTTTTTAGTGAAGTATAGCTGATGTACAAGTTACAGGTGTCACTACAGTGACTCACAATTTTTTTTTTTTTTTTTGCTTGCCTTTTCTAGGGCCACTCCCGAGGCATATGGAGGCTCCCAGGCTCAGGGTCTAATCGGAGCTGTAGCTGCCGGCCACAGCCACAGCCACAGCAATGCAGGATCCGAGCCGCGTCTGCGATCCGCACCACAGCTCACAGCAACGCCCGGATCCCCAGCCCACTGAGCAAGGCCAGGGATCGAACCCGCAATGCCATGGTTCCCAGTCGGATTCACCAACCACTGAGCCACAACGGGAACTCCTAGTGACTCACACTCCAGTTACAGTGATTATCAAGTACTGGCTTTGTCCCCTGTGGGTACAAATGTACTTATTTCATACCAAAGAGCTTGAACTTTTTTTTTTTTTTTTTTGCTTTTTATGGCTGCGCCCATGGAATATGGAGGTTCCCAGGCTAGGGGTCTAATCGGAGCCGGAGCCGCCAGCCTACACCACACCCACAGCAACGCCAGATCCAAGCCGCATCTGCGGTCCACACCACAGCTCACGGTAAGCGAGGCCAGGGATCCAAACTGCATCCTCATGGTTCCTAGTCAGATTCGTTTCCTCTGCACCGGGATGGGAACCCCAGATCTTGTACCTCTTAATCCTCTACCGAGACACAGCCCCTCTGTCTCTTCTTTTCTGTTTTCTATCTTCGCCCGAGGGAGATATACTCAGATGTAAACTGGAAGTCACCATATCCTTGCTTTTATTATGATATGATGTCAACTTACAAACTCTCTCCTAGAAACTGCAGTTGTCTTAAAATATCCCTTTGAGAATTTCAAAACACTCTGAAAAAAACTAGAAATAATGGGGAGTATTATGAGACTGGGCCTCTGGCGTCCAGACATAAATATCCCTGCCTGTCACATCCTTGCCCGGTTTTCCGTTTCTAGGACAAGACACTCCCCCTCTTTGCCCCTGTTCTCTCGTTTGTAAAAAGAAGAGGTTAAATCAGGCAATTTGCAAACTTCCCAGCCCCCAACACGCCCAGGCTCCACTGAAACAGAGCAAAGAGCTGCTGCAGAGACTCAGCTCTGGAGACCCATCCTGCTGGGTCCCAGAGGTCAAGTCCAGCCAACTCGGTCAGTTCCGTAGGATCTATAACCTGCCTTCTGGGGCTGATGCAGTATAAGTTTTATTTTTCCTCCAATCACCTATCCTTTGGGCAAACACTTATTTTCTGTTCTATTAAAGTGGAACAGAAGAGAAGAAAAAAAAAAAGTTTTTCTTGATAACACTGAAAAGAGGTTTTATATAAAGAAAAAAAGTTGTGGGCTAAGAAAGAAGGTGGTATCAGGCAAACTTGTACAGCCAAGAAAGGGGGCCACACTTTGAAGTAAGTGCCACCGAGCCCAAGGGCTCTGCTGGTTATACACTGGCCTCTTCTTACCGGCTCCTACTGGCTGGAAATGTTCAGTAGGTCTCAAAGTCACAACAAACAGTCCAGATCATCGGGCCTGACCCCCCTCTTCCTGGAATCGCTGCAGGCCTTGCTGAATGGGATGGGCTGGGACGGTGACAGAGAGCATCCAGATGACGTCTCTTCCCCTTGGATGCAAAAGCTGGTCTCCAATAAAAGCAAGGAAACATGCTCCAGCAGGACGCAAGAAAAAATGAAGTTCAAGGAATCGAGCTTTACAGAGAGTCCCGGGCAGTTCACAGGCGTTACTCATACGGTTCCAGATGGTTCCTGCCACCTCAAACCGGGCAGGGCCCCAGAGCGTGGGCCCCCTTAGGCCAGACCTGTGGGAAGCCTGTTTTACACACGCTCCTCCCCCTTTTTCATCTTCACGAGCTCCTAGAATCCACACCAAAATGGATTTTAGGGCAGAGACACTAGTCAGTAGGACAGCACGATGGTCCACACCCGGAAAACGTGCACCCAGGATGCATCCTGATGCAAGTCATGGACTCTGGGTGATGATGTGCCAAGGAAGATTCGTCCACTGTGACCAAGGCACCCTCTGCGGGGGGTCACTGCTGGGGGAGGCTGTGCACGTGGACCAGTAGCAACTAGACGTGAAACCTCTATGTTTTCCTCTCATTTTTGCTGTGAGCCTTAAACAGCTTTAAAAAAAAAAAAAAAACCAGTCTATTTTTAAAATGTATTTTGGGGTTTCCATCATGACTCAGTGGCTAACGAACCTGACTAGTATCCACGAGGACGTGGGTTCGATCCCTGGCCTCACTCAGTGGGTTAAGGATCCAGCGTTGCCTTGAGCTGTGGTGTAGGTCGCAGACGCAGCCTGGATGCTATGTTGCTGTGGCTGTGGTGTAGATCAGTGGCCATAGCTCTGATCGGACCCGTAGCTTGGGAACCTCCATATGCTGTGGGTGCAGCCCTAAAAAGACAAAAAGATCAAAAAATAAAACATAGAAAATAAATAAAATGTACTTTTTTAGTCCCAGTCAGCTTTATGAAGTAGCAACGTGCAAGTAACATTTCCATCAACAGATGGCATCCTCTCTCGACGAAGCCTGCTTTTCATGGAAGGGAGTGAGGAACCTGCTGCCTAGGAATTCCACGGAGACAGAAGGAAAGTGTTTCCACAAATGTCTGGGGTGGGACTGGGTTTCCCGAGGAGGAGACCCCTAGGCCAGTGGGACAAGCAGGTGCCACAGGCCAACCTCCACAGCCACTGTCCTCTCACACACCGCCACCGCCACAGGCCATCTCGCCCCCGCCATGCTCCTCCCACAGGACCGAGCAAGGTCAGGGTGGGAAGGACAGGAGGCCACAGAAAGCACAGCTGCGGTGCCGCGTGACCCTCCTGGGAACTGCCACCAGCCGGATACTGGTTCCCTCAGAGCAGGAGATGGCGAAGAACAAGCAGAAGTGGGGACACAGCCCTCTATTCCTCCAAGAGGTGACCTCCACGACAAGGGCGCACTCTCATTAAAGCTCAGGACTATTGCTTTTCCTTCCTTATTTCCTTTCAACTTCCTCTCCTCATTTCTCTCTGCCTCTAATTCTTTCTAGCCAGAGAGATTACGGTTTTTACTGACTTACCATCAAGCCTGTTTTCCTCATACAGATCCTGGAACGACTCATACTTTTAATGGCTTTTAGGAGTCGCTCCCCAAACTGCTTCCCAGAACCTTCGGGAGAGCTTCCATAGAAAAGCAGGTCCCTGGGCCCCCACTAGACCAGTTACGTCAGGTCCGAAACAATGTGCGTTTTAGAAGTTTCCCAGCTTTTTCTAACTCAGCCCCTCCTGCCTGGAACGTTCTCTCCACCTCCACTCTCCTCATCACACGTTCAGCCCTCCCTCGACGTCAGGGCTCTGTTCCATCAACACGTCCACAGAGCAACCCGGGTACCACGTGTCTAAGAATAACACCTCCACTTCCCTCCTTGCTCTATTTTTCTTCTTAGAATTTACCACCATCTACCAGGTGGCATTTGTTTAACGTCTACACCCAGGAAATTGGGGACTTTGTTTTGTTTACTTCTCTCCCTCGGCGCCCCTGGAACTGAGTAGGCATCTGGAAGACACGGCAGACCTGACAAAAGCACGCAGCCAGGCGGGGACCTGACGGAGTTCAGTGCTGCAGTGATCAGTTACTGTTTTCATTTGGCTCGGAAACAAAATGAGCTCAAGTGTCCAGAAGTGGTGTCATGAGCCAGCTCAGCCGGCAGCTGGGCGACTCCCTGCACAGCATCCACTGGTTGGTCCATCCGGGGGTGGGGGGAGGGGGTGACGCTTTCCCCCAGCATCCAGTTCACAGCATGCTGAGCTCAGCAACTCCAGAATTGAAGGCTGACCATGTAGCAATCATCTGCCTTTGTGCTGAGGCCCAAATGTAAACTGGACGCTGAGGCCGGCTGTGGGGGAGGCCTGTCTCCTGTGAACAAGCCTAACGCTCCGGCCCCTCCATCTCACCCGGCTTCACTGCCTGCCCCTCGTCCCCACTGGTGCACCGCATGGAAAATTAGGAGCTAGAGTGAGAGAAACCTGAAAAAGGTAGGAAAGCCTTCCAGAGAATCAAAGGCTTACTGTTCAGGTGTCAGCCCACGCCCCAGCCCCAGCCCCAGCCCAGGATGAAGCTGAAGCCGAGCCACCTGGGCACCGAGGATGCAGAGGCCACAGTCCTACGCCTCCCTGTCCCTGACCATGGGACACATGGGGAGCCACAGAGATGTACCCACCCCCTCCTGGTGTCACTGCATCCGTGCTGAAGATGAAAGGCGGCGCTTCATATTTAGATCCGATATTTAGATCCGCTCTGAGGAGCCACATCCAATTACAGGAATATCTGGAAGAACTATGAAAGCACAAAGCATATGCCTTCCAGAGTCATGTGGTTTGAACAAAAGAGAAATTTATCGTAGAGAAGATGCTGTTTTCTGAAAAGAGAAAGCGGCAAGTGTGATTTACAGCTCAAACAAGGACAGCCCAGGGACACTCTGCAGAGTGTGAGTCCGTGTGTGTGCTGGGGGACAGGCAGGCAGGGAGGGAGCCTGGACCACAGACTATCACAGGGACAGGGGGTGCGCACAACCACGAGTGACATTAATCCCCACAGGCAGAGACACAGCAATCCCTGGAGGGAAAGGTAAACGATGAGCAAAGCAATGAAAACCATGACTAGTTCCTTCGAGGTTCTAGGTACAGTACTCAACTCAGCACTAGGCATGGGATG
This sequence comes from Sus scrofa, assembly GCF_054392235.1. Lineage (NCBI taxonomy): Eukaryota > Metazoa > Chordata > Mammalia > Artiodactyla > Suidae > Sus > Sus scrofa. The sequence goes on from NC_139388.1 coordinate 7,793,011, forward strand.
AAAAACTGGATCTCAACTAGCTGGTCCATCTGAAGCCTTGAGCATGGTGTTCCTCTAGACCAAGGACCCATCATGCTCCACAATAAATCTTTTTCCCAGCCTGCTGGAAGCCTGTCGCTCCCCAGGCGGTCCCCATCTCAGTCAACAGCACGATTTTTTTAACCAGCTTCTTAAGCCTAAAATTTAAGAACCTGGTGGCTCCCATAGTGGCACAGTGGAAATGAATCTGACTAGGAACCATGAGGTTGTGGGTTCGATCCCTGGCCGCGCTCAGTGGGTTAAGGATCTGGCATTGCTGTGAGCTGTGGTGTAGGTCACAGACGCGGCTCAGATCTGGAGTGGCTGCGGCTCTGGTGTAGGCCGGTGGCTACAGCTCCGATGAGACCCCTGGCCCAGGAACCTCCATAAGCTGTGGGTGTGGCCATAAAAAAGACAAAGGACCAAAAAAAAAAAAAAAAAAGGTTAAGAGCCCGACTAGTAAATACAGAAAGAATGGATAGGTACAGAGCCTACGTGGATGCTCAAACCATCGAGTAAACACTGATGAGGAATGGAGTGTTTACATAATCTCAGTCTTACCCTAAGCTCCACCATATTACTCCTTCGTCCCAAAGAGGAAACAAGTGGGCTGACCTGGTGGACACTAATGCCACCAGTGCTGGGACAAAGGGCCATCACAGGCCTCCAACATGACACACTGAGGGGAGCTCGGGGTCATTCCCATGGTTTTCTTGCCAAAAACGCGTACCATCAATCTCATTGTAGGAAATAAACAAACCCAGGTCAAAGGACTATGCAAAAGAATCTGGACTTCACCTGGAGGGAGATGGGCCACTCCTGAGGAGGTCTGAAAAAACTCTCTTTATTCTGAAACAATTTTAGACTCACACGAAAAGTTGTTAAGAACTGTAGGCTTCCTACATTCCCTTCCCAGAGCCCACCGATGAATGTCAATAACTTACATCATCTTAGTACGATGATCGAAACTAAGAAATAAAAACCGGTACAGTACGCGTCAGTACACTATAGACGTTATTCACATTCAACCAGGTTCCCCCCCTCAGGTCCTTCCTCTGTTCTGGGACCCAAGCCAGGGTTCCAAACTGCATTCAGTTGTCCCCTCTACCTGCAACAGTTCTTCGGTCATTCTGGGTCTTTCAAGACCTGACACTCTGGTGAGCACTGGTCGATTCTTTTGTACAACGGCCCTGAAGTTGGGTTTAATTTCCGATGGTTTGGCTGAGGCTGTCCATTTCTGGCAGGAACATGACCCAAGTGAGGCTGTGCCTTCCTCATGCGGGAGAACGTGACGCGATGTGCTATTCCTGCTGACACGACGCCTCGGCCACTTGGTTAGGTGTTTTACCTGATGGCTTTCTCCACTACAAGCTACTGTTTTCCCCTTCCTAATGCATAAGTATATTGGAGGAGGTACGGTGAGAATATATAAACATCCTTTTTCCCCTAAAACTAACTGTAGTATCCACTGGGAGAGCTTGCCTGCAACCATTACTTCTCTGGTGTCCTAATGGTGATTTCCTATTCTCTTATTCCTTCTTCTACATTTTTTTTTTTTTTTTAATTTTGGCTGGGCCTATGGCATGCGGAAATTCCTGGGCCAAGGGCTGAACCCACAGCACAGCAGCGACATGAGCCAGAGCAGCGACAATGCTGGACCCTTAACCCGTTACACTGCAAGGGAACTCCTCTTCCTCGTTCATCATCTAAAATTCTTCTGTACGAAAGGATGGTCTCTTCTCCCCCATTTGTTTATTATTTATCCATCCACTCATTTATGCAGCCATAGACACACAGGTGTTTCTTTTACTGTATGGATTAAAATCCAATGTTGTTGTTCTTTCTCTTGCTCATATAGTTCCAGCTTTGGCCACTGGGACTTTTTTCTGGTGGGCTCTGTGTTCCGTCAAAAACCTCTATCTTCTTTGGAGCACCTCCTGACCTTCTGGCACACAGTATATTCTTCCTGCCCCAGCGCCTGAATCAACCAAATCTGCAGAGACAGCAGTGTTTCGAACATTATCTAATTACATTCTAGAAACTTCACTCTGGCGGCAGCTTGTGGAAGACTGATGGAGACTGGCGTGGAGGCAGACAGACACACAGCTAAGGGAAGCCGGGACGCCAGCAGCAGTGATGGTGCGGAGGAGGAGGAGACGGATGCCAGAGGCCTGAGAGGTCGAAATGGTAGGTGGTGGCATCAATTCGAGGGTGAGGGTAAGGGTAAGGGGAGGAGGCGGTGTCCCACGGACGCCTCGTTTCTCCCGGAGGCTTTGAGCACCGCATGGAGGGCCATCCAGCTGGGAGAGGGGCCTGGGGCTCAGGAAGGAGGGGCAGCAGCACCTGTGGAGGAGATGAGCATAGCGGGGTGGGTGGGGCAGAATCCTGCACCACACCAGGCTGGGGACAGACAGGAGGAGCACCGGAAAAACAGACTGTGAGGGAAACAGGACAAAAGGTGTCCCAGAAGCCCAGAGAGAACAAGTGTCAAGAAAATGGCCAGAGTGATAAGCATAGCACGCAGGCCAGGCAGGATAAGCACTGAGAGGTTTTCACTTGATTTGGCCACTGTATTTAGCAATTTTCAAAAGAACAGCTTTATGTTATTTTTAGGGCTACATGTATGGCATATGGAGGTTCCCAGGCTAGAGGCTGAATTGGAGCCGCAGCTGCCAGCCTGTGTTAGAGCCATAGTGACGTGGATTTGAGCCGTCTGTGACCACAGCTAAAGGCAACGCCGGATCCTTAACCACTTAGCGAGGCCAGGGATCGAACCCTCATCCTCACGGATACTAGCTGGGTTTTAACCCACTGAGCCACAAAAGGAACTTTTTCTCCAAAGGGTCAGGAATATTTTAGGCCTTCCAGACCACACATGGTCTCTGTCACATAGTCTTCTTTGCTTTTGTTTTAACAAACCTTTTAGTCAAACAAAAACAGGCTGTGGGTTGTAGTTTGTTGATCAGTGATGTTGCGTATTTGATTTTTAAATTCTGGACACGCAAACTCAACTCTGGGGCCGTCTTTAGTGCTGTTTAAATGTCGTGAGACGGTCTGCGTATGGGTCTTGCAGAGAGCAGAGGCTCGTTCCTGGCTCTCCCTCCGCAGCTTTCCCACCCCTTGTAGTCTCTTTCTTATACAATGTTCTGTTGTGTATCTTTTTCCTTCTTCTTCTTCTTTTTTTTTTTTTTGTCTTTTCCAGGACCACTCCCGCAGCATATGGAGGCTTCCAGGCTAGGGGTCTCATCAGAGCTGTAGCCATCAGCCTATGCCACAGCCACAGTAATGGGGGATCTGAGTTGTGTCTGCAACCTACACCACAGCTCATGGCAATGCTGGATCCTTAATCCACTGAGCAAGGCCTGAACCCGCAACCTAATGGTTCCTAGTCAGACTCGTAAATCACTGAGCCATAACAGGAACTCCTTTCTTCCTCTTTAAAATTTTTTCCCTAGCATAAAAGTGTGCCAGAGTCCTTTCCCACCCCCAGCACACAGGGGACTTACACATGTTGAATGAAGGCGTTTTTCAAAAGCAAACATATTTGGAGTTCCTGCTTTGGTGCAGTGAGTTAGGAATCTGACTGCAGCGGCATCTCTCTGCAGACATGAGAGTTCTATCCCCAGCCTGGCACAGTGTGTTAAAGGATCCGTGTTGCTACAGCTGTGTGGCTCAGATTCGATCCCTGGCCTGGGAACTTCCATATGCCACAAGTGTGACCATTTAAAAAAAAAAAAAAAGTAAAGGGAGTTCCCATCGTAGCTCAGTGGAAACAAATCTGACTAGCATCCATGAGGACACAGGTTCGATCCCTGGCCTCCCTCATTGGGTTAAGGACCCACCATTGCCATGAGCTGTGGTACAGGTCACAGATGCAGCTTGGATCTGGCCAGTGACTACTGCTCTCATTCAACCCCTAGCCTGGGAACCTCCACATGCTGCAAGTGCAGCCCCGAAAAAAAAAAAAAAAAAAAAAAGAAAGAAAAAAAGAAAAATCTCGGGGGAAAAAATCAGATCCACATTGCCAGGGTCTTGATATGATAATCCAGTCTTCCTGGAAAGTAATCTGGATTCATGTAACAAGAACAAATCTGTTTCTTTCTTTACCCACCAAAAATACAAAGAAAAAAGAACCAAGAGGGTTTTTTTTTCCTCTTTCTAATTTGTTTATAGTATCACTATTCAGAAGAGACAAGAACTAGAAATTAACATGTCAAAGGGAATGATGAAGCAAATTATACGGCAGAGCAGTGTGATGTCGTAACGAAAAGCTATAAAGATGCTTATGAACGTTACACTGAGATACAGGAGGGATATGAAATGGCTTCAAATGAAAAGATGAACCAGAAATGGTATGTACATAGAGATGACAACTTTCACAACATATAAGAACGCTGTTCAGAACCGGAATTGGTGGTGACATAAATAATTGAACTCTCATGTGGTTTTCCATAAAACTTTTTGTATAAAAAACAAATTCTTAAAATTCAAATCTAGTTCTTGTAATCTTGAAAGGAAAGCAGTCAATAAAATTTACCGCTTAAAAGACAAGTTTTGAAAATGCATGTTAAAATTTTAAGATGAGTTCAAAGACAGAATCATGATGCAGCAGCTTGTGAAGCAAAAAAATTCTTCTCAGATGAAACAAGCCTGATTCCTTGTTCTGGTCACACCCTGACCTTTTGGAAATAAAAGAAAGACATTCATGCCTCAACCTGTCAAATAGTTCCAGATTTTCTACTCAGGTCAGATTTTTCTGATGCATTTAAGAGGCCCCTCCCATAACCTTAAGACCCCATGAAAGTGACCAACTCCAGAGTAAGGCCCTTTGATGGGGGGGGGGCACTCATACAAATCTTCTCTATTAAAAACTGGTGGGTCTGGTTCTTCTTGGCAGCAGCGCACAAATGGCACTGAAGGCTGCAGGAGCTCCAGACGGCAGACGTAGGACCCTGTCTCTACTCACTTTCTATGCCCTCTCCCCACTGTGAAGAGTCACAAGGAGGGGGGATGCCTTTTCAAAGGGAGGGAAAGTGAAAGTACCAAATGAATATAAGAGAGAAGTAAGAATTTACGTGCATTTATTATTCTGTGTATTTATCCTTTCAAAGCCATTTCAAACCAAAGCACTAAGTATTAAGCATTAAGCATTCAGACTGTCTTTTTTCTTTTTAAAAAAGGAGACAGTGAGAGTAGGAAAACAAAAACCAAAACCCAACCACGGCCTGAAACACACCCCCTTTCAGCTCCCTTGAATAAATGAGAGGCAGCTCAGAGGGAGTTTGACTGCAGCGTTTTAAAGCCATCTTTCTGCTTCTGGCACCTCCTTAATTTATAATCTCCTGTTATAAACTTCTCCAAACAACTCGAAGCTGAAAATGCCTTCCAAAATGTTGTCAAGGGAATGAATGCTCCTCTGTTCATCCTTTAGTCATGCTGTAACAAAAGCTCTCTCACTTGGAGCTACTACTTTGGAATCAAGAATCTGGTGCCTTCTTCTCCCAGGTTTCATGGCACCAGAAACGGGCTTTGCGGAGCTGACTGTGCCATCTACAAGAGCACAAGATCAAATCTCTCCTCCAGGTTGCTCTCTGCTGCAGGGTAGTTTGCTCTGGCCCCACACAGACTTAGCTGTACGGCCAAACGCTATGTCCAGAGGTTTCACCTTATTTGGAGGCGTTGCACGTAGTAGCATCCTGAGCTCCCTTCTTGCACTTGCTCATCAGTCCTCACAGCCGGCAGTCATCTCAATTCTCTTACCTATAGCCTTTCCACTAATGGATTCAGTGCCTCTGGCCCTAGAGATGAAAGACGCTTTCAAACTACCCAGCCCAGCCCTCTGCTCCATTTCTCTCCACTGAATAAGACGGACACGTGCTGCACTGAAGATGCCAGCCATCCACTACAGGGGAGCTTGGAGAGGCGGGGATTATCTGGCAAAACTGGGAAAATGTTACAAAGGCAGAACTGGGTCTTGAAGGATGAAGAGGAATTTCTCTGCCCATAAAAAGCAGGAGGACAAGAGAGGCAGAGGTGAGAAACACGCATCCTCAGATCTGTGCCACGCTCCACAGAAGTGAAGGGCAGGATCACCATGTTTATAGAGGAGTGGCTGAATTCAAGCCATCAAAGACAGACTGTTACCTTCCCCACTCTGCGTAAGCTGCTGGACTCAAACCCTGTGAGCTCTTCCCGCCTCCTGAGCTTAGTTCCCGCATCCAGTTAGCCGCTGGCCCCTACGCTTGGCCTTGGCCGCAGCCACCACTACAGACACCTGCATCAGCCGGCAACGCCGGGGCCCTAGGCCTGTGAGCAAACGACAGCCAGGTTGCCTTCTTCAAGGAGAGTCCTGTTCCCAGTACTACTGGTGACTGACTGAGTAAAAACCTAGACCCGTCAGCCTGGCACCTGAGAAAACTGTCCTTATGTGCCCATGCACCTGCACTTCCCACCATGCCCATCCCAGCCCAGCCCCATCCAAGCAGTGGACTCACTACCCTGAGAGCATCCCTAAGGCCCTGCCCTGGCTCCTTGGTTCACCTGACCCATCCTCCTCGCCCCCTCTACCTACCCTGTTCGCCCAGCCACCTCCAGCTCCTCCCCCCCAAGGCCTCGCTCAACTCTGTTTCCTCCATGAAACCTTATGAATCATGCAAGTGGTTCTTCCTCCTCGGCATCCCTATGGTGAAGCACCCACAATTTAAACAGCCTTGGTTCTATCCTTTGCTCTCTTACAACTGCAAACTTTGAGAACACGTCCTGAACTTTACCGAGTCTTTTACAACTGTCCATAGAGTTCTTGCTGTGGATCAGTGGGTTAAGAACCCAACTAGTATCCATGAGGACGCAGGCTCGATCCCTGGCCTCGCTCAGTGGGTTAAGGATCTGGCGTTGCCATGATCTGTGGTGTAGGTCGCAGACGAGGCTCAGATCCAGTGTTGCTGTGGCTGTGGCATAGGCCGGCAGCTTCAGATCCGATTCCACCTCGAGCCTAGGAACCTCCATATGCCCTAGGTGTGGCTCTAAAAAGACCAAAAGAAAAAAAAAAAAGCTGTCCTTAACACTGACGGTAAGCGATGAGAAGTACTGCGCACTGGGGAAGAGAATCCAGCTGCTCCTGGGTTTTTCCTCGTTCTCACCAATAAGTCCTGCTGACAGTCTCTCTCCTCCAGCCACTTCACTCCAGCCCCCGAGAAGCCTTAGCCCAGGCAGCCTTGTGTCCTGCTTGAACCACTGCTGTGCCTTCCTAAATGGCTCCCATCAATGCCTAATCTAAATCCTTAAAACCCAAAGTCTCCCCCACAGACTAAACCAAGTGGGAAAAAAATTTTAGGTCCTTTTCCCACACCCGCCACCTCCCCAGCAGCTCCCCAAACACAGCTCTGTGGGGAATGTTACAGCGGAAGCCTGAGCTTACTGGGGAGCAGTGGAAGTGCCCACTAAGACTACAAGGCCCCTAATCTGTTTCCTGCCTTTCTACCCACTGCTCACCACCTCCTGGTGCGGGCCTTTGGCTCCCTGGGGGTGCCAGTCTGTTTCTGTCTCTTCTGCACTTCTATCCCCTGTGCCCTCCTCTGCCCCAGCTCTGCTTGCTGAGTTCTCCCCGCCCCGTCTCAGGTTAGACGGCTCTGACCGAGCTCCCCTGCCTGGTCCACAGCAGCACCACGTCCCTGCCTCACCTGTCTCTGAGATGAGACGTCTTCACTGTCTGCACCCAGCTGGCCCCCACGGATGCTGCGGCCATGTCGGTCCAGACACGGCAGTGCCACATGCAAATGCTCAAGAAATGCTGAATGGTACAAATGCTCAAGAAAAGTTTGATTGAATGAACAAGCATTTAGGGAATCTTGACCAAGGAACTATGTTCTCTACTTAAAAACAGTTGTTTCAGGAGTTCCCACTGTGGCTCAGCGGTAAGGAACCCATCTAGTATCCATGAGGACTCAGTTCGACCCCTGGCCTCACTCAGTGGGTTAAGGATCTGGCGGTGCCGTGAGCTGAGGTGTAGGTCACAGAACAGCTCCGATCCCACGTTGCTATGGCTGTGGTGTAGGCTAGCAGCTATAGCTCCAACTGGACCCTTAGCCTGGGAACTTCCATATGCCACAGGTGAGGCCCTAAAAAAAATTTTTTTTTTAAATTTAATTAAAAAAAAAAACAAACAGTTTTTCCAGAGTTCCGGCTGTGGTCTAGTGGGTTAAGGATCTGGCATTGCTACAGCTGTGGCACAGGCTGCAGCTGTAACTCAGGGTTGATTCCTGGCCCGGGAACTTCCATATGCCGTGGGTGCATCCAAAAATCAAACCAAACCAAACCAATGCCATTGTTTCTGTAATGTGATGAACTGGGGCCACCACCACGGCAGCAAGGGACTGGACGAGTCACTTAGACACACTTTTCACAGCAGACTTTCACAAGGGACGACTCCAACAAGAAAACCCATCTCTTCTTTCCCCATTCTTGAGAGTCTGGTACCACCACACGACACTAGGATATACAGCAGTGAAAAGTGAAGCCAACATCAAAAATAATTTAAAACCCATTAGTTTCCCGTTTCTTTCCTTTACTGGCCCCGCAGCCATAGGAAGAACACGTTGAGGGATTTAGGTCTCCACGTGCTTGGTCTCGGTTCCGACCCTGTTTACTGGAGACCACTGAAGGCACACTCGACGGAATCTGGCAGGCCAGAAAGCAGACGGAACCTTGGAAGGCAGAATGTCCTGGAAATCACCAGGTGGGAACGCCAGCCTGTCTCTCGGCACCAGACACCCCAGCACACAGCTGTGGCTCGTCTCCAGTTTATTTGCTGAATGAACGACTAACCCGAATTAGTCAACACTAGTTATATAAGATCCCTTCACAGGGAACTCTGCGATGAATTAATACACAGCACATTTTGGTCATTTTATTTTATTATTATTTTTTTCTTTTTACAGTCACACCTGCGGCATATGGAAGTTCCCGGGGCCAGGGGCTGAATCAGAGCTGCAGCTGCAACCTATGCCACAGCCACAGCCATGCCCGATCCACACCGCACCTGCAACCTATGTCTCACACAGCTTGCAGTAAGGCTAGATCCTTAATGCACTGAGCAAGGCCAGGGATGGAACCCACATCCTCATGGACGCTAGCTGGGTTTTTAACTCACGGAGCCGCAACAGGAAGTCCCCATTTTAGACAGTGCTGATCCCAAACTGCACTTTACTGCTGTGAGCACAACCCACAGCATACGGATTAAGACGGTGATGACATTTCTAAAGACTATGCCAACAGCTGGGGCAGTGGTACACATTCTCACAGGCCCCATGCCTACCGACAGGAAAAAGGATGGTAAAGGGAGGAGGCAGAGCAACTGCTCTGTTCCTGCTGCACTGCAGGAGGTGAGAAAAATGAGACTATTGCTCCCTCTCTGCCAACCATGGGGATTATCACTTTCAGGCAAGGGGCAAAGTTGGCAGCTCAGTTCACACAAGGCAGCGGTGTTAGGAAGCCAGACATGACAACAAACAACGAAAGCAGACCTGAAGGGAAGCCCCTAATCTGCGAGTTTAAGTTTGACCTCCCCACACCTCAGCACAGGAGGAAAAGCTGGATGGAGGGGGACGCTCTTCCCATAGCTGACCGAAGGGAACATTCAATAAGATGATAGGTTCTGCCGGCCTCCAATTCCATCCTGGAAGCAGTGGTGGGCTCTGGCAGGAGGGAAGAGCAGTGAGCAAGGACCTTTCTCTCTAAGGGTCCCCTCCGCCCTCTGCCATCCCACGGTCCTTACACCACTGGCCACTCCCAGGGAACCTGCTCTAGGCGCCAGAAGAGGCTCTTCTGACCTCACGCCCTAAATGTGGGGTCTCCTCCATTTCAAGGACTCATCAATTTCAGTGCCAAGAGCCTGAAAGCAGTTTGAGCTCAATAATACTAGACAATTTGCAATTATTCAGAGGCCTAGGTAGCTGCTTACTGATGAATGCAAACCTGACTATAAAACTATGTTTTACAGTATCTCTACTCATCAGGTTAACATGAAAATGACATGCATCAAATGGTTTTTTAAAGAGTCCCTAAAAAGACACAGAAATACTCAGCAGCTGTAAGAATCCCAAAATACCTATGAGCAAAAATGTACCTCTAAGGTTCTACATCCATTAGCACATTAACTCTAGAAGGGAAAACAAAGGACACTGCACTGGTCTATAACCCTCTATCACAGTCTATTTTTAAAAACCAGTCCGCTCTCCCGCTTCCATTTGATACGTGCTGCCTCTTGAAGCTTTACTGCCTGAAGGCTAACTCTGTTTCATCCAACAAAATATTTCACCACCATCTTATTTTCCCTAAGTGTTCTATTTCCCGAAAATCTCTGAAAAGAAGAAAAAACTATTATAATTTATTCCCAGGGAGCGATGGAACATCCGACCATCCTTCTCTGGCTAAGACACTCTTTGGCACTAAGCACTTAGGAAGAGGACTCCCTCCCTGCTCTTCTGCGCACAGGGGTCAAGAACCCCGGCTGAGTGACAGAGGATGTTGAGAAGGACACACGACCTTGAGCTTCCACAGAGCGACAAATGCCACCTTTACCTGAGCCCTTCCTTCTGTGGACTCGCAGTGTCTGAGGAGCAGAGGACCCGTGGAACTCAAATTCAAGGTTGCAACCATAACCTCCTACTTGTCACACCCACACTCCCTCATCTCCACCCTTAACCTAGAATTCTAAGTTACAAGTTATTCATTTGTATTATAGCTCTAGAGTACAAAATGATAGGCCTGTATCCTTCCGAAGCCTGATGCAGTTCCCCAAAGGATGGACTGTATGGTGCTCTAAGCCAAACAACTCCTTATTTGTCCTAATTATGTTTTCTTTATGGCTTATAAATAGATTTTAAGCCCCACTTTGATATCATGAGACACACTGATTCACAGGTTAAACAATGGATAAGGTGGTTCTGTAGTCTGGATGCTTAGTCTGTATTATCCACTCTAAATCCAAGGAACCAGACTTTCTACGTGGAAAAGCACTTGGCTTAACTCGCTAAATTATATAATAAAAACGACTTCACGAACACTGAAGAGGACTTGCGGGGAAAAGTACAAACTGTAAGAAGAGGTAAAGTCCACAGGTGAAAGAGGAGAGCTTATCAGTTAGTATTCACAGGAGCCAGGGTGCACGTCTGAGACATTACTGTTCCTCAAAACAGCCACCCTCGGCAAAGTTCTCCAATAAATCTAAGCATTCAACACTTCACTTTATGTTAGGCTCACTAGTCCAGCGAGAATTTTATTGATCTGTTTCCTCGCTTGAAACCTTCTGAAAACCACTCCACAATGAGAGCATCCACTGCTACTAAGAGTGGCAACCGCCGCCTTATATAAATAAACGCATATCTTTCCGCTGAAATGAGTAATTTGTGTTAAACTTAGAGCTCCAATGTACAAGTGCTTAGTTTCCTTAGATGCCCAGAGAAAACATTCTTTGATCTTCTAAAACTGAACATACTTTCATATCAGTTTTGAAAATCTCTCATTAAGAACAGGGTTTAATCAAATACGACTGCAAAAATTAAAGAGGAGGAGAAGGGGAATGGAGGTGATCGTTTTGAACCATGTGACTGTAATCCCATCAGGACAGATTTCATCTTTTCAAGCAGTTGTGAGGGATGCCTTACAGGTGATGGATAAAAACAAACAAGGCCTAGATCCCCGTTAAATGATATTCAGGCCCAACTTCTTTCCCAGCTCCATCAGAGGACAGCAAGAAACAGGTAGGGGTGATCTGATTTAAAGATTGCCCAGGATTCCGTAATCATCTCAGAACCTGGAGCTCCCTTCTAGCTGAACCCCTGAGCACGAAGAAACTAACAGCTTACAGTCACTATTCAAAACCCTTCTGATCATGATTCATGAGCTGCTATATACACAGGTGACTACGAACTCAAACACAAGTGAAAGACAGGGACTTGGGGGCAAAGAGCATGCTCTGCACAGAGCAGAAAACAGACGCCGAGTGCTCATAAACCACAGGGCAAATTTCAAATACCCAAAGAAAGGGTGATGACAATGTCTACACTACCGTGAAATCTGGACTCCTACAGAGACCACATTCCTCTCCTTAACAAGTTTCACCAGCATCGTCTCTGAGTCAAATTTTAGATTTAAAAGGCAAAACAGGCTCATTAATAATTAGGCCTTGGAACACATCCACATGAACAGCATAAAATAAATGCTTGTTAGAAAATAACTCTCCAGGGCTGGGTTTATACAGCTGAATATCCAACCAAGTCCTGTATGACCAAGCAAAGGAAAGGCTGTAACATCCATGTACAACAAAACTTTAGATGATGCAGTAAAGCTGTAAGAACAGAGACTGCTCCCCTCCCCAGGACACAGACACACAAAGCAGAACAAAACAGCATGGAGCCACCCAACTCAGACTGAAAGGGATCGGCCGCTCACACAGCCCCATCACCCTCACTTCACAGATGAGAAGCCTGAGGCCCAGAGAAGTTGTCCAAGAGGATCTAGGCTGGATTCTAGGCCCAATGTCTGCACTCCACCCTCCCCTGTCAAACTTTCTTGCAAAAATCAAGGGACAAATATGCCAATTCCTGTTGGCTAACTCATCAAAGCATCCCGAGGTCTTGGAAATCTCTTTTTCCTTTCCTCTTCAGGTCTAAAAGTTAAAAACACTCATGTCCCAACAGATTCCCTAGAAAAAACAAAATTCCCCCAAGTGGATACAGGACTGGGACCTGTCCGGAGCCACTAAAATGCCACTGTGGAATCACACAGCAATTCATTTCCAAATCCTTTTCATATGCATCACTCCCTAGAACCACGGCTCACGGCAGAAACGAGTCTGAACTCCACATCAGATCAATGGCACTGTGCCAGAATCAGAAGAGCCTCAGACAGGAGCAAAGCAAATTTTGCAATATATAAGAGAAAGGAAAATTTCCTCTAAGCCTCAGGGAACCTATCCCAGAAGTTCTCAGGGTTGCTGAGGAAGGAAGCCATGAATTCAATTTCATCCCCCTCACCTTTTTTTTTTTTTTTTTTTTTTTTGCTATTTTAGGGCCACACCCTTGGCATATGGAGGTTCTCAGGCTAGGGGCTGAATCAGAGCTACAGCTGCCAGCCTACACCACAGCCACAGCAACTCGGAATCTGAGACGCCTCTTTGACCTACACCACAGCTCAATGGCAACACCGGATCCTTAAGCCACTGGGCGAGGCCAGGGATCAAACCCTCGTCCTCACGGATCCTGGTCGGGTTCGTTAACCCCTGAGCTACAAAGGGAACTCCTTAATTTCATCATTTTTAAAGGTCGTCAGCTACGTATAGATTTTGTTTTCCCAAAGGAAAAATGTCATTCAGGAATCATGGGAAAATGCTGGGAAGAGGCCATGCTGGGAAAGCCACATTCCACTTCCAGAGCTGAGGGACAGACTGTGGATGCACCTGCCTGCATGATGCCCATAGCATGGGAACCTTAGGGCTGCCTGGCACACACCCCGCACCATCTTTTCTCAGGTTATCATTGGGGTTTTGTTGCCAAATGTGGGGTTTTCTGGCTTTTGCCTTTTATACTGAAAATCTTTCTTGTGTACTATGACTGCTAAGACTATTGGGAGGAAAAACAGCTGCGGAACCAAAGATAAAGCACAGGAAGAGATTAAATCCGTAAGTTAGGTTAAAAGACTTCTATACTCAGCAGAGGGTATATCAAATGAGTTGCTAGTGTGACAATGTTGGATGGATTCCTTCCGTTGATCTGACAGAAGCAGTACATAACATTGTTTAAAACCATACAATTTCGGACCCCCATAGCAGTTCTTAAAACTAGGCTAGAGACATTAAACAAAACCCAGACTTTTATACAACTTGAGAGACAACCAAACTCTTGAACACTCAATCCACATGTTAATGACATCACAGATCTCAATGCTTAAGCTTCAAAAGGGAAAGTAAGAAACATCAAATTCTAGAACATACAAATTCCTTTTGTTTCACTGTAATTCTTTACGTTCCTTTCAAACCAAACAGCCATGTTATAAAAGCCCAATATCATTGGTAGCAAAAACAGTTGCTAATCAGTGACGCAAATTAGTCAAATTACTTTGAAGAACAAATATACCACCTCAATAGCCAAAGAGACTTAGGGCAATGAGTCACTGAAAAAACATATAATGACTAATTCATATTTATCTGTAAAATGTCAAAAATATCAGCTCTACTTACTATCCAAGATGGCTGAAACTGAAAGGCAAAATCAGATACTATGTGAAAGTACTTAATAAGCACATAAATCATAACACATCGCAAGTCAGTAGGCCGGAGAGTTTACACAAAGAAGAGTTAAACACAAGCAAGGCTGTAACGTGGTGTGGTAACCAAATAGAAGACTAGGCATTATCAACCCAGAGTCTGATTCTAGTTCCACCGTTAAATGTTAGTAACCTCACTGTAATACAAATCATTAACACCCACTGAGGCTCACTTTGCATTTGGAAAGTAAGCGAACCGAACTCGAGGGGATCTGAAGTCCCTTTGGCTCTGCTACTAGGATTAGCAATATTTCACACCTAAATGACAGCTATTACAAATAACATTTCACGTTACTACGTACTGGCATCATGTGCCCCCATGCCACAGGCGGATTACCCCCCCCCTTTCCTGATTAGGTGGACAGAGCAGTGATACTGCTACCTTTGCAGACAGACCTATGTGCAGACCTGTGCGGGATTCAAAGAACTGTTACCTATTTCTTTACAGCGTGCGTCCAAGATTAAATGAGACGAAGATACATATTCTCTCTCATTATCAGACTAGTGAGCTGGAGCCAAGATGAAGTCCTCCACTGACATCTCACAGCTAAGAAGAGTGAAAGCTGGAAACAGAAGGCAGGTTCAGGGCTCTTCTCAATCGGGAACATGTGAGCCTCTGAAATGCAAATGCCAGAGCCGGTCCTCCTGTGTCCAGTCTGCTGTGGCAGAAAGGAAGGCAGTCCCTGCTTCTGCCCAGCTGCTAAGCACTAGGCACTGCATGCCAGGGATACATAAGGAACAAAAAGGAAAAGCCCCTGGCCTCAGGGAGCTTCCAGTGTGGCTGGAAAAGACCCACAAAGTAAATGAGTAAAATATAGGATATATCAGAGTCATAAGTGCTACAGACAAAAATGAAGCACAGACGGGGGAGCGCGTGTATTTGGTGATTTTCTTTTTCTTTCTTTCTTTCTTTCTTTTTTTGTTTTTTTTCTAGGGCCACACCTGAGGCATACGGAGGTTCCCAGGCTAGGGGTCTAATCGGAGCTATAGCTGCCGGCCTATGTCACAGCCACAGCAACGCAGGATCCGAGCCACGTCTGTGACCTACACCACAGCTCAAAGGCAACGCCGGATCCTTAACCCATTGAGTGAAGCCGAGGATCGAACCCGAAACCTCATGTTTCCTGGTGGGATTTGTTTCTGCTGCACCACGACAGCAACTCCTGTACTTGATTTTTGATTTTCTTTTAAGCCAAGTGGATGCCACTTAAAGAAGGGAAATAATGCATCTAAAGTAGTTTTCCTGAGCAATTCCCCCAACAGGGAAGAATACTCTGGATACAGGGAAGACTCTGGCCTGCTGATTTCAATTTTATGTTGATTGCTCACAGCTCTGAACTGCCAGCTATGAGCCGTTTGTCCTGTTGGCAATCTAAATTCCACACTAACGGCGACACCCCCCAAACCCATTATTAAATCCACAAGGAGTGCAAATGAATTTAAGAAGGAGAGCCAGGAAAGTTACCAGAGCGCTTGCATTGCTTCTGAGTTGGCACAAATGTCTCCTAATGCAAAGGTTAAAATGCAGTTTGTGTGTCGGATTTCTGCTAGGATAAAGCACTAAGAATACAGTACACATCATTTTGCTTTTTCTGACCTGTCAATTTCAGTGACATTCTCTACTATTAGTCTATATTTAACCAGCTTACTGGGCAGTTTCTATAGCTTTTAGCAGTTTTTTTTCCTTTTATTAAAAGACCGACCCAGTTTGCAAGAAAGTTGCTAAAACAGACCCCTTCCAAATGGGATACAATTGCAAGTGCACTGTGTCTTATCAACCTTTAATTCACCTCATCAGCTGAGCTAGCAAATCAGGTTAAGCTTTGTTTTAAAACGCCTCCTCTATGTCGCTAAAAGCTCGTGGTCCTCCGGGGGTAAGCATCCTGAGAACTAGTCCTTAAAATGTGCTACAGCTTAGTCTAACGTGTGTCTATAACGCACTACCCTTCCTTTTAAACACTTCCCACAAGGGATTGGAAAAGTCACTTTTGAGAAGAACTTGGGCCTTGAGGGATCAGATCATCCATCCTAAGGAGGAAATCCAATAGCGTTTTCCCTCTGCCCACACCCGAAGGGAGGTGTTTGTTTGGCTCCGCGAGAGGGGCGCTCCCTGGCCGCGTTCTCGGCGCCGGGCCCGGCCCACTGTGAGTCGATTTGGAGGCGAACGACGGGCCGGCAAACTTCAGCCGGGATCCGCGAGCTGGGCCCCGGCGAAGGGGCGGGCTCTTCCCCGGTGCGGCCCCGCCCTACTTGCGGGTGCGGGTCTGGGGCCTCCGGGGCTCGGAAGCCCGAGTGAGCGCGAGGTGGTGGGACCCTGAAGGGAGAGGATGGGGGTATTGTGGTGAGGGTTCAACTCCAGAGGGGCAGTGGTCCGGTGGGGGCATGGGCCCAGCCCGGGGGCGACCAAGGCCACAAGGGCTGTCCTGGGGGGCGGCGACGGGTGAGGCCCGGCCGGGGTGTCTACCTGGAGGGACACCGCGCTCAGCGGTGACCAGAGGGACCCCAGCGGCTGGGGGGTGGGGACCTTGGGCTCCCGGGACACGCCCGACTCGCCCCGCCCCTGGGATCCCGGCAGCGCGGCCCCGCCCGGCCCCCTCCTCACCTGATGTACGGGCTGGCAGCTGCCAGGATGTTCTTCTGCACCGGAATCTCTTCCCCGTCGAGGACCAGGTGCGCGTCGCAGAAGCGGGACTCCTCGCGGAAAGAGCTGAGCGCTCGCAGCAGGCGCGCGGCGTGCTGAGGGTCGGACACGGCGCTCCCCTCGGCCATCGCGGTGCCCACTCCTCAGCTCGTGGGTCCGGCTCTCGACACCGCCCAACTAGACCCCTCCAGCGGCCCGCTTACGGCGCGCGTCCCGTCTGCCCAGCCCGCGCGCGCCCGCCTGCCCGGCCCGGCTCTCAGCGCTCGGAGCACAAGCGCGAGCCTCCGAAACGCGCCTGCGCCATCCGCGGCGCGAAGGGCCGGCGCCTTTAAGGAGCCACGGCGTTGCGTCATTTCTCCGCGACGCCCCCGCGCCCTAGCGCCCTCCCTCGCGCCCGCCGTCGCCGGAGGCGGCCAATCAGAAGCCTCGTTGCTACGCGGGACCGGCTGGTGTCCGAAGGGCGCAGTGATGAGGGGCAGTCTACGGGTTGGAGAGATCCCTGCAGCGGTGGAGGGGTGCGCGGGCAGGGTAACTCTGTGGTTAAGCCCGTGGCCTCTGGCGCGGTGAGTCTGAATCCGAGTGTGAGCTCTTCCACTCACTAGCTGTGTGACCGTTGGGTAAGGTGCCCATCCTCACTTTGTCCATCTGCAACACGAAATCGATTTCTTAGTGTTGCTGCAGACTCCTATGAGGTAGCGCAAGTAAGCGAGGGCGCAGTAGGTGTAGCTTTTATTATTTACAGGGGAAAAGGCGCTTCCCAGGTAAGAGCACAGAGACTCGAGAAAGGGGGCCCTTAAAAGAGGGTTTGAGTTGCGGGCAAGACCCGGGGGGACATGTAGATGAAGAAGCAAGCAGGGCCTCCTTAGTTGTCATGAGGTTGGTCTTGACCCTGTAGGTGTTAGGAACCATGAGAGGGTTTTAAGCAGAGCGTTTGTGTGAAGATCAGTCAGCTGCTGCGTGGAGAATGGGGGGTGGGGGTGGAGTGTTTGCAAAAGGCAGAAACATGCTTAACTGTTGCTGTACTTGAGGGAAGGGAATGGTGGCCTGGATGGAATGGTGATGATGGAGGTGGACAGTAGTGGATGGCTTTAAAAGAACAGGCAGAAGGGGACCAGCATAATGTTCTGGGTTGAGTAACTGCATGATGTTAGTACGTTGCAGAGGGACATAGAAACGCTGAAGGAGTGGAAGGTAGCGAGGCCAGATGTTCATATACATCCAGGCTCCCCACCCAGTGAAGATCAAGGTGCTGACTTTGGATCAAGCACCTCCAGGTCAGGTTGGCTTGCAGGTTGTCTGACATTTCCTGGAACGTCGCTAAGGGTACATGGGAATGTGGATTGTAGCCCCCATTTTGTACAGACATTAGCTGCTCCACAAGCTTCTGAAGACTTAGCTGTTTTAGGAGGGCCAAGGACCAGAAGACTATGTTCAGCATTCTAGAGAAGGCCATGTGAGACTTTCACTGGATCACCTCAGTGTTTTCCTTCTGCCAACTCAGAAGCGCCAATAAAGTCCTGGATCTTTACCCTGAGCGAGCCAAGGCTTTGGAGTTACTGGCAACAATCAGAGTATGTAACTCTGGTGGAGTCACTGGCAAAAGAATAGATTGGGAGAATGATGTTACTAGTGGAAGGTCCAGGTAATACAGCCCAGTGTTTATGGATGAAATGATAAAAAGAAAAAAACAAAAAAAAACCATCTAGGATTGGCTTCAAAACAAAACGAAGGGACAAGGGAAGTGGGTGGGGATATAAATGAATCAAAGTAGTTTCTACTTGTTAAAGCCAGGTCCTGGGTACCTGGAGATTCATTGTACTAGTGTGTGTGTGTGTGTGTGTGTGTGTGTGTGTGTGTGTTTTAAGATGTCGTAATACAAAGTAAAGAGGATAAGCAGCTGGAGCGTATCTCCTCCCAGGATCCCAGCAGTCAACACTTTTTCCCTTGAACTTGTTGCTGTACTTTGAACATTGCTCTGGCAGAAAACCGACTGCAGTGGGTTTATTTTCCGTGCTGCCTGGCATGTATGTTTTAGTGCATCTCCATTTCCAGGTGCCATACTCAGTGACTGGCCCTAGTAGTGCTCACTGAATGTTGGATGGATGGAAGAAATTTAAAGAATTGTAAATACTGGGCATTTAATAAATGTTTTCTGAATTGTAGTCTGTTTTTAGTTTGTGTTTGTCTTCCTTGTCAACTGGGTTGTTGTTGGAGTCAAAAAGGATATATGTGACAGAGAGTTCATATCAAATATGTAGGTATTTGATAAACACTTAGCTGATTAATTACTTGGAATGCTGGTCTATTCTTCAAATGTCAGAGTTTCCAAAACAAAGAGCTCAAATAACAGAATCACCCTCAGGTAACCAGTTTTCCCAGAATGGGAGTGTTGGCTTAGTTGAAGGAAATGGAGGTGAATGGGGATTAGTCAGGCAGGCTCTTCCTGGTAGAGGTGAACCCTCTCTGGTGTTTTGACAGAAAGAAGCAATGAGAGGATGTGGGCAGAGAGTTGTAGCCAGACCAGAATCCATCAGGGGAAAGGTTGTTGCCAGCCTGAGAGGGCCCCCATGCAACGGGCAGCGACTCAGCAGACCTTATAAATACCTTCCACCCCATCCCTGCTGTCTGCATATTCCCACCAACCCCACCTGCTTGAACCACTCCTATCCATCCTTCAAAATCCAGCTCAGTGACCTTCAGGGAACCTCCAAGCAGCTTCCCAGGGAAGAGTCCCCATGCTGTGCCACAGTCACACCGTCTGTGTTGCACTTACCTCACCGCACTGTCATTACCTGGTTCATGAGTTGGTGCCCCTCCAGGGTAGGAGCTGTGTTGTGTTTGTTCACACACTTCAAGGGACTTGCTTAGTTCCCCCGAACGCTTCATATAATGAGTGAGAGGTGGCTGATTGGGTAACTGAGCGCAGGAGGCAGGATGCAGCTCTGAGGGGCAGGTGGGACCCCAGGGAGGTGAAGAACACACACCTCTTACCAGGAGGGACTGCTGGCTGACTGCTCCAGGGGGTAAGGGCCCAGTGGTGCCAGATGCAGTGACCTTTCAAGAGATCTGGAAATTCAGATTCAGATGTCCAGTGTTCCAGTTTTTCAGCAATAGCCACAAATTCCACTGGAGAAGAAAAATGCACCATGCATGCGCAGACAGGATCTGGCTTCCATTCATTTCCAGAGGCAATCAGAGGACCATCTTGGTTTACTGGGAAGGGAGTTAATCAGAAAGATGCTAGATTCTCAGTAAAAACTGTTGAGTTGAACTCAGCTGTCCCAAACCCTCCTGTTGGTGCTGGAGAGAAGGAAGAGGGCCCACGTGTGGGAGGCAGGATCTGTGGGGCAGCTGCTGCCAGAGCCACTCCTGGTTAGGCTGTGGACTGCTGTGCTGCCCTTGATATTGCTCAAATTGAGCCGCCCTTGGTTTTGTTTATGGCCATCAGAGTGGCGTATTTAGTGTTATTGTTTCCCTGCATTCCACAGATATCAAACATCAGCTGTTGTGAAAGGTGTAATCTAAGAGATTCGGTCTCGGCAGTTTGGATCTCTGCTGCTGTAACTCACCCCTCTTTGAAACTAAAAAGAATGGATTTTTTTGGGGGGGGGGGTCCTGAAGACTAAAAGGATGTTTTCAAGTGATACAGTAGCCATCCATTCAACAAATATTTATTAAGCACCTGCTATAGGATACATGTTGCAGATACACTGATGTCGAGAATAGGATACATGTTGCAGATACACTGATGTCCAGAACAGAGTTATCTCCGTGATGTCATTGTAGCAACTTTTTACTCTCTTTGTGCTTTTATGACCATGTATCACTCTACAATCAGGAAAAGGGTTTTCATTTGCAAAAAGAAAAGGCTATACTAAAAAAAGAGAAGAATCACTTTGGGGGTTGGGGTTTTATTTTATTTTTTAAAATAAATGTTAGAAAGAGGAATAAGTGTCCAGTAAAAGAAATAACACAAAGAAAAAAATTAATAGTTTGGAAGCTCTTTAGAAAACAATGACTCCAGTGGATTCATTTTCTTGAAGTGAAAACTGAAGCAAGATGGGAGAAGGACTCAGTCAAGGGCATGCATGTGACCCAGTCAGGGCAGAGCAGACAGGCCGAGAGCTTCTGCCTTCCAGCCCTGTAAGCTTTTCCATTACACCAAGTTGACGCTTCGTAAACATTAATTCGGTTGAGACAGTCTCTTCTGATTCATTTTAAGGCGGTCTTCAAATATTTTATTAGGTAAATCTGTCATTTGTCCAAATCTATATATAGCTCCCTTCTTTCTGAAAATCTGAGCTCTTCCAAAGTGCTGAGTCAGAGAACATCTCAGTCAGTATTTATAACTCTTGAGAGTTGATTCTATACATTTACACAATATTCAGAGAAGTGTCTCAGAAACCAGTGAACTAATTAAGTTGTAATGAAGACAGGAACTGTGTCTCTCCAAATCTGTGCTTTATTCCCAGCACCTGGCATGTGCCTGACACACAGTAGGTGCTCAGTAAATATTTGCTGAATGAATACATGTTAATATGTAGGAAGAACTGGGATTTTTTTGTCCACAAGTCATTACTGCAGATGTTTTCCGCAATCCCCCACTGACCTCCAAGCTGCTCCGTGCAACAGTAGGCTAACATCTCCAGTTGAATATCCAACAGACACCTGCAGCTTCACGTGTCAGAAAACAAACTCCTGGAGTTCCTGTCGTGGCGCAGCGGAAACGAACCCAACTAGAAACCATGAGGTTGCGGGTTCAATCCCTGGCCTCAGCAGGTTAAGGATCTGGCGTTGCCGTGAGCTGTGGGGTAGATCACAGACATGGCTTGGATCCTGCTGTGGCTGTGGCATAGGCTGGCGGCTACAGCTCTGATTAGACCCCTAGCCTGGGAACCTCCATATGCCACAAGTGCGGTCCTAAGAAGACAAAAAAGAAAGGAAGGAAGGAAGGAAACTCCTGATTTTACCCCATAAACCTAATCATTCTCCCTATGAAGTGGCAGCATCATTTACCCAAAGACAGCAGTTGAGGGACATTCTTGTCCTCTGTTCTCGTGCTCTTCATCCAGGTAATGAACAAACCGTGCAGCCCCTCCTGCAGACTCTCCTGAGTCATGATCCCACTGGTGCCACGGCAGTCCAACCACCAGTCAGCCCCTCTGGGCTCCTGCACTAGCCTCCCGGCTGCTCGCCCTGCTTTTCCTCTTGTCCCTTATTAGCTCTTTTTCCCCTTAAGTTAATCAGATCAAGTCACTTCCCAACACAAAACCCTTCCCCACAAACCTTGGGAAAAAAAAAATCCAAAGTCTTTAGGGTGGCCAGGAAAGCCCTGCACAACGTGGCTCTGTGACCTCGTTGCCTACCACTCTCCCCTCCCTCCATGTGCACTAACCAAACGGGCCTTCCTGCTCTTTCTTGAGCAGACCTTCACAAGGGCTCACCCCCGGGCCTTTGCACTGGCTCATGTCGCAGCCTGGAAATCTTTCGTCATATTCTCAAACACTGCCCTTTCTACTTGGATCAGAGCTCAAACGCCAACTCCTCAGAGAGGCCCTCACTTACCTTCCTACATAAAACCTGCCTCAACCTGCTTCTTTTTTCGCCATTGCATTCAATCACTACCTAAAATAATTTATGTTTATTTGTGTATTGTGTGTCTCCTCTGACTATGATATTGGTTTCATGAGTCCTGGCAGGAACTTCCTATATTATTTATCACCGTATCCCCAGCTTCTAAAATAATGCATAGGCATTCCCTGGTGGCTCAGCAGGTTAAGGACCTGGTGCTGGCACTGCTGTAGCTCTAGTTACAGCTGTGGCATGGGTTCAGTCCCTGGCCCAGGATCTCCTATGAGCCTTGGTGCATCCAAAAAAAAAAAAAAAAAAGCAAATAAAACAATGCATGGACTATAACATACACTATAAGTATGAACTTACTGAAAGACACAGTCTGAAGGGAGAAAATCTTCCTGGATCTTTTCCTCCCTTGCTGCCCAACCCGACCTTGCCGACATGGAGGAAGATGAATTATCAAGGGTGATTCAAAAGATGCGAACCTTCCAAACCTCAGAAGGTCACAATATAACAGCTCTGGGCAGAGGCTGCCCCAGGTACTTCTTTCAAACCAAGTCCTGTCCAAGAACCTTTATTTCCTCCTTCAAGCCACACCATTGTCCACGTTGTCCTCTTTAGTTTGGGTATTGTATGTTGTTAATACACCCGAAAGCATAGCAAAGATACTCAGTTTCCGTCCTCCCCCTAGAATTCTAGCCAATACGCTACTGGATGTAGGAGCTGGTTTCTTCTGCCGCATTGATGTCAGGTCAGTAATGTGCCTGCTCCTTAGGCCTGTTTACACGTGTGAAGTTGTTTGAATTCCCTTCAGTCATTGCATTTCCTCTCTTCGTCCTCTTCTTGGAGGCTCCAGGTAAATGACTCCACTTCCCGAGTTTCTCCCTGAAAAGAATCGTAGTAATTTTCCAGAGGGGCTGCGAGGATTAGAGGAAATCATACCAGGGAAACACTGACAGAGGGCCTGGTACACAGCAGGTGCTCCATGAATGCTGAGTGTTAGGCTTTTTATCACCATCACTGACAGAGGGTCTGGTACACAGCAGGTGCTCCATGAATGCTGAGTGTTAGGCTTTTTATCACCATCACTGACAGAGGGCCTGGTACACAGCAGGTGCTCCATGAATGCTGAGTGTTAGGCTTTTTATCACCATCACTGACAGAGGGTCTGGTACACAGCAGGTGCTCCATGAATGCTGAGTGTTAGGCTTTTTATCACCATCACTGACAGAGGGCCTGGTACACAGCAGGTGCTCCATGAATGCTGAGTGTTAGGCTTTTTATCACCATCACTGACAGAGGGCCCGGTACACAGCAGGTGCTCCATGAATGCTGAGTGTTAGGCTTTTTATCACCATCATCCCCACGAGCATCGTCCGGGTTTTTAGTCCCATCCTTCCCAGCTCAGAATTACTAGCTTCTAGTTAACTTTCAAATAAAAATTCTAGTCTCATCGCCTCTACCATCAGGGCCCTGCCAGCTACATCCTCTCAGGTCTGGGTGGACAACCTCACTTCTCATTTCTCCTTGATATGAATGCTGCGCTACAGGGCAGCTTCATCCACTGTCTGACTCCATCTGCCATTCTCCCCTCCTACTCTAGCTGTTTAAACATCTCATTCTGCTCCTTTTTATTTCATGCCCCCTGCCCTTGATTTTACTTTTAAACATTTAAATTCATTGTTATATTTTCTGAAATATGTTAGACCTCTCTAACGAGCAAGATTTGAAACTAACACTTACATATGTTTATTATCTTCGAAAAACATCTTGATTGAGATCTAACATGAAGTATGTGGCTCAGTGAGTTGTTCCATGTGGATACACCTGTGAACTCACCAGTGGGATCAAGATAAAGAACAGTGCCAGTGGCCCAGAAGGTTCCCTGAGGCCTGTGCCAGTCAGTACCTCCCAGAGGAAACCACTGTTGTGACTTGTCACTATTGATTGGCTTTTCCTGTTCTTTCTTGAACCTTTGCATTTGGTTTCTTTCACTCAATACAATGTCTTTGAAATTCTTCCATTAGGTGCTCACAGCAAGAGTTGGTTTGGAGCTTCCATCGTGGCTCAGTGGTTAACGAATCCAACTAGGAACCATGAGGTTGTGGGTTCGATCTCTGGCCTTGCTCAGTGGGTTAAGGATCTGGCATTGCCGTGAGCTGTGGTGTAGGTCACAGATGCCGCTTGGATCTGGCATGGCTTGGCTGTGGCTGTGGTGTAGGATGGCAGCTATAACTCCAATTAGACCCCTAGTCTGGGAACCTCCATATGCCGCAGGTGCAGCCCTAGAAAAAGACGAAAAGACCAAGAAAAAAAAAAAAAAAAGAGTTGGTTCTTTACTCCTGTGACTATACCATTGTATGACTATGTCACCGTTTCTGTCTTTATTTTCCTGTTGGTGGATACATGGATTGTTTTCAACTTGGGGCTATGACAGTAAAGCTGTTAGGAACATTTTCAAGTCTTTCTTTGGGTGGACTCTGAACTCATTTTCCTCGTGGATGTGCCCTAGTTCAGTTGCCGGCTCAGAGAACAGGCACATGTTCAGCTTCAGCAGATACTGCCGGTTCTCCAAAGTGGTTGCACCAAATGATACTCCCACCAGTCGAGCATGAGAGTCTCGGTTGCTCCACATCCTTCAATAATTGGTGGCGTCCGTCGTTCAGTTACACCCATTCTGGTGGGTGTGTAGTGGTATCATGTTTTAATTTGTATTTTCCTAATGAATAATGATCTTGAGCGCCTTTAATTATGCGTTTTGATCATGTGGATATATCTGTTTTTTCAGTGCTTAAGTTCTGCTTCATTTTAAAAAAATGGATTTTCAAACTGATTTTTAGGAGGTTTTTTTAATATATATGGAAACATAAATTTTTTCTCCCAACCTGTGGCTCGCCTTTATACTCTCTTTGTCTTGGATGAACTGATATTCTTTTTCAATATAAATTTTTTATAATGATTTTTATTTTTTCCATTACAGCTGGTTTACAGTGTTCTGTCAATTTTCTACTGTACAGCAGGGTGACCCAGTTACACATACATGTATACATTCTTTTTTCTCATATTATCATGCTCCATCATAAGTGACTAGATATAGTTCCCAGTGCTACATAGGAGGATTTTTTTAAATATAAATTTTATTGGAGTATAGTTGACTTACAAAGTTGTGTTAGCTTCAGATGCAGATATTCCTTTTTAGATAGTCTTAATTTTAATGAAATTTATCAATCTTCTCCTTAATGGCTAGTGCCGCTTTTTGTGTTCTAAAATCTTTACAATCAAGGTGATACCCTCCTATGCTTTCTTCTAGAAGCTCTTTTGTTTCTCTTTCACATTTAGATCTGTGATGCACATGCATTTTTCTTAAATCCAGCTCCAAATTCAGTTCTTCAGAGACTCATTCATTCATAATTTTAATCATTCATTCATTTAACGGAATTTTTAAGCACCTACCATAGGTCAGGTACTTGTGCGAGAACAAAAGCAATTAGAGTCAACATTTCAGGAGCTTACAGGCTATTAGGAGAAAGGACAAGACTTGCACATAAACAATATTTAGAAAGTAGTTATTTAGTTGGAAACTCTGCTGTGGCCTAATTATTCAGTCATGCCGCCCAGAGTAAGTTCCTCTTTGAACATAGGCATAAATGTCAACTCCATGCCATGACCCTCTCTTTCTCACCCTGCTTTGGTTCCCCAAGTCCCTGTGTCTGGCTCACCAGGTGTCTCAGCATCTGGCCCGCTCTTCCCTCTCTTCCTCTGTGCCCTCATCTTCCAGGCACCCACCCCCATCTGCCATCCCAAACCCTCTAAATTCCTGACCCAGCCGAATTCCCAAACAGAGCGAGCGGTTCTCCTGCCAGCTCTTCCCTCCCATGACAAACTGCTCGCCACTCCAGTACCTGCTCTGAGAAGCCTCTCCCAGCTTCTTTCTGTCTTTTTGTGCCTTGACTCTGCCTCTGAGCCAGACTGCTGGGTTCAAAGCCACCTTCTGTCACTCTCCGGCTCTGTGACCCTGAGCGTGATACTTAAACTGCTTACACCTCAGACTCCTCAGTAAGAAAAATTGTGGTTCCTGCTATATACGGTTTTGTGCAAATAAATGAGATTATCCAGGTACAACCGTTTTAACACGGTGTCTGGCACAGGGTAAGTGCTCTGTGTTAAAAAAAAAAAAGTCAAAAAATAGTCATAGCCATCATGCTAATGATGTTTATCTGTGAACATGGTCTTTTCACTAGATTGGGAGTTTCTTGAAATCAGGTCATTGTCTTATTATTATTTTTTCTATAATGGCCACCTCTCCTAGTGCCCCTTTGTGGAGCTCTTCATGCAGTTCCCTGCACAGGGAGATTTATGTCCATCACCCCAACAGGTCTGTGCAAGCGCCTCCAAGATCTGGGATCTCCATGCCATGGTTTACGAAACTCAGGCCCTGGCCCATGTCCCTCAGCTGCTTCATGGAGGAGCCAGGATTTTGACTCCCTGATCCCCTGCAGAGTTTGTGAGACACTCATTATGCATCCCTGCCTCTGGGTGCATGCCCCATCTCAGCACCTACACGGTGAGCTTGGTAAATATCTGAATTGAATCTAATAAACCCCAACCTACCCAAGTTTGCCCGAAATGAATGTGGGTTTATCCATGCTGCTGCTAGAGTTTGAACATGATCCTCAAAGGCCAAGCAATGAGAGACTGAGACTCTTCTCCCAAAACAGACAGCAGCTAGAGCAGGTGACTGTTTTCAACTTTCCCTTCTTGGGAAACAGCACTTTCAACATCAGTAATTTGTCACTTGAAGGTGTGCTCTTGAATTAATAAAATGCTGCCTTTCCAGAGGAGCCGGCTGTCACTTTTCACAAAATTTGTCCTATTTTTTGTTTTGTTTTGTTCCCTTGTTTTTGTCTTTTTAGGGCTGCACCTGTGGCATATGGAGGTTCCCAGAATAGGGGTCCAATCAGAGCTACAGCTGCCAGCCTACGTCACAGCCACAGCAACGCAAGATCCTAGCTGTGTCTGCGACCTACATCACAGCTCACAGCAATGCGGGATCCCTAACCCACTGAGCGAAGCCAGGGATCAAACCCACCACCTGATGGTTCCTAGTTGGATTCATTTTTGCTGTGCCACAACAGAAACTCCAAAATGTGTCCTATTTAATGAAACTTTTTGTTTGCTCTTAATTAGCTACCACCTCATCTGTTGCTGCATTACAGTCCCAAACTTTTGTTTGTTTGTTTGTTTTTGTCTTTTTAGGGCCACACCTGCAGCATATGTAAGTTCCCAGACTAGGGGCTGAGTCAGAGCTGCAGCTTCTGGCCTATGCCATAGTCACAGCAACTTGGGATCCAAGCTGCATCTACAACATACACTGCAGCTCATGGCAATGTCAGATCCTTAACCCACTGAACGAGGGAGTGAACCCACGTCCTTATGGATACTAGTCGGGTTCCTTACTGTTGAGCCACAACAGGAACTCCCCACGCTTTTAAAATGCTATGCCAAGAGTCTTGGGGAGATCCTTTTCAGGAAGCTTCTGGAAGCTTGGCCTCTCTAGCTGAGTTGTAAATATCTTGAGAACAAGAACTGCATCATACCATCTGTATCTCCCAGGAATTCAATACGTTTTGCCAAATCCATTATCTGCATGCTTGTTTTATGCTGGGTCCTGATCTAAGCCTTGGGAAGGAGAAAGGAGGAATCAGACTCAGATCTTACCCTCCAGGAGCTTCTAGTCCAGCCCAGAAGATAAGGCTCAAACATAAGCAACAAGCATCTGATACGGAAAATGGTGTTTGTGAGGGGATAACAGCAGAGAGCTACACTGGGGTACCCACCCCCCAAAACTTCACTTGTACTTAGAGATTGCTGGGAAATTCTTTATGATGAAAACAAGCATGGGCATAATGTGGAATACACTCTAACAGGTGCATGCATTTTACGGTAAAATACAAGGTGCTGTATCAGGGAGACCTATCCCCCTCCCTTTCTTTAGGCTGGGGCGCTCCTCTCTTCTCTGCCTTTAGGAATGTTTCAGTGCGCATGATGTTAAACACTGCCACTGGCATCACACAGAATTAGGTTTTCATTCAGGCTCTGCTCCATCATTTTCTAGCTGTGTGATTTTTGAGCAAATGGTCTGAGCTCCTTGGACCTCAGTGGTTTTTTGAGGATCAATGTTTTATAAAAAGCTTTTGTCACATACATGGTAGCTTTTATGCATGTTTTGAAGAAACACATTTGTGGGAGGGATGGCTAGAAGGAGGATGGGTGGATGATGGGTGGAGGATGGATTGAAGATGGAGGATGGATGGATGGAGGATGGATGGAGGATGGATGGATGGAGGATGGATGGATGGAGGATGGATGGAGGATGGATGGATGGAGGATGGATGGATGGAGGATGGATGGAGGATGGATGGAGGATGCATGGATGGAGGATGGATGGATGGAGGATGGATGGATGGAGGATGGATGGATGGAGGATGGATGGAGGATGGATGGATGGAGGATGGATGGAGGATGGATGGATGGAGGATGGATGGATGGAGGATGGATGGAGGATGGATGGATGGAGGATGGATGGATGGAGGATGGATGGATGGAGGATGGATGGATGGAGGATGGATGGAGGATGGATGGATGGAGGATGGATGGATGGAGGATGGATGGAGGATGGATGGATGGAGGATGGATGGATGGAGGATGGATGGAGGATGGATGGATGGAGGATGGATGGATGGAGGATGGATGGATGGAGGATGGATGGATGGATGGAATAAGGAACAAGGCAGTCTTGTCACATCAAAAAAGGCACGTATTCCCTTTGACACTAGTAATGTGCCATTCTATAGCATTCTATAGCACCCTTGAAGCACTTTCATATTCACACTGAAATCAAAGACAGTAGAGCCATCCCAAGTCTACCTTTGAGAAAAAAACAAAACAAAACAAAAAAATTGGACTTCAAGAAATGCCCAGAGTCATAGAAAAAGTGAGATTGGTCATCTTGAGATTTGAACCAGCACCTGGTTCAGCATCTCTAACCCAGAGCTTGGGGACTTGTTGGTGGGAAGAAGAAGGCATACCTTTCAAACTGCTGCCTTTCTGAGCTGTGTACAGCCTGTTAATTTAACCTGTATGTCTTAAGTCCCAGAGTCCTCGTTTCTGGGGCAACACACAAGTCCTTCCCTTTACTTGTTGAGAAGCTGATACAAAAGATGAGCTCTACTCTCCTTCAAATGTATAGACACACACAACTTTGGCTTCAGGAAGCCCCCCCCCCCCACCATGCCCCCTCAGGCGCTCAGGTTCCCTCTACAGCGACCACCCTGAGCCTGACCAACTGCAGAAACCACAAACCCATCACCTCCAGCAGACCAGTGGAAACAGTATAACCCAACCCAACAAACCCCAGCCACTCCAACCAGTGACAGCCTACCCTCCCAACCCTGCAAGCATCCACATTCGAACAAGTTTTATCCCTCAAAATACATCCAAAGTCAAACCATCCGTTTCCCTCTCAGAGTTTCATAAGTCTTGGTGGAGATGAGAATTGAGGTTATCTGTGTTTTGGAAATCAAAATTGCCAGTGTGTTAGTTAATAGGACAGGGTGGAGACCCATAAATAGGGTAATACAATACACAGGTTACCTAGAATTGACTGCCTTCACCAAAGGCAATGCCTTTGTTGTCATGAAAGCCCAGATCAGCCACAAAAGATAAAGAACCAGACTGGCAGCTGAAGAAAACATGGTGAGGCCATTCAGTTTGCATGTTCATTCAACCGTCACGTACCGAGCACCCGCTGTGTGCCAGGCACTATCCTAGGCCCCTCAGATACATCGGAGACTAAGACAGAAAAATCCTTGCTCTGAATGTCATCTTTGAGCTAACATTCTAGTAGGGAGATGGGCAAATACCAGTAAATGGAGAAATAAATGAACGTGTAGTATGCTAGAAGGCAACAGTGCTATGGGGAAAAAAAGTTGAGCAGGATAGAGCGTGTGTGTGACAGAGGAAGCAAGTTGCTCTATTAAACTCAGATCAGAAAATTGGCACTGAAGGTGACATTTGAACAAGACTTGAAATCAAAGAGACCACACACACGTCTTGACCACGAATCTTGAAGCCAAGATGATGCCAATGACAATACGAAATGGCTAACATTCACACTTTCACTCAAAAGATATTTATCGAGTGCACTGAGAGCTAGGTGCTTTGAGCTAGTCTTAGTAACGATCCCCAAAGATATCCAGGTGCTAAGCCCTGGAACCTGTGATGTCACCTATACGGCAGAAGGGCCTTCATAGATGTCACAAAGTTAAGGATTTTAAGATAGAGAAATTACCCTGGATTATCCAGTGGGCCCTAAATGTAACCCTAAGTGTCCTTCTAGGAGGGAGGCGGGGGAGATTTGACTATAGGAGGGGAAAGTGATGTGATAATGAAAGCAGGGAGAACATGGTGAGGTGAGGTGGGACCACCAGCTGAGGAATAAGGGAGCTGGAAAAGGCAAGGAAACGGACCCTTGCCTGGAGGCTCCAGAGGGAAGCTCCCCTTCTGACACCTTGATTTTATTCCCGTAAGACTCATTTTAGACTTCTGACCTTCAGAGCTTAAGAATAAATCTCTGTTGCTTTATGCCTCCAAGCTCATGGTAATTTGTTACAGCTGCCCTAGGAAACTAACAGCGCTATTTTAGATGGGGCAGTAGTGCAGAGCACTGATGACAATCCCTGCCCGTTGACTGTTCCCTCTGCCTGGTGTTGCCCACGCCCTTGATAGTAGGATCCTCTGTGAGCACATCAACCCCAGAAGACGGTTTCTATTTGAATTAAGACCATGTAACTCGACTATCTTGTTCTTTACCCTTTGGAGGGTCTTCTGATCATACCTGGTTAGACGGTTTGTTGTGCACTGGCTATTTTGGGCATGCCCGTGATCTGCTTATGTCATCTCTAATGCCACATGTCCCCTGGGTGGACTGGATTACTCTGGGTGCCTGGGCCACTGACCCCTTCCTTTCTGACCACTCCAGGATCACTTTCCAAAGAGAGGAGGACCAGCCTTCACTCAAGGGTTTACATGTAGCATCCTTTGCATGAACGGCCTACGTAATCTTAGCCAACTCAGGTGGTGTAACTAAGTGGCAGACACTTCTTCTAAGGGCTATAAAAACATTATTTAATTCTCACTGTAGCCCCATAAGGTGGGTTCTAATATTAGTCCTATTTCACAGATCAGGAAACAGAAGCACAGGGAAGTTAAAATAACTTATCGAAGGTCATATGACTAGTGAGGATTTCCGGGAGCACAGGTTCAAGCTCTTGACTATATTTAAGGCTCATTAATAAAATAGCTAAAATCTACTGAGCAACCGCTATGTGTCAAGAAATCTTCATTTAAGTTTCACAACCTCTTGAATGGGAGACAAGCACTACCTCTAGTTTATGGATGGCGAAACTGGGGCATCATCGGGTTTCAAGAGGATCAGAATCCAGGCAGCGAGGCTGGAGCCCCTGTTCTTACCTCTTGTGTTGTTCTTTAATGAAGCACCCACTGTTTCCCAGTTACTATCCTGAGTCCCGAGGTGAAGAAGTGAGTAAGATTAAGACAAGAGAAGTCGTAAAGGAGTTAGACTTGGGAGTCTCAGGAACCATCTGTGATCTTGGGCAAGTCACCTAACTGTTCGGAGACCCAGTTTTCTCACCCATTAAATGAGAATGGTACCAGGACCTACCTCAGGCCTGTTGTGAGGATTACGTGACAACCAGCACTTAGTGTGAGTTGTCAATACGTGTCAGCTGTTGTTACACTGTTACTCTTATAATAAGCCCTTAATTACAGAAGATGCCCAAACAATGTAAACATCACTGTTCCTCCCACATTCATTCTGATGGCAATTTAAAGAACCCTGAACTAGGCTAAGACCTCCTGCTTGCCCAGCCTAAGTGGCAGACTGAAGACACAATCAGAGGACCCATGCCTTTCACTGGTCCCAAGCTCCTGGAATGGGTTAGCCTTTCAAGGAACACCAGTCACGCCCAGCCCTCCTGGGACACAGTGGAGGTACCTAAGAGAAGAAAGCCCTGGAAAGTCCTACCGGGGGCTATGACTCTGAACTGAGCGTGCCTATGCTGGGCTCCCCGGGAACTTTGCCAGGGCCCAGGGATGAATGGGTGGGCAGATGCTGAATCTCTACTGGCTGAGGCTTCCATCTTGGTTTCCTTGTCTCTGAACCAAGGCCTTGCTGAGACCAGCAGAGAGCTGCTCAACAGCTGCTTCTCACTGGTTGAAGGGAATATCTTCTGGGAATGATGGAGGAAAAGGAGATACTTTTTTTTTTCTGTCTGGAGGCTTTATCAACCTTAAATCATGACTTTTATGCTGGGACAAATGGGCATCCATGTGCAAAAAAAAAAAAAAAAAAAAAAAGGTATGACTCCAACCTCTTGGTGTATACAAAAATTAACTCAAAATTGATCATAGACCTAAATGTAAGAGGTAAATTATAACATTCATAGTAGCAAATATAGGAGTAAATCTTTGGGACCACAGATTAAGTAATGGTTTCTTAGGACATTAAAAGTAGAAGAGATAAAAGAAAACTTAGATTGAACTGGACTTCATTAAAATTTTAAAACTTTTGTATTTCAAGGAGTTCTCATCAGGGTGCAGTGGAAACAAATCTGACTAGGAACCATGAGGTTGCAGGTTCAATCCCTGGCCTCATTCAGGGGGTTAAGGATCCAATGGTGCCTATCATGAGCTGTGGTGTAGGTCGCAGACACAGCTTAGATCTGGAGTTGCTGTGGCTCTGGTGTAGGCTGGCAGCAACAGCTCCGATTAAATCCCTAGCCTGGGAACCTCCATATACCATGAGTGCGGCCCCAAAAAGGCAAGAGTCCAAAAAAACAAAACAAAACAAAAACCAACCAAACAAAAAACCCACAAAAAATTTTTGTGCTTCAAAAGGCACCATCAAGAAAATGAAAAGACTAC
This sequence comes from Sus scrofa, assembly GCF_054392235.1. NCBI lineage: Eukaryota > Metazoa > Chordata > Mammalia > Artiodactyla > Suidae > Sus > Sus scrofa. The sequence continues at coordinate 7,826,570 of NC_139388.1, forward strand.
CTACCCACAGAATGGGAAAAAAATACTGCAAAGCACATATTTGATGAGGGTTTTATAATATATTAGTATATATAAAGAACCCTTATGACTCAATGATACCCCCCCAATATCCCCATTTAAAAACAGCAAAAGCCCTAGTTTCAAGGTTAACCCTCTTCCGCAGTCTAGAAACCACCTGGGACTCCCGCTGCCCTTCTTCCAGATTGGAAAATGTTCCTCGATATGCTCCACCAATGCTAACGCTTAGTAAATGGATGTAAGGTAAATGCACCCCACCCCCAACTGGCTTCATATGAAATTAAATACACTTTTTCTTTTGACAAGGTGATTTAATGTACGGGGTGCTGGGCATTATGCTATACCTAAAAATATTGTACTAAATAAAAGTCATAGTGCTAGTGAGTATTCACTAACATAAAATAAAAAATAAATAAAGATGGCAAAGGATTTGAGTAGGTATTGCCCCAAACACAATACACAAATGGCCAAAAAGCACGTGGAAAGCTGCTCTAGGTCATTAGCTATTAGGGAAACAGCAATGCACGTCACCATGAGACAGCACTTCATTGCATCTAGGAGGACTAAGATCAAAAGAGCAGACAGTGACAAACAGGATGTGGACACATGAAACTCCCCAACGCTGCTGGTGGAACTGTAAAATGGTGCAGCCACTCTGAAAAACAGTTTGGCAGCTCCCCCAAAATGTTAAACCCATTTATCCTACGACCCAGCAATTCCACTCCTAGGAAGACACTCACGAGAAATGAAAACACTGGTCCACGGTAACAACTTGAACGTGCACGTTCCTCAAGACAGCTAAAAAGAGGAAGCAGCTCAGATGTCTCCCAACTGATGAGTGGATAAACAAAACGTGATCTGTTCATACAATGGAACATTATTTGGTCACAAAAGGAATGAAGTACTGATTCATACGCCAACCCAGATGAACCTTGAAAACATTATGCTGAGGGAAAGAAGCCAGTGGTAAAACCCCCATACACTGCATGACTCAGCTGATGTGAAATGTCCAGACTAGGCAGGTCCATGGTGGTAGAAAGTAATGTGGGGTGGTCAAGAACTGGGCGGGGGGGATGCAGAATGAGGGGTGACTGCTAATGGGTGCAGGGCTCCTTTCTGAGGTGATGAACACGTTCTAACATTAGACAGTGGCGGGAGTTACACAATATGCAATATACTAAACACCACTGAACTGAATACTTTCAATGGGCGGACCTTATGATATATGAATTCAATCTCAAAAAAAGCTACAGTTAAACAAAATTACTATCAGTCCTTGATCATCCTTGAAGAAACATGTGGAGACTTCTCTTTGGTTAACGCCAATTTCACTTCTTACTGAGCACGGATAAACCGGGGTTCTGCCTTTTCTGCCTACCATCTATGCCACCGTGCCACCCCCACGGAGGTTCCTGGTGAACTTCTACCCTTACTTTACCAAGCTCTCTCCTGTGCCCACACCCTTCTTTTCATCTGCATTGTCAATTTCACCTGGTAACCTGCTACCATCCCTCACCTATCAGCCACCCCTGGCTTCCAAGACAGTAGAGGGGGTCCCTTGGGGTTCCCTTTTTACCGTCATTCCAGTGAATTAGGTTGGTTTGTTCCTTGGTGCTGTGTCTGTCATGATGCTACACACTCCCTGAGGACAGCGGAGTTGCTGTTTCTGTTGACCATATATGCCACCAACTAGAGTCACCACTGAATGAGTAAGTGAATGGGTGAGTGAGTGAATGAGAGAGTGAATATATGCCTGAAAAGAACAAGTATCTGCATGCAGTGGAAAGATACAGAGGATAAGAAAGACTGGAGCAAAGGAAGAAGGGAGGGTTCCGGTGTGGACCAAAGCTATATTCCCAGGTATCCATTTTTCCCCATTTCCTGAGAAATGTCTACTTCAACAGCCCTGCAGCCACTCTGACCATGTGAACCTCTCAGATTCTAGCATGGCTTCTCAGTTTCTTATGAGTCAAACCCAAACCTCTGGCCTTTCAAAGAACTCCTAACCTTGTTTTTCTACTCTTTGGCTCAGAAATCCATGGTTGGGAACCTAGCCAGAAAAAATGACAATAACAGCACCTGAATCCAGAGTGAGAGGTGAGGTGGACTCTATTTTGTACACACAAGGTCACTAATCTGGTGTTGTTCTGAACAGTCAAAAAGCTAAATGTCCAAGAGCAGGCTAGCATACATCATGCCATGTTCCAAAGATGGAATGATATGCACCATTAGAAGAATTTAGTGATTGGGGAAAATACTTTTATCTTACAGTAAGTGCAAAAAAGCAAGTTAAAAACTGGTGGGTTATAAACTGACCACTCATATGTAAACTGTGCATAGAAAAAATTTGAAACTTGGGGAAAACCACACCAGAATGAGTTGAGGGGTTTTCTTTTGGTTGGGACTATGGCTGTCTTCTTTCTTTCTTCCTTTCTTTCTTTTTTTAACATAAACAGGTGTTCTACCATGAATATATATGACTTTTGTAATCAGAGCAAACACACTCCCCAATTCTCCCACTCTTTCCACCGCTCTTTCTTGGGGAATTCACTCAACACCTGCTTTGTTCAGCGCCCCCACAGCCGCCTCCAGATCCTTGTCTTGAGCAGCATGCTCGGCATCTGGCCAGGGGCTCCTTCGGTCCACCAGGACACTCCCAAAGGTGCAGCTGTGCAGGAGGCCTTTCCTGGTCACTAGGAAGAGGGCAGGCTGGCCTGTCCCCACTTGCCCCAACACAGGGCTCCCACATCTCTCTCTGCTCACCGTGTCCAAGAAAACTTCTTTGCTGGGGCTTCACCTTAAGAGACAACTTCTTGCTGCGGCCAGGCGGCTGGTCCTATGTGGTCTGCGCCTGGCTGGTCGCTGAGTCCAAACGCCTAGAAGGACGTGGATGTGCAGAGGCCGTGGGTCCCACTTGTTGGATGAGGAGGGAGGTGGCAATGACCCTCTGCCTGCACGTCCTGATTTGCCACAGGAAAGACTTCTGGACATTTAAAAACCACCCAGTCTTCAAATAGCTGAAGTGATCAAAGGTGTTTGCCCTTAACCTGGACCAGCAACCTTCTCAATGGAGCCTGTCTGACGCTCAGGAACTTTGAGGGGAAATGAGAACAAACCAGTAGTGTGGATGGAGCTCAAATGCATGGAGATTTATCGTGGGTTGATTTGGCCATGTACACATCCAGCTCATTCCTGGGGTGGCATCAAATTAGAGAAACCCTTGAAGGAAAAGGTTAGTGGGTCAAACATTTGGGGACTTACCTGGCATATCGTGGAGCGCTTGTGAAATGCTGGGGCTTCATCAAAGCGGTAAACAAACCTGGGGGAATTTTTCCTGCAGAACTTCCTGGCCACGCAGGACACCCACGTGAAGCATAACAAGGAAGCTGTGCGGCCGAGACAGACTGTCTTGGCTTCAAGAGAGGCGCATGCGTCTTGGCTCCTGCGGCCTTTGGAGCTAATGACCCAGGCCTGTGTCTGAAATACGACGGAACCAAGGCTGAGGATTAATTGGATGTCCGGGCATCGACCTTCAGGATTTCTGGAACAGGAAAAGCTGTGGTGTGAAGGCTTCCTCATCGGTCCGGTATGCCAGCTGTCATCTCGAACAGGGTAAACAAACCACAGGCATACTTTCCTTCCCCGCAGAGCTGCGCCCTTTTGCCTGACCAGGTCTGGGTCCTGCTTGGCAATGGGAACTGAGCAGAAAAAAGTGGGGAGGCATTTTTAAAATATTTAAAGCGGAATAGCACACAGGCGAGTGACGGTCCCACTTGTCAGCTCTTTTCCATTCCTGCCACCCAGTGCAGGCCTCCATCGCGTCTTTCTGAAGTCACGATGGTTGACGCTCCCTCCCAATCTATCTCATCAAGGCTGGAGGTGCTGAGGTGCCCAGAGAGTCAGGGGAGCGAGCAGATGGTCTTCGTGCTGCCATCCCAGGGCTCGGGTTTCTGTCTAATGGGCTCTGTAAGCTGAGTGGGAAATGGAAAAGTTGGGGTGTAGGGGAGGTTTTCAGGGACCAATAGGGAAAGAAAGGAGAGACCAGGGGCAGCAGAGAGGGGAAGCTTTGTGGGGAATGTGGGGTGTTGTCATTGGGCTCCACATGAACTGTCTTCCTGGGAGATGTCAGTAAAATAGCTGTTTCTTTTTTTCATTTTGTAAAAAAAAAAAAAAAAAAAAAATCCATTTCTTGTTGGTACATGATGCAGGTGGATTTCTTTGTTGACGGAATTCATTCATCCGACACATTTTTAATTGAGAGCCTGTATCTCTGGGCAGTGTTCTGGATGCAGAGGATGGAGTGGTGAATAAAACACACCCGACACAGGACAACATGGGTGTAAACAAACCACCTGCATGAATATCCAAGTTCTGCTGTGAGGCAAAAGCCCATTCCCAAAGGTTAACACTGTGTGATTCTGCTTATGCGACGTTTCTGAAATGACAAAGTTTTGGAGATGGGGGTTACCAGCGGGTAGGAATGGGGGCTGGTGATGGGAGAGAGGTGAGTGTGGTGACGGCAAGCACCACGAGGGACCCCAGTGTGGATGTGGTCTTCACTGTCTCGACAGTGGCCATGGATGCAGGAACACACGCCTGTGATGAAACTGTATAGAACCACACACACACACACACACACACACACACACACACACACGCGGAAAATCAGAGAAATCTGAGGAAGATCTATGGGTTGACTCAAGGTCAATGTCCTGGCTGTCATATTAAACAGTAGTTTTCCAAAATGTTACAATTGGGGAAACGCCGTGAAGTCCATATGGGAACTCTCTGTGTTATTTCTTGGAACTGCACATGAACCTACAATTATTCCAACAAAAAATTCAATGAAAAAAATTCCCATATGGCACAAACGCACCTGTCTACAAAACAGATGCACAGACATAGAGAACAGACTTGTGGTTGTCAAGGGGGAGAGGGGAGGCGTGGGATGGTCCGGGAGTTTGGGGTTAGTAGGTGCAAACTATGACATTTCGAACGGAAAAGCAAGAAGGTCCTGCTGTACAGCACAGGGTCTCTTGGGACAGAACATGATGGAAGCAAATAGAAGAAAGGGAATGTACCTGTATGTGTGACTGGGTCACTGTGCTGTACAGCAGACACTGGCACAACACTGTAAATCAACTATACTCTAATAAAAAGTTTTTACAAGTAAGAAAATGAAATTGAAAAAAAAAAATACCCTGACCTGATGGCGCCTCCATTTGAGTGGGAGCTTCACGGTGGCTGCAGAGGTCTGCCCCTCTGTGTATCCACGCACTGTTCCCAGAGGTTCCTTCCTGTCCTCCAGACACATTCCTGAATCTCCTTGGAGGCGGAACAAAATCCCAACTCTGGGGAGGGGACAGGTGCAAAAAAAGCAGGTGATCCCAACCCCCGACCCTGTGACGTGTGTGTCTGGCCTGACGTGTGCGGCCGGCCGGCCTGCCTTTGGTTCTCTAAACCAGGCCCCAAGCACCTAGCAGACCCCCAAGGCGATGCCCAGATGCCCGCAGTCTCGAAATACTCACGCGGGACCCTGGTCGGCTTGCTCCCTCCATCTCCACACTGAGCTCCTTCACTTCTGCCCAGATGCCTGGTCTGCCCTGGGAGCTCATTTAGCTGGGGGCACCTCCTTTTCTATACCACTCTAGGGCCTCACTGCCCTGGTTCTCAGCGTCAGGCCAGACAGGACCCGATCCTGATGCCAGCTTCTCGGCCACCACCAGGCAGTCAGTGTCCAGCCCCCACACCAGTCTGCTGTCCCATCAGTTGTACTGTGAGGCACCTGTCAGGCCATGAGCCATCTGGATCTGCTGCTCTATGTTCTTTTTTCTTTTCCTTTGTCTTTTTAGGGCCACACCCACGGCATATGGAAATTCCCAGGCTAGGGGTCAAATGGGAGCTGTAGCCACTAGCCTACACCACAGCCACAGCAATGCCAGATCCTCTAAGCGAGTCCAGGGATTGAACCTGAGGCCTCATGGATACTAGTTGGGTTCTTATCAATGAGCCACAACAGGAACTCCTGCCGCTCTATTTTCCTGACTTAGAAGTTCTTCAGGGGAACAAAGCCATGTAAAATTAAAGTCTAAACAGACTTTAAATTTTTTATTATTTTATATTATGCTCTGCTTTGCTTGGAATGTCCACACAGCAACACACCTTCTCGGGCACATCATTTTCTAACAGAGCCTGATTGAGAGGCTAGACCTCCTCGTCTAGTCCACTGGAAAGAAGGGAAAGGGGGAAGGGAGGGAAGGCGGGGAGGAAGGCGCAATGATAAATCCTTCTGTCTCTTCTCCAACAGGCCAGTGGTTGCCCATTCTGCCAACAGTAATAACATGACAATACAATTTCTTTTCTTTTCTTTCTTTTTTTTTTTTTTTTTTTTTGGTCTTTTTAGGGCCACACCCAAGGCATATGCAGTTTCCCAGGCTAGGGGTCCAATCGCAGCTACAGCTGCTGGCCTACACCACAGCCACAGCAACACCAGATCCAAGCCTTGTCTGCAACCTACACCACAGCCACAGCAATGCGGGATCTGAGCCTCCTCTTCGACCTACACCACAGTTCATGGCAATGCCGGATCCTTCACCCACTGAGTAAGGCCAGGGATCAAACCGGCGTCCTCATGGATGCTAGCTGGGTTTGTTATCACTGAGCCACGATGGGAACTCCCACAATTTCTGATTCATGGTCATGGTCTTTACACTAAAGGAAAGGCACTTTCTTAGACGTGCTAGAGCTAATCAATAGAAATTTGATCGACTTTCAGATAGGGTTTTTACGGCCAAAATAAAATGAAGAAAAGATACTGACAAGCTCTATTACCATAACCTTGTCTCAAAGCAACCACAGCAAGAAGAAGCCCCACATGAAAGGAGGGACCCCCTCCAGCCAGGGAGGGACCAGCCTTGAGTCCCATGGAAGCTGTTCTCCTGGGCCTGAGCCCCAACCGTCAGGTCCGCGGGGCTACCCCGTGGTCCACCGCCCTACCCTGCTCCTCCTGGGAAGGGGTCTGCTTCTCCACATCCCAGGCTGTGCCCGGGATGAACAGCCCGTGGAGATCCAGGTGCATGTCTACGTCAACGGAAGCACGAGCCAATTCCGTAAAAGTTTTGGCATCCAGAACAAGCAGAAACGGCAGCTTCTGGGGATCGGTAGAGACGATGGCTGATAAGATAATTCCTTTGAGGAAAGGAAACAAAAAGAAACTCTTTATAAAAGTGCAGCCTTGAACCTCCTCCAGCTGCAGGGATAAGCTTCCCAGCTCTGGCTCCCTGTCCTTTGATCGTAAGTATCTAATCGAAACAGAAGGGACGTGAATTTGGTACTTCGCCCAAGCAGAAGGGAAAGACCAGGAAGAGCCGAAGGCTGGGGATGGGCAGATGCGGTTCCAGTCCTGGCTGGGCCAGTCCCTTCCCTTTCTAAAGCCCAGACTCTTCAGCTGTAGAGGGGCCCTAATCCTCCCACCCTCAGAAGGGCTGCTGAGAGGATCTGCACAGTCAATTACAACAGCACTTTGTAAATTACTGTCTGCTGTGAGGGGGGCTATTTTCCTACTTTTCAGAAACTCCAGTCACAAAGAATCAGCTTTGATGCCTCACTTAGGCTAATATACGCCACTCCACTAAACTCGGACCACTGTGCTGAGTGAGTCCAATTCATTTCATGCCTCTGCAGCACGCCTGTAACCTCAGCGTTCCCCTCTGTAAAGTGGGAACGTTCTAAATCCTTGCAAGGGAGAGAGGGCTAAATGAAATAATGCACACAAACTTCCAGCAAATATTCATGACTCCTCCCGAGGCCTCCCAGGTTTCAGAGGGACCGAGTGTGGGTGAGGTCAGATTGGCATGGATTCAAACCCTCCTTCTGTAGGCACTGCTTGTGTGACGGTGACGACATGACCTCACTTTCTGAGCCTCTCCCTTGCTAAAATGATGACCAGGCTGCTCTCTGCCCACAAGAGAACGTGTGGGACACCCTTGCCCAGCCCAGGGGGAGGCCAGCCTCAGCTGGCAGTGGTACCCCCCGACCCTGGAGGTGGCAATGACACGGGGTCCCCTGCCTGGCATGCTGTGCCATGTAGGTCGGTAGGAAGACGAAGCCTGGATAGAAAAACTACTCCCTTGCCACCTGAGGGAAGTAGCTAGCCGGCTCAGGGGGGCAGCCTGCCCTCCTCCAAAGGTGTGGGCAGTCCCACCCAGTGTTCTGATTACCTTCTAGCACCACCAGGGGGTGGGCAAGGCTTTTCTGGGGCAAAGGAAGAATCAAGGAGGGAAAGGACCATTGGGTCCCTTGGAAACCCAGATAAGAGAGGTGGGCCACATGCGTTTCTAGGGGCTCCATGGAAAATTTACATGCTTAAGCAGGAGTTATGAATTCCAACTCAGCCATTGCAATGAATTTTAAAATTAAGATTCTATGGGAGTTCCTGCGTGGCACAGTGGGTTAAGAATCAGACTGCAGCTGCTTGGGTTGCTGTGGAGGTTCGAGTTTGATCCCTGGCCTGGCACAGTAGGTTCAAGGATCCAGTGTTGCTGCAGCAACAGTGTAGGTCTCAGATGTGGCTCTGATTCAATCCCTGGCCCAGGAATTTACATATGCGGCGGGTGTAGCCATAAACAAACAAACAAATCAAAACAAACCAAAAAAACCCCTGGGAGTTCCTGTGTTGGCTAGTGGTAACGAACCCGACTAGTATCCCTGAGGACATGGGTTTGATCCCTGACCTTGATCAGTGGGTTAAGGATCTGGCATTGCTATGGCTGTGGTGTAGGGCGGCAGCTACAGCTCTGATTTGATCCCTAGCCTGGGAACTTCCATGTGCTGATGGTGCGGCCCTAAAAAGCAAAAACAAACAAACAAACAAATAAAACCTACACTCTGGGGGAGAGTAGCACTGCTCAGTGGAAAGAAAGTAGGATTTTGTGTTGCAAACTATTTCATCCCCCCAGAAAGGGAGGTCTGACCTTCTGCTCCTGGGAGACGACCTCCAAGCCCTTAGACCTTCGGCCCCATGAGTGTGCCTTTATTTACTTGGGGCTTTGCCATATAACCCATCCAAGCAAAGTAATTTCAGGGGAGGCTTTGGGCCACTGGTATCAGATTGACCTCCAGAGGGGCTGAAGACTAGAGGTCAGCATGTCCATGCAGGCTCAGACACAGGCTGGGTGAGCTTCCCTGGCTGCCCACCGCCCCTGCCCCCCGCATGTTGCTGGGGAAGTTGGCCTGGTGGTGACCATGACCCCTGCAGGAAGGGACCGGCAGAACTCCCTGCATGGGGCTCTCCTGGATTCTGCCCTACTCGCCTTTTCTCTTTCCATCTGTGTGCTTTCGCTGTGATAAATCCTGACTGTAACAGTTTTCAGTGTGTTCCACGAGTGCTTCCCCTGAAGCTGAGGGTGGTCTTGGGGACCCCTGAACTTGCAGCTGGTATCAGAAGTGGGAGTGGGTTTGGGGACTCCCTCACCCTACAGCTTTGGACTCAGACGCATCTGGGCTTCAAAACATGACTCCACCCGCTGTGTGACAGGGGGTCGCCTGTCCCCAAATGATGTCTGTCTGTGGGGTCATCACAAACACAGTGCAGCCCCTCCTGGGGCCTTACCGTCATCCTCGTCCTGGGCACCCGGCGTAGGCACGAACAGGGGCTCCGCGGGCCAGCAGTGCGCCTCACCCCAACTCAAGGACGACTTGGTGAGAAGGTCATATTTTATGACCTGTGTGTCCAAAGGGGAGAAACATGGGAAGGTGGCTGGAGAACATGCTTATTCCCTGAAACCAGGAAGTAATAAAGGCCCCAGAGAGAGGGGGGTGAGCCCCTCAAACGTGGACTCTGCCACTGGCACATAAACATCTCAAATCTGCCTCCGGACATGTCACAACAGGAATGAAAGCAGCTCTCCTTCTGCTCAGACTTTAAGCAAAGGTCCTCCCACTGCAGGGATGACACTACACAATGAAATTTTTTTTTTTTTTTTTTTTTTTTTTAGGGCCTAACCTGCAGCATATGGAGATTCCCAGGCTAGGGGTTGAAACAGAGCTGTAACTACCGGCCTACACCACAGCCACAGCTATGCGGGATCTGAGCATCTGTGACACTACACCACAGCTCACAGCAACACCAGACCCCCGACCCGCTAAGTGAGGGCAGGGATCGAACCCGCATCCTCATGGATACTAGTGGGATTCGTTTCCACTGCACCATGATGGGAACTCCTCACACTGAATTCTTTCAGAAATAAAAACCCTGGACTTGCCTGGTATTTGGCACTGTACTGTAATTTTCACACGTGTTAGAAAAACCAGTGTATTCAATGCAAATCTTCAAAGTATAATATGATTCCTTTGCTGTTGTCAAAGTGAGAGTCCCTGGCCTTCCCTCCAGCTGTTGTCAAAGTGAGAGTCCCAGGCCTCTTTCCCTTTAGGGTGTGGACCAGAGGGGAGTGACTTTGGGTGTGTGTGCATGTGTGCGTGTGCGTGTGCGTGTGCGTGTGTGTGTGTGTGTGTGTGTGTGTGCCTTCATTTTTTGCTTTGTACATTTCAGTACTGCTTACATTTTTAAAAAGAGATCATCCACTTTATTACTAAAAAATGAAGCTCCTACGAAAAGTGACGTCTGTACAGAACTCAGCATGGTACCTGGGAAATAGCAAGTGTTCAAAACCAAAATAAATCCTCTGAGTTTCAGCTCCACCCTCTTTGCTTGAGACAGTGAGCTGCCTGGGGGCAGGAGCTGGGATTACCCTCGCTTCTCTTCCTTTTCCTCAGGCCTACCATGTGGGAGCACATAGCTATGGCTCCATAAACATGCTTCCAGGGAGTTCCCTGGTGGCCTAGTGGTTAGGATTCAGCATGTTCACCCCTGTGGCCCAGGTTCAATCCTTGGCTGAGAACTGAGATCCCACATCAACCCACTGCATGTCTTGGCCAAAAAAAAAAAAAAAAAGCATCCAAAAAAGAAATCAGTGGATAAACTCCGGTCACCACCTCTTTCCTGAGCAATAGGCCCTTAGGTGCTATTCCTGTCTTGGTCCATCTTTGCTTCCAGTATATTTTGTCCCAAAATGACCTCACTCCCTGACTTAGACCCATCCCTGAGACCTGGGAACTCAGCTCAGTAGACAGGCACAACTGATACAGGCATCATCCCAGAGGGACCAGTACCTTGGTTGGGATGGGGCTCCACTGGACTTCGGCAGCAAAGACGTAGCGGTATGGCTTCCCGTTGTAAGCATAATTGATCCGAGGCAGCTCTAAGCCTATAAGGAAATGACAGAGCTGACAAGCCCCCCTTCACTGAGGGCTGGGACCACTGCCCTTCATGGCAAACAGTCTGGGCATCCTTTCTACAAAACCAGCTTCCGAGTTAGGATCCCTGAACTTGATTCAGGCCCTGGACTGGACCAACGGTGGTCAAAGGCAGAAGGAGGGGACCTCTGACAATTGCGCGGCTCTATTAGAAGCTTCAGGAAAAACATAGGATAGACCTGTTTTTGTTGTTGTTGTTGTTGCTGTTGTTGTCATTTTAGGGCCACACCCATAGCATATGGAGGTACCCAGGCTAGGGGTCAAATTTGAGCTGAGGCTGCCAGCCACAGCCACAGCCACAGCCACAGCAACACAGGATCTGAGCTGCATCTGTGACCTACACCACAGCTCATGGCAACGCTGGATCCTTAACCCACTAAATGAGGCCAGGGATCAAACCTGCATCTTCGTGGATACTAGTCAGGTTCGTTAACCACTGAGCCATGACGGGAACTTCTAGATAATTAAATAAAATATCTTTAATTATCCAAGATAGAAATCAAAGAGAATTGCATGATTAAAATCAGAGGCTGCTGCAATTTTTTGGAGCTCTTAAAAAAAATACATGTGTGCATACATGTGGGTGTGGGTGTAAATAGAAACTTCCGAGCCTATGGAAAGGTGTGTCAGTGGGGAATATTTAAATAAATCTGGTGAACTCTAATAACGTTATGTAAAAGTCATGTTTCTAAAGGATTTTAATAACACAGGAAAATGTTCACCTCACAAAGTGATTCGGTTATTCGTGTATTACTGTTTTTTCAGACTCTTTTCCCATTTGGTTATTATAGAACACTGAGTAGAGTTCCCTGTGCTCAATATGTGAAATTTTCATGACACCTATTCCTTTTGTAATCCAAAAAACTTAAAATTTTGTCCATGTCCATGCATATATATGTATATATGTCTGTTGTGTCCATTTAAATTTCTAAGGGCAAATACTGACATGAAATTCCCTCTTAAGAAATACTCCAGATAGTTGGAGCCAACTGCTGATGAAAATATAATGTCTAAGAAAAAGCAGGAGAGATGGAAGCATCAACCGTGTAGGGGCCTGCTGACAAGGATGCAGGACGTAAGGGTTACTGGGCTCAGTGGAGCAGGGAGGGGGGGACCACTGCGACAGGAAGATGCCTAATCCCACAGACGAGAACCATGAAATGGCCAAAGAGGTAAGGCAAGGTGAACGTGAGGATGGCATTCACACACTCAAGTCAGAAAAAGATGCCACTGTTGGTCCCAGAGCAGGCCCGAGACCTCCCGTGGCGCTCCCGGGCTCCTCACACCTGGTCTCCGCCACCCTCCCCCACTTTCCTCCGCTCTGTAAATGACCAGCTACAGGCACTTGGTTAAGCAAAATACGATTCACCCCTGTGAATTCCATGCGGCTATTAAAGCCATGTTCTTGAAGAATCTTCAGAATGTGGGAAAAATTCCCAAGCTACATTCATTAAGTAGAAGAAACCATTTCAGAACACTTTGGATGATATGGTATACTTTTTTTTTTTTCTTTTTTTTTTGCTTTTAAGGGCCGCACTCGCAGCATAAGGAGTTTCCCAGGCTAGGAGAGAACGCCCGGTAGGAGTGGCCTGGCCTACACCACGGCCACATCAAGGCTGGATCCGAGCCACATCTGAGACCTACACCACATTTCACGGTGATGCCAGATCCTTAACCCACTGAGCGAGGCCAGGGATTGAACCCGCAACCTCATCGTTCCTAGTCGGATTCGTTTCTGCTGCACCACATCAGGAACTCTGTAGATGGTATGGTATGCATCTTATATAGCTGTAAATGCAGAGGTTGAGGGTTTTCGAGTCAGGTCCTGGCTCTGCTGCCAAACTTCAGGCAAGTTACCAAATTATTCTCAGCTTTGCCATCTTCGCGCCACAACAGGAAAAATCTGCGGCAGCCCTGCCTCTTAAAGTTACTCTAATAATGGCTACTTTTAGCTGGACCCTCACTGAGGGCCAGGCCTTCAACTAAGGCCCTTTGGTTGTGAACACACCTCATGTGATGAGAACAGGATGAGACTGTTGGGAGGAAAGAACAAGAAGTTGGGAGCCCCTGGAAGAGGGCCTGGCAAGTGCCAAGCCACCCCCACACAATGAGAAGGCTGCATGGACGTGTGCAAAGGGCTGTCATGGGTGGAGGGTTATGAGGGATTTGTCTACGGTCATAGTAGTTTTCAGGGCTGCCCAAGGTTGCCACGATAAACAAGAATTCCTTCTCAGAAACAAAAAGACCTCAGTGTATGAAGCCTCCATCTGCCTACACAATGTGACAGGGGAGCGGAGATGGAAGCTGATGCCTTGAGAACTGGGACTGGAGTTTCCTGGTGGGCTGGTGGTTATGAACCTGGCATTATCACTGCTGTGGCGTAGATTCAATCCCCAGCCCGGAAACTTCTGCAAGTTGCAAGCACTGCCAAAAACAAACAAACGAACGAACCAACAAAAGAACTGGGAAGAACACTCTACATTCATTTCCAAAGACTCCAAACGGCTGGGGCGCCACACAGAACCTGCTACAGGATCCGCAGGATGCCTCCTGCAGAAGTGGTTCTTGGTGGGCAGATTTGAGGTCATCCTAGGAGAGTCCCCAGGGCTGTCCCTTCCAAACGCCTGGCATGGGGAGTGACTTGGGTAGCCAGCCTCCCAGATTAGAGCCACGCCCTGGCACTCCCCAGCCTGTGTCCTGGGCAGGCCCGTTCATTGCGCACTTAAGTACTGAGCCCAGCCTGCTCCAGGTCAGGCCTCTGTCATGTGCTGGTGACAACAGTGAGTGCAGAAACTGGTCCCCACCACAAGCGCTTCTATTCTAGGTGGTTCTCAATCAAGCTGGAGGCCAGGGATGCTGAGTTCAACATTCTCCAAAGCCCGGGACAGCCCCCACCTCAAAGAACGAGCAGACCCCCTCCCTAAACCTAGGAGAGAGATGCATTTCACCTTTGCAGAGCAGCTCCGGCTGGCAGTAGATTTGGTCATCTTTTTCCTTCAGGGCTCTGGCTGTAGTAGACGCCAGTTTGATTAAATTGGAACCCACGTCTGCATCCTGAAAGAATCGGTTTTCCAAAAAAAGAATAACTTGTTATCTAGGGCAAATGTGTGTCTTCTTGTACACATTTTAAAAAACGCTTCAGTGTCTGCCATCTTGTTCTGGCCTCTCATGAGCCACTGGATAAAGCAGGTATTATATGATTGGTCTTCTCAGTGAAACATGAGAATAGGGGGTGGAGAATGACTCCCCCAAGAGGGCATAGTTGGTGGGTGGTAGAGAGGGGGCCCCTGAACCCATCCATGGATCTTTCCTTTTGCTCTGGGCTCTGATCCCTCGCAGGTGCAATTAGGGTACTTACACAGTCTCACGTTTTAAATACCTGTAAAAGCCTGCATCCATCATTAAAAAGGTTTTTATAAAGAGTTCATAATTACATGGGAAATGCTCATGGTTGAATACTGAGTGGCAAAAGCAGTAAACTTACTGTACACGCAATCTGTGCTCAACCATGTTAAAAAACAAAAGGAAGAAAAATTACATTGAAAAGAGCCTGGGAGCCCCTGTCTTGGCTCAGTGGTTAATGAATCCGACTAGGAACCACAAGGTTTCAGGTTCGATCCCTGGCTTTGCTCACTGGGTTAATGAGCCGTGATGTGAGTCACAGACATGGGTCAGATCCTGAGCTGATGTGGCTGTGGTGTAGGCTGTCGGCTACAGCTCCGATTTGACCCCTAGCCTGGGAACCTCCACATGCTTCGGATGCGGCCCTAGAAAAGACAAAAAAAAAAAAAGAGCCTGGAAGAAATATACCAAATAGTAACAATACCGCATACAGTGGGATTCTGGGGACTTTAGTTTCTTATTCTATGCTCATCTGTAATTTCAGCATTTTCTCCTATGAAAATGTATCACTGTTGAAAAGAAAAACATGTAATAATAAAAATTACTTGGGGTAGGGAGTTCCTGTCATGGCACAGTGGTTAACGAATCCGATTAGGAACCATGAGGTTGCGGGTTCGGTCCCTGCCCTTGTTCAGTGGGTTAACGATCCGGCGTTGACGTGAGCTGTGGTGTAGGTTGCAGATGCGGCTCGGATCCCGCGTTGCTGTGGCCCTGGCATAGGCCAGTGGCTACGGCTCCGATTCGACCCCTAGCCTGGGAACCTCCATATGCCGCGAAAGCAGCCCAAGAAATAGCAAAAAGACAAAAAAAAAAAAAAAAAAAAGAAAAAAAATTACTTGGGGTAAAATTATCTATTAAGGACATCTCTTGGTCTCAAGTGACAATCAGACTTTTTTTTCAGTGCTTTACCATCATTGTTCCACCCAGGAGAGGCAATTAACACAATTAAATATTTATCGAGCATCTATTATTCCCACACACTTGCTACAGGACCTTGAACAAACGACTTAGCATCCCTGAAGTTCAGGTTCCCCATTTGTATAATGCACAAGCATTGTATAAATAATATATATGTCAGTGAGTTATTATGCATATGAAATAAAATCACCCATGTAGTTGCTTTACAAGACAGCCTGGTTAGCAGTAAATGCTAGACTAATGGTAACTGCTATTGATAATATCACTGTATTATTATTACTATTATTGCTACTAGCACTGGGGGTGAGTTCTGGTTATAGCATCGGAGGAAAATGAGGAACTAGACCGACAGTCCCTATGTTCATGGAGTTACTGGGGAGAACACTGCTATGCCTGACTTCTAATTTAAACTTTTCTTGAGGGAGTTCCCATTGTAGCTCAGCAGGTTAAGAAGCCGACTAGTATCCATGAGGATGCAGGTCTTATTCCTGGCCTTGTTCAGTGAGTTAAAGGATCTGGTGTTGCTGACAGCTGTGGGGTAGGTCACAGATATTGCTCGGATCTGGCATGTCTGTGGCTGTGGTGTAGGCCAGCAGCTGCAGCTCCAATTCGACCCCTAGCCTGAGAATTTCCATGTGCTGCAGGTGCGGCCCTAAAAATGAAAAAAAAAAATTTAAAATAAAAGTTTTCCTCTACTTTCCAAATTTTCCAAAATGGGCTTTTATAATGCAAAAGAAATCTATCTGAACAACAGCAGCTTTTTGTTGGGAAGGTGGGAAATTTTCTGCCCTCGAATTTGAATTGCAGGGGTCCTTTGAGATTTTGTTTAGTGTAATCCCAATTAACCGAAGAAGAAAAAGAGGCCCACGGAAGGAAAGGGGCTTGCCCATTGTCACACCGAGGGGAGCAGAGGCTGGGCTCAGACCTTCACAGTGATTCTCCTGCTCAGAAGCAAAAGCACAGCAGGCAACAGGCAAAGCAGGTGCAAAGGCCCTGAGGCTGCCGTTCCCTGACAACTCAGTCTGCAGTGTCCCGAGGCTGTGATTACATCCTTGATGGAACTGTTTCCTTCTTTCATGGTGTCTTCCCTATGAAGACAGTGGCCAGATTTTATTCAGTGCACAGCACACAGCTCCCAGGGAGTAACTGTTGAGGGACTGCATGACTCAATGAACTTTTCCTTCAGTCATCAAGGGGCAGAACGTGTGCTTTGCAGGTGCTTGTAAGAATCAGACAAAGGGCATGAAAAAGTCACCCAGTACCTGGCACATCAGGTGTCCTGTAAGCAGAAGCTCTGAATGCCTCCACCTGTGTGCACAGCCCCGCAAACTGTGAGAGGCCCTGCCTGGAGCCTCACGAGCCACGAGGCAGCCACAGGCCTCTGTGTGCGGCCCGGGCTTGATTCTCTACAGAGACTTTTCAAGCTCCAGCCTGAAACTGGTTAGACTGGTTGGGGCATAAAATGAATTTTTCCACACACAGCAGTAACCAACATGATTCGGCTGCTTTCTGCGGCCAATGTACTCAACTTGGGGAACAAATTGCTTTCCAGCCAGAATCCAACCAAGTCCTGAGACCTGGTTCTGAAAACATGCGACTCAAGGGAATTCCCAGCAGAAGCAGCCATGTCAATAATCCCATTAAACACAGGCTTTGGGGTTTGGCAGCTGAGGGTGTGACACCTCTCGCTACAGCTTTCCACTTGAACTTGAGCAGGCCTCCTTGAGCACGTGACCTTGAGCCTGCTTCCTTGTTTGTAAAACAGGAGACAATCTAACTTTTAGACAGGGGGTTAGTATAAGTGAGGTTCGAGCCGCATCTGCGGATTGTGGTTAGGATTAAATTAAACAGTGGTTATGAAAACACCCGGTCCAGGGCCAGGCCATTGTAGTTAGCAACTGAGAGCAAGCAGACATGCTTTCTAATCCAACTCAAATTTCACGGATGATTTCTGGGATGTTGGGAAAGTTACTTTCTCGTTCCTCTGCAGTCATGGAGACCTTAGAGAACTCCGAGGACTGTCATGGACATTAGGTGAGAAGCGGGCAAAGCATTTCACAGGCCCTCAAATGTGTGGGACCCAGGGTGAGCGTGGACATGTACCAGCCCCATGTCTACATATATCAAATTGTTAAGTAAATGCCTTTCTCTCCCATGTCCTTGACGCAGAAAGATTTATAATATTGTGGAAATGCACTGTCTAATACGGCAACCACAAATTTAAATGAAAATTAAGTAAAATTTAAAATCCCAGAGTTCCTATTGTGGCTCAGCAGGTTAGGAACCTGACTCGTATCCATAAAGACGTGGGTTTGATCCCCGACCTCACTTAGTGGGTTAAGGATCCAGCATTGCCATGAGCTACGGTGTAGGTTGCAGATACGGCTCAGATCTGGTGTTGCTGTGGCTGTGGTGCAAGCTGACAGCTACAGCTCTGATTCATCCCCTGGCCTGGGATCTAACATATGCCAGGGGTGCAGCCCTAAAAACAAACAAAAAAAAAACATTCCATTTCTGGGCTGCACTGGCCACATTTCAGTATCACTTGTGTCTGACAGCTCCTGCACTGGACTGAGAATGAGTTCCTTCACTGCAGCAGGTTCTAGCACCCAGTGCTGGTCTGGAGGGACTCATGGGAATTTAGAATTCCAGGACTCCTTGGCCTTCTGTGCTGGAACTGGGTGGGAGAATGTGGACCAGCCTCTGGTCCCGGGCTCCCTGCGTCCTTTTCTCCCTGCTGCACAACACCCCAGCCAGCCCTGCCTACCTCATGGGCCCCAGGCCGGGCCAGTGGCACAGCCTGCCCTTAGGAGGCCAGAGGCACTGCAGGTGGGCACGAGGTATTTGTGCAGGGAGTTCAAGGATCCCAGGTGAGGGTTGGAGCCAGGCGGGTGGGCGCCCTGTGAACTCCTCGTCCTGTGGAGAAGGAACACTGCTGGAAAAAGGCCAGATCCGGGCCCCAAGAGTGCCAAGGCCAGCACAGGGGCCCCTCTGACCTGGGTCCAAGAGCAGAAACAGCATCTAACACCAGTAGATGACCTCTCAAGAAACAGTGGCTTCTCTTATTGCTGGGTTTTCATTTTTGAGTTTGAAGACAAGACAAATGTGACCTAGGAGCTGAGCTACCCCTTCTAGGTCCAAGATGCCACCCCCACCCCTCCTGGAGGCAGCACAGGAGCCCTGCAGGACGAGGGCAGGGCAGATGGCAGGGACTGTCTGCCCTGGCCGTGCCCCTGAGGGCCCCGCCCACACGCCTCTGGGCCCTGCCCCACCTCAGACACCCCTGCGCCACCCTGCACAAGCCAGTGGAGGGTGCCAAGGGCCCCTCCTTCCTGTGACCCCAGCTGACCCAAACGCAAGAGAATCTGGGGCAGCTGGGAGGCCACAGACTTGAACATGCTTCACTACGGCCCGTTCCACGTGGAAAGCACGTCCCACTTGGGAGACGTTCCAAACGCTAAAGGAAGGCCTTGTGTCCTTTTGGAGAACTTGCTTCATCTTTTTCATTCATTCCTTTAAAACAGTAAAGGGCTTAATGAGGACCCTCCGAGTACCAGACCATGTTATGGGTGCAGGGGATAAACTGCTGACAAGAGAGAGTCCCGGCCCCGGGGAGCTTCAACAGGGAGAGGTGACGGAACAAGTTCCTTACACCCAAGACCAATGTTAGCACGGAACTGCAGGTGCTATTAGAATATATAAACCTGCTGAGGGGGTTAGGATGCCAGACCTGAAGTCGAGGGGGGTGGATGGAGCCGTGCCCAGCCCTGGGCCCCACCTCTGGAGGTTCTGCCTAGACTGGGCTGGTCTCAGAACCCCCAGGTGAGCTGGCCCAGAAAGGAGCAGAGGTCTCATGGGAAGAGGACAGGGTCACAGGGTCACAGGCAGAGGGACGGTGACGTGCGAAGGCCCCTGGACTGAAGGGCACTGGAGAAGGGGCAGAATCCCCAAGGCCCTCCAGCAGGATGGAAGCCTTTGGGCGGAATGAAATCAGAGCCCAGGATCTGGACACAGGCCGTGTCTGCCTGCTCCACTTTCCCATTTTGCCATGCAGGTAGGGGTGACTTCAAAGTGAAGAAAGGAGATATTTTTAAGAGACAATAAATAGCAATTGAAAAGCCTGGCCAGGAGTTCCCATTCTGGCTCAGTGGTATGCGAACCTGACTGGGAAACATGGGGTTGCGGGTTCGATCCCTGGCCTTGCTCGGTGGGTTGGGGATCCGGCATTGCCGTGAGCTGTGGTGTAGGTCGCAGACGCGGCTTGGATCCCGGCATTGCTGTGGCTGTGGCGTAAGACGGCGGCTACAGCTTTGATTGGACCCCTGTGCCATGTGCTGAGGGTGTGGCCCTGGAAAGGACAAAAAGACAAAAAAAAAAAAAAAAAAAAAGCGTGGCCAGAGCTACCCTTCCCAGCACTTGCTCTCCTCTGCTCATTTCAGAGCAGTAGATGGCTCATGCGGTGCCTTTTAAAAATATGCGTGCTCAGGAGTTCCCGTCGTGGCGCAGTGGTTAACGAATCCGACTAGGAACCATGAGGTTGCGGGTTCGATCCGCGCCCTTGCTCAGTGGGTTAACGATCCAGCGTTGCCCTGAGCTGTGGTGTAGGTTGCAGACGCGGCTCGGATCCTGCGTTGCTGTGGCTCTGGCGTAGGCCGGTGGCTACAGCTCCGATTCAACCCCTAGCCTGGGAACCTCCATATGCTGCGGGAGCGGCCCAAGAAATAGCAAAAAGACAAAATAAATAAATAAATAAATAAAATAAAATATGCGTGCTCAAATTCTTAGCTCAGTTCCAAGGAAGCAAATCATTTCTCGAGCTTGATAAAAGGTTATCAACTCCCGCGGTGTGTGGGCAGTGGATGGAGTGCTTCCTCTGAGTCTCATGCCCGGGCTGAGGTCTCCAGGAAGCGGGGGCTGGGATTTGCCACCTGTGTGCTCTGTGGCAGCCCCACCACATCCTGGAGCCAGGGGGACACTCCAGGGACTTCTCAGAGCGAGGGGCGCAGAGGCCAGTGGCTCAGGTGAGGATTTTCTGGGACACGGCCATTCATTCCACAGCCCTGAACTATGTGGGGAGAAAGTTCATCCCTTTTTCTCTTCCAATCTTTCCGACTGGGTCAAGGAGAGAGCCTCACTTAGGTGCCACTATGTCTCTAACACCGAATGCTTCCTGAGTGTTCTCTCAAAGGAAGAGATCGGGTCTTGGCAAGAGCAACGGCATCAGGCTAGAGCTTAGGGCCTGTGCTTTTTCCCAGAGCTTCCTGCTCATCAGCCCTTCTATTTGCAGCACGCAGTGCTGGCTTTCCATTGTGTCGTGATGTGTTTCATTCCAAAGGCATGAAGGAAAGAGTGAGTGGATTTAAGTGAAAACAGGATTTTGTAAATGTTAAATAGAAGTGATAGGAAATCCAGTGGAAATCAGGACACAGACACACAAATGACTACAGAAGGGGACGTGCTGGAGAGAAGGGAAGGGAGCCAACTCTGGAGTCAGACGAAGCTGGGCGTCAATGCAGGTCTCCTGCCCACTGGGTGGAAGGTGTCTGACCTCCTGCCTGGAGGAGCCTGGAGGGTAGGAGAAGCCCCCTGGGCATGAAGGAGCGTCTCCTGTCCCCTCGGCCTGCTGGGCCCTGAGAGGAATCTGGGCTTTTCATAGGAGTCAGGCCTGCTGGGGAGATCAGCCTAGCTATACCCCCTTGCCAGCTTCAAGGATGGGTTTAGAGCCCATCTTGACTCTGCTGCTGGGCTGTGTGATCTTGGGCACTTTTTTTTTTTTTTTTTTTTTTGTCTTTTGTCTTTTTGTTGTTGTTGTTGTTGCTATTTCTTGGGCCGCTCCCGCGGCATATGGAGGTTCCCAGGCTAGGGGTTGAATCGGAGCTGTAGCCACCGGCCTACACCAGAGCCACAGCAACGCGGGATCCAAGCCACGTCTGCAACCTACACCACAGCTCACGCAACGCCGGATCGTTAACCCACTGAGCAAGGGCAGGGGCCGAACCCGCAACCTCATGGTTCCTAGTCGGATTCGTTAACCACTGCGCCACGACGGGAACTCCTTGGGCACATTCCTTAACCTCTCTGGGCCTCAGTTTCTTCATCTGTAAAATGAGACTAATATGTGGATCTCTCCCACGGGCTGTTTGGATCATTAAGGGAGGTAAGGGAAATAAGATGCTTAGCAAAGTACCTGGCACTTAGAGCACATTCAGGAAAGATGAGCCATCAAAACTGAATTGAATTGAATTTGGTTTCATTTAAATTAATTAGGTCATGAAGTCAGTAAGTTTGGGAGCCAGAAACCCCTGTAGCCTCCAAGACCAAGCCTGGAGCCTTGGCAGCGTCACCCTAATTGAGGATAATGTCTGGCCAGTGGTCATGTTTAAAGCACGAAGGGGACTGTTCGACATCAGGGAACTGGCACTTGGAAATCAATCTCCACCACGGGCCGGCAGGTAAATATTGAAAATGAGGTCATAGAAGAATATTTAATGTCACAGAGAGATGTTTAGATATGCAAATAGGTGGAAAAAGCAGTACACAAGATAGTATGTACATATTCAGCCACAGGAACAAATGAGGCACTGATACAAGCTCCCACACGGATGACCTCAGTGAAAGAAGGCAGCCACCAAAGACTGTGTATTGTGTGATTCCACTTACTTGAAATGTCTAGAACAGGTACATCCCCAGCGATAGGAAGTGGCTTAGTGGTTCCGTGGGGCTAGAGGGATGCCCGGGCTGGGAGGGATGCTGATGGCTAGGGGGCACAAGGTTTCTTTTGGGAGAAATAAAAATGGTTTAAAATTAATTGCGCTCACAACTGTATAAAAAATTAACAAGAACCTATTGCAGAGCACAGGGAAATCTACTCAGTAGTTTGTAAAAACCTATGTGGGAAAAAAGAATGGAGATATATATATATATATGTATATATGTATAACTGATTCTCTTTGCCTTATAGCCGAAAATAATACAACATAGTGAGTCAACTATA
This sequence comes from Sus scrofa, assembly GCF_054392235.1. Lineage (NCBI taxonomy): Eukaryota > Metazoa > Chordata > Mammalia > Artiodactyla > Suidae > Sus > Sus scrofa. The sequence goes on from NC_139388.1 coordinate 7,849,215, forward strand.
TGCCAATACAATTTTTAAAATAAAATAGAATAGATTGTGCTGATGGTTGTACAACCCTGTGAATATACTAAAAGCCAGTAAGTTGTACACTTCAAATGAATGAAAATGGGTGAATAGCATGGTGTGTGAACTATAGTTCATTAATGCTGTTAAAAATTATATACAGCATGATTTTCTCTAAAATTGGGAAATATATATTTCTATGTTATATATTTCTTAATTTTGGAAAAGTAAACCATACAGGAAGTGCCCGTTGTGGCTCAGCAGTAACGAACCTGACTAGAATCCATGAGAATGCAGGTTCGGTCCCTGGCCTCGCTTAGTGGGTTAAGGATCTGGCACTGCTGGGAGTTGTGGTATAGGTCGCAGATGTGGCTCGGATCCCAAGCTGCTGTGGCTGTGGCCAGCAGGGGCAGCTCTGGTTCAACCCCTTGCCTGGGAAATTCCATATGCAGCAGGTACAGCCCTAAAAAGTTAAAAAACAGAAAGAAAAGAAAAGAAAAAAGAAAAAGAAAAAAACCATATGGTATATTATTTTGAACAGCTTTGAGATACACAGCTATACGTATACATATGATATACATATGTATTAATAAATATGAATGTGTATGTATGTCTGCCTGTCTTCCTGTCTGCCTGCCAACCTGTCTGTCCATCCATCTATCGATCGATCTATCTAGAGAAAGACAGACTTGGGAAACAAAACAAATATATCCACAATGGGGTTTATGATGATTTTTTTTGTTTGTTTGTTTTTTGTCTTTTTGTTGTTGTTGTTGCTATTTCTTGGGCCGCTCCCGCGGCATATGGAGGTTCCCAGGCTAGGGGTCCAATCGGAGCTGTAGCCACCGGCCTATGCCAGAGCCACAGCAACGCGGGATCCGAGCCGCGTCTGCAACCTACACCACAGCTCACGGCAACGCCGGATCGTTAACCCACTGAGCAAGGGCAGGGACCGAACCCGCAACCTCATGGTTCCTAGTCGGATTCGTTAACCACTGCGCCACGACGGGAACTCCCTGTCCGTATTTTCTGAAGTTGCTATGAGTGTGTACCACATTGAGAAAAATAACAAAAGCGTTGTCTGTCTTTTAAGAACAGCTCATTCTGAATTTCAGGGTCCAAACTACTTCCACAGGGGCTCGCATCTCCCAGGACTAAGCGGTTACCTTGTCCACGTGGAGGGGCACCGCGAACCTCTTGAGGGTGGGCACAGAGGTGAGCCTGGAGTTCTCCTCGAAGTCCTCATTCAAGTGGGCCAAGTAGAAGAGCTGGTAAAGGCTGCTGTCCTCGTAGGCGATGACGTCAAACACGAGGCAGCCGTCCTCTTCGTAGGCGTTGACGTGATGAAACACCACCATGGGGTCCGTGTAGAACTTGCTCAGCACGGGCTTCCTTGTTCTTTGGTCAATGACGTGAATGTAAGTCTGAAAGCAGGTGCACGTCAGTGGTCGGCTCTCCCTCGCCAGCCCTGTGCTGTGGCATCGGCTGGGAGGCAAGATCCAGCCCCACCAGCCACTTGCTTGCAACCTTGGGCGTTCCCGCCCCTTTCTGAGCCTCCCTGTCCCACCTCCAGAGGGCCAGCCACTCGGAAGCTCTGGGGGAAGAGGGAAGCTTGGCTGCCGGGGCCTGGGCCTCACCAGGAGGACGGTATCTGGGGGAGGCCCCTGAGAACGCACTGTCCCCCCACTTTCACTTGACTGTGACTCCAGGTGGAAGCGCCAGGCCAGCTCCCTGGCAATGGGCAAGTTGGGGAGGTCAGGTGCCAGCCCTCTAAGCCTCCCCAAGCCCCATCCACGGTGAGAGCTCTTAAGACCCCTCCTGGGTCCTTCTCCTGACCCCTGGCCACTGCCTGAATTTTCCAGATTGCCAACATGCAGGTGCCCCAGCAACCCGGCTGCCCTAGAGGGCTGCTGTGCTGAGTGGCCAGCCTAGCTAGGAGCCCACATGGGTATCAGCTCGTGAGGCCTCTGCACGCACCTCTGGGTGCCACAGGCATATCACTCTGGGTGGCAGTTAGCCACATCTGCAGCCCAGTTGCCTAATCCAAGGGGAAAGGGTGTTTTCTTTCTCTTGGCAGCTCTGGCCTAACCATCTTCCTTCTGCAAGCAGGGAGGGGCTGCTTCAGGCTGCTCTTCCCCCACCCCCTCAGGCTTACTGCCTTTTTCTCCCTCTCCAGAATTGAGCTCTGAAGTTAAGCAAGGAGGGGCTGTGCCGAAGAGGAAGGCTTGGATGGCACTGGCGGTGGGGAGGGTTGGTCTGGAGGGGGTGAACACAGGCACGGTTTCTTTAGGGTTTTCTTCCCCATGAACCCAAAACCTCGATCAGCCACAGGGACTGCTCAGCAAGTTCTCCAAATACATTCCAAAGCCCTTCCCAGGATTTTCTGTCCTGCTCCCAAGGGCCCTGTCTTCTGGCTGTGGGACTCTCCAGGCCAGGGATCCCTGGGGCAGCAGCCTGTAGGCCTAGGGCGCCCTGACGTTCCTGCCAGCAGGTGCTCCTGGTCCCACAGGGCAGACCTGCTTCAGTTGGCTCCTTGCTGGCCCCTGTGCCCAACTCATTCATTCCACAAATATTTACAGAGGGCCTATGACATGCCAGACACTTTTAGAGGAACCAGAGAGGCAAAATAAAACCAATCCCCTACTTTCATGGAGTTGATATTCCGGTGGGGGCGAAGCCAAGAGGCAGTGATCAAATACACACCGGCTGGGGGATGACCGATGACATGACTGAGAAAGTGAAGTGGGGGTGGGGGGGTGGAGAAAGCCAGCGGGGGTCGCTGACAGACACTGGGCCTCAGGCATGGCGAGCACAGACCTGGAGTCACTGAGGGAGGAAGAGTCCTCCCGGTGTGGGGGACAGAAAATGCAAGGGCCCAGAGGCAGGAACGCGTGGGGCAGGTTCGTGAGTGGGGAGCCAGGGGCTGGGGTGAGGGTGGGTGGGCCTACCTGAGCAGGGGTGCCTTCCCGAGCTGGTGAGCAAAGCCTTTGGATCTTATTCTGAGGAGGACAGGAAAGCACCAGAAGGTTCTGAGCCGAGGAGGGACCTCACCTAACCCCTTTGTTCTCTCGAACACCTCACTCTCCTCCCCGAAAGGACAGGCCTTAAAGGGGTGGCCGGCCACAAGCGGGGGACATGTGCGCGTGCACCTGAAGATGACTCAGAGTACAGAAAGAGGAGCAGAAAGGTGTCAACGGATGGTGGCGGTTCCCTCTGGAGAGGGGGCTGCGGGGGGGCAGGGGGCGGGGAACGGGTAGGTGGTGGGGGACCTGTGTCACTCTCCACCCTGGTGTGCCAGCCGAACAGATGAAGAGAATTACTGATTATCTCTCACAACAGCGGCAAATACATACACACACACGCACACATATATTCACAGGCACGTGTGCACACACATGCCCACGTACACACACTCACGCACACAGACACTCGGAGCACCCCACCCAGGTGTGCCCGAATGGAAGATGTTCCTGGCACACCTGTCAGTGCAACTCTTCCATCACAATGGCTAAATAATCCACGGCACCTCCTCGCCAGCCCCGACATGGGCCAGTGGCGGCAGGGATGCTGAAAGGGCGGTGTCTGTGGACCGTGGGGGCTGGAGGAGCCCAGGGACCGGTCAAGACTGAGCAGCCGTCCCTTTGTCTCTGGGCGAGTGGGGGCTGCCTTGGCTGAGAAGGCCACCTGACCCAAGGTCACACGCTCCTCTGGGGACCTGTGGACATGGGGGCATGAAGGCCCTAACTGGAACCACTGTGAAGGACCGTCGCAGCTTCAGAACTCTCTGGAAGGCTGGCTGATGCCTCTGCGGAGACGGCCCGGCAGCTCCCGCCCCGCTCCCCGAGCCGCGCTGCCTGCCGACCCCGTCTCTGGCTCTGGCCGTTCTCGTGCTCCGGGGTCACCGGCCCGGCCTCACCTTGTCCTCCCCGTGGAAGGCCAGGCAGGAGGCCCAGCTCACGCCCCGGATGTAGGCGGTGGCCATCTTGAGGATATCCATCCGGAAGGGCTGCTCGAGGAAAACGACGTAGTTCTCGGTGACGCCGAAGCTGTGGTAGTAGCTCGGGGAGAGGAGGGAGCGGGAGGCGATGGAGCAGAACACCTCCGTGTGCTTCAGGGGCCCTCGCCCCTTCTTCCCGTCCTCTGGGGAGAAGCCGGCCTCAGGAACGGCGCAGGGCCACCGGCTCCTGCAGCCGAGCCTCTCAAACCCACCCTGCTGCTGAAAGGAACCTTCCAGCGAGAGCTGACAGCAAACGAGGAGAAGGGGCTGCTGCCTGGCGGACACGGGGAGGAGGGTCTCCTGCACCCCCAAGACCGGGTTTGGCCTCAGAAACCACTGCATCACCGGACCCCTGGGCCCCTGCACCCCTGGGCCTCCGGGCCAGGGATCTGCAACTCTGCCAACCCAGCCTCCACCTGCTCTCTTAATAAAGGGTTACCGAGAGCACGGCCATGCTGCCTCCCGCCTTTGGTGTCCCTGGCTGCTTTGCTTTCAAGACTGAGTTGAGCAGATGCACCAGAGACCATACAGCTGGCAAAGCCTCAAATACCTATTCTGGGGCCATTTATAGAGAGTGTTCGCCAACTGCTTCTCTGGAGCAATGCTCCTCAAACTTCCACATGTTCACGGATCATCTGGGGGGGTCATGAAAAACATGTGGAATCCGGGGCCTGAGGCCCTGCATTTCCAAGTGTCTGGATGATGGGCCAGCTTCCCAGGCCTTGGCTTTGGCTTTTTTCTTTTTTGGTCCTTTTAGGGCCACACCTGTGGCATATGGAGGTTCCCAGGTTAGGGGTCTAATCAGAGCTGTAGTCGCTGGCCTACACCACAGCCACAGCAACGTGGGTTCCAAGCTGCATCTGCAATCTACACCACAGCTCACAGCAACATTGGATCCTTAACCCACTGAACAAGGCCAGGGATCGAACCAGCAATCTTATGGTTCTTAGTCGGATTTGTTAACCACTGAGCCATGACAGGAACTCCCCCAGGCTTCAGCTTTGCTATGTTGCTGAGAACCATCATTTGTCATGTATTTCACAGGGTTCCCATGAATTTCCCCTGGCGCTGCCCGTTCTAAAATCACCAGGAGTGAGACTAAGAACCTATGGTGATATGATAGCTGTGGCAGTCAAGGCAGGCTGTGCAGTTCCCATTTTACAGAAATCGAGCCTTTGTGGGATAGTCCATCTTTATGGCCAAAGGCACAGGGTCAAGCCAAGGAGGCACTGCCCCCTCAGCCTGGCTGCCTCCTCGGAGGTTATGAGCAGTTATAACCTCAGAGGGAAGGGAGAGACTGAAGGGAATATTGCAGGAGCCCAAGTACCTCGCCCAGCGCCCAGCACGAAGGTGCTCAGGGCTGTTCGGTGTTCTTATTCCTCTGCAAGGATGAGTCACCCGCTGGCCAAAAGGCCTCCCCACCCAGGCCTGGGGCTGGGTTATAATGAGTTATCTGCAAGCGTCCCCACCTTTCTTTTGGCACCTGTGCACACTGTAAACAGCTGGCTGGTGGGAGGGATACCACGGGGTTTGGGCTAGTGCTTTTCTTCATCAAACAAATGGAGCACAAAGCAAACTGAAAGGAAAAGCACCCTGGCCCGGGCGGCAGGAGACAGGTGTGAATCCTGGTGAAGCGGCCAGCCTGGAGCAGGTGCACAGAGGGTACCTGCTTGCGGATGTTGTGGTTCCCATGAGCCTGTCACCTGATCCCCCTGCAGCTCCCAGTCCTCCTCTGTCACACAAAGTGGCAAACTCAAATGCCTAGGCCTTCCCCAGGTCTGACATTCTCAGATTCGGAGCCAGACCCTCTATCTCTTTATTGGCTTAATGAATGGACGTTCCATTTAACAAGAGGCCTCACTGTACCTCCTGACCTTGGGGGCTCACACCTGCCAGCAGTGCCTGGAATCTGCTCCTCAGGCTCTATGGGCTGTGAGGGAGGTGGCAGCCCGGATCACAGGCGGGAACCGGCCTTCCTAAACCAGGTCGAGCCAAGTGCCCTCGTGATTCTGCTCTGTCTCCTGAGCCCTGTGCAGCCACCCTCTCGAGGCCTTCGCTCCTGGGTGTGGTTCCCAAGAGGGTCCTGGACAAATAAGGGCCAGGAATCCCGCCCTCCTCCCCCTCAGGAACACTAATCACAACCGGCCTTGGCTCTGAGCCAGGTTCCTGGCCCTGAAGGGAGAAGGTCCAGAAGGCCAGGAGAACAGGGTGGGGATTGGGAGTGGATGCCAGCCGCTCTGAGCACCTTGAACAACCCTGGGAGCCTGGTTTCGGGGTCCGGGAGGAAAGTGGGCAGCAAAGCCCTGGCACAGGAAAGTTTGTCTTAAAACTGAAGATGAATGAATGAAAAGAAGGATGGATGGGCTGGGTCGGTGGAAGGATGGATGGACGATGGACAGATTGATATGTTTCATTGATAGATCAGTGGATTATGGATAAATGAATGAATGAATGAATGGGAACTTCAAGAAAATCAGGCTGGAATAGCAAAAGGATTCTCTTCCTTCAAAAGGAAGCCCAGCATTCTCTTCCCTCCTGAAGGAGAAGAGTGAGTTCAGAGCCCTTTGAATCACCTAGGAAGGCAAATGCCAGATTGAGTTTCGTGTTATCAACCCAAATCCAAACTCTTTGGAAGGAGCCGCCCTTGGTGTCTGTGCTTCATCTCACCAGCAGAATGACCCACCTGGTGCCGTGGCCGGGATCTTAAAGATCACGTATTTCGTCTTCCCCTTGTCCACGATGGATGTGCCTATGTTGAGAACGTTTCCAGTGGCATCATAATGAGGATGCGATGTTGCCACATTTACAGCCACGTATTTACGATAATCAACCTGCAAAACACGACAGCCACACGGCTTTTTAAAAAGGCACAGGGTGAAATCCCGCGAAAAGCTGACTGACTCCACGTTTTGAGGCAACGGTTATTTTTGCGCATCTCCTGATCTGAAAATAAGGCAGACATCAGCTTTCAGGAAGATGTTTCCTCTTGTGACCTGATACAACCTTGCTGGGGGGGCCTCCCACAGCCAAGAGGTTGCAGAGGACTTGGTGAGCTAGGAGTGTTTTCTGTGATGGTTGTTCCTGCCCGAGGCCTGGCTCTGCCGGGTGACCTCAGCCTGGAAACTGGATGCCTCACCACAGAGAGCTCCAGGCAGAGGCAGCCCGAGGGCTAATCTTGGCCACTTCTCTGCCTCATTCTGGTGAAGTCATTTAAATTCTCCAGGCCTCTCGCATAGTGTTATTCTGGGAATGGAGAGGTTACAAAAGCATTTGGTCAAAGGGAAACTCTACTAACAAGCTCGGGACTGACCCCCACTCTGAACAGGCCACAACCAAAGAGCAGTGGGGTGGCTGGGAACCGACTGTCCGCACTTCCTCCCCAAGAATAGCTCAACCTGCGGCCAGAAGTCAGACGAAGCCTCGTTCTCGCCCAGTATTTCCCCTGCAGCCTTGTGGAAAGCGTACAGCAGTTAGACCGATGCCTCCCTAGCTTAAAAGGAGCTGGACATAATTTCACAGCTTAGGAAAGCAATCCCTCTCTCAGATCGTTAAAATGCACTGCAAAGACATCGAGGCTTTGAACAGCCAGTTGGAGAAAAGTGCAAGGGGGTCCAGTGATCTTCACGAAAATGTTCGCTTGATTCTGCCCAGGCAAGGTCTCTGCTTGGGCACTGATTTTTGTACCCTTGCTCTCTGCCTAACGTCTCCCTCTTTAGGTCAATACAAGGCAGAGCCCAGCACGGTCATCCATGCAAATTTCCATTAAGCACCCACTCAATATCAAGGAGTGTGGACACTGTTAGGGGTTGAACTGGGTCTTCCAAAATTAGATGTTGAAGTCCTAGCCCCTGGTGCCTCTATTTCAAAATTGGGTCTTTGGAGATATAATCAAGTTAAAATGAGGTCATTCTGGATTAGGGTGGGCATCCATGCAATGATGTGTATTTTTTCAAGACACTGGAGTAAGGCACCTCTAAGCCAAGGAACCACCACCAGAAGCTGGAAGAAGCAACAAAGTATCCTTTCCTGGAAACTTCAGAGAGAGAGAGAGCAAGGTCCTGCCCACACTGACATTTCCGACTTCCAGCCTCCAGAACTGAGAGGGAATAAATTTCTGTTTTAAGTCCCTATGTTTGTGTTACTTCGTTATTGGAGTCCTGGGAGCAGATACAGACACAAAGATGAAAGGACACAGTCTGGCCATAAGGAAGCTTAGAATCTAGTGCTAAGGGCTGAGTTGGGAGAGCCCAACACCCAGCAGCGTCGGAGGAGGCTGCTCCAGGCCTCCTGCGCTCCCCCCATCCCGGGGTGGTGGGTTCCCGTCTTGAGTCGGGAACTCAGGCTGGTTGTAGACTCACGGATACCTTCTCCAGGGTCTCCAGGGTCAGCGGGTTGATTCTCCTGATGTAATTGGTCTCCGTGGTCGCATAGCAGTCTTCTCCACACTTCATGATGTTGATCAAGCAGTTGTCTGTGAAATCAGGGATGGTGTGGGACAGGTAGGAGAACGCCCTGGGGAGGAAACAAATCAACAGGCTCAATGGCTGTGTCCACCCAGCTGGAAAGTTCTACTGGAGAAAAAGTACTCAGCCCTAAGGGGGTCCTTTGATGCAGATGTCAAGTTACTCGAAAACACCACGGAGCTGAATTAGCTAAGAAGGGAGTCAGCTGGGACAACAAGGCTGCTGAGTGCTCCTGGGCTCCCCATATCCGAAGGGCTCCTACACCAGAGCCCTCGGGAGCTGGTGGATTATTCGCATGTGCTTTAAGAAGCTCTACGTGCCCATCATACACGTACCCATGATGGCCCCGCAAAGACTAGCACAACAGCTAATCTCTGCTTTTGACAGAACTGTGAGTCCCCCCTGGTCACCTCAAATTTGTCTAGGAAGTTAGTTTGTTTGTTTTCTTTTAAAGGTAAGCAAATTAATTATGAGTTAAGAACTGGTAATGTGATTAGAAGTCAAATTTCCAGCAGGAAGCCAAGTCCTGTGCTGGTTAGTGCTCCCCCTACTGGAAAATAGTGTAACAGCAAGAGTGCCCCACAGGCTAGAGGTTTAACATTCACTCCCTCCCCCGGCTCCGCCCCCCCATCTGCAAATGGGACTTCCCCACGGGTTTGGGGCGGGGTGGGGGGGTGTAGCCCTGGATCCTGGGACCGGAGAGATGACGTCAACTCTGGAAAAGCAGAAGCCATTTTCCCTGCCTGGGCCAGTCTACCCCTAAGACATTTCACACTTTTACGTCGAACGAGTATCAGAAAGGAAATCCTGCTGGCGAGCCCGATTCCCTGGCCAACAATTTAATTGTTGAATATGAAATGCACACATCACAACCCAGATGATTTAAACTGTATGCAACTGAAAATCTTCCCTGCTCCTTCCCCCACCCCCATTTGTGGCTTCCCCCCCTCCCTCAGGCATCCTCCCACGGTCAGGATAAGTCCCGACTTCCTCCTGCCTGCTTTCACAAATGACAGCATGTTACATGCTCTTTCTACACTGCTTTTTTCCCTTCACTTCACAGTATATCTTGAAAATCTTTCATTTGGTACATGGGAAGCGGCCTCATTCCTTTTTATGTACCTGGCATTTCCCTGTACGGTGTTCCAGGGATGTGTTTAACCTCTCCTCTGTGGGGGATCCTTTGAGTTATTTTCAGTTCCTCATATGACAAATGATTCAGCCATGAATAACTCTGTGCATTTGTCATTTCAGACACAAGCAAGTGCATCTCTGGACTGCAGGGACTGGGCATTTGCACTTTTGATAGATAATTCCAAACTGCTCTCCCACCAGCCACGTGGCGGAAAACCTAACACTCTGTCAGACCCTCTCTGCCTCTCTTGCTATCCGTGATCAAGAACTGCAGAGCATGTGTGCTCACGGGCCAGCCAGGGGAAGTTTTCATCCAGCCCTAACGACAACCATCAGAGGAGCAAACACCGGCTGTTCTGACCACCAAGGCGATCAGAAAGCAGGACCAGATTCAAAGTGGACGGTTACTTGGAAAATATGTTTTTGCAGGGGTCCGGATAGGCCATTGTTCCAAATTCTGACACCACGATCCTGTTCGCTTCGATATTGGCATTGTAGGTATCGCTTCTCAGGTATTTGCTTCTATAATAGACTTCACCTGAAAGAGAAAAAGCAGAATCATGCAGCACACGTTCCTTACTAGAGCTTAACACGTGCTTCCAGGGGTGGCGTGATTGTAACATGCAAAAAAGTAGCGCCCTGGACATACTGACATTTCATTCCCATCAAAAAGAGGCTGAGGAGGAGTTCCTGCCTCAGCTCAGCAGAAATGAATCTGACTAGCATCCATGAGGATGCAGGTTCAATCCCTGGCCCTGTTCAGTGGGTTAAGGATCCAGGGTTGCCATAAGCTGTGGTATAGGTCACAGATGCACCTTGGATATGATGTGGCTGTGGCTGTGGCTGTGGTGTAGGCCAGCAGCTACAGCTCTGATTTAACCCCTAGCCTGGGAACCTCCATATGTCGTGGATGTGGCCCTAAAAAGACTAAAAAAAAAAAAAAAAGAAAAAGAAAAGGCAGATGAAAGAAATGTCCATCCTCTAGCCACCGCTACAAGGATGGACTTCAAGGAGAGATTGTGTCCCAAGAAATTCTTGCCCAGGGCCTTCGTATGTTTTGAGGAAAGGAAATGGAACTAAGAGTTAACATTTATTGAGCAAATGTGTATGTACTAAACACTGAAAAGGCACTTTATATGCATGATCCAGTTTAATCCTCTGAACATCAGAAGTATGTAGAAGATTCTAACTAGAAATGTGTTCATTAGAGAAAAAAAATAACTTCACTGCATTTGCTTATTAACAGCAAAATAAAAATTAAACAAAATGCTTAAAGCTTGCAATTTTTTTTTTTTTTTTTGGTCTTTTTGCCTTTTCTAGGGCCACTCCCATGGTATATGGAGGTTCCCAGGCTAGGGGTCTAATTGGAGCTGTAGCCGCCAGCCTATACCACAGCCACAGCAACGGGGGATCTGAGCTGTGTCTGTGACCTACACCACAGCTCACAGCAACACCAGATCCTTAACCCACTGAGCGAGGCCAGGGATCAAACCCAAAACCTCATGGTTCCTAGTCAGATTCGTTAACCACTGAGCCACGATGGGAACTCCTCAAATTTCTTACAAAATGAAGTGCAAAGGGCTTAGGCACTCTGCAATGCAGACCCATTTCCCAGCTATAAACTGAGGCACAGAGAGGTTAGGTACCTCACCTGAAGCCACACAGCTAGCGAGTGGTAAACTTTACCCAACGGTCAGCAACGTGAAGATGCTGACACACATCAAACGACCATTCTGTCTGATCCTTGTTATTAAAAATATGTGCTACTCTAACGGTAGAGTATGGTGAATTTTCGCAAGCTAAAACCACTCCTATAAACTACTTTCTGATCAAGAAAGAGAATGTGAGCAGCCCTGGGAAGCCCCTGCATATCTCATCCTGGCACTAGCCTCCCCCACCCGACCTCTGCAGGGGAAGCACCATCCTGGCTTCTAACAGCCTTGGTTCGTTTTGCCCTCAGGGATGTGTTTTCACCTCTGCGTCTAAGGGCATGAGTGTTCGTTTCAGCAGTAATGACTCCAACCTGTGCACGTAAGTGGCCATGACAACAATAATGGTGACACTCATCAGGATAAAATTGGGAGAGACCACAAAAGACCTTCCAGTGCTTTCTTTGGGCTTCAGGAGGGAACTCGTGTGTCAGATGATCTGTCCTTATCGTAAACATCTTGTCAGGCGTGGCTACCATACACTGGCACCTGTGAGACACTTGGTAAGGAGAGCTTGGTTCTTGGGGCAGCAGGAGGAACATGGGGGAACGGTTAGGAGCTGGGGCTCTGGGTCACCAGACCCTGGAGTCATGTGTTTGATCAGTGTTTGTTAAACACACGGATGGACCGGATGTGAGTACACGATGGTGAGCAGGATAGCAAAATCTCCACCCTAAGGAGATTCAAGTCTCCACGTGGATATGAATCCTTGCTCCACTGTCATCGAGTGGCCATGCACTTGACCTTCGGTCAGAGGCAAGCCTCAGTCCTCTCTGCTCTGACCTGAGGATCATGATACCTGCCTCACTTAGCACATAGTAGGTGCTCAATAAGAAGGTACTTATGCTATGGAGATGCAGTAGGTGGAACGGGCAAGGATTCAAGGCTTTTGCTCTGGGCGAGTCCCACTGCCAGCCATGTGACCTCAGATGAGTCCCTTCATTTCACTGAACCTCAGTTTCCTCAGCTGCAAGTTGGGGATCACACAGTCCTCCCCAACTGGGATTGGCATTTTTAGATGAGTGGAAGGCGTTGGGCCCACTGGCACTTACCAGGCACTTGATAAGTGACAGCTGCATGAATTCTGGATCCTCCAAAATCCTAGAGGCAGGAAGGCTCAGCTGGGGGCTGGTGCGGCCACACACACTGGTCGCCAGCCATGTGCTACCAGACCCTGCTTTAGGGCCCCTGCCCTCTGAGGGCACTCCTCTGAGTGTCAACTCCTACAGGCCCTGGCCAAGGTGCTTTGCCTAAATTGCTGAATTCTGTTCACATGCAACACAAACACTCAGCCCAGGGTGGCAGTGGGCAGGCGGCCCATTTCCTACAAACAACCAGCCTGAGAGCAGAGAGTGCTTGTGGGGGTGGGGGGTGGGGGGTGCAGGCACTGGAAAACGTGTCTCTGGAATTGCTCAAGGCTGACACTTACTTTGAGGTTGAGATTAGAGGGAGGCACAGAGCCTTCTCCAGCATCCTGCTTGCGGGAGCCCAATTAGTCACATTCCTTCTAAAGGGACGCGAATAAACAGACGCGCTCCCTCCTGGGATCTTACAGAAATGGGTCAAGTGTGATTGTCTGCTGGAGTGAGATATATACATATATCTGTTCACATGCAACACAAACACATACATATCTCACTCCATTTTTTTTTTTAATTAAAAAAATGTAAAGCAAACTTTCCAAAAGGCTGCCTTGGAGCTCTAACAGTTGGAAAAAAGGCATCTTTGTAAAAGTTAAACCCTCGAGAGCTCTGTTTGTCTCTAAATCTCTGTGACCTTGGCTCTTAGAATCCACACGTTCAAATCCTCAAGGGACGACGACTTTGCCTCTTATTGGAAAACTCAAGTCTATCACTGAGGGGGGGAGCTGGATTTACTCTCCTCCATGCCTGCTTTATAAAAATGTTTAATTTGGAAGAATTCTAGACCTACAGCAAAGAGCGCTCCTTCACTCAGCTTCCCGTTTCCACTGTGCCTTTTTTATTCAAATCTTTGTTAGTTTTTTTTTTTTTTTCCTTTTCTTTTTTGGCTGCCTCACGGCACATGGAGTTCCCAAGCCAGAGCCACAGATGTAACCTGCGTCATGGCTGTGGCCACACTGGATCCTTTAACCCACTGAGCTGAGCCAGGGTTGAACCTGCGTCCTGACACGGCAGAGACACTGCCAAGCCCATTGCTCCACCGGGGGAGCTCCCGAATCTTTGTTAATTTTTGAAAGCATTATCTTCTGGTGGCCTCTACTGAAGGGGCTGAGGCATTCTTCTGTCTTTGGCTTTCTTACTCCAGTCCTTTCTTCCTGGTTTGGCACTCGTCTCTGTTCTCCACGCCGGCTGTACACGAGAACCACCTTATGCTTTTTAAAAACACAGAAGCCCGAGTCCCACGCCCTCGCTGTGCTTGAGGGCCTGTGGGGAAAACTGTCGGAAACACAGATGCTCGATCCCTACCCTTGGAGTCCTGGGCAGAGTCTCAGGATTCACACCTTAAATGAGTGTCCTGGGGGATTCTGATGTAGGAAGCTCACAGATCATCTTTTTGTTGTTGTTTCTGTTTGTTTGTTTGTTTGTCTTTTTAGGGCTGCACCCGCAGCATATGGAGGTTCCCAGGCTAGGGGTCTAATCAGAACTGTAGCCACCGGCCTACATCACAGCCACAGCAATGCAGGATCTGAGCCACATCTGTGACCCACACCACAGCTCATGGCAACACCGGATCCTTAACCCACTGAGGGAGGCCAGGGATCAAACCTGCAACCTCATGGATGCTAGTCGGGTTTGTTAACCACTGAGCCACGATGGGAACTCCACACAGACCATCTTTTGAGAAATACTGGCTTTGTGTTACCTGCAAATCAGAAAATACTGATTGCCTTGTGTGTGTCCTCTTAATTTGTGTCTAGCAGTTCACATTTTGGGTTTATATGTCTCCAGTTAGACAGTAGGGATCCACTGAGAGTTCCAGAGGAGAAGAGAGGTGAGGCCAGGCTGTGCTACACCAGCGTTGGCAATCTGGCAGCCTCGGGAGGATTGGGCTGGAGAGGTGGGGTGAGATGGTAGCTGGCAGGAGTGGTGAGTGGGGGCAGAATCACATCATAGTTGGGATTCTGAATTTAAAGGGCATCAGGTTGATATGTAACTACTGCTTTTTTTTTTTTTTTTTTCTTTTTAGGGCCATACCCCCGGCATATGGAAATACCCAGGCTGGGGTCAACTCAGAGCGGCAGCTACTGGCCTATGCCACAGCCAAAGCAATTCCAGATCCGAGCCATGTCTGTGACCTACACCACAACTCACGGCAATGCCAGATCCTTAACCCACTGAGTGAGGCCAGGGATCGAACCAGGATCCTTATGGATACTAGTTGGATTCTTAACCCACTGAGCCACAACGGGAACTGGATGTAACCACCACTTCTTAGCTGTGTGTATTTGGGCACATTTCTTGGCCTCTCTGGACCTTACATGCTCAAAGGGCCCCGAAAGTCTCTGATATGCAAACCAAGCCATCAGAGCAACCTCCCCACCCCCACCCCCCACCATCAGGTCCACACACATGGGAAGCAATGTTCTTCTGGCTTAATGGTCCAGGGCCAGGTATGAGGCAGCTAGGGGCCATCCCCATAGCCCAAAGCCCATCGCAATTATTCCAACTACAGTCCCAGGCTGTTTACTCTTGCCCTCAGAAACACCAATAAAGGCCGCGGTCTCAGAGTTCACCCCTGGCTCCTGACCACTTTATGTGCCATGCCTCCTGTCTCTGGCATCTGCAGGTATAATAACCTTTGTTTTTCTGAGCCTCTCTGTGTCTCCTCTTGTAGCTGCACCTGACCATCTCAGAAAAGAATAGAAAATAGCCACTAACCTCTGACAATGAATTTCTGGTTTGAAAATGACTAGAAGTTTTAAGAAAGTCTAAACCCTGAGGAATAACACTGGTCCCTTGCCTGTTTAGCCCCCTCAAGGGTTTTGGCGGTTGGCAGTCATACATCTGCAGTCCGGCTAGGGCCTGGTCCTTCCCCTTCAGGTCCCCTTGTCCCTGGCATCTCTAGGGAAGGATGCAGGGGCCACTTAAGCACCTGCCCCTTTGCAGGGGTGTGTGTGTTGGGCTGAGGACAGGAGAGATAGTTGTAAACTTGGACTTCAGACAGCACATGTTAAGATCACAGCCCTACCTCAGTGACTTTAGATGAGTCACTCAAGCTTCCTGAAGTTTCAGTGTCACAACTGCAAGGAGGGGACAAGAACACTTTGCACACATGTTAGTGGGAACACAGAAATGGACTGTGAAGGCCCTGGCAGTGGGTGAAGCAGGGCCTCAGGGAAGGCAAGCTACCAGCAATTTACCTTTCAGGAACCTCGTCCACAACAGCGTTTATGTCCCCAAGAATCACTGGGAACTTCTGTTTGGGAAAAAAGGGGACTATTAAAGCTGGAAATACCCACTCCATAGCTGAGTCACAGTGAAATCTGTGCATTTTTGCAAACTCAGAGCTCATGGCGTGGACTCATGTTCAATGAAATGTTAGAGTGAGTTGCTAGCAGAGTCTGCACTCAAAACAATTTGCTAACTAGCTTGGAAGAAATAAAGTTATGTGAAAATAATAGGTAATGCTTATTGAGCACGTATGATGTACTGGACATTATACAAAGCCTCTTACCCATATTCATTTGAATTCCACATCAATTCTATGGGACATGCTACTGACAGTTCCATTTTACAGATAAGACAACTGAGACACAGAGAGTGTCAGCAACTTTGGCCAAGGTCACACAGCTTTAGGTACCTGTTAGTAAGGATGGTGGAGCTGGGATTCAAACCCAGCAATAATGATGGTGGTTTTTAATCTACTGAGCATTCGGCAGCTATCAGGCCCTTGCTAGACACCGAGGACTTGGATCATCACAACAGCTTTCCAGGGAGGATGATCGAACTCCTTTTACTGATGAGGAAACTGAGGCCCAGGGAGGCAGAGGGATGGCGCTTTGCCCCTGCTGGGACACAGGGGTCAAAGAAAACCCCCACTATGCTAAAGCCCATGGTATAACCCTGAGCCTGTTCAAGTCTCCCACAACCCACCCTGGACCTTTTAAGAACTTGGCTCATGCGTTGTGCCCTAAGTTGGCCCGACGGTCAACAGCAGAGAGTATACAGTCCACCTCTTAAGTCAGCCACTGCAACGTGGTATTTCACCTAAGAGGTGGCGCTTGCTATTTTCTGCCCTGTGTTCTGTGTACACCTGGGGACATGACTGACATGGTGCTCCCTGGCCTGGCGAGCGATTCGCCTGGCTTTGTTCTTTTCTTCTTATTGTGATCTGATATGTGTCTGATTCCAAAGCCTGCAAGCTTCCACCTGTCCCTGCTCACCTTAAGAATGCATATTATTTTCCAGTTGAACTTGCTGAAAAAGAACCGTGGTCACCTTTGCAGGGGGGTTTGTGCTTATGGCAGGCTGAATGATGGCCTCCCCAAAATACCACATCCTAACCCCTGGATCCCGTGAATATGCTGAAGTAATGGGATTAAGGATCTTGAGGTGGGAGATTATCCTGGATTGTCTGAGTGAGCCTAGTGTAATCACAAGAGTCCTTATGAGAGGGAGACAGGAGAGTCAGAGGAGGAGAGGTGATGACAGAAGCAGAGAGACAGAGAGAGGAAGAGAGCAGCCACAAGATGCTATGCTGCAGGCTTCGAAGGTGAAGGTGAGGCCACAAGGCAAAGGATGTGAGCAACTTCTATTTGTGGGGTCGGGGCGGGGGGCTGTGCCCATGGCATGAGGAAGTTCCAAGGCCAGGGATCAGACTGGTACCACAGCAGTGACAACACCGAATCTTAACCACTAGGCTACCAGGGAACTCTCCTCTCTTTTCACAAGCCACTTCTAGAAGCTAGAAAAAGCAAGGAAATAGATTCTCTCTCTGGAACCTCCAGCAGGAACGCAGCCCTGCCAACATCATGACTCTAGTCAAGGGAACCCTGTTAGAGACTTCCAGAGCTGTAGGAGAATGACGTGTGTGGCTTTAAGCCCCTCCATTTGCGGTCATGGGTGACGGCAGCCAGGGCAAAGCACACGGCACTCTTACCATCTCTGATTGTGAAGCTGTGGAGCAAGGCCAGGCCATCGAACCAGTGGTTGTACTTGGTCTCGCCCACCGTGTGCATCCCGGGCCCGTTGCGGAGTAAGATTCCCTGCAGCCACGAGGGAATCTTGCCTAGTGAGAGAAAGAATGTTTAGTTTCCAGTTTCTGCATCTAAACAAAAAGCTCAAGAAGGGGCCGTATAGCCCCTGTACCACGTGCTGCATCTGTGTATTTCCAGAGAGTGTGTAACATGCCTGGCATGGTGCTAGCACTGAGGATACTGAGATGAAAAGGCGCCCTCCCTGGCCCCAAGCTGCTCCCCATCCATCAAGAGACAAAGCAAAACACTCAAGATACGCTGTGATAACAGTAATGCAACAGACTCAGCAAGGGTGCTACGTGGAACTGAACCCTACCCAGAGATGGGGTGAGAGCAGGAGGGTGAGGAATACTTCCTGGAGGAGGCAGCCTGGCTGAGTCCCGAGGGAGGGGAGGTATTTGCCTCACAAAGGTATGAGGAAAAGAACATTCTAGAGCTGTGCTGTCCAGTGTGGTAGCTGCCACCCCATGGGCTAGTCCCAACTCAGAGAGAGATGCTGTGAGAAACACACACCATATTTCAGACTTAGTGTGAAATAGAAATGTAAAACACTTCATTAGTAATTTAAAAATAGTAATTATATGGTGAACTGATAACATTCTGGATATGTGGTATTAAATAAAATATACTATCAAAATTAATTTCCTCTGCTTCTTTGCACTTTTTTCATGTGGCTATTTTTTCATGTGGAAAATTTTATTTTATTTTTTTGTCTTTTTTATCTTTTCTAGGGCCGCTCCCATGGCATAGGGATGTTCCCAGGCTAGGGGTCCAGTTGAAGCTGTAGCCACCAGCCTATACCAGAGCCACAGCAACGCTAGATCCAAGCCGTGTCTGTGACCTACACCACAGATCACGGCAATGCCAGATCCTTAACCCACTGAGCAAGGCCAGGGATCGAACCCAGAACATCATGGTTCCTAGTCGGATTCATTAACCACTGAGCCACGACAGGAACTCCAGAAAATTTCAAATTATGTGATCCAGCAATCCCACTCCTGGGCATATATCTGGACAAAACATTCACTCAAAAAAATAAATTCATTGTAGCACTATCCACAATAGCCAAGACATGGAAACAACCTAAATGTCCATCGACAGATGAATAGATTAAGAAGATGTGGGACATATGTACAATGGAATCAATGGAATACTACTCAGCCATTAAAAAGGACAAAATAATGCCATCTGCAGCAACATGGATGGACCTAGAGATTCTCATATAAGTGAAGTCAGAAAGAGAGAGACAAATACTATATGATATCACTTATATGTGGAATCTAAAATATGGCACAGACGATCCTATCTATAAAACAGAAACAGGAGTTCCCGTTGTGGCGCAGTGGTTAACGAATCCGACTAGAAACCATGAGGTTGCGGGTTCGGTCCCTGCCCTTGCTCAGTGGGTTAACGATTCGGCGTTGCCGTGAGCTGTGGTGTGGGTTGCAGATGCGGCTCGGATCCCACGTTGCTGTGGCTCTGGCGTAGGCCAGTGGCTACAGCTCCGATTCAACCCCTAGCTTGGGAACCTCCATATGCCGTGGGAGTGACCCAAAGAAATAGCAAAAAGACAAAAAAAAAAAAAAAAAAAAAAAAAAAACCAGAAACAGATCACAGACATGGAGAGTAGACTCATGGTTGCCAAGTGGGGGTGGGAGGGAGTTGGATGGACGGAAAGTTTGGGGTTGGTGGAGGCAAACCGTAACATTTAGAATGAACGGGCAACGGGGTCTCACTATACAGCACGAGGAACTGTGTGAGATTAGGTCATTTTGCTATCCAACAAAAATGGAAGAAACACTGTAAATCAACTATAATTAAAAATAAATCATGTACACAAGGCAGGCATTGCATTGCTACTGGAGAGCACTGCTCAGCAAACAGCAATGCAGGTGCTGTAGGGAGCCCCCTGCCCATGTCCCGTGGCATTGCCTCTCCCCAAAGGCTGCTTTCTGCAGATACCTGCAGCTCTCCACCTGCAGGTCTGCTCTCACTGTGGAGCAGCTCTGCCCACATGTGGACGAGCTGGAAGCACACTGGAGAGTTAATGCCCCCGGAAGTTGCTCTCACCCAGCAAGAGATGGGGTGCTGTGGGTCAAAGGCCACTCTTTGTCCTTGAGTGACACAATGAGAAGCATGTTTTATGCTTTGCCCAGAGGATTCAGTTCCAAAGGCTCCTGCTGGTCAACAACTTGACAATGCTCCTTTCATTGGCTCCCCTCCCAGTCTTCCTTGGGAAGTCCACCCCACGTAAACTACTTACCCTCGAATTCTTATCTCTGGAAGAACCTGAACCAGGAGCTCAAAGACCAGTTAAAAGATATGCAAGCTCTTTAGTAAGAGCCGGGCCCTAACTTTCAAGCAAGGATGTCGTAAGTATTAAAGCTGCAGAATGAAGCAGGGGTTAAGTAAAAAGTCACCGAGACCAAAGCTTGGATTTGGTGCTCAGAAGAATGGGACACCTTTGACAGTTAGAAGAGGGAACAAAAGGATCTGATTTTTTTTTCCAGTTTAAAAATTTGACATGAAACTCATAACAAAATTTACAATTTCAAAGTATGCAATTTGGGTTTTTTTCTTAAAGTATATTTCCAACATTGTGCCGTCATCACTACTAATTCCAGAACATTTCCATTATCCCAAAAAGAAGCCCTGTACCTATTAGGGGTCAGTCCCCATGCCCCGCCCAGCCCCTGGCAATCACTAATCTACTTTCTGTCTCTAAGGATCTTCCTCTTCGCATATTAACAGGATATGATCAGATTTGGGGTCTCAAAAATCCTGACTGTGGTGTGGAGTGTGGACAGGAGGAGGAGCCGGGATTGGGAGGGGGGGATATCAGAAAGAGGAGAAGGGAAGCAACAGTGGGGATGAAGAAAAATGGATGGAACAGAGACCTGGAGTTTGACTAAATATGGGGAGCATGCAAAAAATGGCAGCCGGGTCTCTTGCCTTGGGTGGGACTATTCACAGAAACCCAGGACACAAGAGAAGGAGCACAAAGACTTAGAGCGGCACGTATAAATCTCTAGATGAAAGAAGAAGGTGTTGAACTAGGTACCAGGCACTGTGTTGCAGGTGGATAAAATCATGTAGTCTTGGCAGCAACCCCAAGTGGTAGGTTTATGCTGGCATTATTAGAGATAGAGGAAACTGGGGCAGGAAATGTTTAAGTAACTTGCCAAGGAGGCCTCAGAGCCAAGAAGGCACAGTTGGACATGAAGCCAGAGCCTTGGCCTGGCCGTCGAGGGCAGACTGTCTACACAGGCATGTTTAGTGAGCTGTCTGCCGATGGACGCCGAGCAGTGATTAGCCTTGACCTGGGGCTGAGGGCCGGCACTGAGGCTGGAGCCTGTCCTCCCTGGCTGCAGGGTCTTGGGCAAGTCGCAGCTCCTCTCTGGCCCTTGACTTCACACCTCTTGCACAGGGAGTCCTAACTGACAGCAGCGGTCCCCAACGTGGAATCAGCCAGAAGGCTGTGAAAACACAGGTTTCTGGGCTCATTCAGTGGGTCTGAACTGGGCCCAGGAATTTGTGATTCTAACAGGATCCCAGGGGATGCTGACGCTGCAGGTCTGGGGACCATCCTTTGAGAACAGCTGATCCAGACCTGGAGGTTCATTCAGCTTCTCAGGCCCTAGGGTTCTTGGTTTTTCTAAAATTTCCAAGCGTTTCCATGCAGTCACTAAACATGAGGTGTAAAGGGAGTATTTAAGGCAAAATGTCCATGGTACCCCAAAGCAAAGGAAAAGTATTGTTGACTCCTTTTTTAAAAATAAAAAATTAAGGAGTTCCCGTAGTGGCTCAGTGGTTAATGAATCTGACTAGGAACCATGAGGTTTCAGGTTTGATCCCTGGCCTTGCTCAGTGGGTTAAGGATCTGGTGTTGCCGTGAGCTGTGGTGTAGGTTGCAGACAAGGCTCGGATCTGGCATTGCTGAGGCTGTGGTGT
This sequence comes from Sus scrofa, assembly GCF_054392235.1. Lineage (NCBI taxonomy): Eukaryota > Metazoa > Chordata > Mammalia > Artiodactyla > Suidae > Sus > Sus scrofa. The sequence goes on from NC_139388.1 coordinate 7,870,650, forward strand.
AGGCTGGCAGCTATAGCTCTGATTAGACCCCTAGCCTGGGAACCTCCATATGCCGTGGGAGCGGCCCCAGAAAAGGCAAAAAGACGAAAAATAAAATAAAATAAAATAAAATAAAAAATTAATAGTGAACATTTATTGAAAAAATATTTATATCTGGTCTATCAACCGATAATCTATCTTTATACTACCTATATTTACATATCTTTTAAAAACTTAAATAGCACTTCAAGAAATTATATTTATTCAGTAGCTTGTAATAACCTATAATGGAAAAGAATCGGAAAAAGAATTTATATATATTTATTTTATATTTATACATATATAACTGAATCACTTTTCTGTACACCTGATACTAACACAACATTGTAAATTGACTGTACTTACTATACTTCAATTTAAAAATAAGAACTTCAGGAGTTCCCGTCGTGGCGCAATGGTTAACGAATCCGACTAGGAACCATGAGGTTGCGGGTTCGGTCCCTGCCCTTGCTCAGTGGGTTAACGATGCGGTGTTGCCGTGAGCTGTGGTGTAGGTTGCAGACGCGGCTCGGATCCCGCGTTGCTGTGGCTCTGGCGTAGGCCAGTGGCTACAGCTCCGATTGGACCCCTAGCCTGGGAACCTCCATATGCCATGGGAGCGGCCCAAGAAATAGCAACAACAACAAAAAGACAAAAAAAAAAAAAAAAAAAAAAAAAAAGAACTTCAGAATAAAGGAACACGTATTCTTCTCCCTTAAATTTTTAGGGGATTAAATTTTCCACAAACTCTTTAATCTCCCTTCGAATAATAAAATGACTAAAAATGTTTAAAACAAGAGCACTTAAGAGATGGAAATACAGCTGAGTTTTATTTCCATGTGTTCTCGTTTGTACGTCCAAGTTTTATATATACGTAATAACACATATAAACAGATTACACATTATCTCTGTAATCCAAAAATATACGTAAAAGCTATTTTTTTTCCTTTCCAAAGCCTTCCAAGGCAATTCCTCAGCTGAAAAGCTCCAATCTGACTTGCTTGGCCAAGGACACTGCTGTCCTCTCCTTTTGAAAACTATCCATCTATTGAAAGAGGAGAACTGTCCCTGTGGCTGAGTCTACCGACTCCCTTGCAGTTCTCCTGGACCTGAGAGTTCAGACCCACTCATGCCTCGTGGAGCCTAAACAAGATGCTCCCAGGAAAGTGGCCATGCAGAAGAGGAAGAGAAAGCCCCTGAAAGAAGGTCTCCCCAGCGCCCCCCTGAGGCTCCCACTCTGGGTCTCTTTCATCAGCTCTGCACTGACTTGCATCCTGAAATCTCACCTTTGAGGAAGTCACTTAAGGCAGGCTCCATGTTGCCCCCCAGCGCGCATGTGCAGGAGGGGGGGCTCACACCGCCTTCTCGTATGACTTTGACATTAACTTAGGATGCACACATTTGCGCAAATGTATCCCATACTGGGGATGGGCCACAATTTGCAGAAGAATCCCACTGCCTATAGGCCAACCGCAGCAGTCCTGGACTTCTCCCTGGAAATAGCGGGGCCGAAGGACTCTCCTTGGAAGCTGAGTTATAATGCGTGAAAGCACACCTGCATTTCCATTTTCATCTGGATTATGGGTCATTTTCCCTCTATACCCCGTTTTCCAGATTTTCTAAAAATAATTTACAATAAGCATTGCTTTTATAAACTAAAAAGAAAAAAAGTGGACATCTAAATATATAAGAAGGGCCCACGGTTGATTTTACAAAATGCTCACCTGTCACTCTGGCCCTCACAGGCTCCAGCTGCTCCTTCTTATTTCTGCCAAATAGTATATCCATCGCGTGGATCGAGAGTGAGGGGAACAGTGAACAGAAGCTCCACGGTGCTCAAGGCGACTGCTCTCGGCCCCTCCTTTTCTCTCCTTCCGCCTCCCCTGCAGCTTCCTTCATTTACATCTCCTCTCCAGATGCCAACTGCTCTCCCCTCTGCTTTCCCCTGAAGGCCTGGTACCTCTTCTCACACTGTGTGGGCGTTATTTACGTCTGGTCAAAGGTAAATTCCCCAGCCGTGGGTCCAGCTAATCTTTAATCCTCTGACTGTTTCCCCAGCGCTCCCTTTCCGCTTCCACTTTTTTGGCTTAACCAAGAAAAGCTACTTTTCCCGCTTGGCTTAAACTGGCAGGATTTCATTTAGTGGTGCCTTCTGCTTAGTTCTGCTGCCTCAAACAATCCAACCCTGGGGGAGGTGGGGACGGTTTACGGGCAGAAGAAGAGAGACTGCCAGGACCACGAAGGGACACTGGGATTAGGGGAGCCCCCAGCATGTCACTCACATGAAGTCCTGCTGCACAGCAGGGCACCTGACTGCAGAGATGGAAAAGGTGTTTTATTTTGAATAAAGGTCCCTGAGCCTCCCTATGGGGCCAAGAAAAAAGAAATCATATGTAAGGAGCAATTTAACTCACTACATTTCTTTTTTTTGGGAGAAGTAAACAAAATATTTCACATACTCACAATACAGGGAACCGAAAACTCTACTCGAGAACTTGAAGGAATGTAAAAATCAGACTGGAGCTCCAACTTTCTGGCCCATCAAGAGCAAAAACAATGACTGGATCTGATTTGAGGATTCCTCGTATTTGTGAATCTCCTCGTGATGCCATTGCCTAAAATCCATGCAAGTGGCTGTGAATGTTGGGTGAGCAGTTTCTGGGCTCACCTTCGCTCCTACTGCTTTAAGAAAGAACCAGCTGTTCCCTCTCCGGGCGGAGTAAGAAAAGCGAGTGTTGCTGCTGTTACACACCCAGCTGGGTCTCGTTAAGGTCGGGGCTGGACCCAGACTGTTCCAGCATCACAGAGCTCAGTCCTGAGAGCCGCCTGGCCGGCTTTGCTCCCCCTGGGCTGCACATTCCTGTCATGGGGCTGGGAGCTTCCGTAGCGCCCCCACCAGGCCCCACTCCAGAGCCACAGATTTGGTCTCTGATGGTACAGCCCAGCCCTCGGGAGTCTGAAAACCTCTCCAGATGATTCCATGTGTGTTAAGACAGCCTGGTCCAGGGGAAGATGCTACAGTTGGGTATTGTAGGTTTACGTTGCTCTCTGTTCTGTGTCTGGGGGATGTTACCCTCTTTGAGCCTCCATTTCCTTGTCTGTAAAATCTCCAGAACAAGGAAAGTCAGTGGTCTAGCAAAAGCTCCCGTCCCCAAACAGTTAATGATGTGGCCCTTTCTGCCCTGTTGACTCAGAAGGCCCTTCCCTTTGACCCACATTTCCCATTCTGTCCCACGAGAACGCAACAATTTATTGTGCCCTCTGGTCTAAACACATGTTGGGGTTCCTTGTTCCTACGCTGTGAGTGCTGAGTCCTTGTGAGGCTTTAAGGAGAAGGTCTGGCACACACGGAGGACACGGGGTGGGGGACTCATACCGCCCGGGGAGGCAGCTCTGGGGCAGAAGAGAAGGGCTCAGGGCTTGCAGAGATCAGAAGACCTAGCTTGGGATCTCAGCCCTGTGATTTAAAAACTGTGACTTGTCACATGACCCCCCTGGACCTCACTTTATTCTGCAAAACGGGCTGGCAACGCCCATGTCCCGGGGTTTGCGGGGAGGATTATACTCAAGTTCTGTATGTAGGTGAAATCACGAGTGTGCTCTCCTTTCTTGTCCGCTCTGTATATTCAGAAAAGCAATGGCCCCATCCATCAGGAGCATTCTGAGTCTTTGTGAAGCCCAGCACGTACTGGCTTGCTCCGGCCCTACACAGAATCCTGTCAGATGGGTGTTCTTAGCCGCGTTTTGTGGATAAGAAAATGCAGGGAAGAGAAAATCATGGACTTGGAGAAGAGACTTGTGGCTGCCTGATGGGAGGAGGAGGGAGTGGGAGGGATCGGGAGCTTGGGCTTATCAGACACAACTTAGAATAGATTTACAAGGAGATCCTGCTGAGTAGCATTGAGAACTTTGTCTAGATACTCATGTTGCAACAGAAGAAAGGATGGGGGAAAAATGTAATTGTAATGTATACATGTAAGGATAACCTGACTCCCTTGCTGTACAGTGGGAAAATAAAAAAAATTATAAAAAAAAAAAAAAAAAGAAAATGCAGGGAAGAGAATCGGTTGCCTTGGATCACAGAGCTATTTCGAGATGAAGTTAGGAAGCAAAGCCGGGCAGCCTGACTTCAAAATATATCCTCTGACAGTTCCACACAGATCCAATGCATAAAGGATGTTTTCTAGATTTCTACTGAATGGCGTAATGGGTGGAGGACCCAAGAGGGCCCATCTTAGGTTGACAAGATGGCCTTGTTACAGAAAACTGAGGAACTGAGCTCCTTCAGTCAGGCCCCAGCTGCTCCCCAGGGACAATGATAAAGTGAAACGAAGGATTTTTTTACAGTGGTGATAATACCTTGATCATAGCAATAGGTAACTCTGTTTGTTTTCTAGGGCTACCAGGACAAAGTACCGCAGAAGTTAATCTTCCCACAGTTCTGGAAGCTGGGAGGTTCACATTCAGGGTGTGGCAGGGTTGGTTTCTTCTGGGGCATCTCCTTGGCTTGTAGACGGTCTTCTCGCTGTGTCCCACAGGGTCCTCCCTCTGGACCTGGGTATCCTGCTGTCTTCTTGTGTGTCCCCTCTTACAAGGACACCAGTCAGCTTGGGTAAGGACCCTCCCTAATGGCCTCGTTTTAACTTCATCGCCTCTTGAAAGGCCCTGCCTCTAGTACCATCCCCTCCTCAGGTACTGGGGTTAGGACGTCAACATATGGCTTTGGGGAGGGGATACAGTGGAGCCCATAACAATTACCATGGAGGCACAGTGAGTTAAGGCAAGATGCTTGGGCTGAAAGTAACAGGCTATCTGCCGAAACACCAAAGATGTGCATTTATCCCAAACATCAATCACCTGAGGGTCCTTGGGGCGGGGGGCTCTGAAGGCATCTGGGTCATCTTGCCAGGCTCCCACTTCCCACACTGTCATCCTCAGAGGGTGGGTTTCTCGTTCTTGGGCATGTTCCGTTTTGCTTATGAATGGCTGTCTTCCCTCCAGGAGTCACATTCTTGCATAAAAACTATAATAGCAGGGAGAGAAGATGGGGACAAAAGAGGCATTTTTTTTTTCCATTGTTCTTTCTATGCCAGAGAAAACTCTTTCCTATAACCCTCTAAGTAGCGTTTTCTCTTAGTCTCATTGGGTGAACTGTGTCACATGACCTCCCCTAGTCCAATCCGTGGCCAGGAGGACAGGAGTGCCCTGAATTTCCTTAAACCCTTCACAGGTCTTGGGAGGTGGGGCACATTGCCACCTGAATCATTTCAGGGTTCCTTTTCTTTTTTTTTTTTTTTTTTTTTTTGTCTTTTGTCTTTTTGTTGTTGTTGTTGTTGCTATTTCTTGGGCCGCTCCCGCGGCATATGGAGGTTCCCAGGCTAGGGGTTGAATCGGAGCTGTAGCCACCGGCCTACGCCAGAGCCACAGCAACGCGGGATCCGAGCCGCGTCTGCAACCTACACCACAGCTCAGGGCAACGCCGGATCGTTAACCCACTGAGCAAGGGCAGGGACCGAACCCGCAACCTCATGGTTCCTAGTCGGATTCGTTAACCACTGCGCCACGAGGGGAACTCCGAGGGTTCCTTTTCATTAGCAAGGAAGAAGGAGGGGATGGAGCCTGCAGTGTTGGCTGCAGGCAGGACAACGTTCACGCATTCTCACATTCATTCGTTCAACATACATTTCCTCAGCACCTGCTACATGCTGAAATACAGCAGTGAGCAAAAGAGGAAAAGAATGCTGTGCCTCCTTGGAACTAAGGCTGACTACATGCCAAGTTCTGAGGATAGAGAGGTGAGGATGAGAGTCAGTTCCTGTCTTCTTGGGCTCTCATGATGATCCTTCTGTTTGGGGGACTGAGTCTGTATATCCCAAAGGACTATTCATTTCCCAAGGCAGTGCCGGGGTTCATGGGACTGCCTTCAGGTCAAACCTCCATCCCCGCTCTTTATAAACAGAGATAGCAAGCAGCAGCTGTTTTCTTATTCTGTTTTCTTCTTCTTATTTTCCAAGAAGTTCTGGCATCACGCTAGAACCACAAAGGCCTGACCCCTGCTTTCTAGGTCTTTGCTAATATGGGAAGAGTGGGACCAGAGACTTGTTGCCTGCAGGAGCCTATGATAAACACTACTCACTGGATGCTTGATACAGGCCAAGTAGCGTGCGAAGTGTCTAATTATTAGCTGTCTTTTCTTTAATCTCTATGAAGGAGTCATTAGCAATCTTATTTTTACAGCCTCACATGTGGAGGAATTTGATCAAGGTCAACAGCTAGTCAGAACACATTCTTCCCCGGGACCCAGCAATGCTTCTCATCTTTGTGAAGCTGCTGGTGGAGGAACAGAGTAGATAAGAGAAAAAGAGTAGATGTTCAACAATTTCTAAAATGTATACGCTGCCTTAAAATGGGATGGAAAGTGGCCACTGCCTAAAAGAACAGGGCCATGGGAACGTGAAGGCAAGTAGCTGAGTTTGGCCACAGAGGTTTGTCGTGTAACAAACCACTCTAAGGCCTGTGGCTTCAAACAACCAGTTAGAGTATGTCTGTGGTCCTGGGGGCTCAGCTCCATGGGCTGACTGTGCTCTGCGGGTCAGTTCTTCCGCTTTCATTGTGTCCTAAGCCGAGACCATGTCCAGGAAGGCATTCATGTAGGAGTTCTCCTATACCATCCAATACGGTAGCTGCTAGTAGCTTGTGTCTGTTTAAACTTCAGTGTAAATTAATTGCTGTGACCTTAAGTTTTTCATCCATACTAGCCACATTTCAAGGGCTCTGTAGACACATATGGCTGGTGGCTGCCAAACTGGACAGTGCAGAGCATCAAGGCACCCTGGACGGTGGTACTGACAGTGCGGAGTTAGCAGAAGAGCTTCCAAGATGGCATGTGCGTGTGACTCCAGGGGACAGAAGCAGTTACGACTGCACAACAAGCCCGTTTAGAGGGTAGAGGTGTAAAGGTAAAAATGTGAATGGCTCACTCCTCCATTCATCTGTTCCACAGATAGAGCGCTACCTGTCCAGGGGGAACAGTTGCCATCAGAGGTGACAAAGAAGCAGGAGTGAGAAATCCTCGAGGCCAGGGAGCATGGTGAGAAGAGGGATGTCCAGAAGGCTTCCTGAAAGGGGCAGTGCTGGGCCAAGCGCTGAGCCAAGCGCTGAGGGACGGCCGGGAAACGGCCACACGGAGGAACTAGCGGAGTGGCCCAGAAGGGAAAGAGCTCATGCACAGACAGAGTCGTCACACGGCAGGGCCACACCACCTCATTCCAGACCACTGAAAGGGCAGGTGAGCAGGACAGGGGAGGAGGGCCCAGGGGAAACTAGCTGGCAGGAGAGGGAGGGAGGGGAGAGGAGAATTGCTCAGACTTGAGGCACCGCAGGCTGAGGTTGCTGAGAAGGAAGCAGGAAGAAGGTTGGCGTTTCCTTCCCTGAGCCGGGCTGAGCACTTGCTGGACTTCCTCCCAAGTCGCACGTGTTTACACAAGTCGGCCATGCTGCCTCCAGCAGCGATTCCCTTCCAGAGGATGGAGGCTTGGTACAGAACCGCACATCGTCTGCCCTCCACGGGGTCCAAGAGGCTCTCAGGGTCCAAGAGGCTTGGTCTCTTCTCTCAGGGAGGGAGAAAGAAGGGTGTTCCCTGCTCTGCATTTTGCGCTCATCTTCTTATCCTGGCAGAGGTCTGGCAGGCACTATTACTATTCCCTCTTTACAGAGGAAGCAACTGAAGCTTTTGAGATTGTGCCCCTGGGCCCGAAATCTCACACCATGTGGCAGGGATGGGAGATCAAATGTGGGATCCTCGGAGCTTGCAATTTGGGGGAAGGTGCAGGAAGAGAGGCTACCCTTCCCCAGGGCCACTTTTTCCATGAAATGTGCTGTGTCCATACAACAGTCTTGAGATGAAGAAGCTGAATTCAAAAGGGAAAGTTTCTGTGCTATAGAAACAACAGCCTTATTTTGCAATTCTATATCTTCTGTCACAAAGTTATGGCCTAAAATGAGTTAATATTTGCCTTTTGGAGATAATGTTATCATATCTAAATTACTTTGCAGCTTTCCAATTAAATAAGCTTTTAAATGGTGCCTCTAATTAGCCAGGGTGATAAGCGGAGCAGATAGTGTAGAAAGGGTTCAAGGTGACAGGCAAAGTCCCAGCAGAGGTGGCACCTGGCTCCTGGGGGGCAAAGCATGGGTGATGAGCTGCAGAAAAAGGATGCAGAGAGCAGTGGGAGAGCCTCCCTAGGACTCCTGGAGAAAACGTTCCACTGCTAAACAAAGACCATAAATTATGCCATTAATATTTAAGAGGACTGGTTACTTGCTCAAAGTCCCACCCAACAACAGAGGCTGCTGTCACATAGGGTATTATAGATAGAAAACTGGGAAATCATAGCTCCTGACCTCAGTGAGATCAGAGCCCAACAAAGGAGAAAGGAATGCAAATAATCACAATAATATAGACGTGCTGTATATGATCACTTATGTAATAATTTATCACACTTGGGAAGTGGAATTGACAAAACTGAAATGCAAACATCAGTGCTAGAAACCTAAAATCGATGCTCAATTTTCCACCCTGTACTTTAGGGCCCGATCAATGAGCCTGGACAAAAGTTCAATTTAAGTAATAACCGCTAGGTTATAGTCTGGAAGATGCCCTGACATTTCTATCTCCTCTGTAATCTTCCAGAGTGCGCCTCTCTCTCCTCCAGGCCCAAGTCACTGCCCTATTTCTGACTTCCTAGGAACAGCGTCCTCATGGGCTTCCAGTCCCACCCCTCCAATCCACCTTCCCTGCTGCCGCCAGGTGACCTGGCTGAAATTCATATCTGACGTCACCCTCCTATTGAAAAATCCAGAGATGAGCACGGTGCCAGGCACATAGCAGGTCTCAAGAGATATGGAATGAATGAATGGCATATGGCCTCACTGTGGTACACTGTCACAGTGTTAGTTTGCCAGGGCTGCCGTGACAAAGTGCCACAAACTTGGTGGCTTAAACAATAGAAATGTATTCTCTCACGGTTCTAGAGGCCAGATGTCTAAAGAAAGGTGACAGAATAGCCATGAGCCTTCTGAAGTCTCAAGGGAAGACTCTTCCAACTTCTGGTGCGGCCCACACTGTGAGATTTCTTGTCTTGCGGATGCATCACTTCAATCTCTGCTTCTGTGGTCACAGGGCCTTCTCGCCTCCGTGTCTCGGTGTCCACATCTGCCTCTTCTTACAACGACATCAGTCCCTGGATTGGGGCTCCCCCTTAACCCAGCAAGACCCCTTCTTAACTTGATCATATGTGCAAAGGCCCAGTTTCCAAATAACGTCACATGCACAGGTACTAAGTATCAGAATTTCAGCATGTCTTTCTGGAAGGTGCAACTGAACCCACAGTAGTTATTAACAACTCAAAAGTAGAAACTAAAAAGCTTGTAAGTGGATTTATTTTGTACATCTAAATTCTTGTAGTCTCTCTCTCATCCTCTCTTATTTTCATTTTTAAAGCTAAAACTTTTTTTTTTTTTTTTTTTTTTTGCTTTTAGGGCCATACCCACAGCACATGAAGCTCCTAGGCTAAGGGTCAAATCAGAGCTACAGCTGTCAGCCTACGCCACAGCCACAGCAATGCAGGACCCGAGCCACATTTGCGACCCACACCACAGCTCACGGCAACACCGGATCCCTGATCCACTGGGGAGAGGCCAGGGATCGGACGCTCATTCTCATGGACACTAATTGGATTCATTTCTGCTGCACCACAGCAGGAACTCCCTAAAGCTAAAAACTTTGAAGCGGTGCTTAAAAAGGGAAAAAGTGGCAATTAACTCCGATAGAGCCTGAGAAGGCTTCTGAGCAGAGATCTTGAAATGAGTCACTCTTGGAAAAGGGTGTAAGTGTGCAAGTGTAGAAGAGAAGGCATTCTCAGTGGAGAAACAGCTTGTGCAAAGGTGTGGAGGTGTGGCCATGCACGGCAGGCCGCCCAGTGGGGGATAACATAGGGTTTTGTAGTGTATGTGGGTTCTGGGGTACTGACACAAACGAGGGACTTGGCATTCTGGGGGTCTCTCTCTGAGACCCCCTTTCTACCAGCTCTCCCCCAACCCTTCCCTCCACCTCACCCCTTTCTTCCTGGCTCGCCCTTCAAGGTCCAGGTTACCAGGCATCCTCTAGAAGCAAACAACTGAGAAAAATGTGGGCCAACCCGGAAGGCTCGTCTGCACACATGTTTAAAAACTCAGGAGCATACCACACGCCATTCCAATGACCGAGGTCATTATCAGACCTGGTCCCCAAGTAGAGAACTGACACCATCAAGAAAAGTGTGCACACACAACTCAGCTGTGCAGGTGTGCTTCCCAGAACCGGACCCGGCAGCCTGAGCCTTCAAGAGGAGCAGCAACATGAACAACAGAGAGTTATTAATTTGGTTTAAGGAGGCACTGAGTCCATAGAAAGAATCACGAAGGTGCTCAGGCCCTGAGGGCAAGCATCCCAGTCCTGAGAACAGACTTGTCTGAACGTGGCTCTCCCAGAAGCAGACCCGAAGACAAAGACTGCAGAGTAAATGCTTTATCTGGGAGGTGAGCCCAGGAAACGGCAGCAGGGGAGTGGGGAGGTGAGTCAGGGAGGGGAGACACTAACGGTGCAATAGCAAGGCCATTACCATCTCAGCAACTGAGGCTCCATCTGGTGGGGGACCCCAGAGAGGGCATGAGCATGTCTCAGAGTGAGCTTTTTTTTTTTTTTTTTCCCACTGTACAGCAAGGGGGTCAGGTTATCCTTACATGTATACATTACAATTACATTTTTCCCCCAGCCTTTCTTCTGTTGCAACATGAGTATCTAGACAAAGTTCTCAATGCTATTCAGCAGGATCTCCTTGTAAATCTATTCTAAGTTGTGTCTGATAAGCCCAAGCTCCCGATCCCTCCCACTCTCTCCCCCTCCCATCAGGCAGCCACAAGTCTCTTCTTCAAGTCCATGATTTTCTTTTCTGTGGAAAGGTTCATTTGTGCTGGATGTTAGATTCCAGTTATAAGTGATATCATATGGTATCTGTCTTTGTCTTTCTGGCTCATTTCACTCAGGATGAGAGTCTCTAGTTCCATCCATGTTGCTGCAAATGGCATGATGTCATTCTTTTTTATGGCTGAGTAGTATTCCATTGTGTATATACACCACCTCTTCCGAATCCAATCATCTGTCGATGGACATTTGGGTTGTTTCCATGTCTTGGCTATTGTGAATAGTGCTGCAATGAACATGCGGGTGCACGTGTCTCAGAGTGATCTTGAGAGAGCTGAGGAACTGACCCACCAACTGTGGTCAATAAGGGTGAGAGTTTCTCCCAAGAGCCTCTAACGTCCAGCCACTTCCCTCCTGTTCTTTGTGTGCAGGGTGAGGCAAAGCCACAGCTGCCTGACACAGTAAGTGTGAGGGCTTAAGGCAGGGCATCGACAATGTCTGCTAAAACCCTCAAGAGGTAACTCAGCCAGCCTAAAGGGTAAGTGCAAGAAGATGCGCAGAGCAGTGTTGACCAGGACAGCAGACCTGGACGCATCACAGATGACCAAGACCACACAAAACATCTAGCAAATGGGAACGGCGTAGTGAATGTCCATTCACTGGAAGGAGGCTCGGCCACCCCCATGCTGCTTTTGGCACCATAGAAAGGGCTTGCTATCTCACGCTAAGGGGGAATGCAAGGTGCGATATGAGCTAGTTACACATACACCATGATTGTCTGGGTAAACATCTATCTGCCAAAGAAGAAGCAGTCGAAGGAATCACAAAGAAATGAAATTGGAGGAGTTCCCGTCGTAGTGCAGTGGTTAACGAATCCGACTAGGAACCATGAGGTTGAGGGTTCGATCCCTGCCCTTGCTCAGTGGGTTAAGGACCCGGCGTTGCCGTGAGCTGTGGTGTAGGTCACAGACGTGGCTTGGATCTGGCGTTGCTGTGGCTCTGGTGTAGGCTGGCAACTACAGCTCCGATTAGACCCCTAGCCTGGGAACCTCCATATGCCGCGAAATCGGCCCTAGAAAAGACAAAAAAAAAAAAAAAAAAAAAAAAAAAGAAAGAAAGAAAGGAAGAAAGAAATGCAATTGGAGAGGGACATGGGACCATGAGAATTCTTTTGCTATGTTGTGGTTGACTGAGTGGAGGGCAAAGAGTCAATGTGACTAATACAAAACCAACTGATAGAGAACAGTGTTTCCTGCATCCCCTCCCAGATAAACTGATTGCCCTTCCATTCCTGTCTCAGCTTCTGAGGGAACCTAAACTAAAACAGGTTTCTTCCCAAGACTGAGATGTCTGGGCCACAGGGCATGAACAGTTTTATGGTTCTTTTTAGGGACTCAATGCCCTACTTAAACAGAATTTGTTCTCTTTCTGTTTTCAATTGCTGATCCTACAAATCAGGATTTGGAGGCCCAGGCAGCTGGATCAGATCACTGGAATCACATGCACACGGACCCAGCCATGCCCTGCTTCCTTTATTCCCATGCACAGAATTTAAGGCACATGGTGAGCTGACATCACCAAGATGAAGTCTGTGCCCACGAGACTGCAGTTTATCGAATATAATGAATGTGAAATGGAATTTAGCCTGCAGATTTGCATTCCTTATCGAATGTCTCCAAGCATGTTCCATGAGGGACATAAATTAAGCCTTTACCCAGGAGATACATTATCTCTGCGTGTGGCCTTCCAGATAGTTTTCTAATGAAAGTCACTAGACGTTTGGCCTCTGGAGATAAGAGCCCTGTTCTGCCCAGCTTGGGTTCCAGCCTGTGAGTCAGCAGTGACATCAAATCCTGCCTAGGGCTCTGTCTGGCCGGGCTGCTGCACACGACTCAGAAGGGCTTCTGGGAAAGGGGTGGGAGGAAGGGTCAGCCCCCCAGGGACCTGGGAGATGGGGCCAGGCTGGCAAATGCTCAGTCCTACTATGTGCCAGCCAATGAATAGACAGAGATTAAGACACATTATTCCTTCCCCCTAAGAAACTGACAAAATAAAACAATCCACATGTCCATTAACAGAAAAACAGATGAGCAAAATGTGGTCTATCTTTACAATGGGGTATTATTCCAAGATTAAAAGGAATGAAGTTCTGGAGTTCCCATTGTGTCTCAGCGGTAACAAACCTGACTAGTATCCACGAGGAGGTGGGTTTGATCCCCGGCCCCGCTCAGTGGTTAAGGATCCAGCGTTGCTGTGAGTTGTGGTGCAGGTCACAGACATGGCTTGGATCTGGCATGGCTGGGGCACTGATTCATTCCCTAGCCTGGGAGCTTCCATATGCTGCAGGTGCGGCCCTAAAAAGACAAAAAGACAATTAAAAAAAAAAAAAAAAAAGGAATGAAGTACTGATACATGCTCTGATATGGATGAACCCTGAAAATGTACTTGTCACAAGAGTATACATATGATTCCATTTATATAAAATGTCCAAAACAGGTAAATCCATAGAGGGAGAGGTAATGGTTGCCAGGGGATGGGGCGGGGGGGGGAGCAAAACCCAAAAACTGGTACCTTAGGTCAGAGAAAGTTAACCGCTTAAAACCACACAGAGACAACGGTGTTCTCAAAGACTTTGGCCAACCTACTACGAGAAATGTTTATCTGACCCCTTTTTGGAAGGTTCCAGAGCCTCACCATGTTCGATGGCTCCCTTCTCCAACCTCAAATGACTAACTTCTCATGCCGACCATCTCAGCAGTGCTGGGATTTGTCATAATAGAATAAACCAGGCCCTCGGTGTCTCCCCTGTTGCAGCCCAAATGGCCTACATTGGTATTTTCCTAAAGCAGAAGTTCCCCAGAGGGACTCTGGGGTTAGTTAAAACAATGTTCCCCCCACTAAAGTACCACAGTGGTGGTGGCATATTTAATTAATTTGAAAGGTATCACGAATGTCACACATTACTCAGGAAGGCCAACAAAGAGCTCAGCTGGGGATGTATTCATTTTAAAAAGCCCTTCACTGAACTTTTATCCTATAAACTTTAACTGTGTGCCAGAAAAGGGGGGGGGGCATTAATACCTGCTGTGAGATGGATGAAACACGAAGACACTGTATGATCGTCAAAGAAGCCAACCACAAAAGGTCACAGAGCGTATGATTCCATTTACATGAAACTTCCAGGACAGGCACATCCCTAGAGATAGGAAGTACATTAGTCCTTGTCTGAGGGGAGGGGTGAGGGGGTGTGTGGAATGGGGTGAGAATGCTAGTGAGTACAGGTTTCTTTGGTGGGGGGAATGAAGGAAAAATGGGCTAACATTGATTGTGCTGATGGTTGTACAACCTTGTGAATATACCAAAAACTGTGGAGATAGATACATATATATATTTCTTGGGGGGGGGGTTATTTTGTTTTTTCTAAGGCCACACCCGAGGCATATGAAGGTTCCCAGCTTAGGGGTCTAATTGGAGCTGCAGCCGTCAGCCTACGCCACAGCCACAGCAATGCGGGATCCGAGCCATGTCTGTGACCTACACCACAGCTCACGGCAATGCCAGATCCTTAACTCACTGAGCGAGGCCAGGGATAGAACCCACAACCTCATGGTTCCTAGGTGGATTTGTTAACCACTGAGCCATGACAGGAACTCCTGTGGATGTATATTTTAAATGGGTGAATTGTATGGTGTGTGAATATACATATATATAGTCTTTTTAGGGCCATACCCACAGCATATGGAGGTTCCCAGGCTAGGGGTCAAATGGGAGCTGTAGCCACTGGGATACACCACAGCCACAGAAATGCCAGATCCGAACCACGACTATGACCTACACCACAACTCATGGCAACACTGGATCCTTAACCCACTGAGTGAGGCCAGGAATCGAACTTGTGCCCTCATGGATGCCAGTCAAATTTGTTTCCGCTGAGCCATGACGGGAACTCCATGAATTATATCTTAATCAACCTTTTATTTAAAAAAAGAAACTCAGAGGAGAGAGGCATATTATATGAGGCAAGTTCTACAAGGTTCATTAAGGAAGTATCTTGGAACAGATCACAGATCAGCTCAAGGATGATCACGGAAGGCCCCGGGAGAAGGGGGCTCGTGGCAGAAGGAATAGCACAGACAAATATACAGAGACACGAAGGAAGGTCACCCCCAATGAATTATGATAGGATATAATTATAATTGTAATCCAAGCTGTGACTTTTGAGCTTGTGGGGGAATGATGGACCTGTGAGATTTTTTTTTTAAAAAAAAGAATTTGTAATTTTGGAAGAGGTAATACACTCACGTGGTACAAAGTGGAAGTCTCAAAAAAGGTGGTCAACGTGACGAAAAATATCACGCCTGTCTCTGTCTCCCCCTGCCTCGTCCCCACTCTCCCGCCCTGGGCCATCACTACTGCCAGTCTTTCATGTGTCCTTTATGAGATATATTACACACGTACGAATAAATACGCACATGGGTTTCGTGTAAATGGGACTGCATCATCAACAATGTTTCACACTCTTCTTTCAGTACTAGCCCAAAACTTGAGGATTCTTTCAAACTTGTATACAAAAAACACATTCTTTTTTAGTGGGTATGTAGGATGTACCACGTTTGACTAACCAGTTCTCTATTAAGGGATGTTTAGGTTGTTTCTAATCTTTCTTTCTTACAAAATTCTGCAATGAATAACCTCAGACACAGGATGTTTTACATATGTCTGCATTCATCTGCCCGTGAAATTCCTAGAAATGAAACTGCTCCATTATAGAGCTTTTTCTTTTTTCTTTTTTTTTCTTTTTAAATTTTGAGAGCTATCATCATATTGCCCTCGACCGGGATCGTTCCAACTGATGCCTCCATCAACAATCGGTGAGAGAGGCTGCTCCTCTACATTTTGGGGGTCTGTGGGGAAACACTGTCAGAGACGAGTTCATTCAGGGATTTGAATACAAAGCCAAGAGGTTTGAACTTGATCCACTGATCATGGACCCTCTGTCAGAAGGTTAGGCAGTGGGTGAGGGTGGGCAAGTTTGAAGTTTTAAAGGCTTGTTTTCATGATGATACCACATGAATTTTGTAGGCAATTTTTTATGCTCAAACAGGAATGAGTGGTAATGTGATGAGGCAGAGAGTAGAAAAATATCTCCATTAGGATGGGAGCCCTGCTGGGGAGAATGTGATTATCAAGTGGGCACAGCAGCCGCTCCAGACAATGGGCTTGGGTATGGGCACAACGTGCTCTCTTCACTGCACCATAACTCTAGCGTTCCTGCCATTTTTCTTTTATCACATACTTCCCACAAGCTAAGGCGTCTCATGAGACATTTAGCCCCCAAAGGTCACAACACAAAACCAATAACAAGGAATTTTTATCAGACGCTAACAGTTGACTCGATGACAGGCAGACAAGTGATACAGCAACTTTATCTTTCTCTACAAGACCATTTTGCAAATTAATTGGATTTGGAACTGGCAACGAACAAAGAGCCGGAAGAAGCAAAAATGCAAACACATTCATCCTGAATCTTTTGTCTCTGAAGTAAGAGGTTAGTTGCTATTATGTGATACAGAAAGAGAAGGGAAGATGGATGGCAGTTAGTTGTGAAGGCACCAGCATATGAAGGACCTGAGAGCTAGCTCTACCCAGACATGCCAGTGGTGGTTCAAGGATGAGTGCCTTGACCTTGATCCTCGTGGGGCTTGCTCTGAGGTTTAGGGCCATCACTGCTAAGCCAGAGCATGACAATTCCTGCTCTGAGAACCAAGTGGGTTTCAGAGATGCTTGCTATGAATTTGTGCCTCTCGGCCGCACCTTCTATGGTGCCCAGAGCTGGTGTGAGGGCCAAGGAGGCCATTTGGTCTTTATTCGTGATGAAAGCACCCAGCAATTTCTGCAGAAGCACATTTCCCAAGACAGGGAATGGTGGATCGGACTCACAGGGAATTTGGCTCAGAAGGCAACCACGCAAGGTAGGTGCTGTGATATTTGTTTTATGGGGAATTTGTAGCTGTGATTCTCACCATAGCTTCTTACCCAGAACTCCATGGAAAAAATCACTATGTCTCAATTCTCATGGTAAGGCTCCCTTTTGATTGTCTTGTGGACCAAATAAAAAAATTCTTGTGCAGTTCCTTGCACAGAAACGGGCACATAGCCGACACTCCTGAAATGATATATATATTTTTTTTTTGGCTGTACCCAAGGCCTATGGAATTTCCCAGGCCAGGGACTGAACCTGTGCCTCAGCAGTGATCCAAGCCACCACAGAGACAATGCCAGATCTTTAATCCATTGTACCACAGTGGGAACTCCAAAATGACCGTTTCTTTGTATGTGCCTAAGACTAGCTATGACTTCTTCAGTTCTTGCTAGAATAGTGCTGGGTGCTGAGTGCTTTACATCCACTTTCACACTGAATTCTTCTCACAACTGATGAGTTGTTATGTGGTCCCTATGTTACAGATGAGAAAACTGGGTCTCAGGGAATAGTGACTACGCTATTTTCGAAGTGCTTCCACATGTCCTTTCCCCACTTGTTATAAAACTAAAGTGGGTCGAGTTCCCATCGTGGCACAGTGGTTAATGAATCCGACTAGGAACCATGAGGTTGCGGGTTCGATTACTGGCCTTGCTCAATGGGTTAAGGATCCAGCATTGCCGTGAACTGTGGTGTAGGTTGTAGACGCAGCTCGGATGCCGTGTTGCTGTGGCTGTGGTATAGGCCGGTGGCTACAGCTCCGATTAGACCCCTAGCCTGGGAATCTCCATATGCCACGGGAGCGGGAGCAGCCCTAGAAAAGACAAACAAACAAACAAAAAAACAAAAACAAAACAAAACAAAAAACTAAAGTGGGTCAAGGGCTCAGCACAGCTCAATTCCCATTAGACACCTCATCCTTTCCTCAGGGAGGGGTCCTCCCTCCAAACCCAGCACATTCAGGTGAGTCCTTCTCCTTGCACCTGGAGGACCTCGCGCACACCTTTAGGACTTTTAGCCTGACTTAAGTTTTCAGGTGTCTTTCCCCAGGCGATGAGCTCTTCAAAGGAAGGAGCTGTATGCTGGCCATCGTTGTTTTCCTGGCATCTGTAGGTGCTGCTACTCTTACTTGATGGATGAGGAAAACAAGTCCAGAGAGAGGACATGACTTGCTCGGGATGATGCAGAGTCCTGCCCCCTTGTGTTGCCCCACAGAGGCTGCTAGGTTTTAGAAATGAGTAGCTTGGTCTGGGCTGAGCACCTGCAGACAAGTGTCAGCATGGACGGAAAAGCTTGAACAAAGGAAGAGCCAGGGAAGGTCATTTTAGGAAACACAAGCCAAAGGGTTTGAATTCTGAAATGTGTCTTCAGGCAACATCTATTGAATGGTTTCTTGCTTTGAAGATACAGAAATTGCAGGTTTCTGTATATCAAATGTTCATCCACATGCACTTAAAGGAGTGTGTCTATTTAAAATCTCCAAGGGGAGTTCCCATGGTGGCTCAGAGGAACTGAATCTGACTAGTCTCCATGAGGACGCAGGTTCAATCCCTGGCCTCGCTTAGTGGGTTAAGGATCCAGCATTGCCATGAGCTGTGGTGTAGGTCGCAGACGAGGCTTGGATCTGGCCTTGGCTGTGGCTGCGGCGTAGGCCAGCACTTATGGCTCCGATTCCACCCCTAGCCTGGGAACCTCCATTTGCCATGGGTGCAGCCCTGAAAAAAAGCCAAGAAAAAAAATCTCCAACGGACACTGCATGGGTGTTACAGCAAACAGGGTAAATCTGAGTAGGCTATGTCCCATCCTCCAACGTTTGATGTTATTTAAGACGCAAGGGCTGTCCTGGCTGTGTGCAGTACAACAGCAATTGTGTAACTAGATGTCAGGCACTTCTAAGTGCTGACAAATGGACAAAATTCATCCTGGAACAATCTGCAAGAAACATAACAATTATGGGAGTTGTCCATAGATTGGAAAAGGGAAGATGTTTTCATTTTATACCCTTTGGCACTGTTTGAATTTTTAAACCCTATGTATGGATTTCCTTTCCTTTAAAAAAAAAATGACAAATGTATTTTTGAATCTTCACAGTAAATTTTTTTTCTTTTTAGGGATGCACTTGTGGCATATGGAGGTTCAGCTGCAAGCCTTCATCACAGCCACAGCAATGCCAGATCTGAGCTGCATCTGTGACCTATGCTGCATTGCAGCTCAAGGCAACACCAGATCCTTAACCCACTGAGTGAGGCCAGGGATCGAATTCACATCCTTGTGGACACTAGTCAGGTTCTTAACCTGCTGAGCCACAACGGGAACTCCACAGCAAATAGTTGATATTCAGTGTCTTCTAGATCTCTGGTGTCCTTGAAATACCTGTGTATCACACACACACACACACCTCTTCAAGAGTCGCATCAGTGTATTCAAGGCTATAAAGAGTACTGAAGTCATGAACACTGCTTCCATTTTAACTCAGTGCTGCAAATAGAACTGCCAAGGGCCCCTGCTTCTCTCGGGAGCATCTTTGCCACCGAGGCATACTTCCGTGCTCTTGTTTCAGACTATGGTTGGACACTGCCGGAAGTGTCTCGTTTATGTAACTGAACTGCCTTGGAAGGCTCTGGGGCTGCACCCGGGACTGCAGGTGGAGGTCTTCTGTTGGAGGATAATGGCTAGGCAACACCCCTTCGCTGGCTCAGGAACAAGAGGCCTCCAGCCTGTCCGCACGGACTGCACACCCACTGCACACGAGGAGGGGGGCTGCGCGAGCCCTGTGCTCACCAGGATCAGGAGGACATCTCCAAGTCCTGGTGGTCATGTTCCCATCCCAGGGCCCGCGATCTGGCTGGACACCTCAAACGTGAGCTACAGCCACTGGCGCCAAGGGCAGGATGCTTCTGCTCCCAAGCTCTGCGGCTACATGGGGAGAGACACTTCCTTTGGGTGGGTGGCCTCGGACAACTGCACACAGGAGTTCGCCTTCATCTGCGAGTTTGGTGAGCGGGCCTCGGCCGTGGAATCTCCCTCTTTCTGACTTTCTGTCTCTCTTTGACTCTGTCTCTCTGGGTCTCTTCCTCCATCTCTCTCCGTATCTCTATCCCTCTAAATGCCCAGGGTCTCTGTGAGATGCTCTTTGTCTCTCCAGCCCCCATCTCATTCTTCCCTGTCCACCTACCTCCCCGCAAGTCTCCCCTGTCTCCTCTGTCTTTCCCCCTCTTGACCCGCATTGGAGGGACATGCTCGGCCCTCTCTCCGCTCCCTCTCCAGTCTTCCCATGAAGGGAGAGGTGGTCTCACTCCCTCTTGACTCCTGCTCCCTTGCTTTGAGCCCCTCATGCCCATATCCCATCCCAGCTCCTGAATTACCCCGTGCTTTGCTCTTCTGCCCTTTGCAGCTGCTGCCCATGGTTGACCTCCTTTGAGGGCCCTGGGAGCCCCTTCCTGAGACTGAGTTTACGGGTCCTCACAGGAGTGACCCATGGTCCTGGCTACCATGTGGGGCCTGGTCTTGGAGCTGAGCTACCCCAGGATCCCCTGCCCCTCAAGCTTCTGGGCTTCCTGGGCCCAGCCCCATCCCTGGCTCTAAGCCTCTCCCTGGAGACTTTGGCTCCCAGGCCCTTTTCTGGGTTTGAACACTTACAGGGGCCCCCACTCTCCTTCCCCGGGCATGTCTTTAACTCCCCTGGCCTGGCTGATTCTGCAAACTCAGAAGCTTAGGGGGCCTGTGGGTTATGAATCTTCCCTTGCTTCTTACCAAAACGTCCCCCACTACTCCTTTCCCCACCCCAGTGCAGCCTGTCCCAGCACCAGCAGCCCCTAGGGCCCTGCAGCCTCTGGCACTAGTGTGACACTAGGAAGAGCTAATGTATATCAAGCAGGACTCCCGGGTGCTGAGCTCGCAGTCCTGCGTGCACTGACTTATCACACAATAGAAGCACCTCCTGTATTCTATTGCAGGCCCATTGTAAAGCTAAGAAAAGGTGAGGCTCAGAAAGGGGAAGTTCCTTACCCAAGGCCATGCAGCTGGGAAGTAACAGAGATGAGGCTTAAAGATGAGAGAGAGAGACTGGGAGATGCTGTGCTGCTGGCGTTGAAGGCAGAGGAAGGGGCCACAATGCAAAGAATGTGGGAGCCTCTAACAGCTGGAAAAGGCCTGGGAATAGATTTTTCTTCTCCAGAAGGAACCAACCCTGCCTAATAGGGCCCATTTGGAACTTTCGACCATAACTGTAAGAAGATAGATTTGTGTTGTTTAAGCCACAAAGGTTGTGGTCCTTTGTGACAGCAACCATAGGAAATGAGCATAGGTTTTGGTCTCAACCCCTGCCCTGTGGCACTCGCACCAGGCAGATGGGCCTGAGTTTAAAGCCACTATTTCCCACTTTCTGCTGTGCATACCTGAGCCAGGTCACTCTTGTTCAACAAATCTTTACTGAAAGTGGACCATGTGCCAGGAGCTAGGCTGGGGTGGGGTCTCAGCCCATGGACCCGGCAGAGCCCGATGTTACCAGTGGGGAGGATAACAATACAATAGGACTGGTATGAAGACTCGTAAAATCACTCATTCATTCAACAAATGCTTGTTTAGCATCTATTATGTGCCAGACATTGTTTTCAGATAAGGCTCAAGGAAGGTACTTGAAAAAGGCACAATAACAGTTGCCAATTTTACAGCCCTTAACCTACAAGTGCAGATTCATTTAACCCTTCCTACAACGTGATGAGGTGCCCCACTGACTCCCCCAAGTAACTGGCAGAAGGCCAAGCGGTCAGAGCGTGGCAGTCTGGCTCCTGAGCCATGCTCCTGCCCACCACGTTATATTTCTCACCTCTGCTGAGTCAGCTCCCACTGTGACCCTGCGCCTCATGCTTCTGACCCCCGAGACCCCTCCACTCCCCATCACCCAGGCACCTGCCCACCCATGACCATGAGGCCCCCTAAGGCGTTGGCTTACCTTTGCCACAGGTGTCGGTCAGACCCTGGCCTGCGAGGGCCTCAATGCGACCATGCACTGCGGCTCGGGGGATGTCATCCAGATCCAGGATGCTTTCTATGGCCGCCAGACTCCCCATTATTGCACTAAGGACGCCGGGCACCCCTCATACCTGGAGGAGGCATGCAGCTGGGTCAGCGTCAAGGATGAAGTGGCAGGTAGGACCCAAGGGCTCTGTAGCTCCGGGTGCAAGTGCACCTCCCGGTGTCCTGTGCCCAGCAAAGGGGTTTGGAAGGATGGGACCATCTGACCTTGGATCTCCGAAATATAGGAAAACCAGCCAGTCTCTGCCCACAGCACCAAGTAGGGGAGCAAGGGGGCCGTGGCTCCCCCTTCACCTGCCATCAAACCCACTTGATGGGAAAGGTGGGCGTTTTGCTCCCCACCCCAACCAGGTGCAAGAAACGTTGCTTTCTTTTTTTAATTTAAATTTTTAACGTTTTAAAATACTTTAAACGTATAAAACAGGAATAAAAAATATTTCAGTGCACTCCCATGGACCCACTACACATCTGTGTCAAATCTTAACCTTATGCCTTACTTGATTAAAATTCTCTGCTGACAGAAATGAGTACGTTACATTATATATCATCCGCCTTGATACAGGTACCAGTTTGTTTCATCTATGGTATAACCACACCCTAGTTTGTCTCTCCTTCTGTTGAGAGATGTGTGGACTGTTACTTAATGCTGGCTATTGTGAATAATCCCGAAACAAACCCCTGACTGCCCCCTGCCCCCAACCAGTAGCTCCCCTTCATGGGGGAGAGTTTCTCTAGGGCCTTGTTCTAAAGCAGATTAAATCTGACTCTGAACCAGGTCTGTCTGGTGACAAGGATTTTCCCTTGGAAACAGCTTGTTCCTCTCCCCCCACGTCCGCCCCACGTTGTCCCTGCTCCCCTTAGAGCAGACGAGGAGGGAGGAAATCAGCTAGGTGGCTCACTCCGACTGGCCTTATTGCCCCAGCCTTCCTGAGGCTGTGGCCCCACCAAGGAAGAAAGGCCCAGGCAGGATGGGCTGATGGCTGTGCCCCCCTCACAGAGGCACTGATGGAGCTCAGCGGCCGTTTTCCTCAAAGGCCCAGGTGCAAGTTTCTGCACCTTGTAGCCACACCCAGAGAGCACACTGGAGGGGAGCCCTGCATCCTTTGGGGAAGGTTGGAGAGAAGATCTGGGCGGAGCCCCAGGGGATCTTTTTGTACCACAATCACTCACCCATCTGATGAATTTGCCAGCACACACTGAGCACCAGCACTGAGCCATGCACTATCTTGGCTCTTCAGATGCAAAGATGAATCAAACACAATCTAGTTCTTCAAAGAGGTCACAGTCTAATGAGGGGACACATACAAATATGGCAATCACCTAACAGTGTTACACAAAGGGAACAAAGGCGCTGCTTATTTACTCAAGCAAAACTCATTTTGTACCTGCTATGTATCAGGTACTATTCTGTGTGCTGGAGAAGGAGCAGTAGACAAAAAAAAAAAAAAAAAAAAAAAAACCAAAGCAGAACAAAGATTACCTCTCTCTTGGAGATTGTAGCCTTGTGCTGTGGATGCACATAGCAGAGCACAGAACGCATATTGAGGGGTGTAGCAAACCGGGAAACAGAAATCCCGCTAGGACTTTCAACAGAGGGAATTAAATGCAGGGAATGGATGGCCCAAGTCAGAGAGGTGCCAAGAAGCCCAACAGGGGATGACCATGCAAATGCAAACTGGCAGCAGCAGAAGCCACTACCATGCTGAAGGGCAGGAGAGACAACTGCAGGGGATGTCTTACCAAAACCAGAAGTCAGGGCCATCCAGAAGGTGCTGGAAGGATGATGGAGGTGGCCTGTAGGAGCAAGGACACAGAGGGAGAGCCTGGCCAGAGGGAGCTGGAGCTACCGAGGAGCTGCAGTGAGAGAGAGGGTGGCAGGCAGAATTAGGAACCCCAAATTCCCACCCTCATCCCTGGAAGTGAGGGTATGATAAGAATACCTGCCCGTGAATATGTTAGGTTACATGGCACAGAGGTCTTTGCAGATGTCATTATGGTTGCTCATCTTAAAATACAGAGATTATCCTGGCACAACCTAGTCACGTGATCCCCGCCAAGCAAAGAATTTTCTCTGGCTGGAAGTGGAAGAGCACTCGGGTAGATGGTTCAAGTGTGAGACCTGATAGGTCCTTGCTGGCTCTGAGATCCAGGGGGCCACAGGGAAGGACTGGAGAGAGGCCTAGGAGCTTAGAGGGTCCCCGCTGTCAGTGAGAAAAGAAATGGGACCTCAGTTCAAGAGCCCCAGGGAACTGAATTCAGCCAACAGCGAGAATGAGATTGCAAGTAGATTCCTCCCCAGAGCCTCCAGAGAGAAAACTCAGTCTTGCCGACACCATGATTCCAGCCCTGTGACCCCTGAGCAGAGCCTAGCAGAGCCTACCCAGACCCCTGACCTCCAGAACTGTGAGATAATAAATGTGTGCTCTTTTATACCTCTGATTGTTGGGTAATTTGTTACGGCAGCCCTTAGGAGCTAATATACTGCATCCAATCTTCCACCAGCACCTGTCAGTGGCCAAGCTTACTTGGAAGCCAGTGCGCAGGGGAGTTTGGAAAATGCAGCTCCCTACAATCTGGAAACCCAGTGGGGTGAGGGTAGATCCGCAGGCCAATGGTCGAAGGACTGGCCAACTGGCCAGAGGAGGTGAGATCTAAGCTGGCACCTGAAGGTCTGGCCAGGGTTATGCAGGAAAAGGACAGTTGGGTGAATGGGGAGGGTGTTCTGGGGAGATGGAAGTGCCCACACAAGTCCCATGGGGGAGAAAGGGCGTGGCAGGTGAAGGGGACTGCAGCATGCTCAGCATGGCTCCAGCACAGGTAGAGGTGGGTCACAAGCATCCGAGGAACCCAGACTACAACCCTGGGGGTGGGGAAGCCCTGGAGGGTTTTAAGCAGGGGAGGGACATGGCCAGGTGTATTTTAAAGACACCCCCAGGCTGCTGTGAGTCCAGACTGATGCTGGGGCCGGAAGACAAGGGAAGCTGATGCCAGAAACCCAGGTGAGAGAGGCTGGAGGCGCAGACCAGGGCAATGCAGGTGAAGAGACGGACCGACTCCAGAGACAGAAGGAGGCACTGGTGGGACCTGTCAACAGTGGGAGTCCAGGGTGACCTGGCCCTGAGAGGAGAGCTGGCAGAGAAGCAGCGTGAGGAAAGGGGAAGAGGGAGATGGTATTTGTGTCCTAAGGCTGCCTTAAACCAAGTACCACAAACTGGGTGGCTTAAAACAAAAGAAACATATTCTCTTGCAGTCTGGAGGCCGAGCTCAAAATCAAAGTGTCAGCTGGACCTCGCCACCTCTGAAAGCTGCAGAGGGGTGCCCTTCCTTGCCTCATAGCTTCTGCTATTTGTGGGCAAGGCTGGGCCACAGATGCTGATAGATCCAGTCTCTGCTTCCAACTTCACACACCCCGTCTCTGTCCAAAGGACACCAGCCCTGTGGGATGAAGGGCTCACCCTGGTAACCTTGTCTTAACCTGACTGCGTTTGCAAAGATCTTATTTCCAGATAAAGTCACATTCATAGGTACGAGGGGGTAGGCCTTCGATATACCTTTTGGGGGCACACGCTTGAGACCAAGTCAGAGATTAAGACCTCCTTTCAGGTTGCAAGGGGCCTGGGGTACCCTGTGACATCCAAGTGGAGACGCTATGTGTCTGGACGTATAGGAAGGAACTCAAGGGAGGGCCGAATGAGATGTAGATCATGGAGTCATCGGCCAGGAGAGCATGTGAGGATGGGCTGGGGCTTGCTGGCTAGGCTATCAGACAAGACAAGAACACTTAAATATGCCAAACTCTGGAACAAACGTGGATTTCAAACAGGTGAAAGAGAACCAGGGAGGTGAGGAGGTGCAGGGCACAGCCAACGAGGAGCCAGGGCTGTGTCCCCTCTCCAGGCCTCTCTGTAGGCATCTCTCACGGCTACATGGGCAGAGAGAGAGGTGCTGGGATGACCCTGAAGTTTCTGGTCTGGGCTTTCCACACCCCTCCCTCCTGAGGGCACCTGGTGCCCCTGGCAGACATAGGATTCATAATCCTGTCCCCTCTTTGCCAGTTCTCAGGATGTAGGTTTCTACTTCAGGCCATCTGACCTGATGCCCCTGGACCACTGGCTCTCAAGATGGGGCCCCTGGGCCAGGAGAACTGACATCACCTGGAAGCCTGTTGGAAAAGCAAATTTTCAAGCTTCCTTCTAAATGTACTGAATCAGAATTGGGAAGTCTGTGTCTTCACAAGACCCCCAGGGCTTCTGGAGCATTCTAGAGTTTGAGAACCACTGTGCTGGACCCTGAGCTACTCGAGGGCAGGAATCCTGCTTCTTCCTCCCCCCAGCACAGGTGCTAGGTCTGGTCTGCAGGAGGTGCCAGCAGGTACTGGTTGGGGTAGGGGGGGAGTGAATTCAAGGGCATTCATCTCTGTCTGAACCTATCCCTTTATGTCTTTTCCATTGTTTCTGCTTCCGCTGGGATGTGGGTGCCTCCCAGGCCAGTGCCAGGGGCTGCAGGCCTGCCAGGTGGCAGCAGATGGGACCTACTTTGGAGACCTGTGTCCCGGCCGGGGCAGCTACCTGTGGGTGCAGCACCAGTGCCGGGAAGGTGAGTCCCCAACTTGCCTGGCTGTGGGAATCCCCTGCTTATCTTCATGCACATACAGCGCCCCTCGGTGCAGAGGGAGCAGCCATCCACGGGGCAGGTCTGCTGTGCTAAGAGAGCTTCTCAGGCCAGACTGCTGCCCTGAAGCCTAACACCCCTCCCCCGACTCCCAGCTTAGCCTCAAGGTAAAACCATTGAGGTCCAGTTGTGAAAATGCGACATCAAGCTAGAAGTTAAAAAAAAAAATTTAACCTTGGGACCCCCTTAAATTAAATTTCATGGGGCGACTTAATAACAGATGAAACCAAACTTACTTGATTGGAAGGAATCCCACATCCCACACCCTCTCAACTACTGCCCTTCCCATAGACTATCATTTTAGAATGCAAATCTTGAAAACCATAAAAATAACCCAAATTATGACAATTTATCAGAGTTTTATAGGGAGTTATCATCATGGCTCAGTGGTAACGAACCCAACTAGAATCCAAGAGGATGCAGGTTTGATCCCTGGCCTCACTCAGTGGGTTAAGAATCTGGTGGTGCCATGGGCTGTGGTGTAGGTCACAGACGCAGCTCAGATCCCGAGCTGCTGTGGCTGTGGTGTAGGCCAACAGCTGCAGCTCTGATTTGACCCCTAGCCTGGGAACCTACATATGCCCTGAGTGTGACCCTAAAAAGACAAAAAAAAAAAAAAAAAAAAAAAAAGAGAGAGAGTTTTATAAATCAAGAAGGAAGAACCCCTACCTTCAAAATTTTCAATCCTATCCCTCATAAAGAATTACTACTTATTGGGAGTTCCCATCATGGCTCAGTGGTTAACGAATCCAACTAGGAACCATGAGGTTGTGGGTTCAATCCCTGGCCTTGCTCAGTGGGTTAAGGATCCAGTGTTGCCCTGAGCTGTGGTGTAGATTGCAGACACAGCTTGGATCTGGCGTTGCTGTGGCTGTGGTGTAGGCCGGCAGCTGCAGCTCCAATTAGACCCCTAGCCTGGGAACCTCCATATGCCACAGAAGTGGCCCTAGAAAAGGCAAAAAAGACAAAAACAAAAACAAAAACAACAAAACTACTTATTGGAGTTTCTGTCATGACTCAGTGGTTAACGAACACAACTAGTATCCATGAGGACGTGGGTTAAATCCCTGGCCTCGCTCAGTGGGTTAAGGATCTGGTGTTGCTGTGGCTGTGGTGTAGGCCAGCAGCTACAGCTCTGATCTGACCCCTTGCCTGGGAACTTCCATATGCCTTGGGTGCAGCCCTAAAAAGACCAAAAAAAAAAAAAAAAATGATTACTATTAACATTTAGAATAAATTCTTTCCTGCTTTTTAAAGTGTTTTTTTAGACATGGCTGTGTAGGTATGTATAGACGTGTATTTCTATAAAAATATGAACAAGTTAAATATGTTAGTCTACAACTCATTTTTTTTCTCTTAATAATATATCCTGACATCTCTCCCGTCACTAACTTATTCTTTTAATGATCACAGTATCCACTGTCTCAAAATTCATTTCACCAGTTCCCCTCCTGATGCACCTCTGGGTTGCTTCTGAGTTTTCGCAGTGGTGCCTCCCTCTGCAGTGCTCTCTTGCGCATACATCACAACATGCACCTGGCATTATTTTTAGAGGCGCCAGCCCTCGGAGGGGAAATGCTGGGTCACACGCATGTTAAATGTTAATAGATGTGGCCAAATTACCCTCCAAAGTGGCTGTGTCAATTTCATTCCAACTAACAGTGTCTGAGTGCCAATTTCCCTCAGGCTGTGACACCACATTATGCCCCTGTCCAACCGATTAATCGGTCAGCAAATTCTGCTGAGGGCGCGAGCACTGGGGCAGTGAGCTCTGAAGGGAAAAGCTGAGTCAGGGAAGGTCGGGGTCCCCCGGGGGCCATGCAGGACAGTACGGCCTGTGGGTGCAGGAGCGGGAGGGCTGCACAGAGGAGGGGGCACAGGTCGGGAGGGTGGTGAAGTATGCGGACTGACTATACGTGGGTGGAATAAGAACAATCGGAGTGCCTCGTTCTATTTTCTGGGAACTGAGGCCATGTGGTTTGGCAGCACTTTCTGTTTGGTGGTTTTGCTCATGGACAAAGGCTGCCCTTTGGAGATCAGCCAGTGTTTGTCACCAGACAGCTGCGTAGCTTAGGGCACTGGGGGAGTTAAGTCTGGCCACCATGTGGACCAGATCTTCTGTCCCAGTGTTGATTTCAAATGTCCTGTTCCCTGTGATCGCCATCAGTCTCTGATTTGGGAAGGGAAGGACTTTATCCAGCAGTCACCTGATTGGTCCTGATTCACTCCCCAGCCTCTGTGCCCACAAAGGCCTGCCAGCATCCTGAGTTTCCTCAGATGGCTGTGGATCAGGACCAGTCAGGACCGCCATGGCTTTCTGACCATCGCAAGAAAATCTTTTCTTCAGCATTCGGCTTCTTAGAGCTTTTCTCTTCTCATTTGTGTCAGAAACCCAAAGAGTGTGCTTTACAAACTAGCTGAGGGCTGGAGGAACCCCCACAATTCTACCCCTCTCCCCATCCAACAGGCTAACTTTCAAAGCTCATGGTTTTATAAAACCTGCTGTGCACTAAATGGCTAATAATAATCCATCAGCCCCCAGCTGAGGAGATTGTCCAAAAGGTGCTTTGCTTTCTATCTGTTTAAACATTATGAAATACTGTTTTGTTTTTGGTGGCACTCACAGTATATGGACATTCCTGGGCCAGAGACTGAATCTGAGCTGTAGCTGGAACCCATGCCACAGCTATGGCAATGCCAGATGCTTAACCTGATGCACCAAGCGTGAACTCCCTATAAAATAGGGAGTTTAGACAATCCGTGGATCCTGGTTAAATAAATTAGGGTACAATGTGCAGCTATTAAAAGTACAAGGCTGAATTCATAAGCAACAATTTATAAGATATACTATGTAACAAAAAAAAAAAATGGAAGGTGCCAAATAGTGAACAGAACACCATTTGTATATATTTATATTTGTGTAAATATATATGTGCTTTTGTGTGTAGGTATCTCTGGAAGGTGACCCAAAAGACTGGTAACAACGGTTTCGTCTGGGGAGCGGAACTGGGGGACAGAGGGAGTGGCAGTGGGGGAGGGCTTTCTTTTCACTGTAGACCCTTTTGTACATTTCAATTTCTGTATCTTGTACATTTCAATTTCTATATCTTGGTCATGTACTACCTAAGAATGAAAAATAAATTGAAAAGAACTTTAAAAAGTAAAAATAAAATTTTAAAAATTAAAAAAAAACCCACTAAAAATAAAGGGCAAGTAAATAGAAGAGAGTAGGTTTTAAACATGCAGTCTTGCTTTGCGATGGCCAATGGTATTCTGCGTTTTGATCGGCAGGCCTGCATCTAACGGTGTCCAATGAGAGTTTCACCTTTGACAACGTCACCGTCTCCCTGACATGGCTCCTCTCTCCTTACATCGGAAACCTGTCCTGTATCATCAATATGGGAGATGGCCACACTTTTGACCCCTACTATCCTCCCAGGTAAGAGGAATCTCTGAGCCTTGAGTCGGGATGTATCAGTCAGCTTTCAATGCATAAGTTTTCATCCCCGAACTTAGTGACTTACAATAATAGTTATTATTTCTCATGGTTCTTTGGATCAGCTCGGTGCCTTTTCTTGCCTGGACTAGCTCAACTGGATGGTCTAGGACGGCCTCATTCATATGTCTGGCAGTTATCTGGATGTCGGCTAGTGGCATGTGTCACTCATCACCCAAGAGGCTAGCCTAGCCTCATGTGCATGTAGGCAGAAATTTCCAGCAGCAAGCGAGAGCAAGGCCCAATGGGCAAGCACTCTTAAATCATGACTTGTATCACATTTTCTAATGTCCCACTGGCCAAAGCAAGGTCTGTGGCCAAGCTCAAACTGAACAGGTAGAGAAGTAGTGTCCACCTATTGATGGGAGGAATGGCAGAGCCACAGGACAAAGGGTCATACGTACCAGAATGGGAGGAACTGGTGCTCACAGGTTTTCTCAGTGAAGAAAGTCACTTGAATCATTATGGGAGAGATGGGTCCTTTTGGTAGAATCTTCCTCGAGTCACCATCCAAGATATCAGTAACAGGGTGAAGACATTCACCTAGGTGTAGGAGTATTTTTTGTTGGAAAAGATAATGAAAATAATAATAATAATAATAATAATTAATAATCGTCCAGTCAAGCCACGCTCACACATGATCTCACTTAATCCTCACAACAACCCCTTGAGCCAGAGCTCTGCTGTCCAGTATAATAGTCACTCACCATATGAGCTTCTAGGCCCTTGGAATACAGCTGTTCTCCATTGAGATGTGCTGTAAATGGAAACGCACATGGGATGCTGAGACTTAGCCCCTCCCCACCAAAGAATGTAAAATATCTCGCTAAGTGGTGTTTTGATATTGACTATACATTGAAAGGAGAGTATTTTGGATCTACTGAGCTAAAGGAAATAAATTATTAAAATTAATTTCACCTGTTCTTTCTCACGTTTTACAATGTGACCATTAGAAAGTTTACAATGACACGTGTGGTTCACACAGTTTCTGTTGGATGGTGCCAAGCTAGATAATGATCATCTGGTTTCACAAAGCTGTTGAGGCTTAGACAAGTCCAGAGCACTGTCTGAGCCATGCAGCTAGTGAATGGCCGCTCAGCCAGGCAAGCCAGGGCCACCTGGAATAGCACAGCCAGGAAAGCTAGGCTGGCCCGGAATCAAAGCTCAGATTCTCAGGCCCCAGTGGAGAGCACAGCACACAGCTTCGGGGGCCCAAGGGCACTGGGCCCTGCATCCTCCAGGGAACATGACCTCCCCAACCTGAAGGCAGCTGAATACATGTGTAACATTTCAAAGTCCTCCTTGGGCCTGTGGCCAGCTCCATTCTGCCCTGCTGGGTGACCCCAGCTGGAGGGGTGCCCCAGACAGTTCTAGATCCTCCTTAGGTTCTGGCCCAGTTCAACATGGATCCCCAGGGAAATCAAGGAGGCCTATAAATCCCTCTCCTAATCCCAAAACATCTCCGGTTCTGCTCTGTGGGGGCTAGAAGTTCTGAATCCAGCCCCGGAGGTACCTGGCATTTCTGGAAGCCCTTGGTAGGCTGGGACAAAGAGAGGACCAGCCCTGTCCACAGCCCAAATCTGAGCCAGTGAGTTCGGGTCTCAAAGTCAGCATCCTCTGGGGCCTCAGGCATTGTCCCATGCCACCAAATTAAATGGTAGGGAGGCTGGGGTTCTAGTCACAGATATAAAACCAGAAAGAATCCCTGAGTTTCGGCTTCCTTCCCTGTCACATTTATATTGATGGCAGTCTTAACTGTTGCAAAGAGTAAAATGAGAAATTATATATGAAGATGCTCTGTCGGGAAAAAAAAAGTTTAAGGGATACCAGTACCCATGGCACTGTTCTGCAGGTTTCTTCCCCTTTGCTACCATTTCGTCCATTTGACAAGAAATGCTGAGTTACCCAATCTTTCAGTCCCTGAATTTTAAACAACTTGCATTTGGCAAAAGTCAAAATTGACTGGCTGTAGCCTTGCTAAGATCTTTAGTTACACAAGGACATTCCAGTGATAAACAAACATAGTTAAAAACTGGAGCACATGGGACAAAATGCAAATAGTTGTCTGCTCTGGATGGTAAGTTCCAGGGTGTTTATCATACTACTCCTTGGAATTCTCTGTGTGATGCACGTTTGTCCTAATCTAAGAGAAAGAGCAATAAGCCATGCTTTACATTCACAATCCCTCTGGGCGTTCACCGTAAGTGAAAGCCACTGGCATTGTTTTCCTCTTTCAAAAGGAAATAGCTGGTGACACGCTCCACCATCATCCCACCAAATAACCCAGTTTGGTCTACTTCAAAGATTTGATAGACCTTGAAACTATCCACTCACCTTCTTCTGTCATTGTTAGTACCATTGGGAGATACACTTCTGATGCTTCCTTATCAGCACTAGCAGCCTCAGCACTCAATCTACGTTGTCAAAAATGGCATGAATTTTAAGTATACGGAAGTCACGTATTTTCTGTGAACATCACCATGCTTTTTAAAATATGTTTGTATGGACTCCTACTTTTGCTTAATATTTCTTCAAGCTAAGAGGAGGGCATTTTCAAATCGGACCCTCCGCCTCCATCCTAGATAAATAACATGAGATAATGGGATAGGATCCAACCTCAAACAGAAACAGCTTAATATCAACGGATTTCTCCTTTAAAAGCTCCATCTCGCCTTGCACTTCCCATGTCTTGTGTTCATTTGCATGGCAAGTTGTTTCATTTCTCTGTTGCCGTGAGTAAATTTCTATATTTCTGAAATTATATTATGCGCCTTAAGGGACAATTTGCATAAGGTGATATTCGTCCAAGTCCAGTGCTGGGTAACTCAGCGCCATCTGCTGACAGATTTGGGGGTTGCCGTCATTCTTGGGCCTTCATTCAGCATCACTTCCCCGCACAGCTGAGAGGCTAGAGTGGACCTTTCCTTCCCATTAGGTTGTATCTCATTCATGTCAAGTATCAAAGCAATGTATACAAATCAGTAAGTGAGAAAGGTTCAAACTAATGTGTAAACCTTTTATCGAGGCATAAGACGTATACAGAAAAGTGCACAAAAAGATACAGTTCAATTAATTTTTACTCAATGAACTCATCCATGTAACCAGCACCAGATCAAGAAACAAATCATGGAGTTCCCATCGTGGCGCAGTGGTTAACGAATCCGACTAGGAACCATGAGGTTGCGGGTTCGGTCCCTGCCCTTGCTCAGTGGGTTAACGATCCGGCGTTGCCGTGAGCTGTGGTGTAGGTTGCAGACGTGG
Organism: Sus scrofa; assembly: GCF_054392235.1. Taxonomy (NCBI): domain Eukaryota; kingdom Metazoa; phylum Chordata; class Mammalia; order Artiodactyla; family Suidae; genus Sus; species Sus scrofa. The sequence continues at coordinate 7,904,076 of NC_139388.1, forward strand.
CTCGGATCCCGCGTGGCTGTGGCTGTGGTGTAGGCTGGTGGCTACAGCTCTGATTAGACCCCTAGCCTGGGAACTCCATATGCTGTGGGAGTGGCCCTAGAAAAGACAAACAAAGAAAAAGAAACAAATCATGATCCATCACCCAAGGGGATGTGTTCAGGATGTGTGGGTCCCTAAGGATACTGACTTCTAACGTCACTGATTATAGTGACGTCTTTTTGAAAACGATACAAATAGAATCACACTGTACACTTTCCTTTGCGTCTCACTTCTGCTCAGTAAGTATGTTTTTGAGATTTATCCATATCGTTGTGTATAATCGGGATTTCCTTTTCCTCACTGCTGCGTAGCATTCTGTTGTATGAATATTCCTCAACGTCCTTATCCATTCTACTGTTGACAGGCACTGGGGTGGTTCCCCATTTGGACTGTTACCTGTTGTGCAGCTGGGAACATTCTAGTACATGTCTTTTCATGCACAATGGACACATTTCTGTTGCTTTATATTTAGGAGTGGAATTGGTGGGTCCTAGGATCATAAGATGAAGTTCTAAGTTGTTGTCTCCATTACGCTGTACTCCGAGCAGAGCTTCTCTTTGTTGGCAGTAGTTACTAAAGCCACTTTGGGCTGCAACCTTGGGTGAGATCCCTAGGAGAGAAATCAGGAAAAATCCATTTCTCTGCTCTTTAACCCCGGGCAATTTTACTTGGCGCCAGAGTCTAGAGAATGGAAGAAATTGTTTCTTCCATCCAGACAGATCACTGAAAAACAGTCTGGATTCAAAACCATCCTTCGTACTTCTCTAAAGAGTTGATGAGTTCTCTCGTTCTGCAGTCTACATTGCTGATATTAATAATAGCCACTCCAGCATTCTTTTGAGTCGTATTTCCTGTGAGAGCTTTCTTTGATCCTTTTACCTCCAACCTATCTATATCATCATATTTATTTATTTATTTTGGTTGCACCTGTGGCATGTGAAAGTTCCTTGGCCTGGGAACAAATCCATGCCATAGCAGCAACTCGAGCCACTGCAGTGGTTACTGTGGTGCAGGTTCAACCCCTGGCCCAGGAAGTTCCACATGTCACAGGTAGAGCTCCCTCCCCTGCCAAAAATGGGCTTGTTGTAGACAGCATATGGTGAATCTTGTTTTTTAAAAATCTCATCTGGCACAGTAATTGGTGTGTTTAGGGAGTTCCCTTCATGGCTTAGTGATTAATGAACCCGACTAGGATCCATGAGAATGCAGGTTCAATTCCTGGCCTTGCTCAGCAGGTTAAGGATCCAGGGTTGCCTTGAGCTGTGGTGTAGGTCGCAGATGCGGCTCAGGTCTCACGTTGCTGTGGCTGTGGTGTAGGCCGACAGCTGTAGCTCTGATTCGAACCCTCTGGGAACTTCCATATGCCACAGGTGCAGCCCTAAAGAAAAAAAAATTGCTGTGTTTAGACCATTTACAATTAATATAGTTATTGTTATAGATTTTGGTCTACTATTTTGTCGTCTGTGTTCTGTTTGCACCTTCAGTTTAATTTTCCCTGTTCTTCTGTCTTGCCTTCTTTTGGATTACTTGGATACTTCCAGTATTCCATTTTAGCTTAGCTATTGGCTTTTTTGGTTATATCTCTTTGTATTACTTTTAAAGTGGTTGCTTTGGGGATTACAATATACACATCAAATCTTCCACAATCTACTTAGAGTAAATATTTTAAATATTTTTTACACTTCTCGTAAAATGTTAAGGCTTTACCAACATACAGCATTTTTGCCTGCATTATTTATTTATCTATCTATTTATTTTGTCTTTTTGCCTTTTCTAGGGCTGCTCCCACGACATATGGAGGTTCCCAAGCTAGGGGTTGAATCGGAGCTGTAGCTGCCGGCCAACGCCAGAGCCACAGCAAAGCAGGATCCAAGCCTCGTCTGCGACCTACACCACAGCTCATGGCTATGCTGGCTCCTTAACCCACCAAGCAAGGCCAGGGTTTGAACCTCCAACCTCATGGTTCCTAGTCGGATTCGTTAACTACTGAGCCACGACGGGAATTCTGCCTGCATCTTTTATATTATCATTGTTAACTGAAGGATATCTAGATACATTGAAAAGTCCTTTCAACAGTGATATTTATATACATAAAACTCAAAAGGGGGGGGAGCCTGCATTTCTAGGTATTTACCTTTTCATACGTTCTTCCTTCATTCCTGAAATTCTAGGTTTCCCTCTGATATAATTTCCCTTGCTGAAAAACTTCCTTCAGCATTTCTTTTAAAGTAGATTTTCTGGCAACAAAATCTCTTGGAGAATTTCTTTATTCCTGAGAATGTCTTTGTTTTGCTTTAATTCCTGGAAGATATTTTTACTGGCTATAGAATTATGTGTTGACAGCTCTTTTCTTTCAACACTTTAAAGATGTCACTTACTGTCTTCTGACCTCTGCAGATTCCAAAGAAACTTATTCAAATCCCTGTTTTCTCTATATGGAGTGTATCATTTTTTTAGACTGATTTCAAGGGGTTTTTTTAATTGTTGATTTTCAGCAGTTTACTATAGATGTGGGCAGGATTTTCTTTAAGTTTCTTTGTTTCCCATTTGGGGTTTCATGGAGCTTCTGGAATTTTTCAACTTAGGTGTTTTGCTATATCTGGAAAGTTTTCAGCCATTATTTCTTAAAATATATATTTCTACAGCAATCTATTTCTTTTCTCTAATGCTCCAATAACACAAACATTTTACCATTTGTTATACAGATTGCTGATGTTCTGCTTATTTTTAATATTACAATATTTTTCCTCTATGTTCTTTAGACTGGATATTATCTCTTGCTCTGTCTTCAAGTTCACTGGCCTTTTCCTCTGCCATCTCTGTTCTGCCACTGCACCCATCCGATGAGTCATATTTTATGTCACATACTGTGTTTTTCATTTCTAAAATTTCCCCTTGGGTCTTTTTAAGAGTTTCTATTTCTCTGCTGAGAATATCTGTCTTTCCATTCATTTCAAGAGGGTTTCTTTTTACTTCATGGAGCACAGTTATAACAGATGGGTTAAAGTCTGGTGATTTCAATACAAGTCATCTCAGGACTGACATCTACTGGTTGTTTTCTCTTGAAATTTGGCCCCATTTCCCTGGTTCTTTGTGTATCAGGCAATTTTGTATTGTACTCTGGACATCTGGGGTAGTCAGTTCTGAGATTCTGGGTCCTTTTAAAATCCTCTGGAAAGTGTTAGTTTTTTTGTTTGCTTTGTTTTAGCAGGCAAACAACCAGCTAGGTTCAGACCATTCTGACTTGCCTTCTATGAGCAGTGGTCCCCATGCCAGTTCAGTTTCCAAAGCCATCAGGGCCTGTCCCACTCATGTGCCATGCAGGGTACTGGTTTATGCTGCTATGTTCCTTTGGGTCTGTTCTGCACATGCATAGTTTCTGGGTAAGCTCATGATCATGCTGGGTCATACACAGAATTAGGGAATCCTCTTCTATATCCGTTTTCAGGACTTTCCCCACAATCTCCAGCCTCCATAGGCCCCTTTTCATGGTTCCTCTGGATAGAAAGATCGATCTTCTCCTAGGGATTTTGGTGTCTGCACCACCCCCACACAGTCAGTGCAGCTGACAGAGTGGACAGCCTGAGGTAGGTAAAAGAGAGACAAAAAAGAGAAGCGACATGGGAGTTCCCACCGTGGCTCAGCAGAAACGAATCTGACTAGTATCCATGAGGATGCAGGTTCAATCCCTTGCTCAGTGGGCTAAGGATTCGGCGTTGCTGTGAGCTGTGGTGTAGGTCACAGAGGTGGCTTAGATCCCACATTGCCATGGCTGTGGTACAGGCCAGCAGCTATAGCTCCGATTTGACCCCTAGCCTGGGAACCTCCATATGCTATGGGTGTGGCTCTAAAACGACCAAAAAAAAAGAGAGAGAGAGAAACAACATAAAACAAAACTGGATATTTCCTCTTTAGTGTCAGCCTCACTGGTCTCTCTTCCTGGGTCCCTGGCTAAATAGAGGGGATTTCTCTCAGAGTTTTTGTTTTGTTCACTCACTGTGCAGTCATGACACAGGCTACCCTAGGGAGAAAGTCAAGAGATAAAGGAGATTAACAACAACAAAAAAAAGAACAGAAATAAAATAGGAAACTCTCAGCTTTATGGATGATTCTTAAATGTTTGACTTTCTTCCCCAATCTGCCTGCTCTTGTTGCCTTTTCAGCATCTGTGAGTGGCTTCTTTTTGTATTATGTTCAGGTCTTTAGTTAAAATCAATGGAAGAAATAGGCTGCCATGGGCTAACTCTGTCTTGGCTGGCACCAACATTCTCAAAGCTTTTTCACAAATGTGTCCATTTGTAAACTATTTCTCAAGCACTCACCATGAGCTAGGCTCTGCTCTGGGTGCCAGGTATAGAGGGAGAAGGAGACAGACACGGTGCTCACAGCCTCATGAGAAAGAAGTGAGTAAGCAAGCACTTGTGTGTCACCTAGGAGAAGCTACAGCAGGTGTTCTGGGAATCTAAGAAGACTTCCCTGAGGAGGTGATGTTTAAGCTGAGAACTGAAGGCAGAACAAGAGCGTGGGTAAAGGGATGGGCAAGAACATTCCCAGCAAAGAGCGGCACACTTGGGGCCTTGGGGTGATGTGCTCTAGATACTAGAAAGAGGTCTGAGAGAAGGGGGGAGTGGCAGGAGGGGAGGAGGTGGACAGGAAGGGAGGTCACATGGATCCCTGCAGGAGATTCTGGAGATCTTAAATTAGTCCCCTCAGGAAAATGAGAAGCAAGACATGCCCACAATTTTGATAGGCTTGGACTCTGATCGCATTTTACAGATGGAGAAAACAAGGCTCAGAAGGTTTGTTGAGGTAGGCTGGGTCAGAGTATTTATACGAAGCAAGAAAGCCCAGGGAGGGGGTTTATACGAGCCACAGCGGGAACAAATAGCAGAAACCGGACCTGCGGGCAAATATTCGACTCCCTGGTTAATCAGGGCCATTGCCCCCACTTCTCACCTGCTCTGGGACGTCTCAAGGTAACCTTTACCGAGAGCCTGGCTTGGTTGTGGAGCATGGTTTTCCTCATTTTTATCTATGCACCCACGTGTGAATGTGCCTCTTTGTGTGTCTCCAACACTGGTCTCATTTCTGTCTGTTGCTGGCAGCTTGTCCAGCAGCGTGAGCCACCAGTTCACAGCCCCTGGGGAATTCACCGTGTTCGCTGAGTGTACGACCAGTGAGTGGCACGTGACGGCTCAGAAGCAAGTGACGATGCGAGACAGAATGGAGAGGCTCCGTGTGACTGGGTGCTCTGGTCTGTGCACGTCAGGCACCAGCCCTCTGTGCCAGGCAGTCTTCGGGGACCCTCTGTGGATTCAGGTGGAGCTTGATGGAGGTGAGTCTGCAGAAGTGGTCAGTGTCAAGGCAACTTTGATTTGCCCCAAATCTATCCATCCAGCTCCCAGTATTGCAATAAACACGAACAGTAATCACTCGTGGAGTTAGGTTTTTCTGCCATTCATTGAATACCTAGTGTATACCAGGAACGGGTCTAAGTGTTTTATATATACTAACCCACCCAATACATTTTACAAAGGAAGAAATGCTTAGAAATTTGGCCAAAGACACAAGGCCAAGAAGCTAGTGAGAGCTTCCATTCTTCTGAAGACCCTTCTTGGCAAGCCCATGGTCCCATTAAAAGAGCTGGACTTCCACGCCACTCCCTGTTAGGGGAGTGTGAACACGAGGGGCAGTGCTACCAGCTGGGCCTGAGCCCACCTCACTGCAGCCCACACTGACCAGCCTGGACACAGTCATGCTGCCCTCATTAGGGCTGATATTCAGCTGCACACAGTGGTACAGCCACAGCAGCCCCTGGTGTCCATTCTGACAGCTCACAGTTTCTCTTCTGATTGGTCATCATGTTCATTTTGATTGGTCACGGGATCCATCCAGATTGGTCACAGCATCTCTTCTGATTGGTCATAGCAATGTTTCTCATTGGTCACAACGTCCATTCTAATTGGTCACAGCATCCATTTGGATGAGTCGCAATGTCCTTTCTGATTTATCAGAACATCATTCTCCGTGGTGCCCATGCCGCTTCAGTTAAATATTTTGAACATAACCCCTTCTCACAAAAGAGGCCCTCCCACCTAAAACCCATCCTCACTCAAGTTAGCAGCTTTTGTCCAGGCCCAGGCCCAGCATGAGATGTAGACAGAGGCCTGTTGCAACAAACTGAGTGGCACAGAGCTGTGGAGGTGAGGACAGGGCTCAGTCCAACCTCACACCCCCTGGAGCCCCACTCAGAGCAGTAACTTCATGGAGCTATAATGGGGCTTCAAACACAATCCTCGGGGCTCCTTTCCGTTCTGGTGTCCTTTTTGGCTGAAGAGAGCTGCTTATGTGCACCCAGAAAACTTAAGATAATCTTTTTCATTCTACAAACTGAGTGACTACTCTATCCCAGGTACAGGGGGAGGTGGCAGCATACATGAAAGTCAGGGCTCCTGTGCTCAGAGGGCTCACATTATCATCACGTCACCACCACTCAAACGAGAGATTCGTTCGCTTGGTTTCTATTGGCAAGAATCTTAATTTAGCGACTTAAATCATATTTTAAGAGTCAACTATAACATTTAGCATCCAGGTAGGACAACCATCCCCACACTGTAAGGGAGCCCCATCTCAGCGTTCTCCTGATGGACAGGGTTTCAGGCAGTCAGCTGTGCAGGTGGAAAGAGCTTCACTACTTCTGGTTAAAACAAGCCTGGAGGCTAATTCTCCTGCATAAAACCCAGCCACACCCTTAAGAGAGGCTCCCTTTTGAGCCTTCCTCCCCACAAGGATGTCCCCATCAACAAAACGGTCTAAGATTTTTACTATAAACTCTTCAGTTTACAGGTAACACGTGCACAGTATGAGTACTTAGAATATGCAGATGAGCAGAGATGACCCTGAAAGAACGATCACTCATGAGTCCAACACTCGGAGATAATCAGTGTTAACACCGGCGGCGGGGCGTATATCTTACATATATCTTTATATCCATGTCCAGGTCTCTGAGCTTGAACGATCATAGTACAGTCTACTGCATGGTTGTGACTGACCTTCTTAAATGCTTCTTACTCCACCTAGGAACAGGGGTGACCTACACTGTGCTGTCGGGTAACACCTCCCTGGCGGAGTTCACCACGCAGAGGGGCCCGCTCCCCTGCAATCTGACCCTGGACAGAACAGTCCAGCAACAGACAGGCCCTGGGATGCACCAGTTAGAGATCCGAGCCACCAGCAACACCACCGCCTCTGCCCCCTCCAGAAACATCACCGTCCACTTCGTGGAGCCTCTGTCAGGGCTGCAGGCCTCTTGGGCTTCTGACCACTTGGAGCTTGGACAGGACCTACTGGTCAATGTCTCGGTGGCTCACGGCATCCCAGAGGGACTGACCTTTGAGGTGGCAGGACTTGGTGCCACCTTTTCCCATGAGGAAGAGAGCCTTGGAGGGCCATTTGGGACTTACCGCGTGGCAGTTCCTCGTGAAGGTACTTGGGGTGGTGGCTCCTCTTCCAAACCTCCCTCCTCTTCCTTTCCCCACTTGGTGTCCAGGGTCCTGCCAGCCAGGTTTTTGGTGTGTCCCAGACACAAACATGGTTCATGGTGTCCAGCCTGGGTCACAACACAAGGAAGTGACAGATATTATCTAACTCGTGGAGCCTGCAGTCACAGGGATTCTCAACTTTGGTACTTACGACATTTGGGACCAGATAATTCTTTTTTGCGGGGACCGTCCGGTGCAGTGTAGGATGTTTAGCAGCGTCCCTGGCCTCTACCCACTAGATACCAGTAGCACCAGCCCCCTAAGTCACGACAACTACAAATGTCTCCAGACATGGTCACTGGTGCTCTGGGGAGCAAAATCACCCCCAATGAGAGCCAGCAGCAGACAGCAAGAGGACTTGGATTTCTTGCATTATTTCTAGAGGAGAGTGTGTTTCGGGAAACTGCAACCCATGCCCTGTGGGGAGAGACAGGTGAAACTGAAGGGTGGGAGAGAGATGGACAAGAGAGGAAGTGTCAGGATGCTGGCTGGAGCAGAGATAGGCGACAGACTGGCTGGCACCATCCAGCCACAGCAGACGTGCATTTAATCTAGAGAGAACAGAGCGTCTGAGTCAGTGTGGTGAGGTCAGCAGGCAGCAGTGAGGAAGGTTGCTGAGTCTCCAGCCCATCCAGGCGCCCTGCCCTGGACCTCAGAGGTGTACGCAGAAGGGGGTAATACTGTGCATGGGTAGGGCTACCACGCCCTCACCAAGGGACCTGGCAAAAAAGACAGCAGAAGGAATGAGAGATTCAAAAAGAAAAACACTGCAATTTTGCCAGGTATTGACAAGGGTCCAGTTTGGAAAAATAGGGGTCCAAAAATGAAATGGAATGACTATGGGAAATACTCACACTAGAGAGGCTAGAATTCAAATGCAAATTAATTTTTGTCTCCTATAAAACTGACTCCGTAGGGGATAAGAGATTAAATCTCCATGCGCCTTGTGACTTTGGGGCTCCCTCTCAGATGATAAGCAGCCTTCTCCTCCCCAGAGAAGAATAGACCAGATGCCTCTAGGGATGCAGGGGTGAGGAGGGAGGAAAGGGAAAAGGTGGGACAGGAAGGCCCTCACTGGCCCTGCCCTCAGGGCCCAGCAGATATTTGCAAAGGCCTCTTGTAGGAACTTCTGTGGGCTCTTGAGGCTCCCTGCTGGGCCCCTCAGACCGCAGCTCCTGGGATGGGGGTGATGCTTCTCCTTTGGGCCACATCCACCCAGCTAATGCTTCTCCTGCCACCAAGAGGGTCCCTCTCTCCATTCTCCTCATTCTCTCTGCCTTCTCCAGCATCCCCTTTCCCCAGGGCAAACATCTGATCAGTCAAAAATTCTTGGCCTAGGAGTTCCCGTCGTGGCGCAGTGGTTAACGAATCCGACTAGGAACCATGAGGTTGCGGGTTCGGTCCCTGCCCTTGCTCAGTAGGTTGACGATCCGGCGTTGCCGTGAGCTGTGGTGTAGGTTGCAGACGCGGCTCGGATCCCGCGTTGCTGTGGCTCTGGCGTAGGCCGGTGGCCACAGCTCCGATTCAACCCCTAGCCTGGGAACCTCCATATGCCGCGGGAGCGGCCCAAGAAATAGCAACAACAACAACAAAAAAGACAAAAAGACAAAAAAAAAAAAAAAATTCTTAGCCTAAATGCAGAAACACCACACTTTGTTATCTCTGCTTCCCTTCTCTCCACCCGTCATGGATAATTCCTTCGAGGGCATGAGTAAGAAACCTGCCCATGAGGACCCCCAGCTCCAAAGAACGCATGCCCAGTTGCGCAAGGACCCTCTCTACAGGCCTCTTCTCTGGGCTTGAGAAGAGAAAGTAGAACCCACCCCCCACCCCCCACCCCCCGTGAGGCAGCAGCAGGTCTCTCCACATCCTCTTACAAATCTTTGTCTCCCCCACTTCCACTCTCTCTTGATGCTTTGAAAACCATGTGGTGGCCTCTCTGCTGCAATCTCCTCTCATCTGGCAGATAAGCATCTGCTCATCCTTTGAACTTCAGCTCTAGGCCCTGTCCCACACCATCAACCATTTCCTGCTCCCCCACCGCCCGCCATGCCAACTCCTACCCTGGAGTGTCCAACATGCCTATTAGACCACAAGGCCCTGAGGACAAGGACCATGTTTCATTCATCTCTGTGTCCCAGAATCTTGCACCAAGCCTGGCATACAACAGGGATTCATTAAATGCTTCAGTGATGAGTCAGATGCTGCCCTGAGAAGACTGGAAAAGCAAAAGCTGGGAGAAATGTCTCAGAGCCAGTTAAACTATTTTTTTTTTTTTTTTTTGGTCATTTGTCTTTTTTTGGGGCCACACTTGTGGCATATGGAGGTTCCCAGACTAGGGGTCTAATTGGAGCTGTTGCCAGCCTATGCCACAGCCACAGCAACACCAGATCTGAGTTTCGTCTGTGACCTACACCACAGCTCACAGCAATACCAGATCCTTAACCCACTGAGCGAGGCCAGGGATCGAACCTGCAACCTCGTGGTTCCTAGTCAGATTCGTTTCTGCTGCGCCAAGATGGGAACTCCAGTTAAGCAATTTATTACAATGCCCAGGATGCTCCACCCTTTGTATTGCAGGCACCTTTCTGGTCACTGTGCTGGTGAGGAATGCATTCTCAAACTTGAGTTTGGAAATTGGAAGCATCACTGTCACAGGTAAGAATTTTCTGCAAGGGAGGGAAATTTGTGACCTGGAGTTTAGGACACTGTAATTGCTTGGGATCTAGTGAGGGGCTTCTCAAAGCAGGGCTTTGAATACTTATTTTTTTCTACAGATATTAAGATTTCTCTGGTTACTCTAAATAGACAGTAGTGTATATAGTATAACATCCAACCATCGATACAGAATTCTAAAACATTTGAGTTTGTATTAGTTATGATGCTTTAGGCTGCAAGTAACAGAAAGCCCAACTTAAGCGGCTTTAAGTTCAAGTCTTATTATTTCACATATTAAGAAGTTAGAAGGTAAGTAGTTCTAGGGTTGGTTCATTGGCTGGGTGTTACCAGCAAGGACCCAGGCTCAGTCTGTCATTCTGCTCTGCCATCAGAACTTTTGCTCCATAGGTTTGTGTCTCATGCAATTAAGATGGCTGCTGCAGTTCCAGACATCATATGTCAACCCAGCATCAACCAGCAGAAGCGAAACCCATTTCCCCCAGCTCATCTTTTTTATTAAGGAAAAAAATCTTTCCCACTAGTCCCCAGCAATCTCTTCTTTATATTACCGTTGGTCAAGGTAGGGTCACGTGCCCAGCTATAAGGGATGCTGGGGGAGTTCCTGCTATGGCATCCTGGGTTAAGAATCTGAATGCAGAGGCTTGGGCCATTGCAGAGGTGTGGGTTTCATCCCTTGGCTGGCTCAGTAGGTCACAGCTGTGCCTTGGATTCAAACCCTGACCTAGGAACTTCTATATGCTGTGGCTGTGGCCATTAAAAAAAAATGGCTGCTGGGAATCCAGCACTTTTAGGCTTTGCAGGAGAGGATGGATTCTGACAGCCAAGAGGAAGGGCTAGGTTTTGGCTGCTGCCAACAACAGATGTCCCTGTCTTAAAGTTTGCCTTGAATACGTTTGCCAGGACTTCTGAGTAGCAAGAGACAGAGAAACAGTTCAAAATAGTTCACGTCAAAAGGAAACTTTATCAACTCAGAAAATAAAAACCCAGGGTTTAGGTCCAGCAGAATCCAGCCACTCAGTGTCTCCAGAAATCTGCCTCTCTCCATCTCTTGCCTTGGTGGGAACATCTGCACCACAGAAATCAGCAAGCACGCAGATGAGGGCTCCCCACCTTCACCCTTCAATTGGCAGGTAAACATTAACAGCAAACAGCTGCATGTCTGATTCTAAATCTTATCTTCTACCTGCACTGGCAGCTGTCTGCCTCTTTCTTACCTGTAAAGAGGTGTCTTTAGTCCAGTGGTGAACGTGATGGTTTTGCTTCTGACCCATTTCCTCTGACATGAACGTTCAATCTGTGTCCCTAAACCATGTCCAAAGACAGGCAGATACTCCTACGACATGCTCAGCATTCCCTCTGCCTCCGTCCTCTAGCGACCTTATAAACAGGAACCGTGTCTGACACCCATCCCCACTGTGTCCACAGCTCCTTCCAGCCTCCAAGAACCATCTGAAACAAAGGTTCCGGAAAACAACGTGAGTACTTTTTACAAACACTTAACCTCACAAGAAAAAGCACTGCTTTATTTTTAGGTTTGAGCTTTGTGGCGCTGACAGCCAGAGCGCTCAGGAATCACTGGGGTTTCTTCCATTTAAAAGAAACGCAGAAGGACTGAAATTAAATGAAGCATGTTCTCTAACCACAACAGCATTATGTTATAAGTCGATCATAAGTTGTCTAGGAGTGCCCTGGTGGCCTAGCAGTTAAGGATATGGCATTGTTATTGCTGTGGTTCAGGTCACTGCTGTGGCATGGGTTTGATTCCTGACCTGGGAACTTCTGCAGGTCATGGGTGCAGTCAAAAAAAAAAAAATTTCTAGGCTATGTAGATATCTCTTAGACATCTTGGAAATTAAACAGTACATTTCTTTAAAAAAAAATCATGGGTCAAAGAAAAAAATCACAAAAGGTATTTTAAAATATTTCCAAATGATACAGCCTATCCAAAGTTAGAGGGAAATTTCATTCTTTTAATGCTTATATTAGAAAAAAGCAGGAGTTCCCGTCGTGGCTCAGTGGTTAACAAATCCAACTAGGAACCATGAGGTTGTGGGTTCGATCCTTGGCCTTGCTCAGTGGGTTAAGGATCCGGTGTTGCCCGGAGCTGTGGTGTAGGTCGCAGATGAGGCTTGGATCCTGCGTTGCTATGGCTATGGCATAGGCCAGCAGCTACAGCTCCAATTAGACCCCTAGCCTGGGAATCTCCATATGCAGCGGGAGTGGCCCTAGAAAAGGCAAAAAGATCAAAAGAAAAAAAAAAAAAAAAAAGCCCCAGGTTCTTTTGTTTTATAGCAAGACTAGTCTTCATTTCCTTGCTGTTATCATTGCTCATACATAGATTTATTCAATAACAAAGACTTCTCCTGCCTCTACAGTGATCAAGGATTGGTATTAGGGGCTGGGAGTACAACAGTAAATAAAGAGATATGGTCCTTGCCTTCAGAAGCTTAGTGGGTAAGACTAACTAACAAATTAGCATATAATTGGGAATTGTGATGTGTCTAACTAGAATCAACAGGGTGCAATGACAGCAACTAAGAGAGGGCAGATTAGCAAATATGATCATGACCTCTTAACAGGTGACATTTAAGTGGTGCTCTGAAGGCAGGAGAGTCAGCCATCCAGGAAAGTAAAACAAGCCTCAGGGTGAGAAGGCCCTGGGGCCTGTTGGCCAGAGGAGGAGGATGTAGGCGATTACAGAGTGGACAGAGGCCAAATCACAAGGGGTCTCAGGTGCCCAGGCAAGGGGATTTGGGTCTTATTCTCAGGCCATGGAGACCCCTGGGGGTGGGTTCTGATGCAGACTCCTATTACTCCCAGGTCAAGCCCTCTGGGCCTGAGCTGTTTAACAGGTCCAACCAGAACTGATCCAGGAGCCCACCATGGCTCCAACCCCTTTCCTAGAATCCATGTGCTCTCCATTTTGCCCAGCTCACCCCAACTCCTCCTCCTTCCTCGTAACCCTGGGGTCCTGTCATCTGGGAAGCCTGGCCAGGCGCCATCTGCTCGTGGGGTAGGGCTAGAGCTCCGTGCCCTCCTCTGCTTCAGACACAAGAGGAAGTGCATTACCAGTTTTTCTTGTTTGATCCACAGCAACCCCGGGAGTGAGACACTATCAAACCCTCGAGGGGAACAGGTGCTCCTGATCTGCTGCCTCCCTCATCTACATTCTCACAGTCCCCGCGCCCCGCCTCTACTGTAACAATTTTTTTGTGTGTGTGTCTTTTGTCTTTTCAGGGCCGTACCCGTGGCATAGGGAGGTTCCCAGGGTAGGGGTCTAATCGGAGCTACAGCTGCTGGCCTACACCACAGCCACAGCAAGGCCAAATCTGAGTCACATCTGCGACCTACACCACAGCTCACGGCAATGCCAGATCCTTAACCCACTGAGCGAGGCCAGGGATCAAACCCACAACCTCATGGTTCCTAGTCGGATTCGTTTCCACTGTGCCACGACGGGAGCTTCTCTACTGAAACAATGAAAACTCTGTGTTTTCCTCATCTACCTGCCAGATTAAAGGGAAGGGCTGGGTCTCTATTCTTGTATCTCTAGGTATCAAGCACAGGCCCTGGCTCAGAGCAGCCTCTGTGAATGCCTGGCACCCAGCCCACGTGCAGGCTATTCACTTACCCCGTGATCCATCCTCTGTGGAGCAGGGGGATCAGACAGGCCTATCTCCACTGCATGCATTACACAGGGCCACCCCTGGCACAGACAGCAGAAGGTGGGGTGCCAACTGCAGAGGGCGTCTCACCAGCTACCTGCTTCTTCTGCAGAGAGATAAAAGTGCGGAGCTGTACGTGGAGCCTGGCCGGTACCTGGATCCTTTCACAGCAGTGACTCTGGGCTGGCCCGACAGTGACAAGGACTTACGCTTCCAGTGGTCATGTGGTAGGTGGCCTCAGAGCTCTGGAACCATCCTGTCTCATCTCAAAGTGATGCAGGGGAGTCACCTTGTGCTGTTCTTTTTCTTAACCTTCACACCAGCTTTGCTCATGCTTGACAGCTGTTGCTCATGCTTGTGTACCTTGTATGTGCCAGAGTGTGAATTCCACAGAAACTGCAGGGGGAGGCAGGCAACCAGGTGAGGCATTATCTGTAGAGAATTTAAGAGCAATAATTAAACCATAAGAGTCACTCTGCTTTTTGGAGTTCCTGTTTTGGTGCAGTGGAAATGAACCCGACTAATATCCAAGAGGCAGTGGGTTCGATCCCTGGCCTTGCTCAGTGAGTCAAGGATCTGGCATTGTTACTGTGAGCTATGGTGTAGGTCACAGATGAGGCTTGAATCTGGCGTGGCTGTGGCTATGGCCTAGGCTGGGAGCTGTAGCTCCGATTCGACCCCTAGCCTGGGAACTTCCATATGCTGCAGGTGTGGCCCTAAAAAAAAAAAAAAAAAGAAAGAAAGAAGGAAAACCAGGAAAAAAAAAAGTTGGTCTGCTATCACAACAAACATCAGTGATAAAACACTCCCCCCTCTTTTCACCTCCATGCTTTGGTGTGCCACTGGAAAGACAGTCTAGAAGGAAAAAATGATTGGGCCTTTTCTGAAAAACCAAGATGGTAGAAATAGTATTTATTTTTAAGAAATGGTTGTTCTCCATTTTATAGGGTTATATTCTAGCTACGCACACATTCTTTGAGAAACAAAATGAATGCCATTCATACCGTGCATATTGCTTTTGTTACCCCCTTTTTTCAGGTATATCCCGCATATTTGTATGTTTTGGTATCTTCTTCTCCCCTTGATTGTTACAACAACTGCATAATAGACTGCCAAGCTGGGAGTGCCCATTGTGGTGCTGCGGAAAGAAATCTGACTATGAACCATGAGGTTGCAGGTTCCATCCCTTGCCTCGCTCAGTGGGTTAAGGATCTGATGTTGCTGTGAGCTGTGCTGTAGGTCGCAGATGTGTCTTGGATCCTGCGTTACTGGGCTGTGGTGTAGGCCAGTAGCCGTAGCTCCAATTCTACCCCTAGTCTGGGAACCTCCATATGCCTTGGGTGCAGCTTTAAATAAAAAGTAAAAAAAAAAAAAAAAAAAAAGAAAAAGAAAAAAGAAAAAAGAAAAAAAAGACTGCCAAGTTGATGTATGACGTTTATTTACCAGTGCCCTCTTTCTGGACACTGATGTTGTTTCAAATCATTTGCCCTTAGTTTATGCAACACTGTGCTGAACAACCTTAGAGTTCAATCTTGTTTTGCATCTTGGATTATGTTCATAAACAAATTCCTACAAATGGAACAATAGGGTCAAAAGTCGCGTAATATTTGAAGTCTTCTGAAAATAACTGGTAAATGCTCAGGACATCCTTCAGCCTGTGAGTTCTCGTCACCTGAATTAACAGAAGATACCAATATAGACTTTAGGTGACTGAGCTGATGATCTGACATGATGGCATGTCCTGTGAATGACCACATACTGGGGGGATCTGGACTAGTGGATAGACATCAATCAACAGAGCTGAAGGGCAGAGGACACGCAGACCTACCGAGTTGGTATAAAGCAGAAGACGACATGCAGCCTCTCGGATGGAAATACAGCCTCTCAGGTCCCCAGTGTGGCCTACAAAGACAAAGAGCTGGGGACAATCCCTGACATCAGGGAAAAGAAGCTGCCTTGGATGCTCTCCCAGGTGGGGCCGGACATATCCCTGGTGCTTTTCCTGCTATAGGGTGGCCTGCTCCTCAGGGCAAGTCGCTGCAGGTTTGCTCAGAGTCTGGGTGAAGCGGAGGTTGTTTCCCCAGAAGCCTCCTTCTGCAGCACCAGCCCTGCAACCTGCAAGTGAAATTTAAAAATAAATAAATAAATAAATAGATCTATTTGGAACTGATTTTCTTTCTTTTTTTTTCTTTCTTCCTCTTTTTGCTTTTTAGGGCTGCACCTGTGGCATACGGAGGTTCCCAGACTAGGAGTCTAATTGAAGTTACAGCTGCAGACCTACACACAGCAGCGTGGGATCCGAGTGGTGTCTATGACCTACACCACAGCTCACAGCAATGCCAGATCCTTAACCCACTGAGTGAGGCCAGGGATCGAACCCGAAACCTCATGGTTCCTAGTTGGATTTGTTTCTGCTGCGCCACAACGGGAGCTCCTGGAGGCAATTTTCTTATCCATGATCTACTTCTTCTAAAAAGCCCCAAGCCAGAAGGTAGCCACAAGTGTCAAGTTCAAGGTTCCTGAGTGGATCACGGTATTGGCCCCCCTCTCTTTCTCAGGGCGTTGCTGGGCTCAGTGGATCGACTGTGTTGAGAGGCAGCTGCTCCACACAGACCAGAGGGAGCTGGTGGTTCCGTCATCCTGCCTGCCACCGCCTGACTCTGCCGTTACCCTGCGTCTGGAGGTCTGGAGAGGCCAGGAGCTGGAGAACCTGGAGGAGGAGTGCCTCTACATATCCGCGCCCCTGCAACTCAGGCCAAGAGTCAGGTGGGGGCACAAGAGCAAACTCCTGCAACAACTTAGGGGCAGGACGACAGTGGTGGGCAGAACCAGGCCCATTCTCTGTTCTCACCAGGGTTACCAGGTGCTCAGGAGTGGTTCACACAAATGAATGGGAGGAGAGAACACACCTCTATGACAACTTCCTGGACGAGGGGTCAGCGAAGGCTGCCCTCAGCAGAGATGTGAAGATGCAGGAGGAATTAACTCAGCTAGGAAAAGGGCGGAGCTGCAGAGGGAACAGAACAGCAGAGGGACGGAGCACTGAATAATCTGGAAGTGAAAGAGGCTGGTGTGGGTGGGGCACCGCGGAAGAGCAGACAGGGCCTGGCTCTGCTAGGGCCTTGAGGTTATGTCAAACACATGATTTTAGTCTTTTCCCTATGACTTCTGGAAAACCACCCAAGTGTCTTAAGCAGGCTAAGAACAAAATCGCTTCAAAATGCTCTGGTGGGGGGGGGGGTGGAGAAGAGGCTGGAGGGGCGAGAGGGGACTCAGGGAGATGCTAAGGCTCTTGCAGAATCAAGGTGAGAGTTCAAGGTTGTCAGCTGTTAGATGGGGACTCAAGTGAGTCCCCATCACTCGAACTGGGAACTGATGAAGAGTTGGATAAAGGGAGGAGGGGACCAACCCGGGAAGACAATGCAGGACTAGAGCAGGAGGAAGCCTGCAGGGCCAAGGGCGGGGGGTGGGGTGGGGGTGGGGGAATGGCATTCCTGGAACCCCGGGGAAGAGCAGCAGTGGGAGAAGTGCCTCCAGCAGAAGCCGTAGCCTTGGCCGGAGGAACACAGCCTCTGCCAAGTGCAGCCCATCTGTGAGGAGCAGTGACTAGCTATCCCAGGCTCTCTCCTCTCACATTCCCATGCCAGCCAATGGGAAGCAGAGGGTGTGGAGACTAGGGGACAAAGGCTAAGGAGGTCAGTCCCCTGGCACACAGAGCCACAGAGAGTTGACGGCGGGTAGGCCCCTTGGAAATCATGTGGCCCCTTGTACTAGGGCAGGCGTGAGGACGGAAGCAGGGAGACTGCAGAGCTATTGAGAAGCTGAAAGTGAAAGGACGGGGACAGGGTGGACACACAGCAGGAGCCCCAGCCACCTCTCACTGCTCAAGGGAGGGTGGATGACGGACAGAGAAGGCCCAGGACACGGGTGCAGGCATGCTGGCCCATGTCCATCCCCGACTCAGGAGTTAGGTCACTGGGACGGATCACAGCAACGCTCGTCTGCGTGTCTGCACTGTGCAGGCTCTCAGAGGGATGTGGTGAGCAGAGGGCAAGAGAGTAACAAGGGGAGTCGTTTACAAACGGTGGTGGGAATGCGGTCAGATCACAGCGTTCGTTTACTATCAGAACTAGAAAGAATCGAAGAAACTGACAGCTCTTAGCCCCTCGCTTTGCAGGTGAGGAAACTGAGGCTCCGGGAGGTTAAGAGACCTGTGCACAGTGGCCATTCCTAAGTGGCAGGAACGAGATTCGAGCCGAGGGCCCTGTCTCAGCCTCATGCACTTTCTGTATCGTTATCCCGTGCAGTGACCCAAACGGGAAATCGGGCAGCACATACATCTCCACCTTAACAACCACAGCCTGTCCTGGTTTTGGTTGGGGCAGGGCTGCTTTTATTCCATCTTTCACTTGAGAAAAGGCCATGTCCCACCTTCTCAAAGGGCTTGAGAAGAACCAGGCAAAAGACCTGGCAGGTGGCTGTGTGCCTGCGGCAGCTTCTGCTCTCTGTTCTCCATCTCCCTCTTAGCTGTGAGAAGAACTGCGGGCCTGTGAATGCCGGCGGAGACGTCAGGCTCAAGGTCACCCTGGGAGACGACTCTGCAGCAGCTGTGTTCAGCTGGTATTTAGATGAAACCCCGCTGGAGAAGGTGAGGACTCCAGGCACTCAAAGCCAGGACCACCTGCCCCCTTTGATGGACCAGACCTGTGCCACATGCCCAGGACTGAGCTGGGGGTGGGTCGACTCCACTTGGAGCCTGAAGAGTAGGAGTTGGGCCTGGGGGGTACGTTCCCCATAAGAAGATCAGGGCGCTGGTCAGAAGAAAGAACGGATGTGGGTGGCAGATGCTGTGCGAGCCCCAAGCCATCCCTTTCACCAGGCTGATGTACACAGCCCCCAGCCGCGGGGGAGTGACCCCCGAACAATAACCATGGGTCCAAGAGCCCAGCCCCCTCGACTCTCAGAGAGAAATTCTGAGGCACAGCTCATGCTCCAGAGCTTCCTGTGGGTCCAGGCTGAAAGAAGCTGGATGCCTCCTGAAACCACTTCTTTGCCTACTTTCCTTCTCCACCCCTTTCTGCTTCCCTGGCTCCCCTCCTGGCTTTCCTGGGAGCCCTCCCTCCTAAAGGCCCTGCATACGAATCCTCACCTCAGGCTCTGCTCCCCGGGAGTCTGACGGAGGATGCACACCCTCGTACAGCTGGAGACGGGCTGCCCTCGGGGAAGCAGGCGAGACTGCTGTCCATCCCTTGGAGACACATCCGAAAGGCCTCCCAGCGTCCGAAGCCACTGCCCTGCAGAGGCCTGTGGTCTGGCCGCAGCCTCAGGGACCCGGGCTGTGCTCTCTTTCAGGCTGAGCCACTCCCGGAGGCCTGCAGACTCCGAGGATTCTGGCCGCGTTCTTTACTCCTTCTTGAGAGAAACACCTCCACTCTGCTGTTGAAAGGCTCCTTCCTGAAGACCCGGGGCCAGGCCGCCCGAATCAGAGTCACAGGTGGGAGGGCCTCCCTCTGTCTCTGGTCAGGATCCCACCTCCTGCAGAGCGGGAACCCAGATAAAGCTGTCAGTGCAGGGTGGGTGCCACACACGGGCTCTGGTGTGAATCTCTCCTCGGCCTCTTTCTAGCTGGGAGACTTTAGGCAACGGATTTGAGCTCCCTGGGCCTTGGCTTCCTCACACCAAGAAACGGCTGCCTCAAAATTGTATGATGCAGGGTGATGAGACATCAGTGGTACAAAGCAGATCACTCTGGGGTGTGGAGCCTGCAGGATCCACCAGGACGATTCAGTGCTTCTCACTTAAAACGAGCTCAAAGCAGCAGAAAACGTAGGCTCTCAAAAAAGACAAACGATGGATGGATTCTTTTTCAGATGGAGTCCTTTGATTTGGTATTTCTCAAAGTGGCCCCTGGGCCACCCTCCCAGGGTAACCTGGGTACTAGTTTAGCATGCACCCTCTTGGGTTCACCCCAAACCTTCTAAATGAAGTCTAAGCTAAGGAATTCATTTTAACGGCCTCTCCCAGATTCTTTTTGAACAACCAGGATTAGAGCAGATGGTGTGGGGCGTTGCTTCAGGTTAGCTGGGGGCTCCTCATGATGCTATGGGGGCTTGCAGTTTTGGGTGGGATCTGCCTGTTTCCAGATCCTGGCTGTGGTCCTTCTTAGCTCGGTCTCTGCGCAAGTCATTACTTTTCAGTATACTCCTTGCTCAGCAAAGCCCCAGTAGTGGATGCTATTATTATTAGCGCCATTTTACAGATGAGCACCTGATTCTCGAAAAGGTCAAGGCCAAGGTGCCATGGCTAGGAAATGGCAGAACTGGGAGCCTATCTCTGCCCAGTTTCTCAAAGTGAGACCCTGGGATGCCTGTAGAGGCAGGGGAGGTGGTTGTTAGATATGCAGATTTCTGGGCCCTGCCTCAGAATATCCAGAATGGTCTCAGGCTCTGGAGAGGGGCCTCAGAATCTGCATGCTGGACAAGCTCCCCAGGCGATCCTGAGCATGGTGGTGTTTGTGGGCCCCACACAGCCCCCTAAGCACCCTCTGTCTTCACTCCCCAGCTGTGGCCGGGCACGCCTATGGGGAGGACACCTTTGTGATCAGCTCCCTGCCTCCTCCGGAGGCGCCTACCTGCACCATTGCCCCACAGGAGGGCACCGTTCTGACGAGCTTCGCCATCTTCTGCAACGCCTCCGCCGCCCCGGGCCCCCTGGAGTACTGCTTCTGTCTGGAATCAGGTATCTCCCCACAGCTCCTGGGCTCATCCTCCCCAAGAACAGGCGCCCGTCTCTCTCTGGGAGCTGCCGAGAATATGTTCCAGGAGTGAGGGAGGTTTGCAGGATGAACCTGAACCCCCACCCCCAGGCACACTGACCCAGCCACACGACTCAGCGAGATGTGAAGAGGGGCCCCTCAGTATCTCCTCCACAAGCATGGAGGCCAAAATACCCTCTGTCCTGGCATGAGGGGTGAGGAGAGATGATGTACAGAAGTAAGACCACTAGCAAGACACCACTAGCAAGACACCACTCCCCAACACACGCTCCGAGTAGCCCTGACTCTGGTCAGTCTGCAGCTTCTCAGGACAGAGATGGGCCCAGGTCACAGAAAGGTCAATAATGTTACTGACCCCACTTTTCGGGAGGCAGCAGGAAATGGGCGACGTCACAGAACATGCGGGGCTGAGACACTTGCAAAGGCTTACAGGAGGGATGAGACATGCAGAGCCCAGGCCAGTGTCCTGTCACCACAACCCGCACCCAGGACAGCAGCAGGGCATCAGCAGGAGAGACAGGGCAAGGGCCCACAT
Organism: Sus scrofa; assembly: GCF_054392235.1. NCBI lineage: Eukaryota > Metazoa > Chordata > Mammalia > Artiodactyla > Suidae > Sus > Sus scrofa. Next base: position 7,925,310 of record NC_139388.1, read on the forward strand.
TGCTTCTGCTCACCTGGCTGCGGGAGGGGGTTGGTCCTTGGAGGGTTCATCCGAGTCCTCGCCTACTCCTAATGGGCTCTGGCATTTTGTGACCCCTCACATGAGCTCGTCACATTGGGACCTTCTTCCAAACCTAGGCTCCAAGAGCATTGCTGGGGTGCTCCCCAATATCCAGCACTGAAGTCCACAATGATGTAAACTGAACACCCTGACTCCCCTTGAATGTGGAGGGGAGCTGCTATCAGACCCAGGGGAGGCAGTCTTCGTGGGGTGCCCCTCCAGGAGAGGGGGAGCGCAGGGCTGCTCAGGGGGCCGTGATTGGGTCTGAGCCTGGCGGGAAGCAATCCGAGGGAGGTAAGTAGATTTCATCTCAAAGCTGTGTCCTCCTAAACGGAGATGCCAGGCTCGCTGCTCCAGTTCCGACTGGTTACTTCTCTGTGGCACCTCCCTCTGCCTCCCTGAAGTGAGCAAGGGGGCAGGGGAGGGTGACCGTAAAAAGATGATGTGTCAATTACAATTCCATAACTGCGTGATTGTCCACACACCACAGTGAAGAGTGGTTCAGTGGCAGGCGGGTCCCCTTTAAGGATACAAAGGATACGCACTCATTCATTCATTTTTACAACAAACATGTACTGAACGCCAGGCTCTGCTCTAGGCACTGCATACAGAGCAATGAACGAAACAGAGGAAGTCTCTGACCTCACTGTATTTACAGTTAGTGGTGGAGACTCCTGGTGAACAAAGACACAGGACAGGCTGTGCTGTTTCAGACAGAGCAGCAGGGACGGCCCTTGTACCGGAAGTGACACTGAGGAGTTTGGGTGTGTTGTGAATTCCTGAAGATCTCCTCCTCCTCCTCTCTTTTTATAGTGTGGTTTACCACCTTGACTTTTTCTTTTTGTAAATGGGGGATTATTCCTCTGACAACTTTCACGGATTTTTGTAAAATTATCCCCGCGTCACAGCAGCATGGGACTGCCTAGAGAGGACAGAGGATCCGCATAAACGCCTGTCTTCTCCCTGAAAGTACGGAAGCCCCTGAGGGGGCCTTTGTATCCTAAGCCCCCTAAGGGGCTTCTGTGTCCTTGTCTTCAGGCTCTACGTTGGTGGGTTTCCAGCCTCCGTGGGGCCTGGGGATGCCCCCCTGATTGTTGACTGTCCACTTGCCAGGTTCCTGTCTGTACTGTGGTCCTGACTCTGCCCTCCCATCAGTCTACCTGCCACTTGGAAAAGAAAGCAATGACTTTGTGCTGACGGTGGTCGTCTCCGTCTCCAACCGCGAGGGGGACAGACAGCAGACCCACGCAGTGGTGAAGGTGGGCGGCAGCCACCGTTTCTCCACGGAGACAACTTCATGACCTGTCTGAACCTCACCAAGAGGTTGGCAGGGTTGAAGGGAGCTGAGCGCATGACTGGATGAGTGGCTGATTTATTCCCTCCTTCAACATGTATTTACAGAGCACTTACTGTGGTCCTGGGGATACAGCCATGGACCAGAAAGACATGGTGTCTACCTTTGTAGATCTTACGTCAAGTGGCCGGTGTGGGGGAAGAGTCAGGGGACCGGAGGCGGGTGGGGCAGAAGGCCAGTGGCTGCAGAGTCCAGAGGAAGATTAGCCAACAGGGCTACAAGGCAGACGTTGGAGCTAATCTCAAGCGAATTTCAAGGGTCAAGAGCCAGGTGGAAGGGAAGGGCCTGAGAGCCCAGTGAGGAAGGCAGAGAGGGGTGAAGCAATGACCTGTCCGAGGCTTGCTTGCTGTGGCCGTCACTCGTGGGTCCGCTGCCCTCAAGCCCGGGGAGAGTCCCCATGCCAGGTGCAAAGCCATCCAGCCCTGCTCAATTTTACTACGCGCAGCCCTGGGACTGGAGGCTCTAGGTCCTGAAACAAGAACCAGTGGGTTGAGATCCTCCAGCTCTGAGCTCGTCTCTGGTCTCCCCCTTAGGTGGGGCGTGAGGACACCCGTGTGGAGGATGAGGCATTCCAGGCTGCAGTGTGGGACACGGTCACTGCTGCTCTGCAGGGCGGGCAGGGCCCTGAGCAGCTCTTCCAGCTGGCCAGATCCGTATCATCCCTGCTGGACCAGCAGTGCCAGGGGCCAGGCTCCGGGCGGCCGCAGAGAGTGGATGCCAGACAGAAGGTACTCCTGAGGGGTCCCTTGGCTGGGGTCCCGGGTCTTCATGCAGGCATCAGGGGTGGCGGAGCGGGGTCCACGGATCTGTGGAGAAGCCTCTGGGGTTTCACAAGGTGCTGATGTCACCTCCCTCTTCTGGTCCTTTCAATGAGTGACATAAAATGAAGGCAACCCGCTTTCTCTGCTCAGTCTCAGGAAGGCTTCGAGGGTGGGAGGGAATTTAGAGGGTATCTCTCCAGTCTCTTTGTCTTAAAGAGAGAGAGAGGGAGGCCCAGAGGAGAAAAGTGACTCCGTCTTGGTCATACAGTTAATGGCTTGATGGTGTCCCAGCTCTGTCATTCACTCGCTCACCACCTCTACCGTCCCAGCTCTGTGACTAAAACTCTCTAAGTCTCTGTTTCCCCATCTGGAAAGTGGGGGTAATAAGAGTATTGTCCTCAGAAGGTTGTGGTGAGTGGGTTTTTGTTTTTTGTCTTTTTAGGCCTGCAGGCGCAGCATATGGAGGTTCCCAGGCTTGGGGTCAAATCGGAGCTGTAGCCACCAGCCTACACCACAGCCACAGCAACACAAGATCCGAGTTGCATCTGTGACCTACAGGTGGTGAGTGTTAAACAAGAATTATATGCCCTTTAGCTGTAGGTCGAATCGTATGAGTGGCCAACATTCAACCAGTTGTAATCCACAAAAATGGCCACTCCATATGTTACAACCTAGAATTACAAACAATCCTGACAGAGGGTGTGACAATTTCCACTTCCAGTGCACGCTAGGCGAGTAGGAACAAGCACACATGGGCACGCTACCTGTGTGCAGCACACTCGGCAGCTGTCTGTAGCACAGTGCAGAGAATGGGAGCAGCTTTCCCGGGGCCACATTCCCAGGAGGTGGTGAAGATGGGTTCAAAGCCAGGCTGCTCTTCCCCCCGTCCGCCTCCAGCCCTCTCATCCCAGCCCCCTGCTTCACATGAGTGCCCCCCCCCCCCCCGGCTCTTCTGCACCCTGAGCACTTCTTACAGCAAACCTCCCTTCGGATGCCCTGGGGTCCTGAGCACACTTCTGCACAGTCTGACCCAAGGTCTTCTCAGGAAACAGTGGGGTCCTGGCAGGGGACAGAAGTCAAGCCCTCGCTGGCTGATGGAGAAGACAGTTTTTAAAAGGGCTCTGTGGAGAAACATGGGGGCAAGGTTTCAGAAGCAAACGAGAGACAACAGAGGACCCCAGGGGCCCAGCCTGAAGTGACCAGAATCCGGAAGGGGCAGCTGCGTGTGGAGGGAGCTCCCTGCAGGAGCGGAGGCCTGGAAGAGTGAGGCAGGCAACCCTGGCAGGGAGGCCCCGGGAGCAGAGCTGCCAGCTCCTCTCCTCCTGCCCTTCAGCTCCCTCTGAGTGAAGCCATGGCTGGGAGGGTCTGCAGCCGGGGACACCTCCACGCAGGCAGCCTCCAGGATGGCGGCCGAGGACAGCAGGAAGATTTGCGGAGGCAAATAGGCGGTTATACCTGAGTTTCCCTCCAGAATATTCTGACAGGAGTCCCCTCACAGACAGGCTTATTCTTCCCTCCACCCAAGAATGGAGGCCTGGATGCACCCTGAGCTCATGGCAGACACACTCGAATGCCGCAGCTGCCCTGCAAGACTGTCGGATGGTTAGATGAGCAGCCTGTGAGCTGCAGGCAGGACAGGAGGGGTTGAGGGACCGCTCACTGGCATCTGCGCTCTCCCAAATGGCTGGCTGCATTTAAAGTAAAGTGAACTTCACTGAAAAAAAGTTAAAAATTCAATTCTCCAGTTGCACTAGCTACGTGTCAGGGACTATATATGCAGTCACCTTTGGCAATTGGCTATATTATTGCTCGGCATGGGGACAGAACTTCCATCAATGCAGAACACTCTGGGAGGTCCCATCATGGCTCAGAGGTAATGAACCCGACTAGGATCCATGAGGGTACAGGTTCTATCCCTGGCTTCCCTCAGTGTGTTAAGGATCCAGCGTTGCCGTGAGCTGTGGTGCAGGTGGCAGGTGGCAGAGACGGCTCAGATCCCACACTGCTGTGGCTGTGGTGTAGGCCGGCAGCTGCAGCTCCGATTCAACCCCTAGCCTGGGAACTTCCATATGTTGTGGGTGTGGCCCTAAAAACCAAAAGAAATTATATTCTTAGGTTTTTCTCTGCCACTGCCAAAGCCAGCCCCTAGTTAGGACTTTGTGGCTTAGAAAGTGTGTTCCTCAGAAGCTCCAGAAGGGCTGGCTTAAGGCAGAAGTTAAGGGATGGCTGGAGGGAACCTTGTCCCTATTGCCCTAAAGGCATATAGGGACCAAGTCTGCAATAAGATTCCATCCACACTGGGCCATCAAGTAATCTAGTTCCTGAATTTCATGCCATTTTAGTCACAATGACACTCTGAGACACGATTTGTTTTTGTTTGTTTCTGTCTTTTCTAGGGCCATATCTGTGGCATATGGAGGTTCCCAGTCTAGGGGTCTAATCAGAGCTGTAGCTGCTGGCCTACGCCAAAGCCACAGCACCACAGAATCCGAGCCGCATCTGTGACCTACACCACAGCTCACGGCAATGCCAGATCCTTAACCCACTGAGCGAGGCCAGGGATCAAGCCTGCAACCTTATGGCTCCTAGTCAGATTCGTTAACCACGGTGCCACAACGGAACTCCCATTTATTTTCCATTTATTTTTAAATACTGACAGATTTTACAGATTTGAAGATTTGGAGAAAGCTGGAGACATCCTGTGTTAGTTTCCTCCTGCTTCTATAACAAATGAACATAAATGTAAGGACTTAAAACTACATGAATTTATTATCCTACAGTTCTGGAGGTCAGAAGTTTGAAATAGTCTCACTGGGCTGAAGCCAAGGTGTTGGCAGGGCTGTGAACCATCTGGAGGCTCCAGGGGGGAATCTGTCCATTGGCTTCTCCAGCTTCTAGAAGCTGCCCACATTCCCTGCTCCATTTCCAATACTCGCATCTTCAAATCCCTGCCCCATTCCCTGCTCCCTCCCTTCCTCTCCTCCCTTCCCCTCCTCCCCTCCTTCCCTCTCCCTCTCCACCACCACTGCCTCCACCATCACGTCTCTTTCTCCAACTCTGACCCTGCCACCCTGCTCTTACAAAGACCCCTGGGAGTACATCGGTCCCACCTGGGTGATACAGGATACTCTCCCCGTCGCAGAATCCCGAACTTAAACCTCCAAAGAGATTCTGCCAAAGTGCCTTTCCAAGGCAACATATCCATGGGTTTCAAGGATTAGGACATGGCTATCTTTGGGAGGCTGTGGTTCTGCCCATCACACATCCTAGAAGAGAAAGAGAGGCTGACCAGCTTTGGAAAACCCCAAATGAGCCCGGTCACTTGCTCTGACCCCAAATCTTCTGAAACAGCTTCATCAAGCCACTGGGATTGCATTTCCTCTCTCTGCCTTCCTCCCTCTGTGCCAAGGTCAGGGAGCGTATCCTGGGGTCACTGGCTGTGGCCAGTGCCACGCTGGGGGACATGCTGAGGGTGCAGGAGCTGGCTGAGGTGCTGAAAGAGGTGACTCAGCGCAGTGAGGAGCTCACGCCCTCGGCTCAGGTGAGTAGTTCCCCCGCACTGAGCCAGGCCACAGGACACACAGCTCCGCAGTGGGTGGCTGACGACTAACCCCAGTCTAGGTCCAAGGTCCCTCAGTCACAGGGCCTTCAAGTCTTCTGCCATCTTGTTTTGAGGGTTCCATGTGGGCAGTGCCAAGGGAGGAAAGGTGCCCCTCCTGCAGCTCTGGGTCTCACCCTGCCTGTGGTGGCCTGGGTGCTTGCACACCTCACCCCCCACCAGCTGATGGGCAGCTCAATCTAACTAATCACTGGGTGGTCAAGTGTGTGTCCAGCTGCTGCTGCTGCTGCTGACCCACCTGTGTCCCCCACTGGACAGCTCCCAGCTCCTGCCTTTCTTAGCCTGAGGGCCTTTTCTGACCTCCCTCCAGAGTCCACTCTGCCCACCCCCACGGCAGGCTGGATATGTCAGGGGATTATGCCGTTCTCTGTGAGTAATGGGCTGTGGGGCAGTTACCCCGGCTCCCTGGTCCCTCTTGGTGGAGAACTCCCCAGCAGGACTGAGCCCCAGGTAATAGACTTGGTCACTGCAGACTGGCTTCCGACCCTTCCCTGGAGTCCCACTTCCCTACTCTGCCTCCAGTGTTCCCTGAGCTTATCTCCGAATGAATGACATTTTCAAATCCTTGCCTTGGTACCTGCTTTTCGGAGAACTTGAAAGAAATCGCCATGTTCCCAGCATTATGGCAGCCAAGTGTCCATAAAAGCAGTGAAGGAGGCAGCTGTCTGGCTCTGTCCTACCCACTCCGTCAGGAGGTCGTCCCCCTCCCAGTCCCTGTCTGGAAGCCAGCAATGCTGCTCTTTACCTTTGGGGGCCCCGGGGTCATCAATATCATACGTCCCACCTCCACAGCCACTTGCCCACGCATCCCGTCTACATGTACATACACATCCGTCTCTCCATCCTGCCACTCATTCATCCCCCCAGTAATGTATTCATTCATTCCGCACAAGCTCCCTAAAGGCCTCGTATGCACCAGGTACTACGCAACTCACTGAAAGTTCAGCAGCAAATCACACAGACGTGGCCTCTGCCCTCACGGTGCTTTTTGACCACTGGGGCAGCCAGGTGCTAAGCAAATCAGTCCAGCCAGCCAGCCCTAGGCAGTGACTGTTTACTGAAGGCCGACTACAGGCTGAGCGTCGTGCAAGGCACTCTGGGGAAGATTCAGAGCCGGACTGGGCTACTGTCCTGAAGGAACTCAGCACAGTGTAGGGAAGGAACACCCGGCCTCAAGCCAGTGACACAGGCAGCCTGTGTGATGGGCCTGGTTCTCCCTCTGAGTCCCCTCCCCCTTGCTCCCCTCCATGGCAGCGTGTGTCCCTTGAATGGCATAGGGGAAGGTCTGCTCCAGGCAGGGGCTCACGCTGCTCTTTCTCTTCCTCTGGGTGAGTCTAGCGGGAGGCCAGCTGGGCTCTGCAGCATGCCAGTGAGGCCTTGTTGGCCGTGAGTGCCAAGGCCCATCCTGAGGACCAGAGGCGCCAGGCGGCTACCAGGGACCTGTTTCAGGCTGTAGGCAGTGTGCTGGAAGCATCTCTGAGGGACAGAGCAGAAGAGCCCGCAAAGGCTAACGGCAGCCAGGTTGGTACCCCAGTCCAGACACAGACCTCACACTCACCATGTGCCCAGGTCGCACCAGCGTTTCCAGGTGGATCTTCCTCCCCATCTTGCAGATGAGCAAACTGAGGCCCTGAGGTTAGAGTCCTTTCTAGGAGCTGGAGGAAAGGCTCTGGAGACCGGAGCTTCAGTGAGGCAGTATGGGAGAGCAGATCAAGTGCAGGCTCTGAAGGAGGGGGCCTGAGTTCAAATCCTGCCCCTGTCACTTACGAGCTGCGGACAAGTGACACAACGTCCTGCAGCTTCATCTCCTCATCTGTAGTAGGGGGATGAGCTCTGCCTCATCCCAGAGAGGCCAACAGTTAGAGAGATTGTATATCCATGCTCACAGGTTTGTTTTTTTTTTCCCTTTTAGGGCCACACCCAAGGCATCTGGAAGTTCCTAGGCCGGGGTCGAACTGGAGCTGCAGCTGCCTGACTATACCACAGCCACAGCAATGCAGGATCTGGGCCGCATCTGCGACCTACAGCACAGTTCCCGGCAATGCCAGATCTTTAACCCAGTGAGCAAAGCCGGGAAATGAACCTGTGTCCTCATGGATGCTAGGTGAGTTCGATTCCGCTGAGTCACAATGGGAACTCCATGCTCGCAAGTTTGAATTCAACTTCTGGTTCAGGCAGCCAAGGGCATGGCATGATTTTAGAAGGGAGGCAGTCCCCAGGGTGAGAAGAAATGCAACGCAGTTATGTGGCCCAGCACCCAGGACGGCATCACGACGGAGCCACAAAACCCATCCTGCGCTGCTCCACGGCCCTGTCCTCTGTGGAGCCATCACTCTAGTCAAGAACACACACACACACTCACTCACGCACACCTCAAAACACTCACATTCATACATACATTCAATCACACTCACACATCCATTTATAGGCACTCACTTATACGCTCTCTCACACACACTCCTGCACATACACAGACACACATTTACACTCATATCTTCACACATGGCCACACAGCCACACAGATTCCCACAAATGGCTACAGGCTTACATAAAGCCACATACCCACACTCACTCATGCTCGCTTATACTCACACACCGTCAAAGCACACTCATACTCCCTCAGACACTCACACATACCCACATACCCACACCCAGATATGTACATGCACACACGGTCCCCTCCACACACACATTCACATTCACACACACTCAACACACACAGATGCACACACACACACACATGTGCACACACACACACAATCTGTGCTCTGATAGGTACTCTGCAAATGTCCAGAACTCCCAGGGCCCTCTTGCTGCCACGGCTTAGCGAGGCCACGTCTTCATCGGGGCTTTGGATGGGTGGGGATGGAGTCTGAGCCCAGGAGACCTGGTGGAATGGTTGTGTCTGTGAGTCTCTATTTTCCCTGTGCTGTGGCTAGACGTCAGGGTCCCGAGCAGAGAGAGGCACAGAATGTCACAATTCAGCGAGGACACAGGGGTCAGAAGCCCTGCTGTGATCCCAGCACTTCACGGTATCAGCGCCCGGCCTCTACGAGTCACTGACTCTCTCCCTGCCTCTGTCTGCTAAAATGGGGGTGTAAAAGCATCTGCTCGCCGAGCTTGGGATCCTGTAAGTGCTTACTCTTGGGTCCTCCAGTGCCTGGCGCTCAGTAAATGGCTTCCATCCAGGCTCGGCCCCGTGCCCCTGCCCTCTCCCAGTCCCTGCCAAGGGCCCGTGCTGGCCTGGTGGCAGTAAGCAGCGGTGGTATGGAGCCCAGCCTACAGCAGCATCCCCAGTTTTCTTTTCCAGACAGTCACAGTGTCCCAGCTGCTCAGAGCCGTGGAACGTGTCCAGGACACCCTCCTGCTGGGGAGACTGCCCGGGGGCCTTCCAACCACACTGGCCACACCCTCCATCTCCGTGTATACAAACAGGTAACTCGCTGTACTGCGGGGCCCTGAGAAAGCTCATCCCCTGACCTGGCTCATTCCACACCCACTTCCGAAGACCCTGTGACAGGCAGAGCCCAGGAGACCCGCAGAGGGGAGGTGATGGGACCTAGAAGTAGGAAGGGCTTTTCACAGAGTGAAGGTCCCTGTGTTGGGTGTCTATACAGCACAGGAAGGTGAATGCCACCCCAGTGCCAGAGCCACCCATGTGTCCTGAGAGACAGGTCACGTTGGGCTGTGCCAGCGAGGGGGCCAAATGAATGAAGGGGCTCAGCCCACTTTTAGCCTCGAGGGAGTGTCTGGCAAGCACACGGCTCCGTGCACCTGTGGGATTCAGGATGCGTGTGCTGTGGGAGTAGTTCCTTGGAGTGCCTGCCCAGCTCTCACTGGGCCCTCCAGTACCTTGGGGTGCCCTCCTCCTTCCATTCCTCCCCTTGATACTCGGGGCAGGCCCTGCTGGAACCCCCGGGGACAAAACACCCTCCCTTGGTTCTTCCTCCCAGAGTTGTCCTCTTGGCTCCAGGGGCAGTTTCCCAAAGCAACATTCTAATCAGGACAAGGATTTGAAACCAGGTTCCCAGTCTACTCCAATGGGACGAGGTCAAGGGCCAGTAAAGCTGGCTTTATGGGAGCCTGAGACATCAGAGATCAAGTAAGAAGGGGAGCTAAGTCTGGAGAAATGTCTAGGATATAGTCCAAGCTCAGGCATTCATTCAACAAAACATGTGCCAGGCCCTGCTCCAGGCACTGGGGTGCTGCAACAGGAAAGGTGGCCAAAGCCCCGTCCTCGTGGAGTCGCCAGCCCAGCCTGGAGGTGCCAGCTGCCTTTTATGCTGCCCCTACTGAGGCAAACATTCAGAACCATGTAAACGATCAAAACAGAACCACCCACTCTGATGCTAAAGCCAGGCTCCCTATAGAACAAGAGGCAGGCAGATCTTCCTCTGACCCTGACCTTCTCCTCTCTCCCTGCACCTCTGTTCTCACCTTGTGGACAGAATACTGCCGCAGGGTTGGCGAGGCTCCTCCGTGCACGTTGCTGCAGCCAGCTCTGCGACCTTCACCCTGCCCGCTGCCCCCTCCCTCGGCTCCATGGAAGACAGTCGGGAGCCTGTGGACATAAGGGTAACAAGAGAAAGAACCTCCTTGGGAACAGCCCTTTCCAGGTCGCAAAGCTCTTGCACAAAAGTTTGCTCATTTACATGGATAACAGCCTTGCCAATGTAATGGGTGAGGCTCAGTGATTTGCCCAAGGCCATAAGCAAAGTGGCAGAGGTGGGATTCAGACCCAGGCTTCTGACGCCCCCGGCCATCCTCTTCCCACTGTGCTGTGGAATTTTTTGGTCCAGTTAGTCACTGGAAATGAAGCTCTTTAAATTTTATTCCACAACTAGGAAACAGGCAGCTCAGGGCGCCTTCCATGCCCAAATGAGGGCACATTCGACTCCGTTCCTTGAGCCTCTGAGAAAGCAGACAGACTTTCCCCTCTTAGAGACTTGTTGGCTTTGCTGGAAGAAAGACTCAGACCGTTTACAATCCAGTAAATGTCTGGCGGCAGCGGGTCTGATCAGGTCTCAAGGCCCAGCTTTCTGAGGCCACAGCCTTGAAGGGCAGACAAATGCCAGGAAAGACAGCAGTAGCTAAAGGCAGGGCCCCCCCTCACCCCACAAGGCAAGGGCCACTTGTCCGTCCCATCTTAGGAAGCCTCATCCTTCACACAGAGACCTGGGCACCTTCCCGTCTTTGGGGGCCTTGCCTGACTCTCTTCCTTCTTGGTTCCAGATGATGAGTTTCCCACAAAGCCCCTTTCCAGCCCGAAGTCCCCTTGATGTCAGCGGAACTATTGGTGGCCTCTCTCTGACCAGCCCCAGTGGACAGCTCATCCCTGTGAAGAACCTATCAGAGAACATCGAGGTAGACTTGGGGTGCTCTCAGAAGTCAGGGGCATTTCTCTCTTCCTCTCCAACTTGGTTGGAACCAAAAGTTGATCCATTATGGAAAAAAGAAGAAATACATAGGAAAGGAAAGGAAAGAGAAAAAGGAATGGAGGGCTTCAGTTAATCTGAGGAACTGATCATATACGGTATGCAGAAGTTCCCAGACCTGAGACTGAACTCTTGGCACAGCAATGAGAACACCAGGTCCTTAACCTACTGAGCCACCAAGGAACTCCTCAGCATTGTATTTTTTTTTCCTTGCTTTTTTTTTTCAGGGCCACACCCACAGCATATGGAAATTCCCAGGCTAGGGATCAAAGGGGAGCTAGAGCTGCTGGCCTACACCACAGCCACAGCAGCATGGTGTCCAAGCTGCCTCTGTTACCTACACCACCGCTCACAGCAACGCCGGATCCTTGACCCACTAGGTAAGGCCAGGGATCGAAATTAGCATCCTCATCAATTCTAGTCAGATTTGTTTCTGCTGCACCACAATGGGAACTCCCTAAGCATTGTATTTTAACATAAAACTTAAACATATAACATTATTAATCTTTAGGTGTACAAATGAAAGTTCCTTTCAATCTGTTGATTGGAGGTTTAATCAGCTCCCTTACCTAAATCGCCCCCTTGACCTAATTAGATCTTTTTCCAAGTGAATAAAAAGTGTAGGCACACTGCAATACCAGTTCAGATTCTTTCAAAATTTGAATGACTTTTTGTCTAATTTTCTACAGCTTTCTCACCAATGACTAACTCAATCACAATTCTTTGCCACTCACCTTTACTGAGTGTTCTCAAAGCCTTGAACTTACATTCTTATGCAGATGGTTCTCTTCACACACTCTTGCTTTGTCCCTTTGTCACTATATGAGAAAGATCATCAAAATGGGCCTTTACAATCATAAGGACAACAGACCTAAGAAATCGGACACAACTGCCTATGGCTGAGAATCCAGACCCACTGGCAGGAAGGGCTGCCGGATTACAGAGAGGAGATGTCGCAGGCAGGATCCCTGGAAGCTGCCCATACTCCCTGTGACTGGGCAGCAGGTCCTTCCTGGAAGGAAGAGCTGGGTGGCATGTGCCCATGTTGACCACAGAGGGCCATCAGGAGCAAACAGAGTGCACAGGGGGTGTCAATCAGCCTGTTCTAGAAAGGGAATGGAGGAGTTTCTGTTGTGGCTCAGGGGTAATGAACCCCACTAGGATCCATGAGGATGTGGATTCAATCCCTGGCCTCAATCAGTGGGTTAAGGATCCTGTATTGCCATGAGCTGAGGTGTAGGTCACAGATTCGGCTTGGATCTGGTGTTGCTGTGACTGTGGTGTAGGCCAGCAGCTGCAGCTCCAATTCGACCCCTAGCCTGGGAATCTCCATATACCACAGATGTGGCCCTAAAAAGAAAGAAAGAAAGAAAGAAAGAAAAAAAGAAAAAAAGAAAGAAAGAAAGAAAGAAAGAAAGAAAGGAAGGAAGGAAGAAAGGAAGGAAGGAAGGAAGGAAGGAAGGAAGGAAGGAAGGAAAGGAAGGAAGGAAAGGAAAGGAAAGGAAAGGAAAGGAAAGAGAAAAAGGAATGGAGGGCTTCAGTTAATCTGAGGAACTGATCAGGTGGAGAACGGTTCTGAGAACTTCTAATGTAAGAGTAAAAGCAGAGGACTAGCAGCAACCAACTGCTGAGTGCTACTGGGTATCTGACACTTGGCTCAGTCTTCTGCATATGACAACATTTTTAATAATCTCAATGAGTCTATGCACTCTACTGATGACAAGAAACTGAGGTTCCAAGTGTTGTTTTTGTTTGTTTGTTTGTTTGTTTTAATCTTTTTTAGGGCCGCATTCACAGCATATGAAAATTCCCAGGCTAGGGGTTGAATCAGAGCTGTAGCTGCCAGCCTACACCACAGCCACAGCAACTCGGGATCAGAGCTGCATCTTCCACCTACACCACAGCTCACGGCAATGCCAGATCCTTAACCCACAGAGCGAGGCCAAGGATCGAACCTGTGTCCTCATGGGTGCTAGTCAGATTCATTTCTGAGTCACGACGGGAACTCCCCAAGTGGTTTGTTAATTGGCCAGAGATCCCAAAGCTAATGTAGGGCAGAGCCAAGGTAAAACAAAGGTCTCTCTGCCTCTACAGCTTGTGCTTCTAACTTAATCTTACTTGTTTCACACTTTGGTCAACAGCTTTCTGGTGCAAACTAGAAAGACGCACCTGTGTGCAGGTGTAGCCCTGAGCCGGGATGCACAGCTTGATGAGCATGGGCTGAATAAAGGCCTCCAAGACACCCATGTCCTCATCCCTGAGTTGTGGATATGGCCTCTGACCTGGCAAGGGGGACTATGCAGATGTAATTTCAGTTAAAGATCTGGAAATAGAGAGATGATCCGGGGTTATCTGGGTGGGCCCAGAGCCATCAAGAGGTTTCTTACAAGAGTCCAACAGAGAAGGAGTTGACTCCAGAAAAGAAAAAGGCAGTTTAATGACAGAAGTAAGAGGTTGGGTGACACAAGGAGGGGCCATGAGCCAACTTGAGGCACCTCCAGAAGCTACAAAAGGCAAAGAAGCAGATTCAGCCCTGGAGAATCTGGAGCCTCCAGAAGCAACCAGCCCTGTCAACTGTAGCCCAGTGAGATGTGGGGCTTCTGGCCTCCAGAAGAGTAAGAGAATGAATTGGTGTTGTTTTAAGCCATCAAGTTTGTGATCATTTGTTACAGCAGTCCCAGGAAATTAACAGAAGGAGCAGAGCACAGAGTGGATTTCAGCTGCCCAGGTGCTCCCCTGCCCAGCAGCCCTGACACTCACTGGCACTCCTGTCCCGCAATGTATGGAAGTTCCCAGGCTAGGGGTCCAATCAGAGCTGCAGCTGCCAGTCTACACCACAGCCACAGCAATGCCAGATCCAAGCCACATCTGTGACTTACACCACAGCTCACGGCAATGCTGGATCCTTTAACCCACTGAGCAAGGCTAGGGATCAAACCCCATCCTCATGGACATTAGTTGGATTCGTTGCTGCTGAGCCACAGTGGGAACTCTGAGCACAACCCTGATTTGATTGTTTCTGATGACAGATTCTGCTGCCTCAGCTTTCTGAAGGACACAGCAAGCCAACCGTGTTGAACCTGACCAGCCCCGAAGCTTTGTGGGTGAACCTGACTTCAAGGGGAGTGGCTTTGGGGATCCAGCTGCACTGGAGGCCCGACATACCACTCATGCTCAGCCTGGGCTATGGCTACCACCCCAATGAGACCAGCTATGACGCCAAAGCTCACTTCCCACCGATGGCTGCTTCAGGTAGTCCTAGAACCAGGCCAGTTTCTTGAGCTGCTTCCTGGGGATGTGACTAGCTTAAAACTTGGAAATCAGAAGTCATAGAGAAAAAGAAGAAGAAAAAAAAACACTTGCTACATGCAGTGCTTATTTTTGTTGGTGGTGTTATGATGGTATTATTATTATTATTATTATTATTATTATTATTATTAGGCAATAGTAGGTGAACACTATATACCCTGAGGAAGCTGACAAGCACTTACAGCACTGATCTCATGTCAATCCTTGAGGATGGGGAAATTTCCACTTTTAGGATACGAACAGAGAAGTTAAGTAACTGATCCAAAGTCATACAGCCAAGAAGGGACAGAGTTAGAATCTGAGCTCTGCACCCTGACCTGGGAGAGCCTCTCCTTCTCTGCTCCTGGTCTCATGAGGAGAGGGCACTCCTAGGACACTGGGGAGACCATCAGGATTGGCTCCCCTGCCAGGGCACCCTGGTGCTCCTCTCCCATCATGTCAGTGCCAGTGTCCATCGGGCTTCAGGCTAACCCAGAGCCACCCTCCCTGCAGACGGGCTGTCCACATGGATCCTGAGCCCAGAGGACCTATATTTTGGAGAAGGCATCTACTATCTGGCTGTGATCCCTGAGTCTGACCTGGAGCCAGCCCCTGGCAGGGACCTCTCAGTCGGCATCACCACCTTCCTGTCCCATTGTGTGTTCTGGGATGAGGTCCAGGGGACTTGGGACAACTCTGGCTGCCAGGTAAGGAGAAGGAGGCAAAGAAGACAGGGCAGCTTGGTTGGGTGTTTTCAGCTCAATTAGGGTCCCCTTTTAGGGCTTCTGGGGCACCACCTTGGGCCCCTCCACAGAGCCTTGCCATATGCTATTTATTCCCTGTGCCGGAAGTACCCCCCCTCCCCTCTCACTCTAATTAATGCCTCTTCAGATCCCACCCAAACTGTCCTTAATCCCCTGTGTGATCAGATTTCCTACCATAAACCCTCAGAGCACACACGCCCGCCTCCTCCATAGCACAAGCAAGGTGGTGTCTAACACCCACTTAGGAGATCACTGAAAGATGTCTGCTCCCTTGCTGCGCCAGGAGCCACATGAGACAGGTACAGTGTGCTTTGCTCACCCTCGGGGACAAATAACAACTGAAGGGACAGATGGCTGGGAAGCCTTGCTGACTCGGGGTTGCTGAGGGAAGCTACTCGTCTTTTCCAAGGAACTGAGCTCATAGCCAAGTCCTTTATCCTATGCCCGGTGCTGTGTTTCGTGCTTTATGTATATTATCTCAAAGGACCTTCAGGATAACCCTCCAAGATAGTGGGTATTCATGTTTTACAGGCGACCAAAGGCTCAGGAAATTCAACTAACTTGCCCCTAAACCTTCACCTAGGAGGTAGAAGAGCTGGAATTCAAACCCGCATCTGTCTCTAGAGCACAAGCGTTAAGCAACATGAGGCACCGCTTTTCCAGAGCCACACCCAGTCTCACAGAGCCCTTGATAGCACGTGGCTCTATTAAGTGCAATCAAATCCCTGTCTCAGGGCAGCTCAGCTCTGTCTCCAAGGAGCCAAAGCCCATGACAGTGTCCTGGTAGCAGATATTGGCTTTGAGGCCACCAGAAGCCACCTGTGGGGCATTTCTGTCCCTTTCCCTCCTCCATGCCTTTGGACACACTATTCTTTCCCTGAAATGCCTTTCTTCCCTCCCAGCTAAGAAAACTGTGCTTTTTGATATCTCATTCTGATGGCACCTTCTTGGGGAGCCCTCCAGAGGTCTGGAGGCCCCCTCTGTTACCTTCTATTTACCCCCAAGAAAAGAAACCTCTACATCGAGCTGAAATTTATCACACAACTGTCTCCATTTCCTAGACCTTATACCTTCTTTTATTCATTCTACAAATGAACCAGGTGCCAGGCCAACCAGTGGGGATAAAATGTCAAGAAAAACCAGTGAGCTGTCAGTCAAGCAGGGGACACGGACAAGACGCAAGGGGTGCACATGTCCAAGTAGTTTAAGAAGCCAGGTTCCAGCAGAGCTGCAGAAGGGGACTCAGCCGAGCTCCCTCCTGGTTTGTTTCTAATGCAGCTTTGGCTCTCATGTCAGCTCTTACCCTGGCTTCCAGCTGCCACACATAAGGAGTTCTCCAAAATGCCAGGAAGAGACAAGGGTGCACCGATATGTCCAAGCATCAGTGGGTCCCCACACCTGCAGCACAGGTCTTTATATCTTGTGAACGAGACCCTGGAGGGGTTGCAACCTTCTCGAGTCCTCATGCCCAGAAACTGTCTGATTCCCTCATTGCTGGCACAGAATGCTCACTGCAGGCTGCCCTCTGAGGCCTGAGGCTCAGAAGCAGGTGGTGCAGGGGCTGGCAGCACGGGCTTTGCCATCAGACAGAGGTGGGTCCAATCCCATGTCATCAGTACTTGCAAGGTGACCACGGACAAGGCACCCCACCTCTCTGAGCTTTCCATCTGAAATGAGGATTAAAGGATGGCTGCCACCTACCATAGGGTGGGACCCAGATGAGGTTAGGGGTGGTGCCTGGCACATACATAGTAAGTACTCCACAGATCAAAATGATTGCTGTGTTAGACTCTTGGAGTGTAGAGAAGATGAAACTGTACACAAAATAGAAATTGAGGAAACAATGGACATGGCATGGTGGTTTTTTGGGGAGAAGCAGGCTGAGCTAAATGTTAAGTTAGTGGAAAGTTCCTAGCTTTGGAACAGTGTCATGGGTTCCCAGGTGCTTGTTAAAAACATACAGCTACTAAGGCACATATACATGGAAGTGGGACATACAAAGGTCCCACCCTGTAGGAGTGTGTCGTAGCACCAAAATTATTTTAACCCAATATTGTATACCTGATGCTCATTAGAGACATAGATTAGATGCAAATATAGTCAGTCATACAGATATGTAGATACATATATAGAGATCACTGAGTAGCCATAAATAAGTAAATGGGGGAAAAATAAGTAAATGGGGTCATTAGGTTTGGATGGATAACCACTGCTGTATTCGCTAATTAACTAAAGAAAGTCCCAAATCTATGAACTACAGACCTTTTCAGGGCGTAAAGGCAGAATTATCCAAGGGGTTTGAGAACTCTCTTCCATCTTACACATTTTCTTAAGGGATACTCAAGCAGCAACTACTATCATGAGGGGATCTCCTGAAAATTTTCCCATCTCTCCAGATTAATTCCCGATTTTCAAAAGGGCTTTCGTGCTGCAAAAGACTGGGAAAGTTACCACCCTCCAAGTCTTTGTGAAAACCAGAAGGGCAAAGCTGTGAGGCACAACCCAGGTCTGGTCCCTGGGCTTCCAGCCCTGAGATGGTCTTGTCACTGGTACCTGCTTGGGGTTCTTCTCTAAAACCAGCCCCACCCCTCCTGGGTGTGCCAAGAGTTCCAGTAAGCCTCACAGCTGTGTGCCAAATGCCAACCAGGATTGGGAAACAGTGAGCAAACACGGAACTAAAACCCACGTGAAATCTGTCGATAAAAAAGTTCTCACCACGGTGTTGGAGGCCGATCCTCACAGGCTGGCGTTAAGGGTAAAAGATAAGCGTTACCTGCTGGGGCATGTTTGGGCTGCCAAGGGTCGTTCCTCACCAGGTGTGGGGCAGAGAACTTGCCCCATGCCAGGTTTTCTGTCACCTCCTACGTTATTACCTCGTGGTAGATCCTGCAATGAAAAGGTAGTGCTGGGTTGTGGATTTGAATTATATCTTCTTTACCCACCAAATGGCCCTGGGTGGAGTACAAGCTGGCTGAGGGCTTTAGGGAAGGCCTGCCCGTGAGTACAGAGAATGAATTCAGAGCCAGATGAATGAGGGGGGCCCTGCCCTGCCTCGTTGCTGCCTCCTCCCTTCCCTGACCTCAGTCCCACACCACAAGGGACCCTGTGCCCAACCTCCACCCACAGGCCCCATTTCCCCATGTCCTGTCACCCTTGTGCCCAGGGGTGGCCACGCCAGTAGCCAGTCCTCCACCCTGAGGGATGGGTCTGTGCAGTCCCTGGAAGAGGAAATGCTGAGGTCCAGTCTAAAAGTGGGAGTCCCGAGGTTCCCATTGTGGTGCAAGGGAAATGAATTGGGCAAAATTTTAAGAGAATTCTTTCCAAGTGCTGAGACACTGGCTTAGGATTTAAATACCTGTCTTTCCCTTTTTCTCCCATGGTTCCCCCAGTCTTCTTTTTTTTGCTCTTCAGTATAAGATGACCAACTGTCCTAGTTTGCCCAGGACTGAAGGAGGGCTCCCAGGATTGAGGACTTTCAGTGTGAACAGCAGGAAGGTCCCTGGCAAACTGAGATGAGTTGGTCATCTTGAGTGTCCTCTCAGCACCCGGCCCATTGCCTGGCCTGGAAGAAGCACCCAACAGGTGCAAAGAATGAGCACCAGGTAGGAGAATGGCCTGGAAGGATGCACATCAAGTGTGTGATAATGGCTGCTTATGTAGGATGGGGGATAGAGGGGACTTCAATTTGACCCATAATACTTCTTATCTAAAAAAGGCAAAGCTGACTAGCGAGATGGACTCAGTTGCTCATTGAGAATGACAGGTCAGAGACACTTGTTATAAATAACTCTCTGTATTTTAAAATTAGTTTCTACTAAAAGTACAGTAATGAAAAAGCCCAAAGGGAGTCCTGAGCTCCCAGCTGTCTCCCCAGCCCCTCTCCAGGACAGCATCCACCCCTCACTGTTTTCCTCCCTTGGGTTTAAGTGGGCTGGGGCTGTGCTTCTTGAGTATTTCTACCAGGGCCTCTTTGGGGCTGCAGGTGGGGCCACGGACCACCCCCTCCCAGACCCACTGCCTCTGCAACCACCTCACCTTCTTTGGAAGCACGTTCCTGGTGATGCCCAATGCCGTCGACATCCGCCAGACCGCTGACCTCTTTGCCACCTTTGAAGACAACCCTGTGGTTGTGACCACCGTGGGCTGCCTCTGCGTGGCCTATGTGCTGGTGGTGATCTGGGCGCGGAGGAAGGATGCTCAGGATCAGGCCAAGGTGAGGTTGCATGGTCCCTGGGAGCTGGAGGGAGGAGCAGGGACGGCTTCGTGCAGGAGCTCCAGGGGGTGAAGCCCAGGTCAGGAGCTGAAGGGCCAGGTCCCAATCCAGGCCTTGACCCCTGGTGTCATCTCAGAAAAGCTGGCCCTTCAGCAGCTTTACCTGAAAAATATCCTCGTTCATCAAATTATCAGGAGGATTATGATACTGACCCCTTATTGAGGACTTACTATGTGCCAAGTATTACCTCCATTTAATGCTCACAACAGCCCCAAGGGGAAGATACTGTGTTGAGAGTCCCTAAGACCACCTTCAAGTTCAGTGATTTGCTAGAACTTAAAAAAAAACTATTATCCTCGATTATGGTTTATTATACTGAAAAGGTACATTTTAAAATCAGCAGTGGGGGAGCTCCTATTGTGGCGCAGTGGAAACAAATCTGACTAGGAACCGTGAGGATTAGGGTTGGATCCCTGGCCTCCCTCAGTGGGTTAAGGCATGGCCATGAGCTGTGGTGCAGGTCACAGGCAAGGCTCAGATCCCAAGTTGCTATGGCTGTGGTGCAGGCTGACAGCTGCAGCTCTAATTCGACCCCCTAGCTGGGGAACCTCCATATGCCTTCGGGTGCTGCTGTAAAAAGGAAAAAAAATAAGATAGAAAATGAATAAAATAAAATAAAATAAAATCAGCAGTGGGAAGGCTCCAGGAGAGATCAGGCGAGAGCTTCCAACTGTCCTCTCCCAGTGGAGTCCTATGGACTGATGAAGTCTTCTAACAATGACGTGTGACAACACACTGGAAGTACTGCCAACCATGGCCTGGGGTCCAGGGTTTTCTTAGGGGCCAGCTCCACAGGTATGGAGCCTGCAGGACTGACTTTAGTTAGTCTCCAGGAACCACCGCCCCTCATCCCTGCCCAGGTCAGACTGATAGAGCATGGCCCAAAGCCCTCACCATAAATGGCATTGTTAGCACAGACGTTCTGGGATGGCCCAAGGTCCCAGGTCATTGGACACTATTATCATGCAGGATATGCCAAAGATTTAGAGATTATTCTCCAGGATCTGGCCGAAACCAGTCCCTCCTCTGGAATGTGTGGGGCTCAAACAAGCCAAGCCTGCTGAATGAACATTTTACTGCACACTATCTCTATTATCTTACAGATGAGGCAAGCAAGGATCAGAAAGGGCAATTAACGAGTCCAAAGCCAGAGTCCCCAGTGTGGCTCAGCAGGTGAAGAATCCAACTAGTGTCCCTGAGGATGCAGATTCAATCCCTGGCCTCCATCAATGGGTTAAGGATCTGGCATTGCTGAAAGCTAAGGTGTAGGTCACAGGTGTGGCTTGGATCTGGTGTTGCTGTGGTGTAGGCCAGCAGCTGCAGCTCTGATTCGACCCCTAGCCAGAGAGCTTCCATATACTGTGGGTGAGGCCTAAAAAAAAAAAAAAAACAAAAAAAAAAGTCCAAAGCCACCTCCAGGAGCCATAATTCAAAGCCAGATCTGCCCGACCACAAGTCAAGTCTGAGGATTGAAATAAGTTAACAATAACCAAGTGTGCAACCAATGGCTACAACAAAGCTCTGATTATTTTTCTGATATAGGCATCATGTCTGACACATAGTGAGCCCTCGATAAATACTTGTGTCTGAGTGAGCTGGTAAATGAATGCAAGGATGTACTGTCACAAAGCCCTGAAACGTTCAACATGTCCTACCCTCTGCACACACTGCAACACCTCTAAGGAAGTTAGGATGGCATGAAGCCTAAAAAAATAAGAATCGCTCCATTTATACTGCTGTCTTTGCTCTGCCCAAGGGATTAAACATTAATACTTTAAGTCCCTCAGCTGTAGGTTGGTTCCAGGCAAGCAGATGTCGAGATGGAGTTGAGTATACTGGGTATTTATCCAGGGGTAGCTGGGATCAGCCCCTGGGCAGGGAGGGAAGAAGGCAGCATGAACTGGGGGAGAAATTGAGCTGGGATGTAGCCCCATGACAGATGGCTGACCTCCTGGGGAGCTCTGGAACCAGCGACTTGGGTTGAGATGCCTAGATCTTGGTCATACCCACGTCTCAATTACACTCAGGTCCTGACCACACCCAGGCAATGCATCAATCTGTCACTGGATATGGGCCTCCCCAGGAGGGTGCCACCTTGACAGTGGTGGCTCTTGTATTCCTGACACCACTATCTTGGCAGCTGGGAGGTAGCTCATCACAGAGCCTTCTGCAGCTTCTAAACAACTCCACCTATACATTTTTTGCTAAACAGTTTAACATTCATTTCTTTCAAATTCCCTCAGAGGCATGATCTGGTTACCAATGTTACGAGAAATTACATATGAATACAGTTTGTACTCCTCAGCTCAAGCATCAAACATTCTCATATTAATAGCAAGTTCATTTCCAGTTTGACTACTTTGGATGATATTTAATAACGAATGTGCTTTTTCTTTCTTTTCTTTTCCTTGTTTGCCTTCTAGGGCCATACCCACGACATATGGAAGTTCCCAGGCTAGGAGTCCAATCAGAATTGCAGCTGCTGGCCTACACCACAGACACAACACAGGATCCAAGCCGAGTCTACAACCTACACCACAGCTCACTGCCATGCCAGATGGTTACCCAGTGAGGGAGGCCAGGGATTGAACCCACCTCTTCATGGATACTAGTTGGATTCATTATGGCTGAGCCACAACAGGAACTCTACTTTTTCATTTTAAAAGTTTTGATTTTCACTTAAAACTCTGCTTTGATAAAGAACAGTTCTCACCTGATGGGATGAATCAACAGCATATACAATTTTGCTTTTGCCCTTTAATTGTCATGAATGCCCAGCTCACTCTTGGCTGCTATTGTGGATGAATTCGCCGAGCAGGGCCCTCCTAACACCATCTTTCTGTCCAGGTGAAGGTCACAGTGCTGGAAGACAACGATCCCTTTGCCGAGTACCACTACCTGGTGACAGTCTATACCGGACACCGGAGGGGCGCAGCCACATCCTCAAAGGTACCTGACCATGTAAGCCCCCTCAGTAGATCAGGATGTCCTGCCCAGCACTGCACTTGCCAGTCCATTAAGTTGCTTCAGCCCAGCAGATTCTGTTGCAGTGTTTTTTCTCTTTTGCATTTTGGTTTTTGGAGTAATGTATCTTTTTGTCACACAAAATAATACCCTTAGCCTCAATATCTTAGAACATAGGAGGAGTGGGTTAAGGGAGAGGTAGGGTCTGACACTGCACCCCCGGTCTTCTCATTTATCCCTGTCAAATAATAACTGGTTAGTTGGTTACCTGCATGCAAATGTGTGCACATGTAAAGAACAATCACTAGGCTGTTATCAATGAATAAAGGGGGGAACAGAATTTATAAGAGAAAGGGGAGAAAGGAAAGAAAGAAACAATGGCAACCACTTGAAAATGTGCTTTGAATTACTTTTTTAAGGAAAACTGATGCGCTGGCATCCAGCGAAGAGGTCAGGCTGTCCTTGAGAAGGCTGACTAGTAAAGACACGATTCCAGTGGCTTAGGGATTTTCTGAAATCCTCTGACTTTAGCTGTGTAGTATTCAGCAGGTTGTTTCTGTCATGTCTCAGCATCCTTAGTTAAGTCTGGCCGGTGCCATACCCCTCATCAGAATGTATCACACCCTGCAGCAGCCTTCAAGGTTCCTTTTCTAAAACTGTGCCCCATGGAACACAGTTTGAGAACCACTAGCACTGGGGGTGTACTGTCCTGAAGAGTGCGGGATTTTTCCAAAATGAATTAGGCTTCATGAGAGCAGGGCAGGTGTTTACTTACTTTTTATTTTTAAAATCTTAGTATTTAAATTGTATTATTTTGTGTCTTTTTTTTTTTTTTTTTTGGGGTCGCACCTGCTGCATATGGAGGTTCCCAGGCTAGGGGTCCAATCGGAGCTGTAGCTGCTGGCCTACACCACAGCCTCAGCAATGCAGGATCTGAGCTGCATCTGCAACCTACACTGAAGCTCATGGCAACGCCGGATCCTTAACCTGCTGAACGAGGTCAGGGATCAAACCTGCATCCTCATGGATACTAGTCAGATTCGTTTCCCTGAACCATGACAGGAACTCCAAATTGTATAATTTTAATGTATGTCACACAGGACAGCCCCAAAGCAAGGAATCACATGACCAGGAATGTCTAGAGTGAAGACTGCTGTAGAAGCAGACTCTGAAACAAGGATTCAAACGCAAGTGGTTGATTCAAGAGGGAGCCCAGGACACCCCCTGGGGAGCAGGAAGCCAGAAGGGAAAGGGAAGGAACGAATAAAGGGTGCATGATCCAACTGTTCCCCCATGGGCAACTGCAGCCTAATCCCACTGGGGCACTCTGTAAAACAGTTTCCTGGCTGTTCCTATGTGGGCCTCAAGGTCATTCCAGCTGAGGACTGAGGGAACTGGGTGTCTGTCCATCAGTCCTGCCAGCCACTGGTGGAAGAGGGCTTGCAAGGGTCATTGATTTTCTGATACCTCTGACCTGCTGCTCTAACAGCCAAAGAAACCCACCGGGAAAGAGACATGGCTGTTGGCAGTTGGACCTGGGTGCAGACACCACAGTGGCGAAGCTGAAGGATGTCAGCAGAGCAGAGGTGCCATCTGCTTCAGCTGGTTTTGGCTTAGGAAATCAGCCTGGATGGCTTCAGAAAAAAATGCAGATTCCTGAGCCCTGTCCCCAGTACTCCTGGTAGGTCTGGAGTGGGGCCTGTGAATGTGCATTTTTAAAATAATGGGCACTCATTCATTCCTGTCTCAGTGCCAGGATCTCTGGGAGGCACTGGAACTATGTTCAATAGGGAGACACATTCTGTTCTTGCCCTATGGGCCTTTCAAATAAATACACGGGAATTTTGAAAAGGTCACCAGGAAGCATTTTATGAGTATCACTCATCTCAAAGATGTGAATAAAGATAGTGTCATCCCAAATCTTCACACAACTGAAAAATAACTCAGGAAGGCCCCAGATGGGAGGACAGAAAGTGAAATGGCCACGACTCACTGGGTTTCATTGGGTTTTGGACACCTTCAGTGAAACAAAGCCCGTGGAGCTCAGTTACCACGTGGAGTAGGCCACTCCGGGTCTCTGGATTTCAGGTGACTGTCACCCTATATGGTCTGGATGGAGAGAGTGAGCCCCACCACCTGTCAGACCCTGACATCCCGGTTTTTGAGCGAGGAGGAGTGGACGTCTTCTTACTCTCCACCCTGTTTCCCCTGGGGGAGCTGAGGAGCCTGCGGCTGTGGCATGACAATTCAGGGGACAGGCCATCCTGGTGAGTCAGGGGTGGGCAAACCACAAAGACCTACGAAGCTGGGCAGGTGCATGTGCTGCTTTCCTGGTCCTCACAAGCCTCCGTAGGACACAGAGAATGGAAACCCATTTCACAGATAAGAAAACCAAGGCTCAGAGAGGCCCACCAGTCCACAGGCCACACATAATGCTAGCCTCTCCTAAACGCTACACCTTTCTTTGTAGCATCAACCTGCCATTTAGCCCTCACCTTGCCTATCTGTAAAATGGGGATAGGGAGTTCCCGTCGTGGCGCAGTGGTTAACAAATCTGACTAGGAACCATGAGGTTGCGGGTTCGGTCCCTGCCCTTGCTCAGTGGGTTAATGATCCGGCGTTGCCGTGAGCTGTGGTGTAGGTTGCAGATGCGGCTCGGATCCTACGTTGCTGTGGCTCTGGCGTAGGCCGGTGGCTACAGCTCCGATTCAACCCCTGGCCTGGGAACCTCCATATGCCGCAGGAGCGGCCCAAAGAAATGGCAAAAAGACAAAAAAATAAATAAAATAAAATAATAATAATAATAATAAATAAAATGGGGATAGATGCCTGTTGCAGAGATAAACCCTGTCCAATAGGAGAGTGAGAGAGACACTGGGCTGATTGTCCAGGAAAAGAAGTAAGAACAGCTCTGCTGTGGAGCACTGAGCTAAGCCTTTCTGTGCTTCTCTCACTGGATGCTCAGAGAGACCCTCTGCAACAAATGCTGTTATTACCTTCATTTTAGAGGTGGGAAAAACCTAACTGACTTGCCCAAGGTCATACAGCTAGCAAGCTCAGAGCCAAGACTCTTCCCCATTCCGTCTCAGACCAAAACCAGTGACAGATGAGTGGCCTCCAGCCTCAACACTCATCAGTGGCTGGCAGCATTAGAAAAACAGAGCATTTAGAAGACTTGTCTTTGACTCATCTGAGGCATTAGACGCTAATACATGAATGCACTCCGTCCCTCAGCTGTGGGGCTGGCTCCTGGGAAGTGGACTCTGAGATGGAGGTGAACATGCAGGGCATTTATCCAAGGAGTGCCTCGGATCAGCCCCTGGGCAGGGAGGGAAGGAGGTAGGATGCACAGAAGGAGAAGGGCACTGATGCAGCCCCAAGACAGCTCCGCTAACCCAAGGGGAGCTCTGGAGCTGTCCTGAGTTGGGTCTTGCTCACACCCAGGTCTAGATGACACCCACATGCTGTACCCAAAGGCCACTGGATGTCAGCCTCCTCAGAAGGCTAAGTGGCCTCAGCAGAGGTGGCTCTCACATGCCTGAAGGGACTGTCTGCCCTGAAAGGTGAAAGTGGGTGTCAATAGCTTCTTGGCACCGTCCCCACTGTGCAATAAATGCTCACTAAAGAGAGCTTCTTGGTATCATCACTATTCTTAGTTCACTGTAACGCTGCAAGGAAAACAGCTGCTGATGGATCTGACTTCCCAGCAGAGGCAAGATGACTTCATTTCTTCCCTGGGCCTCAAAGATCTAAATCAAGGAGTTCCCTTCATGGCTCAGTGGTTAACAAACCCAACTAGTATCCCTGAGGACATGGGATCCATCCCTGGCCTCGCTCAGTGGGTTAAGGATCTGGCGTTGCTGTGAGCTGTGGTGTAGGTCGAAGATGTGGCTCAGATCCAGTACTGCTGTAGCTGTGGCGCAGGCCAGTGGTCACAGTTCTGATTCAACCCCTAGCCTGGGAACCTCCATATGCCACAGGTGTAGCCCTAAAAAGACAAAAAAAAAAAAAAGAAAGAAAGAAAAGAAAGATTTAAATTGAGTTGTATGATTCCCAAAATGTCTGAATCTGAGATGGATGGTAGGCTCATTCTGAGTAGAAGCCCACAGGAGGACCAGGCTTTGTGTGCTCAAGCCTATACCTCCCTGAACACACAATCTAGACAACTTGACTTTCCACACTTGCATTAGGACAGTGGCCGTGGGACTGCTGCCCTGCATCAGGGGTCGCAGTTTCAGAAGGCACCCTCTTGCAGTTTGTCTGTGAAAACCTGGCAGCCTCCAAACTGCCTGTCTACACTAGCTGAATTCTCCATCAGGCCAAATTCATCCACTGACTGGGGCATCTTCATGAAGGCACCAAGAGCAATGAAGAAAAATACAAAGTCTCTTGCCAGGACTTCTTGTTCTTGGGCTCAGGTTTGTGATGTGTTACCTTCACATCCAAGGAACTTGAAAATCCTCCACGTTATCCTCAAGTGTGGGTCCCTTTCAGGTATGTGAGCCGGGTGCTGGTGCATGACCTGGCCATGGACCGGAAGTGGTACTTCCTCTGCAACTCGTGGCTGTCCATTGACATCGGAGACTGTGTCCTCGACAAGATATTTCCGGTGGCCACAGAGCAGGACAGGAAACAATTCAGGTACTATTTTTTTCTTAAGCACATGCTCTTGACTTTGTCCTTTCATCTGTAGGGAAGTTGTATCAGAATCCGGTTGCAGCCAAATAAAAGCACGTTTCAGCTAGCAGGCCTGGGTAGCTCTGAGTAGGATATTAAGGACCAATCACTTTTTCTTATTGTGACTGAGGGGCCTGGAGGGACATGGACTCTCCAAGACAGAGTGATCTTCAGGTGGTGAAAATGGTTGCAACAGTTACCCATATTTCCTTATGAATGTCACAAAACAGTAATTGTTTTTACATTTATAGTTGTACAACGATCATATCAACCCAGTTTTATAGCATTTCCATCCCAAGACCCCCACAAAACAATATTTTTAAAATATGTGAACAAGGAGTTCCCATCGTGGCTAGTGGTTAACAAATCCGACTAGGAACCATGAGGTTGCAGGTTCGATCCCTGGCCTTGCTCAGTGGATTAAGGGCCCAGCATTGCCGTGACCTGTGGTGTTGGTTGCAGATGCGGCTCAGATCCCATGTTGCTGTGGCTCTGGCGTCGGCCAGTGGCTACAGCTCCGATTGGACCCCTAGCCTGGGAATGTCCATATGCCATGGGTGTGGTTCTTGAAAAGCCAAAAAAATAAAAAATAAAATAAAATATGTGAACAGACTGACCGGAATGGCGATTCAACATTTGGCCACCTGGAGTATCTTCTTCGTGTTACTTTACACTAGATGCATCTTGCAGCATGTTTCCCTTTGCTTTACTCACTCCCCCACCACCCCTCCTGTTCTGCATCCTTCCCCATCTGTCCCCAGACTCCTATAAGCAGATACAAATGTACACACACACACACACACACACCCCACCACAAATTACTGTTCATTTTGTATCTTTTTAAAATAGCATGTTACTCTAAATATGTTGCCTTTTTTTCTTTAACAATGTATCACACACATCCTTCCAGGAGGATATGTTTGCATCAAATTTTTCTTATTGGCTGCGTGATATTCCACAGAATGGGTGTCCTACAACCATTGTCCTATGGATGGGCATTCAGTCTGCTTCCAGTGCATTTACTGAAAGGCCTTTTTTCCATTCAGCTGCTACTTTAAGCAGCTCAGCCTCCAAAGGGAAAAAAAAGTCTGAATCAGAGAGACTTAGACTCCAACAGAGGTATAACACAGCTGTGGGCACAGATCACAAAGTCCCACACCGCTGCTGCTGACTTGCACCATAACCATAAGTAAGTCTCCGCCTTCGAAGTCTCAGCTTCTGTATCTGAAAAATGATGTGTTCAATGTGCCTACCCCAGAGGGGACCCAAGGTCCCATGAAATGATGGAGGTAATGTGCGTGGCACACTACATGGTCCAGACTAAGTGCTCAGCTCTAGGAGCAGATGTTATCTCCAATTGCATCAACACGGGTGATGCCTAGAAAGTAGTCATCCAGGAGCTCTCTGAAAGCAGGAGCATCTCATTCCTCCTGTGAATCCTGGGGGGCCCAGCAGAGCACCTGGGACACAACACCAAGCCCATCAAATATTTGTTAAAAGAGAATAGTAACATGGACAATCACTATTGTTGGCAACTGACCTCTCTCCTTCTGTACCTCTACTCTGAGTTCAGGCATCCACAGGCCCAAGTGATTGTCAAAGTATGGCACAAACCCTGGAGGGTGCTGGCACTGGCCAATCAGAACAGGCGGAAGCCGGGAATATCTGCTCTGGACCCTCTTAACAGAATCTGAGCCCTTGAATATCTCCTGTGGTTAAACTACATTTTACTCAGAGGGAAATAATGCAGATTATTTAGGAGAATGTGGTGCCATTTTCAGAGACCCTGTCTCACAATTTTTATTTTCTCAATCTGAATCTAAACTCAAAGCCTGGGAATGTTAACTACTATTCTCTAATGCTCTAATTATAACAAAACAAATCATAAGTTATATTAAGTTATATTATTATATTAAAATTACAACAAGGAGTTCTCATTGTGGCTCAGTGGAAACAAATCCAACTAGTATCCATAAGGATGCAGATTCCAATCCCTGGGCTCGCTCAGTGGTTCAGGAATCCAGCATTGCCCTGAGCTTGGCTGTAGGTTGCAGACATGGCTCGGACCCTGTGTTGCTGTGACTGTAGCTGTGGCCAGCTGTAGCTCCAATTGGACCCCTAGCCTAGGAACTTCCATATGCCATGAGCGTGTCCATAAAAAGCAAAAAAAAAAAAAAAAGGAAAAAAAAATTGTAACAAAAACCACTGCTAATACTGATGTCAAATGCTTTACAAAAATCATCACTTTCAATCCTTTCAACAACCCAGCAAGGCAGGTTCTGCTACTGCCCCCATTTTACAGATGAATAAACCGAGGTGTAAAAACTAAAGTAACTTGCCCACGATCACACGGCAGTAAGTCTAGGATTCCCACCACTCTGTCCAGAGTCCCCATCATTAACTCTAAATGATGCTACTATGATGCTGTATTTCTTTTATAACAGAAAGAAAATACTGATGATGAATTTCAGAAACAGAGCCCTCCCTCCATCCCAGGATTGCTCCAAAGAGAACAGTCATCTCCCCATTTTTGTCTCCCTATTTAAATGCCTGTCCATCTCCCCCGGCTTGTCCACAGCCACCTGTTTTTCATGAAGACCTCCATGGGCTTCCAGGATGGCCACATTTGGTATTCCATCTTCAGCAGCTCAGCTCGGAGCAACTTCACCCGTGTCCAGAGGGTGTCCTGCTGCTTCTCCCTGCTGCTCTGCACCATGCTGACCAGCATCATGTTCTGGGGTGTCCCCAAGGACCCGGCTGAGCAGAAGATGGACTTGGGTAATTCCCACTGTCACGGCAGTGAGGGCCACTGGTTCATGGACATGAGCCATCACTGCCCCAGAGATGGCACACGATTCCAGAGGTCCCAAGACCACCCTCAGGTTCAATAACTCACTGGAAGGACTCACAGAGGTCAGGAATGCCACGGCACTCACAATCATTACAGAGAAAGAATACAGATGAAAATCAGGAGGGGTGAGAGGCATGTGGAGCTGGGTCCATGGAGACCAGGCCTGGAGCCTCCAGTTATGTTCTGCCAGTGGACCCTGCTTGCTCCTCCTAACAATGACCTGTGACAACAGGCATGGAGTACTGTCAACCAGGGACGCTCACCCAAGCCTTGGTGTCCAGAGTTTTTATTGGGGCATGCTCACATAGACGCACGGCTGACCTTAGCCTCCAGCCCCTCCAGAAGATGAGGGGCTACTGTGAGACTGCTGCCCCGACCATAAGCCACTCTGTTGCATAGACTACACCATGTGGTCCAAGACCCCAGGTAAACAAAGGCACACTCACCAGGCAGGACATCCCAAGGGCGTAGGAGCCACTCAGGGCCAGACCTCTCTCTGGGCAAGGTGGATCCTTACTGCACAGTCACCCCCTACAAGGGAGGGAGGGGACTCTCCCCCTGACCCCTTCCCTCCATCTGTGGCAGGTAAAATCGAGTTCACCTGGCAGGAAGCAATGATTGGGCTGGAGAGCTCTCTCCTCATGTTCCCCATCAACCTCCTGATCGTTCAAATCTTTCGGAACACCCGGCCCCGGAGAACCAAGAAGCAGAGCACTGGGAGATGGGCTGGGGGGCCCCTCGTCCCAGCCCCCTCACTACAGCCCATGGAGGATGGCCTTCCGACGCTGGAAGCAGTGACCAAGGCAGGTTCTCAACCTCAGCAGTGTAGGGGGTGCTCTGGCCTGGGCAGAAGTGGGGGTGGGGAATGGGGCTTGGGGCCTGCAACCCATGTCGTCTGACAGCATCAGTCACCCAGATTTTCCAACTGCATACACACGTGCGCACACATGTGCACACACATACACACGTACACCTACACATGCATGTTTACACACATGCCACGTGAGCACACATTCACACACACACACACAAACTACACACACACCTAAAAATATGTACATGTGTGCACATGTACACGCATACATATACATACACCTGCGTGATGCACACACATACATGTACACACACACACACCTACACAGACATGCGTACAGACATGCTGCATGTGTACACATTCACACAGGCATACACACGTACACACCTACAAACATGTACGCATGTATACATACACATGTAAACACATGCATGTACCTGCACACTAAACACATGTAGACACACACATACACCTATACACAAATGCATACACATGCCATATGCACATTCACACACATTTACAAACATGTATACACATGCACACACATAAACACGTACAAATACACACCTGCATAATACATGTACACACATACCACACGTTTGCACACATGTACACACACGCACACAAACACCACAAACACCTATATATACACACATGCACACAAACGTTTTGTCTCTTTTTTTTCCCTAAGGGCCACACCTGTGGCATATGGAAGTTCCTAGGCTAGGGTTCAAATCAGGGCTGCAGCTGCCAGCCTACTCCACAGTCACAGCAACACAGGACCCAAGCTGCATCTACCTACGATCTATACCGCAACTCACAGCAACACTGGATCCTTAAACCACTGAGCGAGGCCGGGAATCAAACCTACATCATCCTGGATACTAGTTGGGTTTGTCATCACTGAACCACAATGAGGACTCCGCACACACACTTTTTGGGTACCTACTATGTACAAAATATTAAACTTTCATCAGAGATTACAGGCTGGAAGCACATATAAGGGACTCCCTTTGTATTCATGAACACATAAGCATTTATTGAACACCTAGCGTGTTCCACCCTCTGAGGAATACAGCCTGGAAAGTGTCACGTGAAATCCTAGAAGAGGGATTTTATGGGTGATAAAACGGAAGCTCGGGGGGGTCCAACATCATTTCTCAGTAGGCAGAGCTGGGATCCAGACCCAGACTGTCCAGCCCCAGGGCAAGTGCTCCTGGCCCCTAAGCCGCCTCCTCACCTGTAGCTCATGCTCTTTTACCCACTGGGTAACTTGCAGGATTTGTGGAGACTCGTCAGCTCCTTGTTCAAAGCTCTGAAGGTGCCACCTCCTGGCTCCTGCTGGGACTCCGGGGACTCGATGGACATCAACCAACTGCTGGCCTTGGTGGAAGACGTTGTTTGTCGGCAGCACAAGCCAGGGCAGGTGTTCTGGGAGGAAGCTGAACAGAGAGGGAGCCCTTTAACACGTGCTCTTGGGTCTGCACAAGCAAAAGGTAGGTCCTGACATTTTTTGCCGAGAGGGGGTGTGGTGGAGCCAAGCAGAGGCAGGACTGAGAGACTTGTGTATCGCCAGGGGGTCAAAAGCCCTGCCGGGGTCTCTCTCACCTCTACTCCAAACACTCACCATCTCTTCCCTCTCTGTATCGCAGGCATCCTGCTCTCCTCACAACACCAGGCTGTGATGCTGGTCCTCTGATCTAGAATGGTCTTTCTCCTCTCTTCACTTGGCCAGTGGCTACTCAGGCTTTATTCTTAGCTGAAGGGTCCCTTCCTCAGGGGGGCAACCCAACCTCTCATCCACAACAGGGTCTCCAGCCATGTCCTCTGTAGCTCTTAACACTGCTTTCACATCACCTGGTGCCAAATCGTGAACTGGGTGAGGCGCTGCACATACTTACTGCACATTACTATATTTTGAACTAGTCTCTGTCAATCTCCTCTTACCCCTTTCCCTTCCATCTTCCACCCAGATCACTATTGCTAGTGTTTAGACCACCCTGTCCAATAGAAATTCCCAGTGACAAAAATGGTCTACAGCTGCACTGACCAATATGGCAGCCACTGGCCACACAATAGCTACTGACACTTGAAATGTGGCTAGGGAACTAAATTTTTGTGTGTGTGTCTTTTTGCCTTTTTAGGGCTGCACCCATGGCATATGGAGGTTCCCAGGCTAGGGACTGAACTGGAGCTGTAGCTGCCAGCCTACACCACAGCCACAGCAACGCCAGATCTGAGTTGTGTCTGCAACCTATGCCACAGCTCACAGCAATGCCGGATCCTTAACCCACTGAGCGAAGCCAGGGATTGAACCCACAACCTCATGGTTCCCAGTCAGATTCATTTCCACTGTGCCACAATGGGAAATCCCAGGGAATTAAATTTTTAATTTTAATTAGTTTTAATTTAAACAACCACATGTGGCACGTGGCTGTCATCCTGGGTGGTGTGGGTTAGGAATGCTGCCATTTTTAACACACAAGGCTGGTCACTGACTAAACCTTGTTGAGAATACAAAAATGGGATCTACAGATTGGGGAATTTCAATTAATAACTCTTGGCTCCACCTCTGATACAGTGAATTAAATTTTCTGAGGTGAGGTCAGAAATCTGCATTTTTAACCAGTGGCTTTGGTAACTGCTATACACACTGACTGTTGAGAGCCATTGTTCTCAAGTCAAGGTTCCAGCTCCTTACCGTAGCACTCAAAGCCCTCCCAGCCAGGCCCATGCTGACCCCAAGGTCAGCCTCACTTTGATGCCCACATTCTGGCCACTCAGAGGATTAGCCCCAGAGAACTGGGCTTGGGCTGCCTGAGAAGGTCGTCCCTGCAGGAGCTCTGCTGATGCCCATACTGGACACTTGGCCCTGTTTGGGGTCTTCGGGGTTTGGAGTCATTGGCATCCACAGCAAGGGCCTTAGAACATGGACTCTGGAGTTGGCTAGACCTGGGGCTCTTCCGGCTGCAAGAGCAGCTATGCAAATCTGGACAGTTGCTCAACCTCTCTGAGACTGTTTTCTCCCGTATAAAATGGAAGGCAGCTCACTCACCACTAGACCACCAAGGCTGCACCCTCCCCTGTAAAATGGAAGCACTGATCCACCCAACTCCTTGACTTATTTTGAAGACCAAATGAGGTCACAGGCTAAGTGAAAAGTTTAGACCCCCGTCTGACACAAAGCAGGGATTCAGTGAGTAGTTATGACTGGACGTGATGTTTCTTCCTGAAACATCGCCAGAATGCTCGCAACATGAAGGCTGCTGAAGCTGGAACCTTTAGCTCTGGCTTCAGCGAAGGAGGCCCAGGAAGGATGGGGAGGGAGGAGGCTTGGGTCAGAGAGAAGCAGTCAGTGTTGCCAGGCCTTTACCAACATCTGGTCTGAACCAGAGCCTTCCCCACGTGTCTTGTTATTTTCTCATTCGCTTCTCACTGGTGACGGCGGAGGGGTCCTAGGGCCAGGGTGCTCTCCTGTGCCACGTCCTATATCCAGCGTCATGCACGCCTCGTGAGGATGAATACTGGCGAAGGAGGACCTGGGCCCGTCTCTCCACAGGAGCATGTGCCCAGCTGGGCACCAGCCTCCCAGCCCAGGCCCCAAGGGCCCAGGCCTGGTTCCACCCAGAGCGGCCCAGCTTCCCCTAGAAGGCACAGGGAACAGAGGAAACAATCAAATTTGATTTTTTTGCAAAGAGTATGTATTACCTATGTAACTGAAAAAAAAAAAACACCTTTTTTTCTTTTTTAACTTTTTAGGAAGCTGAAATTTGAACAAACCAAGTATAGAAAAATGCTCAGAGATAATCAGGGGAAACTTGACCATCCACTGGATATTTTGTGCTATTAAAGGATTATCATTAATTGTTTTAAAGACTGATGATGACATTGTGGTTTAGTTTTTAAAGAGTCCATTTCTTCTATAGAGACATATTAAAATATTTAGTGCCAGGACATGGAGCTTGGAATCTACTGTAAAATAACCCAGGTGGAGAGGGTGGATGGGGGCAGGTAAAACACACTTGGCTGTGAGCTGAGAATTTTCAATAATGGATACACATTCATCCCAGCATTCTTTCTATTTTGGCAATTAATTTTTTTCTTAATAAAGTTAAGAACAAAAGATGAAGACTTATACCATCTTTGGCAAACTTGGGTTCAAATTCAACTCTTATAGTTGCTGATGAAGGAACACTATGCCTAGGGCTTGCTTAAGGTACACCAGAAAGTAAGGCAGTAGGCGGAGACAAGATTGGCAAATGTGGGTAACTGCTGAAGGAGGACAATGCACATGTAATTCTTGTCTGTGTGAAAGGAAATTTGGAAAATATCTTGTTTTTTTTTTTTTTTTTTTGTCTTTTTGCCATTTCTAGTGCTGCTCCCGCGGCATATGGAGGTTCCCAGGAGAGGGGTCGAATCGGAGCTGTAGCCACCGGCCTACGCCAGAGCCACAGCAACGCAGGACGCGAGCCGAGTCTGCAGCCTACACCAGAGCTCACGGCAACGCCAGATCCTTAACCCACTGAGCGAGGCCAGGGGTCAAACTTGCAACCTCATGGTTCCTAGTCAGATTTGTTAATCACTGAGCCATGATGGGAACTCCAGGAAAACATCCTTGATAAAACGCTAAAAGAAGGAGTTCCCATTGTGGCTCAGTGGTTAACGAATCTGACTAGAAACCATGAGGTTTCAGGTTCGATCCCTGGCCTCGCTCAGTGGGTTAAGGATCTGGCGTTGCCGTGAGCTGTGGTGTAGGTTGCAGATGCGGCTCGGATCCTGCATTGCTGTGGCTGTGGTGTAGGCCAGCGGCTACAGCGCCGATTCGACCCCTAGCCTGGGAACCTCCATATGCCGCGGGAGTGGCCCTAGAAAAGGCAAAAAGACAAAAAAAAAAAAAAAAAAAACCATATATATATATATATATATATATATATATATATATATATATATATAGCTAAAAGAGGAACATTCAAATCTTAAGTGACCAAATAAGCTGAGTACCCCATCTTTTGGAACCTCAGATTTCTCCTGGCTTGTCACCTAGTAAGTAGGCGACGCAAGAAAGCTGTTACTAACACTACCTTTTTTTTCATTGCAGGCGGTCTGCTCTGTCACTCAGCACAAGCTGATGCTCTTTCCTGCCCTTGTCCTCTGGGGAAAATGCAATGTTCCACGCCCAAGGTGGGCTCAAGTGACACTTGGAAGGACCTTGCCTACAGGCAGTGTCTCTACCTTCAGCTGGAGCACGTGGAACAGGAGCTGCTGCTGGTGGGGACCCGGGGCTACTCCCAGTGTCAGAGCCACACCCAGGCGCTGAGACAGTTGCAGACCCTGAAGGACTACCTGGGGGAAGAGGCTGGAACTCTATCCCCAAAACACACCAGGTAATCCACTCCCCTGGGTGGAGAGGGCATCCCAGTCAAGCTTGGAAGGTTATTCATCCAGATCCACCCAAGCAGCAGCAATGTGGGGCTTTTGCACAGATGTAGGAAGAGGGTTTTGAACAGGATTATTTTGCCAAAAGACAAGGAGGGCCTTTTATACAGCACTTTACAGTTTATAACCATTTTCTGGGTGTTTCCCAGCATTTTCTTGGACAAGTCCCTCAACTTCCCTGAGCTGGTTTCCTTATCTGTACAATGGGAATGATAAAGCCTATCTCCTGACTCAAAACCAAAAAGAATTTCAAAGGGCCTGCTCCCTGGGGGGGCAGTATCACTTGAGATATCTACAAAGACTAGGTCTGGTGGGGCCTGGAGTCCCCTCCTGATCCGTTTGCAGCAGAGCAAACATCTGTTCACCAAACATTTGCTTTCACCCCGCTGTGAATTTCCTTCCACCCCTTTGAGGTCCCAAAACTTTACCCCTTTTCTTCCTCTCAAATGCCACATAAACATCAATTGCCTATTTTGTCCTTGGGCTCTATATTCTTCTGGTGCCCTATACATATGTAATTAAATTTGGTTCTTCTCCTGTTAATCTGTCTTATGTCAATTTGATTCTTAGACCATCCAGAAGAATCTAGAAAAGACAGAAAATTTTTTTTCTTTTCCAACCACAACATAATTTAGTGAGAAAACGATCATTTCTGAGATGTTTTCTAAAATAACTGATGAGTTTATGTTACGTATGGAATTTATTTTTAAATATTCAGCAACAAAAAAAAAGCAGATGAGGATTGATGAAATAAGTTTCATAAGACGATGGTTGTTAAAGGTAGTTGATGGGGGTTCACTGTGCACACTGATTTCTCTACAGTGGGGAATATAATACAAACTTAAAATTATATAGCACCAGTGTTTTGAACTTGTTGTGAGGACTCAGAGAGCAAACTGGCGTAAAGCAGTTTACATGGAGACCAGCTCCTAGCAAGAAGTGAATAAAGGTGACCTTGGAGTTCCCGTCGTGGCGCAGTGGAAACAATCCAACTAGGAACCATGAGGTTGAGGTTGCGGGTTTGATCCCCAGCCTCGCTCAGTGGGTT
This sequence comes from Sus scrofa, assembly GCF_054392235.1. Lineage (NCBI taxonomy): Eukaryota > Metazoa > Chordata > Mammalia > Artiodactyla > Suidae > Sus > Sus scrofa. The sequence continues at coordinate 7,962,654 of NC_139388.1, forward strand.
AAGGATCTGGCGTTGCCGTGAGCTGTGGTGTAGGTCGCGTACATGGATCGGATTGGTGTCACTGTGGCTGTGGTGTAGGCCGGCAGCTGTAGCTCTGATTCGACCCCTAGCTTGGGAACCTCCGTATGCTGAGGGTATAGCCCTAAAAAGCAAAAAATAATAATAACTGAATAAAGGTGACCTCAATAGAATATATGTATGTTTACTAGAAAGAATACAGAATAGGATAGAGGAGAAAACTGTGAAGGTCTGAGAGGTCAAGGAGCTTGGCCAAGGTCATGCAGCTGGTGGGGGTGGAGTGGGATGGGACCTTGAGCCCCAAATGGTGCCACTCTGATCATAACCACCCTCCCTTGCAGCTCCCTGCAGGCAAGCAAGCCCCCTCGAGGCCTGCCCTGGTGGTGTGTCCTGGTGGGCTGGCTCCTGGTGGCGGCCACCAGCGGAGTGTCAGCCTTCTTCACCATGCTCTATGGCCTGCACTATGGACGGGCCAGCTCCCTCAAGTGGCTCATCTCCATGGCTGTCTCCTTTGTGGAGAGTGTGTTTGTCACCCAGCCCTTGAAGGTCAGGATCCCTATGTGTCTGCCCTCTTCCTCTCTTGCCTACACTTTCCTTCCTGCCAGCTGTCCCATCCTTAGGCTTCAGGGATTACTTCATCTATTCATTCAACAAACCCGCATGGAAAACCCACCTCTGGGTGGACCCAGGCAGAAAGGCAACAACCAGGATAATCCAAGCTCCCTCACAATCACTCTTAGAGGAGGGTCCCCACCCCATTTTATCGATGAGAAAACCTAGCTTAAGAGGATAAAACCACCAAAAAACCTTGCTCTAGACCACACGTATAAATAGGAATGATGCCACATTTCCTCATCTCTAAAATGCTTTTGACTGTGAGATGAGCCAGCAACTTACAGGAATTTTACCTTCAGAAAAAAAACACCAAGTCATTAAATATGTGCAGGAACTGGAAATACGCTATTTCTGAAAATATAAAATTATGCCAGAGAGCAGTCAGAGTCAAAGAGATACTGAGTCCAGCCTGGAAGGACCCAGGCGGGCGGAATACTGTGTGTGGGTGAGGGAAGCCCGCACAAATGAAGGAATATTTAGACAGAATCTTTCCTCCTTTGAGGCATCATGGAATCCCTCACCCTCATTCTGCCCTGAACAGCCTTCATCAGAGACTTAAACAGCTCGTGTCACCTCCCCTGGTCTAGTCTGAGAATATTAAGCACACTGTCCCAAGCCCTTTTTCCCCAACCAAACCACAGAATCCTACCGCGCTAGTGCACTGCAGGTGCAGAGACAGGGTAGTGGAAGCAACTACTTAATACAAGAAGAAAGGGAGGGAGGAGGAGGCAGGTGCACCTCACTGAGTCAGGGGTACCAAGGAAGGACTAAGTCCCCAGGCTGAGATGAAAGAGAAAGGCGGGGCAGCAGGTGGGAAGTCAGGCTGAGCTCAAGGGTTTGCCTGTCACTCTGTCTGGTCAATGCCAAGTGCATACAAGTGCTGGCCCTACGCTTCATGACCACGTCCCCTCTCTGCCGAGGATGGGCCTGTTCCCATCGGCTTCCCCAGAGCACGGCTCCTATGCCCAGGACACAGCTGTGGCCCCACGCTCAGACCAGGAGTTGGTAGATCCCAATGCACACTTGGGGTTCACAGCGGGTGTCTTCCAGGTGCTGGGATTTGCTGCTTTCTTTGCACTGGTCCTGAAGAGAGTGGAGGACGAGGAGGAGCCTGTGGCCCCCCTTCCAGGATGTCTCTCCAGCCCAGGTAATGGCGCCCGGGTGCAGGCATAGGCCTGGAACCACATGAGGATGAGAAAGCCCTGTGGAGCCTGGCCACTGGGAGGTCCTGGCCTCAGACCCTTGCTCCCCATCAGCCTTTGCCCTGACTGGGTGGACCCTCAACCATCCAGAGACAACTGACTCCTCCGCTGTCTCTTGAGCAGCCTTGCTCCTTCTTTATCAGGGCCTTTCTCTCCGATGCCCAAGCCCGAAGGGGAACTGTGGGCTTCTGCTCTGCACTGGCGTCACTCTCTGTGTCATTTCAAGCAGGCAGCTTTCTTCTCTGAGTCTCAAGTCGTCAGAATGAAAAACAAACCAACCAACCCCAAAAGCCTGGGGTGGGGGCGGTTAATTAGGGCTCTAAGACAAGGGTCTGCAAACAACCACCAGGGTGCCAAATCCAGCTGAGTGCCTGTTTTTGTTTTTGTTTTTTTCCTTTTTACGGCTGCATCTGTGGCACATGGAAATTACTAGGCGAGTGTTCTTCGAATCAGAGCTGCAGCTGCTGCAGGCCTACACCACAGCCATAGCCACACTGGATCTGAGCCGTATCTGCAACTCAGAGCCTGCTGCGATGCCAGATCCTTAACCCACTGAGTGAAACCCAGGGATCAAACCCACATTCTCACAGAGACTATATCAGGTCTTTAACCCACTGAGCCACAATGGGAACTCCTCAGTGCCTGTTTTTGTAAACAGTTTTGTGGGGTTTTTTGTTGGTGTTTGTTTGTTTGTTTGTTTTTGTCCGCACCTGTGGCATATGGAAGTTTCTAGGCCAGGAACCAAACACACTCCAGAGGAGAGACCCCAGCCGCTGCAGTGACAACACTGGATTCTTAACCTGGTGTGCCACACAGGAGCTCCATAAAGGGTTTTTTTTAATAACACAGCCATGCTGATTCCTGGCAGAGGAGCCCAATAACCAGCCCTCTTCCACCAACCTGATTTCTCGCATCCCAACCAAAACTCCTGAGGGTGCCTACAATAATTACAAAAAACAAACAAGAAGCAAAACAGAAACAACACCCTAATCAGCTGTGCAGAGACTGTGACTTTCAGGGAAAATAAAACAGGAATAAACACCTACATTCCTACATCATCATGCAGTGTGGTGACCATGGGCCTGAATTCTTCTGCCCTACAATAGGGTTTTGGCTTTGCAGACCCAAAAAGCCTATTAACACCATTTTTCCAAGTCAAAAGAGTGATTTTTCTCCAAAGAGATGCCAGCCTGCCAAACAATTAAATATTCATTCAGTCATTCCTTTGGCAATTATCCAAGGAGTACTTGTGTGCTGGGCAGTAACAATGGCTGGAGAACATGATTTACATAAAATCTACTCACAGTAAGTATATAATGCATTGACTTTAGTAAATTTATAGAGTTGTGCAACTATCACCACAATTCAGACTTAGAGCAGCTGCATTACCCCCCACCCCCGCAGAGTTCCCTCGAGTCTGTCTGAAGCCAGTCCCCGCTCTCACCCTCAGCCCTGGTAACACAGCACTGACTGGATGGAATGGGTGGCTGCTCTTGCCATGAGCAGCCCATTTGGCTATTTATTAAACAAGTAAATGCACCAGAAGACAGGTAACTGTGAACTGTGATGAGAATGAGGGGCGAAGAATAAGAGGGTGCAGCCCTCTCTGATGAAGTGGTCCCTAAGCTAGCTCCTGAAGCATCGGAGAAGGAAGGGATTGAACACTGGGCATGTGCAAAGGTCCTGAGGCTCAGAGCTTGTCACTGTACAGCAATACCTGACAGTGTGGTCAGGGCACGGGGAGCTGTGTGTGCATGGAGGGAATGGGGTTTAAGATGAGGGCAGAGAGGCAGTGGGGAGCAGGTCACACAGGGCCCTATAGGGTCTGGGGCCATGCTGGGGTTGTGGAATGTTTTAAATAGGAGAGCAGCATTATCTGATTTGTGATGTTTAGGAAGATTATTGGGGCTGCTCTTGGAGACCAGAAGTATTGGGTCCAAAGGAGAAATGGGGAGGCCAGTAGGAAGTCTATTGAAAAGGTCCAGACAAGAGATGGCCTGCAGTGGCGGCGGGGCGGGGGCGGGGAGGGGGGCGGAGAAGGAATGAACAGAAAGGCGTGGATCCTAAAGACAGGAGTTCCTGTTATGCCACAAAGGGTTAATGATCCAGCTTGTCTCTGTGGCACTGCAGGTTAGAGCCCCAGCCTAGCACAGTAGGTTAAGGATATGGCATTGCCACAGCTGTGGCTTCAATTTGATCCCTGGCACAGGAACTTTCATATGCCAGGGGTGTGGCAGAAAAAGGAAAGAAAAAAAAAAAAGATAGTTGGGAAGATAACATACCTATCAGAATGGCTAAAAATAGTGATAATGCTGATAAGGCTACAGAGAAGCTACAGCATTCGTATGCTGCTGGTGGGAATGTAAAAGGGTACAGCCACTCCAGAAGACAGTTTGGTAGCAGCTTTCAAAACTAAAAATGGATTTACCATACATCCCAACAATTTACCCAGAGAAAACTTATTTTTATACAGAAACTGGTATACAAGTGTTCACCACTTCATTTGTTAATAGCCAAAAGGTATTTCGCCACTCCTAGGAATCTACCCAAGAGAAATGAAAATATACGTCCACATAAATACCTGCATGTGAACATTCTAGGCAGCCTTACTCATAACAGCCCAAACTAGGAGTAATCCAAATGTCCATCTATAGGCGAGTGGACAGGCGTTCCCATCATGGCGCAGCAGAAACGAATCCAACTAGGAACTGTGAGGTTGCGGGTTCGATCCCTGGCCTCGCTCAGCAGGTTAATGATCTGGCGTTGCCATGAGCTGTGGTGTAGGTCGCAGACGTGGCTCGTATCTGGTATTACTGTGGCTGTGGTGTAGGCCAGCAGCTGTAGCTCCAATTGGGCCCCTAGCCTGGGAACCTCCATATGCCATGGGGGCAGCCCTAAAAGGCAGGAAAAAAAAAAAAATAGGTGAGTGGATAAACGAAAGTAGTATATCCATATGACAGACTACTACTCAACAATAAAAAGAAACTAACTAATATACATAACATGAACTCCTAACCATTATGCCAAGTGAAAGATACCAAATACAAAAACTATGTACATATGATTCCAATTGTATGAAAACTTCAGAAAAAAAAAATCTATAGAGACAGTAAATTAATGGGACTGCAGGTAGGGATAGAGTAGGAGTGGAGACCAGCTTTGGGGTCATGAGGGAACCTGTAAGGGTGACAGAAATGTCCTAAAACTGGGCTGTGGTGATGATGGCACAGGGCTGTAAATCTCCTAAAATTACAAAGTTGTAGGCTTCCAATGGGCGAATTTATGAAAATTATAGCTCAGTAAAGCAGTCTGAAAAAGAAGATACTTGGAGAATTAAGACACAACAGGACTTGTGAGATATGCGACCCTGTCATCCTCCCATCTTTCAAAGTTTTGGAAGCACTGGGGTCCATCTTAGAAAGCCAGGAGAAAAGGCCTCTGTGCTTTCAGTACAAGCATCCTCCCGCTGGAGAGGAAGGGGTGGCATGCCGGGCACCAGGGGAGCCCAGGCAGAGGCAGAGACGGCAGGGCTGGGAACTGGCTCCCCAAGAGGAGGAAGGGTGGGTCCCGCTGGGCCAGGTAAGGGGAGTCTCCTGGTTGCGGCCGTACCTTGGTTCCACTGGCCATGTGGGGATCTGTCCTTGTGCCCTTGCTTTTTCACAGACGCTGCCGCCTTGTTCCGAGCACGAAGAAAGAGCAGAAGGGACAGCTACCAGCCGCCTCTGGCCTCTGACATCGAGAGGATGAAAGCCACCCGCCTCAAGGAACAGAAGGCATTTGCCTTGATCAGAGAAATCTTGGGTAGGCAGCCAAAGTTACCCACGCGCAACCTTCTCACTTGCCTGTTCTCAACACAGGCTTGAGCAGACGTGTCGTGAGCTGTGACAGGCCCACGCTGCTTCTGAGGCCCTCGTCCTAGATATCAACGCACCCCAGCTTCTCCCCTATAGTTAATATCTTTCCCCACGGCCACTGGATAAAGTCCAAAATCCCTGCCTTGACTTCAGCCACCAGGTCACCTTTGTCAGCCCCTTGGCCCCTGGGCTCCAGTGACACATGCCCTGCAGCTCCTGACCCCGGGCCTGGAATGCGCACTCGCCCTCCTCCTTTTCCTCTGGCGAGTTCCTTTTATTCTTCATTCCTCAGCCCAAAGGCGAAGGCGGCAGAGAGGCTCCCCTGGCCTGCTGCCAAGGGGCTTTCAAACTTCATTGTGTGTCTAGTCTGGGTTCCCCTATAAGCTGCTCTAGGTACAAGCAGCTGGTTTGGGAGGTGACCCTGGGAAGCACTGATAGGAAAAACCACAGGGGAAGAGAAGGAAGCCCGTGGAAGGTGGTTGAGGAGTGGGTTCCATGTGGGCAACTGGGGCTTGGTCCTGCTGGGACCTAGGTGGGGGGACGCAATACACATCAGTGGCCACTCACCAGGTCACTGGTGAGGGCTGCTTCTGAGAAGGGCACTGACCCTTCAGCAGTCCTGGCCTGCCCTCCTGCTGGCTAAAGCAGAGTCAGGGAGCCTGCCTAGGAGTTGCATGCACAGAATGCAAAGCAAGAAGGGCATGGGCAGAACCCTGACAAGTCATCTCAGGGTAGGGGCAGGGGAGGGATTTCCCAGAATGGCTATTCCCAGGCATTGGACTCAGAGATTCTGGCTCAGTAGGTTCTGCATCCCCAGTGCGATTCTGATGCCAGGCCTCCTAAACTACATCTTTGAACCTAGTGCGCCCTTAGGTCACACTCACCTGTCTATAGGGGAGCTCCAGGAGGGCTGGAAACACACCTGTCATCTTATTGCTTTGTCCTCAGCATTGCAACACGGCAGGGCTCCATTTTTAAAGAATTTTGTTTAAGAAACATTCACATGGCACCAAGTCCATGCAGGCACTATTATGAGTGCTTTATAAATATTAATTTGTTGACTCTTTCACAACAATCCTATGCAACAGAACTGTTATCCCCACTTCACAGATGAGGAGAGTGAGGCACGAAGGGGTTAAGGCACTTGGGAAGGGCACACGGAGAGGAAGTGGCAGGCTCGGGATGGGAACCCAGGCAGGAGGCTCGCGGTCTGAGGATTTGACTCCTTTCTGCTCTCTCTCTAAGGACTGGGTCCTTTGTCACCAGAGGGCCCAGGGGCTGGTCTATAAGACCTCCGGTGTTCTGAGCCTTGTGCGTTTCCGTTTCCTACACTAGGCTTGGTGGGGTTGGGGCCTCTGCCTGATCAGGGCTGTCTTTCCCTCCCAGCCTATGTGGGCTTCTTGTGGATGCTGCTGCTGGTGGCCTATGGGCAGAGGGACCCCAGCGCCTACCACCTCAACAGACACCTCGAGCACAGCTTCACCCAAGGCCTTTCAGCTGTGCTGGGCTTCCAGGAATTCTTCACGTGGGCCAACACCACACTCCTGAGCAACCTGTACGGTCATCACCCAGGTGCTGTCCCCCTACCCCAGGACATGTGTTAGCCCCTCGTGTAGACCCCTTGTGGGAACAGATGTGGGTCAGTGTCAGCATCAGCCTTATAAGGAACCAATAACCACAGAATTACGCTATAAAGAAGGGAGCTTCTGAGGACCCCTATATCTCCCTGGGTGCAGAGCAGAGAGCCTCCTTCTCAGATAACTGAGCCGGAACCAGCCAGGCAGAAACTATGGGCCAGGCAGAATGCACAACATGAAAAAAGGCAAGCCTGAAACAACCAGGCACTAGACTCCCTGGAACTACAGAGCACCGAGAATGGCTACAGTGTAGAGTAAGAGGACCCATGAGAGGCAAGGCTAGAGAGAGGAACAGGGGCCAGATCAGGAAGGCTCTCAAGTTCATAGTTTATGTTTAAGGAAGTAAGGAGCCACTGACAGCTTCTCTGTGAGAGGGTAACATGATCAAATATGTGATATAAGAAGGATCGTTGTGGACGTGTGTGGCAGTCGGAGTGGAGGGTAGGTAGGTTAGGATAGTGGGGAGAAATGGTAGGGCTGATATAGCGGGTGGTACAGAGATGGGGAGGGGTGCAGACAACACTGAACGAGTACTACTGATGGGCCTTGGTGACTGTTAGGATGTGGGCATTGAAGGAAGGTCATAAATGGTCCCCAAGTTGATGACCAGTAGTGGGGCTACCATTCCCCAAGGGAAGCTATGCAAGAAGTAGAAGAGGTCCATGGTGGGGAAATGGTGATGAGTGGCTGAATGTAATCTGTGGCTGGCCATGAACTTCTCCTGGCTGATTCTATAATGGGTACACTGAAGTCCATGTTAGCATTCAGGCCAGGGAGCTCCGGGTACATTAAGAAGATACTGATGGCTAGATTTACCTACCTTTCTTTCATCTCCAGGATTTATCACTGATGGGAACTCCAAGCTGGTTGGCAGTGCCCAGATTCGCCAAGTGAGGGTCCAGGAAAGCTCTTGCCCTCTTGCCCAGCAGCTGCAGGCTTCTCTTGATGGATGCCGTGCGCCATATTCCCTGGATGTCGAAGACTTGTCAGACTATGGGGAAGGCTGGAATGCATCCATCTTCAATAAGAGCAATGGCTTTCCCCAGGCTTGGCAGTACAGGAGCCAGAGCCAGCGCCGAGGGCATCCCATCTGGGGCAAACTCACTGTGTACCGGGGAGGAGGTTACGTGGTCTCCTTGGGGACGGATCGCCAAAGTGCCTCTAGGTGAGCTCACTTGATTGATGTGCAGCTGAGGAAAGACATTTGCTCGATTCTAGGTCTGCCTGGCAGGTGCGGCCTTCAAAACAGGGCTGAGCCAAGCTCGTTTATATCATTGTGGGAAGGGGCTAGGGGAGTCCGAAGCATTCAGGTCATATTTTCAGGCCACTGAAAACTGCAATCTGAGTTGGAAGAGAAGTCCTGCCCCAGGATTCTCAGGCCCTGCTGGAGCTGGTACAGAGATGGGGAACTCAGTACCACACAAAGCATCCACCACCAGGCAAATAGGATGTAGTTTCGGCTCTTAACCTTAACCAAGAACTATGCAGAGTCTGAGGTCTTATCCTGCTCATCATCTAACATACTAGCCTGTTACTGTTTCAAGGATGCTGGCAGAAGACAGAAGCCTCCTGATCAGAGACAAAGGACTGTATTACTCACAGCAAAAGCAGTAGCAGAGCTTCATGGTGGTTGGAGTCAGCTCCTCAGGCAAGGCCAGGATAGAGGCTCGCCTGTGCAGTCAGTTAGAGCACTGAGGAGGAACACTGAGCTTGGAGCATTCACTGTTTCTACAGTGGCAGAAGCAAGCCTGCTCTTTGTCTGAAGGAAGGTGTCACCCCACCCCTCAAGGGTGTTCACTGCAAACTCAGCCCTGAGATGTGGCCTGGGGAAAGCTCAGCCAGGGCCTTGCACTCCAGGAACGCCCAGCACAAATGCGCAGGGACGCTCAGGGCCCTTGCACACTACCCCTTCTAGCATACTCTAGAGTCAGAGAGCCCTAAATTTGAAACCCTGACATTGCTCCTGTTAGTGTCTCCTCCACTGAATTATTACAACACCCAGGAACACAGGTTACAAACCCCAAAAGAGAACAACTGGCTGCGGTCCCTGGAATTAAGGACAGGCTGGGAATACTCTACTTCCACATGAGAGGTATTTTCCTGCCACTCGGAACAGCTGACACTCTCTCTGCTTCTATGTACCAAGAAGGATGCAGACGCACCAGTGACAGGGTATCTTTTATAACAGGCCCATCACCACTGCTCTGAGTAATAACAGCTATTATTACCACACATGTGCACGCGCGCGCGCACACACACACACACACACTCTTCAGTTTTCTCTTCACAAAGGTCCAGAAGCAGTGGTGTTTAACATCACTGTAGATAAGGAAACAGAGGCCTGGAGAAGCAATCAGCTTGCAAATGAGGTAGGTAGGATTTGAACCCAGGTCCCTACAGCACATGCTCTGCCCAGGACACCCATGAGCAGATCTCCAGAAACGGGTCTCGTGAACTACCAGCCCTGGAGGGACCTAGACAGTTGCAGCCTGCCCGAGCCCGGCTGTTCTTTGCGGCTCCTCGAACAGTGTAGTCCTCAAACTTCAATACACATCACATACAAACTACCATGTATGAAACAGATGAGCAACAAGGATATACTGTATAACACAGGCAACTATAGCACTTACTCTAGGAGTTCCCGTCGTGGCGCAGTGGTTATGAATCTGACGAGGAACCATGAGGTTGCGGGTTTGATCCCTGGCCTTGTTCAGCGGGTTAAGGATCCGGCGTTGCTGTGAGCTATGGGGTAGGTTGCAGACGTGGCTCGGCCTTGGTTGCTGTGGCTCCTGTGTAGGCCGGTAGCTACAGCTCCGATTAGACCCCTAGCCTGGGAACCTCCATATGTTGTGGGAGCGGCCCTAGAAAAGACAAAAGACAAAACAAACAAACAAACAAACATATACATAGCACTTATTCTGTAATAACTTTTGTGAAGTAAAATCTATAAACATAGTGAATCACTATGCTATGTACCTAGAAATAACATTCCAAATCAACTATACTTAATGAATAGGTGGCTGGATAATGTTCAAAACAAACCAAAAAAACGCATCATAAAAAAAACCAAACGCATCATAATCCTTTGGCCAGCTCATCAAAACACAGATTCCCAGGCCCCACCCTTGGAGTTTCTAACTGGGGGGGATATGGGGTGAAGCCTGGGAATCTGCATTTCTAACCAGTTTCCAGATGATGCGATGCTACCAGTCTGGGGACCATACTTTCAGAACCTCTGCCCTAGTGGCCAGGAGACCTTGGCATGTGGGATGGGAAACTGACCACTTCCAGGAGCAGCCTTAAGGCCCTGTGGCCCTGAGACACAGAGTCAGAGGGAGAAGTTTTTTGGGCCACACCCATGGCATATGGAAGTTCCCAGGCCAGGAATCTGAGCTGCAGCTACGACCTATGGCACAGCTGCAGCTTCCCACTGCTCCAGACCCAGGAATTGAACCTGTGCTGTTGCAGAGACAATGCTGGATCCTTAACCTGTTGCACCACAGCAGGAACCCCTTTTTCTTTCTTTCTTTTTTAGAGGGAGAAGTTCTGACAGGAAGACTTGGGCTCCTCCCTGGGGTGAGGGAGCAGGGAGCCCCTGTGGATGGAGAAGCCCCTAAATAATCCTTTTCCACAGAACTCTCCAGTACCTCTTTGACAACACCTGGCTGGACAGCCTGACCAGAGCCGCGTTTGTGGAGTTCACGGTCTACAACGCCAACGTCAACCTGTTCTGCATCGTCACTCTGACCCTGGAGACCAGTGCCCTGGGTGGGCAGGCTTGCCTGTGAATCCCTGTGCATGCTACCCCTTCCTCTGGGCTAGGGCTCCTGGCCCTACTGGGCCTGGCCACCCCGGGACAGAACTCCAGGGCAAATGTTTTGGGAAATTCTGGGGGGTGGGGGGTCTTCATTCTCCATGGGCCCACAAAGCCAAGGTTTCAGGGCTGCTCTAGCCTTTTTCCTGGCTGCCTGCACTTCCTTCTGGTCTGTCTTCCAGGTCATCCTAAGGAACCTGGCTGGGGTCTGAAGGTAGCTCAAATCCTTCAGCTTCCCACTCTATCGGGAGTGGGGTGGGGTACTGGCAATGAAGGGCTGGGGAGGGGGTGACATGGTAAACTTCACCTAAAACAGTATTTTACCACTTGGTAGTACCTCAGTGTACACTGCAAAGTTCATTTCACATTGTATTTCAACACGCAGACATACAAATACACATGACCATAACTGAGACAAAAGCTTCAGAAATAATTTCCTTAGCTACATGCAATGAGCTCCATTTTGTGTTCTACTCTTTCTCCCCACTGCCTGCCTTCCACCCTCTAATCACGATCTATTGAAAACAATAACTTCAGGCCTCTTCAGCTAATAATCAATTTTCCAAAAACTTAACCACCTCTCCTTAAAAATGAAACTTTTTAAATATTAAATTACATTTTAACTAAAAGTCACATTTGTAGTTTTAAAACATTTCAAGATCATGCAAAGTGGAAAGTAAAAGATCTTCAACTTACGTTATCATTCCCCACTGTCAAGCTTCTTTCAAATCCCTTCTGGGGGATTTATTTGCATTTCTTGTGATCACCTACTTCTTTTTGCCATTATTTTGGCTGTTGAAGGACCTCTTGTCTCAAAACACATCTGATTAACTTATTTCTACAAATGAGAAGTGGTATAGGTTTCTGGTCTGGTTTATCCAGCAGCCCAATGATGTCAGCAAGCACCCAGGTTGTCTGTATTTCTCCATTCTGCCATTCTTCGGATTGGCTTTGTCTTTGTAGGCCTTATTAGTCACATTAGTTTTAAAAAATTATTGCTAAAAATCATTACATTACAAAACAAACAAACAAACAGGAAAAGACACAAATGGATGAACGATAATTCAAAAGAAGGTTGAATTTTAGGCATATTGGTTAACAGCTGAATTGATCTCCAGTGATCTCTTTAGATGAAATGGCTTTAAATGAGCCAGCTTGCAGTAAACTGATGTTAAGTGGGTGGGAGTCCGTGGCTGGAGACGATGAGTGCACAACGCTGACACCAAATGCAGAGGGTAGGAGGCGGGTCTTCCACTGCAGCCCCCTTTGTGCCTGCAGACATGTCCACTGCTTTCGGCCTCCAGTACATGTCCCTCCCTGTTCAGCTCCTTGGGTCTGTGCCTCTGAAGGACTTTAATCTCGTCTTCTGCCAGCGGCCACCGTCAGAAGGGCTTGAGTTTGTTTCATTGCACTGATGACTCCCCATCAGAAGCGGTGGTTCTGAGTGGATGGGCGGCGGTGGGTGAGCAGAACCTGCTCTGCGTTGCAGGAACCTTCTTTGCGCACGCGCACCTGCAGAGCCTGCGCCTGTACCCCTTCACAGACGGCTGGCACCCCTTTGTAGTAGCGGCAGAGATCGTCTACTTCCTGTTCCTCCTCTACTACATGATCGTGCAGGTGAGGGGCGGACTCGTGGCTCTGTAGGCAATGGATGGAGGTGGTCGTGGGCCTGCTCCCTGTCCCTCTTCCTCTTCCCTGGGGGTCGGGGTCGGGGTGGGGGGGAAGAAGGGAGAGGAAAAGGTTCTGTGTAACTTTATGCCATGGCAGTCTTTCAATGTCCCTGCTGGTCCCCAGGGCTGACCCAGCTCAGGCGCCTCTCAGGAACTGAGAGGTAGATCATGGTCCTTCCTGGGAGGTCTCTGGGATGTAGGGAAAGTCCCCTTTGCCACTTTGCCACCATGTTGCAGAGTGAAGGCGCAGATGTTGACAATGACGGCTTGAGGATGCTGAGAACTCAGCTGAGGCGCCTTATAAACCCTGCCCTCCTCCAAATGCAAATTAGACACCTTAAAGGGGCATCTCAGCCCTCACCCTGCTCAGCACTCACTTTAAGGATGTTACTTTGCTTACTACATAGCAGGCACTGTGCTAAGAATGTTATGTGGATTTTTCTCCATTAATACAAGGAGAAAGATTATCTTGGCTCTCTTTCACAGAGGTGAAGTCCAAGATTTTAAGTAATTTATCCAGGGTCAGAATTGAATCCAGAGTCTGACCCCTGGCCTTCACACTTAACCCTATGCCACATTGGCCAAAAACTGGATCCCACAGGGTCTCAAGGCACCGCCAGTTCAAACCCATCAGCCAAGTTACCGAACAGCAACTTAAATCTTTGCATTTCTCTAAGAAGGTCAAAGGAGGACCATCTCTCACCCTCCTCTGAGCTTCTTCCTCTCCTCTCCATAGCCCTCACACTCGGCCAGCAGCTGCTTCAGAAGGCCTTTCTCTAAAACCCTTAAATCTTTCTCATTATGCTGCTTGAGCTGTTTAAGAGCTCCCCCTCGCTCCATCCCTTTGTAACAGGTGAACTTAGCCTCTTTCCTGCCAAACACCAGTCCTTCCTCTTAAGAGTGGGTAAGAGGAAGGAAATGGAACAGACAACAGAAGATCTCTTGAGTGGAGGGAAAAAGAAGGTCGAGAGGGAGGTCAAGAACACACACAGGATAATTATTTCCAACCTGTGACACCTCTTGGGAAATGAGAATTAAAGTCTCCTGACAATCCAGAAAACATCTCCACAAGAACAAAAAACAAAAAACAGAAAACATTTCCACAAACGTAGGAAAAAAAGAAAACTAGTTTAACGAAATTATTTTTCAGTGTGGTAAATAAATACAACATAGAATTTGCCATTTTCACCATCTTTACATATACAGTTCAGTGGTGTTCAGCACATGCACATCATTGGGCAACCACCCTCGTCGGCCATCTCTAGAACTCTTCTCTCGCACAGCTGCAACTGTCCCCTTTCAGCAATAACTCCCCATTCCCCCCACGAAAACAGCTTTTATTATTGAGTAAGCATTAAACCAGAATATGTTATTCACCCGAGGCAATCTGAAAAAACGTTGCAGAGACAAGAAATCCGACCCTTGCATATCTCCAGGCACATACCACCCACTACATAGCCATTCTTTAACATTAGCCCTTACCCGGATTGGCAGCACCCTGTATCCCTCTAATCCGCCATGAAGTCACCTGGTAATCGCCGGCACCTGAGTTTACTAATTGCCTTTATCAAATGAAAAAAATAGATTATGCCTATCTTTACAACAGGAGGTACTTCTGCAACGTGTAGCCAGGTGGTTTGGCTCCTTACCCTCCCAGGGAAACTGGGAGTTAGGGGCACTACTTCCTTGATGATTACATTTCAGAGAGGCGGCTTCTTGGTTCTTGAGAAAAAAAATGCCTGCCCTACAAAACTGGCAAGGGGCTTGTTTAGCTTTTCTAAAGATTTACATACATCTCAAAGAAGCAGAGAAAGAACTCACAATTATGTTTTCTAAAATAAATGCTCTACTGAGGGGAAGGTTTTTTCCTCCCCTCCCTTTGCCATCAGAGAGAATTGAACGCTTTTCTTATTGCATGCTGTACTTACCCTTACACACCCCAAATCCTGAGGTCCTGATTTCTCACTTTGTTTTTAGGGCCGCACCTGCGGCATATGGAGGTTCCCAGGCTAGGAGTCGAATCGGAGCTGTAGCTGCCAGCCTAGACCACAGCCACAGCAATGCCAGATCCAAGTCGCGTCTGTGACCTATGCCACAGCTCATGGCAACTCAGGATCCTTAACCCACTGAGCAAGGCCAGGGATTGAACCTGCATCCTCATGGATATTAGTCGGGTTCGTTAACCACTGAGCCACGATGGGAACTCCTGATTTCCCACTGATGATAGGAGCAGACTGGGTCCTTACACAAGGTTGAGGCACTTTTTGCATTGGGGCCCAAAGGCTTTGAGACATCTCCAAGGATCCAGTAACCCTCTCCCAGAGCGTCATCCTGAGTTCTGGGGGGAACCTGTGTGTTTGTGTGTGTCTTTGTGTGTGTTGGGAGCACCATTCTGGCCACAGTTTTCAGTAGAACCTCTGGCTCCTTTTCCAGGGCAAGCTCATGAGGAAGCAAAAGTGGTGTTATTTCTGCAGCAAGTGGAACCTTCTGGAGTTGGCTATCATCCTGGCCAGCTGGAGTGCCCTGGCACTGTTTGTCAAGAGAGCCATCCTGGCGGAGCGTGACATCCAGCACTACCGGAAACACAGAGAGGAGTGAGTGGCTCTGCCTCAGCCCCCAGCTCCCACCCCTGACCCTGCTTCCTCCAGCTCTGTGTGGCCCAGGGGTCAGAGGGAGGCTTTTGAAATCTTTTTGACCCTCAGAGGATCAAGGGTCACTCTTAAAAAAGTAACTATACCACTTAGCACTTAGATTTAGGTTTGGGGCCTAAAGCATACATAATCCTGAGGGGGACTCTTTAAGACAAAGTAGAACAATTAAAATCTTTTGCAATTCTTACCAAAGCACAGGGCCATGTGACACTCTGTTCAAGTCCCTCCCAGCCTTTTGGGTAGCGTCTTTGCAGGTATTAGTGCCCAGTCAACCCACGTCTGCTACTTTTTACCAGTGTGCGGTCTGTGCTATGCAAGAGGCATGAACCTACTGGATCCTCAAGAGAACCAGTGGAGGTAGATGTTATCATTACCCCATTTCACAAATAAAGAAATTAAGGCTTAGAGAGGTGAGGTGATTTCCCCCAGGCCACACAGCTAAAGAGTGGCAGAGAAATAATTTAAACCTAACTTATGTGGTCTCCAGGATCCAGTCCTTACTTTCAACCACTGTGTTTCTTGACTGACTCACTGACTGTACGTATAGATTTAGCTAACATTTATTGAATCATTGCTGGTTGCCATACACGGTCATAAAAACACTTCGAAGGCATTACCTCATCTACTTTAATCTTCCTGGAACTTCTAAGAGATATTATCATCATCCCTTTTTTACAGATGAGGCAATTGAGGCTCAGAGAGGTTAAGTTGTCTGTGCAAGTCACACAGCAAGGAGACGTAGGGTTTAGAATTTGAACTCTGCACTCCACCCTAGACTGTTTTATTTAACAAACCAGCACTGAGCATTTCTTTGTGCCACACCCATGCTGTCAACATTAAAGACCATGACATAAACTATCCTCTCTAGAGGCTCCCTTCTAAAAAAATATCTATCAATTGAGTTCCTTGAGTTAGAAGAACTCACTTTTCTTTTTATTTAAGCTTATTGTAAACCTTAAGTAGAACAGTTATTTTCAAAAAATAAAGATCTTTCAGGGAGTTCCTGTCATGGCTAGTGGTTAATGAATCCAACTAGGAACCATGAGGCTGTGGGTTTGATCCCCGGCCTTGCTCAGTGGGTTAGGGATCCAGCGTTGCCGTGAGCTGTGGTGTAGTTTGCAGATGCAGCTCGGATCCCGCGTTGCTGTGGCTCTGGCGTAGGCCTGCGGCTACAGCTCTAATTAGACCCCCAGCCTAGGAACCTCCATATGCTGCGGCAGCGGCCTGAGAAAAGACACCACCTGTTTTTGTAAATAAATTTTTTTTTTTTTTTTTTTTTTTTTTACTTTTTAGGGCCACGCCTGCGGCACATGGAGATTCCCAGGCTAGGGGTTGAATCAGAGCTACAGCTGCCAGCCTACACCACAGCCACAGCAACGGGGGATCTGAGCTGTGTCTGTGACCGACACCACAGCTCATGGCAATACCAGATCCGTAACCCACTGAGCAAGGCCAGGGATCGAACTCACATCCTCATGGATACTGTGGGGTTCGTTAACCACTGAGCCCTGATGAGAACACCTGTAAATAAAATGTTATTGGAACAATACCTCACTCATTCTTTTATGTCTATGGCTGCTTTCCCTGTAGAGGTGACTCGTTGGGACAAACTGTCTGGCCTAGAGAGCCTCAAATATAGGTCATCTGGCCCCCGATAGAAAAACTTTTGTCAACTTCTGCTTAGAAAACAAAGCCTAAAGCTCTAGGAGGAAGAAGGGTGTTTGTTTTAGGTCGTACGTGACTGTCACTGACAGGCGGTGTGATTTCTGAACCATCCCCATCCCCGCGTGGGCCATGCGTTATGATTCCTTACAATGACCTCAAACATATTTGACTCTTCACACCCAAGCAGACAGGCTTCTTGCTTAAAGGAGTTATAAAACAATTTTACAGTGAGAGTTTTCTCTCTCTCTCTTTTTTTAATTAGGGCTGCACCCAAGGCATGTGGAGGTTCCCAGGCTTAGGGGTCAAATCGGAGCTACAGCCACTGGCCTACACCACAGCCACAGCCACGCAGAATCCGAGCCTCGTCTGTGATCTACACCACAGCTCACGGCAACATCAGATCATTAACCCACTGAATGAGGTCAGGGATTGAACCCACAACCTCATGGTTATGAGTCGGATTTGTTTCTGCTGCACCACAACAGAAACTCCCCAAGAATTGTCTTTTCACACTGAGTCAGGAATCTGCCACTTTTGATAGAAACCTGAGTATAGTATTATGTGAAACCCTCAGTTGAATTTGATTATGCAATAAAGTTAGTTTGTATTTATTTCAGAAATTCATAAATGTTGTTTCCTTGTAAGAATAGATAAGACCTATTATAGCCAAATCCTGAATTCCAAAAGGACATTTTTTTCTTTTTAGGGCCACACCCACAGCATATGGAAGTTCCCAGTCTAGGGGTCCAATCAGAGCTGCAACTGCCAGCCTACACCACAGCCACAGCAACACAGGATCCAAGCCCTGTCTGTGACCTACACCACAGCTCACAGCAACGCTGGATCTTTAACCCTCTGAGTGAGGCCAGGAATCGAACTTCCATCCTCATGGACACTAGTCGGGTCCGTTACCACTGAACCACAATGGGAACTTCCCAAAGCGCGTTTTAAGACCACATCATTTGCTTCATGACTCCCTTTAATGCTGCTGTTCTGAGGATGGCTTCTCGGCAGAATCACCCAGGCCACATCCCAGACCTACTAAATCAGGATGTCAGGATAGGGTCCTGGCACCAGTATTTTTAATGTTCCTCTGGTTACTCTCACATGTAGCTGAGGTTGAGAACTGTGCTTTTTTGTTTGTTTCTATGGCCACTCCCGTGGCATAATGGAAGTTCCCAGGCCAGGGATCGAATCAGAGCTGCAGCTGAGGTCTGTGCCTCAACCATGGCAACGCCGGATCCAAACTGCATCTGCAACTTATGCCACAACTTGTGGCGATGCCTGATCCTTAACCCACTGAGCAATACGTGCATCCTCACAGAGACCACATCAGGTCCTTAACCTGCTAAGCCACAAAGGGAACTCCAAATTGTGCTTTAATTGGGGTTAATTTCTGTAATAAAGGAGGTCTTACATTGCTAGAATTTCCACATACATGAGCAATTAAATGGCATGAGAGAGGGTTAGGTGTTTTAAAAGAGGCAGGAAAAAGGCGCTGTAGGAGCCAGAGGAGGAAGCTACCATCCATACTGGCAGTGCCAATCTGCTCAAAGGGGAGGAAGATTCTGGGAGGCAAGGGATTAAATAGAAGCATGACTTTTACTGAGGCATTACATATTAAATGCCCTTACAAACTTGAGATCATATAATTTTGTTCAATAACCTGTTCTTCATCCTTGTCAATAGATAACAAGTCTAGGAGTTCCCGTTGTGGCTCAGTGATTAACGAATCCAAATAGGAACGATGAGGTTTTGAGTTTGATCCCTGGCCCCACTCAGTGGGTTAAGGATCCAGTGCTGCTGGGAGCTGTGGTGTAGGTCGCATTGCTGTGGCTGTGGTGTAGGCCAGCAGCTACAGCTCCAATTCAACTCATATGCCGGGAGTGTGGCCCTAAAAAGACAACAACAACAACCAAAAAGACTGAATGTAACATGCAAACAAAGGCACAAGAGGGAAATGAAGGGCAGGGTGGGATGGAGAGAAGGACCCAGACTTTGGAATGAGACACAGCTGGATTCCAACTCTCATTCTTCTACCATTAGTTATGTCCCTATGTCACTAGCTGTGTGACCTTGTGCCAACTCTCTGTCCTTATCTGTAAAATGGAGATAGCAATACTTACCTCATCCAGTGGTCGTGGAGGTTAAAGGAGACCATGCGATCGAGCTTCCTTAGCACAGCAACTGGACGGTCCTTCCGTCATTCCTTCCAACGTAAGGATGGTGTGGACATACATCAGACAAGTGTGCAGCAGGATGTGGCACCTAGTGACCCCCAAACCAAGAGGGGAGGCTCATGGGGCCCCCTCACCTCTATCTTCTTGACCCTGGGAGTATTCCCCCTGCGTCATTCTTCCGTAGCTCTGCAGCTATTAACCAAGACCCCTAGGTAATGGCCTCAGGACCCCCCTCACCATCATCATCCCTTTCATATGAGCCAGGACTCTGACCTTCACCATGACCACCAGTTCATCAGCTCTGTCTCCCACCTCTGCTGTAGGAAGTGATGGCCTCTGAGATCATGATAAGGCTAATCTTGCTTTTGGACTTAGCTGAGACTGGATGAGCTCTGGCTGAAGCCGTTCAGATCTCTGACCAGATCTCCCTATTTGTCCCATAGGGGCATCAGTTTCAGTGAGACAGCAGCAGCCGATGCGGTCCTTGGCTACATCATTGCCTTCCTGGTACTCCTGTCCACAGTGAAGCTTTGGCATCTGCTCAGGCTGAACCCCAAAATGAACATGATGACATCAGCCCTGCGTCGTGCCTGGGGGGACATTTCAGGCTTTATCATCATCATCCTTATCATGCTCCTGGCTTACTCCACTGCAGTGAGTGGCTCTTTTGGGAAAACTTCTGGACTGGTCTGCTTGGAAGGAGGCTTCTCAGTAATGGAGGGTTGTGGGGGGCAGTCAGGGCTAGGAAGATTCTTCCACGTCTGGGGCCTTTTAGCTGGGAGCTCATGAACTGTTCACTGCAAATGGAAGAGCTGGGCAAGAGTGAGAAATCTCTGAGACGACAATGACCAGCTCTCTCCAGTGAAGAACTCCCCTCAGTCTGCATGTGCCAGTTCTCCTGACATCCCAGTCACTCAGACATGCACAGAGCCCTCCCTGTGTGTCAGGGGATGCAGAGATGCAGAAGTGAGTGGGCAGACCCTGTCCCTGAGCTGGGGCAGAGGTGGGGAAGTGAGGAAGACTCATTTGCAAGCCATGTCAACACCTGATGCCTTGCACATGAGGCATGAACTTAGTAGGGCCCAAACCATTTTATTTAACCGCTAAACACTGAGAGCATTTTGACAACCACATCTCTTGTGGGACTGAAAAAAATTTTGTTTAAACTATTAGTTCTTTTTCATTATCAAGTAATATGAGAAAAAAAGACCCTCTGCTACATCCTGGTCTCCATCTAAATATGCCCCACCCTCATCTTCTCCAAGTCCATGATTCCCACGGTAACCCAGGCTCTACTCCTCTGTGACCTTCCACCCCGTCCTGACCCACTCCCCGCCCCAGCCCCTTTCCTAATTCTCCCCCTGGCCCCAGCCGGCTCTCACCTTCCACCATCCCCCGGATGGACCCAGCAGTCCATCTTATCCTAGTCCTCATTCTGTCTCTAACCCTCTCCCTGCCCCTGACTATCACCGCAACCCTGGCCCCCAACTCCATCCCTGACCCCACTCCTTCCTCGCTCACTCTCAGAAATGGGATGAAGTGCAGTGGTGAAGTGAGGGAGGGCACCTGCTGAGACTCTGGAGTCTGGTTTTGTCAAAAGGGCCCCCTCTACACCCCTTAATTCATGTAGATTTCTTCCGTCCTCCATCTACAGTGCACAGGCTTCAGGGACACGCAGTGTCCTCTGGGACATGGAGTCCCCAACTCAGAACCAAGGAACTGCTGGGCTTCCCTCTGATGCAACAGCCCTGGGGAAATCTTTGGGGGTAGAGGGGATGCTGTGGTGAGAGGAAAACACAGGGAGGGGAAGGTCCTGCCCAGGCAGAACCAGCCTGTTGTTCATCCAACCCAGCTCCCCTATAAGAAATAGGCTGGGGACTCGAGAGCCCAGATGCACTGCTGAATCTTAGAAGAGCCATCTGGGAGACCACAGTCGTGGCCTGGTGGCTAATGTCTGAGCCCCAGGAGTGCATGTGCATTCCCTCCAGAGCTGGGTGTGTACATGCACTGACCTGCAGGCCCCTGTGGGTACGAACAGCCCCTCCAGGCAAGGATGTGGCTGACCCAGACCACCGACTCTGCTGTCAAACAGTGGGCCTTGGGGGACTGCATGGTTTCTTTCCTTGTTCATGAGGACTCTTTCCGTAACAGTCAAACTTAATATTTGGTTGGAAACTCCGTTCCTACAAAACCCTCTTTGATGCGGCAGAAACGATGATCAGCCTTCAGCTAGGAATCTTCAACTATGAGGAGGTAACGGGGTGGGGTAGGGGCACATGGACACTGCACTGACATCAAACCTTTATGAAAATTAGGAAAAGCACCCCCCTCAAATGTCTCCCCAGTGGATGCCACATCTTGTTTTTTGTTTTTGTTTCAGGACCAGCACCTGCAGCATATGGAGGTTCCCAGGCTAGGGGTCCAATCGGAGCTGTAGCCGCCAGCCTACACCACAGCCACAGCAACTTTGGATCCGAGCCACTTCTGCGACCTAACCACACCTCATGGCAATGCTGGATCCTTAACCCACTGAACAAGGCCAGGGATCGAACTCGCAACCTCATGGTTCCTAATCGAATTCATTAACCACTGAGCCATGACGGAAACTCTAACACTGGATTCTTAACCCACAGAGCGAGGCCAGGGATCGAACCTGCGTCCTTATGGATGCTAGTTGGGTTCGTTAACCACTGAACCACGATGGGAACTCCTGGATGTCACCTCTTGAGTCCACAGCCTGGCAAGCACAGAGCAACTTGGGACAAAAAGGTTCCCTTTCCTCTAGGCAGAGAGCCTCACACCAGGGCCCAGAGCCCACCCTGGGGACCCTTGCTTGCAGAAGAGCATTAGGCACTGGCTTCTCAGGGCAGGGCTGTGTTGTGGGGTGTCTGGGAGGGAATGCTCCTTGCCCAAGCCAGAAATGGTACCCATATTGGAAATGGCAGCAATGGGGAGTAGGTGGTGCTATCCTTGCTCTCTCCTGGCAGCTCTTGAGAGCACTGCCCATACTCTTACTCCTTGGCAGAAGGGAAACATCCTGGCTCCAGGATCTGCCTAGCGCTGAGGACCAGTTCTCTGTCGGAGGGTACTTAGCAAGGGGAGGTGCCACCTAGGACACAGGACCCCTGAGGATGACTCTGGTTTTCTTCCTGACAGGTCCTGGACTATAGCCCAGTGCTTGGCTCTTTCCTAATTGGGTCCTGCATCATTTTCATGACATTTGTGGTGCTGAATCTGTTTATCTCTGTCATCCTAGTGGCTTTCAACGAGGAGCAAAAATACTATCAGGTGAGTCCCTTTGGCCTGGTCTTCAAAAGTCATTGTCCTTGAACTAGGAAGAGGCTGGCTGAGACATCAGACATCAGGGGGGCCTGAGAAACCACTGTAGCTCAAGGCCCTCATTTCATAGGAAGGAAAACTGAGACTCAGAAGGAGGAAATGACTTTCCCAAGATCATGGGCAAAAGAAGGGCACATTAGAAGCAGGTCTCCTGATTCCCACTGTGGGACTTTGTTCAGTACAACAGTGATTCTCAGCCCAGACTGTACATTAGAATCACCTGGGGGCTTTGGAAATGCCTGCTGCTGCACTTGAGATCAATAAAAACAGAATCCCTGGGAGAAGGATCCAAGCGCTGGTATTCTTGATGGTGTGGTTTGCATATACATCCAAGGTTGAGAACCTGTTGGAAGACTGATTAAAGAAAACTCAGGTGATGACAAAACTGACATTTCATGAACTGCACAGTCTCCGTTTGGAGACCTGCAAAGTGGGGTGGAAGGGAAGAAGCTTGTATATGATAAAGAATAAAGAACAAGGAAGAGAGAAATAGAAAATATCTGATTGGCTGTGGCCACAGAATCAACCTTATTTGGAGCAAGTAGGAAGAGGAAATAAGTATAGGGCCGAGAGCTGGCCTGCTGTGTGGAGACTGGCTGACTGGATATACTGCATTTCTGATCAAGGGGAGCCTTTACAGAGACACACAGTTTTGGTTTGCTGACATGGCACCTCAAGCAGTGGCAGTTACATCTTTGGCCTAGAAATTTATTTCAAGATGTCACATGGGAAGTTCCTGTTGTGGCTTAGTGGTAATGAACCTGACTAGTATCCATGAGGATGTGGGTTTGATCCCTGGCCTTGCTCAGTGGGTTAAAGATCCGGTGTTGCCATGAACTGTGGTGTAGGTCGCAGAAGCAGCTCAGATCTGGCATTGCTGTGGCCATGGCATGTGTAGGCTGGCAGCTGCAGCTCCCATTCATCCCCTAGCCTGGGAACTTCCACATGCCGAGTGTATAGCCCTACAAAAAAAAAAAAAAAAACAAGTCATGTGGTACAGCAGGTTAAAGGATCCAGTGTTGTAACTGCAGCAGCCTGGGTCACTGCTGTGGCGTGGGTTCAATCCCTGGCCCAGAACTTCCACATGCCATGGGTATGGCCAAAAAAAAAAAAAAAAAAAAAAAAGTCATAGTAACTTTGGTTTAAATTTTGAAAAACCACCAAACTCTTTTCCAAAGCAGCTGTACCATTTCACATTCCCAATAGCAATGCATGAGGTCTTTGTACCCAAATTCCTAACAGTCTCTGTGGGTATTGGTGAAGGCCATTTTGTCATTCTCAACAGAGGGAAAGAAGGAGCGCCCCGAGGATAAAGGTGAGACCAAACACCCTTGGGATTCTCGGAAGGAGGTCAGTTCCAACACATAAGAAACTCTAAACAGTGAAGTGACTTTGGCAGGGACCAAAATGGACAATAAATAATAGTTTCCCTTAGAAAGAAAAGCCCCCAAAGAGAATGGCTCTACCTAAATCGCATTGTTGTTTCTCCCTCTGTAGCTGTCGGAGGAAGGCGAGATCGTCGATGTGCTACTGATGAAGATACTCAGTTTCCTGGGCATTAAGTGTAAAGGGCAGGTGCCCAGAAGCAGCAGTGAGCCGGCTGAGCAGCTGTCAGAGGCCTGGCCCCCTCAACTGGAATCATCTGTGCCCCAAGTTTAAGCTGCTGGTCCACATACCACCATCTGTAGAATGGGGGAAGACCAGTACCTTGTTCCTGTGCCTACCAGTGATTCTATAATGTCTCTCCAGATTAATATTTTTCTGTGTCCATAGAAGCCTGGCAAGTAAAATAAATAAATAAATAAATAAATAAATAAATAAATAAATAAGAAAAATACATACCTACATACACACAGTTGCCACCACCATGATAGAGTGTTTGTTCAAATATATTTCCTCCTATAAATAAAACAAATATGGTCTAGAGTTTGTGGAAAAATAATAAGACTAGTTATTCCATCTTCTTGGTAGGTCAGGAGTTGCCTTTGAATTCAGATTCTAGTTCAGGGTTTCTCAAACTGTGTCCAAGAGAGCCTAATGAGTGTCATATTAGTTTGTTAGGGCTGCCAGAACAAAGTACCACAAACAGTGTAGCTTAAAACAACAGAATTTTGTTCTCCACAGTTCTGGAGGATAGAAGTCCAAAATCAAGTTCTCACCAGGGCCATACTGCCTTGGGAGGCTCTACAGAGGAAACCTCTTCTAGCTTCTAGCATTTGCTAACAACCCTTGAGGTTCGTTGGCTTGTAGATGCATCATTCTAACCTCTGCCTCTTGTCACATGGCCTTCTCCCCAGTATGGGGGTTAGGATTTCAGTCTATCTCTTCAGGGGACACAATTCAACTCATAACAGGTGTCATCCTCCCCAAAATGTTTCTAGATTAAATGTGGGAAAAACTAGATACACAAGTCTATAACTTTGGAGTTGTTAGAGCTTTTAATATGCTAAATGTGCACTGTGAGTCTCCTGGGATGAGATGAGTGTGAGCAATAAAGTGTGTGATAATTCCCAAACCCCTATGACCAAGGCATCTGGTATTTCAGCACCTCAGTCAGGGATAATGTCCCTTAGGAGATACTTAGGAGTTGTTTTATCTACACTAGTGGTTCTTTTTTTTTTTTTTTTTCATTTCACATAAATTTTATTTTATTTCATTTTTAAAAATTACTCAATGAATTTTACTACATTTATACTTGTACAACAATCATCACAACCAAATTTTATAGCATTTCCATCCCAAACCCTCAGTGCATCTCCCCATCTGCCAACCTGTCTGCTTTGGAAACCATAAGTTTTTCAAAGTCTGTGAGTCTGTATCTGTTCTGCGATGAAGTTCAGTGTCCTTTTTTTTAGATTCCACATGTAAGTGATAGCATTTGATGTTGGTTACACTAGTTGTTCTTATCTTGGCTATACACTAGAAACCCCAGACTTCATTCCAATGTATCAGAATCTCTGGGTCCCAGGAATCAGTATTTTTTAAAGCCGCCCAGGGGATTCCAATGTGCTGTCAGACTTGGCAAACATGCTTTAAATTCTGGGGGATCACACATCTGGATAATAAAAGTCTTCCAAGTGTCTATGTGAATAAGCGCATATTTCCCCTCTCCTATGCAGGAGAAACACCTTGAAAATCCTCTCCTATCCTCTTGTCACTCTTCCTCACACACCCATTGTAGCAGATACTCTAGGTTGACTGTCCCAAATCCATTTCATGCTTTCCTTCTTGCTATCAGAATCCTAATTAATCCCCTCCCTTTTTTTTGGCTTTTTAGGGCCTCACCTGTGGCACATGGAAGTTCCTAAGCTAGGAATTGAATCTGAGCTATAGCTGCCGGCCTATACCACAGACAGAGCCACGTGGGATCCAAGCCAAGTCTGCGATCTATATCACAGTTCACAGCAACTCCGGATCCTTAACCCACTGAGCGAGGCCAGGGATCAAACCCACAACCTCATGGTTCCCACTCGGATTCATTTCCACTCCTCCACGATGGGAATTCCCAGAATCCCAATTTTTTTAGGCAGCCACTACCCCTCCTCCACAAGACTCATGGTAAAGTGACCCTATAGCCACCTTAAAGTAAATCTTGATTTGTCTTAGTAATGGTAATCATAGCCCTTGATAATGAGCTATTTAGAGTGGCCACATGACCCAGTATGGCCAATGGAAAATGAGGGTACTTCTGGGAAAGGTCTGCTTGCTAATAAAATCCAACATGTCTATTTTGAGTAAGATTGCTGTAACTTTGACAGCTATCTTGAGACCACGGAAGACAACCTGAAGACGTCAGAGAAGAAAGATGAGAGGAACATTCACACTTGATGAGATCTTTAAACAGCTAGCTAAAGCCTATCTGGATGACAGCTTAAATATCCTTTTATAATGGTTGAACCAGGATCCCACCCTACCACCCTGACAATCAAAAGCCAAAATCCTTTATAAACAGAGAGACACATAACATGGCAATACACAAAAAACCTTGGGGATTTATTTTCTATCCACCCAAACCTACCATCCATTCTTTATTGTGTCAGATATAAACATGAGCTATATAAGCAGATACTCATCAAATAAGTCAGAGCAAGGTGTACACGTCTCCTGGAAAACTAGTACAGAAATCTGCCCTGATACATACAGTCTGTTTGTTTTAAACAAGAAAATTTCTAAGATTTGCAAAAGCTGTAAATTCTTCACCTCTCTCTCCCATCTTTCCCATCTACTCTTCACTTCTCTATTAACTGTAATAACAAATTGGAGGAGTTTCCATTGTGGTGTGACGGAAATGAACCCAACTAGTAACCATGAGGATGCAGGTTCCATCCCTGGCCTTACTCAGTGGGTCGGGAATCTGGTGTTTCTGTGAGCTGTGAGGTAGGTTGCAGACTTGGCTCAGATCCCATGTTGCTGTGGCTGTGGCATAGGGCAGCAACTGCAGCTCTGATTCAGCCCCTAGCCTGGGAATCTTCATGTGCTGCAGGTGTGGCCCTAAAAAGCATAAAGAAAAAAAGAAAAAAAAGAAAAAGAAAAAAGAAAGAAAGAAAAGAAAAAAGAAACTCCTTCAATTGTATTGTTTTGAGAGAAAAAAAAAACTCACTCAAAGAGATGAGCTGGACTCTATGAGACACCTGAAAGAAATGACCACCTGCATTTTCAGGTGCCTGTACCAACTGTGCAATGAGACGACCTTTCAGATCTC